>NC_083608.1:15972135-17222135 GCF_029168945.1 Cannabis sativa
AATGACTAGGTGTCATCCTCACAATCAGCCACCTAATCCCCCCTTAAAAGACTAAAATGCCCTTTAAATCAAACTTAGGGTAATTTTGAAACTAGGGGTAAAATGGTCAAATTCCATAACCCCGCTCAATCCCGATAATTTATTTCTTCTAAAATATTCCTCACTAGGAAATAGGGTTCTAAACTTACCCATGTGATCAATCTAGCCATCCATCGCATTTTCCGTTGCCGCCGAGCAAAAATTACAAAATTAACATATTTCACATATAAGCTAAATAATACCCCTAGAGTTTAATAAAATCTCCGGAATTGAGAAATTATAACTCAAATATTTATTTCTAAATATTGGGATCCACAAATAAATTAATTCACAAATAATAATAAAATAATAAAAATTAGTGCTAATTGCCTTTTCTAATCCACAATACTAGAGCGGTCATTACATTATGCGTCCTCAATAAAATATTGCATATATCCTGAAGATTATGCATCCTCGATAAAATATTGCATATATCTTGATGATTATGCGTCCTCAATAAAATCTTGCATATATCCTGAAGATTATGCAAACGTAATATTCATTATATAGTTGATGGATATATAATGAAAGAGATGAATACATATTTATATATATGTTCTTGTATTCTTTGAGGACAATGAAAAGTAATCTAATATCGATATAGATTTTGACAAACATTTCCTGAAGTAAATGTTTTATATTTGTCAAAAAAAAAATGATTGTATTTATGTGAATACAACTAAAGAATCATTAAAAATGATTATTATTGATGCAATTTTATAGTGGGTTTTGAATACCCAAAAAGAATGTTAAAAAAAAATTGCATTGAAACATTAAAGTATAAGAATAACAATGAGCATGACTAATGTTATTTAAATACATGAGGCAGTATTTATTGTTCATCATTCCCTGCAGAGAATGATACGAATTGAAGTCAATCACTTTTAAAGATTCCTCGTATTAGTCATGTTATTATACATTGTTATTACTTGCAATGTTGGAAATTATTGAATCTGACATATGTTAAAGATTAAATTTTGCATACATCTTGGAGACTATGCAAAAATTGCATTCATATATTCTTTGAAATATCGTAAAAGAAATTGTTGAATAATTTCTTATATTTTTTATGGATGAACAAGTAATAAATTTTTAAGAAATTTATAATAATGTTCTACTTGTTCAACGTCATTCCCCGAAGTGAATGTAATGATTTTAAATAATCAATGACATTATTTACTACTCAAATATTTCCAGAAAAAGTGGAAACAACTAAAAGATGAGATACCACACATAATCAAAGTGCATGAAATTTATATATCATGTGTGGAATTTAATAATAGTGGTCGCGTACCTGTAGTACGGACATACTTATAATCAAGATAAAAGTATACTTGATTATTTAATAGAATGTGAATTGTACAAACTTATTGTACATTTAGAATATTTAAATATCATTACCTAAAGAGAATGAATAGACATGAAATTCTATTTCAAAGAATATAGGTTTCACATATATTGGCAATGCCAGAAGTAAATTAATATATACATATTTTATTATTTCTTGAAATCAATAGTTTCAAACTATTGTTGGTGCAGAATATGTGTATATATATAGTTACTATATAATTTAGTTTGCATATTCCCAAAAGTGGATATATAATTTACTAATATTTGTTAGTGATCTAATATAATCAAAGTGATAAAGAATCACAAAATAATTATTTGAAAAGCTTCCTAAAGAAGTCTTACATACAATTGCTACTTAGAGTAGTAAAATATATTTGTATGTACCTAGATGTATAACTTTTATCTAGTTATGAAAGTATAATAAGAAATAACTTATTATATGTACTGGTTGTACATTTAAATATATAATATATCAAGTCATGATAATTAGACTGATGAATAGTCTATTAATAAATTAGACGACTTGTTAAAAAGATACCAGGAAACATGAATGATATATTATGATTATATCTATTTGACCATTATAACAACATGATGAAGTTGTCACGTACATTTTATATTATACACATCATTGAATTGATGATAGTGATTCCTGAAGAAATATAAAGTTTGATAAACATAATAGTGACTCCTGAAGAGTGTATATGTTTTGGAGAATAATATAATTATATTATTCGTGTATATAAAATGAAACTTGTAATGATTATGTTGTAATGAATTTACATTACCTTTTGAAAGTTTCATTGAAATACAAATTATAGTGAACCTGAAGTTCATGAATTGATTTTTTTTGACATGATCAATCATATGCAATAAATTGTCAAAGAATTTGACTAAATTTTGTTGAAGAACCAGAAGATTCTTCTCATTGTTAATTTATAAGGCTCAAAAGAAGAATGTGCATATATTTGCACATAGAAAATATTTAAATTATATTTCTTTAACAGTCTTGAGCCATTATTAGATTTTTATTGCATAGTTTCTTATCGATGTGATAAGATTATATGATCATGCATTTACAAAATGTGTAAATTTATGTATTTTTAATTATACACGTATGACTCATTCTTAGAAATGAATTAAGTTCATAAGTATTGAACTTGAAACTGAAGTTATTGAACCTGAAGTTCAATGTCATATAATATATATGAGTTTAAATAGATATTGATTCATTGTGATATATTGAAATCCCTATAGGTGTATTAATATTATTAAATATCACAATTTCTTAAAATTCTCTCGATCAGGGGGAGAGAAGCAGTTGGGATCGATGATAATTTTTGAAAAATGATCCTTGCACAAAGTTATAAGAACGATATAGTTCAAAATGATATATACCAACTGCAAATCAATATTACTCAAAGTTGAGATAGAATGAGTTGAAAACGCCTGAAGTGTAAATGAACAATATAGAAATTATTAGTAAATGTTCATTTGATTTACCCTGAAGTTGTTAAATCTAGAGGTACTCATGGAGATACCTTAATGTTATAAAGTATTAAAATGATAACCGTGATGAAAACGGTACTCGAAGAGACTCCCAAGAGAAGTTAGACATAACACATTTAATCATAATTGAATCCCTAAAGTGATTCGTTATAGGTACCTATAAATGATAAACATATTTGAAAATATGTAATTTAAAGAGATCTCTATAAGTTATGTCAATATGGGAGGAAATTATCATTTATTGAAATTTTTGTCGACAATAAATATTGAATGTGTGCATATGCAATAAACTAACATGAGATAGCAAGGATCATTGTATTAGATTTGTCGAGAATTATCGACATACATTTTGATTTTTGGCCAAAATATTATGACGCAATCCAGGCAAATTTACTCACGTGAAGTGAAGTAAGACCTGTAGGGTGTGCAAATAAATATTTCTAATGAGAAATTTGCATATATGTATTTGTACATAATGAATTGTTGTACAAAGTTTGCATATACATGAGATTGATTGAAGTAAGGCTTAAATATTGAGAAAATATAATCATGATTTGATTATAGCCTGAAATATATTTTATGAGGATTTATAAGCGTCACATAAATGTTGCAACAAAAGGTTATTTATTTGGAGCTCCTAATATAGTGAGAATGTGAAATAAGCCTTATCTAAAAATTCTAGAAGAATTTAATACATGTCTTAAGTGATATAAATTCAAAGTCGCGCGCACTATATGACAAAGATCTTTGTATGAAATAAAGACATGTAAGTAAATTATTATTTGAAAAATACCTATGGTTGTCTATGCAATATAAATACGTAAATTATACGTTGTGATAGACTCTTTAAGAGTTTTTGATTAATTGAAGAACAAACTTTTATTTCTTTTGTATTTCGAGAAATATTAATGTATAAAGTTTGTTCATTAGTATTGAAGTCCTGAAGTACTTCATATGTATCAAGAATTATAGATATATGATCATTTGATATGGAAATTAAGATCATAAAACAAGATGGAATAAATATATGGTCTTGGAGTACCATCATTGTCACAAATGAAAATTTGTAGTACCATTAATGTGTTATGTTCATATCTACTTGAAATTTTAAATTTTCGTATGAACAAAGTTGTGTACACACATGAATGATACAATTAGTTGGATAAAGACTAATGTTCCACGAACCCCTCATCTATAATTTAGAAGTCCATGCATACTCTGGAAGAGTTATAGAAAATATATGATCAAAGATTGTATATGGTGATATTTTAAAAGTGATAACAATAATCTTATGAGATCTATTATCACCAAAAGAATTATGGATCATATGTGCATGAGGGGGAGACATATTCATGTTGCACTCTTTTTCCCTTAGCTTAGGTTTTGTCACAATGGGTTTTCCTGGCAAGGTTTTTAACGAGGCAACTTGCAAATAATTATGAATATGAAATATATATTGTACTCTATTCCCTAGCTCAGATTTTATCCCACTGGGTTTTTCTGGCAAGGTTTTTAACGAGGCAACTATAAATCATGTTAACATACTTGCATTTTATGAAGCAAGTAGAGAATGTGTGTGAGTGAGATCATTGACATAGCATATTTGGGAAACATATGGATTGCACTCAATAAAGAAGTATCAACCCAAGCAATTCTTTATGGATAATACTGCTTGCATCGTTCAACTAAAAGGAGGTACATTGAAGGAGATAGAGTTAGAACACATTTCACGAAATTCTTCTTTATACGCTTCAAGAAAATGCATATTGGTGTTCAACATATTCAATCAAGTGTTAATCTTACAAACTTATTCACAAAGTTATTATCAACATCAACATTTGAGAAGACGGCAGACAAGATCGAAATTCGTCGATTAGAAGATCTCCACAAATGCCTAAATGAGGGGGAGGGAGTTAGTTTACACTATACTCTTTTTCCTTTGACCAAGTTTTCAGCAAAATTTTTAATAAGGCAGCTATTATGGACATCCAAGGGGGAGTGTTATAAATATTAATAATTATGTGGATGTCCAAATCTTTTATTTATTACCATGAATTGTAATCAACATTCCTCTTTTCCTTAGTTTCCCTTTTTCTTAGTTTCTTAATATCTCACTCTTGTATTTGTATAAATAGGGGTTCACCCCATTGGAATAAAGAACTCAGAAATTCTCATTCACTTTCTCTTTCTCTCTTCATCTTCATCTTCTTCTTCTTTCTTCTCATCTATTTTATATTATTTTATATTATTATATTTTATTTTATAACAACATCATCTTATTTTATATTTTCATAATTTAATTGTACTTTATAATAAGGGTATCATTTATTAGAAATAATTTTGATTTTGAGGGATATACCCATCAATTTGGACCATCTCTCCTAATATATATATAAATTTATGTAATTTGCCAACTTGTGTATATTTTTTTTTAGTTTGTCTTCCAACTTATAATCAAGTTGAGCTGAGCTGTGAATGAAGACTAGCTAGGAAGATTATGTGGCCCCCCTTCCATTCCCAAGAACCCTTTGTAAAATTACAATTTATGGCTTTTTTTATGTACGGTATTCTAAAAATAATAAAAATCTTAAAAACTTATTACTTCAAAGAAAAAAAAAAAACTTTGAACTCATTATTATTCATCAATATACTAATAATAAATGTTTAAAGCATGTTTAAATAAAGAGTACATCATGTAATTTTTTTGCTTCAAGTTTCTGATCACGTGAGAAGCATGTGATAAAAAATCGGATATATTAGTAGCAATATGTTTAATAACCTTAATGACAATTATTTGCATGATAATGATTCAATTATCATATATTTAGTAAATAAAAGAATGAGAAAACTTATAAGAAAACATTTAAAAAATATTTCACTCTCAATCATCATTCAAAGAATCATGTTATAATTTTTCTTTTAAAAAAAAACATAAATAAAAATCAAGAGACATGTTTATACTTAAAAAATTATTATTAAAATACATTTTATTATAATTTTTTTTTATATATAAATAACAGTCAATTTAAACATTTCGTTTGGTTTCTTAATTATAAAAATAAAATAAAATTATCCTATATTCTCTTTCAGTCAATTTTAATAACCAATATAACATAAATAATAATTTAGATTCTTGATTTATTTATTTTTCTTATAAATAATTAGTTGGTTATATCTATTAAACGAATAATACACCTCAACAAATGGAATGGGCGATGATTACTTAAGCCATTCTCAGAGAAGCTCAACTGTATCTCATTCGAAAAAATTATCCATCTAAAAAAATTGGTATAAAAGTGAATATTTTGATAGAAATTATATCTATTTATAACAATAATTAATATATATGCGTGCATATATATACTACTCAATTACAAGAAAATTCATAATGTAATGACGAGCACAAGAGACTACTTTTATTTGGGCTTACATTAAATTTTATTGGTTTTATTAAAATTTGGGTTGATTGGATAGTTCTTTGCTGTGTTAGCGCATGTTGTTGGTGATCAATTGTTAATGAGCTTAGCATCTGTGTGTAAAGTCTAGGTGAAGCAGAAGTGTGGGCTTTTCTAGTTGACTGAAGCGGTGAAGCCTTTGATGAGCAGGCCCAGCCCAACTAGGGTTTTGTAGCTAAGTCCCCTCCCTAACTCTATAAATACATATTGTCTCATCACAATTGTATACCTTTTGATAATCAGATAAATAAACTGCTTCTGATTTAGAGATCTAGGGAGGAAGACTTAGTTGATAGTATTGCACTATCAAAGTGGAGTAACTGCTGTGGATCAAACAGAGATAATTGCTATGGATCAATCAGGTACACATACCTAATTATTATATCTTATTATTGTGTTCTATGTTATATACAAATTGATCTTGGGGTTTATTATTAATTTTTCTATCATGTGGTATCAGATTGCCAATTGTATATGATTTAGAACCTATAATTTGTATAACTATTAATATGTATATGTTAATTTTCTTCAATTACATATTAATTTCGTTATTATTTTATGTTGAATTTTTTGTTTTTCAATCTTAAAAGTTTAGGAGTTTTATTCCTCATTAAATTCTCGTTCTATTAATATATTATTTGCATAAAATTATTGAGTAAATTAGGAGAATTTTAAGATTAAACTTTTAGGGTTTATATATTTAAATTATTCTTTTTCAATAATTGTTTTATCACCAAATTTCACATGTTGAAGAAAATATTATATCTTTTGGTTGACTATATGTGTAATTACTTGCCCAAAGGTAGTATTTACATATATTAGTTCACATTCCATGAAGTGAGTAAATATTAAATGTATATATTTTAATTATTTGCCCAAAGGTAATAATTTAAATATATAAATTTATTATTATTTTTTGCTTGAATTAATACATATTTTTAAGAAATTTATTTGCCCAAAGGTAATAAAATTCTTAAATGATATGTATTTTTTCTTTGTTGTTAACTTCATGAAGGTAGATCATGTGTGTGTTATATTCTCACCCCAAAGGGGAGTTTATAATGACCAGTTGACTCTACAATATTTTCTAATGCATTGCTTATATTGCTTATTCAAGTTTTAATTTTTTGAATTTTGCGGTCTCCTTTCTGCGAACAACAATAACGTTTTCATCTGAATTCTGAATGCTTCCAACTTTAAGACATGGAAACGAGATGTGAAAATTACTTTAGGCATAATAGATTTGGACTTATGCCTTCGAGAAGAAAAATCTGTTGATCTTATTCTAATATCAGAATTGTTGCCCAAAAATTCTTCATGCACATTGGAAAAATTCAAATCATCTTAGTATCATTGCTATGAACCGTTTAATTCCTGAACATCTTTTGATGGTTTGCCAAACACCTCAAATACTAATGAGTTTTTCAAAGTAGTAGAAAAACTATTTCACACTAGTGAAATCGCTAAAGCTGGACATCTTATGGATGAAATGACAACCATTAAGTATGAAAAATCAAAGGAGTGCGAGGTTTTATTCTGAAAATTATTCATGTTCAGTCCGAGTTGAAAGAACATAATATTCCTCTTCCCGGCTTTTACACCATTCTTTAAGTTCTTCATGAACTCCCTACCTCTTTTAGCTTTATCAAGACTGCCTAAACACTTATAATAAAGCATGGAGTGTTAGTGACCTTATTTCTCAGTGTGTAGCTGAAACAAGCAAGATAACAAATTGAAAAGAATGAGTCTTCTCACTTTGTTTCTCACCTCAAGCCTAACAAAGGATAAAGAAAATATGAAAAGAACCAACCACAACCAGAGGCTAAGGGATCTCAAGCAAATAAGTGAGAGGGAGTCAAAGCTTAAAGTGGCACTTATGTTGGAGTTGATGTTATCTATGTTGGCACACTTATTCTTGAATTACAGTTTAGTGTTCAGATTATTTTGAACAGTAATTTCTTGATTCCTACTTTTAAAGTAATTCAGTTTCGCTTCCGCTTTTAGTTAAACAATGAATTTCTTTTCTTTTTGCCAATTATAGTGTTGACATTATGTTTGACTCCGAATAATTGGAAACTATTTTTACTCTGATATTCTTTTCAAATTATCATTGACTTCCTTAGCTTCCTTTTTTAATGCTGTGAATATTGTGGATAAGAAATCTTATATTAAGATAACATCCTTATTATTATGGCACGATAGATCGGGTCATATTTCTAAAGAAAGAATTGATCGATTCCTTCTAGCTAAAATTCTTCCTCCTGTTGATGTTTCTGGTTAGAATACTTGTACTGATTGTACTTGTGAAAAATTGACTAAAATAAGAAAGCAGACTGCTATCTATAGTCACTCTTTATAAGATATTATCCACAATGACATCAGTGGACCTTATTCCACCACGTTGTGTAGAAACAAGTATTTTATAACTTTTATCGATATTTTTTTCTTCTTTCTTCTTATGGTCTCACCTACCTGATCAAAGACAATCCAACGCTTTTGATAAAGTCAAAATCTTTCGAAATGTTCTTGAGAAATAATTGGGCAGAGTCATAAAATTTGTTCATTTTCATCGCGGAGGAGAATATTCTGGTTGTTATAAAGAATCTAAACAACACATGAGGCCTTTTGCTGAATATTTTCCAGAAAATTGTGTAGTTTCTCAATACAATATGTTAGGTTCACTGAGCAAAATGGCGTTGTTGAAAGGAGAAATCGCACTCTCATGGATATGGTTAGAAGCATGATGAGTAGATCAAATCTTCCAGAGTTTTTATGAGGTGAAGCACTCATGACGGCAACTTATATTTTAAATCGTGTTCCCAGTAAATCTGTTCCCAAAATCCTTTTGAGTTGTGGATTGAGAGGAAGCCTAGTCTTTATCATCTTTGTGTATGGGGTTGTCCAGCTAAAGTAAAGATTTATGATCCTAATTTGAAAAGTTTGATTCGAGAACAAATCGTTGTTATTTCATTGGTTATCCAATGCGCTCAAAAGGCTATCGCTTTTCCTGTCCTACTCGTGGTACGCGAATTGTTGAATCTCAGACTGCTAAATTTTGATGTTGCTGAAAATATTCATTCACCATCTCTTGAAATGGGGGAGTCATCTAAAGGAATTTTTATTCCTATGTCTTTTTCAAGAGATGATAATAATAGCAGTCTTATTCTTACTCTAGTTGATAACGCTCTCACTGCTGATGAATATATTGCTCCTACTATCTAAGATGACGAGGGTCCTACTATTGATGAGGAACCTATTATTGAAGAAGGTTTTGTTGTTGATGAGGGTCTTGTTATCAGAGAAATCTAATTGTGGAATATGTCATTCAAAATGATGGTCAATAAATAGAGGTTATTCCAGAAGTACCTCCTATATGGAGATCTCAAAGACAAAAGAAGTCAATAAGGTGTGATGATAAATTTATTTACCTTGGAGAAGGTGAATGTGATCTTGGTCATTTTGTGGAACCTCTTACTTTTAGTGAAGCACTTAATAGTCTACATTCTTCAAAATAGATAGAAGCTACGGATGATGAGATCGACTCCATGAAGAAAAATGGTGTATGGGAGCAAGTTTTATTACCTGGTGGTTTCAAACCAATAGGTTGTAAGTGGATTTTAAAAACTAAAAGGGATAAAAAGGGGACAGATTGAAAGGTTTAAAGCGCGTTTAGTGGCTAAAGGCTTTACTCAAAGAGAAGGTATTGATTACACTGAAACTTTCTCACCTGTTTCCACTAAAAATTCATTCAGAATTATTATGGCCTTAGTTGCGTATTTTGATTCAGAGTTACATCAAATGATTGTTAAAACTGTTGTTCGATCTGAATGGAGAATTGAGTGAGCAATTTTTTTTATGTCTCAACCTGAAGGCTTCGAGGAAAATGGAAATGACAATTTGGTTTGCAAATTGAGATGATCCATTTATGGTCTCAAACAGGCATCTCACCAGTGGTACTTGAAGTTTGATAAGGTTGTGATTAATCGGCTGGGTTTCATCGAGAACAAGTTTGACTAGTGTATTTATATGAAGATCAGTGGGAGTCATCATATTTTTCTTGTTCTTTATGTAGACGATATTTTACTTGCCAGCAGTGATTTGTCATTACTAAATGAGACCAAAAATTTTCTGTCTTCCAATTTTGATATGAAAGATCTTGGAGAGGCATTCTATGTTTTGGGGATTGAGATCCATCGTGACAGGAATCGAAAAGTTCTTGGCTTACCTCAAGAAGCTTACGTTACTCGTGTGCTCAAAAGGTTCAACATGGATTTGTGTAAAGCTGGTTTCGTTCCTATTCTGAAAGGGACAAATTTACTAAGCAACATTGTCCCAAGAACAACTTAAAAAGAGAAGCAATGCAGAATATCCCATATGCAAGTTCGATGTATGCTTAGGTTTGCACTAGACCTGATATTGCTTTCATGGTCGATGTTCTTAGGAGATATTTATCTGATCCTGGCCATGATCATTGGGTTGTAGCCAATAAAGTTTTGAGATATTTGCAAAGAACAAAGAGTTTTATGCGTGTGTATAAGCATGTCGACAATCTCCAAGTTGTTGGTTATTCAGATTCAGATTTGGTGGTTGTGTAGATGATTTAAAGTCAACTTCCGGCTATATTTTCACTTTTGTTGATGCTGTTATTTATTGAAAAAGTGTTAATAAGACTTTAATCACATCATCTACTATGTATGTTAAATTTGTTGCATGTTATGGGGCATCTTTGCAAGCTTTATGGTTAAAGAATTTGATTTTAGAGATACGACTAGTTGATTCTATTTCCTCTCCTATACTAATCTATTGTGATAATAATATTGTTGTTTTCTTTTCAAAGAATAATGAGATTAGTAGTGCTTCTAAACATATGGAAATAAAGTATCTCACTATTAGAGACTTGGTCAAGAAAGGAGACATTGTGATAGAATATTGAAAGACCAAGTTGATGTTTGCAGATTCTCTAACCAAAGGATTAAGTGCCATATTGTTTGATTACATGTTGTTCATATGAGCATTTTATAATCTTTTGCTCCTTTGGGTTAGTGGGAGTTTCTTGCTTTATCTTTTGAGATTACATTTATATGTAATTTACTTGTTAATGTTATGAACTACTTTGTGGGCCAATACTTTTTGATTATTGGATGTTTATGCTTTCAGTTAGGCTTTGTTATATTCTCGAGAATAATTGAATTGAAAGCATGTAGTTCATATCTTGTTGTGATCATTGTATATTAAGTATATTTTCTTAATGACAATGATATTTTGTTGGCTTAATTCTTAAGCAAATTTAGTGACACTGACTTATTTATTAAGTTGTGTATGTTTAATTTCACTGGCTTATTTATTAAGCATCAGGGTATCAGTGAAATTGAGGACTGATAAGGATATTATGTTATTTTAAATTGATCACATGTTGAACATAATTCCTTACCACACTACTAGACTTATTGACCATGTCGATTTAATACTTTGGTATTTGTGATTATGAATGTCTTTTGTTGAGTTAAAAACAATATGATTGTCATAGTTCATTATCAAATGTTAAATTGGACCGGTATGTTGAGATGCTATCAGAGAACTATCATTTTTAAAGTGGCCACAAATATTTTCCTGTTGTTCAACCCATGAGTCGTTTTCAAACAAAATTATTTTAATATAATTAATGTAGCCCAAGTGGGAGAATGTTAGACTTTTATTTGGGCTTACATTAAATTTTATTGGTTTTATTAAAACTTGGGTTGATTGGATAGTTCTTTGCTGTGTTAGCCCATGTTGTTGGTGATCAATTGTTAATGGGCTTAACATCTGTGTGTAAAGTCTAGGTGAAGCAGAAGTGTGGGCTTTTATAGTTGACTGAAGCCTTTGATGAGCAGGCCCAGCCCAACTAGGGTTTTGTAGCTAAGTCCCCTCCCTAACTCTATAAATACATATTGTCTCATCACAATTGTATACCTTTTGATAATCAGATAAATAAACTGCTTCTGATTTAGAGATCTAGGGAGGAAGACTTAGTTGATAGTATTGCACTATCAAAGTGGAGTAACTGCTGTGGATCAAACAGAGATAATTGCTATGGATCAATCAGGTACACATACCTAATTATTATATCTTATTATTGTGTTCTATGTTATATACAAATTGATCTTGGGGTTTATTATTAATTTTTCTATCAACTAACACATAAGCCACTTGATTTGCCTCTCTATACACAAAAGTAAACTAAAAAATAAAGTTAGATTGTAACATAACTCTAATCTGCTACAATAACCCATCTTCATCTCTGTAACTGGCCTCTTTGTTGGGTTTTGTGCCTCAAATAAAATTCATTTTAATATAATCAGATTTACTTATTAATAAATTAAGATCAGAAATAACATTTTATGTTGCATGGTTCACATGATTTATTTCATGATTATATATATAATGTATAAATTCTATTTAAGTCCAGAACATATGAATTTGTTAAAGATTATAGTGTTGTCAGCACAGCGGAATATAATCTTAATTATATGTTTGAAAGTTTATTCCTTGATTTGTCAGTTCACTGGATTTAGACTGACATGGTATAATCAGCGATAGGTATTCTTACACCTTGGAACGGTGTTATGTCCTTTCCAAGACATTGGCAAAGTTTAACAAACCTATTATTTATTTGATCTAAATTGTTATGATTAACTTGTTGACAGATCCAATGATCTAATTTTAATCATAGTCTAATTGTCAATAGATCTTATAAATAATTTGTAACAGGTAATTTTTTTGTACTTTTTTCATCTGTGTAAACCTAGTAACATGATAGGGCCCATCCAAATCATTTGACCTGTGTGAGCCTATATGTTTGCTATTGGGCTTAGATGCATATAGGAAGCCCATTTAAGTTTTAGTAAGCAAATGGACTAGGTTGCTAAAATAAAATTTGACATAAGTAATTTTATTTAGGCCCAATTAGATTTGGGCTTATTCAATGAATAACAATTGTTTATTTAAAAGTTAAATTCCTCTCTTTTGGGCCTTGTGTGAGAGTTGGGGGCCAATAGAAGTGGGAACGACATACTGAACCCAGCTCCCCCTCACATGAACTACCCCAATTGTGAAAGCACATTTGTCTTATTTAAATAATTGTATTAGGTGAATTATATTAGTCTAACCTAATTAAAACTGAATTAGCAACATAATTAACTTTCAAAATATATGAAATTTATTTTTCATTTAATATTTTAAAGTTAATTTTAGAAAAACACTTAGTTAATGATATATATTCTAGATAGTTATTTCTATACTAGTTATTATTTCTAATATTAAATAGGAAAATATCATTGATTGTAAAATTAATTGTTTAATAATTATTTTTGGTACAATCTAAGTTTAGTATATTTTCCTAGTATTAAACTAGAATTAATAATTAAGTTTTCTCTATACTTAATTATTTATTTCTTGAATTTAATACATTTAATTAAATTGAAAATTTCAATATCCAAGTTAATTTTCATCATGATACTTAAATATTGTTATTTTCATGTCATTTAATTAAAGTTAAAAATTATCTTAATTTTGGAATCTTATTCAGAATAACTTAAATTTGAATAATTTTCAAAATATATATTTTATTTTATTTTATTAATCTTTTTCCTAAAATTTCGAAATTGCATTTCTTTAATGCAGAAATTTCGAATTTTAATTGAAAAATAGATTAAAGTTGAAAATTATTTATTCTAATTTTGGACCAACTTAAATCAATATTTTTTTCATTTAATGATTAATTAAAATAAATGAACTAAAATATATTATAATTAGAAATTGAATTAATTAGTCAATGAAAGTCTAGATAGATATTATCTGTTTTGCTTGAAGTATTTTTCTAGTGATATTTAATTAAATAGAAAATTAATATTTAAGTTGATTCTTAATCATGATACTTAAATATTTGAAATTTTTTCTTAAATATTTAATTAAATAGGAAAATTATATTTTTGTTGTAAATTAATTTTATTAATTAATTTTGGGCCAAAATAAAATTAAGATAATTTTTATAGGGTTTATTTTATTTTATTTTAAAGCATTTTCGAAAGTAGTATTCTTATACACTTCCTTTTTTTTTTCGAAATGCAATATATATTTATAGAAAATTAAATTTGAGTTGTAAATTAATTTAAATTAATTTTGAAACAACTTAAATTGCATATTTTTCTAGATATTTATGGAAATTATTACTAAGATGGAAATAATTCACGTCATTTTCATATCCATCTAAGTATAATTTATAAATATTACATTAAAATTTATATTTAGAATTTTTCATTCTATATTGGAAATTTTAATTAAATAAATATATATATTTAAAATAAATAAATTAAAATAAATTTCAGAAGAAAATACAACTTTAATTAAATAATGAGCTTTATTATTAGGATATTCGATCTCCATTGTTGGTTTTACAGAGCTATTGTTTTAGTGAGTAATCCTCCCTAGTGGAGGAACGCTCATTAGCAAGTTAGCACCGTTTAATCTCGAAAGATAAGTAATCTTGTAAGTTTTTTATATAGTATTGATCACCCTAATGGTGGCGACTGTATAAGACTTGCAAGAATATGAAACAATGGTCGAAGCTCATAAGATAGAATAGCCTTGACTCTCGCCTAAACAGGACAACGCGGATTCCAATCTTGATCGAATAAAAGGTTGCTAGAATGTTTATCATTTTAGATGAGCTGACAACTCTATTCAATGGATGGTAGCTTTGACTCTCGCCTAAATGGGACACTGATATCAGTTTGTTGAAGAGCTTGGAAATTATTTAGGATTGTATGTTTTAGTATTTTCACTTGTCATTCCTACTTGCTATATGCTTAATAATTTCTGAATTGTGTATGAATTATATATTGAACCGTGTTATTTTCTGTTATTAAATTGTAGTTTAATTTCGAATCTTCATTGTTGGTCTAACTTGGTTTGTTTTTCTAATGAGATTAATCCCTAATGGATTTTCACCATCAGACAAACATAATAGTGTTAGATCTCGTAAGATAAATATTGTATATGCAACATCTAGCTGTTCATCAACTGATGACATCTTAGACTAGTATTTTATAATATGAAACAAGAAGATTGTATAAATAAGATTACTTTGACTCTCGATAATCGGAGCATCGTTGGACTCTTATTTAAAACGAAATTATCCTAATTCCTCTTAGCTTATTCATTTCAAATTAGCTCAATGACATATAATTGGATGAATGGTCTATAAGTCATATAAGGTCATTCTATATTTTCTCTTAAGAAATTAAATGACGAATATGATTATATTCCCGAAATTCTATCCCGAAATGATATAAATCCTCAATCTTAGAATCCCCTACTTGTATGGGCAAATCAACTTAGAGTTAGATTAGTAGTGGTGGTCCAAGAAAGAATTACTCATCATACAGTTACACTTTCACAAGTGTTTAATAACCATTTTCTATCAATGGATTCAAACTGTATGAGTTGAGTATTCTGTGACCAGAATCCACTTGTACAATTCTAAGAACTCTTTGATGTAACTAAATCAAGTCATCAAGAGACACAACCAAATAAATCTATGGCTTTTTGTATCTTGTTCATAGAGGTTTTGACAAGATCAATCTATGCAAAGAGTTAATATGCCTATTGTTAGGTTTTATGCCCTAAATAAAACTCTATTTCAATGTAATCCAGATTATTCAAATATCAATAAAGTAATAGAAGTATTTTTCATTCATTTGTGTATGTTTTGGTTCACTTAATCAATTGTTTGTTTATTTGATTTATAAATTCATCCAAACCCCTTTCACATACTTGATCATGTTTATTGTGTTGTCAACTGTTGGAATTATATTTATCCAGGATCTTAGATCTACTCACAAGTATGTTGATTTAACAACCTAATATTGAACTTCTAAAACGATGAACTAAACACATAAAAGTTAAGAATAACTTGAAGTGATTGCAGCGGAATTAATGTCTCCTTCCACTCAGATCTTTAACCCTTGATTCCTGTCTGTAGCAGAGTATTATAAAGATCTGAGCCCGAAAGTTCTTCAGTTGGATGTGATCCTTCACAGTCTTCCAAACTATAATGAGGTACTGAGTGATGTGTGTGGGCACTTCTCTCTCACTAGGAATTTCGAAATTTCTCTCTTGTTTTCTCTCTTGATTTCGTGTGACACAATGCAAAGCAAAGTTCTCTCAAGCACAAGAAGAGTAGAGAGGGGGCGGCTATAAATAGGAAAAAGGGAAGAGCACAACTTTCCAAATAAACAGTTTCCTCTTTTACTGTGTAATTGAATAACTGCTTTATTTAGTGTGATTCACCACTTTCCTATTTAGGCTAGGCTTTGATTAGCAATTATATGGCAAATTAAATTGAAAATAATAATTGGGAAACATGCAAGCATGTGGCCGGCCATGGTGTGTATGGGCCTCACATGGATTTTGCAGTTTCCTCAATTTTATTTCTATTTCTCCAAAAATGCCATTTTTCCAATTCTAATCATTTAAATGCCAAAACTAATTATTTAATAACTAAAATAGATTATTAAATAATATTGCCAATTAAAATAATTATTAATTTAGACATGCAAAGTCTCATAATTAATAATTAAACCTAGAAACCCTTTTATTTACAATTTCATCCCTAAACTGTGAGAATTCACAAATTAGACATAGTCTAACTTTTAGAATTATAATTGATTAATCATAAATCAATTATAGAGTCTTACAAACAGTATAGTCTCAACTAGAATGGGGACCATGGATCTATATACTGAGCTTCCAATAAGTTGAACCGATTTACCAAGTAAATCCCTAACTTATTAATTCCTCGTTGAATCCACTCTTAAAACTTGGAATTGCACTCTCAGACTTATATAGAGCATATCATATGTTTCACGATATCAATATGCTATCTCATTTAACCATTGTTATAATCTTAATGTGATTTAGAGATCCTCTATATAGATGATTTACATCGAGATGGGACCAATTTACCGTTTACACCCCTCAATGTATTTTGCCCATTTGAACACTTAGCTACCTGTAAATGATGTTTTAGTGATCTAATATATAGTTACTGAAACAAGAGCTCATCCATTTACTTCTATTTAACTAAGCTCAAAAGGAATCATCACTTTACTTCTATACACCAGTAGAAGCTATAGATTTCCATATTTATGTTTAGCACTCCCACTTAGTTATGCTATCATGTTCCCAAAATATATGTATTATCCTAACCCAAAGGTAGGCTTTAACTAATAAATCAAAGAACAAGAATAGCACTCCTGAGATTGAGCCTAAGCATATCAGGATTTAGATTCTCTTAATCTAAGATCAACTTCTGACATTGACTTGGAAAGATACAACGGTAAGTTTACAATATCTTTAACCAAGTTCAATATCGGTCCAGTCCAATGCATGCTCCATGCATTCGAAATCAGTATACTTTGCCAATGTTCTGGAAAGAACATAACACTTACTCCAAGTGTAAGTATACTTCATCGCTGATTATCACATCAGTGTAAATCCAAAACACTGATGAACAAGGACAAATCTTTTGAATCATATAATCACAATCACATTCCACTATATTGACGGTACTGTAATTGTGAATAACTATATGTTCTGGATTTAACTGATTTTGTGCATATATCAAGTATATATATTAAACCATAAACATGTAACATACATGTAATCATAATTCACTTCTAAATTGATAACTAATCAGATTGTATGAGTTTTATTTAGGGCATAAAACCCAACAGTCAACACAGTGGAAAGTAACACATGACTATGTGAATAAAGTATTCCTAAATTTATTAGAACACTGGGTTTTACTGATATGACAATCTACAACAGAGTTTACTTGCATTTGGAGAAATGTTATGTTCTTTCCAGAACATTGGTTAAAGTAAAGCTCAGGTTGGATGCATGGAGTATGCATTGGAATGGACCGATATTGAACTTTGAAATAGATTTATGAAACTTACCGTAAATATCTATTCAATTCAATATCACTAAGTTGATCCTAGATCACATGATCGAAATCTTGATATGGTTAGGCTCAATCTCAAGAGTGTTATTCGTGTTCTTTGATTTGTTAGTTAAGCCTACTTTTTGGTCAGGGTAATACATACATTTTGGGAACACGGTAGTGCGATTGAGTGAGAGCGCTAACATAAATATGGAATCTATAGCTTCTATCTGGCGAATAGTAAGCAAAGGGTGATTTCCTTCGAGCTTAACCAAACGAGATAAGTGATTGAGTACTCATTTCACTTAGTTGAAATATCATTTATACATGGTTAAGTGTTTTAAGGATAAAATACATTGTAGGGTGTTACGGTAATTTAGTCCCTTTACAGTGTAAATCATCCATATAGAGGATCATTGATCACATTAGGATTATAACAATGGATAACTAATGATGTGTCTATATGGTGGAACATATAGAGCATTCTATATACTGAGAGTGCAATTCTGAGTTCTATGTGTGGATTCAACAAAGAATTAATAAGTCAGTGAATTTAAGTAGTAAATTCTAGATATGCTTATTGGAAGCTCGGATATATAGACCCATGGTCCCCCCACTAGTTGAGATAATATTACTTGTAAGACTCAATTAATTGATTTTAATTAATCAATTATAATTCTCAAGATAGACTGTGTCTATTTGAGAATTTATTACTTATTAAGGGCAAAACAGTAAATAGAGATTTTGAAGGGCATATTTATTAATTAGGAATCTTTAATTAGTTTTATTATTAATAAAATAAATGACAATATATTATTTGATAATTAATTTTAATTATTAAATAATTAGATTTGACATTTATGTGGTTGAACAAAGGGATTGGCAGTTTTTGACAAAACAGGAAACTATCAATGTAGGAAAAGGAAAGTTGGAAAAGTGGCAAGCCTTGTTTCCACAATGCCTAGGCCGGCCACTTAAGCTTCCTTTTCTCATTGATTTTTTCAATTTTAAATGTCAATTAATTCAACCACAGCCCTGGGTGGTCTTCTATAAATAGAAGGCAATGGCTTCAGTTTAACATATACATAAACATTATTCTGACAGAATTTTCTCACTCAAAATTCTCTCTGAGCCGCCACCCTCTCTTTCTCTATTCCTTCACTGTTTTGAATTTTATAAGTGTTAGAGTAGTGCCCACACACATCAAGTAATACCTCAATCATAGTGAGGAAGGCTGTGTAAAATTCAGAAACAACAAAGGAGGACTATCGGGCTCAGATCTTGATTATACTCTGCTACACAAAGGAATCAAGGGTTAGAGATCTGAGTGGGAGGAGACATATATTCCGCTGCACCCAATGTAAGATTTCTGATACTCTTATGTGTTTAATTTTCCATCGTTTTAGAAGTTCATATTTAGGTTGTTAAATCAACATACATGTGAGTAGATCTAAGTTCCTGGTAAAATAACTTCCAACACCTATATCCACTGAAAGTAAGTTCATCTCATTCGTAGATGGATGTACATTCAGGGGTGGACATGAGTTTTCGTTGTATTCTTAAAACGATCACTCTAGATTTTACCTTATGCAAAAGAAATTTTAAATGTTTGAAAAATTTCATGAATTTCTAGCAATGATAAGTGGTTAAAGATCTTGTGAACTGATAGGGGTGGAGAAATAGTTAGTTGATATGCAGTTCAAAGACCATTAATTTGATTTTTGAATTATGTCCAAACTTACCACCCCAGAAATTCAATTTTCATATTGATAATTAGTTACTAGTCGTTGCCTAAATCCTTCTATGGTAATACAATTTAAGAATGATGCAGTGGTGGTATACTTAATGTAAATCATTAGTAGATTCATGGATGACCTAATCGAAATCTTAAGAAAAGCTAGAACTGCTAACCCCGGTTTGCATGTTTGTTAGCTATTCTAAGTGATTAGGGGTGGACCATCCCATAGTCATTAGATAAGAAAGTGTTTGTTTAAACAAATACTACTTTTCTAAGAAAATGACTAAGTCTGAAAATAAAGTAGCAAATAAAGGAGATAATTGTTCTTGATATCAAAAGTGTTCTATCATCTTATTTGACATATGATGATCCCAATGCCTCTGTTGTCTTGACACAACCGAATAGGTCAATACCATTTAGTTTTCTTAGACATAATTCACGATACCTTCTTGTAGTGGGAGGGTTTCTAGGAATCCACCCTATTGTGACTTGGAAGACACTAGTGATTAAAATCCATTGTGAGTTTAACAAGTAATGGATTGTCAAGATAAGAAACTAAGAAGAAAGCCAAGAGAACTATGGTTTAATCCATTCACATGGAGTAACCTAAAGTTTTCTATTACAAAGGACATAAAAGGAAATTTTCGTTAATAAGTCTATTCAATGGACTTAACAAAACTTCCTGTTCCTAGTATTATAGGTTTGAGTTTATCTAAACCTATGGCTTGTGGTATACCTGGTAATTACTTACTCTAATGCAAGCAACTTACTTTAGTAAGATGCTGAAGCATTTTCTTTCCAATGGCAATCTATAGAAGCTTCAAAACTTCTAAGCATAGATTTTATTTATCTAAGGAAAAGTCTCAACTATTCCAGAAAAGATAAAGCCATGAAAGAATTTCTTAAATCAACAGTGAGAGCTCTCAGATATGCTTTTGTATGCATTAGACCAGACACTTGCTGGTTAGTGGGAGTAATGAGTAGGTATCAGATTAATCCAGGAGAGGAACATTGGAAGACAATCAAGTAAATCTTAAGATTAAGAAGAGGAACTATATGTTAGTCAATAAGGGTGTGTTTAAAACTCTTAGACTACACCACATCAGATTTCAAGACTTGCCTTTGTGCCAGAAAGTCTGCTGATAAAATGGTTATTACTCTGGGGGTGGAGTAGTGATTTTGGAGAAGTGTAAAAACCTATCTGAAATCTCTTAGTCTACCAGAAAGAGACTGAATGTTAAAGTTGCAGGAAAGGTACTTATTCAGTCTAAGGAAAGTTCTGTACATTTGTGGTGCCGTTCCAACTTGCCTTAACTACTAGTGTTACAACCTGAATAACCAAGAAGTAGTTGCCAAAAGTATAGAATCCAGTATCCCAAGAGAGTAGACATGTAGAGAGGAATTTCACATTATCAAGGATTTTGTGATTAAGGAAGAGTAATGGTGGAGAAGAGGTTATGTTTAAATCAACCTGTCAGATCCTATTACGAGGAGTTGACTACTATTACACTTGATTTGTATATCAAGGTGTTGGGATTATTTGAAATGCACATTTTGTTTTATATTAGTGCAAGTGGGAGTTTGTTGGGTTTTGTGCCCTAAATAAAACCCATTTCAATATAATCAGATTTACTTATTAATAAAGATCAGAAATAACATTTTATGTTGCATGGTTCACATGATTTATTTCATGATTATATATATAATGTATGAATTCTATTTAAGTCCAGAACATATGAATTTGTTAAAGATTATAGTGTTGTCATCACAGTGGAATATAATCTTAATTATATGTTCGAAAGTTTATTCCCTAATTTGTCAGTTCACTGGATTTAGACTGACATGGTATAATTAGTGATAGGTATTCTTACACCTTGGAAAAGTATTATGTCCTTTCCAGGACATTGGCAAAGTTTACCAGTATCGGATGTATGGAGTATACATCGAAAGGGACCGATATTGAATTTTGATTAGATATATTAGAATTTACCGTAATATCTATTCAATTCAATATCACCTGTTGATCCTAGATCAAATGATCTTAATCCTGATATGATTAGGTTCAATCTCAAGAGTGTTATTCGTGTTCTTTGATTTGTTAGTTAAGCCTACTTTTGGATCAGGGTGATACGTACATTTTGGGAACACGGTAGTGTAATTGAGTGGGAGCGCTAACATAAATATGGAATCTATAGCTTCTATCTGGCGAATAGAAAGTAAAGGATGATTTCCTTCGAGTTTAACCAAACGAAAATAAATGATGGAGTACTCATTTCACTTAGCTGAAATATCATTTATACAGGGTTAAGTGTTTTAAGGATAAAATATATTGTAGGGTGTTACAGTAATTTAATCCCTTTACAGTGTAAATCATCTATATAGAGGATCATTGATCACATTAGGATTATAACAATGGATAACTAATGACGTGTCTATATCGTGGAACATATAGAGCGTTCTATATGACCGAGAGTGCAATTCCAAGTTCTAAGAGTGGATTCAATAAGGAATTAATAAGTTAGGGAATTTACTTGGTAAATTCGGTTCGACTTATTGGAAGCTCGGTTATATAGACCCATGGTCCCCATACTAGTTGAGGCCATACTGCTTGTAAGACTCAGTTAATTGATTTTGATTAATCAATTATAATTCTAAAGTTAGACTATCTCTACTTTATAAATTTTTACTAAGTAAGGGTAAAACAGTAAATAGAGAGTTTATAGGTGTTGGGTTTTATGCCCTAAATAAAACTCTATTTCAATGTAATCAAGATTATTCAATATCAATAAAGTAACAGAAGTATTTTTCATTCATTTGTGTATGTTTTGGTTCACTTAATCAATTGTTTGTCTATTTGATTTATAAATTCATCCAAACCCCTTTTCACATACTTGATCATGTTTATTGTGTTATCAACATAGTGGAAAGTAAACATGACTATGTGAATAAAGTATTCCTAGATTTATCAAAACACTGGGTTTTACTGATATGACAATCTACAACAGAGTTTACTTGCATTTGGAGAAATGTGATGTTCTTTCCAGAACATAGGTTAAAGTAAAGCTCAGGTTGGATGCATGGAGTATGCATTGGAATGGACCGATATTGAACTTAGAAATAGATTTTTGAAACTTACCGTAAATATCTATTCAATTCAATATCATAAGTTGATCCTAGATCACATGATCGAAATCCTGATATGGTTAGGCTCAATTTCAAGAGTATTATTCGTGTTCTTTGATTTGTTAGTTAAGCCTAATTTTTGGTCAGGGCAATACATACATTTTGGGAACACGGTAGTGCGATTAAGTGGGAGCGCTAACATAAATATGGAATCTATAGCTTCTATCTGGCGAATAGTAAGCAAAGGGTGATTTCCTTCGAGCTTAACCAAACGAGATAAATGATTGAGTACTCATTTCACTTAGTTGAAATATTATTTATACAGGGTTAAGTGTTTTAAGGATAAAATACATTGTAGGGTGTTACGGTAATTTAGTCCCTTTACAGTGTAAATCATCCATATAGAGGATCATTGATCACATTAGGATTATAACAATGGATAACTAATGATGTGTCTATATGGTGGAACATATAGAGCATTCTATATACTGAGAGTGCAATTCTGAGTTCTATGTGTGGATTCAACGAAGAATTAATAAGTCAGTGAATTTAAGTAGTAAATTCTAGATCTGCTTATTGGAAGCTCGGATATATAGACCCATGGTCCCCCCACTAGTTGAGATAATATTACTTGTAAGACTCATTTAATTGATTTTAATTAATCAATTAAAATTCTCAAGGTAGACTGTGTCTATTTGAGAATTTATTACTTATTAAGGGCAAAACAGTAAATAGAGATTTTGAAGGGCATATTTATTAATTAGGAACTTTTAATTAGTTTCATTATTAACAAAATAAATGACAATATATTATTTGATAATTAATTTTAATTATTAAATAATTAGATTTGACATTTATGTGGTTGAACAAAGGAATTGGCAGTTTTTGACAAAACAGGAAACTATCAGTGTAGGAAAAGGAAAGTTGAAAAAGTGGCAAGCCTTGTTTCCACAATGCCTAGGTCGGCCACTTAAGTTCCATTTTCCCTTTGATTTTTTCAATATTAAATGTCAATTAATTCAATCATAGCCTTGGGTGGTCTTCTATAAATAGAAGGCAAAGGCTTCAGATTTCAACACAACTGATACACAACATTATTCTGACAGAATTTTCTCTCTGAAAATTCTCTCTGAGCCGCCACCCTCTCTCTCTCTATTCCTACACTGTTTCGAAATCTATAAGTGCTAGAGTAGTGCCCACACACATCAAGTAATACCTCAATCATAGTGAGGAAGGCTGTGTAGAATTCAGAAACAACAAAGAAGGACTATCGGGCTCAGATCTTGATTATACTCTGCTACAGAAAGGAATCAAGGGTTAGAGATCTGAGTGGGAGGAGACATATATTCCGCTGCACCCAATGTAAGATTTCTGATACTCTTATGTGTTTAATTTTCTATCGTTTTAGAAGTTCATATTTAGGTTGTTAAATCAACATACTTGTGAGTAGATCTAAGTTCCTGGTAAAATAACTTCCGACAACTGGCACCAGAGCCATGGTAATTGATTTGCTTGCAAGAAATTTGGACTTAAAACGATTTGCTTGTATTTTGGATGGTATCATGTTGCTTTGTGTGTCATATTGATGTTTGATTGTTGTTTGTGAATTCTGGGAAAAATAGTTACTTTTCTGTCTCTGTAATTATTTTTGTTGGATAGTTTGGAAAATTCTAAGCAATTTACCTTTTTAGAGAACTCGATTTCGATTTAATTTGAATTAGTTTTGAATTTTTGAAAATTGGAAAAATTGGGATGATGAACCTCATCACACGCGCGCGGAATGGCTGCATGCAGCCTCCCTGCGCCGTGTGTGCTCGGCCATTCCCCCTAGAAGGCGCGCGGATGAGCATGCATGGCATGCCATCCGTACAGTTCATCCAATTTTTCATTTTTTTTGATTTTTCATGCTATTTCATGGAATTAAATTCTGATTTTTTGTGTAGTTTTATATGTTGATTTTTGTTTTTCAAATTTCAAATCTAATTATCAGAAATAAAATAATTTTAATTTTTAAAATTAATTTTAGATATTAGTGTAATTTGATTTTAAAAATAGGAAAAATCAAATTTTGCTTACCTTTTTTCTTATTTCCTTTAAAATTTGATTATTTTTTTTTTTTTTAAGGTCAGATATTAATTTAATTTTTGGTAACTTAACCTTAATTAGAATAAGATCAAAATAATCACGATAATTTTAAAAGAGGAAATAAGGTATTTTTGTTAACTTTTAAATTTTGTTATTTTTAATTAAATTAAATTGTAAAACAAGAAAAGGGTATGCATTTACCATTTTCTATTTTATTTTTAATTTATTAAATAACATGAAATTTAAAAGGAAAGTTAGCAATTTAATTTTGAAATGACATTTAGGTTACCCAAAACCTAATTTTTCAAAATGGTAGGTTTAATTTTAATTTTTATTTTTCGAAATACATGTTTAAAATTAAATAAATCCTACATCCAACTATCCAAATCTAACCTTGTTGCAGGAGTATGTGTTTTAGATTGTTTGTAAGTTTTCTAAAACCTATTATTGCTTGATCTAAATTGCCTTGGTTAACTTGATGATAGATCCAATGATCTAATTTTAACCAATGGTTCAATTGATGATAGATCAAGTAAATAATTTGTAACAGGTGATTTTTACAAACTTCTTTCATCTGTGTATGACCTAGCAACATGATAGGATCCATCCAAATGTGTATGCCTGTGTGAGCCTATATGTTTAATTTCTGTTATAGATACATATAGGTTGTTGTTGCTAAATAAAATATCATAACTGATAGATTTTATTTAGGCTCATTTAGTAGTGAGCTTATTCAATTAATAACAGTTGTTCATTTTAAGGTTAAATTCCTCTCTTTTGGGCCTTGTGTTAGAGTTGGGAGCCTTAGAAGTGGGTGCGACATACTGGACCCAGCCCCCCCTCACATGAACAACCCCAATTGTGAAGGCCCATTTGCCTGATTTGGATAACTGTGCTAGGTTAATTATATTAGTTTGACCTAATAAAAAATTGATTAGCAACATAATTAATTTCATTCTTCCTTGAAATTAATTTAAGAAAAACATAGTTTGAATAGTTATATTCTGGAAAGCTATATGTATTTTTCTTGTGTTTAATTAAATATGGAATTATAACCATATAAATTCTTTCTGAATCTTAATTTTATAATTTCATTAAATATTCCTATTTAAGTTGAGATTTAGTTAAATCTATCAAATCAACTTAGATTTGAATATTTTTGAATTTCCTATTATAAATTAAGTTGAGGAATTTTAGGAATTGGTTATTAAGATTCTTTTGATATTTTTTAAGTTGATATTTTATAAATATGGGAACTTAAAATGGAATATCTTCTAAATTAAGTGGTTACTACTTAATTGGTAATATTTAATTAAGTCATTGATTGAAGAATATTTAAGTTGGGTATTTAGATTTTTTTTTCTAAACAACTTAAATAAGATATTTTTCAAAATTATTCCATTTTTGAACTTTAATTAAAGTTTTTACTTTAATTTGTAATATTTCATTATTGAGATATGGAATATAAATGATTAAACAAAATACATATTTTTAAATAATGAGCTTTAATCAAGAGAAATTCGATCTCCATTGTTGGTTTTACATAGCTATTGTTTTAGTAAGTAATCCTCCCTAATGGAGGAACGTTCATTAGCAAGTTAGCGCCGTTTAATCTCGAAAGATAAGTATTCTTATAAGTTTTTTATATGGTTTATGACCACCCTAATGGTGGCGACTGTATAAGACTTACAAGAGTGCGAAACAATGGTAGAAGCTCATAAAATAGAATTGCCTTGACTCTCGCCTAAACGGGACAACGCTGAATTCCAATCTTGATCGAATAAAAGGTTGCTAGAATGTTTGACATTTTAGATGAATTGACAACTCTATTCAATGGATGATGCTTTGACTCTCGCCTAAACGGGACACTGTATCAGTTCGTTGGAAACCTTGGAAAATAAACTATGTTAGATTTAGTATTTTTATAACATATGTGATTATTTGTTTTCTGAACCTGTGTATGAATTTATGAAACCAAAACCTTACTTCTGTTTATTGATATGTTGTAGTGCCAATATGAATAACCCTCATCCCGATCCACTCCTAGTTAGTATCTTTGCAAAAGAACTCAATAGTGTGAAAATGCATCCTGGTAGTTGTATTAACTCGCACCTATTGTTGATGAATTTGAAATTCCAAAAGGCAAATCTACTAGGAATTGATTTATCAAGGGAACAATGGGTAAGACTCACACTTAATAGTCTTCCTCAGGAGTATGATAGTTTTGTTCTATATTACTTATTGAACAATCCTCACTCCTCCGACATGGACAAACTCGAGACTGAGTTGAGGGCCCATGAGCGGAATCTGATTGCAATGGGACCTCCTGGTATTGCAAACTTTAATCAGAGGAAGAAGATTAAGCATGAGGGCTTTAACAAAGCTGCTTCTTCAAGTACAATTATCAGACATCATGTTTTATGTGCGAATTGTAATGGAAAGGGACATAAAGAAGAACAATGTCCCAGGCTTCTAAACAATTCAAACGAAGGTGATGCTTTTGTATTTGAATCATGTGTTTTAGAGAACGACAAATCCACCTGGATTGTTGATTCTGGATCTACTAACCATGTATGTTCTTCATTGCAGCTGCTTGAAACTTGGGAGAATCTTCACCCAGATGAGTTAAAGCTTAAGGTTTGAAATAGCGAGTTGGTATCAGTTAAAGCAAGAGGAACAGCCTGAATCAAGTTTAATTCTAAGAAGTTTTTACTTTTAGAGAATGTTTTATATATTCCTAATTTTAGTAGAAACTTGATTAGCGTTTCATGTTTACAAACACAATTTTATATATTGAATTTTTCGAGTTCAAATTGTTCAATTTCTCGTAATGGATTTCATATATGTGTTGCAAACATGGAACAAGGGTTTTATGTTTTAAGACCTGATACTCAAATCTCACTAAATACTGAACTTTTCAATGTAGCTAAACCTAGAAGCCTTAAGAGAAAAGAGATTGATAATGATGATCAAACTTATCTATGGCATTTACGTTTAGGTCATATAGGCTTTGATAGACTCAATAGGCTAACCAAAGACGGTCCATTGAAAAATGTCGTCTTAGGAAAACTGCCAGTTTGCGAGTCTTGCCTAGAAGGAAAAATGACCAAACGTTCTTTCTCTGCGAAGGGAGAGCGTGCCAAAGAACCCCTAGGGTTAGTACATTCAGATGTTTGCGGACCGCTGAATGTAAAAGCCAGAGGAGGTTATGAGTATTTCGTCACTTTCATTGACGATTTCTCTAGATATAGTTTTCTTTACCTAATGCAAAAGAAATCTGAAACGTTTGAAAAGTTTTAGGAATTTCATGCTTTGGCTCAAAACCAATTAGGTAAAACATTAAAGATCTTGCGAACTGATAGGGGTGGAGAATATATGGATATGCAGTTCAAAGATCATTTAACTAAACTTGGAATTGAATCCCAATATACTGCCCCAAGCACTCCACAGCAGAATGGAGTTGCAGAAAGAAGAAATCGCACTCTCTTAGAAATGGTTAGGTCTATGCTGAGTTATTCAACTCTGTCTACGTCCTTCTGGGGATATGCTATTCAAATGGCAAACGACATTCTAAATGTTGTACCATCTAAAGCAGTCCCTAAGACACCCGTCGAACTATGGAATGGTCGTACACCTAGTTTACGCCATTATAGGATTTGGGGGTGCCCTGCTCACGTCTTGAGAAAGAAAGAAGGCAAACTGGAATCGCGAACTGAAGTTTGCATGTTTGTCGGAAATTCTAAAGAGACTAGGGGTGGACTATTCTATAGTCACAAGGATAACAAAGTGTTTGTTTCTACAAATGCTACTTTCCTTGAAGATAACTATATGAAAGACAACAAACCGAAAAGTGAAATTGTATTAGAGGAAATGCTCACAGATACTGTTCCTTCAAATGTACCATCCTCTTCTACTCAAGAAGAGGAACATCCCACTCCCTCAGTTGTAGTAACTGAGAAAACTACTACCAAAGCTCCTGTTCAGAAGGTCACCGCTCCTCGTCGTAGTGGGAGGGTTTCTACAAAACCATCTCATTATGGCTTGGATGATGAAATCAATATGGTCGTTGGTGACGGTATTGATGACGACCCATTAACCTATAAACAGGCAATGGCAAATCCGCAATGGAAGCGATGGTCAGCCGGTATGGATTCAGAAATGGATTCCATGAAAAAGAACAAAGTCTGGGAATATATAGAACCACCTGATGATTTTCATCCAATTGGATGTAAATGGGTCTACAAGAAGAAAATAGGTGCTGGAGGCGAAGTCGAAACTTTCAAAGCTAGACTGGTCGCCAAGGGTTATACCCAAAGAGAAGGTGTGTACTATGAGGAAACTTTTAATCCGGTGGCCGTGCTCAAATCCATCTGAATTCTTCTCTCCATAGCTCTCGCTTTAGATTATGAAATTTGACAAATGGATGTCAAGACAGCCTTTCTTAATGGGCTTCTTGAAGAAACCATCTATATGGAGCAACCAGAAGGTTATGTTCTTCCTGGGCAGGAGAATAAAGTTTGCAAATTATATAGGTCCATATATGGACTTAAGCAAGCTTCTCGCTCATGGAATAAAAGGTTTGATGAGATCATCAAAACCTACGGCTTTCATCAGAATGAAGATGAACCTTGTGTTTACCAACTCAAGGAAAACCAAGTAGTAGTATTCCTGGTCCTTTATGTTGATGACATTTTGATCATTGGCAACAATGTCAAGAAAATGACTCACATCAAGGAATGGCTTGACACTCAATTCGACATGAAAGACTTGGGTGAGGCAGCCTATGTTCTCGGTATTCAGATTGTCAGAAACTGGAAGAACAGATCCCTTGCTCTCTCTCAAACAGCTTACATTGACAAAGTTCTAGAGAGATTTTCCATGACCAATACCAATGGGGAAAATATGCCCTCTAGACATGGTATCCGTCTATCTAAGGAACAGTGTCCTACTGATCCTGAAGAGATAGAAGACATGGCAAAAATTCCTTATGCTTCTGCAATTGGAAGTCTAATGTATGCTATACTGACATCTGCTATGCAGTTGGAATCGTGAGCAGGTATCAGTCAAATCCAGGACGGGTACATTGGAATGCTGTTAAGTATATTTTGAAATACCTAAAGAGTACAAGAGATTATGTATTAGTCTACAAGGGTGGTGCTTTAAATCCCTTAGGCTATACAGACTCAGATTTCCAGGGATGTCTTGAAGACAGGAAATCTACATCTGGGATGGTGTTTACTCTTAGGGGTGGAGCAGTGGTTTGGAGAAGTGCTAAACAAACTGCGATTTCAGATTCTACCATGGAGGCAGAATACATAGTTGCGGCTGAAGCAGCTAAAGAGGTTGTCTGGCTTAGGAAGTTCTTCACCAGTCTTGGTGTAGTTCCTGTAATGGAAAAGCCTCTAGTCCTGCTTTGTGATAACAATGGAGCTATAGCCAACAGTAAGGAACCTCAGAGCCACAAGAGAAGTAAGCATATAGAAAGAAAGTATCATATTATCAGAGAATATGTGGCAAGAGGGGATGTACTGGTGGAGAAAGTGGATACGCGGGATAACTTAGCTGATCCATTCACCAAAGTCTTGGCAGTAACTTCATTCGAAAAGCACCGTCAGAATTTAGGATTAATTGAAATGTACTGATTTGTTTTATATTAGTGCAAGTGGGAGGTTTTTGGGTTTTATGCCCTAAATGAAACTCTATTTCAATGTAATCTAGATTATTCAATATCAATAAAGTAACAGAAGTATTTTTCATTCATTTGTGTATGTTTTGGTTCGCTTAATCAATTGTTTGTCTATTTGATTTATAAATTCATCCAAACCCCTTTTCACATACTTGATCATGTTTATTGTGTTGTCAACACAGTGGAAAGTAAACATGACTATGTGAATAAAGTATTCCTAGATTTATCAGAACACTGGGTTTTACTGATATGACAATCTACAACAGAGTTTACTTGCATTTGGAGAAATGTTATGTTCTTTCCAAAACATAGGTTAAAGTAAAGCTCAGGTTGGATGCATGGAGTATGCATTGGAACGGACCGATATTGAACTTTGAAATAGATTTTTGAAACTTACCGTAAATATCTATTCAATTCAATATCATAAGTTGATCCTAGATCACATGATCGAAATCCTGATATGGTTAGGCTCAATTTCAAGAGTATTATTCGTGTTCTTTGATTTGTTAGTTAAGCCTAATTTTTGGTCAGGACAATACATACATTTTGGGAACACGGTAGTGCGATTGAGTGGGAGCGCTAACATAAATATGGAATCTATAGCTTCTATCTGGCGAATAGTAAGCAAATGGTGATTTCCTTCGAGCTTAACCAAACGAGATAAATGATTGAGTACTCATTTCACTTAGTTGAAATATCATTTATACAGGGTTAAGTGTTTTAAGGATAAAATACATTGTAGGGTGTTACGGTAATTTAGTCCCTTTACAGTGTAAATCATCCATATAGAGGATCATTGATCACATTAGGATTATAACAATGGATAACTAATGATGTGTCTATATGGTGGAACATATAGAGCATTCTATATACTGAGAGTGTGATTCTGAGTTCTATGTGTGGATTCAACGAAGAATTAATAAGTCAGTGAATTTAAGTGGTAAACTCTAGATCTGCTTATTGGAAGCTCGGATATATAGACCCATGGTCCCCCCACTAGTTGAGATAATATTACTTGTAAGACTCGTTTAATTTGATTGATTTTAATTAATCAATTAAAATTCTCAAGGTAGACTGTGTCTATTTGAGAATTTATCACTTATTAAGGGCAAAACAGTAAATAGAGATTTTGAAGGGCATATTTATTAATTAGGAAACTTTAATTAGTTTCATTATTAACAAAATAAATGACAATATATTATTTGATAATTAATTTTAATTATTAAATAATTAGATTTGACATTTATGTGGTTGAACAAAAGAATTGGTAGTTTTTGACAAAACAGGAAACTATCAGTGTAGGAAAAGGGAAGTTGGAAAAGTGGCAAGCCTTGTTTCCACAATGCCTAGGCCGGCCACTTAAGTTCCCTTTTCCCTTTATTTTTTCAATATTAAATTTCAATTAATTCAATCATAGCCCTGGGTGGTCTTCTATAAATAGAAGGCAAAGGCTTCAGATTTCAACACAACTGATACACAACATTATTCTGACAGAATTTTCTCTCTGAGCCGCCACCCTCTCTCTCTCTCTATTCCTTCACTGTTTCGAAATCTATAAGTGCTAGAGTAGTGCCCACACACATCAAGTAATACCTTAATCATAGTGAGGAAGGCTGTGTAGAATTCAGAACAACAAAGAAGGACTATCGAGCTCAGATCTTGATTATACTCTGCTATAGAAAGGAATCAAGGGTTAGAGATCTGAGTGGGAGGAGACATATGTAAAGCCCGCTTAGTTAATTTGGAAATTAGCTGTTATTTATGTTAATCAGGAAATTATTTATAGCTATTTAAATAATTTATTATGGAATTCAGATATGCATGAGTATGTTATCAGCTGTTGTTATATTTCGCATTTCCGGTGTCCGGTATTTTGGAACGCGGCGTTTGGCTCAGTAGAAATCACAACTTAGTATGTTAGTATTTTGGGGACGGGTTTAGACATTGGGAATGTCGGGAATGGCCGGGAATTTAGAATGTCCCAAAAATACCCCTTTAGTATGTTTTGCATGATTTTATGGTGGAGGGGCAAAATGGTCTTTTTGCCCCATTAGTGTTTTGTTTTGTATGATTTATTAATTGGAAAATAAATGATTATTTATGTGATTATTTGGCTGAAGTAAATGTGTTATATTCCCTTTTTCTAAAATCTCAACACTTAGGCAATTTTAAAGGAAATTTCAAAAACTCACACACTCACACAACTCTCTCTCTCTCTCTCTTTCGGCCAAACCTTGAGCAGCAAGGAGGGGATTTTCTCCTTGGATTTTGGCTAGTTGTTCATCATCTCTTAGGGTTCATCTCAAGCTAGGTTGGTTCATGTCTCTCCTCCTTTAATTTCTTGAAAAACTATGTGTAAAATGATGATGCATGCATGAGTTTTGATTAATTGTTGATGCTGTGGTTTTGTTATTTTTTCTAGGGTTCAAAGCATGATTATTTTGATGATGATTGAGTTGTTTGATGCTTGTTAGTTAGGATTGTTCAAGCTCTTAATTTGTATGTGAAAAAGTATGATTTTTGAAGGAAAATGTGTGATTATGTTACTGTGATATTGCTGGGTGTTTCTGTATGTTTTCTGAGGTGATTATATGCTTAGTTAAGTAGAATTAACTAGGCTAGGGTGTATGTTAGTGGGTTTAACCAAGTTTGAGTTCTTGAACTCAAAGCTTGGTCTTTAATGGTGAATTTTGCTTGTGAGGTTTCTGGGTAGGTTTGAGGCCTTGGAATGGTCATTTGGGACCTATGTAGGAGGTCTGGAAAGTTTGGGACCATTTGGGTTCGAATTGGTCAAGTTATGGGAATTTTTGGTTGCCGTTGCGAGGAACCTAATTCCGGTTGAGCATCCGGAATTCCGGATGGGGGTTCAGATTTTCCCGAACCGGAATTCGGTTGGGCAACCGGACTTCCGGATGGGGGATTTTTCAGAACCCTAGTTTTCCTCGTTTTTGGGTTTTTAGGGGTATTGCCATGCTTTTTATCGATAGGGAAACTTTTAGTTTCGAGTTTTAGTCCCCGGGAAGTGATTTAGCGTGTCACTTATAGCGTTGTGATTTTTATGGTTTAGGAGCCAGTAATCCGCCGTTCGGCTTGATTCCGGTCGGGTTGACGGCACACCTGAAATCGGAATCCAGGTAAGATTAGTATAACAGTATGCATATGTAGATTACATGTTTAGCGTGCATGTAGGAAGCCTGTTAGATTACATTAGATATGTATTTAGGCTTCGAACCATCCAACCCTGTCACGTCGGTACAGGCTGGAGTATGACCAGCAGCCGGAGTATGACCGGTTTGACCGATCAGGCTGACACTTGGTTGGTGGTTCCGTGCTATTGACGTATCCCGTCGGTACAGGCTGGAGTATGACCAGCAGCCGGAGTATGACCGGTTCGACCGATCAGGAGGATATAGTAACACGTCGGTACAGGCTGGAGTATGACCAGCAGCCGGAGTATGACCGGTTCGACCGATCAGGTTGTTACGTGTCAATAGTACCGTCCCCTGAACGTTCAAAACTCGCACCATGTTGGACATGGCGGAAGTGCTCGCACCATGTTGGACATGGCGATGGCGGGACCCGCATCGTGTTGGACACGGCAGTCAGTTTTATGTATGATATTATTATGCTTTTCATGCGAGTCCGTCGACTCACGCTTACGTTCATGTGTAGGTAAAGGCAAGGCGATTCTTGATGGACCGTGAGCGAGCTTATGGGATTGTACATGTCGGGGCGGTTAGGCCTGGAGCGTACGATCCTCGGGACAGCACGGCTGAGATTTTGTAATTGTCGTTAGACGACTTTATTTTGATGTAAAAGTTGAACAGTAAAAACGTTTGTAAATATTTTTATAAATCGGGATCCCGAGACTTTTTGTAAAATGGTTTATAAGTTTAATGAAAAAGCAAAATTTTAATTAATCACGTTTTTCCATAAACCTCGTTGATTAGCAACGAGCTGCACAGTACGTTTGAAAATCACGTAATACGCCTAAGATAGTTAGGGTGTTACAATTTGGTATCGTAGCCGCTGTGTTGTCTTCCGAAGATCGTCACGACATGTACAATCATCATCAGCAGTTAGCTCGGTTCACGGTTCAGTAAGCCTTTATTGCTTTAGTAGTTTATTTTATTCAGTTATGAAAAAGAAAAGCCTGTTAGGAAGCATGTTAGTAGCCTGATAGTAGAATAGGCGCATGTTTCATTTCTAATTTCCAAATTAAGCGGCATTAGTAAGCTCGCCCTGAATACGACCTGATATGCCAACTCTTGGTTTCGCAGGCGGTTCTAGCTAGATGGACGCCAGGCGGACTACCAGGAGTCGAGGCAACTCAGTGGGGTCGAATCAGGGAGAGGGAGCTCGGTTTCCCCCACCTGCTAGGGGCCGAGGTAGAGGTCCCCGAGGCAGGGCTCGTGGTCGGGGTGATGAGAACCCGCCACAGGCTGCCCAGGCTCCCCCAGCCGATCAGGGAGCCCCGAACTGGGAGTTGCGGTTTGCGGAGATGCAAGCCAGGATCGAAGAGCAAGACCTCGAGATTCAGAGGTTGAGACAGCAGGGTGCTCCTGCAGCCCAAAGTGCCGTAGTTCCGCCGCACTCGCCCCTCGCCGCCTGTGCCGAGATGGTAGTGGCGGCCCACAGATTGGAACCTTTATATGAGCGGTTCCGGAAGCAAGCACCTCCGGTATTCCTGGGAGGTCCAGATGTGTCGAAAGCCGAGCAGTGGCTTACGGTGATCACCAGAATCTTGAACTTTATGGGTGTCACCGGCAACGACAGAGTGGTGTGCGCCACATTTCAGTTCCAGGAGGATGCCCTGGTATGGTGGGACATGGTGTCTCAGATTCACGATGTCACCACCATGACTTGGGAGAGGTTCCAGGAACTTTTCAACGCGAAGTACTACAACGAGGCGGTTAGAAGCGCCAAGAGAAAGGAATTCGTTCACCTGACCCAGCGGGAGAACATGAGTGTCACTGAGTATACAACTCAGTTTGACCGGTTGGCGAGGTTAGCCTCGGGTATTGTGCCGACCGACTTCAGCAGAAAGGAGAAGTATCTGGACGGGTTGAATCCCAAGATCAGGCATGACCTGATGATTACCACTGACGACAGCACCACCTACGCTCAGATGGTGGAGAAGGCACTGCGAGCTGAGGGCGCAGTGGGGTGCATGTCAGAGTCAGCTAGTACTCCGGTTGGTGGCGGAGCTCCTACCCCTCCTGCATCAGGCTTCAGCAGGGGGAGTAGTGGTTCGGCCATTGATCAGAGGAAGAGGGCACCCACTGCTTCCGGCGGCTCGAGTCAGAACAAGAGGTTCCGGGGGAACCAGAACAGAGGGAGTCGTCCTGGTGGTAATGAGACTCGCTTCTCCTATCCCGAGTGCCCTATCTGCAAGAGGCATCATCGGGGAGAGTGCAAGGGGCAGGGATGCTTCCATTGTGGCATGCCCGGGCACTTCAAGAGGGAATGTCCCCAGCTCCGGCCAGAGGCACCGAGAGCTCCAGCGATACCCACTCCAGCCAGGGTATTCGCGATCACGCAGGCTGATGCAGATGCCAGCCCATCAGTTGTTACAGGTCAGATTCTTATTAACGACTCGTTTTATTCAGTGCTGTTTGATTCTGGGGCTACACGTTCTTATGTGGCGGCCAGAGTCTTTAGTAAGTTGGGTAGACCCTTTGATAGATATGAGTCAGGGTTTGGAACCCTGTTACCTGGCGGAGAATTGGTTATCTCCAATAGGTGGATTAGGTCTATGCCGATCAGGATAGATGGTAGAGAGTTGAGCGCTGATCTGATAGAGATGAGCTTAGTCGAATTTGATATTATTTTAGGAATGGATTTCCTATCTAAATATTCGGCGAGCATTGATTGCAAGAGGAAGATGGTGGTCTTCCAACCAGAAAGTGAAGAACCGTTTGTATTTGTGGGTTCGGTTCAGGGATCTCGGATCCCGGTGATCTCGGCTGTGTCAGCGAGAGAATTATTGCACGGTGGGTGCTTAGGGTTTCTGGCCGTGGTGGTGGACACCACTCGGCCAGACACCATTCGGCCAGAGGACATCAGCGTGGTTCGGGAATTTTTGGACGTTTTTCCCGAAGAACTTCCAGGGTTACCACCTCAGCGGGAGATTGACTTCGTGATTGACTTGGCACCAGGGGTGGATCCGGTTTCTAAAGCCCCGTATAGGATGGCTCCAGCTGAACTTAAGGAGTTAAAGATTCAGCTCCAGGGGTTGCTTGACATAGGGTTCATTCGGCCCAGTGTGTCACCTTGGGGAGCCCCGGTTTTGTTCGTGAAGAAGAAGGATGGCTCTATGAGGATGTGCATCGACTACAGAGAGTTGAACAAGCTGACGGTGAAGAATAAATATCCATTACCTAGGATCGATGACTTGTTCGATCAGCTTCAGGGGAAGACGGTCTTTTCTAAGATTGATCTCCGTTCGGGTTATCATCAGTTGAGGATCCGAGAGGAGGACATTCCAAAGACGGCTTTCCGCACTAGGTATGGACACTACGAGTTCCTGGTTATGTCATTCGGACTAACCAATGCTCCTGCAGCATTCATGGACCTGATGAATAGAGTATTCAAGGATTTCCTCGATATCTGTGTAATTGTGTTTATCGACGACATCCTCGTGTACTCTCAGTCAGAAGAGGAGCATGAGTTACATCTTCAGATGGTACTGCAACGACTTCGAGAACATAGACTCTACGCCAAGTTCAAGAAATGTGAGTTCTGGTTGTCTCAGGTGTCCTTCCTAGGGCACATAGTGAGTAAAGATGGGATCAAGGTGGATCCCGGGAAGATCGAATCCGTCAGGGATTGGCCGAGACCGAAGACAGTGACAGAGATCAGAAGCTTTTTGGGATTAGCTGGGTATTACCGTAGGTTCGTGGAGGGGTTCTCCAAAATTTCAATGCCCCTAACCGAGCTTACAAAGAAGAATCAGCGATTTATCTGGTCAGATAAATGCGAAGCTAGTTTTCAGGAGCTGAAACAGAGGTTGATTACTGCTCCGGTACTAGCTTTGCCTTCGGACGAGGAGAAGTTCGTGGTCTATTGTGACGCATCCAAACAGGGTTTGGGGTGCGTATTGATGCAAGCCGATCGGGTTATCGCTTATGCCTCCCGTCAGTTAAAGGACTATGAACAGCGATACCCGACTCATGATTTAGAATTGGCCGCAGTGGTTTTTGCACTGAAGATTTGGCGGCATTACTTGTATGGCGAGAAGTGCGAGATCTATACCGACCATAAGAGTCTCAAGTATTTCTTTACTCAGAAAGATTTGAACATGAGGCAGAGGCGTTGGTTGGAACTAGTGAAGGATTATGATTGTGAGATTCTTTACCATCCCGGGAAAGCCAATGTAGTGGCCGACGCCCTGAGTAGAAAGGGTCCCGGGCAAGTGGCTAGCATGGTTCAGATCTCACCTCAGCTAGCAGAGGATATGGTCAGGTCCAGCATTGAGTTTGTGGTAGGTCAGCTACACAACTTAACGCTGCAATCTGATCTGTTAGAAAGAATAAAAGTTGCTCAGACGACAGATCCGGAGTTAGTGAAGATCCGAGATGAGGTATTGGCTGGTCAAGCCAAGGACTTTTCAGTGTCAGATAGTGGGATGCTTTTGTATAAAGCCAGGGTTTGCGTCCCGAACAAAGGTGGACTTGAGGAACGAGATCTTTGAGGAGGCTCATTCTACCCCGTATTCTGCATCCCGGCACCACCAAGATGTACCAAGACTTGAAACCGTACTTCTGGTGGAACGGTATGAAGAAGAATTTGGTAGAATTCGTATCGAGATGCCTCACATGTCAGCAGATCAAGGCTGAACATCAGAGACCAGCAGGGTTGTTGCAGCCTCTAACCCTACCAGAATGGAAATGGGAGGATATTACTATGGATTTTGTGGTCGGGTTACCTAGGACCACGGGTATGTATGATTCCATCTGGGTAGTGGTGGACCGATTTACGAAATCTGCTCATTTTCTGCCGGTCAGAACGACGTTTACAGTGGATCAGTTGGCAGAGTTATATGTCAGGGAGATAGTGAGACTTCACGGGGTACCGAAGTCTATAGTTTCGGACAGGGATCCGAAATTCACCTCCAAATTTTGGCAAAGTTTGCAACGGGCAATGGGTACAAAGCTAAAATTCAGTACAACATTCCATCCTCAGACAGATGGTCAGTCCGAAAGGACAATTCAGATATTGGAGGACATGCTGAGAGCCTGTGTTATGGACTTTGAGGGTTCATGGAATAAATACCTACCGTTAGTAGAGTTCTCATATAACAACAGTTATCAGAGTACGATAGGAATGGCACCCTATGAACTGTTGTACGGTAGGAAGTGCAGATCCCCTATCCACTGGGATGAGACAGGGGAGAGGAAATACCTAGGTCCGGAGTCAGTTCAGCGGACCAATGAGGCAATAGAGAAGATTAAAGCTAGAATGCTTGCCTCCCAGAGCAGACAGAAGAGTTACGCAGATCCGAAACGTCGAGATGTTGAGTTCCGAGTAGGGGACCATGTGTTTTTGCGAGTATCTCCGATGAAGGGGATTAAACGTTTCGGGAAAAGAGGCAAGTTATGCCCTAGATTTACAGGACCTTTCGAGATTCTCGAGAAGATAGGTCAAGTGGCATATCGGTTAGCATTGCCTCCAGCTTTATCAGCAGTGCACAACGTATTTCATGTCTCAATGTTGAGAAAATACGTTTCAGACCCCTCTCATATAATCAGTTATGAGAGCCTTCAGCTTCAGTCAGATATGTCCTATGAGGAACAGCCAGTGCAGATCCTGGATAGAAAGGATAAAGTCCTTCGGAATAAGACCATAGCGTTGGTCAAGGTTCTCTGGAGAAACAGTAAGGTGGAAGAAGCCACCTGGGAGCTAGAATCAGATATGCGAGCTCAATATCCAGAGTTATTCAGGTTAGATTTCGAGGACGAAATCCTTTTAAGGGGGGGATAGTTGTAAAGCCCGCTTAGTTAATTTGGAAATTAGCTGTTATTTATGTTAATCAGGAAATTATTTATAGCTATTTAAATAATTTATTATGGAATTCAGATATGCATGAGTATGTTATCAGCTGTTGTTATATTTCGCATTTCCGGTGTCCGGTATTTTGGAACGCGGCGTTTGGCTCAGTAGAAATCACAACTTAGTATGTTAGTATTTTGGGGACGGGTTTAGACATTGGGAATGTCGGGAATGGCCGGGAATTTAGAATGTCCCAAAAATACCCCTTTAGTATGTTTTGCATGATTTTATGGTGGAGGGGCAAAATGGTCTTTTTGCCCCATTAGTGTTTTGTTTTGTATGATTTATTAATTGGAAAATAAATGATTATTTATGTGATTATTTGGCTGAAGTAAATGTGTTATATTCCCTTTTTCTAAAATCTCAACACTTAGGCAATTTTAAAGGAAATTTCAAAAACTCACACACTCACACAACTCTCTCTCTCTCTCTCTTTCGGCCAAACCTTGAGCAGCAAGGAGGGGATTTTCTCCTTGGATTTTGGCTAGTTGTTCATCATCTCTTAGGGTTCATCTCAAGCTAGGTTGGTTCATGTCTCTCCTCCTTTAATTTCTTGAAAAACTATGTGTAAAATGATGATGCATGCATGAGTTTTGATTAATTGTTGCTGCTGTGGTTTTGTTATTTTTTCTAGGGTTCAAAGCATGATTATTTTGATGATGATTGAGTTGTTTGATGCTTGTTAGTTAGGATTGTTCAAGCTCTTAATTTGTATGTGAAAAAGTATGATTTTTGAAGGAAAATGTGTGATTATGTTACTGTGATATTGCTGGGTGTTTCTGTATGTTTTCTGAGGTGATTATATGCTTAGTTAAGTAGAATTAACTAGGCTAGGGTGTATGTTAGTGGGTTTAACCAAGTTTGAGTTCTTGAACTCAAAGCTTGGTCTTTAATGGTGAATTTTGCTTGTGAGGTTTCTGGGTAGGTTTGAGGCCTTGGAATGGTCATTTGGGACCTATGTAGGAGGTCTGGAAAGTTTGGGACCATTTGGGTTCGAATTGGTCAAGTTATGGGAATTTTTGGTTGCTGCCTGCGAGGAACCGGAATTCCGGTTGAGCATCCGGAATTCCGGATGGGGGTTCAGATTTTCCCAGAACCGGAATTCCGGTTGGGCAACCGGACTTCCGGATGGGGGATTTTTCCGAACCCTAGTTTTCCTCGTTTTTGGGTTTTTAGGGGTATTGCCATGCTTTTTATCGATAGGGAAACTTTTAGTTTCGAGTTTTAGTCCCCGGGAAGTGATTTAGCGTGTCACTTATAGCGTTGTGATTTTTATGGTTTAGGAGCCAGTAATCCGCCGTTCAGCTTCGGTTCCGGTCGGGTTGGCCGGCACACCCGAAATCGAATCCGGAGTAAGATTAGTATAACAGTATGCATATGTAGATTACATGTTTAGCGTGCATGTAGGAAGCCTGTTAGATTACATTAGATATGTATTTAGGCTTCGAACCATCCAACCCTGTCACGTCGGTACAGGCTGGAGTATGACCAGCAGCCGGAGTATGACCGGTTTGACCGATCAGGCTGACACTTGGTTGGTGGTTCCGTGCTATTGACGTATCCCGTCGGTACAGGCTGGAGTATGACCAGCAGCCGGAGTATGACCGGTTCGACCGATCAGGAGGATATAGTAACACGTCGGTACAGGCTGGAGTATGACCAGCAGCCGGAGTATGACCGGTTCGACCGATCAGGTTGTTACGTGTCAATAGTACCGTCCCCTGAACGTTCAAAACTCAGTACCATGTTGGACATGGCAGTAGTGCTCAGTACCATGTTGGACATGGCAGTAGCGGGACCCAGTATCGTGTTGGACACGGCAGTCAGTTTTATGTATGATATTATTATGCTTTTCTTACTGAGTCTGTCGACTCACAGTTTACGTTCATGTGTAGGTAAAGGCAAGGCAGTTGCTGATGGACCGTGAGCGAGCTTATGGGATTGTACATGTCGGGGCGGTTAGGCCTGGAGCGTACGATCCTCGGGACAGCACGGCTGAGATTTTGTAATTGTCGTTAGACGACTTTATTTTGATGTAAAAGTTGAACAGTAAAAACGTTTGTAAATATTTTTATAAATCGGGATCCCGACACTTTTTGTAAAATGGTTTATAAGTTTAATGAAAAAGCAAAATTTTAATTAATCACGTTTTTCCATAAACCTCGTTGATTAGCAACGAGCTGCACAGTACGTTTGAAAATCACGTAATACGCCTAAGATAGTTAGGGTGTTACAACATATATTCTGCTGCACCCAATGTAAGATTTCTGATACTCTTATGTGTTTAATTTTCTATCGTTTTAGAAGTTCATATTTAGGTTGTTAAATCAACATACTTGTGAGTAGATCTAAGTTCCTGGTAAAATAACTTCCAACAATAGGGTATATTTATTAATTGGGAAACTTTGATTAGTTTTTATTAATAAATAAATAAATGAAAATATATTATTTAATAATTAATTATAGTTATTAAATAATTAGATTTGACATTTATGTGGTTGAATGAGAGAATTGTCAATCTTTGAGAAAATGGGAAACTAAAAATGATGAAATAGGAAAGTTGCAAAAGTGAGAGGCATGTTTCCATGGCTGGCCACTTTGCTTCCCTTTTCTCATTTTATTTTTTATTTTTAAATGCCAAGTAATTCAACCTTAACCCTGTGTGGTATTCTATAAATAGAAGGTAAAGGCTTCAGGTTTCACATTGAATTGCATCTCATTCTTTTCAGAGTGAATTCCTAAACCACCACTTTTCTCTCTCTTTTCTTCTCTAAATTTCGAAATCCCTTAAGTGAAGAGTAGTGCCCACACACATCAAGTGGTACCTCAATCATAGTATGTAAGACTATGGAAAATCAGCACCAACAAGAAGGAGAGAAAGAGATCCAAATTCAGATCTTGATAATGCTCTGCTACAGCAAGGAATCAAGGGCTAGAGATCTGAATGGAAGGAGTCATAATATTCCGCTGCACCTAATGTAAGGTTTTCTTAAACTCTTATGTGTTTATTTTCATTTTTTTAGAATTCATATTAGAATGTTAATCAAACATACTTGGTAGTAAATCTAGATCCTAGTAAAATATTTCCAACACTCTTTACTATAGATCATTTGTATAGCTTCTTGGCAATCAGACTCAATGCCAAATTTTTCTAGCCTGTGCAGTAAACCAGTTTGTATTCCATCTCTAATGGTCCTTAGCTCAGCTAGAAGTAGGGAACTGGCCTGATGATTTATTTCGGCAGCAACATATTTCATGTTTCCATATTCATTACTGATGAAATTTGCTACACAATTTAGTCTAGAAATTTCTATACACTTGTAGAAAAATTATCTAAGAACTTAAGAGAATTCTAGATTAGATTAAGTCTAGAATATACTAGTTATGTTGTATTCTAGAAACATTTAGATTTGTTTGGATATAATTCCTTCTAGTAAAAGAAGGATCTAGAAGAAATAATTCTAGCCATAAAATGTAAGGGGTGAGCAACTATAAATACCCCTTCAAGGGTTCCAAGTTGTAACCAACAAAAAACAACCAACACCAAAAAACCAAAGTTCCAAACTATCAATAAAAACTTTACTACTTTCTCAAACAACCCTCTCTTCTAAGCCAAACTCATTTCTTATACTAAATCAACAACTACTCATCAACATCACTACTTCACTACATTACCACAACAAACCATTAACCACATATCCACCTATTCCAAATCTAAACCAATACAAATTTATTATCAAACCATCAGTGGTATCAGAGCTCCGTTCGATCATATATCACTGGGCGTAATCTTTTCCACTCATCAACATGAGTTCGGAGTACAATCGCTCTTCACTACCTCTTTCAATTTTCCATGGAGAAAACTATGATTTTTGGTCCATCAAAATGAGGACCTATTTTCGATCACAAAATCTATGGAAAATTATTGAAGAAGGAATCACTATTCCGGAAGATATTACATCTCTTTCGGAAGATCAAAAGAAGGCACTAGAGGATAATCAACAAAAGGATTCTCATGCATTATACTGCTTGCAGCAAGCTATGGCAGACAATCTTTTTCCACGCATAATGGGCGCAGCAACAGAAAAAGAAGCATGGGACACGCTGCAGGAGGAGTTCCAAGGAACAGTCAAGGTACGCGCAGTTAGACTTAAAAAGCTTAGAAGAGATTTTGAGAATCTTAGAATGAAAGATAATGAGACTGCAAAAGATTACTATTCTAGAATTAAAGAAATAGTAAATCAAATGGAAGCCTATGGAGAAATAATTTCTGACAAGAATATAGTACAAAAGATACTAATTTCTTGTACAAAAAAATATGATTCAATAGTTTCTGTGATAGAGGAAACTAAAGATTTAGAAACTCTATCACCAACTGAACTAATGGGCTCTCTTGAAGCATATGAAAATAGACGAGAAAGGCATAAGGAAAGTGAAGCTGAAAATGCCTTTCAGTCTAAAATCAATCCGCGGTCTCAAAAATCAAAAGCTGATGGGAAAAAGACACAAGAAAAACAAAAATAAAATAAGGACAAGTATCCTCCATGTGGCATTTGTAAAAGAAAAAGTCACTTGGAGAAAGACTGCTGGTTTAAAGGAAAACCATAGTGCCAAAATTGTAAAAAATTTGGCCACACTGAAAAAACTTGTCGTTTAAAGAAATCCCATCAAGCTAATTTTTCCGAAGAGAAAAATGATGAAAGTACTCTCTTCTATGTCTGCCAAGTTGCATCAGAAGAAGAAAAAGATACTTGGTATCTTGATAGTGGTTGCAGTAACCACATGACGAAAAACGAAAGCATCTTTTGTAGTCTTGATAGATCCAAGACTAAAGTAAAAATCAGTAATGGTGACTTGATGGAAGCAGTCGGCAAAGGCACCATTGCCATTGACACTAAAAAAGGCAAGAGATACATCAATGATGTACTCTTGGTACCCAACATTGATCAAAACCTACTTAGTGTAGGTCAAATGATTGAAAATGGGTACTCTTTGCATTTTGAAGGAGATTCTTGCACAATCTATGATAAGCAAGATAAATCCTTTCAAATTGCAAAGGTAAAAATGAAAGAAAATAGATGCTTTCCCATACAATGGAGATATGCAAGCAATGTGGCAATGCAAGCGCAAACAGATGAGTCATGGCTATGGCATAGAAGGTTTGGTCACTTCAACTTCCATGGGCTAAAGATCCTCAAGCAGAAGAATATGATGCGAGACCTCCCAGCAATGAAGGAGATCAACACAGTCTGCGAAGGATGCATCTCGGGAAACAACATCGACAACCTTTTCCATCTGGCAAAACTTGGAGAGCCAAAAAGCCACTGGAGCTGGTCCATACAGATGTTTGTGGGACAATGCGCACTCCATCAAATGACCAAAACAGGTACTTCATTCTCTTCATTGACGACTTTACTAGAATGACATAGGTTTATTTTATGCAACAAAAATCGCAAGTCTTCAATATTTTCAAAAAATTCAAATCCCGTGTCGAAAAACAAAGCGGTCACTACATCAAGACAATTAGAAGTGATAGAGGCAAAGAATACACTTCTAATGAATTCAACAAGTTCTATGAAGATGAAGGCATGGAGCACCAACTCACTGTTGGATACGCACCAGAACAAAACGGCGTATCTGAAAGGAAAAATAGGACTGTTATGGAGGCAGCAAGAGCCATGCTGCTAAAGAAAGGTCTCCCAAAACGATTTTGGGCAGAAGCAGTAAGCACTGCAGTCTACTTGCTCAACCGATGTCCAACCAAAGTCGTGCAGAATAAGACACCGATCGAAGCTTGGAGCGGACGTAAGCCATCAGCAAAGCATCTCAAAGTCTTCGGCTGCATATGCTACAGTCACATTCCAAAAGAGAAAAAAGGCAAGCTTGATGAGAAGACTCGGAAAGGAATCTTCTTAGGCTATAGTACTCAATCAAAAGGTTATCGAGTTTATAGCTTAGAAACAAACAAGCTAATAATCAGTCGAGACGTAAAATTTGATGAAGATGCTGCATACAACTGGGAGACACAAGAAGTTGAAAGAAATTCAGTCAATATTCCTCTACCGCCAAGACAAGAAACTGATCAAAATGAAGTTCTTACTCAACCAACAACACAAGAACTTACACAAGTCATAGAATCTCCGCCAGACTCACCAGTAAGGCGAACAAGACCACAATCAGAAATCTATGAGACATGCAACTTAGTACTTATGGAGCCAGAAAGCTTTGAGACAACTCATAAATAAGAAGTATGGAGAAAAGCTATGAATGAAGAGATAAAGATGATTATGAAGAATGAGACTTGGGAGCTTGTAGATCGTCCACAAGGCAAAGATACTATAGGAGTCAAGTGGGTCTACAAGATAAAGCTCAACGCAGATGGCTGTATCCAAAAGCACAAAGCAAGATTAGTTGCGAAAGGATACTCAGAACAATACGGAGTCGACTACAACGAAACATTTGCTCCAGTTGCACGCCTTGACACTATTACGGCTTTAATAGCTCTAGCCGCACAGAAGAAATGGAAGATTTTTCAACTCGATATGAAGTCAGCATTTCTAAATGGTTATCTTGAAAAAGAAATTTATGTGGAGCAACCTCAAGGGTTCGTGGTACAAGGACAGGAAGATAAAGTCCTCAAATTGAAAAAGGCTTTATATGGCCTAAAGCAAGCTCCGCGATCTTGGTATAGCAGAATTGACAGCTACTTTACCGAGCAAGGATTCAGGAGGAGCAAGAGTGAGCCAACTCTTTACATCAAAACTCAAGGTACGAATGATACTCTAATTGTCTCTTTATACATTGATGATCTCATCTACACAAGCAATAATGAGAAGATGATAAAGAAGTTTAAAGAAGACATGATGAAAAAATTTGAGATGACCGACCTGGGATTAATGCACTACTTTCTCGGGATCGAAATAACGCAAAAAGAAGATGGGATCTTCATCTCACAAAAGAAGTATACAGAGACACTATTAAAGAAATTCAAAATGGAGGGATGCAATACTGTATCAACTCCATTAGACAACAACAAAGTTCTCAAGAAAGAAGATGGCTCACCGAAAGTTGATGAATCAAAATTTCGAAGTCTAGTTGGCAGCCTACTATATCTAACTGCTACAAGACCAGACATAATGTACGCAGTTAGTCTCCTATCAAGATTCATGCATGATCCAAGTCAAGTTCACTACGTAGCAGCCAAGCGAATCCTCAGATACTTGCAAGGAACAAAATTTTACGGAATATGGTACGGAGTTACTAGTGACTCAAAACTTGTGGGCTACACAGATAGTGACTGGGCAGGATCCATGGACGACATGAAGAGCACGTCAGTGTTGTAAATTATTTTACCAGGATCTTAGCTCTAGTCACAAGTATGTTGATTAACACCCTAAATATGAACTTTCTAAAACGATGAAATAAACACATATAAAGTTTAGTAAACCTTACATTGGGTGCAGCGGAATATAATGACTCCTTCCGTTCAGATATCTAGCCCTTGATTCCTTTCTGTAGCAGAGCATTATCAATATCTGAACCTGGATCTCTTTCTCTGAATCTTTAGTGCTGAAACTCCTTCTTGTTGAAAGTCTTTCTTCACGATCTTCCTCACTATGATTGAGGTATCACTTGCTGTGTGTGGGCACTACTCTAACAATAAGTATTTCGAAATCTCAAGGAGGAAGAGAGAGAGGGAGTGGGCAGCCAGATAGGGAGAGAGAGGCTCAGGTTTTTCTCTGAAGGAAAAAGTAGAAAATTTAGTGTGTAGAAATTTTAGTGTGAATTTCCTAAAGCCTTCACTATCTATTTATAGCATTCCACTAGGGTTAGGTTTGAATTATTTGGCATTAAAATAATGAAAATATCAGTTTGAAAAATCATTCCAAGTGGCCGACCATGTAGTGTAATGGGCCTTACTTGAATTTTGCAGTTTTCTCAATTCTGCATCTGATTTTCTCAAAAACGCTAATTTTCTAATTCAACCATTTAAATGCCAATTCTAACTATTTAATAACTATAAATAATTATTAAATAATATTGTCATTTATCATATTTATTAATTGAACCATACAAAGTATCATAATTAACAAATATGCCCCTAAAACTCTTTCTTTACAATTTCGCCCTTACTTAGTGAAAAATTCACAAATAGACATAGTCTAATTTGAGAATTATAATTGATTAATCAAAACCAATTATATGAGTCTTACAAGCAATATTATCTCAACTAGTGGGGGGACCATGGGTCTATATAACCGAGCTTCCAATAAGCAGATCAAGAATTTATAACCTAAATTCACTGACTTATTAATTCTTCGTTGAATCCACGCATAGAACTTAGAATTGCACTCTCAGTATATAGAATGCTCTATATGTTCCACCATATAGACACATCATTAGTTATCCATTGTTATAATCCTAATTTGATCAATGATCCTCTATATGAATGATCTACACTGTAAAGGGATTAGATTATCGTTACACCCTACAATGTATTTAATCCTTAAAACACTTAACCCCGTATAAATGATATTTCAGCTTATGTGAAATGAGATCTCCACCATTTATTTTCGTTTGGTCAAGCTCGAAGGAGATCATCCTTTACTTACTATTCGCCAGATAGAAGCTATAGATTCCATGTTTATGTTAGCGCTCCCACTCAATTGCACTACCGTGTTCCCAAAATGTACGTATCACCCTGACCCAAAAGTAGGCTTAACTAACAAATCAAAGAACACGAATAGCCTCTTGAGATTGAGCCTAATCATAACAGGATTAAGATCATTTGATCTAGGATCAACTAGGCGATATTGACTTGAATAGATATTACGGTAACTTTAATAAATCTAAGTCAAAGTTCAATATCGGTCCCTTCCGATGCATATTCCATGCATCCAACCTGAGCTTTACTTTAACCAATGCTCTGGAAAGAACATAGTATTTCTCCAAATGCAAGTAAACTCTTGTTGTAGATTATCATATCAGTAAAACCCTGTGTCTGATAAATCTAGGAAACTTTATTCACATAGTCATGTTTACTTTCTAATGTGTTGACAACACAATAAACGGGATCAAGTATGTGAAAAGGGTTTCAGATGAATTCATACATTATGTACATATAATCATGAAATAAACCATGTGAACCATGCAACATTAAATGTTATTTCTGATCTATATTAATAAGTAAATCTGATTATATTGAAATGAGTTTTATTTAGGGCATAAAACCCAACAGTCAGGATATGCCTTCACACTTGAATCAGGAATATTTTCATGGGCATCAAAGAAGCAAGCAACTGATGCACAATCATCAGCTGAAGCAGAGTACATTGCAGCAACAATGACTACAAGCCAAGCTATATGGCTCAAAAGAATACTTGAAGACATGGGAGAATTACAAGAAGAAGCTACAAAGATATATTGCGATAGCAAATCAGCTATAGCAATGGCAAAAAATCCAGTATTTCATAGTAGAACTAAGCATATAAGCATCAAGTACCATTTCATCAGGGAAGCAGAAGCAAACAAAGAAATCGAGCTCAAGCACTGCAAGACTGAAGAGCAGGTAGCCGACATATTCACAAAGGTACTACCAAGAGGCAAGTTCAAGCTACTGCGAGACATGATTGGAGTTACCGAAATGTGTACCAAGGAGGAGTGATGAAATTTGCTACACATTTCTACACAATTTAGTCTAGAAATTTCTATACACTTGTAGAAAAATTATCTAAGAACTTAAGAGAATTCTAGATTAGATTAAGTCTAGAATATACTAGTTATGTTGTATTCTAGAAACATTTAGATTTGTTTGGATATAATTCCTTCTAGTAAAAGAAGGATCTAGAAGAAATAATTCTAGCCATAAAATGTAAGGGGTGAGCAACTATAAATACCCCTTCAAGGGTTCCAAGTTGTAACCAACAAAAAACAACCAACACCAAAAAACCAAAGTTCCAAACTATCAATAAAAACTTTACTACTTTCTCAATCAACCCTCTATTCTAAGCCAAACTCATTTCTTATACTAAATCAACAACTACTCATCAACATCACTACTTCACTACATTACCACAACAAACCATTAACCACATATCCACCTATTCCAAATCTAAACCAATACAAATTTATTATCAAACCATCAATTACGAACAACCAGCCTCACACTCGTTACCCCATCAGGTTGCTAACACCAACATCGACATTTATGGTATAATGGCCTTCAAGAGGCAGCTGCCGTCTGGCTAATTCCCACTGCTGTTGAAGCTTCTTCTACGGACTAGCATTTCTCAGTTCAGCAACATACTTCCCACACCAATTCAAAATATCACATGCCTTTGGTGCAACTCCCCCATGCAGAACAATATTTCTAATAGACCATAGATCCCAATATAAGAGCACAAAGAATTCAAATATTTCAGTAGACCATACCTTAGCCATCAAACTAGTCATCTGGCCCTATTAGGTCCTATATCGGGCATTTGTCTTCAACCTAGATTCAACTTTTCATCACGATGCATTGGACCTACATCGGAAATGCATCGGACTTGGATCAGGCCTTTCTAGAAAATATATTTTTTAACCCAGAAATCACAAATTTAAATCTAACCCTAAATCTAACCCAAAACGCACATATCAGACCCTAAATCTATCAATAAATAATATTTAACCCTAAATCAATAAAAAGGAACATTCAAAAATAGCATAGGAAAAATCCTACTTTGGTGGTTGTTCGTCTTCGTGGTGGGTCAACTAGGTGGTGGGTGGAGTGGGTGTTCGTCCTCAGATGGTGGGTCGAGTGGTGCTCATATGGTGGGTTTGGTGGCTCTTTTCCTTCGTGGTGGTGGGTTCAGTGGGTTCGATAGAGTTCCAGAGAAAGAGACAAAGGAGAGGAAGAGAGAGTCAATTTTTAGAATAAGAGGGGGTAAAATAGAATTTTAGTAAAAATTAACCTATTTTACAAATTTTGAATGGACTAATTTTAGTCCAATTAATGCCTAAAAAATTAGATTTCCCTTTGATAATCACCCATAAATGTACGTGTATATATTGCGTCATAGATACCTCTTTGATTATGTATAACAGTAAACCGTCTTGGAGGAACATTATATTCTTATCCCTCTTTAATTTTGGCTCCATCACCATATATATTTGTATCTATTGACATGGTCCAAAAAGTTGAATACTACAACTCATTCTTCTCTAACTTCACTTATTTAACCACTTTTTTTTTTTTTTGGAAATATATGTTGTGTGATCCAGGATATAAATGATTGGGACACACTTTATACATATAATAATGTATAATTAATCTCTATCATATAATTAAAAAGTTATATAATCTCGCTTTAAAAATATAAATGACTAATATTCATTATATATCATTGTGTGTAATAAGTATGTACAATTTAAATGTGTATCTAATAATATTACTCATTTGAGTGTATATACATTAAAACTTTTATTTAAAAATAACATTTAAATTATAATTAGTTATGCATTTTTTAAGTGCCGTATTAAGAAAATATATCTCAACATAAAAATAATTATATATACATATAGATTTATTCATATAAAATTATAATAATTTTATTCTAAATTGTAATACATATATAAATATTATATTTACTCATAATTTTATTATAATATAATATTAATGATTATTTATTGCTATTGTTGTTACATTGATATTTTTATTGTGTTTTGATTTATTTTTATTTTATTTAGTTATATATAATTTCTCTATTAGAATATAATTTACTTAATCTTAATTATATTCTTGAATAGAGATTCTACTTGTATAAATATTGAATAATTTATGTATAGTTGGGCATTTACAAATATTGTCTCTCACAAACCTAAAATCGAATTCCCCTAATCTCAATGTCACCAAAGAAAAAGAGAATAAATTATTTCTGTTAATAATATTCTAGGGATGTACTAGTGAAACTACATAAAAAAAAGTCAATAATTTCATATCAAACTACTTATTAGATTCTCAATCTACACATTGATTTTAATTTAGTACGGTATATAAATTATTCAAAATTCCTAGAATAGAGATATTCAACTCAACGCATGTTGACAAGTTATAGCATGTGGTGTGGGGCACCCTTCATTTGTGAAGAGAGTGTGTATGGTTTGAGTTTAGTAGAGCCAAATAATGATAGACCCAAATTTTTGCTTTGCCTTGTAATTCCTTGACTATAAATAAAAGGGTTGTGTTCATTTTCGAGTTAAGCTTTTCAGCTAATAATTCTCTCTAGCTAATAATTCTCTCTCTGTGTTTCTCTTCCTTTTTCTCTGAGATTTCTTTTTTGGTTTCTACCATTTCTAGTTTAGCTTGTTAAGCTTCTACAAATCAATCCATTGGAATGGCTTGGATAGAGAACTATCCATTATTTAATTCCGTCAAAAACATTTATTTTTTCCACTTGCTAATATGTCACACGGAAAATATATTTGTTGCCTAATCTCCAATATTACTTTTTTACTATTCGAATGATATATTAAGTTGATTATCATTACTATATATAATACACAAAAATAAAATTGAATATAAATTAAAATGTAAAAACAATTATTCCTAATCAGTAAAGAGTAGACACCTTGATTTTTGTTTCGATCGATCAGCCGGCGCCCAATTTTATTTTATTTAATTTATTTTACCTACTCTAATTAAACCCGATTATTTATGTTTTATACATATTATATATACTAGCAAAAAGTTACGAGGCACAAATACTAAATTTTATGTTAGTTTTTTTTCTACGTTATTAAAAAGTGATACAATTAAAAATAAAAAATATATATTATTAGTACTTATTAGGTTCAACATCATTACCCTGTGTTCATTTTTAAGGAAAAAAAATATATATTTATGAAATAATAATTTGTTGCAACGGGTGTACAGGAAAAATTCAGAAAATATAGCATTTATTAGTAGAGTATTGACAATTTCAACGGTAAATTAATTAATTGTATACTTTTTTGTCTGCTAACATTAAGTATTTGATATTTGAGTGGTGAACTCTTATTTGTCCGCTTTTCAAATTTTTCTAACACTCTCATTTTATTCTTCCAACTTTCTGTAGTTGGAGTGATGTCCTTAATTGTTGTATATAGTGTAGTCATTTATTCATCTGTTTTCAAATAAAACAATAGATATACAAAATAAAATATATAATTAAGCTCGTATTAAAATCAATCTCACCTTTCAATATAGTGAAAGAGTTTTAAATTGATTCATTCTAATAATTGTGACAGACCTAACGAATAATAATATTATGTTACCTAATAACAAAATAGGAATCTACCAAACAACATTATCAAAATTTATTCCAAGTATAATTATATAAATCTATTACTCATTGAAGTCTATTAGAAACTGTAAAAAGCTCACAATACAAAATTCACATCAAAAATCTAAAAATGATCAACTATGTAGCAGCAATGATAATACAATAATCAAAATTGCCTAGTCATATACAGTCTTAAAACTTAAAAGAGTGGCATTATTCATTCAAGTTTCGACTAAGTGTTTATGAGTTTGAGTTATAATATTGTGTCCTGTGTTTATGTCCAAATAATATTGTGTGTGTCTGGCTAATCAAGTGGAGAAGATTGAAGTTTTGATTCTCAATAAATAGAATGAATATAAGTGTATACTTTGTAGTAGGTCATTATTGTGTCATTTTTAAGTTAATGTGTCAACTTGAAAACAATTCATTTAATAAACGGAATAGAAGAGTCAATCTGAAAATATTTTTCTACCTTAATAAGTAGAGCTATAGAAAACAAACTTGGTAACTTTTTGAGTGTTAAAAAATTGTAAATGGTTATAAATTTAGAGTAAGTAACTTGTGTGTGGCAGCTGGTTAAAGAAGCCAAAATTGAGGTTATGTATATGCTGACAACTCAGGTTCACATTTCAAGTTTTGTAAGACTATACTCTCTTCCCTGGCCTATTAACAAAAATTTAACGTACACATAACACATGAATATGACTTTCTGCCCGAAACCAAGAGATGATTAGAAAGTAAAAGTACCGCTAGAACTTTCCTTTGTTTGAAGTAATAATATAATAACTAATATCTTTTATTACATATTAATAATTAATTCAAGATGAACTTTCAAAAGTATTTTTGAAACATCGTGGGATATATAAATGTAATACTTTTGTATAATAGCATGTAGCATGTTGTCTTCATTAGTATTTTTCAAATTTTAATATGAAAATTAAAATTATAAAATATAGCTTAAGAAATTATAACTAAGGTTATAAACTGGTAAACGTTATGTTGGAGGCTGTGATTTTTGCTCTAGACAGAGAAATTTGTTAGATTAAATTTTGGTAGGATTATTTATATAAAATTAATCAATTATAATTAACGTTTTCTAATCAGAATATTCTGTCAAGTATTAGAATATTCTGTTAATATTTTGACAGAAAAATAAATAATAATATTAAACCAAGAATTCTGTTACATAGCCACATTTTATATAAAAAAAAAAGATAATATTTTTAAAAAAAGTCAGTCAATAATTTCTCATAAACTAAAAATTCGTTTATATAGCCACATTTTATATATTCAGATTTAGATGTGGAGGCAAACAATTATAACCTGATCGAGCCAAAAAAAACAAATAGAAAAATTATTTAGCAATATATATATAATATAAAGCAAAAACCCAATTGTATTTGTTAGATTTAATGAGATTTATTTTATTTATTTCATTATATAAAGTAACCCATGAATTTCTCATAAACTATATTATTTTTATTAATAAACTATTTTATTTTTAATATAAATAAAAAGTCATCCATGAATTTCTCATAAACCAAGAATTTTGTTATATAGGCACACTTTATATAGAAAATAGATATAACAATCAATTTTATAGATTATAATAATTATTAGTGATATTTATTTTAAAATCTATAGAATAATTGTTTTAATTATATTCTACATATATAACCATACCTATTATTTAACGTAGTTAATTTATTAATAATAATATGCTATATTAATTAATTTAAAAACTTAGTCATACATATATAATGTGAAAATATATACATATTCTAAAATAATTCTTAAGATAATTTGAGAAAAAATAAAAGTTATATATTTTTTGAAAAATATCTTAAGTATAGTTTACATTTAAATTTAATTTAATTTTTTATAACCATAATTTTTTAATTGAATTATTGTTTTAATTTGAAAAATAAGAATTGATTATTATTGTTTCAAAAAATATCTTAGCAGTATATGTTTTGAATTTTCATAGCTTCACTAAATTCATGCTCAAACTTTTTTTTTTCTTCATTTTGAATTTTGTTGCTAAACTTGAAAATAAGATTTTACTTAAATTGTATTGAGCTTTGTTGTCAAAATCTTCATAACTAAGTATAAATTTCAGAGGTTAAGGTAATTTTTACCTTACTCAATGAGTAACTTAAAGTATAATAATTAGTTTAATAAGACAAAAAATTACGAAAAAATAGAACCAGATAGTACCAACAATTAGCCAATATATGAAATTGAATATAAACTCTACCTTAAGAAAATATGAGATATATATACATTACCACTTTATAATTGGCACATAAAAAATATAAAATAAAATTAGCACAAAATTATAGAAACTAATAAACTATGTATTGCTTAGGGAGAATGGAGATTTCATGAATAGTATTAAATATAATCATTATATATATAAGGATTAGATTAATGAAGAATAACTATACATGGAAAGAAAGTATATATATAACTCAAAATTTGAGATTTCCACACAAATTATAATTGATTCACTAAATAAATATCTTCTTTATAACATTTGTAACAATTTTTCTTATTCTTTAATGTATTTTCAACAAAATACAACCTCAAGTATCTCGAACCCAATATTATCATCACTGAAATTTGCAATAAATTAATAAAAATTATAAATACAAATATAATTCAAAGAGATAGGAGATGAAGAGATAAAGAGAAAAGAAAGAATACCTATACTATTTGTACTCGCTCTTTACTCACACATTGATCGTCTATCGACCTCAAGTACATTGTTGTAAAAAAGCCACTACCACACTATCATTGAGATTAGTCAAGTCAAATACAAATTCAATATGTAACGACAACAATTTATAATAATAATAAAAAAGAATGCACACTATTATATTTATGGGAAACAATAAAAGATTAATAGTGAGAGTAAAATATATGTCATTATATAATATATATACTTGAGACATCTAAATTCAGTTAAAAGTATAAGATTAAAGAAAACAAACATCACAATCTTAAATATCAGTTCAAATATTAATGAGATTGGTTTTATTATTATTTTATTATATATAAATAATATTTTATTATTTTATTAAATAAAAATAAAAAGTCACCCATAAATTTCTCATAAACCAAGAATTTTAATTATATAGGCACACTTTATATAGAATAGATATATTATATATATTTTTTTTTTCATAAATAATACATATTTTATACACATACACATTAATTCGTTTTATAATGCAAGACTCGGGAAATTTGCACCCATTTTTATGTCACTCATCATCAAGTACTTCCTTTCCATGCAAAATATATATATATATATGGATATAATATAAAACAGATGATTGACTCTTAATTAAATGTAGTCCTTTCTTTAATTAATATGACACATTATATATATTAAGGTATCCGCTCTACGTTAAAGTTAAAGTGATATTTATAAGGGGAATTACTTTATATATTATTTTTTCAAATTTATAGTTTAGTTTCTAAAGTGGTTGCAGCGCTAGTTGCAATAAGGATTTTTATACAATTTTTTATTGCAATTTAAGTTGCAACGCTAGTTGCAATAGTAATTTCTATGTAGAATTTCGTAAAATTGAAGTGTAAAAATAAAAAAACTCCTATTTAAAATTGATTAGTAATTTTTTATATTATTTATTAATTAAATAAAAATGTGTAGGACTCGATATTAAAATAATTAATTGAAATGTCACCTTCTTTGATATGCTCCCCCTTCGAAAAAAAAAAATAATAAACTAATGTGTGTATATTTACAATACTGATCACCTATGTATTAAAAGGGTAACTAATATAATGCATGTTTCTGTAAATGAGTTAATTACTTACATTACATATATGGTCGATTACGATGTGATGATCTCAAATATGGATCTAATCAATAAATAAAAAGCATATATAGAAGAAAAAAAAGATTGAAAATCTCTCTATATATATAAAAGAAGGTTTTGTTTTTGAGCTAGTTATTATTTGCGGTACAGTGCATATATATTTAAACATCATTGTAGTTGTGGTCCACTACTACATGTGTGTGTATAGTACTATAGTCGATCTATAGTGTATATGATAATTATGTATATAATATATAATCCCAAAATGCAATTTTTCAGGAAGTGAATATATGGTATTGTGGACAACATTGTCATATATAGAATAAATGGTAGAAAATTAAGTTAATTGGTTTTCAGATGAAACCTCATGATTCTCAATATGGTATCAGAGTCATTCCCTTGCACGTAAGTGATCATATCCGATCCACCCCTATACAGATAATGACTATGTACACTCTGATATAGTTCAAGATTGATGAGTAAAAAATAATCATTATCTTGAGGAGAGAATGTTGTGGATATTGTCCCACATAAAACAAACAAATAGTAAACAATTGAACCAATTAGTTCTGGGGAAGCTTCTTTTTAAGCTATATGCATAAAATGATTATAATAAAAGAAGCACTGTCTTTATCTTTCTTTCATTCACATTTGAAAAAAACACAACACAACACATTATAGTATATTATACATGTACAACTCTCCTAGAATGGTGGGTGGTGGGTCTCCACCATACGGCGCCTAGTCCTCTTCTTGTCTTTTATCTCTGAAAAAAAAATAAGTAAATTATTTCAAACACAAAACAAATAACAAACTACTATTATTAATATTAGGGTTGACCAGTTCAATATCAATGTTTTAATCCTTTGTAAATAAATATGCACACAATCAATTATTAGAAAATTGTAACAATATTAATAACTCCCAATATAATTAGTTCGTTAATTTCAAAGTATTTTTGATATAATTTGTGGAATTATGAGATTTTGACTTAATCAGAATGCCATGCACATATAATAACATAATAATATGGAGGGTAAATTGCGGCATAAATACTTTATATTTTTGATTTTATACACTTAAATATTTAATATTTATTTTTAGTGGTAAAAATACCTAATGTTACAATTCCCTTACACCGTTACTACCAGTACTTCCATTAACTCATAAATATGGACACGTGAAGGGTTCAGATGCATTACATTTATTTTTATTTTATTTTAAAACTGAATATTCTTAACATCAGAAACTAAATGCTACTTGTTTAAAAAAAAATGTGTTCTCATTAACAATTTTCACATGATATTAGCACTTCAATTCGATAATCATGTTCCATATACTATACCGGTTCACTCAGTTATGATAATTTAGTATTGCATCTCTCCTATTTTTTTTTTAAATTAAAAACAAGTAATATATAATTTTTTATATTAAGAATATTAAATTTTAAAATAAAATAAATAAATGTAATGTATTTGAGCCCTCTACGTGTCTATATTTATGAGTTAATAACGAAAGTGGTAGTAACGGTGTAAGAGAATTGTAACATTAAGTATTTTTGCCACCAAAAATAAACATTAAGTATTTAAGTGTATAAAATCGAAAACATTAAATATTTATACTGCAATTTACTCTAATATATAACGTACAAAATAGAATTAAATTTGTCCTACGGGATTCGATCCATAATTATGGAATTATTTGCTATATTTTTTAAAAAATTATTATAAATATTAACAATATTTTTATTCGTCCTTCAAACTATGAACGAGATTTATTTTTTTTTTTCTACCGAAATGATGACTAAATTCAAAGTTTTTTTTTTTTTTCAGAGATACTAAATCCAATATTTGTATTATATATGGACAATTTGATAAATTTGCTACATTAAGCAAAAAGTAACCACTTGAATTAAAATTAAATCATTATATATTGACAATGTAATTTTATTTTTCATATCTCCTCAGGCGGGCTAGGCCCGTGCCTAGGGCCCACTCTTTCTAGGGGCCCATTTAAAATTTTGAGACCTCATTATTTAACTATTATATTAATTTAAAATAAACATTTATTTTAGCTAAATTAAGTCCAGCATAGTGGCAGCCTATAAATTGATAAGGTTTATGTTTTCCTTGGCAGAGGGGACATGAGTTCGAAACCACAGAAATCCATATTTTGGTATTAAGTTTTTGTTGAAAATAAAATTATTTATAAACTTAATAACTAAAGTAAAAAAAAAAAAAATTAAATACATAAATATTATTTAAACTTTTTTTTTTCTTTTTCTAAATATAACATTTTATAAGCTTATCTATTTTTTTTTTTATTTTCTTTCTTTCTTGTCTATTTTCCTACTTCTTTTATCATGTTTTTTTTTTCCTATTTATCTTGCTTCAATCAAAATTATATTTTTAATATTATGAAAAAAAAATTATTAATCAAAGTATAATATTTAATTTCAATAATAAATATAAATAATTTTTTTCTTAAATATTATTTGAAGTGATTTTAATTTATTTTTTAAATATCTTATTATAATTATGGATTATAATCTAATTTAGTTGTCTAAAAATTATTTTAGCTATAAGTAAATATAGACTAGATAGTTTTTCCTTTTATTTTTCTAATTTGATTTATTGTATGTTGAAATTTTGGCAAGATAAAAATATTACTATGGATGATAGAGCAAATTAAAAAAAATACAAATCTACTAATTTTTATGATACTTTAGAACTTATTTCAAATTTTTAATATTTTTTTTACTTTTATGTCATGAAATGTAGCATGTAATTTTCTTAGGTTTATTTATTTATTTATTAAGGGCCCAAAATTTTATATCGTCTTAGGCCCACATTTCTTCAGGGCCGGCCCTGATAAAATATTATGTATTTTCTGTAAATAAAATAATAAAAATCGTAAAAATATTTAAAATTTCGTACAACCGTAGTTTTGTAATTTTTGTTGTTATTTTTTGTGCATTTGTGAAATAGTCCTTAAATTTTAAACATCTATCAGATCATATCGTGTATTTTATCAATCATTGTACCACCATTGGACCATTATATTAAACATTCATTTCTAACCTCCAGATTGCACTACTATCATACCCACCATCGTATCCTATCGAACCACTACCATACCATAAACAAAAAAATTATAAAAAATGCAAATTTCACAAAAACTCAATTTTTACCAAAAAATAAATAAAAAAATACAAAGAAATCACAGATTGTTCGTGTGTTCGTTCGACGGTGGTAGTCATGGGTCGTCGATCACACACCAGAGAGAACAAGAGAGAGGGAGGGTCATTGGTCTTCGGCCCCGCACCATAGAGAACCAGAGGGAGGGAGGGTCGTGGGTGGTGGTGCAATTGGTGAATTTTGGGGTGATTTGTGGTGATCGGTTGGATGAGAAAGAAAATGACAGAGGGAGAGGGAAGAGAGAACAGAAAGAGGATTTCTTCTTCTTTTTTTTTAGTTTTTTATAATGAGAGGAATAATTTAGGAGTATACTAAAAAGTTAACACGCAAAATCTATACATATTAACTTTAATTTTAATAGTTAATTGTAGTCTAAAAAATATATATTTAATCAAATTTTCCTTAAATAATATATAGACATGTGAACCAATTTTCAAAATGAGTACATCATCTAGGTTGAAAAACAACACTATTTTTTCCCCTTTCTACAAAATCCATTAATTCTATTAGCAATTTTTTAAGAAATGAATGATCCATAAATAAAGGGTGTAACTATTTATTTTATTTTATTTGCAAAAAAGTGTTAAGAGTAGTGTAATGGAGTGGGGTCCTAGAATTCTAGGGTTAGTATAAATGAAATAAGTGGTATTGTAGATGTTGGTCATTGCTTGGTTTAAAAGAGTAGCTAGGCCACCAATTGGGTGGACGGTTCTACATATATAAATATCGCTTTGTTGCTAAGCTAAGCTAAGCTCTAAGCTACTAAAAAAACCACAAAAGACATCACCACTTTCCTAACTCATCATCATTTTTATTTTTTGTGGCCTTCTTTTCTTCATCATCTCATTCCTAAGACCTATAAATATATGTATTTTCCATTCCATTAATATCTTGATAAAGGACTATAATCTTATCGCATTATGAAAATAATTAGAACATTTACTATCAAATTTAATTTATTTTACTTATCTACTACTAAATTTTATAGAGAGACATATATTTTTCTATACTTATTATGTATTTATAGGTCCTTTAGAAATTTTCATTGCTGCCTATTTATTTTAAAATTAATTGCACTAGTGGAATGATGTTAGAGCTGGATGCACATTAGAATGAATGATTGAATTGCAATGAGTACCCTCATAAATTATGGCCAATATAATATAAGATATATACCCTTATCTTCAAACAATATATATACATATTACTCGTTCAATATCTATATATATAATGTAGAGTTTATGCAACTACATATATTTAAAAGTATATAATTATTAATGTGGTTGGCAATTATGGATAAAGTAATTTCATGATAGAAAAAAATGCAAAACGATCGATATATGTATAGTATAGGAAATTTTGTTTAATGTATGTATAGTTAATTAGTTAAGGTTTTAATAAAATTTAATTTGGTTTCCATATTTTTAATTGTTGATCAATGTTGACTCGGTCATGTGAGGAGTATATATATAAATAATAATCGTATTTTTTATATATATTTATAGAGCCACACCACCAATTAATTTAGTTCCAATTAATGAAGCTTCATATCATCTAAGTATATTAATTTTGATTTAATGTAAAAGTATTTAAAGTGCTTAATTATTAATATGAGAGAACTCAATATTGAATAATTAGTGACGGTTGAAAATCCTGGTCCAAATTTGGGCTCTAATAGAAAACATACTGTTATAACATGTAAAGACAGAAAAACACCACACATGTCATAATTACCTTATGCTGATCCGGTTAATCGGAATCGATAAGCCAAATAATTAAAAATAGAAATACTTAATTAAGTAAAACAACCAGTAATAATAAAATTTACTTTTACTTAAAACCAAAATAACATAATCACATATTCAAGATCCTGTTAAATTTTTTGCAAAACATTACTAGTCATTTTTATACAAGCCGATCTAAGCAGTAAAATAGAATTTATACAATCCTCATGTACGACCCAACCCTTGTGGGCTTGGCCGGAACATGTACAACTCATCTTCAAAACCCTCAAACTCATGTGTTGATCACCTCAAATTTTGGACAACAGAATTTTATTTATGATCAGAATCACTGCGTGTAAATAATTAGAACAAGTAAATAAATAGACACAATAATTTTATAGAGATTCGGCTCCATAGTTAGCACGTAATGATATACTCTTCTTTTAGTTGTATTGGTATAAGAGATAATACTATTAGAATATTTCTAATTAAGGAAATAAAATAATATTATTGATTCTGATAAATGAATATTTTATATTCATTGAATCTGGATAGAATCAATTACGTAATATTCTATATATGGTCAGATTCCTATATTCATTACCTGATTTGATTTCCTGAATTAATTGTCAAAATATTCTGACAATTAATGTGGCACGAATGCGATGGAGTATCTCACCTATAAATATAGGGTCTCGGTCCCCGAGCTCCTCACTCATTCTGTTCATAACAGCAAATTCCATCTAAAGAGAGTTGAGAGAGCGAGGAAGCCCGATTACCCACATCAATCGGTTTCTTTTGCAGATCAAGCTTATGTGGGATTAATGCTCAAAGAATCAATGGCTGGAGGTATTTCGATCCTTAAATTATAGTGCATATATGTTTGATTAATTCCGCACTTTATACTTAAACATATATATTTCAGTTTATACATATAAATGTCTAACAGTTGGTATCAGAGCGGTTTTTATCTCTGCCTTGATTTTAGTTTGAGTTTCATATATATATACTCGTATATACAGTGTTTATATATATATTTAATTCAGTGTTGATATATATATTTATTTTCGTTTGTGTATATATTTATATATTCATATTCATTCAATCCCAATTATATATATACATATATATTTTTATACATATATACTTGTTTATTCATTCAGTTCATATATATATATATATATTCATATACATATATATATATATATATTTTTTCTTCATTTCATTACGTATATATGTTGTATATATATATATTATTTATATATCTAAATGCTATATACAAATATATACATATATACATTTCATGTTTATATATATACATACAGTATTTTTATTTTTCTGTATATATATGTATATATATTTATATATATATATTGTATATGTATTAATACATTCATATATTAATATAGATTGTTCTAAGCATGAAAATCCACTTTGAAAAAACAAAGAAATCTCAAAATTATTTTTCAGAAAATTTTGGTGATTTTTAAAGTCTTTGTTTTATGTATTTTCGATGCATAAAATCTATATGAATGTCTTAATTTTTGCATTTAGATTCATTTGGAATTGATTTCATGATTTTTGGAAGTTTAAGGAAATTTTATCATGTCGTTTATGGCAGTGTATTTTTCAAAAAAAAAAAAAGGGAAAAAAAAGGGAAAAAATTTCTATTTTTTTTTATATATATTTTTTATTTATTTGGAATATGTTAATTTCCATTTTTAATTTAATACATATATTTAGAATTAATATGTTATTTAGTATAAACTGAAAATGGAAATTTGTTTTAATATGGTAATTAATTACATGATTTATTTAGGCATGTAATAATTGTGCAATTTGTATAATTGTGCATTTAATTATTTATTACCAAATTTATGTAATTTATTGTTTAAATTAATAAAATTTGAAAAATCTGCCATTAAGTATAGTCTTTAATTTTGCATTTAATTCATTCCATATAATTAATTGTACTAATTTGTATAATTACCTTATTTATACAAATTAATTATTAGTATAAATATTTAAGATATTATATGGTCATAAATGCATAATTAATTATATATTATGGAATTAAGCATTTAATTTATTATCATACAATAATTGTATTAATTTGTATTTATTTGGCAAATTTATGTTTAATGCAATTAATTTAGATTTGTATGATTTAAATGCTATACATAAATTCCTTTTATAGTGCTAGATATATTTAGAAATATTCAAACATTAAGATAGGTTGAATATTTTATATAGCACATTAAGTTTCATAAAACTTCATAAAATATTCATAAAACTTCCTAAAATGAATAAAATATGAATAAAATGTAAGTAATTTTGTGGTTTGACATAAGAAAACATGAATTTGGGACAAATGCTCATATCTAGAACGGTTTTTAATGATCTTCGGACGACCACACTAGGAGCATTAATCTCAGTGATTGTCTACTATGTTAATAACGAAATTACTTTTAGGTAGAGCCCAATACCTAATGTCAAAGTGAAAATATAATTTTATATAATTAGGGAGTAGCCACAGCATCCTTATTTGTATAAAATTATATATTAATTAAAATTCACCTTAATGGACATAACTTGTAATTAATTATATAGGTATAATAATTTTACCCCACAGGGATTTTATTATATTTGTATAATTAATTAGGATAATATGTTAAATTAAATTCTCTTAATTTACCCCACAGGGAGTTATGGGGATTTAATTTAATAGTGTTATCACAAATTTAATTAAAGATAGATAATAAACCTTCATTTTCCAAAACTAATTGTTTAATTAAATCTATCATAAAGTTCATCTAATTTTATTAAATTTAAAATTTAGCCCACAGGCAATTTTGGATTTAGTAAAATTTTAATCTTCAGTTTATACTTTGGTGTCTAGTGAACCACATAATTTTAAATAATTAGGGAGTAGCCACAGCATCCTTAATTATATAAAATTATATATATTAAGTGGATTAAGATCACATAATGGACATGAATTATGTGAACATAATAATCTTACCCTACAGGGATTTTATTATATTCACATGATTAATATGTTAAATTAAATTCTCTTAATTTATCCCACAGGAAATTATGTAGATTTAATTTAATAATTTTATCATAAAGTATAAAATTTTGAAACATTTATAAATAATTAAGTGTTTCATACCTTTCATTAAGATAGAAATATTAAACTTTAAGTTTTTTATAAATTGTGTAAATCTATCATAATCTACATCTAAATCTAATCTTATTAAAAATTTAGCCCACAGGCAATTTTTGTTTAATAAGATTTCATATTTAAGCATGTTTATTCATTGGTAAAAACATGATTCATTTAAACCTCAAAACTATATATGTAACTTTATTACATCACTATTCATAAATTTCTTCCATACTAGTAGAAAATTTCTTCCATAACAGTAGAAATTTTCAAAATTTATTCTGATAATTTCATCTAGCATATACAGTTTTTACTGTATAATTAAGAAAAATAAATCACACTTTATTATCACCAATAAATTTTAATTTATTGTGTATGAATTCATTCTAATATAGTTAATGTGATTATTAACACATAGTGGATTATTTTAGATTGTTATTCCACATTCATAATTTCTTGCAAGGTTTACAAATAAACCTAAGAAAGTCAGTAACTGTGAGCAAATCTTATCCACAGACAAGATAACTTCTCACATTTAGAAGTTTAAGGAACAAGCAATATAGTAGTGGCTTTGTTTTAAAATTGGCAAAGATCTTTATGTTCCAAGATTCTATTGAAACTTGATTTAGACACATTTAGAGGTCTTTACTACAAATGATGTCACTCATAAAGATATGCAAGTTCAATCTGACAATAAGAAATGTGTTATTAATAAGAATTCTTCTACATTATAGCACCAAAAATTATGGAACATATCTCCATAAATAGAATAAATGTTAGTAAATGGTGGGGATCTTCATTACACTTGATTTTACTAACTTTATTTAGAACTTGTGTGAATTTCATTAAGAATATGTATTCCAACAAGTCAAAATCGGTGCATACTAGAATTCTATCATATTAGAAATCATACAAGTCAATTAATTTTGAAGACATGGACTCAAATTTTGCATCTCTTTTTTAACGATTACTCACATAAATAATTTTTCTACAAAAGTATGGATTTATATGTTTCAAAGACATTTAAATCTTAAGTAGAGAAATGGTGCATTTTGCATATTAAGATAGTGAGATCAAATATAAAATGGAGAATACTACATCAAAATTCGTGAGTATGGATAAACTCCCAGTGTATTTGTAAAGTTTCTTTAAAAGCATGGGTTCATTGCCCGATACATATGCTTGGTACACCCAAATTATAGTGTGTAACAGATTTAAGAAACTAAGCATTTTTTGGACATGGGGTGGAGCCTACATAGCAAACTCCAATCTTTCCTAAATCTTTGTCTATTGATACTCAACAATGGGGTGTACATATCGAATCGTGTTCTAACCAAAGTTGTTTCTCAAACATATTTTGAGTTGTGATAAGGTTGAAAACCGACTTGATGACATGTACACATTTTATAAATACCCATATATAGTTAGAGTACAATTGTCAAAGAAAAGATCTGGGCCCTAAACCATAAATGAGCATATTTCATTTGAAAAGCTATAAGGTTTAAGGGTTACATATTTTATTATCCATCTCACAACACTAGAATTGTGGAATTAAGAATTGACTTGATCAGTGGGAGTGATCAATCTAGGAACCTAGTTTCCGAGAAAGATCATTCATATTTTCTCAAACTTCCACCTCAAGTGTTAGATTAATTATGATTCACAACATCCTTAAGATTAATGGTTATTGAGAATTCATAACTAATCATTAATAATATACAAGTCATTGGTAAAATTCTAATAAGTTATGTTATTTAGTAATTGCTTACAATTTCTAAAATAACATGTTATTGAACCATTTGCTCTTTTAAGAGTTTGTTGGTCCATCCTTAAGATGACTTATTAGAACAGTAAGATCAATGTTTTCTAGTGATTACATTTTGTACAATAAGAGTTCAACTACAATATTAATTTGAGACACAAATTAAATTATAGAATGATAAAGAATTGAAGTTGTAGTACAACATGCCATGAATGAAGAAATGAATATCTTAAAGAGCAATAAAGTTTATCTTTAGTAAAGTTGCCTAATGGGGTGGAGAACATTAATAAAGCATAAGTTTTTTCACCAATAATATTCATTAGGCAACATTGAGAAACATAAAGATATAAAAGAATATTCATTGCTAAGAAGTTCATTTTGAACTAAGAATCAATAACAAATGAGATTTACATTCTCACTTGTTTTTATAAAAGATTCTATTATAGACCTTGGCATTTGTTGCTTGTTTCAATTCATTAATCAATTCCAAACAGTGAACTAGAGAAGAAGGTATACAGCTGCCATAAAGATTTTTCTCTAATAGTGGTGAACATATGCAAGCTTAAGATGTCTACCTATAGATTAAAACAAACATCTCACAAATTGGTATTATATCAACTTTTCCTTTAGGTTTGAAAAGAGAATTATGGAAATAATTATATACCAGAAGGTTAGTGGGAGTAATATTTGTTTTATACGTAGACAATATGTTACTTGCAAATGATGATAAAAGTTTTCTATATAAGTTGAAACAATTCATATCTCAAATTATTATTTTGAGATAAGGAATATAAATAATATATATATTTTTAATTAATTAGAGAGTAGCCACAGCATCTCTGATTAAATAAAATTATGTATTATTCATCTGATATAACTTTTATCTTTAAGTGTGATAAATTCAACTCGAACCAGCATCTGAAAAATGATCTGGAGTGAGAATAAATTAAGAACATTCATTTGCTTCTATTTTAGAAGCCTAATGTATGCCTAAGAGTCTGAATAAGACTTTGCATTACATTTGTTTCAGGATCGTTAAGTAGTATCAGAATAAGTAAAGTTAAGACCACTTTATTTTTCATACAAAGTGATGAGGTATCTTTAAGATACTAAAAATTATATTCATACATATTTTAAGATGAATTGACCATATGGAAATATAGTTAACCAATTAGATTCTAACATACTTCTTGGTTGTATTTATTAACGTAAATCAATATTTTATTACGTCCTTAAGATTACCAGTAAGTTATATTGTAGAGAATCTTGATTGTTATTTCACTATAGAAGTCAGATTCATTTATTGTTTTGAGGATACATCTCGTATGATGTATTATAGAGTTTCATAGTAGGCCTAGAGTTCAGAATTACAGTTTCATTAGGCCATTAAGAAAATTTTGCGATAAATTCAGCTACAATATTTATGGCTAATAACTCTAAGAGTACTGGTCGAAGCTAGCATATCGACATTAAGTATTTAGCCATAAAAAGGCGTGATAAGTGGTCATTAATCACGCAACCGAATTGGGTGATCGCATAGATCCTTGACTAAAGGCATGCCGCAACACAAATTCAAGGATCATAAAGTAAATATGGGATTCAGTTAACCCATATGCAGTGTTTTTATTTGTACAACCAAAAATTATTTAATGAAACTCTAATTTCGATATTTTCTCATATTTATGTGCACCTTAATTTCATCTGAGAAAATTATCGTAAGAGGACCTGAATAAACATAAGGGTTAGGGTTTATTCGCTTAAGTACATTGCCACATAAAGTACATTGTTATATAATAAATATATCGTAATACATGGAAGATAATACTCGACTTATAATGAGGACATGTCGCTATGATTCGTATGTTTATTATATAATGAGGAACGTTTGGGTTTGAATGTTTTAGTTTAAATGCTGACCAAGTGGGAGAATATTAGAATATTTCTAATTAAGGAAATAAAATAATATTATTGATTCTGATAAATGAATATTTTATATTCATTGAATCTGGATAGAATCAATTACGTAATATTCTATATATGGTCAGATTCCTATATTCATTACCTGATTTGATTTCCTGAATTAATTGTCAAAATATTCTGACAATTAATGTGGCACAGATACTGATGGAGTATCTCACCTATAAATATAGGGTCTCGGTCCCCGAGCTCCTCACTCATTCTGTTCATAACAGCAAATTCCATCTAAAGAGAGTTGAGAGAGCGAGGAAGCCCGATTACCCACATCAATCGGTTTCTTTTGCAGATCAAGCTTATGTGGGATTAAAGCTCAAAGATTCAATGGCTGGAGGTATTTCGATCCTTAAGTTATATAGTGTATATATTTGTTTATTCCGTATTTTATATATACATACATATATTTCAGTTTATACATATAAAATGTCTTACAAATACCACTCAGATCACAAGTGTTGGGAGTTCTGAAGTGTATCTATTTGAATTACAATAGTGAGAATGTAAGACAGATTTTAAGTATATGAGATGAGGGAGGCTTAGTCTCTATTACACTACAGGTGGCGTGTATGAAAGATAGAGACTATGATTTCAAGTGCTTGAACTCAAGAGCTTAGGAATGAGAACTTAGATATTAGCCCTTTAAGTTTAGCATAATGCTTTTTATATAAAAGAGAGCTTGCAGAAGATCTAAAAAGTAGGTTGATATCCCTTAAAATGAGGTAATATCACCTATTTGTTACATATTAAATATATAAGAAAATAACCCATTAATTATTCCTAAAGAATAGGTAAATAAGTGAAGTTGAACCCTTATTTTCGTGGGTTGTTGAAGTCACTTTATAGCTGAGAGTGTTTGTCCAGGTTGAAAGCTGCAGAGACACCAAAAGTGTCTGCCAGAAGAGGAGCTGGTTGGCCTACCAATTTGGTCCGAACACTCCTACTGCGGGATCTTTGTTATTCAGGAATACTCTTCGGATTACTAAGTCTCCTATGAAGAATTTCCTCTCCTTGACTTGTTTATTAAAGTGTCTTGCAACCTTCTGCTAGTAGGCCTACAACTTTAGGTTGGCTTGGTCTCTTCTCTCTTCTATTTCGTTAAGGGATTCCGCCAGCAAGGTGTTGTTTACTTCTTGGTCATAAGTTATCTTCCTACGAGACAGTGGCGTCAACTCTACGTGCAATATTACTTCATAGCCATAAGCTTAAGCAAATGGTGTTTGCCTGGTGGCTGTCTTCTCAGTGGTCCTGTGTGACCAGAGTACCTCTGGGAGCAATTCAGACCAATTTCCTTTTACCTTTTCTAGACGCTTTTTCAGATCCTTGAGGGTCTTATTCACAACTTCTACCTGCCATTCATTTGAGGATGAGAAACGACAGAGAAGCTTTTGATGATGCCATGTCTGTTGCGGAAATCAATGAACATGTCACTGTCAAACTGCATCATGTTGTCTGACACAATCTTCTGTGGCAGTACAAACCGATATATGATATTTTTGACAACAAAGTCAAGGACTTTCTTGAAAGTATTATTTTCAGGGGTTCAATTTCTGTCCACTTAGTAAAGTAGTCAACTAAAAACATATATATAATCAATACTACTAATGAAGAAGAAAATTTGTAAAAATTTTAAAATTACTTTTTTCCTTGCTAAAATCAATTACGGCGGTTGTGAAAATAGTGTCGTAATTGACCTATCTTCGCGGTTCCAAAGGATCAAGAATGCCACCTATCTCGATATTTTTAGGTGTCGAGATTGCCTAAAATTGTGAGAGGATGACACACTTATATTGGTGGTTTTACCTTGAACTGCTAAGATAGGTTACCCAATCTCAGCAGTTCCCAACTATCGAGATTGGTTATGATTTTATCTCGGCGGTCGATAATCACCAAAATAGATCTATCACGAGGGTTCTTAACTTCTGAGATAAAGTAATTTTCTTATAGTGGTTTAAAGAATAAAAAAAAAAGAAGAAGAAAAGAGAGGAAAAGACAAAAAGAAAGAGTTGAAGATCAAAAATCAATCTTATTGGATGAACTAAACACAATTAGTTTAATTTATATACATCAAGGAATTATGAAAGAGCTAACTTGACAGGATTAATCAACTAACTACTCTCATCTCTTCCAATAACCATATAGTATTTTTAAGGAGAGTTAATAGTGTAAATTAAATTTCGTTTTTTCTTATTCATTAAACACTGATAACATACTAGCTAGAAGTTTTTTTTTTTATTATTATTATAAATCACTTTATTTTTCATATTATGAACATTAAATTAAAAGATGCATTATTTTACATGTGTCATTTTCATTTAGCATGTTTCGACGAACGATCTTTTAATACCTTTATTTTGAATTGTTTTTTTTTTTTTCATGTTAACCCTAACTTTTTGAGTAGCCAAAATATATAATTCAGAAATATTATTTACAAAAGATTTGACAACATTCATTGTTCATTGACTGACATTTCGGTTGAAGTTCACTATGAAAAATCTAAATGGATTCCTTGTTTGAAAGCTTGAAAGGCGTTCAAATAGCTTGAGAGCTAGGGGAAGTCCTAATAATAATAATAATAATAATAATAATAATAATAATAATAATAATAATAATAATAATAATAATAATAATAATAATAATAATAATAATAATAATAATAATATTTTAGTTTATTTTCTCTTATGTATACGCTGAGTATGTATATATACATTGTCTTTTTAATAACTATTTTTATGGTCCTGATGATAATGACTATGCATGCATGCATTCAAATACATAATATATTTAATATATATTATAAACGATCTAATTTTCATTAATATTTGAAAACGAATGAATCCAAATTTTATCTATAATAATCAAATAGAGAATCAGCTTGTGTAGAGATAAAGGAATAATAAATAAAATGTTAGGTGTTCCATTTGTATATAGTACTTCTTTTCAATTTAATTAAATGAATACTTAATAAGCTAAAACGTCTACATCACATATAATATAGTATATAAACTTATGAGATATGAGATATATACATTTATATATTACTAATGAGAAATTAGTTTAATCATTATGAATATTCAAGCCATGTGCACATGATTTTGTTGGGTTGAGGACCCCAAAATATATATTATTATATTTAGATATATATACATCAAAATTAAGATATAATCACTTTTAAAAACGAATTATCAATTTTTAAAAAAACCCCACTTAAGTTTTTCAAGCCCATACTTTGTTTCATCAATTGAAAGCAAAATATACTTTATATACATAAAAAAAAATTATTAGATAGTGTTAATTATTTTTATTAGTATTTTCGATATATACATAAAAAAAATATTGTTATTGGAGTTTTCCTAACTAGATAATTTAAGTTGTTGAAATTCTAATTCGTAGGATAAACTGTTTGAATAATAAATTTGGTATTTTAAATTATTTTAAAGGGTAAATATTATTGGGTGATTCTACAATACACCCTCTTAAAAGGGATGCATTGATACACCCTTGACTTGTTTCAGCATCCAGAAGAATTTTTTAGTCTAATTTTTTTTCATATTCATGTACGTTATAGTTATTTAAGATAACCTATAAAATTTTGAAGAATTCTGAATAATTTACAATATAGAAAACAATGTTCAAACAGTCTATTTTACACGCATATAAAATAAAATAGTCACGCGTGCAACACACTGTTTGAACGTAGTTTTCGGCATGTTAAACTTTTCCAAAAATTTTAAAATTTTGCAGGATGTCTTAAATAACTATTAACATACATAACCATGAGAAAAAATTTGACAAAAAAATTATTTCGGGTGCTAAAACAGACAAGAGTACATCAATGTATCAATTTTAAGGGAGTGTATTGTAGAATTTCCCAATATTATTTTTGACTTTATATTTTGCAAAAGTTATAGATTAGACCATCTGTTTTGTTAAATGACAAAATGGACCCTGTATTTTTTAAAATAGTAAAAATAGGAACCTGGGTTTAATTTTCAACAATTTTTTTTAATATAATCAACTTTAAGATAATTCTTAACACGAATAGATACAGAAAATGTAAACAGCTTTGTCATAACATATTAAGATCGAATTATTATTAAATTTTGGTTGGAGGTAATGAAATGAAATGGAAAGGAAATAATCTTTATTCTATTCCTTTGTTTGGTTGCATATTAAAGTGTTGGAATGTCATTCCAATGGAATGGCCTTTCTACCATTTTAGTAGAATGACAATTCCATTTTAAAATAAAAGGAAATTGATCATTTCAATGCATGATGAGAAAAAATTTTAATAATTTTTGTATCAATTTATTTTATGTATTTTAAATTTTATTCAATTTCTATTTCTATTTCTATTCTTATTTTTATGTTTAAATAAAACACCACCTAGACAATTATAAAGTGGGAAAGGATCGGTGGAGTATCATATATAACAGTTGAGATGTCATGTTTTATATTATATTTATGAATTTAATGTTTGGTCCCATTTTCAGAAGCAAATGGGTCAACCCTTATTAATTATTAATTAGACAATTATGTAACCAAAATATAATTAAGAACATTAATATTAATAATATGATGAAGTTCTACAATTATTGTTCTAGTACGCAAATGGTTATGAACTTATAATCATATCTTTACATTTGCTCTATGATCCTCTTTAATTTTACTCTTTTTTCTTTTTTTTTTTTTTTTTTTGTTGTGAACAAATTTACTTGCTTGGGCTTCCTATTCTCTCTATTGAGTCTAATTGTTTGACATAAATCTCTATATATTCTAAGTGTCTTTCTCTATAGTCTTTGTAATGAGTTAGGCTCTTTAGGATATTGCTAGTTTATTTTTAATTTTCCTTATGCTTCCTTTAATTAGTTAATATTCGTTGTTCAGTTAATAAAATTGTTCATGTTGTATATTTATTTAAGTGGATTGTGAACTAGTTTACTCTTATCACGTATTTAAATCCAATTTTTATTAATGAAGGGTTTAATTTTAGAAAGAAAAAAAAGTGCGTGGTAGACTCTTTTTAGCAAATAATGTTTTGCTCTAGTTAATTTTGTTTGTAGAAAAAGAGCTCTCTCAATTTTGGGAAAATAACAAATGAATTATTCTAAAAAAGGAAAAAAAAAAAAAAAAGAAAAAAAAAAAGAGGCAATTCAGATAAAATTTAAGAATAATTACATAAGGTATTATTTTTTGTACAAAAATTATATTTTATGTTTCAAGAATTTTTTTTTTACATTTTTACGGTTTTCCATAGAAACAAAAAGAAAATTACATAAAAGTAACATAAAAATAATATCTAAATAACATCAAAACAACAACAAAAAATAACATACAGATTACAAAAAATCAACAACAAATTAACACGAGTATAACATAAAAATACTGTATTTTCTGTAAATAAAATAAAAAAAATCGTAAAAATATTTAAATTCCGTGAAATCGTATTTTTGTATTTTTTTTTTTTATATTTGTGAAATAATCACTTAAATAGAACTAAAGCTTTAATTAACCCAAATAACGTGGATATATCACTTGAGGTGGAAAACCACCAAATTAATAAGCTTTATTTATAATTTTACGGCCTATAAAATTTTTAATTATAAAAATATGCTTATAAAGTTTAAAATTACAAAATACACTTTGCTCAGCAAAAAGTAAAAAATAAATAAAAAAAAACAATGAGAAATAAATTTCACGACAACTATAAATAAACTATAAAACAACTAAAAATAACTAGAAGAACAATCTTATGACAACTATAAATAAATTATAAATCAATCAAAAAAATTGAAGATGTATTTTTGTAAATAAAAAAGTTTAAAGAATAAAAATAAAAAAAAAATCATATTGACGTATTTTTGTAATTTTTTAAAATTTTTGGTTTATAATGTAAATTTAAATAAAAAAAATATATATACAAATAACAAAAAATCAACAACAAACTAACAAGAGTATAACATAAAAATATATCAAAAGACCGTATTTTTTATAAATAAAATCTTAAAAATTATAAAATATTTAAAATATATAACATTCTGTATAATCGTATTTTTGTAATTATTTTGTTATTTTTGTGTATTTGTGAAATAACACAAATGATATATCCATGTGTACAGGCCCACCACATAAATTTCTAAAATTATTTTGGGATAAGTTGAAAACTACCCATTTTTATTATACATTAACCAAATATAACTCTAAAATAATTTTAATTGACAAATACCCTCTTTTATAATCAAAGTACTAAATATAACCTCACAAAATTTATCAAAATTAGACTTTCTAATGCACATAATGGGGATATAACTTATAAAAGTGGGTATAAATTAAAGAATAGTAGAATAAAAGTAAAAATTGAAATATGAAACAAAAAGTGAGTATAGGGTGTAATTTCCTTAATTATTTTGATGTAAATTGTTGTATATCTCAAAATAACAACAGAAAATAGATAGAAAAATATTTAGACATTTCCAATTTCCCAAGTACATTTCAGTTTAAATTTATCAAAGTTCCATTTTCTCAACTACATTTCATCTTTATAATGATAAAGTTTAAAGTTCACTTTTTTCAACCGTATGACTAGGAATGTCAATGGGGCGGGTCGGATCTGATCCGACTCTGATCCAACCTGATCCAGGTCATATACGGATCTGCCCCGCCCCGCCCCGCTGGATTAGATACTCGGATCGGATCTGATCCGACCCGCCTTATACGGATCGGATCTGATCCGACCCAACCTTTTTTTTTAAAAAAAAAATTATATATTTTATATCTAAATTTATATTGTTTTTTTCAAAATTTATTTGTTTAAGAACTAATAATGCATCATTTTTTTTTTTCTTATATATTTTTATTTTATTTGTCAAAATCAATAAAAAAAAATATATCAAATTCTTATCACATAAAAATGTAATTTTACTATTGAAAAATTAATTTACCAAATTTTAGAAATTCCACTAATATAATCATCAATAATAATGTAGTATGATGATTACATGAAATAAATCTCCTCTAAAAAAAATACATGAAATTAACTATAAACTTTTTATATGCTGTTCTTCTAGTCTTCAAGATTTACTGTGTACGGCTCCTAATATTTAAAAATAAATATGTTAATAATAAAAGTAAAATTTTTTATACTGAGTCACAACAAATTGTAATTTTTGTAACTAATACTTTTAGTGATGAACCTATTTTAGTCGCAACATAATAATGATGATTTATAATTAGTTACAACCTTTTTGCTTTTAGTCACAAATTTTGTTGTGATTAAAAATAAGATTTTTTGTAGTGATATTTTTCTTATCAATTTTTAAAATTAAAAAAAAAACAAAAATGGTTATAGAATACATATTTTTTAAAAACAAAAAATTACTTTTATTTTTATGATTAAAAAATTAAAAAAAATAAAAATATTACCAAATTCCCCTTAAATACTTAAATATTTAAGAGTCAAATAATAGTATTAATTACTCATTATTATAATATTTAATTAATTAGTATTTTTATTTGATAAACAAAAATTAAATATTATTCTTATTAATTAATTATATGTTTATATTAAATGTAAATTATTGTTGCATACATATATAAAAGTCATATACTATAAAAGTGTAAATTATTGTACAAATTAATATATTTAAGAGTGCCTATACATAAATCGATCTATTGTGTATAACATTTGTTACTTTACTTTCTTATTATAGGAAATTTTGCAAATAATAATAATTATTATAATCAAATAATTAAAATATAGAGTGGCTAGTATGCATATATATTTTTATATATATATATACACGCATATATAAGAATTAAATGAGAGAGTAATTAATTCGAATAATAATATATAGTGTGGTCTATGGGCAGATCATATATGTCTAATGGTGGTATTCCACTGGCCTTACACCTTAAAAAAATATATTAAAAAGTAAAAATCTTTTTTTTTTTTAAAAAAAATATATATATATTTAAAACGGATCGGGTCAGATCCGATCCGTAAAAAAATTAAGCGGGGCGGGTCGGATCTGATCCAAGATCCAATAACTATCCGAATGTTTCGGATCAGTAATGATCCGTCGGATCGGATCACTGATCCGATCCGAATGAATGGATCTTTTTGCCATGCCTACGTATGACCATGTCTTCACAGCATTAGGAAATTTTATTTAGTGGTAATAAATAGATTCAAAGTACAACATTCTATCTACTCTTTCAAATGATAGCAAGAATGAAATGTCAAATATGGCTATCTAAAAAAATAGAAATTAGATTGTATACTTACTACTTTATTTTAGCTGTTTTAATTTTTATCTTTATTTCTATATTCTTTAAAATATATCTACTTTTATAAATAATATTCCCATTATACTTCTTTTAATGTAGATTAGAGCATCTCTAATAGTAATATTTTGGAGAATGCTTGATAAGGTGGAAAACTTATGTGGCAAAATATAAGGATACTATACCATAAAAGATAAAAGAGTGCTATTTTTGAAATTTGCATTGATGCCACACAATGGCATTGATGCTATGTTTTTTTTTATACAATAAAAAATTAAAAGTGCAATATATATATAATAGTTTAATAAAGAAAAAAAATTATATATATAATAATGTGTAATATCATAATTATAGCATTTTAAAAAAGTATTATACCATTAGAGTGGTTTTAGAAGTAAAGGTGCCAAAAATGATATGGAAGAAAAATAAAATAAAATATTATATTTTAGATGATGTGGAGATATAGAGCATCTTCAAAGAATGCTACCATTGGAGAAACTCTTATGTGCTAGATTTGAGTAGAATATGAGAGTATATTACGCAATTCACTCATAAAAGTAAGTACATTTTAATAAACTAAAATATAATAGTAATTTTTATTAATAAATAAAAAAAAAAGTATTCCTCAACTTATCTCCTAAAACTTATTAATTAAAAAAAATAAATATTCAAGTGCATTGTTTAAGGCCTTGGCAAAATTTACATATATATAAAGATAAAGTTATTAGTTACACTTCTTGTTTCTTTTTTTTCTTTTTCAACAAGCAAGTTTTTGTGAAATCCCAACCATTACCACTTGATATAACACAACAATAAAAGAGGAATTTTTTTTGAAACAATATATGGTTATCTTCAGAAAATGTTTACATTGACACCTACAAAAAATATATATATATGGTACTTTTTACAATTAAATTTCTAACAAAGCAATAAATAATTTTTCAAATTAGAATAACAACATGCCCTTGGAAGCAAAAATTTCACTAACTACTTCAACATATTTTGTATGTAGTTTCTTTCAAGTGTGAGTTGTGAGTACAATTTTCATATAAAGTCCAAAACAATGAAAATTTAATCAAAGCCTCAGACTAAGAATTATAAATAAATTTCATAAGTGCCTAATTTAATGAGCAAACATTATTTGAGGTGAAAAATGATTAGAAAACACTGCCCTCATCAAAACAAGCTTCCAAATTAAACTGCAGACCTTGTTATGTGTTGTAAAGACAATACTCTTTTGAAATTTGTTGCTACAATCCTTTACATTTGTCTGAACAGAGTTTCTCCTGCACCATAGATTTTCAGTTGTATTGGCTTTTATCATTATTGACTAATTCAATAGCAAATTTAGTATGAACAAGTTTTTAAGATTTGAAACTACAAAAAAGAATACAAGTAAGAATGTAATCTTACAATCAAAAGTTGCCCAAGAAGAAGGTTTGGTGGCCGTACTATCCTTTTTCACATCGTGGACATAAAGTAAGCTGAAGAGGTTTGTGGTGCTGGAGTTTTGGCCCTCTGACAAAGTTGAAGTAATATTATAACTTTCATTTATATCTAGAGAGCCCTGCATACAACAAATAAAAATCTTCTTTAAGTAAATTTCTCTACACTTTCAAGAACCAAAAAAAGCAAAGCAAAGATGATGCAGTGACAAGAATCACAGAAAAAGAATGTATGGAATCAAAATAACAAATCATAAATCCAATATGGTGTAAAGTATAATGCATTTACAATGCTGTAAAGTGTCATTGTGTTCTTTTGGCTTAAACATAATAATAAGAGATAAGATATGACATTACTGCGCGCGGTTTAGCCATTGCGAAAACAGGTTGTGTTGTGTGTTTGGTAAGAATTTGTTCCTCAAGAGAGAGACTTCGTACTTTCCTTGGACTATCAGTAACCAAATTGAGATTGCTTTGTGATTCACCTGATTCTGCAATTGCTTTTGTACTTCTCTTCTTAGTCCATATTTTTCCTTCATACCTGTTAGTTCCTAATTTCATTTAGTGAAAAATGGGGACAAATAACAAGTCCATCCTCCATGAAAAAATGCTCAAAATAGGCTTCATGTAAAGCCACATACTTGTCATGAATTAGCTTTGTGATGCCACTTCTGTCAAAATCTGAAGGCATTGTTGCCTCCCAATAATTGTTTGCCTTCTTATTCCCCATTGCTATGAAAAGACAAAATGAACCATTTAATGTTCCTTCATATGAACCTAACAACAGTGCATAAATAATCTAAACTCTTATGGAACAGACCAGTTGTGTATATTCTTACATTCCATGAAAGCAATTTGCTCTGGAAGCCATGTATCCAAAGTAGTAGACCGTACCTGTTTTCAATAGAAAGAAAAAAGACTAAACAATGAGTGAAATATGTCATTGCTGAACATGTTCAGATCATACAATAAATGATATATGTAATACTCCACAATGTGCTGATAGAAAGAGCACACATCAATGTGAAATTTAACACATAAAATCAAGTGTCAAAAGTCCTGAGATTACTCATGATTTGACTACTGAAAAAACTAAGAAAATGCTTGCAGTTGCACTCAAATTGGCATAGAATCCATTTATCGTATACAGCTCAAAGAAATGAAATATAGAATCATAAGAAATAAGAAAATACACCTTGGAAATATGAACTCCAAGACTCCGATGAATTCCAGAACACTGCATGCATATAAATATTCCAAGGTTCACACTAGCCCATCGTGGTGCCCTGAAGAAGTAAACAACAACAATCTTTAAGCAATAATATTACAGGTGATACTTAATTTTTCATCAAAGGTTTCAAGATCAACTCTGCAGCACTTTCCAATATAAACTATCAATTTAAAAAGGGTATATGATGGTAATTAATGTTTGGCAATCAAATCGAGAACAAAATATTTTCTAATATAAGTATTGTTAAAATGAATCTGTAAATGGGGATGATGATGCAAAGGTTATGAATGTACTTGTTTCGACAGTCAGCGCATTCTCGGTTTTCTGGCAACTTCAGAAGACCTTCAAGAATCTGCATACAAAGAATAAAAGATGATGAAGCAATGAAAGCACATTAAAGATGATTGAATGATTGGTTAATAAGGAAAGAAGGAGACCTTGGTGTGCTTGGCATTGAGCTCCTTAGACACAGAAGCCTTCTTGTTCATTATGATTATTAGTTATTATGTTTGGTTTGGTTGGAAAGTGTTAATGAGGTTGAGTTAATTGGTGATGTTATGAATTTCCATTGAAACTAACTAACAAAAGCGCATTCTATGCAATGCAAGGCAAAGGCAGAAGGGAATAAGGGGAATGATATGAATTTGGAATGAAATGGATAATGGGATGGGACCCCAAAAACTCTCTTGTCCATTCAACCAAACACATCACAATTCATCGGTTTAACTGATTCCAAGGGACACCCTGGGAAACACACTAATCAAGATTCAAAACACCTTTCTTTTTCTTTTTTCTTTCTCTTTTTTTCCACTTTAAAGCATTGTAACACAATTTAAATAAGAAAAATAATAAAGGGCACCACAAAAAGTGCCATGTATTGGTACATTTTAAGATTGAATCTCTCATATTAATTTAATAAATAATACCTTACCAAATAACAATGTTCTGAAAATAAATGTATAAAAAGTAGGGTAAATAACATTTTAAATTATTGTGTAAAAATTATTTATTAGACTTAAAATAACAAATTGTACTATAAATTTTCCTAAATAATACTAAATAGTACCCTCATAATTTTTTGTTAAAATAAAAATTAATAATAACACGATATAGAGATGTTATGATAAAATTAGTTACGCTTTTTATATTTGCTCGTGTTAAAAATTATTTTTAAGATGGTTAAATAAAAAAAAAATATCAAAAGTTGAGTTCATAGTCATATCTGTATTATTTTAGAAAATACAAAATTTTTTTTGTCATTCAATAAAATAGAGGATGAATAGTATTAGCAATAAAAGATTAAAAGGTATTGTAGTTTGTAACACTTATTTTTATTTCTATTGGACTTTTTTTTTTTTTTTGTCATCTTTTCATTAAAAAGAAAAAATGTCTAAACCAAAGTAATGCAAAAAATAATTACAAGAATAATTTTTTGTGTAATTACTTATTAATTTGACCCACATTAATTCGTTGAGCATTGATACTAGTATTAGTTGTGCCTAATACTTTTAGACTTGTTACCTTACAATTTATTAGTGATTAGGGATGCACACAAGGTAGAAAATTTGTGGGGAGTACTCCTCCCGTCTCCATTCCCGTCAATGATTTTAATCCCAATAAAATTATTTTAAAAAATTTAATGTATAAAATTATTAAATTACATAAAAATTAAAATATTACATATTATTTATCATTCAATATATAAATTATACAAAAACATAACTTAAAATATTATAAAAATAACACTAATATACTAAAAAAATACAATCACATATCATAAAATATAAAATATTAATAAAAAGATAATTAATAAATTAAGCGGGTCCCCGTCGACACCGTCCCCGTCCCATTTAAAATTCGGGAACAAAAAATAATTTCCATCCCCGCCCTATGCTCCATTTAGATTGAGAATTTTCGTTTCATTAATCCTTCCAATTTATATATATTATATGGGACTACATATTTAATTATACCAATAATAATATTGGAATATTTATTAACATTTCTCTAATTCTTTTGGAAAAAAAAAAATCCCACATTAAAATGATGTAAATCCCACTTTAAATGACGGGAACTAATAGGTAAATTAATGACCTATATAATTGTAGGTGAATTTTAATTTCTTCGTATTTTATTTTATTTTTATGGCCGTTGGGTGTGAATTTTGATTTCTTTACTTTTGTGGCAGTAGTGTGTGAATATTTGTGTTTATCAAATTTCTTTTTAAAATGAATTTCTGATTAAAAAAAATTAAATGAAAATTTTGTGTATTTAACAAGGGAAATTTGAAATTCCATGCTTAAAATGCTTTATAATTTTTCCCCTAAATGCATAGTTATTAAAATTAGAACTATATGACAACTTTCCTAATTTTCCTAAACTACCCCTCTCATTTCAAACCCCTCCCTCTCATCCTCTCTTCCTCTCGCACAGCCGCCAGCCGAACCCAGTACCCACTCCTCACAACCACCATTTTTTCAACCGAAGCTCAACCCCGTCCCCACTGTGCTTCGTCGACGCTCAACCCCGACTCACCCACGCCGTCGACGCTCAACCCCGACCAACCAGAACCGGCAACCCCGAACCCCACGAAAATGCCCCTCTCTCTTCCTCTCTCTCACTGTGAGTGACCGCCCCACTTGACCGCCCCCACCATTCGACCGCCCCCACCCCCAAACGCTCCACCACGGCTCACCTCCACCACCCACCCACTGTTGACTGCCCCCCTCTCACTCTCTTCGTCTCTCTCTCGGACCGAATAGGAAAAAAAAAAAAAAAGCATATGGTCCGATGGTCTGATGGTCGGACCCATGGTCCAATGGGTCCGATTGGTCGGACCCCATCGGACCATGTGGTCCGACCATCGGACCATGTGCATTTTTTTTTTCTTTGTTCAGTCCGAGAGAGACAAAGTAGATAGAGAGGGTATTTTTGGGGTTTTGAAAAAAGTATCATATTTTTTGTAGTGTAAAATGTATTGATTTAAAAAAAAAAAAATAAACATTTTTAAATATAGAAAATCAAATTAGCCTATACCAAATATCTATAGTGTCACACTCTTAGACATAATATTTACACTCAAAATTACATCCATACATATTTTTAAGCAAATATAAATTAGATTATTTGAGCTTTATTTTTTTTTTATTATCTCAGCTGCTTAGTCGTATCAATGTTATTTCTATGTTTTACTCAAAAAAAAAAAAAAAAAAGACAAATTCTTGTTACCGGCATGATAAAATATTTTAAAATTCGTGTGATATTCTAAATATCTACCATGTATATTGTTATACCAAAAATACATAATTATAACTATTTCCAAAACATAAAAATAGGTATTCTAAAATTTTATATTTTTATTTTATACTCCTCATTTTTTTTTCTTTTTTACATAAAAGATAAAACAAAAAATATGAAATTTTACTAAAGTTAAAAAAATATACATGAAACAAGATTAAAAAAAATTAACCCAAAATAATACAAAAAAAAAAATTAAGAAAAAAAATAGTAAGATTAAATTTTAAAATGTGATTTATATTTGAGTAATTTGCAGCAAAAATACCTAAGTTTTACTCCGAGTAACAGATAAATACCTAAGTCGTATTGTTGGCGGTAAAAATACATTCTGTTAGACTTCTGGAATTTCCGTAGGTACCTCACCGTTAAAGGCAGGAAAGTATCCACTTGTCATTTTCTCATTGGTCCAAATGTATTGATTTTTATTTTTCAATAAAAAAATTATTTAAATATTTAAAATTAATATAAAAAAATGAAAAATATACTATAAAATTTTAAACATATATATTTAAATATTTTTTAAAAAAAAAATAAAGATCAAAACTAAGATTCTCTTAAAACCTAGATTACTAATCATTCAATAACATTTCAAAAAAAAAAATAATTCAATAAAATAAAAAATAAAAAAAATAAAAAACCTAAATTACTGTATATCGTCTTCTTCTTCCACCATTATCACCCCTTCTTCTTTCTTTTTCAATATGCAGCAGAAAAAAAAAAAAAAAAAAAAAAAAAAAAAACAATAACCCATAGAAATCACAATAATAAATAATACCCACAAAACAAAAACTCAAAAACTAAATTTTAACATTACTCAAATCCATACCTAGCAGTTCATGTGCATAATGCAACACAAATAGAAATTGGATACACTGCCAAATAAATCCCAAAAATTAGTTCATATGGAGTTTTGACTGTTGGTACACTGTCAGCTCATATCGTTTGCTGAAGTTTCGAAATGCCCTCGGAGGAGTGATCCTGACCGCCAGTGCCAAAGAAGTTTCAGGTGCTCTCTTCGTAGCACCAGATCTGATTTAGGGGACGAGTTTAAGTGCGAGATAAAGCTGCGAAAGATAAGAACTATATTTTATATATTAAAGCAATTAGATCTGACAGAAACAATAAGAAAACTCATTCAAAATATTTTTCAAAAATGCATAACCAAATCTGAAGCACCCAGATTCCGGCCACCTCCTCTCTCCCGTCTTTCGCTAGCACAGACCATCATCGAGCCCTCGCGAGCCCTCGTGAGCCCAACCTTAGAAGTCCTCACTGCCGCACTCTAGGATGATTAAAATGAGATGTATTTTTCCCCTACCCTTTTGTTATTCAAGATTGATAGAGATGAGATCGAGATCTAGGTTCGCAGAGAGACAATGAGAAGAACGGTTCGTGGAGGTCGAAAAATGTGGTGAGCTTCGTCTGCGATGTTCGTAGAGGTCCGACAATGGAGTTTGGGCAGATTCTGGGTTTTCGGTTTGGTGAAGATGGAGCTATATTTTTGTTTTATTAAAAAAGTTTAATTAATTTCACTATATTACTTTAATGATTTTTGTATTTTAACGATTATATTTCTTTCAATATTTTTTAAAATATTTTTAAATAATTTTTTATTAAAAAATTAAAATAAATGATTTAGACCAATGAAAAGATGACAAGTGGGCACTTACCTGGCACTTAACGGTCAGGTACCTACGGAAGTTCCAGAACTCTAACAGAAGGTATTTTTACCGCCAAAAATATGACTTAGGTATTTATCTGCTACTTAGAGTAAAACTTAAGTATTTTTACCGCAAATTACTCTTTATATTTTATTTTTCCTAATTGTGGTGTGGAAGTGTAAAATACTGCCCGTATAGAGATGATGTTTTTATATTTATCAAAATTTTGTGTATTAAATACAATTAGATTGGAGTTTTCTGTGGGAATACAACCAAAGTCTCACATTCGTTAGGAATAGGAAAAATTATGAGTATATAAGGATGGGAAATTCTACAATGCACCCCCTTAAAATGAATACATTGATGCACCCTTGTCTGTTTTAGCACCCGAAATAATTTTTTAGTCAAATTTTTTCTCATGGTTATGTACGTTATAGTTATTTAAGACATCCTGTAAAATTTTAAAAATTTTGGAAAAGTTTAACACGCCGAAAATACGTTCAAACAGTGTGTTGCACGCGTGACTATTTTATTTTATACGCGTGTAAAATAAACTGTTTGAACATTGTTTTCTATATTGTAAATTATTCAGAATTTCTCAAAATTTTATAGGTTATCTTAAATAGCTATAACGTACATGAATATGAAAAAAAAAATTAGACTAAAAAATTCTTCTGGATGCCGAAATAAGTCAAGGGTGTATCAATATATCCCTTTTAAGGGGGTGCATTGTAGAATTACCCTATAAGGATGGACACTACTCTATTAGTATGATGCCTTTGTGAGGGCTTAGGCCCAAAGTGGTCAATATCATACTAATATAGGAGTTAAGGTGAGGTAGCAGCCTGACAAGGTAGAAGAGCAGGGCCCAACATTCTGATGTTCTGTGTGGAGAAGCAACAACTTGCTGCTTAACTTTGGAAGTTGCTAAAAATGAAGGCAAGAATTTTATTATTATAAAAAGTGATTCAAAGGTGGTTATCAGTTCTTTTAATTGGGGCTAATTTTTGTAATAGATTCTCTCGATATTTTACTAGCTGTAATTTTGTAATTTTGTCACTCATAATATGGTTAAAGAGGTTTTAATGCACCTCCTAAAAGGGATACATCGATACATCTTTATCTGTTTTAGTATTCGAAATAATATTTTTTTTCAAATTTTTCTCATGGTCATGTAAATTATAGTTATTTAAGACATCCTTCAAAATTTTAAGAAATTCAAAAAAGTTTAAGACGCCAAAAATTGCATTGAAATAGTGCATTGCACGCGTGACTATTTTATTTTATACGCGTGTAAAATAGACTGTTTGAACATTATTTTCTATATCTTAAATTATTCCGAATTTCTCAAAATTTTGTAACATATTTTAAATAGCTATACATGAATATGAAAAAAATTAGACTAAATTTTTGGGAAATTCTACACTGCACACTCTTAAAATGAATACATTGATGCACCCTTATCTGTTTTAGCACTCGAAATAATTTTTTAGTCAATTTTTTTTTCATGGTCATGTACGTTATAGTTATTTAAGACATCTTGCAAAATTTTAAGAAATTTGGAAAAGTTTAACACGCCGAAAACTACGTTCAAACAGTATATTGCACGCGTGACTGTTTTATTTTATACGCGTGTAAAATAGACTGTTTGAACATTGTTTTCTATATTATAAATTGTTCGGAATTTTTCAAAATTTTACAGGTTATCTTAAATAGCTATAACGTACATGAATATGAAAAAAAGTTAGACTAAAATTTTTTTCGGGATGCTAAGGGTGTATCAGTACATCCATTTTAAGGGGGTGCATTGTAAAATCACCCTAGATTTTTTTTTTAAATGCCGAAATAAGTAGAAGGTGCATCAATACATTACTTTTAAAATAGTGTATTGTAGAATCACTAGAGATTTTTACCCACAATCGATATGGTCATACGAGTGTTTCTTCCATTCTGTAAGGTTTAATTTTTATCTGTAACCGTTAATTTCTAAAAAAAAAATAACTAAAATGTAGACACTACAGCCTTAAATGACAAAATAAAACAATAAAATAAAGAAAAATGAAATATGTAGAGAAAGAGGAGATAATTAAAATACCTTATCCGAAGAAAAGCGAGTCACTGAAAATGGCGACTAAACCATCCTCCTCTCTCCACCTCCCCAACCCATTCCCACTCGCTCCCTCCTCTTCCAAGCCCCGCCCCCTTAACTTCTTCCTTTCATTCAAACCCAGAGCTACCGGTACCGACACCGACTCCGATTATCCGCCCTCCGACTCATCCAAGCCCACCACCCAATCCGATGACTTTGAGGATCGACTGAGCCAGGTCCGACTCCGCTACCGAAGCGGAACGGGTAAGAAAGCGGAGATTCGAAAGACGAGGAAGTCGAAGAAAAGCACGTCGTCTCCAGCCTCGATCTATCTCCCGCCAGTTCCGTTGAAGGAGCCGATGGCGGGTCGGGTCAAGGTGGATTTCGGGTTCAGTCCGTACAGCGAGAGGTTGAATGGGAGGTTGGCGATATTGGGATTGACGGCGTTGTTGCTGGTGGAGCTGGCGACGGGGAAGAGCGTGATAAATTATCATACGCCGTCGATTGTGTTCGTTCAGGTGTACTTCGTTGCGGCGGCGACGGCATTGTATGTTAAGTTTCAGAAAGAAAGTGTAAGTGTTTGGCCCAATTCTTCTTCCAAAGAATGATATAAAAGTACATATATATATATTATTATTGAGTTAATTATATATCAAATTTCACCCTTTTTTTTTAAATTATTATTTGTCTGAAGAAAATTGAAATTTTCAGTAATTGTTTGTTCTTTGAAGTTTGAGCAATGATAGTAGAAATGGTAAATAAATGTGATATATCAATGGCTTTGATTGCAAATAACATTTTATGTTTTTGTTTTCTTTTTCTATTAAAGTTAATTATTTCATAAAGGGAAGCTTTTGTGATTTTCTGTTATGGCACCTAGAGCACTCTTCTCTGTTATATTATTTAAAATATATCATTAAAACTTTATTTATTTATTTTACTTCACAAATTTACATTAACAAAACTGATACAAAACATTAGATTATTTACAATTACAACCTATCGGCCATGAACAACACTAATTTTCTCTTTTTGTCTTAAGAAAATCTATCAATAACAACTCTTTTGATGTTGTTTACAACGATATAAATCATACGTACATTTTGGTTTCATAGGACTTTATTCTTAGCTGCCCAAATGTGATACACATCAACATTTATTACTGCTATGTACACCTGCCTTCAAAACCTGAAATGGTTGTCTTAGTTGATGAGAACCAAGACCAATCTAATGTAAGCATCTTCATCATTATTTCTTTATTGTAATAGTAATAGCAATTAAAAAAATATAGGTGTGAGTGAGATTTAATACCTGCATTACAAATCAAGCAAGAGTCCTCCAAAGTTACTCCAATCCTGAACAGCCTTTTCTTTAGTCTGAAGTTCTAGGTTCGAACTTGATTTTTAGGCCAAAGTTTATTGTACAAATTCGAGACAACATACGGCTCTCGAATCAAATCATCCTTATCCATCTTAGACTTTATCAAATCTTTCACTATTACTACTTGTCGCCAAAGTGAAGAAAGGGCAGAAGGTTTGGCTCAGCTCAATAAGAGACTGAGAGCAGATATTGTACTTATAGAACAGGGGAGCATAACGGCTCCAATGATTCCACACAGAGAAATATGCCAGCTGGCATTACAATTGCATAACAGAAAAGGAAAAAGCAAAACAAATAAAGTAAAAGACAAAATAGAATAACAGAAAGAGAATCTCCAACAATGTAGGAGTATTAGGCAGTGAATGATTAGGTGATTAATTAGATGACTGATTAATCAATGAATTACTCTGTCTTAACACCACCCCTCAAACGTAAGGGTGAACTTGTCACACCAAGTTTGCTCACAAAGTACTGGAACTTAGGATGAGTGAGGCTCTTTGTAAAGCAATCAGCAATCTGCTCTTGAGAATGAATATATCTTATCTCGATTTTCCTCTGTAAAACCTTATCTCTGATGAAATGTATGTCAAGCTCTATGTGCTTTGTTCGAGCGTGGTAAACTGGATTAGAGGCTAGAGCTTTTGCACTCATATTGTCGCACCAAATGACTGGCGTAGCAGGTAAGTTGAAGTGTATTTCTTTGAGGAGAGACTCGAGCCAAGTAACTTCTGTAGTGAGCTGTGCAAGAGATCGGTACTCTGACTCTGTACTAGAACGTGCCACCACCGATTGCTTCTTGGATGACCAAGCAATCAGAGAGTCTCCGAGATACACACAGTAACCGGCTATCGACTTTCTATCATCTGGACAGCAGGCCCAGTCTGCATCACAGTACCCCACAAGAGGCAATTTGTCACTGTACTTGATGTGAATTCCATGGTAAATAGTGTCTTTCAGATAACGCAGTACTCTTTTCACAGCACTCCAGTGTATTGTGGTTGGACATCTCAGAAATTGACTAAGCTTATTAACAGCAAAGGCAATGTCTGGTCGTGTGTGTGTTAGATATTGCAACGCCCCAATAACACTTCTATATTGTGAAGCATCATCAAGTTCAGTTCCATCTTGAATTGACAGAGGTTTTCCTCCTGTCATTGGAGTTGAACAAGGTTTGATACTGAACATGTCAAGCCGTGTAAGGAGTTCAGTAACATACTTTCCTTGGGACAAATACATACCAGTTGCATCTCTAAAAACTTCTATTCCCAGAAAATAGTTCAAGGCTCCAAGATCTTTAAGTGCAAAACTTTTATGCAATCTGTCAATAAACTTGTTTACCTCTTGTGTGTCATTACCAGTGATGACAATGTCATCTACATAAATGAGGATCATGATGACATACCTTTGAGTTTTGAGAAGAAACAATGAAGTATCTGCACGTGAGTTCACAAACTGCCACTTCAGTAGGGTCTGCTTCAGCTGGTCATACCAGGCCCGAGGGGCCTGCTTTAGCCCATAAAGAGATTTGACAAGTTTACAAACATGGTTGGGCTTTGTTTTGTCTTCGAACCCCTCTGGTTGACTCATATAAACAGCCTCTTCTAGCTCACCATTTAGAAAAGCGTTGTTAATGTCAAGCTGTCTCACTTCCCATCCTTTTGAGACAGCTATGGTTAGCACAACTCGGATTGTTGAAGCTTTAATGACTGGACTGAATGTTTCCCCAAAATCAATACCGGGCCTTTGATGAAACCCTTTTGCAACTAATCGAGCTTTAAGTCTTTGAAGGCTTCCATCTGCATTCAACTTGATTTTATACACCCACTTATTCCCAACAATGTTCATCCATTCTTCTCTAGGAACTAGAATCCAAGTATTGTTTTTGAGCAAGGCACCATTTTCCTCTGACATGGCTTTGTTCCACCCCTTGTGAGACAAGGCTTCTTGAACTGATCTCGGCTCAGTCAGATAGTGTTCCCACTTGGCCTGACTAGTGTACACTTTTGGTTTAAATACTCCTACTTTTGATCTTGTAACCATAGGATGGCTTGGTTTTGGTGTTGTCTCAGGTACCTGACTGTGATCAGGCTGTGCTGAGTTATTTCGAGTTTCTGCAGCCTGTACATCAGCAGTAGTGGTTCTAGCAAAATCTAAATCGATAAATAAATTGTTTGAGATGTCTACCTGATCCGTGTGTGAAGAACTTGGCATGTCACAAGGTGATGTTGCCTGAGATTGCTGAGAATGGTTTGAATCAACTGTAGGGTCGAAATTAGAGTTAGGCAGAGAGTGTTCAGAAGCAGGTGTATGGGAAGGTTGTGTCGAATCTGACTGGTTTGACTGAGTTGAATTTGTCTGCTGTATGGGAAGTTCAAACGAGGAACTTGGTGATTGTACAATGACTTCAGACTCCTTTTGATAATTGTTCAGAAATCCATTTTTGAATGGAAATTCCTTCTCATTAAACACCACATGTCGAGTTATATAAACTCTTCCTGTGGGGCTCAAGCACTTATACCCTTTATGAAACTCACTATAACCCAAATTGACACACTTAATTGAATGATGTTGAAACTTATGTGACTGATATGGTCGCAAACAGGGGTAACAAGCTGAACCAAAGATTTTAAGGAAGGTATAGTCAGGCTTCTTACCAAACAAAGTTTCAATGGGTGATTTTCCACCAAGAATAGGTGTTGGTAATCGATTGATTAAGAACACAGATGTTTGAAATGCATCACACCAAAACTTATTGGCTTGAGCAAGGAGAGTCAACCCCATCTCAACAATATGCCTATGCTTGCGTTCAGCACGGCCATTTTGTTCAGATGTGTGGGGGCATGAATGTTGAAAGAGAATGCCATTTTCTATGACCAAATTGCTAAATGATTGGTACTCTCCCCCCCAATCAGTTTGCAATTTCTTAATTTTCCTGTCAAATTGATTTTCTACCATGTTTTTGAATTGAATGAAAGCACCTAAGGCATCCGATTTGGCCTTTAATGGATAAAGCCATGTATGTCGACTAAAATCGTCAACAAAGTGAATGTAGTATCTTTTGGAATTTATTTTACCAGGATCTTAGATCTACTCACAAGTATGTTTATTAACATCCTAAATATGAACTTTCTAAAACGATAAATTAAACACATATAAAGTTTAAGAAACCTTACATTGGGTGCAGCGGAATATAATGACTCCTTCCGTTCAGATATCTAGCCCTTGATTCCTTTCTGTAGCAGAGCATTATCAATATCTGAACCTGGATCTCTTTCTCTGAATCCTTGATGCTGAATCTCCTTTGCTGATGATCTTTCTTCACGATCTTCCTCACTATGATTGAGGTATCACTTGATGTGTGCGGGCACTACTGTAATCACTAAGGATTTCGAAATTCTCAAGAGGGAAGAGAAGAAGTGACAGCTAAAGATAGGGAGAGAGAAGGCTCAGGTTTTTCTCTGAAGGAAAAATAGAAAATTTAAGTGTAAATTTCCTGAAGCCTTCACTATCTATTTATAGCATTCCACTAGGGTTAGGTTTGAATTATTTGGCATTAAAATAATGAAAAAATCAGTTTAAATTTCCTACAAAAGTGGCTGGCCCTACACTTAGTGGATTGGGCCTTGCTTTTTGCAATTTTGCAATTTTAACACCTTTTGTATCTGATTTTCTCAAAAATACCAATTTCCTAATTCAACCATTTAAATGCCAATTCTAACTATTTAATAACTATAAATAATTATTAAATAATATTGTCATTTATCATATTTATTAATTGAATCATACAAAGTATCATAATTAACAAATATGCCCCTATAAACTCTTTCTTTACAATTTCGCCCTTACTTAGTGAAAAATTCACAAATAGACATAGTCTAATTTGAGAATTATAATTGATTAATCAAAACCAATTACATGAGTCTTACAAGCAATATTATCTCAACTAGTGGGGGGACCATGGGTCTATATAACCGAGCTTCCAATAAGTAGATCAAGAATTTAGCACTAAAATTCACTAACTTATTAATTCTTCGTTGAATCCACGCATAGAACTTAGAATTGCACTCTCAGTATATAGAATGCTCTATATGTTCCACCATATAGACACATCATTAGTTATCCATTGTTATAATCCTAATGTGATCAATGATCCTCTATATGAATGATCTACACTGTAAAGGGATTAAATTACCGTTACACCCTACAATGTATTTATTCCTTAAAACACTTGACCCCGTATAAATGATATTTCAGATAATGTGAAATGAGTACTCCACCATTTATGTTCGTTTGGTCAAGCTCGAAGGAGATCATCCTTTGCTTACTATTCGCGAGATAGAAGCTATAGATTCCATGTTTATGATAGCGCTCCCACTCAATTGCACTACCGTGTTCCCAAAATGTACGTATCACCCTGACCTAAAAGTAGGCTTAACTAACAAATCAAAGAACACGAATAGCCTTTCGAGATTGAGCCTAATCATATCGGGATTAAGATCATTTGATCTAGGATCAACTAGGCGATATTGACTTGAATAGATATTACGGTAAGTTTAATAAATCTAAGTCAAAGTTCAATATCGGTCCCTTCCGATGCATACTCCATGCATCCAACCCGAGCTTTACTTTAACCAATGCTGCGGAAAGAACATAGTATTTCTCCAAATACAAGTAAACTCTTGTTGTAGATTATCATATCAGTAAAACCCTATGTCTGATAAATCTAGGAAACTTTATTCACATAGTCATGTTTACTTTCCAATGTGTTGACGACACAATAAACAGGATCAAGTATGTGAAAAGGGTTTCAGGTGAATTTATACATTATGTACATATAATCATGAAATAAATCATGTGAACCATGCAACATTAAATGTTATTTCTGATCTATATTAATAAGTAAATCTGATTATATTGAAATGAGTTTTATTTAGGGCATAAAACCCAACAAACTCCCACTTGCACTAATATAAAACAAAAAGTGCGTTTCAAATAATCTCAACACCTTGATATACAAATCAAGTGTAGTAGTAGTAAACTCCTCGTAATAGGATCTGAAAGGTTGAATTAAACACAACCTTTTCTCCACTATTACTCTTCCTTTAATCACAAAATCATTGATAATGTGAAATTCCTCTCTATATGTCTACTCTCTTGGGATACTGGATTCTATACCTTTGGCAACTACTTTTGGTTAATCAGGAAATTAACACTAGTAGTTTAAGGCAATTTGGAATGGTGCCAAAGATGTATAGAACTTTCCTTAGACTGAATAAGTACCTTTCTGCTGACTTTAACATTCAGTCCCTCTCTGGTAGACCTAGAGACTTCAGATAGGTTTTTACACTTCTCCAAAATCACTATTCCACCCCCAGAGTAATCACCATCTTATCAGAATGATTTACTAGCACAAAGGCAAATTTCGAAATCTGATATGGTGTAGTCTAAGAGTTTTAAACACACTCTTATAGACTAACATATAGTTCCTCTTCTTAATCTTAAGATTTACTTGATTGTCTTCCAATGTTCTTCTCCTGGATTAATCTGATACCTACTCATTACTCCCACTCAATAGTAGGTGTCTGGTCTAAGGCATACAAAAGCATATCTAAGACCTCTCACTGTTGATTTAAGAAATTCTTTCATGGCTTTATCTTTTCTGGAATAGGTAAGACTTTTCCTTAGATAAATAAAATCTATGTCTAAGAAGTTGTGAAGCTTCTATAGATTGCCATTAGAAAGAAAATGCTTCAGCATCTTACTAAAGTAAGTTGCTTGCATTAGAGTAAGTAATTACCAGGTATACCACAAGCCATAGGTTTTGATAAACTCAAACCTATAATACTAGGAACAAGAAGTTTGTTAAGTCCATAGAATAGACTTATAAACAAAAATTTCCTTTTATGTCCTTGTAATAGAAAACTTTAGGTTATTCCATGTGAATGGATTAAACCATAGTTCTATTGGCTTTTCTTCTTAGTTTCTTATCTTGACAATTCATTACTTGTTTAAACTCACAATGGATTTTAATCACTAGTATCTCCCAAGTCATCAGAAGGTGAGTTCCTAGAAACTCTCCCACTACGACAAGGTACCGTGAATTATGTCGAAGAAAACTAAATGGTATTAACCTCTTTGGTTGTGACAAGACAACAGAGGCAGTGGGATCATGTTATATAAGATGATAGAACACTTTTGGAATAAAGAATTAAATATCTCCTTTATTTGCTACTTGTTTTTCAGACTTAGTCATTTTCTTAGAAAAGTAGTATTTGTTTGAACAAACACTTTCTTATCTATTGACAATGGGATGGTCCACCCCTAATCACTTAGAATAGCTAACAAACCATGGTTAACAGTTCTAGCTTTTCTTAAGATTTTGATTAGGTCATCCATGAATCTAGTAATGATTTACATTAAGTACCCAACCATTACATCATTCTGAAATTGTATTACCATAGAAGGATTTAGGCAACGACTAGTAACTAATCATCAATATGCAACTCGAAATTTACGGGAGGTAAGTTTGGATATAATTCAAAAATCAATTTAATGATCTTTGAACTGCATATCTACTAACTATTTCTCCACCCCTATCAGTTCGCAAGATCTTTAACCACTTACCTTAATGGTTTTAACCATTGCTAGAAATTAATGAAATTTTTCAAACATTTCAAATTTCTTTGCTAAAAGGTATAAATCTAGAGTTATCGTTTTAAGAATTCAACGAAAAACTCATATCCACCCCTGAATGTACATCCATCTGCGAATGAGATGAACTACTTTCAGTGGATATAGGCATATTAACTCTTTGCAGAGATTGATCTTGTCAAATCCACTATGAACAAGATACAAATGCCATAGATAAAAAAAAATGTGGTAGTGTCTATGATGACATAGGTTTAGTTACATCAAAGAGTTCTTAGAATACTGCAAGTGGATCCTGGTCACAGAATACCTAACTCATATTCCATACAGTTTAATCCATTAATAGAAGATGGATATTAAACACTTGAGAAAGTGTAACTTTATTGTATTCTGGAATTAGAAATATAAGAAATTTCTATTTGGAATCTAAAATTAAAGTCAAAGACTTAAATTTATACCAAATATAATGAGTAATTCTATCTTGGACCAGCACTACTAATACAAACTCTAAGTAGATTTGCCCATACAAGTAGGAAATTTCTAAGATTGAGGATTTATATCAATTGGGAATAGAATTTCGGGATTATAATCATATGCGTCATATAAAATGACATGAAATGATTTATAGACCATTCGTCCAATGATATGTTTTTAAAGCTAATTCGAAATGAATAAGCTAAGAGGAATTAGGATAATTTCGTTTAAAATAAGAATCCAACGATGCTTCGATTAGCGAAAGTCAAAGTAATCTTATTTATACAATCTTCTTGTTTCATATCGTAAAAATACTAGTCTAAGGTGTCATCAATTGATGAACAAATTAGATGTCGCATATACAATATTTATCTTTCGAGATCTAACACTATTATGTATGTCTAATGGTGAAAATCCACTAGGGATTTATCTCATTAGATAAACAAGCCAAGTTAGACCAACAATGAAGATTCGAAATTAAACTACAACTTAATAACAGAAAATAACATGGTTCAATATAAATTCATACACAATTCAGAAATTATAAGCATATAGCAAGTAGGAATGACAAGTGAAAATACTAAAACTTACAATCCTAAATAATTTCCAAGGTTTTTCAACAAACTGATACAGTGTCCCGTTTAGGCGAGAGTCAAAGCATCATCCATTGAATAGAGTTGTCAGCTCGTCTAAAATGTTAAACATTCTAGCAACCTTTTATTCGATTAAGATTGGAATTCAGCGTTGTCCCGTTTAGGCGAGAGTCGAGGCAATTCTATCTTATGAGCTTCCACCATTGTTTCATAATTTGCAAGTCAAGTATGGTCGCCACCGTTAGGGTGATCCATACCATACAAAACACTTACAAACTACTTATCATGCGAGGTTAAACGGTGCGAAATTGCTAATGAACGTTCCTCCATTAGGGAGGATTACTCACTAAAACAAACGCGGTGTAAAACCCACAATGGAGATCGAATGTCTCTATAATAAAGCTCATTATTTGAAAAGAGTTGTATTTTCTATTGATTCTCCTTATTTATTCTATTTATTTTAAATATATATTTATTTAATTAAAATTTCCAATTTAGAATGAAAAATTCTAAATATAAATTTTAATTTAATATTTATAAATTTTACTTAGATGGATATGAAAATAACATGAATTATTTCCATCTTAGTAATAATTTCCAATAAATATTTAGAAAAATATTCAATTTAAGTTGTTACAAAATTAATTTAAATTAATTTACAACTCAAATTTAATTTTCTATAAATATATATTGCATTTCGAAAAATTAAAGTATATAAGAATACAATTTTCGAAAAATGCATATTAAAATAAAAAATAAATCTGGAAAAATTATTCTAATTTAATGTTGGCCCAAAATTAATTAATAAAATTAATTTACAACAAAAAATATAATTTTCCTATTTAATTAAATATATAAGAAAAATTTAAATATTTAAGTATGATGATGAAAATCAACTTAAATATTAATTTTCTATTTAATTAAATACACTAGAAAAATACTTCAAGCAAAAATATCATCTATCTAGATTTTCCTTTGACTAATTAATTCAATTTCTAATAATATACTTTAATTCAATTTATTTTAAATTAATCAATAAATGAAAAAATCATTGATTTAAGTTGGTCCAAAATTAATTAAAATAAATAATTAATTTACAACTTAATCTATTTTTCAAGATAAAATTCGAAATTCTAGCATTTAAGAAATGCAATTTCGAAAAAAATTGATTAATAAAATAAAGAAAAAATATATTTTGAAAATTATTTAAATTTAGTTGAAAAATTAAATTTCAACTAAAAATAATTTTCTATTTAATTAAATGTCATGAAAAAGAAATATTTAAGTATGATGATAAAAATCAACTTAGATATTTAATTTTCAAATTAATTAAATGTATTAAATTCAAGAAATAAATAATTAAGTGTAGAAGACTTAATTATTAATCTCTAGTTTAATACTAGGAAAAATATACTTAAAGTAAATTGTACCAAAATTAATTAATAAATAATTAATTTCACAATGTATAATATTTCCTATTTAATATTAGAAATAATAAGTAGTCTAGAAATAACTATCTAGAAAATATCTTATTTGACTAAGTATCTTTTCCACAAAATTTGAAAAAATATCTAATTTAAGTTGACTAGAAAAAATCTAGAACTTAAATATTTTTCAAATTTAAATTTAATTAAATATCAAAAATTAAGTTGTAACCACTTAATTTGAAAATATTCCATTTTAAGTTAATATTCGAAAAGATATTAACTTAAAAAATATCTAAAGAATCTTAATAACCAATGCCTAAAATTCCTCAACTTAATTTTAAAATTTTGAATTCAAAAGATATTCAGATTTAAGTTGGTTAGTTGAAGATAACTAAATATCAACTTAAATAGGAATATTTAATGAAAAATTTAAATTAAGTTCAGAAAGAATCTAGATGGTTATAATTCTATATTTAATTAAATACAAGAAAATACATATAGTTTAGCTTAGAATAAAAAATAATTCTTTAAACTATATTTTTCTTAAATTAATTTCAAAATAAATGAAATTAATTATGTTGCTAATCAATTTTAATTAGGTTAAACTAGTGTAATTAACCTAGTACAGTCATTCAAATCGAGCAAATGGGCCTTCACAATTGGGGTGGTTTGTGTGAGGGGTCTTTGGAGTTCGGTATGTCGTACCCACTTCTATGGCTCCCAACTCTCACACAAGGCCCAAAAGAGAGGAATTTAACCTTAATAAGAACAACTGTTATTAATTGAATAAGCCCAATAACTAAATGGGCCTAAATAAATTCTATCAAGAACTATGATAATTTATTTTAGCAACAACAACCTATATGCATCTATAATGAAATTAAACACATAGGCTCACACGAGGCACACTTTGGATGGGTCCTATCATGTTGCTAGGTTATACACGGATGAAAGAAGATTGTAAATATACCTGTTACAAATTATTATCTTGACCAAGGGAGCCATCAGATCATTAGATCTGGCAAAAAGTAACCATGGCTATTTGCAATCAAGTAATAATAGGTTTTAAAAAACTTACACATAAGCTAAAACACATACTCCTGCAACAAGGTTAGTTGGATAGTTGGATGTAGGATTTATTTAATTTTAAATTAAATATTTAATTTCGAAAATAATTAATTAAATAATAAAAAAAAATTCGAAAAATCTAAAATAAATTTGAAAAATTCGAAATTTTTTAAAAAATTTAAATTTAAAATTAAACCTACAATTTTTGAAAAATTAGGTTTCAACCAACCTAAATATCATTTCAAAAATTTGCTAACTACTTTTAAATTTTAAATGTTATTTTATAAATAAAAATTAAATAAAAAATTAGAAAAGATAAATAAATATCTTTTTCAAATTTTAAATGTAATTTAAATAAATAAAATAACAAAATTTAAAAAATTAGCAAAATATCTTATATCATTTAAAAATTACATGATTATAAATATCTTATTTTAAATTTAAATATGGTCAAAATATCTAAAAAGATTTAATTAAAAAATCTTAAAAGATAAGATATTTTTAAAATATCTTAAAAGATATTATAAATATCTTAAAATATCTGACCTTAAATTTAAAAAAATATAATCAAATTTAAAAATAAGATAGATTTTTAAGCAAAAAGATAAATACTAATTCTATTCAAATTCAAATTACACTAATATCTTGAATTAAATTAAAAAAATTTAAATTAATTCAAAATGATAATTAGAATTGAATTAGGAATAGTAATAGTATATATACAAAACCATACAAAAAATTGGAAGTTAATTCCATGAAAAAGTATGAAAAATTGAAGAAAATTGAAAAAATTCGAAGCTTGTACGGGCGATTCTGCGATCGCGAAACTATCAAGACGGCCCCGATTTTGTCAAATCTTCAAAAAATCATAACTAATTCAAATAAAATCCAAATTGAGTTCTGTAAAAGGCTAACTTGCTTAATTTTTTCCATACTATCCAATAAAAATAATGCCAGAACCGAAATAACAATTATTTTTCACGAAAATTTCACAATCATCAATCAATCATCAAATAACACTCAATACAACATGATACCATCCAAAGAACATACAAACAATCGTTTTAAAGTCCAAATTACATGTAAGTAAATCAATTACCATGGCTCTGAGGCCAGTTTTTGGAATTTATTTTACCAGGATCTTAGATCTACTCACAAGTATGTTTATTAACATCCTAAATATGAACTTTCTAAAACGATAAATTAAACACATATAAAGTTTAAGAAACCTTACATTGGGTGCAGCGGAATATAATGACTCCTTCCGTTCAGATATCTAGCCCTTGATTCCTTTCTGTAGCAGAGCATTATCAATATCTGAACCTGGATCTCTTTCTCTGAATCCTTGATGCTGAATCTCCTTTGCTGATGATCTTTCTTCACGATCTTCCTCACTATGATTGAGGTATCACTTGATGTGTGCGGGCACTACTGTAATCACTAAGGATTTCGAAATTCTCAAGAGGGAAGAGAAGAAGTGACAGCTAAAGATAGGGAGAGAGAAGGCTCAGGTTTTTCTCTGAAGGAAAAATAGAAAATTTAAGTGTAAATTTCCTGAAGCCTTCACTATCTATTTATAGCATTCCACTAGGGTTAGGTTTGAATTATTTGGCATTAAAATAATGAAAAAATCAGTTTAAATTTCCTACAAAAGTGGCTGGCCCTACACTTAGTGGATTGGGCCTTGCTTTTTGCAATTTTGCAATTTTAACACCTTTTGTATCTGATTTTCTCAAAAATACCAATTTCCTAATTCAACCATTTAAATGCCAATTCTAACTATTTAATAACTATAAATAATTATTAAATAATATTGTCATTTATCATATTTATTAATTGAACCATACAAAGTATCATAATTAACAAATATGCCCCTATAAACTCTTTCTTTACAATTTCGCCCTTACTTAGTGAAAAATTCACAAATAGACATAGTCTAATTTGAGAATTATAATTGATTAATCAAAACCAATTACATGAGTCTTACAAGCAATATTATCTCAACTAGTGGGGGGACCATGGGTCTATATAACCGAGCTTCCAATAAGTAGATCAAGAATTTAGCACTAAAATTCACTAACTTATTAATTCTTCGTTGAATCCACGCATAGAACTTAGAATTGCACTCTCAGTATATAGAATGCTCTATATGTTCCACCATATAGACACATCATTAGTTATCCATTGTTATAATCCTAATGTGATCAATGATCCTCTATATGAATGATCTACACTGTAAAGGGATTAAATTACCGTTACACCCTACAATGTATTTATTCCTTAAAACACTTGACCCCGTATAAATGATATTTCAGCTAATGTGAAATGAGTACTCCACCATTTATGTTCGTTTGGTCAAGCTCGAAGGAGATCATCCTTTGCTTACTATTCGCCAGATAGAAGCTATAGATTCCATGTTTATGATAGCGCTCCCACTCAATTGCACTACCGTGTTCCCAAAATGTACGTATCACCCTGACCTAAAAGTAGGCTTAACTAACAAATCAAAGAACACGAATAGCCTTTCAAGATTGAGCCTAATCATATCAGGATTAAGATCATTTGATCTAGGATCAACTAGGCGATATTGACTTGAATAGATATTACGGTAAGTTTAATAAATCTAAGTCAAAGTTCAATATCGGTCCCTTCCGATGCATACTCCATGCATCCAACCTGAGCTTTACTTTAACCAATGCTCTGGAAAGAACATAGTATTTCTCCAAATACAAGTAAACTCTTGTTGTAGATTATCATATCAGTAAAACCCTATGTCTGATAAATCTAGGAAACTTTATTCACATAGTCATGTTTACTTTCCAATGTGTTGACGACACAATAAACAGGATCAAGTATGTGAAAAGGGTTTCAGATGAATTTATACATTATGTACATATAATCATGAAATAAATCATGTGAACCATGCAACATTAAATGTTATTTCTGATCTATATTAATAAGTAAATCTGATTATATTGAAATGAGTTTTATTTAGGGCATAAAACCCAACAGTATCTTAGGTTTGTGTTTGACATAACTGGAGAGGGGCCCCAAAGATCCGTGTGGATCAAATCAAGAACATTACTGGCTCTATTAGGAGAGTTTTTAAAAGGTAGAGCATGTGACTTTCCATATTGGCAAGCTTCACAAAAAGTTTGATTTTCATTCATGGAAATTCTTACATTGTTGACACTTAACACTTGATTTAAGACTTTGGATGAAGGATGACCTAACCTTCTATGCCACAGGTCTTTTTGAGTAACATGACTAACTGTTAGCCCAAGATATGTTTCCAAGAGGGGGGGTGAATTGGAAATTTAAACTAATTTCGGAAAATTAAAACTTTTAACACAAAATTATGCAATTAGTCAATTAATCAAGTAAAAGCAAGTAGTATGGCAAGCAATATATTAAGACAAATAATTAAACTTGTAAAGTAAAGAGTTTAAGGATTAGAAAATGCAAACTCTCGATTTTTACAAGGTTCGGTAGAGCTATGCCACCTACGTCCTTGGTCTTCAAAGCTATGGACCTAGCTTTGAGTTCCAATATCGAGCCAAGTTAACGGGCTTGACTAACCCTTACAACCGAGAAATTTTCACCAAGGTATTTCCAAACCTCTTACAATAGTTTCGCACCCCCGAGGACTATTAACCTCTTTCTCGGATTGTTGAAGTGTCAATCTCACTATTACCGGGTTGTTTACAATACCGGTGCCAACCTCACCTCAATCACAATATGGAAATGTGTTTGATATACAAGCTAATATCACTCTAGAAATATGATGATACAATGGAAACCTAGAGTGAAAAGCAAGCACACTTAAGATGAATAAAATCAAATTTTGGCTCAAAGTGTGTGAAAAGTGTTTGTTTGGATTTCAAACTTGGAAGCTCCTTAATCTCACTTAGATAGGTTAGATGTTTGTAATAAATGCTCAACCAACTTATTTTTTGAAAGAAAAATCGAGTTTATATAGTGTTTGAAAGAAAACTAGCCGTTTATAGCCGTTAGCACGTTTCCCGAGGTGAGGTCAGCCGTGAACCGGAAGTCCGGATGGGAACTGGAATTCCGGATTGATTACAACCGGAATTCCGGTTGCCAACCGGAATTTCGGATGACTGACCAGAGGCAAAAGTGTCATTTTTCGGGACTTAAACGCGCATAACTTCTTACTCGATTATCCGATTTCAGAAATTCCAACTTTGTTCTTTTAGTTAAACAAAATGTGATTTAGAAATTCAATCAAAAAAATTTTTGAACTATCGTGTGAGAAAACTTGTTGCACAAGTTAGTGAATGGGCCAAAATTCAAATTTATAAAAACTTAGTGTGCTATGCAAATCACTTTAACAAGACTAAAGTAAATTTATACCATTTGATTTTGAGTAGTCTTGATGTAGATGAGCCTCCTAGCTTGATTTGCATGTTTTTGATCCCATGTTGACTTTTCCCGAGAGTTGACCTTGACTTTGACTTTGACTTTGACTTTCGGGTTGACTTTTGACTTTGGGCTTTTGAAGACCTCTTTTGAATAGGGTCTTGAGTTGTTGATCCCTTGATGAATCTTTTGCTCTTGATATGCTTGTTGAATCCATTTAGTGTTGCTTTCAAAAGTTTGGTAAAAATACCAAAATATTTATTTTCTCTTTTAAATTTGCTACAAAACCAATAAATCATTAGTAACAAATAATAATCAAATATTTGTTAATCATCAAAACAAGGAGATCTAAAAGTTTGAGTTAACAATCTCCCCCTTTTTGATGATATCAAATATTTGATTATTTTGAAAGGGAAAGAAAAATTTAAACAAAGTAAATTGGATTAGCTCCCCCTTAATGTGTGCAAGAAAAAAAATTTACCTCTTAATTTTACCTTGCATGAATTTGTAAACTCCCTCTCAATTTTTTACTTATGATAAATAGATTAGATACCAAAAAAAAATTAGAGGTGATGCCAAAAATTAATCAATAGTTGTTCTTCCCCTTTTGAATCATCAAAAAGGGTGGCAAGGAATTCACAAAATATAAAAGAAAAGAGAGAAAAAAAATAATAAAAATAAAAACAAAGCAACATTCCAATGCATTAAAAAAAAAACATAACATCCAAAATAACATTCAACACACAAAAAAAAATAATAATAAAACAAATAAAGGGACCAACTAACACAAAGTCAAGAGGCATGAAGCCTTTTCACACAACCAAAAACAAAATAAAAAGAAACCAAATATGCCAAAAAAAAATTATGCAAGAACTAGTTTGGTGGGGGGCCAAAGCGATCCATGTATGCCCTCCATTGTGCCATCTCCTCTTGAACATTTGCAAACCCATGAACCATGTCACTCCTCATGGTGTTGATATCATTGTTAAGGTTGGTGAGTTGTGAGGTGAGATCATTCTTCAAGGTTTGAAATTGATTGTCAACCGAAGTGTGAAGACGAGTAAAAGCTTCCTCAAGGTTGAATTGGGGAAAGTTAGGCATGGGAGGAGCTTGAGGAGGCATCTCTTCTTCTTCTTCTTCTTCACTTTCACTTGCGGGCAAATTAATTTCTTCATCATCACTCTCCAAATCAATTTGCATTCTTTGCCCTCTTTTTGGTGTGAACACCCATTCATTGTTAAGGAATTTGTAACCCATAGCCTTGAAAGTTTTGGATCCTAGAATGTCACTAGAGGTAGGATCATTTTTCTTTTCATGTAGGGTAGGGATTCCTAAGAGAGGAAAAAGGTAGCTAAGAAGAAAACCAAAGGGAAGTGCCTTAATCATATTAGGCTTGTCCACATCAATGATGAATTTTAAAATAAGATAGCCTAGGTTGATTGGTGTAGTTTTGGCTATGATGAGATGCAAGAGTAATTGATCAATGGAATTTATCTCATCTTGGTGTCCACTTCTAGGAGCAAGATTTGCAACAATGAATTTGTGGAGAATTTTAGCCTCGAAAGTGAGTTGGTGTCTTTTTGGTCTCATAATAAAAGGGCCATCACCACAAATATTCCTAGAACACTCATCAAAGTTAAAAATGGCATCATTTTTGAGAGAAAGTTTGGGTTCAAGTAATATGCCACTATTTGGTGCTCCTAACATGTCATTGAGAGATGCTACATTGAGTTCAAAAGCTACTCCTCTAAGGGTTCCTCTAACACCTAAAGGTTCTAAGGTAGGTTTAATGCAAGCATAAAAACCTTGGACTAGTCTAGGATACAATGGAGTATTAATTTGAATAAAAGATGTCTATCCTAGGGTATCAAAGTGATGACTAAAATCAACATAATCAAGGCTAGGGAGATCACAAATTTTACCTTTGAGAATCTTCCTAGAAGAGAAATCATTTACAAATTTGTTGTGATCCTCATCATTGAAGAATAGAGTGGGCTCTTGCCTTGCTTTTGCCCTTATTTCCCTTTGTTGAATTGCACTAGCCATTCTCTTGTGAGCTCTTGAGGAGGGATTAGATGAGGAAGCCATTGAAGAACACACCTTTTTTTTTTTTAATTATTGGAAGATGAAAGTGAGGTTTTGAAAGAGAGAATTTGAGAGAAAAGGGAGGAGTGGCTGCTGTATTAGGGTAGAAAATCTGAATGGGGAATGAAAAATTCGGTGGTAGGGTTTTAAAGGAGAAAAATCGCATTGAAAAGACGAAAAAGCCCTTAATTTCTGGTCCTGCGCCATCCGAAATTCCGGATGGTACAACCGGAATTCCGGTTGGTGCAGCAGACCAGAAAAATCCCCCTAAAAACGTCCTAAAAATTCCAATTTTGACCCAAATGACCCCAAACCAATTCTAATACCTTTAATATGATAAAACAAAATTTCTCAAACAAGAAAAACTAAAAAATAATGAAAAATGACGATTTACGGTAAGTTTTTCGAAAATTGCCAAGAAAACTAGAACCTTACCGAAAATGAGTTTTAAGCAACGAAACTGAAAAATTCTTTTTCCGACAGTTTGATAAAATAAAATGTGAGGTGTACAAACTTACGGAATCGAAAAATGTTGAAAAATGAGAAAGTTTGGCGAAAAACACTCTTTTAGGCCTAAAAATCTATAAATTCAACAAGTGAGGTACCAAAAATTTTTTTCATGCAAATTTCAATCAAGATAAACCTATAGGCATACTAAATACATTCTATTTCACATATTCAAGCATATAGACACATAAGAAAATCAAATATGCGAAAATTCACATGTTCACTTGTTTAAAAACAAGTCCAAAGTTCACCAAAAATCCACATTTTGACCTATAATTTTGAGTTTTTCAACAAGTATAGTTCATATAGGTCAAGTATCAATAAATTTTCTCATCTATGCATATAAATCTCATTAATGTCATATTTGGAATAATTATGCATAAATAAGTAAGTAAAGAGATATGAAAAAAAAAATTTATAGCTAACAAACCTTATATTTCATTTAAGTTGGTCATGCCTAGCTCTCTTCTAATGAAACTAAATCTCTCATCACTAAGAGGCTTGGTGAATATATCCGCTAATTGGAATTCGGTGCTTACAAAGTCTAGCATAATATCACCTCTTTGGATATGATCTCTAAGGAAGTGGTGCCTTATGTCAATATGCTTGGCTCTAGAATGCAATATTGGATTCTTAGAGAGGTTAATGGCACTAGTGTTATCACACTTTATGGGTGTACATTCAAAATCAATATCAAAATCCTTAAGAGTTTGTTTCATCCAAAGTATTTGTGCACAACAACTACCCGCGGCTATATATTCGGCTTCAGTTGTGGATAGAGCTACCGAGTTTTGTTTCTTGCTAAACCATGATACTAAGGAATTTCCTAGAAAGTGACAAGTTCCACTAGTACTTTTTCTATCCGTCTTACAACCGGCAAAGTCGGCATCCGAGTAGCTAACTATTTCAAAGTTTGAGTTCTTGGGGTACCAAAGTCCTAGATTCATTGTGCCTATCAAGTATCTAAATATTCTCTTAACGGCACTCAAGTGGGATTCTTTAGGACAAGATCGGTACCTAGCACAAAGACCAACACTGAACAAAATATCCGGTCTACTAGCGGTTAAATATAATAAAGAGTCAATCATACCTCGATACTTGGTGATGTCCACATTCTTACCGCTTTCATCTTTGTCCATCTTTATGGATGTGCTCATGGGTGTATTCATGAACTTTGCATTTGCCAAGTCAAACTTTTGAAAAAGATCCTTGATGTACTTAGTTTGACCTATGAATATGCCATCCTTTTGTTGTTTGATTTGAAGTCCAAGAAAAAAGTTGAGTTCTCCCATCATGCTCATCTCAAACTCACTATGCATACACTTAGAAAATTCTTCACAAAGAGCATCATTAGTAGCACCAAAGATAATATCATCAACATAAATTTGTACTATAATAATGTCTTTCGATTTTCTTTTTATAAAAAGTGTATTATCCGCTTTACCCATTGAAAAACCATTTGAAATAAGAAAAGTGCTTAATCTTTCATACCAAGCTCTAGGAGCTTGCTTTAAACCATATAAAGCCTTTTTCAATTTGTAAACATGGTTAGGGTATTTATGATTTTGAAAACCGGGTGGTTGAGAGACATAAACCTCTTCCATAATGTACCCATTTAAGAATGCGCTTTTTACATCCATTTGGTACAAGATAAAATTCTTGTGGCATGCAAAAGCTAACAACATTCTAATGGACTCAAGTCTTGCTACCGGGGCAAAGGTTTCCTCATAATCAATTCCTTCTTCTTGATTGTAACCTTGGGCCACTAATCTAGCCTTGTTACTCACAATGACCCCATGCTCATCTACCTTATTTCTATAGACCCATTTTGTTCCAATCACCGATTGATGTGACGGTCTTGGAACTAACTCCCAAACATTATTTCTTATAAATTGATTTATTTCTTCTTGCATAGCTAGAAGCCAAAATTCATCAACTTCGGCCTCTTTAAAATTCTTTGGTTCAATTTGAGAAATAAAAGTAATGAAATTACACAAGTTTCTAAGGGAGTTTCTAGTAGTGACCCCTTGAGAAGGATCACCTAGAATTTGGTTTATAGGATGAGCACTTTTGAATTTCCACTCATGTGGAAGGTTAGAGTTCATACCTTGGCTTTCATTTACCTTTTCCACGGGTGGTTCCTCTTTGGGAGTTTGTGAAGGAGCATTGGAAGTCTCTCCAATTTCGAGATTTTGAACCTCATCTCCCAAACCTACAACATCATCATCTAAATTTTTGCTTGTAGGCGGGTTAGTCTCATCAAAGACAACATGAATAGATTCTTCAACAACATTAGTTCTTTTGTTATAAATTCTATAAGCTTTACTATGTGTTGAATACCCTATAAAAATTCCAACATCGGATTTCGCATCAAATTTTCCAAGGTTGTCCTTGGTGTTTAAAATGTAACATTTGCATCCAAAAACTTTAAAATAGCCAATGTTGGGTTTTCTTCCTTTCCAAAGCTCATAAGGGGTTTTATTCATGTTGGGCCTAATAAAAACACGATTCAAAATATAACAAGAGGTATTGATGGCCTCGGCCCAAAAATATTTTGGTAATGAAATTTCATTTAGCATTGACCTAGCCATTTCTTGAATTGTTCTATTCTTCCTTTCGACAACTCCATTTTGTTGTGGAGTTCTTGGTGCCGAAAAGTCATGGTTAAAACCATGTTCATCACAAAACAAGTCTAAGGTATCATTGTCAAACTCACCACCATGGTCACTCCTAACGGAGGTAATAGAATATCCTTTTTCATTTTGCACACTTTTACAAAATTTGACAAAGTTTTCCAAAACATCACTTTTAAGAGTCAAGAAAATAACCCAAGTAAATCTTGAAAAATCATCAACAATTACAAATGCATAGTATTTACCACCAAGACTAGCAATTCTAGAAGGACCAAATAAATCAATATGAAGCAATTGCAAAGGTCTAGTAGTTGAAATCTCTTTCTTGGAATGAAAAGATGTTTTAATTTGTTTTCCAAATTGGCATGCATCACAAAGTTTATCTTTAACAAACGGAATAGATGGCAAACCAATAACAAGATCTTTTCTAACCAATTTTGAAATAGAATCCATACTAGCATGTCCTAATCTTCTATGTCACAAGCAAGAATTATCATTCATAACGGTTAAACATTTATTTTTACTATCAAAAGAATCAACATCAATAACATACACATTATCCTTCCTTACTCCAAGGAAAATAACTTCATTGGTTGAAACATTTTCAATGGAGCATTTTGAGGATTCAAACACAACACGAAAACCTATATCACATAATTGACTAATACTAAGCAAGTTATGTTTAAGATTATTAACAAGAAGCACATTTTTAATACATGGAGAGTATATGTTACCGATATCACCAATGCCCAAGATTTTTCCTTTTGAATTGTCTCCAAAAGTGACAAAGCCACTTTCCTTGCTTTTAAAGCTTGAAAATCTTGATGGATCACCGGTCATATGCTTTGAACATCCACTATCCAAGAATCATAAGCTTTGGCTCTTTCTTGTTGATTCCTACAAAAACAAGTTCATTTGTTGGCTTTTGGTACCCATATAACTTTGGGTCCATTCTTGTTAGTTCTAGAACCCTTTGGTACCCATTTAGTCTTGCCTAGATATGCAAATTTCTTCACATGACAATAGGAAATAGTATGACCATCTCGGTTACAATATGTGCATGTAAAGTGAGGTAGACTAGATGATTTCACAAAAAAGTTTCTCAAAAACTTTTGTTTCTTACTAGGATCATAACCAATACCATTTTTTGAAAAACCACATGATTGGTTGCCCACCATGAGATCATAGCCTTCCTTACCTCTAGTGAAGGTATATATGTCATTTTTTAGGCTTCTCACATGGGCTTTCAATTCAATAATTTCTTTCTTATGTGAAGCACATGTAGCACATTGAGATTTAGCTATAAGTTCTTTTTCATTTATTTTCAAAATCTCAATTTCTTTTAAAAGCATGTTGGTCTTCTCTCTAAGGGTTTGGTTTTTAACAAGCAATTTACCAAAATCATCAAATAGTTCCTTAAATGAATTAGACAACTCATCATATGACATATCTAAGTTATCATCATCATTTTCGCTATCACAATCATTTTGATTAGAAATGCTTACCCCATCATCAAGTGCCATCATGCACATGTTTGCTACTTCATTCTTTCCTTCTTCTTCGGAGTCCTCTTCGTCACTATTGAGCCAATCCGCCAACATTGTCCTTCCTTTGTATTTGTTCTTCTTTCTCATTGGACAATCCATCTTCATATGTCCGGGCTTCTTGCACTCAAAGCAAATTGGTGGATCATCTTTGCTTTTTCTTTCTTTTGAGTCACTCCCTCTTTGTGGCTTCTTCCCAAAGTTCTTTTTGAATTTCATGAACTTTTTGTATTTCTTAGAGAAGAGTGCCAAGTCCTCCATGTCACTACATAAGCTTTCCTCATCTTCTTCACTAATGGCATGGGAGGAGGAAGACTTGAATGCAATAGTCTTCTTTTTCTTCTCAACTTCCTCTTCTTCTTGAGCACTCATGAAAATTTCATGGTTCATGAGTGAGCCAATTAGTTCTTCCAAGGGAAGTGTTGAGAGATCCTTGGCTTCTTGAATGGCAACCACCTTTCCTTGATAAGCCTTGGTGAGACTTCTCAAAATCTTGGTCACCATATCCTTTTGAGTAAGTACCTTGCCAAAAGAGTTCAAACCATTAGTAATTGTAGTGAAGCGAGTATACATATTAGCAATGGTTTCATCCGCTTTCATCTTAAAGTTCTCATATTGAGTGGAATAAATTTGAATTTTAGTTTCCTTCATAGCACTAGTTCCTTGATGAGTAACTTCAAGCATTTTCCACATATCATAAGCGGTAGAGGCTTGTTCAATATTTTTAAAAATGTCTCTATCCAAACCACATATAAGAGCATATTTAGCTTTAGCATTTTTAGAAAGCATTTTCTTATCATTTTCATCATATGCTTCATAAGTCTTGATTACTTCAACACCATTTATGACATGTTTAGCAACATAAGGACCACTAGACACAATATGCCACAAATCATAGTCAATAGATTGAAGGTAAGTTTCCATTCTAATTTTCCAATAAGGAAAATCTACTCCATTGAAGTATGGTGCTCTATTTGTGCTAAAACCTTCTAACATGTTATTTTGTGAATTACTTGGAAACGCCATGCTCTAGATTGTGAAATCTAATCAAATAATTTGAGCCCTTGCTCTGATACCAATTGTTAGCCCAAGATATGTTTCCAAGAGGGGGGGTGAATTGGAAATTTAAACTAATTTCGGAAAATTAAAACTTTTAACACAAAATTATGCAATTAGTCAATTAATCAAGTAAAAGCAAGTAGTATGGCAAGCAATATATTAAGACAAATAATTAAACTTGTAAAGTAAAGAGTTTAAGGATTAGAAAATGCAAACTCTCGATTTTTACAAGGTTCGGTAGAGCTATGCCACCTACGTCCTTGGTCTTCAAAGCTATGGACCTAGCTTTGAGTTCCAATATCGAGCCAAGTTAACGGGCTTGACTAACCCTTACAACCGGGAAATTTTCACCAAGGTATTTCCAAACCTCTTACAATAGTTTCGCACCCCCGAGGACTATTAACCTCTTTCTCGGATTGTTGAAGTGCCAATCTCACTATTACCGGGTTGTTTACAATACCGGTGCCAACCTCACCTCAATCACAATATGGAAATGTGTTTGATATACAAGCTAAAATCACTCTAGAAATATGATGATACAATGGAAACCTAGAGTGAAAAGCAAGCACACTTAAGATGAATAAAATCAAATTTTGGCTCAAAGTGTGTGAAAAGTGTTTGTTTGGATTTCAAACTTGGAAGCTCCTTAATCTCACTTAGATAGGTTAGATGTTTGTAATAAATGCTCAACCAACTTATTTTTTGAAAGAAAAATCGAGTTTATATAGTGTTTGAAAGAAAACTAGCCGTTTATAGCCGTTAGCACGTTTCCCGAGGTGAGGTCAGCCGTGAACTGGAAGTCCGGATGGGAACCGGAATTCCGGATTGATTACAACCGAAATTCCGGTTGGCAACCGGAATTTCGGATGACTAACCAGAGGCAAAAGTGCCATTTTTCGGGACTTAAACGCGCATAACTTCTTACTCGATTATCCGATTTCAGAAATTCCAACTTTGTTCTTTTAGTTAAACAAAATATGATTTAAAAATTCAATCAAAAAAATTTTTGAACTATCGTGTGAGAAAACTTGTTGCACAAGTTAGTGAATGGGCCAAAATTCAAATTTATAAAAACTTAGTGTGCTATGCAAATCACTTTAACAAGACTAAAGTAAATTTATACCATTTGATTTTGAGTAGTCTTGATGTAGATGAGCCTCCTAGCTTGATTTGCATGTTTTTGATCCCATGTTGACTTTTCCCGAGAGTTGACCTTGACTTTGACTTTGACTTTGACTTTCGGGTTAACTTTTGACTTTGAGCTTTTGAAGACCTCTTTTGAATAGGGTCTTGAGTTGTTGATCCCTTGATGAATCTTTTGCTCTTGATATGCTTGTTGAATCCATTTAGTGTTGCTTTCAAAAGTTTGGTAAAAATACCAAAATATTTATTTTCTCTTTTAAATTTGCTACAAAATCAATAAATCATTAGTAACAAATAATAATCAAATATTTGTTAATCATCAAAACAAGGAGATCTAAAAGTTTGAGTTAACACTAACATTAGAGGAGACAACAGACTGAGAATTACATTCGACTAAACCAGTAAAAGGACAAAAACCAGAACAAAAACCAGAAGGAAAAAACTGTGAACATTGTTGATTGACAGTGTCTTTAGGCTTAACCGTGTGACCCTCCAGCTGATACAAACCATCCTTAAGCTTCCCTTGCATTACCACCTTCCTTGTTGCCATGTCCTTCACAAAACACACATCAGAAAAGAATTCAACAAACACTTTATTATCAGCTGTAAGTTTAGATATGCTAATTAAGTTTTTTGCAATTTTTGGAACATGTAGAACATCAGTTAACTGAAGTTTATTACCACTGTTCGATTGCAAAACACCTGAACCAATATTTGAAATAAGCAATTGATTACCATCTCCAACGGTGAGTCTGTCCTTACCACTGTAAGGAGTCTTGTTTTTCATGTTATCTTGGTCCGAGGTGAGATGATTGCTAGCTCCAGAGTCAGCATACCAGCCTTCGTGATCAACAATCTCAGGTGTAGCAATATAGGCACTGGGATCTTGCTTCTCTTGACCATGATTGTTGTTGTTGTTTGGTGTAAAGCCCATGAAAGTCTCATCATATCTGTTGTAGCAATAGGCTGCAGAGTGACCGTAACGGCCACACACTTGACATGTGGGCTTGGTGTTTCGACCTCTACCACGACCACGGCCAGAGTTTCCACTTGAGTTGCCACCACGGTTTGGATTCCCTCTACTGCCTCGGCCAAAATTGTTGTTGCTGAAGTTGGAATTTCCTCGACCTGAAGGATAGTGAGGGTTAGTTGACTGTTTGTTTGCCAAAGCAGCAGAGCGTCCAGCTCCTGAGTTGTTTCCTCCTTTTCCAGTTGCACCAAGAATATTCAATCGTTCCAGTTTGCTATCAAAACTTAGCAAAATCTCCTGCATTTCCTGCCAAGTAAGACCAATTTTCGCCTGTGCCTCAAGTTGACAGACAATAGTTAAATACTCAGCATCGAGTCCACTGAGCACATTTGCAATTAGATGTGCTTCTTGATATGGATCACCAGCAAGTGCTAGACTGTCGGCCCAATTCCTTTTCTGTCGAAGATAGTCTGCCATAGTTGTGCCTCCCTTTCGAGTAGTCTGAATCTTTGTTCGCGTATCATCCATCTTAGCTCGAGAGTGAGCTCCATATAGGTTTTCAAGGGCAACCCACAGAGAGCGTGCTGAGGTACAACCCATCACTTCTGTTGCTATGCTCTCTGTCATTGATCCGTATAGCCATCCCATGAGCAATTGGTCACACACAACCCAATGCTCGTATTCAGGATCCAGTTGAAGTCCGAAACCTGGTGTATTTTCTCCATTCCCAGGCGCTCCAACAAACTCGGTTGGACAGGGCTTAGTACCATTGACATTAGGGGTGTGCATAAATCGATCCAATCCAATGAGAACCGACCGATCCAATTACAATCGACCGCCAAACATTGGATATCCAATTGTAATCGGATCGGATTGGATGTTATTTTTAAATATCCAATTGGATCGGATCGGATGGTGGATGGGGTATCTAAAAATCCAATACATCCAACATCCAGTCGAACTAATTAATATTTTTATTTAGTTTGGATGAGTAATTAGATTTTATATTGTTATACGTCAAATCTATATGTATATATGAAAATTAACATTAAAGCTTTACTTTTTTTTTTCTTGGATTGGATGGATCCAGTCCAATCCAATACATACTGGATCTAAAATATTGGATGGATCCGATCCGATCCAAAAAATTCTAGGTTTAAAATATTAGATAAACCCAAATTAAACAAATAAATATATATGAAATACATCCAATGGATAGAACCGATCCAATCCAACATCCAATGGATGTTGGATCGATTGGATGACGAAATTAATTGGATCGGATCGGATGGTAAAATCTAACATCCAATATATGATTGGATCGGATCTGGATAGGCCTAAAAACATTGGATGTGATCCAATGAACACCCCTAATTGACATACCCTTCAAGTCTATGCCCCCTGATTATGGTGGAAACAAGATTCCTCCACAAAGTGTAATTATTCCTATCAAGCTTAATCGAAAAAGGTTGAGTAAGAGTATTACCGAACGGGACATTGCTGAAACCTCCAGATCCGAAATGAACACCTTGTTGAGAAGAACCATTTGTGACCTGTGGGGAGCTGAGATGTTCTGCACCAGTATGACGTTCTCCTCTTTGTGGAGTTTGACTGTCACCAGTAGACATGGCGTTGGCCTCTGCTGGTTTTGCTCTGATACCAAGTGAAGAAAGGGCAGAAGATTTGGCTCAGCTCAATTAGAGACTGAGGGCAGATATTGTATTTATAGAACAGGGGAGCATAACAGCTCCAATGATTACACACAGAGAAATATGCCAGCTGGCATTACAATTGCATAACAAAAAAGGAAAAAGCAAATCAAATAAAGTAAGGGACAAAATAGAATAACAGAAAGAGAATCTCCAACAATGCAGGAGTATTAGGCAGTGAATGATTAAGTGATTAATTAGATGACTGATTAATCAATGAATTACTCTGTCTTAACAGCCAATACCAACTAGAATTTTTTTGGAGCTACATAGCTTAACCCATCACTATTTTTGTAATTATATGAGTAGTATAATGGTAATTGTATATATATAAAATTGTAATAAAGAGTGTAATATATAGTAATTATATAATAGTGATTTTATTAAGATTATGTAAACCAAACATAGAATGTGGAAGGGGATGGCCGAATGTGAATATTGTTGGCACAATATAAGCCACAACCATACCACTTCATCCAAATGCATCTCTCAGTCTTTACCCTCCATTGCTCTTTCCAACAAGAATATGATTGTTGATTCAATTGTGGAGGATATTAGAACTTGGTATTATTTATTGGTGTTGGAGCCATTATTAGTGTTTTTAATGCTAAGATTTAAGTATGTGTTGCTTTTGTGTAACAATGATGCTCATTAGCCAAATATGCATAGCTTTGTAATTGGTATTTTTTCTTCAAAAATATATATAATATTAGGCGAAATATAAATAAATTTGTTATCATCTCGTGAATTGAAACAATGTAAACTAGATATATATTTAGATGCTTATTAGATATTTGCTATTTTAATAAATAAAAAAATTGACAAATAATATTTTAAGGAGTTGTTGACAATTAACAATTGAAAGAAGATATAATATAATTTTGGAGAAGGGGAGCTTTTCAGTTTTTTTTTTTTTAATGAACTTTATTTGTATTAAACTATTTAGAATATTTTAAAAATTTATAAATAATCTTAAATAAATATAACAAAAGGGAATTATCCTATATATTGTTTTTTTAATTTTTTTTTTTTTTTCAAATTTATGGTTTGAGTTTTTAAAGTGGTTTCTCTGGTGCTTTCTATGTAGGTTGTTATACGATTTTTTTGTTGCGATTTAAGTTGCAGCGTTAGTTGCAATAAAGGTTTCTATGAATAATTCTGTAAAAATACAAAAAAAAAATATATATTTAAAAGTGTAAAAATAAAAAAATCCTATAACAAACTCAATCATAAAAAATAATATATTAAAAAACTCTCCTAAATACGAACACGGAAACACCCCTTTAGGAAACGTGCACTACATATTTTCCTGATTCAGCAAGATAAAAATATCAACTATTGTAGATATTTCACTCTGACATAAGAGTGTCTTCAATTTTTTTTAAAAAAAACATTGGAACTGAATTCAAACTCGTAACCTCTTTTTTGTTAAGAAAAATATAAACCATCGTTAGGCTATGTCTATCATCACAAAGTGTTCATATTTTGTAAGTAGAAAATGCTATGTAGTCAAAACAATGCTGTTGCCAAGTTTCTGTGAGTAATATGATAACATGGAAGAATACACAAGTTCTGCTGAAAAGTAATTTGGGTCTAAGTAACAAAAAGTTGCGTCTTGCCAAACTTTTACTTTGGAACAAAATAATACAACCAAAATTGCAGTCCATTCAGAAGTAGAAGTCTACCATTGTTAGGTTATACATGAAAAGTGTTTCAAGGCACTATTGGCAATCTTTCATATACAGCAACTAAACTATCCTGGTTTGGAAGATTCACGGGAGCAGATCCACAAGATTAGGATCACTCTCTCTTCCAAGAATGCCAATAACCTTAAAAAAATGTGTTAATTGTGCCAATGACCCCTGCAAATGGTGCCCCGACCCGTGATAAAATTTGAGCTTTGTGTTCAGCTCCAGTGTCCACGCAAACGAGATTCAACCTCTTCAATCTTCAGCTCCCTAGAAGTGTCTAAACAGACCCAGTGCAGTGCAGAGGTGGAAGTTACAATAGCAGATTCTTTAAATCTGCAAGACTGCCACATTCTATACTATGTCTATATATTATTATATCTCATCAACAAAATATTTTGACACTCAAAGCTTTCCATTGGCTTGGGACTACAATGATATGATGACTACACCACGAACGGCATAGTACTTTAGCCAGACTTGGTTCTTCTGGTTTATTTGAAATTAAACTGCTTTGTGGTGAGGAATATTGTTTGCCTTGCATTAAGAAGACATTTTAATTATTAAAATAGGTTACCCTAACAACAAATAAACAATAAGTAAAAATTCAGAGTTCGTGTATCTAAATAGCTATGCACAACAAGAAGCCATATAGAGGGTATTGAAGTGTGTGTGGGGGGGTTCATGGGATAGAAAAAAATAGCTATACCCAACCAGTTGTTAATAGGCCATAAAAGCTAGTAACTATACCAACTGACCAACATGATTATGGAAGCTGATCATTATACTTCAGTCATCTTCTATGTCAGTAGTAGGTTGCCAATCTATAATCTACATGGGGTTTGGTTTGCTGGGCTTTTAGAAGCCACTTTTGGGTTTCTGAAAGTCTAAAAGCAGTTACTTTAACTGCTGTTTAGGTTTCTAGCTAGTTTCAATTTTTAGCTCTGAAAAACTCAATTGCAAGAAGCAAGCTTTAGCAAAGAGAGATTCTTCAGAAGCTAAAAGCAGAAGTAAAAATCCAGCAAACTAGTCCCATAAACTAGCAGTGAGAAGACTCCAGGCACTGTCTATTGTCTTTACTCTAATGTAACTATGTAACTTTAACATTTGGACATATCTCATATGGGAATTTCGTAGTAATACATATCTATATTAGTCATGCACAATGAAATCATAAAAACTGAAACCATGCATATATTAGTTCTTATAAACAGAATCTACAGATAAATTTGCTGACCAAAAATATAGATATATAATTTCATCAAATACGTTTAACCATGTTCAGTTCAAACAAAGTCTTTGAAAGTAGTCATCTCATATTCTCATTGCATTGCATTGAAAGAGTCTCGATCAAAACCGTGAGATTCCTATGAATAATAAGTTGAATCAATTATTAAAAAATTGCATCAAAACCCAATCAACACAAATCAAAATCTTCACATAAAAAGATAAGAGAGAGAGAGTAGGGATACTTTGCTATGGCTATTTGGAGGCGCGTTCGATCTCCACTGGTGTCTTGGCAACGATAGAGAGAGCGTGAAGACCAGAGTTAAGCTCGTCTGCAAGAGCATCGTAGACCAAACGATGTCGTTTGACAAGGCTCTGACCTTCGAATTTGGGGGAGACAATCTTGAGATTGAAATGAGTCTCGCCGGCGGCGGCGTTAGGGTTGGCTTTGACGGCGGCATGACCAGCGTGTTGGTAGGAAACGTCTTCAATCTCAAGAAGGCTTGCTTCCAAGGCAGATTGGAGCTTTGACCTCATCCTACTGGCTCTCGTTATTAATCCCTTGCCCCCAATCGACGCCATTTTTGTATTTCCAAAGCTTGCTTCTCTTGATGATGAATTGATGATAACTCACAATCGAGATAAACAATCACAATTCTCGACTGGATATTTGATTTTTAAAAAAAAAAAAAAATTAAAAAGAAAAACAATTAAAAGAGATTGCGGTGAACGTGGATCGAACACGTGACCTTCAGATCTTCAGTCTGACGCTCTCCCAACTGAGCTATCCCCGCAACTTAATAAACAGTAAATTAAAAATAATATATATTACAATCGATATATATACAATATTACCAAATTACCATATTTTCAAAGGCTAATTAGTAATTTTTTCTCCTGAACTTCGACATGTAGTAAATCGTGTCCCCTGAACTTTTTTTACCGTTAAAAATTCCCCCGAACTATTGAGATTGTTAAATTTAAAGACTTTTGTCTAATTTAATTCAATTTTACTGTTACAGTGATTGTTTATGTACTAAACCATGCTCTCCGAACTTTGATAATGCCCCTCAAACTTTGATATGTACTAAATCATGCCCCTTGAACTTTTATCCATGTTAGAATTTTTTTACTAAAATTAGACAAAAGTTCTTAAATTTAACAATCTCAATAATTCGGGAGGAATTTTTTACGGCCAAAAAAATTCAGGGGGCAAGATTTAGTACATGTCAAAGTTCAGGGACAAAAATTACTAATTAGCCTATTTCAAATTAAGGTTTTTTTGAAGTGACACTTTTTTTTTAATAAAAATGCTTTCATTCATCAAAAAGAATCTTCAAATATAGCTTAAATTATGGGCGTCCGTGAGTTTTGGCTATTTTTTAAGCTAAATTGTACATTCCATTTTTACACTCAAACCGTGAGCACTGCAGATCTCAAAACTACAAAGCATGAACAATTTATACTATTGTTAAATAAATAAGCAATATATTATAATTTCACTAACACAATAAAAATATACAACGTTATTAAAGTTTCAACAACACTCCAATTTTTTTTTTTTATTTTGAAACAAGAGCACTCCAATTTATAATACAACAAAATTCAAACTAATACTAAAATATATATTATATACCCAATCTTTTAGGACATGGCCAAAAAACTAAAAAAATAATATTTAACGTTTTAAACTCCACCAAATATGTTACTTATTATATTTATATATACAACTTTTAGAACATAAAAAAAAAAAAAAAGATAATGTTAAAATCTTATTTTATATAAATTATTGTTAAAGTGAGTAAACAATACTTAATTATATTAGTTTACATAAAATATTGTAACAACTTTAGCTAAAAAAACACTCTAGTTAAGAAGTGAGCTTGTGGATTGTTTTACAAAATGCAAATAGACATTAGCCAGATAATAATTAATCAAAGTTTTACAATTTTTAAAATTAAAATGTTTTTTGTCTTTATATTTCAAAGCAAATTTCTTTTTCAGTTTTACAAAAATTCACATGGCAACACTCAATAACTTAAATTGTAACTCAAATTCATCTAATAATCCAGCAACCAACTAAAGTAACAACTTTAACCATAAAAATGAAAAAAAAAATAACATGTACAATAATTCTCCTAAAATTAAGTTACTTTAAGTTAATTAACTTTAACAAAGCTACTGTCCAACGCAGATTGGCTCTCGTTTTTAATCCATTGCCTTGCCCCCAATCCACGCCATTTTTCTCTTTCCAAAGCTTTCTTCTGATAATAACTCACCATCGAGTTAAACAATCACAATTCTCGACTGGATATTTGATTTTTTTTAAAAAAAAAAAAAAGAACGAAAAGAGATTGCGGTGAACGTGGATCGAACACGTGACCTTCAGATCTTCAGTCTGACGCTCTCCCAACTGAGCTATCCCCGCAATTTGTAAAGTAAATCATATTTGTAAATTCTTAACTGATTTTGATTAATCAGTTTCATGATATTTGTCAAACTTTTACGAAATAAAGCTAATCATGCAATTCAGGTTTGACTTTCGTTGTTTATTGTTGTCAATTTTTTGTGTTAATTATAACATACATATTTACAATAATTAATTAGTTAGAAATGCAAGTGTATTGAAAATAATATACTACCATCAAAATATATGTATATATACAATGCAATATTACCATATTTCAAATTGATGTGACACCATTTTTTTTATTATTATTGAATAAAGGTGCTTTCATATTCATCAAAAAGAATCCGCCAATATAGCAGAAATTTCCTACAAAGTTACAATAATCTTATGAAACACTAGCCAACAACACGATTTGCGGATTGTTTTACAAAATGCAAATAGACATTAGCGAGACAAAAATTAATCAAAGTTTTACAATCCTTAAAACTAATGTGACACTACTTTAAGTAGTCTGCAAAATTTACTTAATGTTAATTAATTTACTTTATTAACAAAACTACTGTCCGATTAAAAATAGCAGCAGGGTCTGTATGATTGGTGTGGTAGAGTACTTTAAAAAAGTATGTGACATATATTATGGTTGCTAATATAAATACTTGGAAATATAATGTATGACATAAATATAATGAGCATATTATAATGTATACAATACACATCATATAATTTTCCAAGCTTACATATTTAGATAGTAATAGTATTAGAGATTGGGTGTAGTAATTTTGCAACATAATGAATAATAAAATAAAATTTGTCCCAAAACATCATCATCTACTGATCTAGCTAATTTGTAGGAGTTGATGATGATGATGATGGGTGTTTATAAACATAATTGGCTCCAGAAACGGCAAGAACAAGCACAACTGCAGCAACTGTAGCAGCAAATCGAAACACAGATGAATTCTTATTCTTATTACTATTATTATTATTTTGTGAGGATGATGATGATAATTTTGCTGGTTGTGTAGTTCTACAACTCTTTTGTTGTTGATGCTCATCAATATTATCATCGTCAGAACGACGTCGTTGGTGAAGATTTTGATCATGCGGTTGTGGTGTAGTGATGATGGGAGAATCATGATCTTGATGAGGTGAGGGGAATGATAATTTCTTAGGCATAGTAATGGTGAGAACCCCAGCAGAGAATCTAGCTCGAATGCCGTAGTCAGTGCAATCTTCAGGGAGTTTTAGTTGTTTGGTGAATCGGCTCCATGTTTTGGTACCTTCGTCCACAAGTCGTTGCCCACTTATGGTTACTATTCTTTCATTGTTTATTTGAACCCTCAATTGGTCTTTTTGGAAACCTACCTTATGCATATTGTATGTATTAGGACACCAAAATCAATACATATATATATAATATAAGATGGAGTGATACCCTCAACCTCTTATTATAATTTAATCTCCATACTTGAAAATACATGTTGGACTATTTTTTAGAAAAAAAAAAATTATAACGGTGTTTGTTATAGTTATAACATCTTCCTTGTAAAATTTTGAAAAACTTTGAATAATTTACATTGCCGAAAATAGGTTTAAAAATTTTCGAACACGTGTTGTAAATTGGAATAATATAAACTTTGTTTTTCGGTACTGTAAACTATTGAGAATTATTAAAAAATTTACAGAGATTATAATGTAACCATAACGAATACTGCTACAAAAGTTACTGAGATGAGTTCAATAGTGAGGGAGGAATGGAAAAAAAGAAGAGAGCATAGGTTTGAACTCAATACTCAAAAAATATTAGTAAATTGTAATACCATTACACTATAAAAAAACTAAAAAAAATTAATGAATACCTCTAAAAAAAATTGTAAACAAATATTACAATTATTGTAAATTCTTATTATTATTATTATTATTATTATTACTAAGTAGGATTGTTTTCCATGTTGTGTTATTGAACAAATAGGTTAAGTTTTATCCTTGAAATGTTTGTATGATAGAGATGCTTAATTTCCAAGTACAACAACTATTGAAAATGTGTCTTTCTTTGTTTTACGTTTGTTACAATATCTTATTTTAGAATGACAAATATGTTGTTATATATGTTTATTGCATATGATGAAAGTGAATAGAAAGTATTAGGATAAGAAAAAAGAACCGTGGAGATGGATGGCAATGCTGTAGCTTTGTTCATCTCTTTGCCAAGCGCAATAAGGCTCGAAATCCACGTACGTATCAGCTATGGTGGCTGCTGTTGTTGTTTCCATTTGGCCTTCCTCTTCACCTCTTTTATTCCTTTGTAATTGTATGATCAAATTTTATGGGAATTACTCTTGTTCTTGTACAATATAGAATACTATATATTTATAGTATTTGGTTGGTTGGTTGGCTTGAAGTGGAGGTTACTTACTTTTCTTGGTTGTGTTTGTTAGATGAGAATTATTCCTCTTTGGCTTGATATACAGGATATGAGATGAGAGAGAAGGATATACTTTCTCCCTCTAGGGAGTCTTTCTTATGGCAATTGCAAATACAGTATTGATGATATTTGATATTATTTGTTTGAGGTTATTCTTTTTGTGAATTTAGTCTCTCAAATGTAATAATATTCTTGCCCTCCTCAACAGTTGCTCACACACATGAAGAAACTAGCTTTGAAATTATTGATAATTAACTTGATATAACTATTTGTGTGATTCTTTCTTACTACTTCACTTACTATAAAAATACCGATTTAGTCCCCAAAATATTAAAAAGAAACCCCATGGGAGAGAGTGGAAGAGATAAGTGGAATCCATTGTTCGAAAAAAGGATGGAGATGAGAGTTGGAAGAAGACTTTCCTCCTCCAAATCTCAAAAATCTAATTGTCCCAAATTTTGCAAGGATTTAAGAAGACAAAATAGATATACCAAGTATCAAATTATTCTTAAAAAAATAATAAATATTTATATTAAAAAAAATATTATGGTAATTTTAACAACTAATTTCCTCTCCGTCCTTTCAAATACAACACAAAAGAGAATTACTATCCTCTCCATCCTTCTTAACTCTCCCTCCATGTTACTCTCCATCCATCCTACTCTCCCTCATTCCTCCCAAACATTCCCTAAGAGTTGTTTATATTACCAATGGCCAAATCAACTGAAAATTTAAAAATTGTACACAGATTTCTCTTGAGATAATCATGTTTGAGAGAAAGGTGCTTTGATACTTCAAAAATGGTAAGATTTTCTCATTGAAAAAGGAAAAAGAAAGAAAGATCCTAAATGATAATATCCACATAATAAAAGAGTCCAAATTTTTCAAATACAAAGTAGTGTTGTTATGTACACATTCATACGTGGACTGGAGATTCAGAGAGTATATTCACAGCTAAGAACAGCTGCAATATTTCATCTTTTATTTTTGTGTGAAATATTAACTTGCACACATCAAAGAGAACATTCCCACTCCATTTTCATTAAGACTGATTCAAAAGAAGAGCACTGAATTTATAATTAGTGTAAAACTCGAAGTTGCACAAAACCAATGAGTTACATTCGGAATCTGAACTGTTTCTCAACGGTACACAATCAAGCAACACCGTTTACTTAAATGTGAAAAAGAAGATATCCAAAAATGGGATTTTGGAACACTTGAAGAGCCTTGGCTACTAAAATCTGAGAAACTATGTTTAACTATCACTACAACTATGTTTCAAGACTCTAACCTCTTGAGAGCGGTTTTATCTACCACCTCCTTTCTCTAACACACGGGCATAAGCACGACACGAAGAGAAGAAATACTCACCACCTGTTGTTAGGAGGTTTGACTTTATAAATACGAACAATCCAATTAGATGTTGTGAATGCCTCTTCCAAGTGTTCTAGTTTAATATCCTTATTTCCAATTTCAACCCCTCTTGCACGATCATACCTGTTAGCACCCAAAAACATGAAGGAAACAAACAGTAGTGAGTTAATATGGATATTCCGCAGATATTAAAACATGGGATCAGGCTAACTGAGAAATAGAGACAATGGGAACTGGAAGGTAGAGTTCTTAAAGAGTTTAGTTTGAGAATCTTTAGCATTACTTTTTGCTTTTATAGAAAAGAAAAGGTGAAAAGTAATGCAACAAGTTTGGGTATCCTTAAAACTGAGACGGCATAAATGTCCTTGAGTTCATGTCCCATGTAAAAGAAATATGCTTTAACACTGTTATCACACACTTTAGATGAAACACAATGTGTGAAATGAGAGCATACATCATATATGATTACTACCACATTTTTACAAAATAAATTCAAGATAATGAGCTTACCCAGGGGGTTTTCCATATTCTGTCGTCAGCTCTCCAAACCGGTAGTATGATAATTTGTACCTAATAACCACACACAAAGAGGAAAAGAACAGATTATCATTGTGTATTTGTACCTAAAACCATAAACAGAATTTTTATCTTTGTGTATTTGAATGTGAGGGTGTAAAAACCTTGCAATGTGACCAATTGAAAAGGACACCATAAAAATTTCAAGAATCCGCTTATGTTCATGAATAGAATATCCCATAGGAAAAAGTAACAAGATTTTTTAGTCTATGACAATAATATCAACCAACAAATTTGATAATGACACTGATAAGTAGGCCACAATTATGAATGTTTTTAAAGTGTGTAGTAAACATTTCCCCTTCTTTTCTTTTTTTCCCATTTTGGGTGAAAAAAGGTATTCAACATAGTAAAAATAAATAAATGAACTTATGTTAGATGGGGAGGATGCAAAATAGACTTCTATTTTTTTCCCTCTTTTTCTTTCCCTTTCCACTTCTTGAACTTTATTTGAGCGCCAAAAAGGTATGATGTGCTTTAATAGATTTTAATGAAACTTGTCTTGTGAGGTTGCAGTGGCCGGTGTGGGAGATCTAAGGATATACTGGTTTGGACTTTGGTTTGCAGGTTCAACAGAAAAGGACTGTTGGAAATTTGGTTTATAAGAAACATGAATTCAGTTCTTGAAATAAAACAAGCAAAGGAAGACCCAGAAATCCACTGGAGTTAACAAAAACAGACTCGCGAATTTCAATTTCCATAATTCATAATTTAGTTTTCTAGGTTTAATAATGGCTGTACATTATAAATTGTTCTTTTAAAAGGCACGTAGGGAGATGTTCCAACATATGGAGGAAGAAATTAGTACAACAAGAACAAGTTCGATACAAGAGAACACATATTCATGAGTAGATTTTTTTCATAAAAAGTGTACCATGCAATGACATGAATGGATTAATGAGATACCAAAGTTTAAGGAGACTTACATGAGACAGTTCAACATCTTCGGAGCTGCACCCTTGTCAACACGATACTCTCCATTAACAAGGTAGTCGGGCTCTTTAATTACAGGAAACACTCCACCACCGATTCTCACCATCCACAAAAACCTAGTATGAAGTAATTCCATCATTATATGTCTAATGTTAACTTGTAAAAGTGTAAAACAACAAAAACAACTAAAAATTAATAATAATAATCTCAGTTCATTTAAGTTTCACGAGTAAAAGTAATATATTGTCAAGATCTAAATATATATCATCAAAAGAAAAGGGACTACAGGGGATCTCCCATAGCACTAAAGCGGAGGAGGAGACCCAGAGAGGGAGTTACTGAATGACCCAGTTCAATTATATAATAAAAAAATCGACGCTAAGCACGTTACACAAAGATATCTGACAGCCCATATATTGTTTACACTTTTTTGTTAAAGTTGGAAAACAAGCATATTCAAATCAAAATTAGTAGCAAACTACATGCCTCTAAAAGTTAGTCCAATATTGATCATTTTGTTAAAATTAATGGAATATGTAATTTTGTATGGCCTTACTTGTTAATGTCATCAGAAGAATAACCAGTCACACCACCAAATACAACTAAAACATAATCAACATCAAGTGATCTCATTATGTCATAAGCCTCATCTTCATAAGATGACATTGCACGTCCAACAGTAGCAATGTGTGTATTATTCCAGGTGTTGTTGTCAACTATAACAGTTCTGTTTCCCATTGCAGTGATCTGATACCCATAATCCCACCATGACATCACCTTAGCATCCTGAGGAGTATTTTGACGAAGCCAAAAGTATGCCTCACGATAATCATCAAAAATGACTCTGTTGCCATGGGCACCCCTTGCAGCCAAGACAATCGAAGGAGATGAGTATGCTTCTGATGTCACCCAGGTACAGTGGGTGGCATACGTACTGAGCAAGTAAAATGCACCGAAAAGTAGGGCTATAGCACCATTTCTTTGGAAAGGCTGAGACTGATCAATGGAAACCTGTTTGTACGACAAAATGTGAGCAACGCTACTGACTGTATATCAATATTCTAGAACTAACTATAGTTAAAACACCAAAGCAAGATAAGAAAATAGATGTTTCATAAACATTAAATGATCAAAAAGAAGAACCAAACAATATAAAATTTCCATTTTAAAAATGAAGATAAAAATATATCCTTATTTGAAGATTACTATCTACAAAGTAAAGCATATATTAGATTAGTGTTTTGCTTTAACAACTCTGTTTTCAATTTTACTTTATTTTATTTTTTAAGCTTTTGGCCCTGGATGTTCGAAGGGGAGACCTCCAAGTGGCCCCAAGGTTTTTTGTGACTGTGGGGCTTCGAACCTTGAAACAAATGCCTACCTAGCTCTTTCCAACACTCCTCCTTACCACTAGGCCACCTCTTGGGGTTACTCTGTTTTTAAAATTATATTCAACAGGAAAAATAAGAAACGAAATAACCAAATAAAAGATAAGAAGCGCAAACACTACAGCTAAAGCTAAACAAACTAGTGCACAAGGGCAAGATACCAATTCTTTTAATCCTTGAAAGCACTTAAGTTACAAGTGTTTTCCCCTTGATTAACCCCTACTGAGACCCTCTTTCTTTTGAAACACTTACAAACCAAAGTTTTACCAAGCCACTCCACGATAACAGACCATGATCATTTACAGTCACAGATAGGAAATTCATGTTATCATCTATGACCAAACTTTCACCAAATAGTTGTCAAATGATTCGAGTGTCAATACCTCTCTTAACTATTATATCCCAAAAATTTCATTTCCTACCCCATCTAGACCAGCAAATAATAAATTCTAGAAAGAAAGAGCTTCACCACAACCAGATCACTAACCTGCATTCAAGTTTTCTATTTGATTCCAACCTAGCAAGAAAGGAGCTTCTAATGAAACTGATCACTGATTGTCTTGACATTGATAATAGACAATATTCAATGCAAATAACTTAGATTTCTTAATTGTGAAGTCTTATAATACTAGCTGAGTAGTGAGTACAGAACATACAACAGCAAGTGTACATAGCATTTGGTTCAACTCTTCTTACAATTTTGAAAAGAGAACATTTCCAAAAATAGCATAAATAAATTGACAATAAGAAAAATTGAAGTGGAAAAATATAAACATATTGTATTAATATATGTATACATTAGTTAATTTATAATCATAACTCCAAAAGAACAAGCGCATATCATTTTAAATCCTCGTTATTGTATATCACCTCCAACTCAACTTAACCCAACGAAATGTTTAACAGCATGTAACGCAGTTCATAAACGTTTTGGACTTTAGGACGTTAAGTAGAAGCTTGCACTAGTATATGATTAAATATTCCTAGTACATGTCTGTAGCAAAAGGTTCTTTCTAATAACATAAACAATTAGGCATAAATCAAAATTCAAAACAAAAGATTCAGGTCTAACCTTGGAAGAGCTTTTAACACTACCAGTTCCTTTACTAGAACCAGTCTGAGAAGCCTTATTACTTGACCTTAACAACTGTGTCAAATTCTTCACTGTTGCAGACACAGCAATGGCACTAATAAGGCAAACCGCTGGTGTAGCAACAAGAATTAACCGAACCATAACACCGGCAAAATACATGCTTGTGAGCCCATACATTACAATAAATATCGTCGCATCTGATAGCCGTTTGAAGCAAAAATAGAGACCTGCTGGGAAAAGGAAAAGAAGGATGTGAAAATCAAACATGAAAGATGACCACGCTGTTGGTTGATGCTCCGAGACGGATGCGATAATTGGGATGTGATCCTTTGCATAAGTAGGATCAAGCAAAGAATAAAATCTTCCAGTCCATGGAGATATATAACCCGATGCCATGCCAACTCCCAAAGCAAGACCACCAACACCAACAGCAGAGGTAACAGTGATCCTCAAGAAGGCTTGGAATAATTTTGTGTCACTTAACATGTACTTAACCCAGTCCAGAAAATAAAACACCTAAGCAAAAATAATCCAAATTAGCCCAAGAAATTGAATCAGGAAATTAAACAAAGAAAAAATTGGAATGGCTCAAATAATCCGTACAATTGTGCCTTATGCATAAAACCAATAAACTAACCATTTCAAATACTAAAATTTAAAAAATAACCTCACTTAATTTACTCAATGTGACCAAGATGGTCGCACAATGTAAATTTATAGTCGTTTTGCGACCATAATGGTTGTTTATGGTCGCAGAGTATAATTCATCGTTTTTGCGAACTTAGAAGATTATTTTGCTAAAAAAAATTTTTGTAAAGTTATTTTGCTAATAAAAAATTTCATGCTTTTTTCTACAAAACACTCTTTCAGGAAAAACTAGCAAGATAAGACCTTTGATACTCGAATAACATGAGCAAACCTGAATCAAGAAGAAGACTCCCATGGCAGCCATATGCTCCCCAGACTGAACATGCTGAAAACCCACAAACCGAATTTGCATAGCTAGCAACATTCCCACCACGTACATACAATTATAAGCAACGTACAATCTCATTGAGTACCTCCCAGTGACCAACAACACCAACACGTAAAGAGGAATCAAATTAATGATAAACACATAACCACCCCAAGCGGAAACCATGTAAAAGTAGCCAAAAGCCGAAGCCAGAGACCAAGCCAACGAACCAGTATTAACGGCTTTCACAAACAAGTAGAACGTCAGCAACAAAGCAAAGATCGCAACACCCTCATTGTCATAAGACCCAGCTACTGATCTCGAGATATAACCAGGGCAAATTGCGATCAATGCCGCAGCAACTAGACCCGCCCCTGTGTCCCAAATCTCTTTCCCGAATAAATACGCCACCACAGTCGTGTTGGAGGCGAAAAAAGGCGCGGTCAAGACGCAGACTTCGCGAATATGAACGGTGAAACGGAGAAATCTGAGCGTCCAATAGATGAACGCAGCGGTGACCATTAGCCCCGGATACAAGGTCCCGCCAATGATCCGGCCGAGAGGGTACCAACTCTCGGAGTCAAACCAATTCCAGAACTCATAAAAACCCTTCTCAGTCAAGTAAACAGTGGTCCGGTAGTTAAAGTAAGGGTCAAATTCATGGATCATGGACTCATAACGAAGAACACTGAACAATCGAGTGATGAATGCCAAGATGTAGACAAGGCCTAGAATTGAGACTCGGATCAGGAGCTCCTGTTGCTTGGTCTTGAGCTTGAAAGACTTGAGGGAAAAATGGGTGAGCAGATCGGGCTTAAGATTAGCCGGGGTAGATGAGGAGGACCCAGATTTGGTAGTGGTGCCGTTGACCGGCTCGGGCTGGGCCTTCGCCACCATGATTGGGAGAAAAGAAAAGAAAATGGAATTTGAATTAAGTTTTTATGAATTGGGAGATTATGCTTTTGGGGAGTGGGACTACACAAGTGATTCTGCCATTGGAGGAGCACTAAATAAGAGCTTTAAACCCTAAAGAAATAAATAGGAGAAGCAGTACTTCTGAGCCTCATCCACGGTACGGCCTATACGGAGACAGATTTTGGCGAGATCTGAAAACTGAAATTGAGCGAGTTGTGTGTGTGTGTGTGTGAGTGAGTGAGAGCAACTCATTGTTTTTTTTTTTTTTAATAATAATTATAATAAAATACTTTTGTGAATATTCATTATTTATTTTTTTGGTAAATACTATTTTGAATATTGTGTTTTGCAAAAGCTACTAATTGGGATTTTTTGTTTTGTTAAATGATAAAATAAACCATGTATTTCTAAAATTGTATAAATAGGACTTGAACTGATTTTTGTCAACATTAAACTGAATAATAATCTAATCTAAAGATGTTATGACAAAACTAGTTACATTTTTTGTATCTGTTCGTGTTAAGAATTGTCTTAAAGTTGGTTATGTTAACAAATAAAATTGTTGAAAATTAAGCACAGTGTCCTATTTTTACTATTTTGGAAAATATAGAATTTGTTATCCCAAATTTTGCACTCTGACGTGGCATCACGAGAATGGTGACACGTGAAGTCCACTTGGAGCATTTGCTCGGGAAGATAGACCGAGCAGGATGCCTCGCTGGCACATCCTGAATAAGATATTCAGCGATCCGTGCAGAGCATCCAACACTTAGCGAATTCAGCTTTCGCATCATGAGTCATCAGCTCAATCCATATAACTCAGGGATCAACTTACGTGGATATGGCATACACATAATCCCACTATCAGTGTATTCAGCCTCAATCCCACGATCCTTGCATTCAGCATTGATCACACGATCTTTCTGTTTATGTGCATTGTAACGAGAGAGGAAACTCTTCCTCCTCAAGTTTCTCAGCCCTATAAATAGTGAGGAATGTTCACTGGACAAGGGACCGAGAGATTGAAAGTCGATACGCAGCTAAGCTAAGACTATATTATTATCTAAGAATTATATATTCAGAGATACTGTTGTAAGAGCTATAAGAAAAGGAATCTTCTTCCTTGTTCTTGAGTCAATACAAATAACGAGGATTAGGCTATTACCGAACTGCTCGGGGCTGAACCTCTATAAAATTTCTGTGTCTTATTACTGCTTTATTATATATATTCATTACGACATATCGTTTATCACTTATCAAAAAGACTCATTGTCGTTGGCTAAAAGTGAAGTCAACAAAATTCATTTTGTCATTTAACAAAACAGAGGGTCCAATTGATAACTTTTACAAAACACGTGGTCTAAAATGGTATTTACCTTTTTTTTTTTTTTTTGAATGAAAGTAACAACTTCATTAAATAGCTAAATCTACTATTACAAAAGACTAAAGAGAGGAGGAAATAGTGCTCTCAGTAAAACTATGATCAAACCAATTAACAAGAGCCACGAGCCAAATAATAGGCAGTCTTATTAGCAGATCGTTTAACGAGATAAATATTAATATTATTGAAAGAAGATAATAAAAGATGACACTCTTTAACAAGCTGACCAAAAATAGAAGGCATGTCAACAAAAATGTGTAAGGCTTGTAAAGCAACAAGACAATCAATCTCAATTACAACATTTGAAAGATTATTTACTATTATGCAACTTAAAGCCTCTTTGATGCTCATCATTTCAGCCACTGGTGCATTTGAAAGACCAACAGAGTAGGTTGCAGCAACCATAATATTGCGATATGAACAGTTGAGAGAATGAAAAATGAGAGAAACAGAAATTGAATTCATTAATTGGAAAAGGAAAGATACAACCGGGTATATATACAGGGGAAATAAAAAGGAAAGCATGACAAGAAAACAACCAAAGAAAGAGAACTAACTAACATAACTAAAACACCTAAAATAACGGACACAACCAACTGAAATAACTGACAACAGTAACTACATTAACAGCCTTAACAGCCTAAAGTGAAGTAAATCTAATATCCCCCCCCCCCCCTCAAGATGGACTGTAGATATCATAAACAGTCATCTTGCGTATATGGGATGAGAGAATAGTGGAGGGGAGAGGCTTTGTAAAAGCATCTGCCAACTGTAATGTAGTGTTGACAAGAATGAGACGAATAATTGAGGCCTTAATCTTTTCTCGAATGAAATGACAGTCGAGATCAATATGCTTGGTTCATTCGTGGAAAGTTGGGTTGTTTGCGATATGTATGGCAAATTGGTTATCACAATAGATGAAGGCAGGAGCTTGTTGACTGATTTGGAAATCAGTTAATAGGTACTGAATCCAAGTGATCTCACTGTTGGTGCTGGCAAGAGCCCGAAACTCAGCCTCTGCAGAGCTCTTAGAAACAGTAGTTTGTTTCTTTATTTTCCATGATATGAGGCAGTCGCCTATAAAGATGCAAAAGCCGGTTACAAAACGTCTTGTTGTGGGGCAAGCAGCCCAGTCGGAGTCTGAGAAGCCTCTGAGGTGAAGGGACGAGTTTGAGTTGTAAAGAAGGCCCTGCCCTGGGCTTCCTTTCAAATATATGAGCAAATGGTGCACGACTTGCATATGTGTGGTTTTAGGAGATGACATAAATTGGCTCAAGGTGTTAACAGCGAATGTAATGTCAGGACGTGAAAGAGTGAGGTATAGCAGCCTACCTATAAGATGTCTATAGGGAGAGGGGTCATCAAGTTGGTGTCCTTCTTGATCATCAAGCTTAGTTCTGGGGTCCATTGGAGTTTTGGCAGGTTTACTTCCTGTGTAGCTGGTGTCCTCAAGGAGTTGGAGAGTGTATTTGTTGGATATATTTTACCAGCATCTAGATTTACTAACAAGTATGTTTCATTAACATCCTAATATGAATTCTAAAACAATGAAATAAACACATATAAAGTTTAGGAAACCTTACATTGGGTGCAACGGAATATAATGACTCCTTCCGTTCAGATATCTAGCCCTTGATTCATTTCTGTAGCAGAGCATTATCAATATCTGAACCTGGATCTCTTTCTCTCCTTCCTTTGATGCTGAATCTCCTTCTTGTTGGTTGATTTTGCATTATTTGATAAAACCCTATAAGTGTGGCCGGCCATGGGCCTTGGATAATGGGCCTCACTTATGCAATTTTGCTGTTTTATCATTCCTGCATCTCATTTTCTCAAAGACGCCAATTTTCAAAGGGAAATTTCATTTTTAATGCTTAAAAAAATACCCTCTAACAAAATTTAAACTTCTAATTAATTTATACAATTAAATGCTATTATTTTCAATTTTTACCCAAAATACCCTCCCTTTCATTTTCCTTCTCTCTGTCTCTGTCTCTTTCTCTTCCTCACTCTCTCTTCTTCTTCCTCGCACCACCGAGACCAACCAAACCCAGGCACCAAGACCACCCAACCACCACTACCGAACCTCCTTTCCTCCACCACCGAACCTCCTCATCTATCCAAAAACCCAGACGAAACCCAGAGGCCCAAGACCGGTCGGACCTCCATAGCACTCAAGCATCGAAAACCCCAGAGGCCTCGAACCTCTGTCTCCGTCTTCATCTTCGTGTTTATTTTTTTTATTGGATTTTTTTTATTACATTTATCGATAAGTTATCGATATGTTATCGATAGTTTATCGATGACATTTATCGATAGGTTATCGATAGTATATCGATGACATTTATCGATAAGTTGTCGATAGGTTATCGATAGGTTATCGATGATTTCTGTTTGCACACAAAAAAAGCAGTGCGCAGACAAAACCATCGATAAACTATCGATAAACTATCGATAACCCATTGATAATTCCATTTTGGCTAGAAAATCATACCCTCCACCACCATCTAATGTCTCAAACAAATACAAATTCAATGAGCTTCTGGTTGGGGGAGGGTTAAGTGGGTGGTGGTGAATGGCGATGGTGGTTGAGAGAAGCTGAGGAGGAGGAAGAGAGAAAGATTTGGGGGTTGTTGGATTAAGTTTTGGGTAGATGAGGAGGTTCGGTGGTGGAGGAGAAGAGGTTCAGTGGTGGTGGTTGGTGGTCTCGGTGCCTGAGTTTGAGGGAAAGAGAGTGAGGAAGAGAAAGAGACAAAGAGAGAAGGAAAATGAAAGGGAGGGTATTTTGGGTAGAAATTGAAAACAATAGCATTAAATTGTATAAATTAATTATGAGTCTAAATTTTGTTAGAATGTATTTTTTTAAGCATTAAAAATGAAATTTCCCTTTTCAAATTCAACCATTTAAATGTCAATTCTAATTATTTAATAACTAAAAATTAATTAGACATATAAAGTCTCTTAATTAATAAATAAACCTAGAATCTCTTTTCTTTACAATTTCGCCCTTGCTTAGTGAAAATTCATAAAGTAGACATAGTCTAACTTTAGAATTATAATTGATTAATCAAAATCAATTAACTGAGTCTTACAAGCAGTATTGTCTCAACTAGTATGGGGACCATGGGTCTATATATCCGAGCTTCCAATAAGTAGATCAAGAATTTATATCTTAAATTCACTGACTTATTAATTCTTCATTGAATCCACGCATAGAACTTAGAATTGCACTCTCAGTATATAGAACGCTCTATATGTTCCGCGATATAGATACATCATTAGTTATCCATTGTTATAATCCTAATTTGATCAATGATCCTCTAATAGATGATCTACATTGAATAGGCACTAAGTTACCGTTACACCTTCAATGTATTTTATCCTTAAAACACTTAGCTCCGTATAAATGATATTTCAGCGAAGTGAAATGAGATCTCCACCATTTATCTCTGTTTAGCCAAGCTCGAAGAATATCATCGTTTCACTTCTAAATTCCTATAGAAGTTATAGATTCCATATTTATGTTAGCGCTCCCACTCAATTATACTATCATGTTCCCAAAATGTACGTATCACCCTGACCCAAAAGTAGGCTTAACTAACAAATCAAAGAACACGTATAATACTCTTGAGATCGAACCTAAACATATCAGGATTAAGATCATTTGATCTAGGATCAATAGGTGATATTGAATTGAATAGATATTACGGTAAATTTTAATATATCTAATCAAAGTTCAATATCGGTCCCTTCCGATGTATACTCCATACATCCGATGCTGGTAAACTTTGCCAATGTCCTGGAAAGGACATAATACTTATCCAAGGTGTAAGAATACCTATCGCTGATTATCATGTCAGTCTAAATCCAGTGAACTGACAAATCAGGGAATAAACTTTCGAACATATAATTAAGATTATATTCCACTGTGTTGACAACACTATAATCATTAACAAATTCATATGTTCTGGACTTAAATAGAATTCATACATTATACGAATAATCATGAAATAAATCATGTGAACCATGCAACAATAAATGTTATTTCTGATCTTTATCAATAAGCAATTATGATTATATTGAAATGAGTTTTATTTAGGGCATAAAACCCAACTAGTTACTTGAAGACATTATTATATTGAAATGAGTTTTATTTCGTTGTGACAAGAAAACTCCCTCTGCTGATCTAGCGATTTCAAAACCCAAGAAGTATTTAAGAGGACCAAGTGCCTTGAGTTGAAATTGGTCATTGAGAGAGTCTTCAGCTGGTGAAGTAATGTAATGTCAGGTCCGGTTATAATAATGTCGTCTACATAGACGAGTAGAGCAATAAAATTGTCATGAGATCCTCGAGTAAACAAAGTGTAGTCTGCTTGAGATTGAGAGAATCCTGCTGAGAGAAGAGCATCGGAGAGTTTCTTATACCATTGTCTTGAAGATTGTTTGAGACCGTATCTAGATTTGTGAAGTTTGCAGACCAAATTGGAATTGTCTTCTGAATTAGGAGGAGTGAATCCCGGGGGTAATGCCATGTAGACTTCTTCTTGAAGATCTTCGTTGAGGAAGGCGTTGTTGATGTCGATTTGGAGAGTGGGCCATTATTTGATAGAGGAAATGGCCAGTAATAACTTGAAAGTAACCATCTTGGCAACAGGAGAGAAAGTGTCAAAAAAATCTAACCCTTCTTGTTGAGTGTAACCTTGAGCGACCAGACGTGCCTTGCATCTTTCAACAGAGTCATCACTGTTGTATTTGATCTTGTATACCCAACGACAACCAATAGCTCTTTTGTGAGGAGGAAGTTTAACCACTGTCCATGTCTTGTTTCGAAGTAGAGCATGAATCTCATTGTCCATAGCATCATTCCACACCTTATATTGTCGGACTTGATTGTAATTCTTTGGTTCGAAAAGAGCGGTAACTGCAAGAATAAAAGCTTTGTGAGATTTTGACAATTTATCGTAAGAAAGGAATTTGTGAAGGGGGTGAGGTGTGGAAGATTGATCTTGTATGGAAGAATTGCATTCATAATCTTGAAGGTATGCAGGAGGTTGAGTTGTTCTAGTTGTTCTTCTTGGTACATCATGGCCTGAGTTAGGAACAGTTTCAGGAATAACAGAAGGGTCCTGAGATGTGCTGAGGTCCATGACAGCAGTAGTATTTCTGGGCAGATCAGGTGCTTGAGGATCAGGAGGCATGACAGTAGCAGCAACAATATTTCTAGGCAAATCAGGTGTTTGAGAGTTAGGAGGCATGGCAGTAGCATTGTGTCCAGGCATATCAGACTCTTGAGAGATGTTTGATCTTTTTTCTACAGGGAAATCACTCACATTTGTGTTAGACACATTAGTAGATGGAAAAACTAAATGAGAGAAAGGATCAATATTAACATCTGAGGTGTTTAATGTCAGAAAAGGAAAGATATTTTCATGGAAAATTACATTTCGAGAAACAAAAATTTGTTTATCATTTAAGTCATAAAGTTTGTAACCTTTAATGCCTTGTGGATACCCTATAAAAACACAAGGCTTTGCTCTTGGGGCAAATTTGGTACGATTATCAGTAAGAGTACATGCAAAAGCAAGGCATCCAAAGTTTCTTAGATTAGAATAGTTCGGAGTAGTACCAAATAATAACTCAAAAGGTGTCTTATTGTGAAGAAGAGGAGTAGGGGTTCTGTTGATTAAAAAAGTTGCTGTCATTATACATTTAGACCAGAATTTTATTGGCATTTTTACTTGGAAGAAAAGAGCACGAGCCACATTTTATAAATGTTGATGCTTTTTTTCAGCAATAGCGTTTTGTTTTGGTGTTTCCACGCAAGTGAAGTCATGCATAATTCCAAGTTTCGCAAAAAGATCTTTAAACACAAGTTCAGGTGCATTATCAGAACGAAATTTCTTAATAGTGCATTGGAATTGAGTTTGAACATAAGAGAGAAACTGATGCATTATTTCAATAACATCAGATTTATGTCTTAGAAGATAGACCCATGTAAATCTTGTGTGATCATCAACCAAAGTCAAAAAGTATTTATAGTTTGAATGGAAACTAATGTGATAAGGGCCCCAAGTATCACAATGGACAATATCAAATTTATTTACAGCAGTAGAATTGCTATTAGGGAAAGAAAGCTTTCTTTGCTTTGCTAAAGGAAAAATATAACAAGGTTTGTTCTTATGTAGGGAGCTAACACTACAGTTTAAAGTGTCACTTAGAAGGGTAAGTCTCCTTTGAGATGGATGTCCCAATCTTGAATGCCAAAGTTCAGCAGTCACATAGAAGGAGTAAGCATTATGAGTTGAAGCATCCATCACATAGAGGCCACTCATGACCTTACCTCTGCCAATCTCCCTCTGGCTGTGTTTGTCCTGAATAGAGAAATCATCAGTATGGAATTTTACTGAAATGGAGCCACTGTTAGTTATGCTGCTGACAAACATGATATTGTATTTAAAACTAGGAACATAAAGCACATCAGTAAGAATTAAATGCTCATTCACAGCAATGGAACCACTTTGATTAACAAAAATAGATTCATTGTTTGGAAGAATTAACCTGGTTTTGAATATGGGAGACAAATATTGAAATAATTTTATATTGTTACATATGTGTCAGGTAGCTCCTGAATCTATTATCCAAGAATCATCATTTGGAGCAATATAATGGTGGGATAGAATGATACCTGTAGCTCCTGAGGAGGAGCTAGGATCTGTATTGGGCATACCGATTTGTTGATTGGCAAGGAGATTCAAGAGTTGTTGATATTGTTGGGCATTTAGTTGAGGCAAAATCGTATGTCCTTCATCACTGTAACTTTTAGAATCTGTACTGGTTTGAACCTGGTTGGCCGAGGCATCCTTAGACTTGTTGTTCTTGAATCCTGGAGGATATCCATGGATCTTGTGACACTTTTCAATGGTATGGCCAAGCACGTTACAATGCGTGCAAAAGGGCCTGTTTTTCTTTGGGGGATGACTTTTGGAACCTTGAGTATCATACTTTGGGTTGGCATTCCTATCAGATTGAAAAGCAAAGGCCATATTAGTGTTGGAATCATTTCCATAAGAGAGATTACCTTTCTGGTTTTCTTATTGAGTAACAAGATGGAAAACACGATTGGCTTCTGTAATGGCTCCATTAAAAGAATGTTGCTGCGTATTTGAGAAAAATGGTCTGAAAGTCCCATTAAAAATGACATGATGTACTCCATGTGGTGGTGATCTTGGAGCCTTTTAACACCACCACAAGTGCATCCGTTGCAGGTGCGATTGGGTCTATAGGTGGACAATTCTTCCCATATGGTTTTTAGTCGAGTGTAATACATGCTGATGGTTTGGTTCTCTTGACGGAGATTCATCAAACCTTTCCTTAGATTGAATATGTGCAGCCCATTCTGCTGCTGAAATCTAATCTTTAAATCTGTCCAAATAGCAGCTGCAGATTCATCGTAAAGCAAGCTAGAAGAAATTTCTTTAGAAACGGAATTGAGAATCCAAGATATAACAATGTTATTATTCCTAATCCAAGCATTATAAAGATTATGTTCAGAATATGAGGTTTAGAAATAGAACCATCAAAGAATCCTAATTTGTTCTTGACAAATATTGCGAGTTGCATTGCACGCCTCCATGATATTGTTGGATATATTTTACCAGGATCTAGATTTACTAACAAGTATGTTTCATTAACATCCTAATATGAATTCTAAAACAATAAAATAAACACATAAGAGTTTAAGAAATCTTACATTGGGTGCAGCGGAATATAATGACTCCTTCCGTTCAGATCTCTAGCCCTTGATTCCTTTCTGTAGCAGAGCATCACCAAGATCTGAACCTGGATCTCTTTCTCTCCTCCCTTTGATGCTGAATCTCCTTCTTGTTGGTTGATTTTCCACAGTCTTACACACTATGATTGAGATACCACTTAATGTGTGTGGGCACTCTCTCATTCACTCAAGGATTTCGAAATTTAGAGAAGAAAAGAAGAGAGAAGGCGGCGGCTAGAAATTTTTCTCTGAAGGAATGAGATGTATCATCTTTTTCTAAAGTCATCACTACCTATTTATAGGTAACCATCTAGGTTTAAGTTAGAATTATTTGGCATTAAAATAATAATAAAAAAAAAATGATAAAAGCCTACAATAGTGGCCGGCCTGGGCTTTGGATAATGGGCCTCACTTATGCAATTTTGCTGTTTTATCATTTATGCATCTCATTTTCTCAAAAATACCAATTTTCAAATTCAACCATTTAAATGTCAATTCTAATTATTTAATAACTAAAAATTAATTATTAAATAATATTGTCATTTAATATATTTACTAATTAGACATATAAAGTCTCTTAATTAATAAATAAACCTAGAATCTCTTTTCTTTACAATTTCGCCATTGCTTAGTGAAAATTCATAAACTAGACATAGTCTAACTTTAGAATTATAATTGATTAATCAAAATCAATTAATTGAGTCTTACAAGCAGTATGGTCTCAACTAATATGGGGACCATGGGTCTATATATCCGAGCTTCCAATAAGTAGATCAAGAATTTATATCTTAAATTCACTGACTTATTAATTCTTCGTTGAATCCACGCATAGAACTTAGAATTGCACTCTCAGTATATAGAACGCTCGATATGTTCCACGATATAGATACGTCATTAGTTATCCATTATAATCCTAATATGATCAATGACCCTCTAATAGATGATCTACATTGAATAGGCACTAAGTTACCGTTACACCTTCAACATATTTTATCCTTAAAACACTTAGCTCCGTATAAATGATATTTCAGCGAAGTGAAATGAGGTCTCCACCATTTATCTCTGTTTAGCCAAGCTCGAAGGATATCATCGTTTCACTTCTAAATTCCTATAGAAGTTATAGATTCCATATTTATGTTAGCGCTCCCACTCAATTATACTATCATGTTCCCAAAATGTACGTATCACCCTGACCCAAAAGTAGGCTTAACTAACAAATCAAAGAACACGTATAATACTCTTGAGATCGAACCTAAACATATCAGGATTAAGATCATTTGATCTAGGATCAACATGTGATATTGAATTGAATAGATATTACGGTAAATTTTAATATATCTAATCAAAGTTCAATATCGGTCCCTTCCGATGTATACTCCATACATCCGATGCTGGTAAACTTTGCCAATGTCCTGGAAAGGACATAATACTTATCCAAGGTGTAAGAATACCTATCGCTGATTATCATGTCAGTCTAAATCCAGTGAACTGACAAATCAGGGAATAAACTTTCGAACATATAATTAAGATTATATTCCATTGTGCTGACAACACTATAATCTTTAACAAATTGATATGTTCTGGACTTAAATAGAATTCATACATCATGTAAATAATCATGAAATAAATCATGTGAACCATGCAACACTAAATGTTATTTATGATCTTTATTAATAAGTAAATCTGATTATATTGAAATGAGTTTTATTTAGGGCATAAAACACAACAGATATGTAGTTATCTTGCCCTGTTAGAGGCTGAGAAACAAGAATATTACCGGGGTTGTCGTTGTGGTGAAGGTAATAAGGATTGGATGGATCCTCAAGAGGATTTCTTGGATTCACAACCTGGTTGCATTGAGTTGCAGAAATAGCAGAACTTGGAACTCCAATTTCAGCTCTAGTTTCTTGATTGTCAGTAGACATATTCGACTAGAGAAGAACACTGGAAACAACTTCCAGGAGAAAGAATCGGGATGGAGAAAAGAGAGACAGATCAGTACACCACCATTACCGGAGAAGAAGGAGGCGCTGCCTGGTAGGGAAGAAGCGGAAGCGGATAAGATCAGTGGAGAAGCTTGCTTCTCCGCTCTGATACCATATTGCGATATGAACAATTGAAAGAATGAAAAATGAGAGAAACAGAAATTGAATTCATTAATTGGAAAAGGAAAGATACAACCGGGTATATATACAGGGGAAATAAAAGGAAAGCAGGACAAGAAAACAACCAAGGAAAGAGAACTAACTAACATAACTAAAACACCTAAAATAACGAACACAACCAACTGAAATAACTGACAACAATAACTACATTAACAGCCTTAACAGCCTAAAGTGAAGTAAATCTGATACATAATAACAACACCATTTGAATTTCGAGCAATTAAACAAGTACCGTACGCATTCTTGGCTTCAAAAGTTGCTCCATCCACATTAATCTTGATAATCCCTTCATCATATTTAGTCCAAAAGTCCTTATTGCCAACACAATTTGAGTTATGTAACAGCAGCTCAAAACAATTAAGTTTGAGCATATTTCCATAAACCAAAAATGTTATGTGCTAGAAAGACTACGTCAGTTGCCGAACGAGTACGATTACTCCATAAAAGCTCATTACGTGCCTTCCAATTTACCTTGAAACCTAGCGCACAACGTTGAGTTCTATTCGAAGTGGATCACAGGCTGGAGCGGAGAGAGGAGGATGGAACTTCTTCTTCTGTGCGAAAGAAAAGCAACCTGAAGCTAGCATCCCGTGCCGTAAGGTTGAGCCCGCTTTCGCTTACTGTGCCGGGGACATATTGATGAAAATCCAATGAAAGGGGTTTAGCAACAACCAACCAACCATTAAGACTTCTTCAACAACATCGCCTTTATGCCGAGACCAGAAATCAACAAACCAATCCTGAAAATTAACAATTGTCAAAGAAGGCAGAGCAATAGCAAACCTGGTCCAGCAATATTGGGAAAAAAGGCATTCAACAAGAAGGCGGTGCGCTGTTTTAGCAGCTCCATTACATAATAGACAATGTAAGTCAACAAAGACATGCTTAATTTGTAATTGAACACGAGTCGCCAAGCAACCTGTAAGAGCTCTCCAAGCAAAATTAAGAACTTTTGGTAGAATCTTCAACTTCCAAATATGCTTCCACATTTTCGATCCCGAGTTTATAGACCAACTGCCCTTCCAAATTTGGAGATACTGATAGACACTTTTAACTGTGTAGAATCCTGACACTTCCTTGTTTCAATACCAATTATCACTATCAAGGTTCTAGCTTAGAGGAGTACCTAAAATGAGAGGAATATCCCTATGGTAATTAATTAGTTTTTTTTATCAATAATACTATTAATGATCAAAAAATTATTTTTAAAAATAGAGAAAAATAATTAAAAATATCAAAAAAAGTCAGAAGCATTAAATTTAACTTTATTATTATAAATTAGATACAAAATGTATAAATTTGTAAATTTCCCAATTTTTTTTTTTTTTTGAAAAAAACCATTTTCTTTGTTGAAACATAAAAAAGAGTAGGCTTGATCCAGGAGTGAGGGATGGACCTTTATGGTAGGTCAAGAAGCCCATATACATACGGAGAAGGAGGAGAGAGAGAGAGAGAGAAGAGAGAGAAGTCGTAGGTTCCTTCTTCTGCCTGAGATCCTGGGAAGGAAGACAGAAAGGGCACTAAACAAGAATACAATTCATTGAGCTATGGGTCGCCAAGCCGTAGCCAAGCTAATCGGCTCGATCGCCTCGCGCCGCCCTTCTTCCCTACTTTCTTCACCAGCCAAAGCTCACAGTCTTCGCCATTATGCGGCGGCTCCTCCCCCACCCCCTGCTGTCTTCGTCGACAAGAACACTCGCGTCATATGCCAAGGTATTACTGGCAAGAATGGAACTTTCCACACCGAGCAAGCCATCGAATACGGAACCAAAATGGTATCAAATCATTTCCAATCTTTTTACTTTTATATAAAAGTATTTGAAGTTCTACTGCAATTAGTGTATCGGGATCTGTGGTAAACTGAAATTTGAATTGATGTAGAAATGAGAATGGAAGCTGTAGAATTCAAACATAGGTCCGTTTTGATAGCTTGAAAAAAAAAACCTTTGGTCTTGGATCTTAGCGAAAAGGAGGGGAATATAGGGAAATTTTGGAATAGTTTTGTAGGATTTAAAATCCTCACAATGAGGAGGGTTAGGTCAAGTAGCCATGCTCGTCTCTTAAAGATTCTAGAGTTCGGGGGAGGTCAAGGAATTATTACAAAATGGCTGGATGTTTAGGTGGAATAGAAATGTGATCAGAATTTTGGTTATATCTGCAGATGATTTGACTTCTACAGAAAGTTGTAGTGATCTTGGATTTTAAATGGGAGACTTTATGGATTTTTAACATATGGGATTTAAAGTTTTTGTTTTTGTTTTTTCATGCTACTTAATGATTGGTCAATACTCAGTATGGTTTTAAGTCAATAATAAGCTATTCTTTCTTAATAAGATGGTAGTAGCTTCCCTTCTATGGTTGTAAATTGGAGTGCATCTTATTAATCATAACCTTTATTTCTTACAAAATAAAAAGGAGTAGTGATGTTGAAGCTCTTAAAGAGTAATTCAAATAAACTAGAAGAAGATGCGATGTGGATGACATTGAAGGCTGTTAAGTCTCTAGGAGTTGCCACTTAAATATGCATATGTTTTCAAAAAGTGATTGAGATGTGGTGTTAGAGACGCGTTTGAATTTCTTTTCATGCTTTTATACACTCTTATATCTGATTAGTTGCTTTGGTTTTGCTCAATTAGGTGGGTGGTGTAACACCAAAGAAGGGCGGAACAGAACATTTGGGACTTCCTGTTTTCAACAGTGTTGCAGAAGCAAAAGCCGAAACAAAGGCTAATGCCTCAGTTATTTATGTTCCCCCACCATTTGCTGCCGCAGCTATTATGGAGGCATTGGAAGCTGAGTTAGATCTTGTTGTGTGCATCACTGAAGGGATCCCACAACATGATATGGTAATGTGCATTACATAATTCTGATTTAAATTTAATTATGAATTCATTTCAAGACACTGTTTTTAAGGATGTTGTGTCTAATTCTAGTGCAGTAGTTATTTTGCCTCTCGTTTTATTTAATAGTGTGAAGTGATTATTATTAACTTTGAACTCATTTAAAAAATCATTGATGTCCTATTAGTTTTAAAATTTCCTTTTCAAGTAAATGTAGCCTGGAAGCTAATATTACAATATACAAATATCAGGTACGAGTAAAGGCTGCTATTAACAGGCAATCTAAGACTCGGTTGATTGGGCCAAATTGCCCTGGTATCATCAAGCCCGGTGAATGCAAAATTGGAATTATGCCCGGTTATATTCATAAACCTGGACGCATTGGAATTGTCTCTCGATCTGGGACCTTGACTTATGAAGCGGTGAGTCCTAACTTTTTTTTTCCATGAAATCAAAGGGTTTAGACCTTTTTTTTTTCCTTATATCTCTCTATGTCTTATAGGTTTTCCAAACTACTGCTGTTGGCCTTGGACAATCCACTTGTGTTGGAATTGGTGGGGATCCTTTTAATGGGACAAACTTTGTTGATTGCCTTGAGAAATTTCTTGAAGATCCCCAAACAGAGGGTAAGTCAATGTTTTCTTTCGATTTCTGTACTAGAACAACACATATTTGCTCTGGTATCAAGTATTATACGGAAACAATTATTTTTTATTAATCAAGTATCTGTGTTCATTTCAGGTATTGTTCTTATTGGAGAGATAGGTGGGACTGCTGAAGAGGATGCCGCTGCATTGATAAAGGTATGCAGCATATTTATCAAGTTTTGACTTTACTGATTTTTTTAAAGGGTTAAGTATACTATTTTAAATAAGTAACGTTCTTGCCACAAAAAAAAAATGTAACTTCCTTTCCTAGACATTCTAGTACAATAGTCAGGGCCTGGGGCTTGGTTCTAATGTCTGCACTTTAAGTTTTATTTGTGGTTAAACAGAAGGTTAGGATGAGTTGAGCCAAAAAGATTTCTGAAGGATTGGTTTTGGACATAAAGCTCATATGGGTCATTGAGTAATGCACACACAAAGATTGCAGACTATTAACACACAATGATGTGCAATTAATTTTAACAATTAATATTTTTAAGTGGGATCACATCATTTTAAATTCTTTTCTAGGGGACATGCTTTCTTTTTTTCTTGTTATTTTGTTAGGTGACTTTGTAGCTTCCTGGAAACAGTGATTTTGTACTACAGAACCCACAAACCCCTAACCCCAACCCTACACCACTTAATATTATTCCTAATTACTCTTAATATTATTGGAACTTTCAATAAAAGCCAATCTGCCATTCTACCACTGAGCTTTGTTGCCTCAGCGACCCCTGCGTCAAATGGTAAACACTCGTTAATTTTCATATTTTCTTATTTTACCAAAAACTTCTGCAATTCTAGTTCTTAGGAACCCAAGTATATTCTTATATGTTGTAGAAACACACAGTCAATGTATTAGAGTAATTTCCTTACCTCAAATCACATCATTATTGATTCTCAAAGGTATCTTTTTCTTATACAATTAGGTCGTTCTCAATTGGAGTTTAATTTTTCATTTTCTCAAGAAATATGAGGGATTGTGAGCAATGAGCATTAAGGGTCTGATCAGAATTAGATATTGTTTTATCTTAGTGAATGTTAAAGGAATGTATGGATTATTGGTCCTTCCACTTTGATTTTGATTAAGGATTGTGATGCTCCTTCAAGGGAAACTAGTTCTCTTTTATTTGGCAGTGCAGTAAGATTTTCATTGTCTGAAACGAGCTAAAGTAATGCTGTATTTAGCTTAAATAGTTATATCTATAATGAAATCTTTATGGTGATTTATCATAGCTTACATAAGTAATAAATGTAATTTCGTAGACTTTTTCTCCCCTTAAAACTTCACATGCAAGAAAGACAAGAAGTAATTGATTGGTATTAACTTAGACTGTCTTAGTTGATTGGTATTCATTTTGGTGAACGAGATATGTTTTTTCTTGTATGATAAAATGGATACTATTATTTAACTTTCAATAGTGAAAATATTATTTTGTGCCCTTGCCCCATAATTTTTAAATTTTTTTAGAGTTATGTCCTAAATCCTAAGTTTACTGCTGCACTGTGTTGTTCATTTAATATATTTTAAGCTTCTACACTAAACACATATATCTCATGACTTTAAACAGGAAAGTGGAACTGAGAAGCCTATTGTTGCATTTATTGCTGGACTAACTGCTCCTCCCGGTCGACGTATGGGTCATGCTGGAGGTAATATTTTGATTTATGACAACTTGCACCAAAATGGACTAATAAATCATTATAGTAATATTATTACTAGGGCATTTTTTCATCGATTGTTATTTGCCAACGTGTTAATCATCATGCATATGATTTCAACCCCAAGAGAGGTAGTCTAGCGGTAAAAGATGAGCAATAGAATTCGCTGGTAGGCACTAGGCGCTGTTCCAGAGTTCGAATACCCTTAGACTCATAAACTTGGGGGCCACTGGGAGGTGTTTAACATATGTTTGTTTGCGTTAGTGTCACTAGTTTCACATAAAGTGAATTATGGTAGCCCCGGGTGAGGCCATAAGAATGTAATCTAGCAGCATTGTTTCGAAACTTCATTCATAAAAATATAGGGAAGTGATTTACAATGTGGCTTCTTTCTGGTCATGCAGCTATTGTCTCTGGTGGAAAAGGCACAGCACAAGACAAAATCAAGACACTCAGGGAAGCTGGAGTTACAGTGGTGGAGTCACCTGCGAAAATCGGAACTGCAATGCTTGAGGTTTTCAAGCAGAGAGGCCTTGTGAATTAAAATTAGCATTTAAAGTTGATCGATGGATAATCCCATCTTTAATTCTTTCTTTTCCAAAACAAAATTCAGAAACAAAGCGCACATGCATACTCCAATCTTGAATTTTCTTACAATGATTTATCATCGCGGAACAGCGTTTGAAAATTTTCTCAACCTTTTGAGCTATAATATATTGCTGTTGTTAATCTAATAAAGTTATAGAAAGTTGTCTAGATCTTTCCCTAGGTCAGACTCAAATGGCATTCAATTCATCGTGTTTCTTTTTTCTTTTTTCTTCTTTCTTTTCTACCAAGCAATTCTAACATGTCTTTGGTTAAATATAGTTCTTTGTGCATAATATATTAGATGAGAAACAAACTAGTGATGAAACTTTCCAATAACAAAGCAACTGAGACAACTTCTAATTTCTTTTGATGAAATAGTCATCGGAACAGAATAAAAAGCTTTAAATTGAAAATTTTGAAATCTGAGAAAAAAATCAACCCCTCCCTAAATTTGATGAATGCAAATCAAAATGTTCCATTGCAACTTCTAGGAATCAAAACAGAAGATCATTTAATCAAATGAGCCACAAAACTAGAATCCTCTTCTCCAAGGATTCTTCCAAGATTGAGAGGCCAAGCCGCCTTGACAGTGATGACTTTCAAAGTGTTTAGTTTGAGTGCATAAGCATAGTTTTGTAAGGATTGTTATTAAGTATTTTAAGGTATCAAATACAAGTGGGCAACTCTTGACTGTGACTTCGAGGGAGAGTCATGTTCTTACTAAAGTTGCCAGAAACTATGGGTTTCTTGTTTACATACTTTGATGCATTTGTACCTCTTGTATTTACTAATGGCAAATATTGCCCAACGTTCTGAAATGTGGATTTACTTGGTGTCATATTTGCCAAATAGGACTGGATAAGTGTTTAGGGTTGCAAACTCTACAGAAAATAAATAACGAAACAAAGATTATAACAGAGTTTATTATGTAATTCGACTTTTAACCAAGTTCTAACTGGAGAGTTTGCTAGTCCTTTGCTTAAAGCATCATTTTTTAACAGACATTACTCAGATCAGAAGTTATGCTGACAAGATTCTTTTTGCAATTTCTATCCATTAAATTTTACTCCATTTTCATGCTAATTTTAGATACAACATCTAGAGTTTGAGCTAGAAGTGTATGTATATTACTTAAAAATTAAATTAAATTCCGATTCTAAAGTGCATATTCTGTTAAGTATCAGAAAAAGAAAAAAAAAATCAATGAATTTCAAATATACGTCCAAGGATGTCCTCAACAAACAAATACGAAAACAGGACCTAAAAGAACCTAATTAGTTCTTATGGAATGTGAACTATACAATAATCCATTAGACACCAAACAAATACACATCACACCACATTTTTTGGAGGTTGGGCACATCCCTGGTTCCCTATTTCGTTTCTCTTTCATTTAAGTGAGAAATGACAAAACTAAGCTTAAAGTTACACAACTAAAAACACATCAAAATCAAAGTAACTATTAGCCCTCCATATTTGACTTCTTCCTTTTCCCTTTTCATTTAACCACTAGCTTTATTCTCTTCTGTTTCTTTTCTTCCTTGTTCCTCCTTCAAAGCACAAATTTGAGACTTTGTAAAGCTTGCATCTTATTAGAGCAAACTTATTTCTCAAAATCACACTTCCAAGCTTCGAAAAGCTGTTCAAAGGCTTATTATGTACAGCTAAGGAAAAGACTAAAGTCATCATCACTCTTTTTTTTCCTTTTTTTTTTTGTTGCTTAATCTTTCTGTTATTCTAGATTCTTTTTACTAACAGAAAAGAAATTGGGTAGGTTTCATCCCCCATGAAAAATAATAACGGGAGGAAGAGAGTTAGTAAAGCATTAGTCACTAAGCTGGCTTTCATAACTAGATTGTGATCTTATGATTTTTGTATATCACCTTCGCAGAATTTCCACGAATCATCATCTTGCCTTTGCAGAACATACCGAATTTTGTAATTGCTGCAATAAATCCGAAAGAGACAGAAAAGTATCGATCAAACTCGACATCAAATATCACCGAAAAGAATGCTCAGAAGACTCTACATTAAACTAAGAAAAGAACATGAAAACATACAGTACCAAAGTATTCCAATTAGGTGTGCTAACAACAACGCACCGAGACACTTACTTACCTATAATAACTTGGGTTCTTCTTTAGCTCAGATTCACTAACAAGTTCAGCAGCTTCCTCCAGGAGTGCTTCAATTTCTGCTATCTCTTCAGTCCCATCTGACAAAATTTCAGCTCGGAGGACAGACAATTGTAGCAAGACGAACTTCCAATAACAAGACTTGGCTTGTGCAGCATCAGCCAATGTATGCCACTAAAAGGCAAAAAAAAATCCCATAATTAGCAAAGAGCCAAAAAAGTAGACTTGAGACTAAGAAGTATATTTCAATAACTGAGATCCAAAATCTACTAGTTATGACTTCTTCTCGGGATGCATAATATTAAAAAGTTTCCATCAAGTTTAAATTTTGTATTTAACTTTGACAAGGTGAGTCAGTATTTTTGTTCAAACTATGTCAAGATAATGTCGATTTCTTGTAATTGCTAGTACTTTAATCTAACCAAATATCATTTCTTTCAAAGGCCAATTAGATAACGTTAGAACATAATTTAAAAGCTGATACGAGCCCCAGTGTCACCAATGTTGGTGGAGATGAAATTGTCCATAATATTAATCATACAGTAGTCCTAGTTAAAATGTGTTACTTATTTGATTAGGTAGCTACACCAACATTTAAATAATAATAATAAAATATAGCTGATTAACTGAAATTATATTATAAATAAAATAAATTCACAGGCCAACATAGGACTTTCTATAAGTAAAAGACCCAACTGCACAAGATTATTAGGACGAAACCTATGATAAACTTACCTGAACGAGCATCGATTTGTCAAGAATTTCAGAGAGACTATGAACTTGATGGCTAGGACCCAGAGCTTCCGCCTTAATTGCTTGCCATTGCTTGACAAGTTCTTCGGCTTCTTCTATAGGCATGCGCCTCCGAGACATTGTTCGCATAGAAGACGATAGACTGGCAGCAGGCAATGAGGTTTGGGAATTTCTAGAATCTGAGTTGTTTTTTAGAAGTGTTGTAACTGAAGCCAAAAAGTGGTTAAGTCTCCCAGGAATTCCATCCCCCTTGATATATGCAGGCACTGAATTGTTATCTATAGAAGAATCTGTTTTCCAACTAAGGGAACTGCCATTCGAATTTGATTTATTTGGGACATATTTAGAAGTATTTCTCATCTTGCTTACACTCATGCTTGTTAACTTTAAGGTAGCAAAGAAGATGCACCCCAGAATTGCAACAGAAGTAAACCTACTCAACAAGTATGCCTGAGAAAACCAACTATCCCAAACTTTACTATTATGCATGCTTAAATTCCTTTTCAATTGCACAGGTGATGCATTACCACTGCTTTCATTGTTACTTTTATCCAATATTAATGAGCTCTGCAAATCGATTGGAGTCAACTGCTTTACAGCAGTACCTAGATGTTGAGAAGAGTTTACACAAGAAATGGAATCCTCAAATTTTTTACGCTCCGACAAAAGTGTGTTTTGCATTGGTCTGTGACCAACAGGAGAATTAGCTCGGAGACCACCTACATTTTTCTTGCTCCCGAGAGTTCTCCTTTCACCATTAAAAAAGTTTACCTGCATAAACTTAAAATATAACAACATTCAAGTTCGAAACAGTGAATAAAACTGATCATATATGAATCTCACCAAATTTGGAGGACAATCTCGTGTATCTGGAAACACATGAAGCACAGTATCCTTCAACCATGTTTCCTGGTGAAAATGGAGCAGACAGTCAGTCATTTTGAAAGGGGAAACAAAGAAAAAGAAAAAAAAAAAAAGAGAATGATTTAGAAATTATACGTTATTTTGCACAGAAATTTTTTTTCTTCAAATAAAGAACATGTTGACTAATGGTTTGGAATAGGATCTGTTTCTTACGAAACAACAGTATACATAATTATAACTATATGCAAGCCCATCAGAGTTTTATATTTATTGGAGAAGGTCTTAGGATCCACGTTACATGCCACTGAAATTATATCAAGAGGATAGGATTATATCTACTAGCCAATCTAGTAAACTAGAAAGACAATGCTGACCAGGATGATTTACTTCAGATATGACAATGTGAGGCAAATGCTTCTAGCGGAATGAAGCATGGTATATAATAGGCATTCAAGATAATGATAATGTGAGGCTCATATTAATGTTAGGTATACATTTTAAAGGCGGAATTTTAATGCACGATAAAGCATACCAACAATTGATTTCCATCAGAAGCATCTTTGATATCCCTCCCCGAGATTGATTTGTGTGGACTACTATTCAAATTTGAAACAAGCTGCTTAAGTTTTTCAATTATCTCATCCTTAGTACCCTGAAACCAAGATATCACCAAAGTACACCTTTGAGGAAATGCAAAGACAACAAAAGGCTTAAATTCATAGCTGCACAACGCAAGACAAGAATTAAATAAAGTAGGAAAATAAAATATATACCTGACCAAGAAGGAATAAGCAAAAAGCTTCCTCCAATTTTAGATCAATACCTTCTGATGCTATCAAACACTCACAGATGGTTTTAGCTTTGCTAATCTATAAATGAATAAAGTAAATGAGACAAACAAAACAGAGAGGGAAATGCGAAAGTCATCAGTAGGTAAAAGTTACAATATGCAGCATTGCATGTCTACAAAAAGTTACCATCTCTCTTTGCTTGCTTGAAAACCCAACCGCAATATGAGCTACTAAGACCACGTAGAAACAATGAAAGTCAACGACAACTCTTTGATTTTGTGACTCAAGTGATTTCTTATTCTTCCGAGTAGTTGCCAGATCATCCCATGCATGAAGATCAACTATCTCTGCAGCCATGAGTTTATTAAGCGCTTGGCTAAAGAAGCACGACCAATCTTGGACTTGGCATGATGCCTCTAGATCAAGGCCTTGTCTGAGCAATTCACGTAATGCTTTAATAGCTCCTTGTCTACGCTCAGCATTCTCAGGTGAGTTAGGCATCCCCAACAACTCTAATGTGCAAGCAGGGGCTAGCTCCTCCAAAGATTCTTCGATCTAAAAGCACAGCCCAAAAATTGTGGAAAAGCTTAAATCAAATAAATCTAATTTCTCTCTTTCAAAAAAAAAATAAATAAATAAAAAATAAATCTAATTTCTATATATAGTAATTGCTGTGCAGCAATAGATATCTGTGGTTATAAGGATAATCAATGTCAGCCAGTGAAATATACAATATTGTCCTATATTCTTTCATGATTTCTTCATTTTTAATTGATTAAAATACCCTTGCTATTGATTTTTGAACACGTTCAACATCAATCTATCACTTTTGAACAAAAATTCTATTAAGCAAGAGTGCATGCATCTATGTCTATAATAATCATGAAGGAATAGTTACAATTCTTAAACTAATAACAATTAATAAGGGAAAAATAGAAGTCAAAGATCGTACCTGAGATAATAACGTTAGTTCATCAAAAAACTTTTTACTCCTTAGAAGAGATTGAGCTCGAGCAAGAGCTTCAAATCCTTGGGATACCTTGTTCTTCTCAAAACTGATCTTTGCAATTGCACACTTCAAGAAAGCACCTATGATAAGAAAATGAGGCATAACAAGGCAGCTAGAAAAAGAAGGTACAAGATCCTAGCATCTTTCCTTCAATGTCTTACCTCAGCTAGCGCCATGGAAAGAAGTATATCATGAATATATGGTTTAGCATCTGGATGCTGAAGAGCAACACGACCAATATCTAGGACGAGCTTTACTTCCCCCACCTGGAATGGAAATGGATAACAAAAAGCATAAATCTACTTGCAGGTTGAAAGAGAAATTACTAACGATTATTTAGAGTTACTATTGTGAAAATAAAAATAAAAGTTCAATTTTTTTGATAAATGTATCCATTAACTGAAAACAAATTACAAATCAAACAACATTCACGGAAGAGAAATTAAACAAAAGACACTCTACCTCTTGAAGTAGGCAAAGAGCACCCGGCAACCAAGTCCACAGAACCCGAAGTGACGATTTAGGTGGGATCTTTTCCCTTGTATTACCAGCATATTCTGGTTCAAAGAGAAGCTTATCTCTCACATCCATTAAAAGACCCTGCAAGCAACACGAGAAAGAAAAAGTATAGTGTTTTCCCTTTATATTATAAATAAAGAAAATAAAAGGTCAAAAGGATTATTCTTTAAAATATAAGAAGAAGAACATTAAAAGCCCATGTCCCTACCTTACGACAAGAAACAACATCCATGCTATAACCCTCTTCAATTTCAGCATTTTTTAAATTCATGACAGATTTAACAATCTCATCTTTCTCAGCTTGATCAGTCACACCAATAAGCTACAAGATTATTCATTGTCAGAAAAATTCTAAACAGAATAATAACTGTCATCACATGATTTACAATGACACAGAGATTTATAATTAAACTGGTACCACAGACAATGCTAATCCTGAAAATAATAGTGATAATAACAATTTCAGACATAATCTTCCTATACATTGCAAAGTAACAAAAATTCCAGCTACAAAACAAATTATGAAAAAGAATAGAGAGTTTAGGGGTAAATTGACCTGGTAGCAAGTAACAGGGATCTCAACAGTGGTACGAGGAGCAGCAGCAGCATTCTGAACAATGCGGGTATCAACAGCGCTCAATCTCCACCGTCCATTAACAGAAGGAGAGCCACAATTACCCTTCCTCCACACATAAACCCTAGAAATGGCGATCCCAGAGGAGGAAGAAGAAGCCTTCTTCTGATCTTCCTTATGAAAATTGGAACTGTAGTAGTAATAACAATCGGTAGTGTTGGTGGTATTGCTGGTCTTGGTTTTGGAACCGGTCTTGTTGATTCGGCATAGCCAACAGGTAGAGGGAAGGCGAGGCAGAGCTTGAGCCAACGCCATGGGAGGAAAGGAAAAAAGCTCAGAAGGATGAACAAGAAGAAAAAGAAGAAGAAGAGATAAGAGGGAGAATCAGACATTGCAGAAAAGGTTGAGAGAGCTTATTGAATGGAAAAAGCAAGGAATAGAGATTGGTGCCATGGCTTTCGGAAAAGCCATCAGAGGAAGAAGAAGTCACTGCAAAATTTTTGGTCAGAGAAAGAGAGATTGTAAGTAAGGATGATTTTTATTTTAATAAATTAATTACAAAAAAAAAAAAAAAAAAAGAGAGAGAGAAAATAGTTGGGTTCTGCTCTAGAATACAATACAGCGGTTGCTTTTTTTTTTTATTATTTTTTCTTTTTGGGTGCATTAAAAAAGAGTCCATTTTACTCTCTCCATTTATTTCAGTATTTTTTTACTAAGTGATTAGAATTTACAATGCATATATTCGTAATTAGTGTTCGAACCTCTTCCAATCAGAATAACTTATCGTCTAATTATAATTATGGGCTACTAAATTCTCAAAACGAGCCACATAGAACAAAACCGTCTCTGAAAATTTAGATAATAAAACTATAATATCTTCAAACAATACTCCTAGCTCATTGAAATACATCTTCTCACTGTTGATAGTCGTCACTAGAGCTAACGAAGCTGAAAAAAATTGTATGAATTGAGAGACCATACATATGGATTTAAACAGTATGTTACACACAAGACTCCTTTATTTTATACGCAAGTGAAATAGATTGTTTGAACTATATTTTCGATGTGTTAAATTTTACAAGATGTCCTAAATAATTATGACATAGATAACTATAAAAAAAAAATTAGACTAATTTGTTTTTTAAATGCCAAAATAAATAAAATGCATCGATAACATTGAACTTCTAATAGCTTGATTTTTTTAAAAATTTATAAATAATTGTCAAAACGGATCTATCAAAAGGGTAGACTTCTATATTTCATATATAAAAATTTTATTTTTATTTTTCATCATTTTTTTTTTTATTATTATTTTTCGGTTAAATTTACTTAAGGAAAAAGTCATAGTCACTGGTCAGTGCTCATGAGGCAGTTTAATGTCTATTTTCCCGTAACTACCATTTTTATTTGGGAAATTTGAAATTCTATACTTAAAATACCATTTAATTTTTCCCCTAAATGCATAGTTATTAAAATTGGTCTTATATGACAACTTTCCTAATTTTCCTAAATTACCCCTCACATTTCAAACAATCATCCTCTCTCTTCCTCTTGCTCAGCCGAACCACCCCCACGAAACCCATCCCTCTCACAGCCACCCAACTCCATCAACGCTCAACCCTGAAGCCTCAACCCACCCAGCCCCCTCTCTCTCTTCGTCTCTCTCTCGGACCCGAAGCCTCAACCCAACCAGTCCCCTCTCTCTCTTCGTCTCAACCGAAAAAAAAAAAAAAAAAAACCTCAGTGGTCGATGGTCGGACCATGGGTCCGATGGGTTCGGACCCATCGGACCCATGGTCCGACCATCGGACCACTTGAGTTTTTTTTTTTTTTTTTTTTTTTCGCTTGAGACGAAGAGAGAGGGTTGTCCGATGGTCGGACCATGGGGTCCGATGGGTCCGATTGGCCTGGACCCCATCGGACCCCATGGTCCGACTATCGACCACCGGAGTTTTTTTTTTTTTTTTTTTTTTTTCGCTTGAGACGAAGAGAGAGGGGCCGGGTTTGGCCGAGGCTTCGGTCCGAGAGAGAGACGAAGAGAGAGAGAGGGGGCTGGGTGGGTTGAGGCTTCGGGGTTGAGCGTTGATGGAGTTGGGTGGGTTGAGCGTTGATGGAGTTGGGTGGCTGTGAGAGGGATGGGTTTCGTGGGGGTGGTTCGGCTGAGCAAGAGGAAGAGAGAGGATGATTGTTTGAAATGTGAGGGGTAATTTAGGAAAATTAGGAAAGTTGTCATATAAGACCAATTTCAATAACTATGCATTTAGGGGAAAAATTAAATGGTATTTTAAGCATAGAATTTCAAATTTCCCTTTTATTTTAGCTTTAGTTTTCTATTGAGTTATTATAATTGTTAATGGGTGACCACTTTTTTTACGGCTAATTATTCTCCTTAATAAATTTGTTTTGGTCTATATGTTCTAATCTATACTACATTTTGACAAAATTACATTGTTAGAACACAGACCTAACAAAATTATAATCTCAAATAATCTTATTATTTTCAAAATAAAAAAAAATGTGTTTGGTAAGATATAGTGTTACCAAATACTTTTTTTTGTTCACTTTTATATGTCGTCTATAATTTTGTGTCGGTTTTAAATTGATGCTAATGATACTAATAATGTTGGTTATGCACTGATGTCAAAGCAAATACTTATAGTATTGACAGTATAGTTATCAAGAAAGATGAAAACGTGGTGGTCACCCTTTCACCTTGGCGGAAGAGAGAGGTCTTAGGGATTTTTCTCACCAATTTGAAGTTGTCGATCTCAGAGGTTCTGGGGTTTTCCTTACCTGGTCCAGTGGACATAATTTCGATACTTTTATTTGTGAATGTTTGGACTAAGTGCTCTGTGACCCTTCCTAGGTTACTTCTTTTCCGAAAGTTAGGGTTCATGCACTTCTTATTGTGTACTCTAATCACTCCCCTTTGGCTCTCAACCTGGTTATGGATGCAAAATATTGCCCTCTTTCGGTTAGGTTCCTCAATATTGTGTGCAAGGATCCTAGATACGAAGATGTTATTTCAGAGGCTTGGAACTGTCATGTCAGAAGCTTCAAAAGTGGTCCTTAGCCTAACAAACCAAGCCCTTTGTGCATGTTTAAGACCATAAAGAGACTTGGTCAGCTTACAGACATAGTCAGGTCGATCTTTGTCTTCAAATCCCTTTGGCTAAATCATGAACACATCCTCCTCTAAATGACCATTTAGAAAGAAAAAAAATTATTAATGTCGAGTTGTCTTACCTCCCATGACTTAGCAACAACTATAGTTAGAATGATTTGAATTATTGAAGCCTTGATAACACGGCTAAAATTTCACCAAAATTTACATATGGCCTTTGATTAAATTCCTTTGCTATCAAACGAGCCTTATACCTTTGAAAAGGTCCATATGCATTCCTTTTAACTTTGAAAACCCATGTATTGTCTATCACATTCATGTTAGGTGTTATGTATTCATCATCCATTGCAATTTTCCAACCCTTATGATTTAGTGCATCCTTCATTTAACATAACTCCTTACTTATTGATTTCCACTCAGAACGACTCAGATAAGTCTTGGCTTTACAAATGCATGGCTTGGCCTAAGTCCCCATTGGATAAGATGGGTGAAGATGTTTTGCACCAGCAACTAAAATATTTATGCTTGAGGAGGATTTTGTAGCTTCTAGTTGTTCAATTTCTCTTGTAGGTACCTGATCTAGACTGGTAAGAACATCATCAAATAGACTAGCCATCTCAAAATGAAAAATAGGAGGCTCATGATCACTTACCTATTCCATGTTATGGCTGGAGATTGAACCAGATGACAAGGCAAGAGTAGCAGGTGAATGATGAGAGGAAGCTTGTATGGAGCTAGAAGGAGATGGATCCCCCTGATAAACCTCATCAGCTCAAGTTCTTAGAGAAGACAGTGACTCGTGAGGCTGCAATATGTTGAAAAGAGGTAGACCAACTAGGAATAAGGACAAAATCAAGTGTTTCAGGCGGGTGAGTGTTTAGAGAACCTTTTTCAAATGGAAAATTATGTTCATTTAAAATAACATGTCTAGAGATGTATAAATTGCCAGTGCTACTCAAACATTTGTAGCATTTATGATTATCACTATAGCCAAGGTTGACACACTTAGTGGAATGATATAAGAACTTGAGATTCTGATAAAGTCTAAGGCATGGAAAACATGTTGAACCAAACATTTCTAGAAACTTATAATCAGGCTTTTTGGAATAAACTTTTTCAAAAGGTGTTATGCTGTCTAGCACATGTGTAGGGAGTCTATTTATGAGATAGACTAAAGTCTGGAAGGCATCCCACCAATATTTTGTGGTACTCCAGCTTGTGGAAGCAAAGGTAGGCCCATTTTCCACAATGTGTCTGGGCTTGCGCTCAGCTCTACCATTTTGAGATGAGGTGTGATGGCATGAGTGATCAAAATCAATACCACAATCTGTGACAAGTCAAGTGAAGCCATGGTATTCACTACCTCCATCTGTGTGCAGTGTCTTAATCTTTCTTCTCAAACTTGTTTTCCACTAGTTTTTGAATTGAATGAAAGTCATTAGTGCTTTAGAGTTAGCTCTTAGTAGATATATCCAAGTATAACGATTATAATCGTCTATGAAATGGATATAGAACCGAAAATTGGTGATAGACATCCACCCCCCAAATATCTGAATGTACAAGCTCAATGGGTTGTTTAACATGGTAATTATTTATTTTAAAGGGAAGGCAATGAGATTTTCTAAGTTGACAAGTATCACAAAAGCTTTCATTCATATTAGCACTTTTTACATTTAACTGTTTCAAAACAAGATCTAAAACCCTAGAGGATGGATGGCCTAAGGGATTGTGCCATACATTTTTGATTAAAAAAGGAGAAGTACCAATTGTAGACTAGTTTACATTTTGTTTGGGTGAAACTAAAAGACCAAAAAAGAAATTTAAACTACTACTGGTGAAGGAATATGATTGATTTTGGTAAGTTATGGAAGGAACTTTAAGCTGATAAAGTCCATCTTTAAGTCTCCCTTGGAGCAGTACCTTCTTTGTCACCTTGTCCTTGACATAACATAAATAAGAAAAGAATTCCACAAACACACCATTGTCAGTAGTTAATTTTGAGATGCTAATAAGAATTGCGTAGTTGAGGCGTTAATGAGCCTTAGTCTGTGAGTTAATATTATTCTTCATTTGAATCCCTTCAAAAAGTCATGACTAACTACTAAACATTTCTCTCACCCTAATCAAGCAAGTACAAAACATGAGTTAACCACAATATCTAATCTCCATTTCTCGTAAATGTGCAGCCATTAGTGAGTCTAACACCCACTTGTAGGCTAGCACGACACAGCTGCCCATTCCAACACACCACCACAATTTGTGAGTGGCTAAAAACAGTCTGCCAATTCCCACACCACCACCACAGTGTTCTTCAACAGTGTTCTGCTGGTGCTGGTGTTGATGTATTGTTCAAGTGATTAATGAAAATTAATTTTTTTTTTTTAAAAAAAAACTCACCAATTTATTTATCTATTTTGTTGAAAACCAAGTAATCTTTTTTAATTCATGGATTTGAAGGATAAATTTCAGAAATAGTTGAAACCTTGAATATCAATATTGGAAAATAAAAAAAAAAAACTAAAAACTCTAACCTTGTAATTTGGGCAACCATAGAACTTTCTGTTTGGATTATCAACAGTTCTTGACGTGCAGATTACAGATTCAAACCCACAACTACAGATGGGTCTACTCCATTGAATCTCTTCCTTATGTTAGAGATTTTATAACAATGGAAGAAAATCAAGATTTATTACAACTCTATTGTAAAATAATACAAGGACTAAAATCAGAGATTGATTAAATATATGTTACAATACATATATATACACTATATATATTACATATATATATATATATGAAAGGTAGAAGAGAAGATTACAACACATGTAATATAATATATGTATATATATATAACAAGAGAATAATATATATATATATAAACACTCACTCACAACCTTGAGTGTAGATTAGTGGGGATCACCATGACTTGAACAAGGTATTACACCTTTGTCCAAAAGCTTATTTCCCCTATCTCTAAGCACTAAGGGAACTCTCTAGGAAATATCTTTGGGAATTATCAAGCCTTTAGGGTTTTCTAGCAAAGTGCTTTCTTGATAGAAAACTTCCTCTCCAAAATGAGCACCTTAGACCTCTTTATATAGTGTTTAGGATATCACCATTTGAAATTCAAACTCATAACCCCTATAGATGTTATGGACTCAAATGTAACTCTTACACACACTATAACTCCTATAGCATTAAGAATTTCAAATAAAAGTGTGTAACATCTTTTACACTCTTAATGTTGGTAATAATGGTGGAGGTTACTCATAGTAACAACTCCCCAAATGTTACAAAAAGATGTCAACTAATATAGTCATATGTTACATATTATTAGTTTATTACACATATTTAATCTATATATTATATTATTATAAATAATATAACAATCCCCCACTAGATTAAATATTATCTCTTTAGTAACAAACTTGTAACATTTGTAACATTTATTTAATCAATCAAAAATATTATATCAAAATATAACATTCCCCCACTTTGATTGACTAAATACACACTTCTAAAGAAATCTTGCTTAGGTGCATTAGGTAAAATGTCTTTCGACTTGAATTTTACCTTAGTGTAGTTACCACAAAGTTTGACGACATTTTGGTTGCCGTAGCATTGAACCATTATTCCTTTAATACAAACCGGTGATAACACACACACCCTCGCTAATGCTCACTTGAGACCGCATGTCTCGCTCTTGCACCGTTAATGGCCATGTGCAAAATTCCAATTCATGGACTCTCTAGAGAATACTCCCAATTCTCATAAGAGGCGGCACCACCTCTAGCCCATATAGGTGGAGTTTTAGTGTCTCACCACTCTTTAGACACTTCTTAAGCCTAAGTGAGTTTTCTTAAACTTAAGCTCCATTAAAAAACCTTTCGATTTTAACCCTCAATTTTCACCACATGTACTCATCCGTAGATGGGACAATTGAGTACAAAATTCACTCTATTGACTTGTTATTACCTATTGAACTTAAGACTAGATTTTTACTAGTGTTAAGATAGGTTACCATCAATGAGCAAAATACTACGGGAGTTTAGGTCCCATCCCTCGAAAATTCATGCTTTAATCTTGTACGGAGATTAAGCGATTTGTTATAACCTCTCACTATTGATTCCATGTGAATCATGCATGCCAAAAAATATAGTGTTCACTTTGTGACCACTTTTCTCCTTAAGTACTTAAGCTTTGAAAATTCAATCATAAAAGATTAATTTTCACACAACTCAAATTCTCAATAATTTTGATACCAAACATATCAAAAATATACCAATTTAGACACCAAACATGTCTAAATTCTCATATTTTATTTTTAGACACCAAGTATGTTTAAACTTTCTCATATTGGAGTCACACTTTCACATTTCATTATCAAGACAATATCTTGATTTTAAAATATAGAAGACCACTTTGTCTCTATAATTTTTCTTAACTTTAATTTCCTTCTTGAAATTATTTTTACCAAAAATTTGACACCAAATATGCCAATATTTTCACTTATGCACATAGCTAACTTGATTTAGAATTTGAATTCAAAATCAAATAAATTAATCAATAATGTCTCAACACATTTTGATTAAATTTGTGGCTCACCCCCACATTTTTACCATAAAGTGTATATAAAATATCACTTTTGTGTATTTTCCTCTTCAAATGACTCTTTAAGGCCACTTTAAAAATACCATTTGACATTTTTAGTTTTCTCAACAAAACTAAAATATCAAACTCATATTACTACTCATAAATGAGATTATTTTTACTCATAATTTTAAGGTTATCTCCTCATTGAGATTAGCCCAAAATTATACCGAAGTTAACAAAATTCTCATCAATTTTGTTCACAATTTTGATTATTTAAGATATTCAAAATTGATTCTCCAATTTTGTTATCTTTTTCACAATTTTTGAATCCACATTGATTCATTTACTTTTGAGTCCAAAATTGCTCTTCCAATTTATGGCTCATTTCACAAGTTTGGATTCACTTATGATCCATTTGCTCTTGCATGAGAAGACAATTCTCATAAGTGTAACTCTCATAGTTCATTTTTTTATCTCATAATATGAGATGATTATCTCTTATAACCCAATAAAAGATGTAACTTCTCAAAAGCTATCTTTTATTATCTCATAAAGTAAGATGTTCACTACCAAATTAAAAAAGAATTTAAAATATTATTTATTCACAAAATAGATGATAATAATTTCCACATCAATAGCAATAAACAATATTATATTATTACTATCAACATTATTATCATACTATATAACACATATATTAATATAATATGTATGTTACTAATCAACTTCTTATACGTAATATACACATATTATGAATATTAAATTCACAATATATATGTTACATATCTCATATATATATATAACATATATACTATAATATACATGTATATCATATACACATAATATATACATTAATTACACAACTATATATATTACATACCTCACACATATATAACATATATACACATTAATATACATGATATATATTATATACACATATCTCATATAAATACATAGAAAATAAGTATTTCTACATATTTAATCTCACAATATATATATTATGTCATATCTCATCATATATGTAATACACATAACTCATATACATGTTATATATTATATATCTCATATATATACACATACAAACATGTAATAAATTCAAATATCATATTATATATCACTATATATTATATGATATAAACTCATAATCATATATATGTCACATATATATAACTCATATATATATTATATATATTACTATCATATGAAATAGTAAATCACATAATATACACCACCATGCTCACCCATGAATGGTTTTCACATAAAATTTCTTATCCTTGTATTCTCACAATCTTGATTTATCTCCTCTTCCATTGAAAAGGAATAAGCTTTTGATTGTTAGAGATTTTATAACAATGGAAGAAAATCAAGATTTATTACAACTCTATTGTAAAATAATACAAGGACTAAAATCAGAGATTGATTAAATATATGTTACAATACATATATATACACTATATATATATTACATATATATATGAAAGGTAGAAGAGAAGATTACAACACATGTAATATAATATATGTATATATATAACAAGAGAATAATATATATATATATAAACACTCACTCACAACCTTGAGTGTAGATTAGTGGAGATCACCATGACTTGAACAAGGTATTACACCTTTGTCCAAAAGCTTATTTCCCCCTATCTCTAAGCACTAAGGGAACTCTCTAGGAAATATATTTGGGAATTATCAAGCCTTTAGGATTTTCTAGCAAAGTGCTTTCTTGATAGAAAACTTCCTCTCCAAAATGAGCACCTTAGACCTCTTTATATAGTGTTTAGGATATCACCATTTGAAATTCAAACTCATAACCCCTATAGATGTTATGGACTCAAATGTAACTCTTACACAGACCATAACTCCTATAACATTAAGAATTTCAAATAAAAGTGTGTAACATCTTTTACACTTTTAATGTTGGTGATAATGGTGGAGGTTACTCATAGTAACAACTCCCCAAATGTTACAAAAAGATGACAACTAATATAGTCATATGTTACATATTATTAGTTTATTACACATATTTAATCTATATATTATATTATTATAAATAATATAACACCTTATACCTTCTACAACTATTGACTGAGTTGCTAAAGTGCGACATTCTTTGGTTTCATAAGAAAAATGAAGGAGAATAGAGGAAAGGGCACACCGGTTGGTATAAAATCAGGGAGAAGAAGAAAGAGAATGACGGAGAAGAAGAAAGAGAATGAGGGAGAAGAAGACAAATTTCATATTGGAGAAGAAGACCCAAAAATATGGCGGTGGATGGGTGTTCTTCTCGTTGGAAGTTCTTCTGGTGGTGGGTGGGGGAATTTCTTCGTCATCTCGTGGTGGGTGGGGGTGTTCTGGAGAAAATGGGTCTCAAAACCCTAAACTGAACCTAAAAAATAAAATAAAAAAAAATAAGAAAATTACACGTGTTAAATTACGTAAAATGCATAATAGGAGCCACGTCAGTACTCTGTTATTAACATGAACAGAACAAGACACTATACTACAAATTTAACATTATCAAAAGTTTAAGGAGAATTGTCAAAAAAAAAAAAAAAGTTTAAGGAGAATTTTTAACGTCAAAATTAGTTTAGGGAGCACGATTTGGTAAGTCAAAGTTCGGGGGAATTATAAATTAGCCTAAATAAATAAAAAATCTAAGTTCCTCTCATTTTAACTATTTTAAGAAAAGAAAAGAAGAATAAGAAAATGAAAGGGTTGCGTGCGGCGGGACAATATTTTTGGGTTTGAAAATAGAACCAAAAAAAGAACATTTATGGATTTTTTGGGGTGCTTGGTGGATTTGTAGTGTTGACTGTTGAGTAGTAAAATCATTTTCAAGAACATACCGCAATTTGTTGTTGTGGTTTTGAATTTTAATAGCTAACACTCAACTTAACAGTATCTACGGAAGCCATGGTTTTCGGCCTCATTCCCGTTGATCCCTCCCCAGGTTAGCTTACCATTTCACTGAAATCTTCTCTCATTTTTTTCCTTTTAATTTGTTTCCCAGAAAATTTTAACAATAAATATGTAATCTTTATCATGGTATTTGTGATTTTAGGCAAAGAAACCAAAAAGTCTCACCACTGATTCATTATCCATTTTTTTTTTCCCAAAAATTAATTAATATTTAGATAGGTTTTATCTGTAAATATGAATAATGCTCTCCAAAAGTGGTTTGCCTTGTATAGTTTTCCTTGTTTATACACTGAAGGGGTTTGTGTGTGTCTGTGTAAGAAGAAAGGGGAAGTTTGTTTATGTTGGTAGGGAGGGACTTGTGTAACAAGAGAATGCTGGTGATTTGTGGCATTGAACAATGTTTCTTCCTTAATATTGATTTTAAGAAATAGATTTTAATGACAATTCCCAGGATGGATTGGGTTTATGGGATAGAAATCAGTGTACAGCAACTTCAGTTCTTGATGACTAAATTAGTGGTGTAGTGGAGGGGTTAGGATGTTCTTAAATGTCCCTTTCTTTGGTTGAGAGTTCGAATTCCCATGTTTTTGTTAGTCTTGGGCATTTAATGCCCTGGACTAGGCTCAAATGTGCTTAACCTTGAGCTGAAGATTGGATAGACTGCGGTCGGGCACTTCCCACTCTTGGTGCAACCCATGATTTCGAAAGGACAAAGGGTATGGCACCACTGACAAAGGATAAATGAAATAAAAAGCAATTCTAGATAATTTAGATGTATACCCTCTATTGCAATTAATTTCAGTTGAAGAATATGGTTTAGTTTGTCTCACCGGTTTGTGTTTTCTTTGTGCTTTGATATATAGGTTTTTGGCCTTCTACCTTACTTTGGATCTTCCATCATATAGTTTCTTAAACCCTTTTGTAACTTTAATGAAAATACAATGTTTATGGAACAGTTTGCTGTGGTTTTGGTTGGTCTTTATTTTTTGATTTTATGTTTTTTTATTTTTATTTATTTATATTGGCTTTAGATCTTTACTGAATCACTGAGTATGATTAACACAACAGGTGAAAATAAATACTATATCACTGCAAAGGGTTCATACAAAGTGGGTCGCAAAGGTACAATACACCATGTCTATTTTGTATTATTTTTCTTTATCCATGAGAATTACAACGTTAGGAGAATTTTGCAAATTGCAATATGAAGCATGAAAATGACAACTACCATGTTTAATTATCGTCCTGAAAACCTAAATGACAACCACACTGTAGATTGATGAAAAAGGATGTGAAAATACTCTTTATCCCCAAATGAGAATGTTGCAATATGGAGTTCTTTTTTTATAACTTTTTCTTTTTAAATGAAAATTTTATGTATGGCCTTTTATGTCATTGTAGGGTGTGATATAATTATCACAAAGGACAAAGGTGTTTCTCGGGTCCATGCAGAAATATTTGTTGATGAGATGACTTCTGCTAATCCCCCACATACGAAGACTTCTAATTTGTCCAACAAAGTTCGAATTAAAGATTGCTCAAAGTATGGAACATTTATTAACAAGAGCCTTGGGTCAATGGAGAAAGTCCATGAGTTCCCAGGAAAAGAAACAGTTTTAACAGATGGGAACCTGATTTCATTTGGAACTGGGAATGCAACATACAGGTATTCTCTCTCCCCCTTGTTTTCGCTCTTCTAAGTGTTGCTATTGGCGAAAGCAACGAGTAGGAAAGTGTTTTTGGATAGAAAGTTGTACAATTATTTGAAAACTTGTGAGTTTATTAACGTCATTGTCTCTTTAAATCGTAGCTGTTGCTGGAGAATTTAGATGTAGTTATATTTGTTGGTATACTTTTAGTGGATTCAACAAGCGAAAAATTTCAATTACATGTGCATCTTCCTTGTGTCCAAATTGACAGGTTTTCTTTTGTTCCATTCATTATTTGGGTCTACTCTTTGGAGCCCCACCAAGTGACTCAGTCCTTTCAAGATAAACTTTCATTAATAGGTTAGTGAATAAATACTGCTAGCAACGATTTGATACCGAGTATATAATTGTTAAAAGTTTTTTCTTTGATTTTTTTCTTCTTTTTTTTTTCCTTGAAAGAAAATGTCCATATCTTATGGCTAATAAATTTATTGGTTGCTGGATATCAATAATCTCAAAAGTATTATTTCTGCTATAGGTTATTTTCTTGTACTAATTACATAACCTCGATGCTTACAAAGAGACAACAAATTCAACCAAACATAGATGAAGAAGGAAGCCTCCAAAACACAAATGAACTTTTCTTTTTCTTCTCTAATTCAATAAAATAGTATGCCACCCAACTCCCCTAACTTTGCAAATCAAGTATTGGCTATGTAGTTAGTTTTGCTGCTGAATATTAACACGGTTGTGGGGTTGGGGAGTCAGTAGCTTGGCTTATACCGCGTGTACCTAAATTTGGTTGGCATTTAAACTGAGTTTTTCAATAGTATATTTCTTGACATAATTCATACAAACAGAAAGAAGGGATGGAAAATCACCAAGAAAGAAACGGCAAGAATGAATTACAGATAAATTGGTGGTTCTTTGGATGTTTCAGTTTATTTTTTTTTTAGATATCTGTTTGTCTGATTTAGTTAGCTATTGGAGTACTTGTTTGTAAACAATAAGATGATACCTTATCCTCTTAACTTCTGTATTTTTTTCTTTCTTTTTTTAAACCTTACCTATCAATAATATTAGTCTCTGTTTCTTAATAAAAATAAAAGAAAAAAAAAAAAATCAAAGAACAGATGATGTCATATTTTGCCCCATTACAAGTATGGTTTAGTTTTCACTCATCCTGCTCTGGCCACCGTATCCAAAATTAGTATGGCACAAGTTATCTATGTATATCCTGAGATCAAGATGCTGCCTTCAAGTGATTTTTTAATTATTTGCATTTGATAAAAAACATTACATAATATTTCTTGATACCCCATTTGATGCCATCTAGTACTTGGCATTTGATGTGTGTTTTTTTCTAATTAGTACATAAAGTGAGAGTTACTTGGTATCTTCTGTTTTGATCCCAGGTGCTGATATTACTTACAATTTCCACCAAAAGTGCACCCATGTACTTGTTGATGAGCTGACTCCCTTAAGAGAAGAGTTACTAGATGCTATTGTGGCGAAGAAAGCTTGTGTTCAGATTAGCTGGGTTGAAGTAAACAAATGTTTCATATTCAATTTCAAATGTTATTGATTACATAAATTTATAGGAACATTTAAAAATGCAATTATAGTTTATTTAACTTTTTCTTATGTCAGTGTTAATTTCTCTGTAGACAGTTGCTGAAGAGAAGATTTGCACTGAAATCCCTAGCTGCAGCGAGTAAGTTATTATTATAGATAGTGATTATTATGTGTAGATTTGGAATTATCACTCTAATCAAAGTATCATTTCTGATCTTTATCAGCCACACCCCAACTCTCTCAGTAGAGGATGTCTCAGTCAAACTTGCAGACCCGGGAACTCGCGAAAATTGTTTGGATGGATATACTTTTGTGTTGGACTCGATAAACAGTGTAAAATTTTGGCCCCCATTTATGTAATGTATATTTTTATATGAATATATTATAACTTTTGTGTTTATAGTTGATAAGGAGCTTTTATGACTATGCCTATTACACAACAATTCACTCAAAAAAACAGACAGTAGGATCAACTACAGTCATAATAATTTTTGATTTTAGGGCTAAATGTGATTAATAACCTCAAGATTGTATATTCCTGAGCTACATAATCACAACAATCTAATTTCATTTGGTTTGTTCTTTTCTACAAATACAGTATAAATACCGAAATCAGTTGAAGTCCCTATTAGAGCTAGCTGGAGCAAAGATTCTTTCCATTGAAGGGTTTAGTTCAAGCAGTCAAGTATGAATCTCTCTTTTAAGACAAGCTTTGTATTTTAGTTGCCGTTGAAAAATATTTTTATTAATATAAATAAACTTGAGGGAATTATTTTATTCGTGGTTGTCTTTCTAGAAAAATAAGGCTGTATATGATCTTTGTTTAAAATTGTCCCTATCTGAAACCTTTTGAATGAATTCTTCCAGGGATCAAAACATGAAGAAAGCAGTTATGTTGTTTGTGTCATCCCCGGAGGGTCATCCTACAAAATCGATTGCTTTAATAAACTCAATGCAGTATCTAGAGTGAAGGAAATAGACTTGATACGGGCCATTTTAACTGGGATACTGGATCGATCCATTTTGATATCACCTTGCGGTGAGTTTGTTTGTTTTGCTTGTGATAAATTACAGCTTTGTTATTGTCTTTCTTTCCAACAATTGTTGCTGTAGATGATCAAATGCTTCCAAAAGTTTATCGCTTCGGGTCCCTCATTTTCTTATTAGTAGAGACTAGAATACTGGCTAAGCTAATGTGTCTGATGTAAGACGGTATAGAAAGTAAGAGTAAAGAGGAGAGGGAAGAAGAGAATGATAATTCAATAATCTGTTATGATTACAATCATAAATTGAAATTCACAACTAGTTTAATATTTTTATAGTAAAACACTTACAAATTACCATCCTGTGTCTTCTAGTTTAATATTTTGCTTATCAATATGTAATTATATCCCTAAAATATTCCTAATTATTAAGATAGTTTCAATTAACTTGTGTACTTATCATTTATTTGGTTCCATTAGTCAGAAAAAGATTCTTTATAGTTGGTCTTTCCCTTCTTCACTTCATGCATATCTCATGTGTATTTAATTCTCATAATTTACAAGGCAAAATAATAATCTCCTCTGCTGTAATTTAGACATATAATTCTATAGAGATGTGATCTCAATCTACATAATCATGCTTGTAAAATTATTTGTATCATAAATATATTTATAATGAAGTAACATTTTGAACTCGGTGCAGTAGTTGTATCATCCTCATGCTCCACAGATGAGACATTTGTAGAAGATTCTGAAGCTGAAGCAGAAGCAGAAGCAGAAGCTGTAACGTCTTCGGTCCATGTAACTGCTGCCACACATTCCGAAGAAGTCATTGAAATTGTAACGCCAGTTCTTCCTCCAACGACTGCTTCTGCACATTCTGAAGAAGTCATTAACATCGTTACACCAATTCCTCCAACGACTATTGCACCTGCAGCAGCAGTCATTGACACTGTAGATAACATGGATGAACAGAAGGATTGTGCTTTAAAAATTAATTTATCAAGCTTTAGGGGCAGTAGTAGTACCAGTAGTCATGTCAAAAATGACAGGGTTAGCGAGACGGAAGGTGAAAACTTGGATATCATTTACAGCCAGAATTTAATTGTTCGGGATATGAGCGCTTCTTCTACAACCAGACGTACTGTAAACAATGAAGTTGTTAACTTCAAACGTTTCAGAAAGGTAATTGTGCACTTCCCAGTGGGGAACCAAATGGCATGCTTTATAACTATTTTAAGTTTGATATTTCTGCAATTTATTTTATTCTGTTATATGAACTTTTGTTACATTTAAATTGGGCATTGAACTTTCTCTTAGTTCTGCAGAATATCTAATGTGTAGTAAACGGTATATGATTAAGTGTCTATATATATTGAATTAAAATCCAAGTCATATATTATCAATTTTCAATGTAATTTCTTATCTGTATTTTTATTTGAATGATTACAAGTTCTTATCTGTATCTTTATATGGAATTGAACTGTAGAGAGATACTGAATCTGGGAATAGCTTTAACAACCTGATTCCGTTCTCGAAGTATCCTTACAAGTAAGATTTGCCTTCGACTATGGCTAACTCCTTTCTTTGTGATGTTTAAAGTATATTCAGGTGTTTGATATCATTTCCATATATGCTTCTTGATAACAGAGAATCTGACAACGGAAATGAGGAAATGACTGAGTTTGTAAAAGAAGAGAAAAGAAGAAAGCAAATGGAAGCAGTTGCCGATGACTTATTTAACAACGAAAGGGTGAGTAAGATTTCATTTTCTAAACAAATCAGAAGAGAATATGCATGATGATGACTCGTATTGTGTACCAAATGTTCAGGGAAGGCGTCGTGGAGTTGCAGGCTCAATTCAGGGAATTTTGACTCGTCGCTAGTAAAAGTTAACGACTTCCTTATAGAAGAAACACAAAGGTACAGACCTCCCTTAAATATTTAAGTATTTGTTGGTGCATATTCAGTCAATGAAGTATGATGAAGTTGCTCTTCAAAAACTGTCCCGAAGAGATCCTGCATTTGTGTTGTTTGATAGTCGAAAGTAGAAACATCATCAACAATTTTCGCCGATGCATCTTCACAACGATTAGTGGTAGCTCCCTTTTAAACCTTTCTTTGAACCAAGGGCAAGGGCTTCAACTGATTACAATCTCAAGGAGATAAATAGGATTAATAGTACTACTGAATGGCCAAAATATGTATAGCTTCACCATATAGGACTTGTTAAGCTCAAAGATTATTGTTAGCATTGGAAATCCAAACTAAATTTTTGTAAGAATTAAAGGCAAGTTCTTTTTAGTCAAGTGATTTGGAATGTCATGCTTTTAGATCAATTTTCTTACAAAGAAACACAAAATAATGAAATGTTAATTCTAAATTTGAATGTTTATAACTAACTTTATTATAAGTTAATGACAAAAAAAAAAAATATGGTATTTATTTATCTATTTTATTCACTATCCATCACATATAAAAAAGACACAGTTAAGTATATACGCAATTTTATACCCATATTATACATCAATAATACGAAATCTAGATTACACTCATGTGTGACAAAACAAAATATATGAAAAAGATACTTGGAAGTACAATTTTGATTTTTTTTGATACATTTATAATTTTTTTAAAGTTTTTTACGAACACAAAATAATGTTAAATAATACTTAGTGAAATCAAATATTACAAAATAAATAAACTAAATAATATCTTCTAAAATTAATAGTTCTAGAAATTAACTAATATATTTATTTAAAACTATGATATATATATATATTTTTTGAAATTGGACTTCTTGTATTTATATATAGTGATAGCTAAACATAATTATTTATACTATATATATTTTGGCAAAACTACAGTTATCAAAGGGTTCCAAAAAAAAAATCTGGTTTAAAACACCATGGTAAATCTCTTTTGGTTCCAATAATTTTTTCGACAATCAGAGCTACTGACCTTCCACAACCCTAAATCTATCTCTTCCAACAATTCCAAATAAAAAAAAAAATAAAACAAAATTCCAAACTATTATGAGAAACTATTCAAGTTTGTAAGTATTTCAATGCCTTGTATAAACTATGGATTTATGCTAATATTATTTCTAGCCATTCAACTTTAACTATGGAATTTCGAATTAGAAGTTTATTACAACCATTCATATCTCAGCTTAAGGTAAATCCAAAGCTTAAAAATCTCATTCAAAATTATAAATTATTTGGTTCTTGAGATTATAGGTAAATCTAAATTGGTTCTCTATTTTGATTGATTGGTTCTTACCTGTTTTTGCATTGTGTTTGGGTTGGGTGTACTTCACATGTTGCTGAATTTGGTTGTTTTTATATTAAGTTGTTGTAAGGGTTGCTAAATTTGTTTGTGAGATTGTTAGATGAGTTTGGTTATTATTTTTACATGGTGCTCAAAAGGGTTGCTAAATTATTTGTAAGGGTTACTCTAGTTGATTTTTTTTTAGACTTGTTGTAAGGATTGTTCTTGATTCCTTATTATTTTTACCTACATTAACTCATTCCAATTATACTGAGGTGTAGGAGGCATAGAAGATGAAAAACTGTCAGCAACACAGTTAGGAGGATTCTCTGTAAAATATCATCTCCTAAATCAGCAACTCGCAAAGAATTATTATCATGAACATATTATATTTCTTTTAGAAAAAACTATCTATATCATAAATTATTCTCTCCTTAAAAGATGGACATAAATTTCTCAATTTCAACTATAAATTAACAAACAAAGTTGTCAATGTTTATATAACAATGAGTAAAAATATAATATTGAAGACATATTTTACCAAAAAAAAAACATGTAGAACCCGCAAAGATAATATTACAGAAACCTCCTTTAAATTAGGTGTCTAAATCATAAATTACTCTCCTTAGAAGTTGGACATAAATATATTGCATAGTTAACATGATAACTTTCATAATTATATGTTTAATATATAAATTCTATTATATCCTGAATATATAGTTATTCATGATTATAATATTGTCTATACAATAGAAAATAATCATATGATTATATACTTCAAACTATTTAGTCCCACGATTTATCAGTGCACTGGATTTATATTGACGTGTGATAATCAATGATGTGGTTTACTTACACTTGTATAAGTGGAATGTCCTTTTCAGGTCATTAGCAAAGTAAACTAGTATCAAATGTATCGACTATACATCAAATTGAACTGATATTGATAGTGAAAAAGATATCATAAACTTACTGTTATGTCTTTTCTAAGTCAATGTCACTTAATTAATCTTAGGTCAATTGATCTCAATCCTAAGATGGTTAAATTCTAACTTAATTTTACTATACGGGTTCTTTGACTTGTTCGTTACCAGCTTACCTGTAGGACTAGCCCATACTTACATCTTGAGAATTTGGTAGTGCAATTGAGTAGGATCATTAATCACAGATATAAAATCTATAACTTCTATTAGAAGTGAAACTATGCTTTTCTTAAAGCTTGGGTTAACGCAATAAATGATAGAGCGCTTATTTCAGTAATTATATTAGTTTACTGAAATATCATTTACAAGTAGCTAAGTGCTTTAAGGATAAAATACATTGAAAGGTAAAATGGTAAATTTATCCCTATTCAATATAAACTGTTTATAAAGGATTATTGACTGTTTAGATTGTAACAATGAATAATTAAACGTATCCATATTTGACATATAGAATTAGAAGTGAAATTTCAAAATGCTTTATTGATGCTATATATTATTGGTTTCGGGAGAGCTTTTGAGGTTGGTTTTTGTCTTGTAGTTTATTCATTTTTAAGTTATGTAGTTCAATTAGTTAATGGATGGTTTATTGTGGACAATTGCCATATATGATGTGTTCCTAGCTAATACCTTAATACCTAGGTCAAGCTATATATTTGATTCAAATAAATGAGTGTTGTGTTGATTCCCTATTGAGCTTTAATGGCCAAAAGATCTCTCATTAGTAGTAGAGCTTTTATAAATAATAAATCTAAGTTGAACATATATACATGCAAGCATTTTATTATAGACATTATTATTATGTTGAGTTCATGAATGAATCACTAAAAGCTCTAAACTACTATTTATATAGAGATTGAACAGAAATATAACTGTTATTTTATTTTTGACATATATTAAATTCAAAGTACTTTGGAAGATGACTGAAACTTACCAAGTGAACAAGAAGCTTTACAGTTAGCAGTACTTGGAAATGTATCAAGTATTTGGCAATGAGGCCTTAGCCCTTCATGAACCATTTCATTGTGAAGTCTAAGGGCCCTTTTCTTGTCTCCCTTCTCAATGTAGTTAACGATCATTGTCTCGTACAAGCACTCGTCTCTAGCTAGCGAACGGTCTTTCATAATCTGAAAATGCTTCTCTGCTTCCTCCATTTTACCTGATTGGCAGAAGCTCTTTATCAATGCTGCAAAAACAGACGAACCCGGAGATAGTAGCATGTTCTCCATTTCATAAAAAAGCTTGACAACTTCTTCAACATCACCTTTTTTCTCATAGCCATTAATCAGAGTAGCATAAGTGATTTCATTTGGTTTGAAACCTTTATTCTCTAATAATTGAGTTAATGCTGCATTAGCTTTTTCCATATCTCCATTTTCACAAAGCTTCTCAATCATTTCATTGAAAGCAGAACAACTCGGAATAAAGCTCTGTTCCACCATTCTTTCGCAACTTCTTAAGCTTTCTTCTAATCTTCCTGCCTTGGCAAAGCCCTTAATTAGGTAATTGAAAGTCTCATCATAAGGCTTCAAACCAATGTCTTCCATATCTTGCATCAAGCAATTTGCTTCTTCAATTCTTCCCTCTTCACAGTAGCCTCCTATAAACAGCGTAAGAACAAAAGGGTTTGGCCGAAAACCTCTCTTCAGCATTTCTTCATAAACAACCCAGGCAGAGCCTAAATTTCCTAGCTTCACTTTAGCATAAACAATCAAAGAGTAAGCAATGGTGTCAAAAACCATATTCTTTTGCAACAATCTTTTCAGTATCTCCACACCATCTTCAACTCTACCTTCGTCTAAAATCCTCAAAATCAAACTAGTGTTGATGATCACAGACGGAGAGCATCTATTTCCATGGATCCTATCCAACATTCCAATTACTTTTTGCAGCTTCCCTTCCTTGCACAACGAGCTAATTAATGTTCGAATCGTTGTTCCATTAGGGTATATCCTTTTTGTAATCATATGCTCATAAATCTTCCAAACTAGAGTACTCTGGCCAGACTTTTGAACAACGTGCACCAAAGTATTGAAAGTTGCAAGACTTAATGAGAACCCATGTTCTTCCAAATAGCAGCAAACTTCAAAACCAGCCTCAAACATTCTCAATCTAGAATAAGCTTGTATAAGCAGATCAAAAACAAATGGATTCGAAGCAGTATTTTTATAACTACTAAGTAGTGAATCCACCACTAGGAATCTAGAAGAGTCTCCAGAATTTTTCTTCAAAACTGATTCAATCAAAGCTCTAGCATCCACATTCAACCGAGCTTGGACCAGAATATGAATGGCTATGCAGTAAGACTGGACTCCATGCTCAGATTTGTTTCTGTGAGATGACCAATGAAAGAAACCCAAAGCCTGCTTTGCATCAATGGGTCCCTTCAATTCCAATAGTACTTTCTCAACAAGTAGTTCATCAAGCTCAACATGATGAAATTTTTTAGTGAGTGTGTCCCAATCTAAACCACTTCTGAACGAATTACAAATGGAAGTGACAACATTAACTGATGTTGCCTCTGTATGAATCAGTTGGATTCTTTCTGACTGTGAACCATAGCAATGTAGTTTCCCACACGATTTCAAGGATTTCGAGATTAAAGATGGAGCTAGTAGGCGGAGTAAGCTCATATTATGCGAAATTCCTCAATGTAATACTGTCAGATGTCAATGATATCGTTTTATCAGTTCTAAATATCAAACTGGTAGTACTAAGGATATAGGATTTGTTGGAGACCAACTATCAAGCCCTCCTTTTTTACCTTTACAGTATTAGAATAGTAAAACACATAGTAAACAAGCAAATGTTGAAACTTGAATTGGTATATAGACTTGCATACCTTAAAATAAGCCAAGCCTACTTAAATATCCTTCATACGCACGGGAACATGCTAGCTTTCATTGAACACAGACATGCCACAAAGGCATCTTATCCATTTTCTATTTAGTGTTGCAGATGCTTTACTGATTCTCCTTGCAGTTGCAGACTTTTGTATAGTCATGAGAGCTAATCAAAAAAAAAAAAGGAAATGAGATTGAGAAGATTAGATGGCTTAATCCATTACAAGATAATTAGGAAAATTAATAACAGATATAACTCTAGATGTGATATAATTTAAGTACTTTTGGTGAGCAATTATGGGAGGAAAGAAACGTGCAGAGGGCATCCCCCTTTCGTAAATAAAAAAGAAGAGGGAAAAACACTCCTTAACATGCCTATAACTATATAAATACATACATTATGAACTAAATCATTCTGTCACATGATTTTTGCTTCACATTCATTGACAAAATTTACAGGAGCCAAAATGAATTGCGATTACTATGCCAATGAAAACATGTAACCGCACTAATGGGTGCGCTGGTTTAGTGGTTTGCTTTAATACTTTTCTGTCTCATTGGTTTGACTTATATAAGAAACAGTAGCAAAGTTTCTATATGACAAACTTTCTTGAAAAAACAAATATAAATGTTTTGCGGGGATCTTCGTGCTTTCGTCTTCCCAGACCCTCCAGCAATTACTTTGCTAATAACTTTACCTTCTGAAATCTATAGCTGTTATATTTACAGCTCATTAATATCACTACATTTAATTTAGTATATCTATCTACACTAATAGAGTCAAGACAAAGTTATTTGTGTCTTGGTTAACACCACTACTCTATAGACATTGATAGGATTGACAGCACCATTTTAGAGAAGAATGTGCCTAGAGTCTAAATTTGAAGGAACCTTATCTCAACAAAATCGATATCAAACAAAACTTGCCAAAATTTTGTACAATGTTGGCTCACTTACACTGATAATTGAAGGCTTTTCTTTTCAGTTTTATCTTGGAGCATAATGAAAGTAATTACAAAAAGAAGAGTTAAGATTCCATTTTGTACTTAATCTTTATACCTCCGTTTTCTTAAAGATCATAGAGTCAATCTCTCCTTATCAGGTCAAAGCCTTATTTTCAGTGTGGTTTATCCTATTCCCACAGAGACATTGGAGGGAAGAGTAGCATTTTCCTAAATTATACTGGGCTTAGGAGAGTACTTTATATTTTCATTTTCATTTGTATAACTATAATACCTCGCCATCATGATGCAGAAGTTCAATATCAGGAAGATAAGCTTCTTGCCTCATCTTCAACTCCAACATACTCAATAATTCGTAAATCTGATCAGAGTCGGGGTGAAATCTATCACCAGCAACAAAGCTATAGATGTTCTTTCCTGCTTCAACTGTACTCTCACCAAATGTCTTCTTCAGCTTCTTCTCCTTAATTAGAGTTCTAAGTTCTGCCACACTTTCCCATTTCTCGTCCACGGCATAGATATTTGACAGCAATATATAATACCCTGCGTGGTTAGGATCTAACATAAAAAGATTCCTGGCTGCAACCTCTCCCAATTTGACATTGTGATGAATACGACAAGCACCAAGCAAAGCTCCCCAAACATGTGGCCCTGCTTGAAATGGCATTTTGTTGATAATGTCCATGGCCTTTTCCAACTCTCCAATGCGACCCAGAAGATCAACTATCATTCCATAATGCTCAGAATTTGGTTTCAGTTGGTATTGCAGCATTGTATTAAATATTTCTAACCCCTTTCCAACTAGACCTGAATGGCTACAAGCTGATAAAACAGAGAGAAATGTGACGCTGTTAGGTCTAACACCTGAATTCTTAACCATTTGATCAAATATATTTATAGCTTCTTCTCCACACCCATGGATTGCATAAGCTGCAATCATGGCACTCCAAATAAAAACATCTTTATTCACAACTCCTTCAAATATTTGGAAAGAATTATCTAGGCTACCACACTTTGAGTACAAATCTATCAGTGAAGCTCCAACAAAAATGTTCTTGTCAAATCCCCTTTTCTGCACATAGCAATGAAGGCAGAGAGCTTGCTGAAGAATCCCGGACTGTGCACAAGCTGCCAGAATCTTCACCATAGCAACAGCATCAGGTTTAATCTCATGTAATAACATGTAGCAAAATATCCCCATTGATTTATGAGGCATTCCATTATGAGCATAACCACCTAACAATGCAGCACAAGAAACCACATCTTTCGTGGGCATTCTTTCAAAGATATTTACTGCTTTGTCAGGGGTGAGGCACTTCATGTACATATCAATTAGAGATGTAGATACCAAGACATCCAGCTCAAAACCTTTCCTAACAGCAAGTTCATGAATCTTAATACCTTCTTCTAAGTTACAGGCAATCGAACATGCCTGTAATGCATTAACAACTGTTACTGAATTGGGTTCAATTTTCCGATTAACCATTTCAGAGAAAAAATCTAATGCTTTCACAGCAGCCCCGTTAAGAGCATAACAGGCAATAATTGAGCTCCACGATATCACATCTTGTTCTGGCATTCTATTAAACAAGCTAGTGGCAGATTTTACAGAACCTGTCTTTGCATATAGATTCAAAAGTGAATTGACCAAAGATAAATCAGTATTAACGCCCCTCCTAATGACAAAGCCATGTACACTACTACCAAGCTTAAAATTGGATAACTGAGCACAAGCAGAAACAACACTGACAAGTGTCACTCTGTCAGGATTTAAACCTTCCAACATAACCATTTGGGAGAAAAAAATTAGTGCTTCTTCAGGATATCCATTTTGCTCATACCCAGTAACCATTGAAGTCCACAAAACAACATCAGGCATAGAAAATTCCTTAAACACTTGTAAAGCATCATCCATAAGCCCACATTTTGAGTAGAATTCTACTAAAGCAGAACCCACATACATGTCTTCACAAAACTTTCCATGTTTCTTTATGAACCCATGTAATGTTTTGCCATATCCCACCGCCCTTAACCCTGCACACGCCTTAAGAGCAATGGGTACTGTAAAATTATCAGGCTTTTCATCATCAGCTCTTCCAGTAGATACCATGTTGTAAAAGAGACTCAAGGTCTCTTCCCACTGTTTATCTCTACAATAGCTCCTAAGTGCAGCATTCCACAAATAAACAGTCCTATGAAGCGTTTCATCGAACAGTTTGCGGGCATGCCCAATTGATGCATATTTTGCATACAAGACATTGAGTTTTGTGGCAAAAAAGCTATCTTGATGAGTAAGGCCGGCTTTGAAGGTTTGACAATGAAGCTGTGCCACTGATTTCAAACTATTACATGATTCAAACAGATTAACAAGCAGTTCCCTCCTTTTCATTAGGAAAAACTAAGTGCCTAATAAGAAAGGATGGTGTAAAGCTGGATTAAAAATGAAGGCTTTATAGTGTTTAACTTAGTTGATTTGCAGTAGTGTTACAGTCTTTTCACATTCGGGTTATATAAACTTAATTATGTATATATATGTGCATATATCCATGGTTGGTGGAAATCCCATATAATATAATAGAGAAGATAGCAAAGATTAGATACCTGATAGAAGTAGCAACAGCGAGTGAGAGGGAGAGAATGGTTGTGAGAAATAATGTGGCGCTGCTTAAACCGTGAAACTTTACTCAGTGACGACCAACTGCATTGATATTTGCTACTCTAAATTGTGTTTTGTGTTGCATTGTATTTGATAGTATTTTGTTGGGTTACATTGTATAGTATTTAATACAATGTTTTGCTGAAAAATAATAATTTTTTATATAAACAATTAAGTTTAATTTCTAATTGTAAATAAATACTAAATACTAAATTTAATTTTGTGTGATACTAATATTTAAGTTATAATTTTAGAACTTTTGTAGATACTTGACTTTTAAATGTTAAGTAAATTGTAAGAAAATAACATGTAGATAATGTAAATATATTAAAAAAATATTGAAAAAAAGTGTTATGGGATTCAAACCCGTGACATTGTATAATATGTCTTACACCTCAACCAACTAAGCTATGAATACTTATTGTATACAATACACTTAATTTTACTTAAATAAAAGCCTAATAATTTTTTTTTATTTTGGGCCCTAAGCACGGGCTTAGTCCGCCTATACCTAAAGGCGATCCTGGATAAGTGATGATATGACACAAAAGTTGGTCATCCCCAAATCTTCCTCAAAGATTAGTTAATGAACATATCTTAAAGAAATACAAAAATTGTCCAAAATTTATGAAATTTTTAAGAGCATGCTTCATTCCAATTTTGATCACTCAAAATGTGTGTAACATGTCTTTTATCAAATCATTGCATGCAATTTAAATTAATCTAAATATTAATTAAGCACAAAATTTATAAATAAACAAAGTCTCATAAGTTTATTTTTTATCTTTCTTTCTACTAATATAAACAAACACATATAAATTTCAGAAGAACTATACTTTGATCTCATATATTAATAAATATATATTAATTAAGAAGGTCTTGTCTTTTGAGATGTTGTGAAAAGTTCCTTAGTTTGTTTGTTCCTTAGTTTGTTTGTTTCGTTCTAGTGGTTATTTGTAATAGTGTGGCGGGACAGTATGGCTTCAAGCAGTCAAAATGCTAGTATTCTAGCAGATCAGTATGCTGAAATCAATATTGAAGGGGAGGAAGAATGGATACTGATTGAGGATGAAGCCGAAGGTGACGAACTGGTGTTTGATGATAGATGGTGTTTATAGGCAGGTTTTTAACGGGCAGATCGATCGACTTTGATGCAATGAGGCATTTGATGGCATCTCTTTGGCAACCGGAAAAAGGGGTGTATGTCAAAGAATTGGAAACTAATCTGTACTTATTTCAATTCTACCATGAATTGGATATACAAAGTGTTATTGATGGCAGCACATGGACTTTTAACAAGTTTCCTCTGGTGTTTCATAGGCTGAAAAGTGGTGAGAACCCAAGAGCGATTCATATTCATAAACTGGATATGTGGGTGCAAATTCATGATCTCAGATCTGGCTTCATGATGGATAAAGTTGTTAGGAGCGCTGGAGGCTATATTGGAACATATGTCAAATCCGATCCAAAGAATTTCAATGGAATATGGCGTGATTATTTACGTGTTCGTGCTACTATAGATATTGAGAAGTCGCTGAAGCGACGAATGAAGCTTTGCAAAGAGAATGGAGGTTGGATATGGGCGACTTTCAAGTATGAACATTTACCAACGTTCTGCTTCATCTGTGGGATTATTGGCCATGCGGAAAGGTTCTGTCTGAAGCGATTTGAGCAAGATTTCGATCAAGCTATAAAACCGTATGGAATTGAAATGAAAGCTCAGATGAGGAAAAAGAACTATCTCATTGAAGCACAATGTCTAAAGACAAGAAAAGAAGACTTTCAGCCGGTTAGTGGTGGTTCCTCTCACCGGAGTGAGGCTGAAGACCGATCAAATGAGATGGCTAAAATCATGGATGTCGATCCCATGATATTAGGGAGTAAAGGGAGGGAGGTGATTACGGCCAAAGGAAATCAGGGGAGTAATGGAGTTGATATTGTCTCTGATAACTATATGGGGAATGTTACTATTAATAATAATGGTGACAAAGTTAATTTACAAAATAATGAGCTGGTCATTGTTTTGGAAAATAAAAAGAGGCGTATGGATATGAGAGTGATAGGTGGCAATAATGAGGTGTCATCAGATGTGGAGAATTATGTGGAGGTGGAGAAGGAGTGTGATGGTAGTGTTGGTCCAAAAAACTTAATGCAGGTGGGTCTTGGTTCCCAGGCCCACCAAACATTATGAGTCTTATTTCTTGGAATTGCCATGGGCTTGGGAACCTGTAACACCCTAACTAACTTAGGCGTATTACGTGATTTTTTTAAACGTACTGTGCAGCTCGTTGCTAATCAACGAGGTTTATGGAAAAAACGTGATTAATTAAAATTTTGCTTTTTCATTAAACTTATAAACCATTTTGCAAAAAGTCTCGGGATCCCGATTTATAAAAATATTTACAAACGTTTTCACTGTTCAACTTTTACATCAAAATAAAGTCGTCTAACGACAATTACAAAATCTCAGCCGTGCTGTCCCGAGGATCGTACGCTCCAGGCCTAACCGCCCCGACATGTACAATCCCATAAGCTCGCTCACGGTCCATCAGCAACTGCCTTGCCTTTACCTACACATGCAACGTAAACTGTGAGTCGACAGACTCAGTAAGAAAAGCATAAAAATACCATACATAAAACTGACTGCCGTGTCCAACACGATACTGAGTCCCGCTACTGCCATGTCCAACATGGTACTGAGCACTACTGCCATGTCCAACATGGTACTGAGTTTTGAACGTTCAGGGGACGGTACTATTGACACGTAACAACCTGATCGGTCGAACCGGTCATACTCCATATCATTGGTCATACTCCACCGTACCGACGTGTTACTATATCCTCCGATCGGCCGAACCTGGTCATACTCCGGCGTGCTGGTCATACTCCACTTCGTACCGACGGATACGTCAATAGCACGGAACCACCAACCAAGTGTCACTGATCGGCCAAACCCAGGCCATACTCCGGCTATTGGTCATACTCCAAATTCGTACCGACGTGACAGGGTTGGATGGTTCGAAGCCTAATACATATCTAATGTAATCTAATGTGCTTCCTACATGCACGCTAAACATGTAATCTACATATGCATACCGTTATACTAATCTTACCCGGATTCCGATTTCGGTGTGTGCCGGTCAACCCGACCGGAACCGAAGCCGAACGGCGGACATCGGCTCCTAAACCATAAAAACCACAACGCTATAAGTGACACGCTAAATCACTTCCCGGGGACTAAAACTCGAAACTAAAAGTTTCCCTATCGATAAAAGCATGGCAATACCCCTAAAAACCCAAAAACGAGGAAAACTAGTGGTTCGAAAAATCCCCATCCGAAGTCCGGTTGCCCAACCGAATTCCGGTTCGGAAAAATCGAACCCCCATCCGAATTCCGGATGCTCAACCGAATTCCGGTTCCTCGCAGCAGCAACCAAAAAATCACATATCTTGACCAATTCGAACCCAATTGATCCCAAACTTTCCAGACCTCCTCTATAGGTCCCAAACAACAATTCTAGAGCATCAAACCTACCCAGAAACCCCACATGCAAAATTCACCATTAAAGCTCAAGCTTTGAGTTTCAAACTCAAGCTTGAGCAAAACCAACTAACTAAGCAATCCACTAGCTTAAATCACCTTAAACTAGCATAGAAATACCTCTGCAAACTAACAAAAACACCCAGCAATTATACAGAAACAAAACATGCATTTTCTCACAAAAATCATCAATTTTCACATATAAATTAAAAGCTTGAACAATCCTAACTAACAAGCATTCAAACAACTCAATCATCATCAAAATAATCATGCTTGAACCCTAGAAAAATAACAAAACCACAGCAGCAACAAATACTCAAAACTCATGCATGCATCATCATTTTTCACATAGTTTTTCAAGAAATTAAAGGAGGAGAGACATGAACCAACCTAGCTTGAGATGAACCCTAAGAGATGATGAACAACTAGCCAAAATCCAAGGAGAAAATCCCCTCCTTGCTGCTCAAGGTTTGGCCGAAAGAGAGAGAGAGAGTTGTGTGTGTGTGAGTTTTTGAAATTTCCTTTAAATTGACTAAGTGTTGAAAAATGTGAGCAAAAGAGAATAAAAGCCATATATCACATTTATTTCAGCCAAATAATCACATAAATAATTATTTATTTTCCAATTAATAAATCATACAAAACAAAACACTAATGGGGCAAAAAGACCATTTTGCCCCTCCACCATAAAATCACATAATTCATACTAAAGGGGTATTTTTGGGACATTCTAAATTCCCGGCCATTCCCGACATTCCCAATGTCTAAAACCCGTCCCCATAATACTAACATACTAAGTTGTGATTTCTACTGAGCCAAACGCCGCGTTCCAAATACCGGACACCGGAAATGCGAAATATAAAAACTGCTGATAACATACACATGCATATCTGAATTCCATAATAAATTATTTAAATGGCTATAAATAATTTCCTGATTAACATAAATAACTGCTAATTTCCAAATTAACTAAGCGGGCTTTACAACTATCCCCCCCTTAAAAGGATTTCGTCCCCGAAATCTAACCTGAATAACTCTGGATATTGAGCTCGCATATCTGATTCTAGCTCCCAGGTGGCTTCTTCCACCTTACTGTTTCTCCAGAGAACCTTGACCAACGCTATGATCTTATTCCGAAGGACTTTATCCTTTCTATCCAGGATCTGCACTGGCTGTTCCTCATAGGACATATCTGACTGAAGCTGAAGGCTCTCATAACTGATTATATGAGAGGGGTCTGAAACATATTTTCTCAACATTGAGACATGAAATACGTTGTGCACTGCTGATAAAGCTGGAGGCAATGCTAACCGATATGCCACTTGACCTATCTTCTCGAGAATCTCGAAAGGTCCTGTAAATCTAGGGCATAACTTGCCTCTTTTCCCGAAACGTTTAATCCCCTTCATCGGAGATACTCGCAGAAACACATGGTCCCCTACTCGGAACTCAACATCCCTACGCTTCGGATCTGCGTAACTCTTCTGTCTGCTCTGGGAGGCAAGCATTCTAGCTTTAATCTTTTCTATTGCCTCGTTGGTCCGCTGAACTGACTCTGGACCTAGGTATTTCCTCTCCCCGTCTCATCCCAAAGGATGTGGGATCTACATTTCCTACCGTACAACAGTTCATAGGGTGCCATCCCTATCGTACTCTGATAACTGTTGTTATATGAGAACTCTACTAACGGTAGGTATTTATTCCATGAACCCTCAAAGTCCATAACACAGGCTCTCAGCATGTCCTCCAATATCTGAATTGTCCTTTCGGACTGACCATCTGTCTGAGGATGGAATGCTGTACTGAATTTTAGCTTTGTACCCATTGCCCGTTGCAAACTTTGCCAAAATTTGGAGGTGAATTTCGGATCCCTGTCCGAAACTATAGACTTCGGTACCCCGTGAAGTCTCACTATCTCCCTGACATATAACTCTGCCAACTGATCCACTGTAAACGTCGTTCTGACCGGCAGGAAATGAGCAGATTTCGTAAATCGGTCCACCACTACCCAGATGGAATCATACATACCCGTGGTCCTAGGTAACCCGACCACAAAATCCATAGTAATATCCTCCCATTTCCATTCTGGTAGGGTTAGAGGCTGCAACAACCCTGCTGGTCTCTGATGTTCAGCCTTGATCTGCTGACAAGTGAGGCATCTCGATACGAATTCTACCAAATTCTTCTTCATACCGCTCCACCAGAAGTACGGTTTCAAATCTTGGTACATCTTGGTGGTGCCGGGATGCAGAGAATACGGGGTAGAATGAGCCTCCTCAAAGATCTCGTTCCTCAAGTCCACACTGTTCGGGACACAAACCCTGGCTTTATACAAAAGCATCCCACTATCTGACACTGAAAAGTCCTTGGCTTGACCAGCCAATACCTCATCTCGGATCTTCACTAACTCCGGATCTGTCGTCTGAGCAACTTTTATTCTTTCTAACAGATCAGATTGCAGCGTTAAGTTGTGTAGCTGACCTACCACAAACTCAATGCTGGATCTAACCATATCGTCTGCTAGCTGAGGTGAGATCTGAACCATGCTAGCCACTTGCCCGGGACCCTTTCTGCTCAGGGCATCGGCCACTACATTGGCTTTCCCGGGATGGTAAAGGATCTCACAATCGTAATCCTTCACTAATTCCAACCAACGCCTCTGTCTCATGTTCAAATCTTTCTGAGTAAAGAAATACTTGAGACTCTTATGGTCGGTGTAGATCTCGCACTTCTCACCATACAAGTAATGCCGCCAAATCTTCAGTGCAAATACTACTGCGGCCAATTCTAAATCATGAGTCGGGTATCGCTGTTCATAATCCTTTAACTGACGGGAGGCGTAAGCGATAACCCGATCGGCTTGCATCAATACGCACCCCAAACCCTGTTTGGATGCGTCACAATAGACCACGAACTTCTCCTTGTCCGAAGGCAAAGCTAGTACCGGAGCAGTAATCAACCTCTGTTTCAGCTCCTGAAAACTAGCTTCGCATTTATCTGACCAGATAAATCGCTGATTCTTCTTTGTAAGCTCGGTTAGGGGCATTGAAATTTTGGAGAACCCCTCCACGAACCTACGGTAGTACCCAGCTAATCCCAAGAAGCTTCGATCTCCTCGTCACCGTCTTCGGTCTCGCCAATCCCCGACGGATTCAATCTTCCCGGATCCACCTCGATCCCATCTTTACTCACAATGTGCCCTAGGAAGGACACCCGAGACAACCGTAACTCACATTTCTTGAACTTGGCGTAGAGTCTATGTTCTCGAAGTCGTTGCAGTACCATCTGGAGGTGTAACTCATGCTCCTCTTCTGACTGAGAGTACACGAGGATGTCGTCGATAAACACAATCACACAGATATCGAGGAAATCCTTGAATACCCTATTCATCAGGTCCATGAATGCTGCAGGAGCGTTGGTTAGTCCGAATGACATAACCAGGAACTCGTAGTGTCCATACCTAGTGCGGAAAGCCGTCTTTGGAATGTCCTCCTCTCGGATCCTCAACTGATGATAACCCGAACGGAGATCAATCTTAGAGAAGACCGTCTTCCCCTGAAGCTGATCGAACAAGTCATCGATCCTAGGTAATGGATATTTATTCTTCACCGTCAGCTTGTTCAACTCTCTGTAGTCGATGCACATCCTCATAGAGCCATCCTTCTTCTTCACGAACAAAACCGGGGCTCCCCAAGGTGACACACTGGGCCGAATGAACCCTATGTCAAGCAACCCCTGGAGCCGAATCTTTAACTCCTTAAGTTCAATGGAGCCATCCTATACGGGGCTTTAGAAACCGGATCCACCCCTGGTGCCAAGTCAATCACAAAGTCGATCTCCCGATGAGGTGGTAACCCTGGAAGTTCTTCGGGAAAAACGTCCAAAAATTCCCGAACCACTCTAATGCCCTCTGGCCGAATGGTGTCTGGCCGAGTGGTGTCCACCACCACGGCCAGAAACCCTAAGCACCCACCGTGCAATAATTCTCTCGCTGACATAGCCGAGATCACCGGGATCCGAGATCCCTGAACCGAACCCACAAATACGAACGGTTCTTCACTTTCCGGTTGGAAGACCACCATCTTCCTCTTGCAATCAATGCTCGCCGAATATTTAGATAGGAAATCCATTCCTAAAATAATATCAAATTCGACTAAGCTCATCTCTATCAGATCAGCGCTTAACTCTCTACCATCTATCCTGATCGGCATAGACCTAATCCACCTATTGGAGATAACCAATTCTCCGCTGTGTAACAGTGGTTCCAAACCCCGACTCATATCTATCAAAGGGTCTACCCAACTTACTAAAGACTCTGGCCGCCACATAAGAACGTGTAGCCCCAGAATCAAACAGCACTGAATAAAACGAGTCGTTAATAAGAATCTGACCTGTAACAACTGATGGGCTGGCATCTGCATCAGCCTGCGTGATCGCGAATACCCTGGCTGGAGTGGGCATCGCTGGAGCTCTCGGTGCCTCTGGCCGGAGCTGGGGACATTCTCTCTTGAAGTGCCCGGGCATGCCACAATGAAAGCATCCCTGCCCCTTGCACTCTCCCCGATGATGCCTCTTGCAGATAGGGCACTCGGGATAGGAGAAGCGAGTCTCATTACCACCAGGACGACTCCCTCTGTTCTGGTTCCCCCGAACCTCTTGTTCGACTCGAGCCGCCTGGGCAGTGGGTGCCCTCTTCCTCCGATCAATGGCCGAACCACTACTCCCCGCTAAATCCCGATGCAGGAGGGGCAGGAGCTCCGCCACCAACCGGAGTACTAGCCGACTCGACATGCACCCCACCGCGCCCCCGCCCGCAAAGGCCTTCTCCACCATCCGAGCGCAGGTGGTGCCGTCGTCGGTGGTAATCATCACGTCATGCCCGATCTCGGGATTCAACCCGTCCAGATACTTCTCCTTCCTACCGAAGCCTGGCCTAAGACAATTCCCGAGGCTAACCTCGCCAACCGGCCAAACCGAGTTGTATACTCGGTGACACTCATGTTCTCCCGCCGGGTCGTGTGAACGAATTCCTTTCTCGGCGCTTCTAACCGCCTCGTTGTAGTACTTCGCGTTGAAAAGTTCCCCGGAACCTCTCCCAAGTCATGGTGGTGACATCGTGAATCCGAGACACCATGTCCCACCATACCAGGGCATCCTCCCGGAACCGAAATGTGGCGCACACCACTCGTCGTTGCTTCGGTGACACCCATAAAGTTCAAGATTCTGGTGATCACCGTAAGCCACTGCTCGGCTTTCGACACATCTGGACCTCCCAGGAATACCGGAGGTGCTTGCTTCCGGAACCGCTCATATAAAGGTTCCAATCTGTGGGCCGCCACTACCATCTCGGCCTGGGCAGCAGGGGCAGGTGCCGCTGGAACTACCGGCACTGGAACTGCAGGAGCACCCTGCTGTCTCAACCTCTGAATCTCGAGGTCTTGTTCTTCGATCCGGGCTTGCATCTCCGCAAACCGCAACTCCCGCTCGGGGCTCCCCGACGACTGGGGGAGCCCGGGCGCCTGTGGCGGGTTCTCATCACCCCGACCACGAGCCCCCGCCTCGGGGACCTCTACCCCGGCCCCTAGGCAGCGTGGGGGAAACCGAGCTCCCTCTCCCCGATTCGACCCCACCGAGTTGCCTCGACTCCCGGTAGTCCGCCCGGGCGTCCATCTAGTTAGAACCGCCGCGAAACCAAGAGTTGGCATATCGTGTCGTATTCAGTGGCGAGCTTACTAATGCCGCTTAATTTGGAAATTAGAAATGAAACATGCGCCTATTCTACTATCAGGCTACTAACATGCTTCCTAACAGGCTTTTCTTTTTCATAACTGAATAAAATAAACTACTAAAGCAATAAAGGCTTACTGAACCGTGAACCGAGCTAACTGCTGATGATGATTGTACATGTCGTGACGATCTTCGGAAGACAACCTGGCGGCTCTGATACCAAATTGTAACACCCTAACTAACTTAGGCGTATTACGTGATTTTTTTAAACGTACTGTGCAGCTCGTTGCTAATCAACGAGGTTTATGGAAAAAACGTGATTAATTAAAATTTTGCTTTTTCATTAAACTTATAAACCATTTTGCAAAAAGTCTCGGGATCCCGATTTATAAAAATATTTACAAACGTTTTCACTGTTCAACTTTTACATCAAAATAAAGTCGTCTAACGACAATTACAAAATCTCAGCCGTGCTGTCCCGAGGATCGTACGCTCCAGGCCTAACCGCCCCGACATGTACAATCTCATAAGCTCGCTCACGGTCCATCAGCAACTGCCTTGCCTTTACCTACACATGCAACGTAAACTGTGAGTCGACAGACTCAGTAAGAAAAGCATAAAAATACCATACATAAAACTGACTGCCGTGTCCAACACGATACTGAGTCCCGCTACTGCCATGTCCAACATGGTACTGAGCACTACTGCCATGTCCAACATGGTACTGAGTTTTGAACGTTCAGGGGACGGTACTATTGACACGTAACAACCTGACGGCCGAACCGGCCATACTCCGGCTTGGTCATACTCCACCGTACCGACGTGTTACTATATCCCTCCCGACGGCCGAACCGGTCATACTCCGCCGCTGGTCATACTTCCACCTCGTACCGACGGGATACGTCAATAGCACGGAACCACCAACCAAGTGTCACTGACGACAAACCGGTCATACTCCGGCTGCTGGTCATACTCCAGCCTGTACCGACGTGACAGGGTTGGATGGTTCGAAGCCTAATACATATCTAATGTAATCTAACAGGCTTCCTACATGCACGCTAAACATGTAATCTACATATGCATACTGTTATACTAATCTTACCTGGATTCCGATTTCAGGTGTGCCGGTCAACCTGACTGGAACTGAAGCTGAACGGCGGATTACTGGCTCCTAAACCATAAAAACCACAACGCTATAAGTGACACGCTAAATCACTTCCCGGGGACTAAAACTCGAAACTAAAAGTTTCCCTATCGATAAAAGCATGGCAATACCCCTAAAAACCCAAAAACGAGGAAAACTAGGGTTCTGAAAAATCCCCCATCCGGAAGTCCGGTTGCCCAACCGGAATTCCGGTTCTGGGAAAATCAGAACCCCCATCCGGAATTCCGGATGCTCAACCGGAATTCCGGTTCCTCGCAGGCAGCAACCAAAAAATCACATATCTTGACCAATTCGAACCCAATTGATCCCAAACTTTCCAGACCTCCTCTATAGGTCCCAAACAACAATTCTAGAGCATCAAACCTACCCAGAAACCCCACATGCAAAATTCACCATTAAAGCTCAAGCTTTGAGTTTCAAACTCAAGCTTGAGCAAAACCAACTAACTAAGCAATCCACTAGCTTAAATCACCTTAAACTAGCATAGAAATACCTCTGCAAACTAACAAAAACACCCAGCAATTATACAGAAACAAAACATGCATTTTCTCACAAAAATCATCAATTTTCACATATAAATTAAAAGCTTGAACAATCCTAACTAACAAGCATTCAAACAACTCAATCATCATCAAAATAATCATGCTTGAACCCTAGAAAAATAACAAAACCACAGCAGCAACAAATACTCAAAACTCATGCATGCATCATCATTTTTCACATAGTTTTTCAAGAAATTAAAGGAGGAGAGACATGAACCAACCTAGCTTGAGATGAACCCTAAGAGATGATGAACAACTAGCCAAAATCCAAGGAGAAAATCCCCTCCTTGCTGCTCAAGGTTTGGCCGAAAGAGAGAGAGAGAGTTGTGTGTGTGTGAGTTTTTGAAATTTCCTTTAAATTGACTAAGTGTTGAAAAATGTGAGCAAAAGAAAATAAAAGCCATATATCACATTTATTTCAGCCAAATAATCACATAAATAATTATTTATTTTCCAATTAATAAATCATACAAAACAAAACACTAATGGGGCAAAAAGACCATTTTGCCCCTCCACCATAAAATCACATAATTCATACTAAAGGGGTATTTTTGGGACATTCTAAATTCCCGGCCATTCCCGACATTCCCAATGTCTAAAACCCGTCCCCATAATACTAACATACTAAGTTGTGATTTCTACTGAGCCAAACGCCGCGTTCCAAATACCGGACACCGGAAATGCGAAATATAAAAACTGCTGATAACATACACATGCATATCTGAATTCCATAATAAATTATTTAAATGGCTATAAATAATTTCCTGATTAACATAAATAACTGCTAATTTCCAAATTAACTAAGCGGGCTTTACAGAACCCATGGGCTTTTCAATTCTTAAAGGACCTTGTGGTCCAAAAGAAACCCAACTTTGTATTCTTGTGTGAGACTTTGTCAAGAAAGGATGTAATTGAAAGAGTTCGTGTGGCAATCGGTTTTGAAGGAGCGATTGGTGTTGATGCTAATGGGAAGAGTGGAGGTGTTTCTTTGCTTTGGAGAATTGCGGATGAAGTGCAGGTGCTTGGCTATGGTGTCAATTACATTGATGCTTTGGTTAAAAGCAGTGATACTGGGGATTGGAGACTCACTGGCATGTATGGTGAGCCAAATCGTAGTCTTAGACAAAAAACATGGGATTTAATTCGAAGCTTAAAAGAGGAGCAGGAGCAACCTTGGTGCTTAATTGGGGACCTTAATAATGTTTCCTCTCAACAAGACAAGCGTGGTGGAAATGCTTATCCAAATTGGCTTATTAATGGCTTTTGTGGAATGTTGGATGATTGTGGTCTACACGATTTAGACTTAGAAGGGTACCCTTTTACTTGGGAGCGTAGTAGAGGTACGGATGACTAGATTGAGGTTCAAATTGATAGAGCACTTGTCTCACAACAATGGCTTGATCTGTTTCCGACTGCTAAGTTGATCAATTTGGAGGTATCCACTTCTGACCATTGCCCTCTTATTTTAGTCCCTGTTAATGTGGCTGCTGTTACTAGGAGCAGAGTTTTTAGGTTCGAAAATTCTTGGTTAAAGGAACCTCTTTGCCATAAGATTGTGGAAGCGACTTAGGAACAATATACAAATATTTCTATAATGGAAAAATTAAGAATTGTGCCAATGTTCTAGCCGATTGGGGGAAATATTATACTGGAAATTTTAAGAAAAGAATTAAAGAATGTAAAGCAGAAATTCGGCTTTGGAAGAAGGGAAGGGATCCTGTGGCTGTAGCTAAGTATAAAGAAGCTCAAATACAATTGAATAACATCTTGATACAGCGTGAGGTGTTCTGGAAACAAAGAAGCAAGCAATTATGGCTTCGGGAGGGAGACCAAAACTCTAAATACTTTCATGCTAAAGCAACATCGAGACGATGACATAATTTGATTCAGAAACTCAAGAATAATGATGGACATTGGGTCGGCTGGGATGATGAGTTGCCTAATGTGGTGACTAATTATTTTCATCAGCTTTTTTGCAATGAAAATGCCGACTATGGGGATGTTGTTGATTGTGTTCAGCAACGGATTTTTGAGGAGCAGAATGGTAAATTGCTGGCGGTTGTAACAGCAGAAGAGATAAAACAAGCTTTGTTTTAGATGCATCCTGAAAAGTCTCTTGGACCTGATGGCATGACTCCCGGGTTTTATCGAAAATTCTGGCACATTGTGGGTAATGATATCGTTAGTTTGGTAAGGAACTTCTTCACTTTTGGAACGTTTCCTTCTAATCTTAATGAAACTAATATTGTTTTGATTCCTAAAAAGAAGTTGCCAGAAACTATGAGTGATCTCCGTCCTATCTCTCTTTGTAATGTGTTGTATAAAGTTATCTCTAAAGTTATTGCCAATAGATTGAAAGGTGCTTTGCCGGATGTTATATCCAACACTCAAAGTGCTTTTCTTCCTGGTCGTTTGATATCTGATAATATCATGGTTTCTTATGAGATAATGCATTACTTAAAGAGGAAAAGGATGGGAAAGGAAGGATTCATGGCTCTCAAGTTGGACATGAGTAAAGCCTACGATCGAGTGGGTTGGACGTTCTTGGAGGCTATGCTAGTTCGGATGGGATTTAATAATCATTTTGTTTCTCTCATTATGAGTTGTTTGACTACGGTTACATATAATGTGACTTATGGGGGAAAAGTTATGGGGCCTATTAATCCTGGGAGAGGAATTAGGCAGGGAGATCCGTTATCTCCATATCTTTTCTTGGTCTGTGCTGAGGGGCTTTCGTCTTTGTTGAAGCACTATGAGAGGAAAAATTGGTTGACGGGCTGTCAAGTTGCAAGAGGAGCTCCTCGTGTTTCACACATGTTGTTTGCCGACGATAGCTATGTGTACTGCAAGGCTAATGAGATTGAAGCGGGAAGAGTGTTACAACTCTTACAAGTGTATCAAAGGGCGTCAGGACAACAAGTCAACAATGCGAAATCATCAGTATTTTTCAGCAAAAATACAACTGATGTTATTCGACATAGAATGTGTGAGGTGTTGGGAATGATGGAAGCATTGGAGAACAGCTTTTATTTGGGGCTGCCATGTACGATGGGAAGGAATAAGAATGCGATCCTTGGATTCCTAAAGGAGAAAATGCAGAAGAAATTTTTTTCTTGGGAAAGTCGATTCTTGTCTAAAGCGGGAAAAGAAGTGTTGATTAAGTCTGTGGCCCAAGCGCTCCCTAGTTATGCTATGAGCGTATTTCTCCTCACAGAAGAGATTTGTTCAAGTCTTGAAGGAATGATGTCCAAATTTTGGTGGAAATCTCAGTCGAACTCTTCTAAAGGTGTGAGTTGGATGAGTTGGAAACGACTTTGTAGACACAAACATGAAGGGGGTATTGGTTTTAGAGATCTTCGGGATCATAATTTGGCATTCCTTGATAAACAAGGATGGAGACTGTTAGAACTATTATTTTCTATAGTGACAAAAAATTATGTCCAGTAGCATTCCAGTTGCCTCTGGGTCTCGTAGTGTTTTGTCTGGGGTTCGTACTATTAGTGTTAGTCCACGTCAGCAAAGATATTTTAGGTTTTAATTGTTCAGATGGTAACAGCTGTCTATTTCGGGTTTCTTGGTTTTAGCTGGGTATAAATACGATTTCTGGGTATTTTGTTGAAAACCTTTTTTGTCGGAGATTTGAGGATTACGTTCGTTTCTTTTCGTCTTGTTTCTTCTGTATGTTCTATGGCAGGTCAGATCTTGGAGCTTGAGAGTGTTCATCAATGGCGGAATGATCTGAATCTGGAATTGCTGAGTTCAAACTGAAGGGAGTTCAGTGTCATCTTCATCATCAGATCTGAAGGGATTTCGTGTTGAAGACATGTTGAAGAAGAGCTGGGCGCAAAAGACAAGGGATTGTGCATTAACAATCAGTGTTCTTGATTGTTGTTGGTAATTCATTACTAATTGTTGTTAAGGTTGTATTTGATTCCTTTAGAGAGAATTGGAAATTGTAATATGAACCTTTGAGAATTAGTTGATGAATTTACCCTGGTTCGGGGAACCCAAGCACTAGTCGGCTGAGATGTGTTCTCAGTGCAGATGAAGCTTGTAAAATTCTGTTGTTGAATCTTTGATTTTGTTCTTTTTATATTCAAGCTTAAATCAAGATAAAATCAATCTAAATATGAAAAAGATAGGTTAGACAAGAACTTGGGCGTACATTTGGTATCAGAGCCAGCTATTTCTGTTAGAAATATTGATCCTTAGGGTTCTTGCAAGATTCGTTATTCTGAAATTTATTGTTGCTGCAATTCTTGATTTTTCTGCATTTTTTCTTTCTGCAACACCCAGTTGGAACTAACCCCCTCTCCAGACACGACTCTGGGAGTATACTGCTCTCTATCTTTGTTTTGTTTTTCCTTGTTAGTACAGGAATGGAGATGTTCAGAGAAGGAGGGTCCACATCACGACCCCCAATGCTGGAAGGTGCTAATTACCCATACTGGAAAACCAAAATGCGAGCATTCTTGAGGGCGGAGAATGAAAGAGTTTGGATGGCCATAGAAGATGGTTGGACATGCCCAACGATGATGGATAACGGTGTCACCAAACCAAAACCTACGAGCTTGTGGACTCCAGATGAGATGGAGAGGGCCAATTTTAATTCGAAGGCCATGCATGCTTTGTTCAATGCAGTGTCCACAAATCAATTGAAGGTCATTGCAAACTGTGAGATGGCCAAAGAGGCTTGGGAAAAACTACGAATTAAAAATGAAGGAACGGATGCTGTAAAGAAATCCCGTCTTCGTGCTTTGGCAAAAGCGTTTGAAGATTTATCAATGGAGGAAGAAGAAACGGTGGCTGAGTTCCATGCTAAATTGTGTGACATATCAAATGAATCTTATGCTTTGGGAAAGACTTATTCTAATGCAAAGTCCGGTTCGTAAAGTCCTTGGAGTTCTACCTAGGAGATTTATGTCTAAAGTAACCTCCATTGAAGAAATGAGAAACGTGGAGGAACTGGATCTTGATGAACTGATTGGATCCTTGCAGAATTATGAAATGTCATTAACAAGGTGGAAGAAAGAAAAAAAGAAGATGGATGTGAACAAAGAAAAAGGGGACAACAATATTGCGTTCATTCACAAAGAAGAAAATAAGTCTATCCTGCATTTGTCTGCTGGTTTCTCAGATGAAGCTGTAGATTTGCTGACCGAGAACTATGCAAAATTCTTGAAAAAGAAGTACAAGAAACAGTGTTCTGAAGGTAAGGAAAATGCTTCCAAAAGAAATCCTCTTGGGAACTTCTGGCATGGTCAGCAACCCAGTGACAATAAGAGCATGGGCATTCAGTGTAGAGAATGTGATGGGTTCGGACACATTCAGGCCGAGTGTGCTAACACTCTCAAAAAGAAGAAAGCCCTTGTTGCCACCTGGAGCGATAGTGACGAAGAAAAAGACTCTATTGCAAGCAAAAGTTCTAATGAGGAGAAACAAGTAGTGGCTTTCATGGCTCAAAGTCATCACCGTTGAATCCGAGGATGATGGAGTCTCCACTGTGTCTAAAGTCGACAGTAATGGAAGACAAAATGCATATGAAGAGATGTTTGCTCAATGGGAATATATGACCAAGCAGATTATAGGTCTGAATAGTGCCAAGGAGCAGATAGAGTCTGAAAAAGTCAAGCTGGAGGACACTGTTAAGAATCTTAACAAACTTCTTGATGAGAAGGACAACGAGATCTACAAGCTTTCAGCTGAACTCATAAGAGCTAAACAAAGCTTAGAGTTTATCCCTCCAGGAACGGCTGCCATCAATCAAACTCTTCAACTTCAAAAACCTTATGGTGATCGAACCTCTATCGGATACAAGATGTTGTATAAGCAAGGAGATAACTTGGAGGTAGAAGAGTCCATTACACCAGTGATCAACCTAGACAAAAAGGATGACAATCAATCATCATTTCCCTCGACACCTCAGTCCTCAGACCCCACTAGAAAATTCCATGTTCCATCTGGACCTACCAAGGTGAAGTTAGAAGGAAGAAGAATTGCCCCGGAGAATATATCTCAGATGGAGAGATTCATCCCAGTGTGTCACTTCTGTAACAGGAGGGGTCATATTCGACCCAGATGCTATAAGCTGCAGAACTACTTGAAAGCTATGATCAATCGACCTATGAGTTTTCAAAAACCCAATAAAACTCGAAAGGAAGGATCTCAATGTGAGTGGAGATTGAGTGCTGATCGTGAATCGAATGTTGGGTTGGTAGCTCAAGTTTCACTGTCTGCATTTCTGGAAGGACAGTGGTACTTGGATAGTGGTTGCTCTCGACACGTGACGGGCAACAAGAAATTGTTAGTCAATTACAAAGAAGCAAAGGAGGGAGTTGTCACGTTTGGTGATGGAAATAAGGGCCATATTAATGGAAAAGGAGACTTGGTGATGAGTAGAGCTGCACCTCTTACTGAAGTACTGTATGTGAAAGGACTCAAGGCAAATCTGATAAGCATCGGTCAACTTTGTGATGCAAATTACACTGTAAGTTTTTCTAAAACTCATTGTTTAGTTTCATTTGATGGGTGCTCAGTCTTAACAGGGAAGAGATCTAGTGATGGTAGTTATTTGCTGGACAATGTTGTCCTATGTAATAGTGCATCATTGGATAAATCAGATATTGGAGACTTTACTGCTATTCCAAAAGTTTTAACCAGAAGAAATAAGAGTGTTAAATCATCACCTCGTCTTTCAAGAGCTCATTCACTATTATTAGTGCTATGGTATGGTCTTCTAAACCTTATACTGTTGAATCTTGGGTTTAAACAAAGAAATGATGATGTTTTTTTTTCTAGTGTATGCTGGTTTTGAAAATGTTGTACATCGTACTCCATTGCTTCAAAAGAAATATGATACACACATGATATGTTGTCTCGTGTTCCTCATTGCTTGTTTATGTGTCTTCATGTGTGATAATGATAGTTCCACAAACATTTCTCAAAATGCACGTTGACTCAAAATATATAGATAACGGATATTATTTTTTTAGAATTGGTTGAGTAAAAATACATTGGATAATCACATATTATTCTTGATGCTCTCTTGGATTTTTGTTTAATAAAGCCTTGAATTCTCATATTAATGTGTGCAACTTGGGAAGTTTTTCTTTTATGTGTTCTATCTGATTAATTCGTTGTGGTATATGATCATTATCTTTCTCTGTTTGTTCAACTAAGCCTTGATTGCTATCATTTTTTTCCTATGAGGCACTTCATGTCCCATCTACAGGTTCTCCAGTTCTATCGAGGAAGCTCTAAATAGGTGAATTTTTCAGGATCTTTTGAACCTTTATTTTTCCCAGCTAAAAAGGCTACCTCTTTTAGATGCAATGGGAAGAGCTTTCTTTAGTCCATTTACTAATAAGTAGTATGCTCCTTCTATATTAGTATTTCTGATTAAAAGAGGACGGCTACATCTCTGAGGGAGAGTGAAAGCCGTAGCTGGTTGCAAAAGAAAGAGCCGGAGTGTCTAAAGATAAAAAAAAAAAAATGGGCAGCTTAATAAAAATTTTGAGAGAGTGAGCCAATGTTCTCACATGAGGTCACTTGCACACACTAAAGAAACATCTTGGTTCAAAATCCTGTAAAAAATTCCTTGTTTATTGTCTTTCTCAAGTGTGTGTGAATATGTGGATTGGTAGAAGTTGTCTCATCTTTTTATTAAGTATGGCTCATTGTGAAGTTGAATGAATTTGTTATTTGCTCAAATGATCATTGCTCACGTGTTAATTGATTAGGCCACTTATTGTGTTTCCTCTTTACAAGTTGAACATGTTAATTCTTGAGATATATCATTTGGCATGTTTTTGATTGAAATAAAAATAAATCTCATTTGTAGCATCATTCGTAATATTGTGGTGATCTGATTGTTTTGCTTAGTCAATCTCTCATTTTTTTTATATCTAATATCCATATGTTTTAGGTCATGTTGTGAGATGGTTTGTCTTTCTTCTTTAATGTTGTAATAGATACTTTGGAATTTCTTTGCAATGAGGAGTCTATGTTGCATTTTCTGTCGCCATTCAGGGGGAGCTCTTTGATAAACTTCTTATTTTCTTAGGGGGACAATTTGACATGGATTATGCTCAATGAAGGGGGAGAAATACTTATCCTTTGTGTGTAAAGTGGTAGTGGTGGATTTGTTGTTTGGTTGTTTAAAGTGTTTGCTTTTCTGTTTGTTTAGACTCTGTTATATTTTGATGGTTGCTTTGTTTCGCACTGGTATTGTTGTCATTGACCATAATTTGTCAAGGGGGAGATTGTTAGAACTATTATTTTCTATAGTGATAAATTATGTCCAGTAGCATTCCAGTTGCGTCTGGGTCTCGTAGTGTTTTGTCTGGGGTTCGTACTATTAGTGTTAGTCCACGTCAGCAAAGATATTTTAGGTTTTAATTGTTCAGATGGTAACAGCTGTCTATTTCGGGTTTCTTGGTTTTAGCTGGGTATAAATACGATTTCTGGGTATTTTGTTGAAAAACTTTTTTGTCGGAGATTTGGGGATTACGTTCGTTTCTTTTCGTCTTGTTTCTTCTGTATGTTCTATGGCAGGTCAGATCTTGGAGCTTGAGAGTGTTCATCAATGGCGGAATGATCTGAATCTGGAATTGCTGAGTTCAAACTGAAGGGAGTTCAGTGTCATCTTCATCATCAGATCTGAAGGGATTTCAGGTTGAAGACATGTTGAAGAAGAGCTCAGTTGCAGCACAAGGGATTGTGCATTAACAATCAGTGTTCTTGATTGTTGTTGGTAATTCATTACTAATTGCTGTTAAGGTTGTATTTGATTCCTTTAGAGAGAATTGGAAATTGTAATATGAACCTTTGAGAATTAGTGGATGAATTTACCCTGGTTCGGGGAACCCAAGCACTAGTCGGCTGAGATGTGTTCTCAGTGCAGATGAAGCTTGTAAAATTCTGGTGTTGAATCTTTGATTTTGTTCTTTTATATTCAAGCTTAAATCAAGATAAAATCAATCTAAATATGAAAAAGATAGGTTAGACAAGAACTTGGGCGTACAGAGACTTTTAACCAATGAAAGTTCTTAGGTAAGTAGGATCTATAAGGCAAGATATTATCCTAATGGAAGCTTTTTGTCTGCTACTTTGGGTCATAACCCAAGTTTCATTTGGAGGAGTCTTTTGGAAGCCAAAGACTTGGTTCGGTCTGGTGCAAGGAGATCTATTGGTGGAGGAAACTCAGTCAGTATATTGTTTGATCCATGGTTGCTTGATGATCAAAATCCATTTGTTAGTTCTCATCACCCTGCTTTGGAGGGCCAGCTGGTATCTAGCTTGTTATCGGTGGGAAGTAAACAATGGGATGCTGAAGTGATTGATGATTTATTTAATGATAGGGATAAAAATTTAATTTTTTCTATTCAGTTGAGTGAAACCGTGGACTTGGATTCATGGTACTGGAGCAGATCCCCTTCTGGTTTTTACACTGTGAAATCTGCTTATAAAACATTGCAGCAGAACAATTGCAACTTCATCACAGATCAGCAGAAAGAAGGCTATAAGCAGCTGTGGCAATTTGATATTCCTCCTAAAGTTCAGCACTTCTTATGGCGTGCTTTGTCAGAGTGTCTCCCTACTAAGATTCAGTTAAATACAAAGCATGTTAATGTAGAGACTTCGTGTCCTTTCTGTAGCTTAGCAGAGGAGACCATCTTTCATATTCTACTGGGTTGTGGCTTTAGTAAAGCTTGTTGGAATTTATCTTGTGTTAGTACTGCTACTATACGTGAGAATGACTTCAAGCTTTGGTTCTTTAGTTTGCTTGATTCTCAACCTGTAGATGTTATCCGTGAGGCTGCTATGGTAAGTTGGAAAATATGGGCTGTGCGGAATGATGTTGTTTGGAATAACAAATCTTGTTCTGCTTTAGAGGTGGTGCGGTCAGCTAGAATTACTCTTGACCAATGGAGTAGTGCTCAATCACAAAAAATGGGGGCGTTGTTAGTAGATGATATTAACAATGTTAAAGAGCACTGGCGGAAACCAATGACAAATACGGTTAAGGTCAATGTTGATGGCGCTATTTTTCAATCGGAGAATAAGTTTGGTTTTGGTTGTGTAGCCCGGAATTCTAATGGTGCACTTATCGAAGCAATTTCAGGAAGTCGACCTGGTGTGGTTAAACCTGAAGTTGCAGAAATAATTGGTATCAAAGAGGCTTTAAGCTGGATCAAGAGGAAGCAATGGATTGATGTGGCGTTGGAAACTGATTCCTTGATTGTTGCTCAAGCTCTTAAAAGTTCAATTGCTATGCCTTTCCAGTTTGGATTGCTTGTTCGTGATTGTCAAGATTTAGTATTTTCATTAAATAACATTTCTGTAATTTTTGTTAAACGATCTGCTAATAAGGTCGCACACTGTGTTGCTCGAGGGTCTTGTTTTAAGTCAGATTGTACTTTCAGTGAGCATAATGCTCCTTTTGCATTAAAGACTATTGTTTATGCTGAAAGTTTATAAATAAAATCATCTTTGATTCAAAATATATATATATATAAATATATATAAACACATAATTAAGACTTTTTAAGTTTGTAGTGTAAAACTTGGATGAAGGTAATATTTTTTTTTAAGGTGGGTGAAAGTAAGATTAAAGATTCAATTTTTGGCTCAAATTACCTCAATCACGTTAAGCATTCTAGGACTCATAGAGCTCACAATCATTTTCTCACACAAAAATCATAATCACTTCCCTTGCCACACACTTATTATTAAACTTTTTTTCATTTTTTTTGAGATACTACATCCCGAACTTAGAATTTGCAATAAAATACTTGAGTGTAGCACTTTTTTTTCAATCAATCTTTTTTTAAAAAAAATACAAATATTAATATATACAATGAGAATAAACCTCACCCCAAACTTAAAATCAACATTTTCCTCAATGTTGAAACAAGAAAAGAAGATAAAGCAATCTCTCACCAAGTTTCATCATTTTATTTTTATACAAACAAATAAAAAAATTCTGAACTCTCCTGTCACACTTTCCTAAATGACACCACTCAAAATATGCCCAAAAACATCAAAGTGCTTAAGGTAAAAATAAAAAAAAAAATGGAAAAGTTATTTTAAAGCTGGGCTACAAGTGACTAACAAAGAAATTGATAATTTAAGTGCAATGGAGCAACTAGTTATATAGAATGTAACAAGATAGGCTCAAAATGCTCAAATATTCTAAAAATAGTCTATATCATGTCATTAGTTATGTGTAGCCTAGGATTTCGCATCAGGAGAGATTTCAAACAAATTATAAGACTTATGAAATCGCAAAATCACATATTAACACAAATTTTCACTAAATTACACACAATTAGTTGATTTTGGAGCAGCGACTTCCATCAGACACTATACATGAAGTTTTCATGTGAGTATAAAGTACTAGAACGGTGAGGCGTGATCAAAAAAGCGCACACAAGTGTTATAGTGTCTCCGCCAAAGCAGTTTTCATGGTGAGAAAAGACATTGAAGAATCAAATCCTAGAATATCAGCTCAACTGGCACTGTAGTAGTCCGGGAAGAAGATGAGTTAGATCTCTTAGTGGGGTTTGAGAGAAAGATCAAACTAATGGAGGACATGGAAGAAGTCTGCATCAATAAAATAGACCCCGCCAAGGTCATTAAGGTGGGAAAGAACTGTCTCTGGCGTCAATAGAGAACAAAGTGGCAAAAGTGAAAGCCAATCAAGATGTCCTCGTATGGAGTCATGCAGAGTGAGTGTAAGATCTTAGATTCTCTGAAGGTTCCGTCTCCCTCCCTTTTATTCACCCCATTTAGTGTTGTTACTTCTTCTTCCTATTGGCTCTATTTGACTCGCTCATCAGAGTTTTTCCATGAATATCGTAGAAAGGGTTACATTCCTTCCAATTAATCTATTGCCACATTTTCTTGATCCCTTTGACCGGGTAGAATTGGCTTTCAAGTCAAGTTAGTCATTTGCATGACCCATGGGTTCATTCATTTATTAATATGGACCCTTGATCCAGTCTACTTGCGTCATTGGGCATCGTTAGTCATTCTAACTACCTCAATGGGCCTTATGTGTTATTCTCAGAGAAACTTACAAAAATACTGAAATTTGGGTTAATTTTTACAAAAATACTGTCACACGAAAAAGTTTTCAAAAATACTGTGTTTTTATAAAACACCAGTAAAACACAAAGCAGAACAACTCAAAACAATAGTAGAACAACTAAAAAAACACCCGTAGAACACCAGTAAAAACTTAACACAGTATACTATAGTATGAAACTTATAAAAAAAACACAGTAAAAAAGTAAAAAAAATTACTGCCTGACAGTATTTTTGTAAAAAAATAGCAGAAGTTAGTATACCATGTAAATTTTCCTTTAATTAATAATTGCAATTAACTTATTTTATTTGGACCTTATTATCCCGCCTGATTGTCTTATTTGAATCTCACATGTGTTAAGTTAATGAGCGAATTTTTACCACTACACTCCCATCTCAATTAAATTACTCACCTTAGTATGAAATAGCCCCGGATGAGTCGAGACAACCAATGGATCCTCAAGATCAAGTATCCATAGTTCCCCCAACACGTTAATACTCGAGCCATCACCAACACACCAATTTGAACCACATGTTGTGCTTTCCATATGCTCCTTCAGACATAGATAGGATTATTACCCATCTTAGTTGTGAGATATCTTCCATTAGGGAAATAATAACATGCTTTGAAGATATAAGATGCTAATGAATCAGGTCTTAAAATAAACTATGATTATGTGTTACGTTGTTTAGTTTTATAGTATATGGATAAATAAAAATTTCATTTATAGTTATAAGAATTGTGTTTTGAAATGATATCTGAACAAAAGGTGAATTTGATGAAATCATCAGTTTTCTTCGGCATTAATATTAATGATACTTTGAAAGAATCTTTGCCACATGTTACAAAAATACAACTGACCAATGATAACAATTTGTACTTTGGACTTCCAAGCACTATAGGAAGAAATAAGAAAGTAGTTATAGAATATTTAAAAGAGCGTGTTCGCAAAAGAGTAAGGTAAATTTCTTTTGAAAGCTGGTAAGGAGATTCCTGTTAAGATTGTTGCTCGATCTTTGCCCAGTTAGGCTATGAGCGTCTTTCTTCTATCTCTTGATATTAGTAGACATATTGAGAGCTTGATGTCAAAATTATGATGGCAGTCCTCTAATAATTCACGTCGTGGTATTCACTAGATGTCTTGAAATCGTTTATGTAAGCATAAAAGTATCTGCGACATGGATTTTTGTAACTTAAAAGGTTCCAACATTGCTTTACTTGGTACACAAGGTTGTCGTTTCCTCACTCGCCCTACTTCTTTGGCTTCTCGCATTTTTAAGGCAAGCTATTTTTCCAATGAGAGTTTCCTAGATGCTTAGCTTAGCAACAATCCCAATTTTATTTGGCGTAGCATTTGAGAGGCTCAACATGTGGTCCAAACTGGGGTAAGTCGGTAAGGTGGTTAATTGGAGATGGAAATTCTATTAATGTTCTTGGTGAACCTTGGCTGCCTGAGAACATTTAAAAATGCATATAATCTCCTCCAAAAACTTTATGGAATGTGGAATGAAGATATGGCATTTGCTTTTTGAAAAGGTTTGTGGAAGTTAATAATACTTCCAAAAGTTAAGAATTTAATTTGAAGGACTGGTATGAGTTGCTTACCAACAATGCTTTAGCTTCGTACTAAAAGAGTGGATGTGAATTCTTTGTGCACAAGATGTCAATTGGAGGAAGAATCAATTTCCCATAATCTTGTAACTTGTACTGAGATTCAACAATGTTAGAACCATGTGGGGATTGGTACCATCTTAGCTCCTGATGCTGGTCTTTTGGACTTGTGCATGGAAATTACCATTGATTGAAAGTATCAAGGTCACTATTGATGCTGCTTTGTTTGAGGAAGGTCAAAGCATTGGTGTAATGACCGCTTTAATAATTTGGATTAATAAAGGCAATTAGCACTAATTTTTATTATTTTATTATTATTTGTGAATTTATTTAATAATGGATCCCAATATTTAGAAATAAATATTAGAGTTATAATTTCTCAATTCTGGAGATTTTATTAAACTCTAGGGGTATTATTTAGCTTATATGTAAAATATGTTATTTTTGTGATTTTTGCTCGGCGACAACGGAAAATGCGATGGATGGTTAGGTTGATCACATGGGTAAGTTTAGAACCTTATTTCTTAGTGGGAAATATTTTTGAGGAAATAAATTATTGGTATTGAGCGGGATTATGGAAATTAACCATTTTACCCCTAGCTTTAGAAATACCCAAGTTATAACTTTAAGGGCATTTTTGTCATTTGAGTAAATGAGAGATAGGTGGCTGCCCTAGGTATTTGACACCTAGCATTTAACTTTCAACAAAGGGTTTAATTAGTCCTTTTTCCCAATTTAGAAAATCAAAGAAAGAAAGGAAAATTAGAAAAAAATGTCATTTTGAAAGAGAAGCTCTTTCTTCTCTCTCTCTCTCTCTCTTCGAAGGCAGCAAGAACAAGGGAAGGGGCTGCTGATTCTTGGTGATTTCAGCAAGGAAACTTTGGGAGATTCAAGTTAAGGTAAGCCCTAGTGAACCCCTCTTTAGTTTTTTTTTAAGTTTTGCTTAGTTTGAAATGGTGAAATTGTGCTATAGGAGCTGTTAGAGTTTGATGTTGGTTTGGTTCGAATTCTAGGGTTAGGTTGAGTTGAATTTAGCCCATAGCAGCTGGTTTTGAGTTTATTTGATTGGTTTTGTGTAACTTTGAACATGGAGTTCAAAGCTTTGGTCTTTAATGGCAAGTTGAGTATTGATGGTTTGTTCTGTGAAATTCTGGTTAGAAATGGTTGTTTATGCATTGTATAGGTACCCTGGAAAGTTTGGTTAAGTTTGGTTGAATTTTGAGTTCAAGGGGAGATTTTTCGGGTTCCCAGCACAGAACCGGAATTCCGGTTCTGGGGGACCTGTACCAACCGGTCGACCGGATGGTGACCCAGAACCGGATTTCCGGTTGGGAACCGGTCTGCCTGTTGGGGGAATTTTCAGAACCCTAGTTTTGCCCAATTTTGAGATATTTAGGGTATTGCCATGAGGTTTATCGATAGGGAAACTTTTAGTTCAAGTTTAAATCCCGGAAAGTGATTTAGCAAGTCACTCATCTGTGTTACAATTATTGTGATTAGAGCATCCATCTAGCACGTGATTTCCGTTCAGGTCGGCCAGCACACTTGAATTCGGAAAACAGGTAAGAACTGAATATAACACGTGATATAAATATCTAGGTGTATGTATATGTATGATATATATATATGTGCATGTTGTGTGTATCCTTGTATATGTTTGGGTGATATCATAGCGACACAACCATTGTGTCGGTTCAACAGTACATGCATCGTACTGGTTAAGAGTGTTATTCACCCTGGAAAGTATGATTTGGTACTATCATAGCGACACAACCATTGTGTCGGTTCAGCAGTACAGGCATCGTACTGGTTAAGAGTGATATCATGGCCAATCATACTTTTGGATGCTATTGATGCTATCATAGCGGCACGAACATAGTGCCGGTCCTACAGCACGATTATAGTGCTGGTAGGAGTGATATCATGGTCAGTAGCACAAGCAGTTAGAACGTTCTTGCTCATCTGTTAAGCCTTGTAGATAGGTGTATGGGCGCCTATATACAGGTCGGGATTTATGTAATATGTTATATGCATTTCTTACTGAGTCTGTTGACTCACAGTTTCTACTTCCATGTGTAGGTAAAGAAAAGGCGAAGGCTGAACAGGAGTGAACCTGAGCTCGGGTGAGATTGTACATGTCAAAGCAGCGCGACCTGGAGTGTTCGGTCTCGGGACATCTGGGGATTTGTATTTTGGTAGTCGCTGTGCGACCTGTAATAAATGTATATTTTGAGAAGTTAATTTTACAAAGTTTAAAAACGGGATCCCGATATATGTAAATATTTTATTATATTATAAAATTTAATAATTAATATAAAAGTTTTAAATTGACACGTTTTTCGAGAAAATTCTTTGATTAGCAAAGATTGCACTATAATTGAAAAAGCACTGTAGCGTGCCTTAACATTAGGGCGTTACAATTGGTTTTGGAATGATTGTCAGAGACTCAAATGGCTTACTAATTGAAGGTTGTATGAATTTTTTTATGAAATGGTAGAACTTAAATTGGCTGAGACAATTGGTGCTCGTAAGGTGCTCAACTGGATCAAAAGTAAATAATGCTAGCAGGTGATATTGGAAACGAATTGTTTGGGGGTTTTGCAAGCTTTTAAAAGTTCTTCAAGTATACTTTCAGTCTTTGGATATGTTGTTGAAGGCTGTAAACTTTTGCTCGATGTTTTAAGAAATATTTTTGTTTAGTTTGTTAAATGATCAACTAATATAGTAACTCATAAATTTGCTAAAACTTCTATATTATATCTTGGTTGTGCGTTAAGTTTCAAGAATATTCTAACTTATTTGTTACATCTAGTTTGGTGACGGAAGTTGATGATTAATAAATTTAGTTTTTTATTATATATATTATTTATTTGAACATATATATTACTATAAAATATATAGTACGTGTGAAACATTATTATATACGAAGTTGAAATTATATAAAAAAGAATATCACTAACATAGATGTTTTAAAAATAGTGCTATAAATACGAGTCAAATTTTTTGACACGGCACAAAATCAGTACAAACTTAAGGCATGAGCACGGTTAGGCACGAAAAAATATGGACTTGGACAGGACACAATGCTACAAATTAGCACAACACAACACGAACAATGAGATTGAGCTTGACACGGCATGAGAAATATGGGCTTTAACGCGACACAACACGACAAGTCCAAAAAGAATGACATGTAAGCACAAATAACCTTTTCAGAAAGTGAGACATGTTCAAAACCTTATATTTGATAAGAGTAATTTGCAGTATAAATACGTAAATTTAACTCCAGTTGTAAATAAATACTTAAGTTTAATTTTTGACGGTAATAATACCTAACCTATATTGCTAAAATTTTGTAAGTACCTGACATTAAATGTTAAGTCATTATCCACGTGTTATGTTATTTTTTATTGGTACATTTAAACTATTTTTTTCTAAAAAAAAAAATTAATAACTTGGACCAATCAGAGATTGCCATATGGCAATTTACTTAAATTTAACAGTCAAGTACCTTTAAAATTTTCAAAATTATAACTTAAGTATTATTACTGCTAACAATTAAACTTAGATATTTTTTTATAACTCGAAGTTAAACTTAAATATTTATGCCTAATGTAAATATTGTACTTAATTTAGCACAAAACAAAAAACAAAACAAATACTATAGTTGCAATAATATTTACTATTGTGTTTCAATGCACAATAACATTTTATATTTTATATTGTAATTATAACAAAACATAATATATCATTGATGATCATTAATAAATTAAATATTTTTTTTAGAAAAAAATAAAACAATATTATAATTAAGATATGTATATTAAAACTTATCATTAATGATTAATAGCAAAACTATAATTAAAAAAATATATTGTATGCTAAATTTAATATAATGTTATATCTTGTGTTAAATTTAACACAAATTTTAGCATGAAACAAATTTAGCAAACCATTAAGCATTATATCACTAGTTTAACACTCTAGAGACACTTTTATTGGAAACTAAATTTAACACTATTTATATCTTGTGCTAGACATAATTTTTAATATATGCCAAATTTAATATAATTTTTAGTATGTACTAAATTTAGCACATTTTTTAAAATACCATTAGAGTAATAACTTTTCTTTGAATGTGCTAAAATATAGCAATACACAACTATTTTAACATTCCATTGAAGATACTCTTTTTTTTCTTTTTTTGAAACAATTGAAGATACTCTTAGTAGGAGAGTAGTCTAAAAAAAAGTGCACAACCACCTAAAAAGAAGCCAAACCAATTATAAAGTAACACATTATGTGACATTGGACAATTTAAAGTGCCAAAGCAACTATCATATTATGTTTAAACCTATGGGGACAATTAGAATAGCTTCTTTGTCCTCCCCATCCTCATTCCTAGTGTCACCACAGTCCAAAGTAAGCATTAGGAAATAAAAGGATTAAATGTGGAACAAAGATTATATAAACAAAAAATTATGGCAAAGACACTATCAACAAATGATACTTAGCTATACCATAAAAATTCCGATGACCTACCATGAATTTGGGTTCGAGATGGTTCCTTTTTTTTTTTTCTTTTTTATGCAATGGGTGAAAGCACCTTTAGTCATATCAAAACATTCATATCCTATAGCTATCAAGGGTCAAAATCATGGAATTTCAATACTACACAGCTCATTAACATTGTAACTTCATATCAGGCAAAGTTCAAACCAGTCGCCACCGCATGGAACAAATAAACACAATCAATTTCTTTTTGTAATCGATCTCAATATACTCTGTTGCCGATGGTTTGATAAAGGGATTTCAGCTGAGTGTTCCATTTATCTATAGCAGCATACTTCTTCATGCCCTTTGATCTGTGCATTGTAATAAGTTGCCAATAATGAGTAATGATATGACACTTATAACAAGCAATCGAGATAATTGATAATGTACAGCAATGATCCGAACACAAACCTGTCTCCACGTTCTAATAGCCGGTTGACTTGATCAATATGTCCGTCGATTCGGTTATCCAAAATCAGCGAAACCAATAGCTGCTCCACATCCTTCTCTGGCACATTGAGTTCCTGGAATTCAACACAGCTCAGGTAAGTAAAATTATTAAGACAACTGATGACCAAAATGGTACATTGGTGTGAATTTTAAAGATTTATAAATTTTACCACTTGAAGTACAAGAAAATCTCTACCATTAATAAATTACTGTAGGAATGAGTTGCCATAATTTGGAAGATTTAAATGGAAAGTACATAATTTAAACTGAAGTAACTAAACACACAAGAATGTGATCTTAGCAAAAACTAACGTGTACCTTCGAAATAAAAGGAATTCGAATTCTTGTGTAAGGCTTGATAAGCTTAAGCAGCACCTGGGTCCGTACATTCTTCAAAAGATCTTCAATGTAATTTCGAATGAATGGATCATCCATTATCGTCCTCCTATTACTCTAATGCAAGCATCAATAGAAGATTAGTAACAGGAATAAGGAGATAGATAGACACAGGTACAGCCAAACATGCAAAGGAAAGAAAAAAAAAAGGATTAAACCCATTACATTGTAGCATTGTGGGTACAGCTATACCTTAAGTATTTTCTCAAATTCCAAAATCTCATTTCTTTGATATGCTGCTATCAGATTTGTCATTGCTAGAATCTCAGGATCATTTTTATACCTGTACCTTACTGATTAGAACAAGAGCAAACATTCGCAAACACAATGAAGAAAATTGTCAGGACTTACGGCTTTGCTTCTTGACCATCAAATGGATTAACCTCGGATTCCATCAGCATGTTAGCTAGAACTAAATATCTGCCACACAATAAAGAACATTGTGGAGATTAATAAAAGAACATTGACCTTTGTGCCTATACAAACCGATCCAGCGAGGATAAATATTTGTTAAAAATAAATTTGTTAATGCCTAATCCATTTTAAGACAACTATAAACAAAAGAACCATTTTATGGAACTATGACAAGAGTTTTATTTCACATATCAACATACAAGGATAAGGGGAAATGGAGAAAGAGAAAAGGGAGAGAAAGAGATTGTGAGGTCATCTGAGAAGTAGGTAGAGTTTAAAAAGTAGAAAAGTGTAAGGGCAATGTGAACATACTTCAAGCATTGAATGCGCCTCTGGTTGCCAGCTTCATCATAATTCTTAAACGCTTCAAAGAAATCCGTGGCAGCATCTGCCCACTGACCATCTGCCATATGCATCTTACCTCCACACTCACGAATTATTCCCATAATTCTTGGATGGGGTATTGCTGACTTTATGGCAAGAGCTTTCTGATACAATTGCTGCATTGAATGACAATGTTAGCTTTACTGCTCAACTAAGTGACAGATGACACTGAAGTCATCCAGTGCACAAAAACAATAGAAGACCAGAAATTAATTGCACTGCAAACTCGGTCAGTAAAGCACAATGTTCTCTCTTAAAAAGGTTTTCAACAAACAATCTTTATAAAAATATCTTACCTTAAGCTTTTTGTTATTCTTTGTCTCAGTGTACATTTGAATCTCAATAGCATATACCTCCAGAAGTTGACTTCCTTTCTTTTGATCATCTGAACCATCTTCCTTTTGACAAGATTTATGGAGCTCCTTCAAGATCTAAATATGTTCTACAAGTTATTCCCATATTTCCACATTCTTAATTGGAAAAATACAGGACTCACAATACTAGATATCCAAATAAACTACCTTACTCATTCGCCCATATTCCCCCATATCAAACCAGATCTTGCAAAGCTTAAGATTTGTCTTGAACCAAAGTCTCTGCAGTACAGCAAAACAGGAGTTAAAACTTGACGTAAAACAAAATGTGGCTATAGAGAGAGCGGATTACCACAAGCCTACCTCATTCTTTGCATCTTCAAGTGCCTTCAGAGTAGTCTGGTAAAATTCTCGAAGAAGGCTGAAGTTCTGGCTAGCTGAACCAGAAACAAAGTCCATAATATTGTTTATACATTTCTCGCTGTAATTTCGAGTCACTGCTGATTTGATGTATGTCAACATCACCCTATATGAATCCATCATTTCTTTGTACCTTCCCAAACGGTAATAGAGCTTGACAGTTTGCTTTAGAGCTTTAAAGCCCCTAGAAACATGCGGCATAAAAAATAACTCAGCCAATATTTAGAAAAGCTTGCTTGGGAATTGTTATAAGAGCACTGATGCAGATCAATGCATTGAATTACTTAAAATCATAATCAAGAACATAAATAAATAAATTTAAAGTGGAAATTACAACTGAAAAATAAATAAAACTGGAAACACCTAACATCTCTGAAGTCTAGTAGCCTAGTCTAATAGTAGAAGTGATGAGGGTGTCCAGACATTTTTTGCTGAATAATGTAATATAGAAAGTGCCCAGTGGCCATAAGTGTGTGTGTGGAATGTTTGTGTAAATTATAAGGTTTTAAGTTTTAAGTTTCAGTTGTATAAACCAAAAATATACATGTCTGAAAACTTGAAGAATGCCCAAAACCAAAATTTGGTAATAAAAGACCATGACTGATTAAATAAGCATGACAGAATCTGAACATTGAGACTTAAATGATTCAATGTAAATGGATGCACGTGCAAAGCAAAGAAGAGACTGAATTCAATTCTGAAAAGGTTTAGAAGCTCAGCTAAAATGTCATTGTCAAAAATTTATTTCAATCGAATTACTCATGATTTAACTATAAGGGCAATGAAAAAGAAAACAAAAACATAAAATGTGCAATAAAGACAAAGTTCTGTTTTTGGAATTATGATGAAAAACAAACAAACAAATAATCTCTTAACTTCACAGTAAAAAGCAATGGCTGAATATGATGATGATGCAATACATTACATAATTCCTTTAATGACCAACTCACTAAATCACTGTCCATGTGATTATTCTGTATCACTCACCACTCGGCCTTTTCGGGTTCCATTCGAACAACTTCAGCAAATCCTGAAAGAGCTTCTTCTGGATCCGTCTCAACCAAACCTTCATTTTTCAAATAAACAAATTGGTAAAAGAAAACCTAATAAATGATAAATTCAATCAAACAAATAAAATTTCCCAAATAATCAAAAGAGAAACAAAAAAACCTTTGGAGTTGTAATATTGGTTCTCAATATCAACGTCTTGTTCCTCAGGCTCCTCATCGGAGTATTCGAACCCATAATCTTCCATATCCGCGTCTGCACATCATAAACCCATAATAAACACCAAAACTACCGATACCGTTAACACTATTTTTAAAGGCAGACTGAAATTGAAACCCCTAATTATAACATTTTCTAGGGAAACAAACAAGAAAAAAAAAAGTTTAAGAAACTAATTGAGAAGTAAAGAAAAACATACCCATGGAATCGAATTGGTTGTTTGATGAGAGAAGAGGAAAGTTTAATAGGGTGTTTTGTTCTTCTACAGTTCTACTCTCTCTCTCTCTCGCTCTCTCTCTCTCTTTCACTCTTCTGCTACCATTTGCTATGCGACCCCGCGTTTAAATATGAATCTTCCTTGCTCTCTCAGTCTCTGCTCCCACTCACTTTTTTTTTTTTTTTTGAAAAACTTTTTTTTTTCTTAATTAAAGGTAAAATGTTGGCAAAAGTTGTGCAAAATTTATATTTGATTCTCAATTTAATGAGTGATAATTAAGATTTTTTTTATTTCAACCTTTTAGTTAATTTTTTAATAGTATTTGTCATAATTACAGTATTATTTTTACAAGTTTTTAAATTTTTTTAAATAATTTACAATATTAAAAACAAAGTATATTCCAGTTTACTAGTGAGTTCAAAAAACTTCAAAAGTATTTTTAGCTTTATAAACTATTTGAAATTTTTTAGAAATTTATAGGGATGATGTTGTAAACATAACAAATACCGCCATGAAAAAAAAAATATTTCGACATGTGTTTTCGGGCACAGAGATTGACTAAGAGGTTATAATAGGATGTTGACATTAACATTCCTCAATTCTCAATCTTGAAAATCGGCAGGGAAAATATAAGTTCGTCGTAAATCCGTTTATCTCTATTCTGTTAGGGTAAGTAGCGAGACAGGTGTACGCCATGATTTAATCTAAGACTTGTTTTTTAATTCATTGTAAAATCTAAAACTAATAACTAAAATAAATTTAAAAACTACAACTACTAAATAAAAATAAAATTAATTAAATTGTTTAAGAGTTAAAACAAGAAAAAATGTAAATTTAAAGGTGAGAAAAGATTAACTCGAAAACTTTTTCTCTCTGGCACCCAAATTCCTAAAATTGCATCTACCTAAATCCTTGAAGACGAAAATCGTTTAGGTACCAAAAATAAGTCAATTTTGTCCATATCGTCCCTTTTGTCCTAATTCTTAAGATAAATTCCTAAAGCTTGAAGAGATAGACGGTAGAAGTGCCCATAAATCAATCGAACAATGGAGGAGGACGACGATGGAGATACAATCCCATTTTTTTTTCCTTGATTTTTGATAGTTTACTTGTAATTTGAATGAATGAAAATGGTGTTTACTATCACTTTTTCTTTCCTTTGAAAATAGTATTTACTCTTTTTTTTTTTCAAATTGTTTTACTAAAAATGGTATTTTAAGTATTTTATGGTCTCTTTCTCTTTTTCTTTTTCTTTGACTGAATAAAAATAGTTCTTACTTGGGAAATTTAATTTTTTATGCTCACATTTAGTTAAAAAGAAATTCCTATACAAATAATAACTAATATTTGTAGGATATGACAACTTTTATAATATCCCTAAAATACCCCCCATTTACACCATCGGACCACCCATCGGGCCACCCATTGGACCACCCATCGGACCACCATCAAACCATATCTGCTACCATTTTTTTTTTATGTTTTTATACATAAAAAAAAAAATAGCATCGAACTACCATCGGACCACCATCGGACTAGATCTGTGTTAGATTTTATGCCCTAAATAAAACTCTTTACAATCTGATTAGTTATCAATATAAGAAATTTGAAGTGATTGATGTTTGCATGAATTTTACATGCTAATGGTTTAATATGTTTGATATGTTTATTACATTCATACACACAAAATCAGTTAAATCCAGATTATATGTTTATTCACAATTACAGTATCGTCAACACAGTGGAATGTGATTGTGATCATATGAATCAAAAGACTTGGTCCCTGTTTCATCAGTGTTATTGGATTTACACTAATGTGATAATCAGCGATGATGTGTACTTACACTTGGAGTAAGTGTTATGTTCTTTCCAAGACATTAGTAAAGTATACTAGTTTCGAATGTATGGAGTATACATTGGATTGGACCGATATTGCAACTAAGTTAAGATATTACAAACTTACCGTTATACATATCTTTCCAAGTCAATATCAGTAGTTGATCTTAAGATTAAAAGAATCTAAATCCTGATATGCTTAGGCTTAACTCAGGAGTGCTATTCATGTTCTTTGATTTATTAGTTAAGCCTACTTTTGGGTCAGGGTGATACATATATTTTGGGAACATGATAGTATGATTGAGTGGGAGTGCTGAACATAAATATGGAATCTATAGCTTCTACTGGTGTATAGAAGTCAAGTGATGATTCCCTTCGAGCTTAGCAAATAGAAGTAAATGGATGAGCTCTTGTTTAACTGACTAATCATTAGATCACTAAACACCATTTACAGGTAGCTAAGTGTTTTAAGGGGCAAAATACATTGAGGGGTGAGAACGGTAAAGAAATCCCATCTCGATGTAGATCATCTATATAGAGGATCTTTAAATCACAATAAGACTATAACAATGGTTAAATGAGATAGTATATTGATATCGTGGAACATACAATATGCTCTATATAAGTCTGAGAGTGCAATTCTAAGTTCTAAGAGTGGATTCAACGAAGAATTAATAAGTAGGAATTTACTTGGTAAATTTGGTTCACTTATTGGAAGCTCAGCATATAGATCTATGGTCCCCATTCTAGTTGAGAACATTCTACTTGTAAGACTCATTAATTGATTCGTGATTGATCAATTATAATTCTAAAGTTAGACTATGTCTAATTTTATGAATTTTCACTAAGCAAGGGTGAAATTGTAAAGAAAAGAGTTTCTAGGTTTATTTATTTATTAATGGACTTTATATGTCTAATTAATAATTAAATTAAATGACAATATTATTTAATAATCTATTTTAGTTATTAAATAATTAGTTTTGGCATTTAAAAAGTTAGAATTGGAAAATTGGCGTTTTTGAGAAAATAGAGATAAAATTTGATAAAACTGCAAAATCAAGTGAGGCCCACTATAACACCATGGCCGGCCACTTAATGAGGTTTTTCAAATTAATATTTTTATTATTTTAATGCCAAATAATTCCTAACCTAAACCTAGTAATTGCCTATAAATAGAAAGTGATGGCTCAGTCAAATCACAAGTTTTCAATAACCTTTTTCTGACAGAAATTTCTCTCTTCAGAAAAACTGAGCCTTCCCCACTTTCTATACCTGGCAGAAACCCTCTCTCTTCTTTTCCCTTCATCAATTTCGACCCTAGTGAAAGAGTAAGTGCCCACACACAGCAAGCAGTAACTCAATCATAGATTGGAAGACTGTGAAGGATCAAACTTGAAGAAGAAGGACATTCGGGCTCAGATCTTGATTATACTCTGCTACAGAAAGGATACAAGGGTTAGAGATCTGAGTGGAAGGAGACATTAATTCTGCTGCATCAATGTAAGGTTTTCTTAACTTTATATGAGTTTAATTTATCGTTTTAGAAAGTTCATATTTAGGGTGTTTAAACAGCATACTTGTGTGTAGATCTAAGATCCTGGTAAAATAAATATTCCAACAACTGGCCTCAGAGCTATGGTAATTGATTTACTTACATGAAATTTGGACTTTAAAACGATTGTTTGTTTGTTTTTGGATGGTATCATGTTGTATTGAGTGTTATTTGATGATTGATTGATGTTTGTGAATTTTCATGAGAAATAATTGCGATTCTGTTTCTGGAATTATTTTTATTGGATAGTATGGAAAAAAATTAAGCAAGTTACCTTTTTACAGAACTCAATTTCGATTTAATTTGAATTAGTTATGATTTTTTGAAGATTCGGAAAAATCGGAATTGTGCTGAAATTTTCCTGCGATCGCGAAAACTGTCCGTACAACTCACAATTTTTTCGTTTTTCTTCGATTTTTCATGCTTTTTCATGGAATTAACTTCCGATTTTTTGTGTAGTTTTGTATTAATAGATTTACTATTCATAATTCAATTCTAATTATCATTATGAATTAATTTAATATTTTTTAAATTTAATTCAAGATATTAGTGTAATTTGAATTTTAAAATAGTAAATATTTATCTTATTGCTTAATTATCTATCTTATTTTTAAATTTGATTATATCTTATCTTATTTTTAAATTTAAGGTCAGATTTTAAATATTTTTAAATTAAATCCTTTTTAAATAATTTGACCTTATTTAAATTTAAAATAAGATAACTATAATCATGTAATTTTAAATAGATGTAAGATATTTTGCTAATTTTTAAATTTTGTTATTTTATTTATTTAAATTAAATTTAAAATCTGAAAAAGATATTTAACTTATCTTTTCTAATTTTTTATTTAATTTTTATTTATAAAATAACATTTAATTTTTAAAAGTAGTTAGCAAATTTTTGAAATGAAATTTAGGTTGGTTGAAACCTAATTTTTCAAAATAGTAGGTTTAATTTTAAATATTTTTTTTAAAATTATTTCGAAATTTAAATTTATATATTTTTTTTTATTTTCGAAATTAAAAATATTTTTTTAAAATTTTATTTTTCGAAAATTAAATTAAATTTTATTTTTTATTTATTCATTTAATTATTTTTTTTTTATATTTATTTAAAATTAAATAAATCCTACTTCCAACTATCCAGCTAACCTTGTTGCAGGAGTATGTGGTTTTAGCTTATGTGTAAGTTTTCAAAACCTATTATTACTTGATTGCAAATAGCCATGGTTACTTTTTGCCAGATCTAATGATCTGATGGCTCCCTTGGTCAAGATAATAATTTGTAACAGGTAAATTTTACAATCTTCTTTCATCTGTGTATGACCTAGCAACATGATAGGATCCATCCAAAGTGTGCATGTGTGAGCCTATATGTTTATTTTGTTTTAATATAGATGCATATAGGTTGTTGCTAAATAAAATGTCACACCATGATAGATTTTATTTAGGTCCATTTAGTTATTGGACCTATTCAATTAATAACAATTATTTATTTTAAGGTTAAATTCCTCTCTTTTGGGCCTTGTGTGAGAGTTGGGAGCCATAGAAGTGGGTACGACATACTGAACCCAGCACCCCCTCATATGAACTACCCCAATTGTGAAGGCCCATTTACCTGATTTGAATAACTGTACTAGGTTAATTATATTAGTTTGACCTAATAAAATTGAATTAGCAACATAATTAACTTTTAAAATATATGAAATTTATTTTTATTTTAATATTTTAAAGTTAATTTTAAGAAAAACACTTTTAGTTTAGATATTATTTCTAGACAAACTATTTGTATTTTTCTTGTATTTAATTAAATATAGAATTTTAACTAACTAGATTCTTTCTGGAGCTTATTTAATTAAATATTCCTATTTAAGTTATAAATTAGTTGTATCAACTGATTTTTCTTATCTAACTTAAATTTTAATATTTTATTTAAATTTTAAATCAAGTTGAGGAATCCTAGGCATTAGTTATTAAAGATTCTTAAGATATTTTTTAAGTTAATATCTTTTCCAATATTAACTTAAAATGGAATATTTTAGATATTTTTTAGGTTAATATCTTTTCGAATATTAACTTAAAAAAAGTATCTTCAAATTAAGTAGCTACAACTTAATTTTTGATATTTAATTAAATCTAAATTTGAAATTATTTAAGTTTAAGATTTTTTCTATATAACTTAAATTAGATATTTTTCAATTTTTTTGTTGAAAAGATACTTAGTCAAATATGATATTTTCTAGATAGTAATTTCTAGACTACTTATTATTTCTAATATTTAAATAGGAAAATATTATACTTTGTGAAATTAATTATTTAAATAATTAATTTTGGTACAATTTTATTAAGTATATTTTTCCTAGTATTAAATAAAAATTAATAATTAAGCCTTCTCTACACTTAATTATTTATTTCTTGAATTTAATACATTTAATTAACTTGAAAAATTTAAATATCTAAGTTGATTTTCATCATAATACTTAAATATTTTTATTTTTCATGACACTTAATTAAATAGAAAATTATTTTTAGGCTGAAATTTAATTTTTCAACTTAAATTTAAATAATTTTCAATATATATTTTTTTTTATTTTCTTAATCAATTTCGAAAATTGCATTTTATTTATGCAATATTTTTCGAATTTTTAATTTTGAAAAATAGATTGAGTTGTAAATTAATTATTTATTTTAATTAATTCTTGGGCCAACTTCAATCAATGATTTTTTCATTTAATTGATTAATTTAAAATAAATGAATTTAAAATATAAATATATATATTATTAGAAATTGAATTAACTAGTCAAAAGAAACTCTAGATAGGTGATATTTTTGCTTGAAGTATTTCTTTTCTATTTTTATTATTTTTTATTATTATTTTTTTTCGAAATTTGTATATATATTTTTTATATATATACTTAATTTTCGAACTCAATAAATATATTCTCAAAGGAAATTTTTAAGTTGCTAATTATTTAATTTAATTCAACTTAAATTAATTTCCTTAATATTTATATTTAAGATTATTACTAAGATGGAAATAATTAATTTTATTTCAATCACCATCTAAGTATAATTTTATAAATATTATATTAAATTCTTATTTTTGAATTTTAATTCTTAATTTTGAATTTAATGAGAATTTATTTATTAGAATAATAAAGAAAATACATTTTAAAGAATGAGCTTTATTATTATTAAGATATTCGATCTCCATTGTGGGTTTTACACCGCGTTTGTTTTAGTGAGTAATCCTCCCTAATGGAGGAACGTTCATTAGCAATTTCGCACCGTTTAATCTCGCATGATAAGTGGTTTGTAAGTGTTTTATATGGTATAAATCACCCTAATGGTGGTGACCATATTTGACTTGCAAATTGCGAAACAATGGTAGAAGCTCATAAGATAGAATAGCCTTGACTCTCGCCTAAACGGGACAACACTGGATTCCAATCTTGATCGAATAAAAGGTTGCTAGAATGTTTAACATTTTAGATGAGCTGACAACTCTATTCAATTGATGGTAGCTTTGACTCTCGCCTAAACGGGACACTGATATCAGTTTGTTGAAAAACCTTGGAAATTATTTAGGATTGAATTTTTTAAGTATTTTCTCATATCATTCCTACTTTCTATGTGCTTTTAATTTCTGAATTGATTTTGTGTGTAAACCATTATTAATTTCTATTTGTTGATTTCTATTATTTTGTAGTATCCTGTATTATCAAAATGAATCCCATGTTATCACTGTTGACTGAAAACAAGCTGAATGGATCTAACTTTAATAAGTGGAATTAGAACATTAATATTTCTCTCATAGGAGAAAGTGCCTTGTTTGTTTTAACTGAGCCGTCACCTGAAGTGCCTGGGGACAATGCTTCCAAAGCTGTGAAAGAAAAGTATGAGCGTTGGCAGAAAGCAAATGACAAAGCTCTATACTTTATGCTTTCTAGCATGGTTGACACCCTCAAAACTCGGTTTTCTAAAACCGAGAAGGCTGCTGAAGTTATGACGAAGTTAAATGAGCTATTCGGTAAGGCATCACTTCAGTCACGCTTTGACGCGACTAAGAAGTACATTAATGCACGGATGGAACCTCATCAAAACGTGCGTGACCATGTTCTCCTCATGTCAAGTTATTTCCAAGAAGCCCAGGATCATGGTGCTGAAATGGACAGTGCTACTCAAGTAAGTCTTATCTTGAATAGCCTGACTCCAGCATTTCTACCATACACATCAAATTATGTCATGAATAAGAAGGAAATTGACTTTCATGAATTAGTCAATGACCTTCAAACTTATGAAAATTTGATTGGAGGACCCAAGAAGAAAGGGAGTAAACCTCATAATCCTGGGAATGGTAATGGGACGATGAAACCTGAAGCAAATGTTGCCTCTGCTTCAAAGCCCAAATCGAAGAGGAAGTGGAACAACACCAAGAAGCGAACTAAAGCCATGAAGAATAAAAAGGTTGCTCCTTCTGGTGATGCTACACTTAAAGGAAAGTGTTTCTACTACAGTGAGAAAGGTCATTGGAAACCCCAGTGCCCTAAACTTCTTGCAAAGAAACAAGGTATTTCCATTTATAAACTTTAAGAGTTTTAGTGAATTATTATCCAATTGGATTTATGATTCTGGACTAACTTTGTTTATTTGTTTTCTTCTTCTTATAGGCCAAGCTACTTGAACTCAGATGAATTGGATCAGCAAGCTGGACCAAGGGTGAAATCGTCCAGATGAAGATGAAGCTCCTCAATTTATTTTTGAATTAATTGTTTTAGTTTAAAGACAATTTGGATTTCAAATTTTAGTTAGGGATATTTATCCCTGTTTTTCTCATATTGTTGCAATACATTTTTTATTTTATTATTAATAAAGTTTTCTTTATTTTCGAAATCACCATTGCAAATTATGAGATTGAGCTTTATTTATTTTATCTTCATCAACAATTACCACATTATATTTATATGTTTGTATGTGTAAGTGTTTTTATTATTGATGCAAATTCTATAACATTTACAACTCTTCATAGAGTTATATTAAATAAACACTAGAAATTATTTCTATGTTTATTCATAATTGTTAATTCTCATACAATTATTAAGAATTTGTTTAATAAAAGGATCTTATGATCTGATAGGGGTGGAGAAAAGTTAAGAAAACTATGCAGTTCAACGATCTTTTATATCTAATGAACTCTGGATAGTATTCAACTCCACATAAACTCTATCACACTAAGAGAATCATGATCTTTACAACCTTTAGGGGTGGATCATAATCTCTATATACTTAGGGGTGGAGGTTATCCATAGTACCCTATATGTATATACTTAGGGATGGAGGTTATCCATAGTACCCTATATGTATATTCTTAGGGGTGGAGTATATTCCACAATTCCCTATGTAACACATATCTTCTTTAAACATGGAAGTACAGTAGAACCTCTATTCAAGAATACTCTATTCAAGAATAACCTCTAATTTGTTATAAAAAAATGAAGTCCCAACTTGGGCCAGTTATAAATAAGAATAACCTCTATATTGTAATTAGTTATACATTTTTTAAGTCCCATATTAATAAAATATACCTCTATATAAGAATAATTACATCTTAAAAAAATATATACATATATTTTATAAATTTACTTATGTAGAATTAATAATTTTATTTCAAATTATAGTACATGTATAAATATTATATGTACTCGAAAATAACTTTAATATAATATAGTATTAAGAATTGTTTATTGGTATTTTTGTTACATTGATATTTTTTGATATTTTGATTTTTTTTTCAAGTGTAACTCTATTTAGTTATAACCTCTCAATTAGAATATTATTTTCTTGGTCCCAAGTGTATTCTTGAATAGAGGTTCTACTGTAATATAATGAGTCAGCTGTTATCAATATAAATTCTTGATCTTGATTGTATGTTCCATTTCGATTTTACTGTTGTAAGTAAAAGTTTGATACATTTGAAAGTTCTTTGTTAAAGTTTCACACTACCTTAATTGAGTGGGAGAATTTTAAAGTTCTATACCCATCTTCATTAGGTTGATAATTGTGATAGGTACTTAAGAACACTACTGAAAAGCAAATCTAACCATTCACATGGATAGGTATAGCTTATCAGAATTATGAGAATAAGATAAAGAACTCTAGTTCAGTCCATTCGAATGACTTGAACCAAGAATTCTTAATCCTCATAAAATTTTATGGTATCTTAATTTTGATTACTTTATCTCTGGCATGTATTTTTCACTTCAAAATACTAGTCTGCTATGTTGATGACTTAGTCTTAACTTAAAGTTTCAGACTAATACAAAAGTCACAACTAGGTAACTCTCTAAACAATCAGAGGTTAAAAGTATTATTTAACCAGACATCTGCTATTGAGTGGGAGCTATCTGAGATGTAATCAAATAGGGAACATTAGAAGATATTCAAGAAAGATTTATGAAAGAGATCTATATGTTAGATATTAAGGAACTGTGTATCAGTTATCCTTGTATCTCACCATCTAATTTCGATTTCTATAAGATGGTGCTTACTTTGGGGGTGGAGGAATTATTGAATAATAATTCAAGCTCTACCAGAGAAGAATTATAACTTTGTGTATTCGAAATCCAACAAAGTTATATCACTGAAGAAAAGTCTACACTGTATTATCTCAATTACATATTTTAAAATATGAGAGATATGTCTTCTGTTAATTCAGATGTACTTTTAAAACAGTAAAGATTATCAGTATCCCTTGATGAGTAAAGCATATAGTAAAGGATGTTTCATAAGTGTATTTATGAACTAGTTTCCAGAAGTTTGGGTGGATTCAAATATACTACACTTGATCTGAAGATCAAGACATCAGATTGACCTATTTGCACAGTTTGTTTTATATTAGTGCAAGTGGGAGTTTGTTGGATTTTATGCCCTAAATAAAACTCTTTACAATCTGATTAGTTATCAATATAAGAAATTTGAAGTGATTGATGTTTGCATGAATTTTACATGCTAATGGTTTAATATGTTTGATATGTTTATTACATTCATACACACAAAATCAGTTAAATCCAGATCATATGTTTATTCACAATTACAGTATCGTCAACACAGTGGAATGTGATTGTGATCATATGAATCAAAAGACTTGGTCCCTGTTTCATCAGTGTTATTGGATTTACACTAATGTGATAATCAGCGATGATGTGTACTTACACTTGGAGTAAGTGTTATGTTCTTTCTAGGACATTAGTAAAGTATACTAGTTTCGAATGTATGGAGTATACATTGGACTGGACCGATATTGCAACTAAGTTAAGATATTACAAACTTACCGTTATACATATCTTTCCAAGTCAATATCAGTAGTTGATCTTAAGATTAAAAGAATCTAAATCCTGATATGCTTAGGCTCAACTCAGGAGTGCTATTCATGTTCTTTGATTTATTAGTTAAGCCTACTTTTGGGTCAGGGTGGTACGTATATTTTGGGAACATGATAGTATGATTGAGTGGGAGTGCTGAACATAAATATGGAATCTATAGCTTCTACTGGTGTATAGAAGTCAAGTGATGATTCCCTTCGAGCTTAACAAATAGAAGTAAATGGATGAGCTCTTGTTTAACTGACTAATCATTAGATCACTAAACACCATTTACAGGTAGCTAAGTGTTTTAAGGGGCAAAATACATTGAGGGGTGAGAACGGTAAAGAAATCCCATCTCGATGTAGATCATCTATATAGAGGATCTTTAAATCACAATAAGATTATAACAATGGTTAAATGAGATAGTATATTGATATCGTGGAACATACAATATGCTCTATATAAGTCTGAGAGTGCAATTCTAAGTTCTAAGAGTGGATTCAACGAAGAATTAATAAGTAGGAATTTACTTGGTAAAGTTGGTTCACTTATTGGAAGCTCAGCATATGTATCCATGGTCCCCATTATAGTTGAGAACATTCTGCTTGTAAGACTCATTAATTGATTCGTGATTGATCAATTATAATTCTAAAGTTAGACTATGTCTAATTTTATGAATTTTCACTAAGCAAGGGTGAAATTGTAAAGAAAAGAGTTTCTAGGTTTATTTATTTATTAATGGAATTTATATGTCTAATTAATAATTAAATTAAATGACAATATTATTTAATAATCTATTTTAGTTATTAAATAATTAGTTTTGGCATTTAAAAGGTTAGAATTGGAAAATTGGCGTTTTTGAGAAAATAGAGATAAAATTTGATAAAATTGCAAAATCAAGTGAGACCCACTATAACACCATGGCCGGCCACTTAATGAGGTTTTTCAAATTAATATTTTCATTATTTTAATGTCAAATAATTCCTAACCTAAACCTAGTAATTGCCTATAAATAGAAAGTGATGGCTCAGTCAAATCACAAGTTTTCAATAACCTTTTTCTGACAGAAATTTCTCTCTTCAGAAAAACTGAGCCTTCCCCACTTTCTATACCTGGCCGAAACCCTCTCTCTTCTTTTCCCTTCATCAATTTCGACCCTAGTGAAAGAGTAAGTGCCCACACACAGCAAGCAGTAACTCAATCATAGATTGGAAGGCTGTGAAGGATCAAACTTGAAGAAGAAGGACATTCGGGCTCAGATCTTGATTATACTCTGCTACAGAAAGGATACAAGGGTTAGAGATCTGAGTGGAAGGAGACATTAATTCCGCTGCATCAATGTAAGGTTTTCTTAACTTTATATGTGTTTAATTTATCGTTTTAGAAAGTTCATATTTAGGGTGTTTAAACAACATACTTGTGAGTAGATCTAAGATCCTGGTAAAATAAATATTCCAACAATCTGCTACTAATTTTTTTTTTTTTGTCTTTATTTATTTTTTTATTTTTATGTTTTTGTACATACAAAAGTAGCATCGTGACCATCGGACCCCCCATTTTTTTTTTTTTTTATGTTTTTGCACTAAAAAAAAGTATGGGAAATTTGAGAGGGGTATTTTTGAGTTTTAGATAAAGTGATCATATATTTTCAATGGTGATATGTATTAGTTTACGGATAAAATATTAAATATATGTAAGTATAGAAAATTAAATTTCCCTTTTACTTCCTTCAAAACAAAAAAAAAAGTTTTTACTATTGGAGTTTTATATTTATATTGAGTTAAATGTATTGTGTTAGGTTACGCATTTATTTGATCTATTGAGATTGTTAGGGCATGGTAAAGTTGTTATTTAAACCATTTGTCTATTTTATGTGGATTATAGGTTTTAACTGGCATATGAGAATCTTTGCTCATGGTTCTAAGCTATATGACACCCACTTTATTGTAATTTTTTGTTGTTGGCGGGTTTATATTTTAGTGTAAATATACACCATGTGAGTTCTTTGTTCAATAAAAATGGTTTTGGAACAATATGTGATAACTCTAAGATTTAGAGTTATTTTTATATCTTTAAGCTTGAATTTTAAGGTGAATTGTGGAGCAATTAATGTTTATATTATGTAATTGTGTTTAGTTTGTTGTGTCTTGGTAATAAATGGAAGTGTGTGTGTTAGTAAGTGTTAAATAGACTTATGTTGTTGTTTTATGTGTCTTAAGCAGAAAAAATGCAACAATAGGTATTTGGAAATATTTGGGACAAGGAAGAAAAGGAGCAGAAAAATACTTATTGCTGACTGGCATTGCTATAGCAATCATCGCGTAGCAATTTGTCAGCCCAGTAAGTGTATTTTGGCAGAACGTCCAGCTGGCATTAATGAAGAGAGAAATGAGCTGAGGTGGCGAAAATGTGACCAATGACTCAACTAATAGGTGGAAAATGAAGGACAAGTGGACCATGACTTGGATTTCCAATTAGGGTAAACTTTAGTATCCTAATTGGGGAGCAAAAGAAGAAGGAGGATAATATAGAAAGGTGGCTGCACTTGGAGAAAAGGGCTAGTACGAAATTTCAGAAGAAAAAGTACAGAGAAAGAAAGAAAAGGAAGAGAGTACAAAGAGTAGAAGAAGAAGACTAAGAAGAAGGAGAAGAAAGCAACCTACAAAGAGAGGATTTGAGCTTCAAACTCATTTATCTTGCTCTCCTCTTCAATTTGTATCATTTTCTCTCTAATTTTCTCTTTAACTCCATGAACATGTTATTTTCTAGTTTTGAGTTTTTAATTTCAGCTATGAACTAAACTCTTTGAGATTTGGGTGATTATGAACCCTTGTATGGACTAGTATTTTGATTTTGCAATGATTAAGTAATCTTGTCTTAGTTCAATTAGTTGTGATGAAATGTTGATTGAATGTTAATTTTTGGCCATCTTTAACATTTAGCAAGCTAGATCTTACTTAGAAAAGTAAGACCTAGTTGAACCCCTCTAATTGATGCATGATTTTTACCTTTTCTTTTAAGTATTAATTAGTAATGAAATATGCATATTTTGCTACCATGCATAACTAAGGATTTGATGCTTTATTGGGCTATTTGTGATCTAATCTGATGTAGGAATGCATTGTTGAGATTATGAATAGTTTATTACAAGTTTTGGAAAAAGCTTGCTGGTTTTTTTGAAATCTGTTAACTCTGCCAGGATTGTTGAGTCATTGCTGGGTCATTGCTGTATCAACTGGGACATACAAGTGGAAATTAATCACCCAAGTCTATTTTCCAAATCTAAAATTATCACCACTTTAATCACTTTTAGCTTCTTATTTTTAGTTTATTTAGTTTAAAATATTATTTGTCAAGTTTAGAATTAAGGTTAAGAATTTTTCTCTTGAATTAATTTGCTACTTTGTTTTATTTTTATTTGAAATTCTTGGAATTGCTCTTAGTTGATTTTGCATTATTTAGTAAAAAGTCCCTGTGGAGACGAACTTTGATTACTTATCATTGTATTACTTGTTTGTGATTGTGTACACTTGCGCAATTATAAATCATTATAAATTTTCACAACAATATGCGGCTGGTATTGTGATCGAGTTTGACAAGTGTCATATTTATTTGTTCAATATAATGGAACTAGGAGGAATGCTTTTGCATATCAATGGTGCCATGGTTATGTTCTTTTTTTTTTTTTGTCATGGTCACTTTAATTGATTAGAAAAAGTAAGAACCAGACAAATAACTAAATGATGGATTTGAGATTAAAAGTGGCAATGATTTGTTGGCTATGTTCGAGGACGTGAGAAGAAATAGATATAAGAAGGTTGGGGTCTATGTTGATATATCTAGTACTTTTGAAGTAAACAATGTTGAATTAGCACTTTTTTTGTGGTCAAGTTCCATAGACAACAGTATACAATCCACCAGTTAGACTTAAGTTGAAAAGATGCATAATAAAAGAGTTACCAGATGATGCAAATGCTACTCTTGATGCTCGGGTAATAACCAAACTAGATGACTATATTATGAGTAATGCAGAACTGATGGAGCTTGAGGAGGAATTGACAAATAATTTAGAGGATGACAGTGGTGATTCCAATGGTGGATACAATGAGTTTTTTATGTACATGCCAGATGCTGACATGGAAGATATTGAACAAGGAAGTGATAGTGATAATAAAGAAACTGTCTTTAGTAATAGTGATTCAAGTGTGCAAAAGAATATGGATAAAATTGGAGATTTTTTTTTGGGGTAAAGATGTTCATGTTGATTATGAAGATGAAAGCCCAACATATGAGGCCCAACTTAAACATACAACAACCCGTACCACTTCCAATGAGGCCCAAGCACAACCTAATATGTCAATACAATAATCCATACCACTTCAAGCAAGGCACATACCACTTGCCATGCCCAAAACAACTTCCAAACACCATCCAAAAAGAAGAGATAAAATAGGACATACAGTAGCCCAAACAACATGTAAAACACCACAAAGAACCAGGAAAAAAAACACTACCAAAAACCAGCAAAACACCATGTAAAACACCACCAAGAACTAGGAAAAAAAATAGGCCAATTAAATCTCTGCCCATCACCCCAAACTAGATCTCAAACACCATCCAAAACACCTACAGAAACCAGAAAAAAATAGGCCACTCATATTTGTAAAAATCACCCCAGACCAGATCTCAAACAACATCTAAACCACGAGTGTGAGAGATTTTGGAAATCAGAGTACAATGAAACTTCTTGAACCACGAAAGACGAAGAAGAGGGAAGGCTCTCGAGTGGGCAGTGACTTGCGTGCAACAAAGTGAGTAGGGAGGAGGTCCGCCTGGGCCATTGGTGGTCGGAGGCAGCAGATCGGAGTCGGGGTTGGATTTTAGGCCTCAACCATAAACTGGAGATTTCATACGATATCTAGATAGCGTTGCCCCAAGTGTAGCTGTAACATTAAAAAATTATACAACCTGAACTTTAGCAGACTAAATTAAACGGACAAGCAACTCACCAACAATTTCGACCCTAGTTTCACTTGGAGAGAAGAAGCTTCGAGAAAAGGACAGAGAAAACGAAAAAAAGGAATTTAAAAATTATATTTTATAATATTTTAATAATTAATATTACGTGGACGGGGACTATTGAAAATTTACCACATGTCAACAAGTGTATATGTGGTCAGTTTACCGTGGCACTTAACTGAGGTTTTTAAATGGAAGTGTAAAGAACAAATCGAATTAAGAGTTCAATAGGTTTTGCCGTTAAAATTTTAGTTTTTGTGGTTAAGTGTTAAAAAAAATAAAATTCAGGTGGTTTTGCCGCCAATATCTCTTTCTGGAATTCGAATTATACTTCACAGTTAAATTTTTGTTTAAAATCGTTTTTTTTTTCTAGAATTTTGCATCAATCAGTAATTGTAGATAGTTGGATTGATTATGGTCTTTTTCTCAAGTGACATTACCGAAGTTAATGGTGGATCTTGGACTTACTGGGTTGTTTTTCTGTTGCCGTCCTCATTTGATTCCACAAAGGTTTTGAGGATGAGAAGCATGGGTCGTGGAGCTCTATGGTGAGTGTAAGAGGTAATTTTGTAATTTTTTTTAGGCTAATTAAGATATTTTTTCCTTGAACTTTGACATGTTTTAAATTATATCCCTTGAATTTTTTTCTATTGAGATTAAGGACTTTTGTTTAATGGCAAAAAAAAAAAAAAAAAAAATTGAGGGGGACATGTTACAAAAATGGGAAAAAATGTTTTTTTTTTTTTTAAAAAAAAATTATATAAATATTAAAATGACCGATTCACTATATTTTCGTAATATTGTTATTTTTCGTATATAACCGAAAAAAGGAAAAAAAAAAAAAAATCATTTTTATTAATTTTTGAGCTTTGAAGTTGTGCTACTGCTAGTGCTACAAGAGAAAGTTGGTGGTTCCCGCCTTCATCCCAACCCAAATCCAACTCTCCTTCCTCCTCAAATCTACTCTGCAACTAAGGTTCCATCGCCAACAATGGCGGGACCAGCCAAGAAGAAGAAGAAGGTCACAGAAGCTGCTGCCGAGACCAACCCGGAGACCACAGAGCGTAAGAGGCTTCAAAATCTCGCCTTCTCCAACAACATGCTCTCCGATACACCTGCCAAGCCCAACTCTCTTCTTTCCCCATCAAAAATGCTAATCAAGCACCACGGTAGAGATATCGTCAAGAAATCCCAGCGGAAGAACAGATTCCTCTTCTCTTTCCCTGGTCTTCTCGCTCCGATCGGTGGTGGAAAGATTGGCGAGCTCAAAGATTTGGGCACTAAGAACCCTATTCTCTATGTTGATTTCCCTCAGGTTTCGTCCCTTTTCTCTTATACTCGGAAAATGCTGGAACTGTTTTTTGTTGGTATTTTGTGGGTAAGTGACATCTTTTGATTATTTCAGGGTCGGATGAAATTGTTTGGGACTATTGTGTATCCGAAGAATAGGTATTTGACTGTGCAATTCCCCAGAGGTGGAAAGAATGTTATGTGTGAAGATTACTTTGATAATATGGTTTGTATATTTTTACTTTCTTTTTGTGTTACTATTTTATTTTTATTTATGTGTTCTTCATTTTTGGTGGTAATTTTGAAGTATATTTATATGGTTTCAACCCAAATTGGGTTGATGATGATCATTAACTTTTGCAATTCTCAAGGTGAAGATCGAACAATTATCAATCAAACGAGTTTGAATTGTATAAATGTAGCTAATAATACACTGGATCGTTTAGAACAGAACTAGAAAAATGATGAAAATGTTATATCGTATTTTTGGATTATGGAAACGAAAATGTCCTTGAAAATATGGTATTTTGCTGGCTAATTTTCTTCCCTTGCTCCACTAGCGAAGTTTCTTAAAGGCTTTCCCTTCATTCTATGCTTTAAGATGAATTGTAAACTTATCCTGTAAATTTTTACGTTAGTGATTGGAGATAATATATCAGCTAGATAAGAAGCATATGTTAATCCCTCAACTTTTCTTATGATCTGAATGGGTTTCCTGACCACTGCAGATTGTATTTTCTGATGCATGGTGGATTGGGAGTGAAACTGAGAATCCAGAAGAAGCCCGACTTGATTTTCCCAAGGAACTGAATGATGTCAGTTATCCAACAATAGTTTTTTGGGTGGTTAAATTTCATATCATTTGTTTATTGGTGATCCATTCCTCACATATATTGGTTTCAGGGTCAACCTGCTGAATATGACTTTAAAGGTGGTGCTGGTGGTGCACCATGTGCTAATAAACAAGTTGGTCATAAAACTGTAATCACCAATAGAGAAGAAACCCCAGAACCCAGCAGTGATGATGATTTATCGATATCAGAGGGTGAAAACAAAGATTTGATGAAATCAACTCCAGTTCGGCAGTCATCACGGACTGCCGGGAAGAGATACAAGTACAGTTCTTCTAGATTGACTTTACTCACTGCATTCTGATTAACTTAGTTCTTTAAGGATATGAAACTGTTTGTAAAATAAAAAATAGAACATTGTCCCTCATATTTTCATGGGGCTAATCTTCGTATTTTCTTCCTAGCCTTCCCTGTAACATAAGGCGTCAATGCTTAAAACTCCCACATATTCTGTCCATTTTTATTTCTTCAGCAAAATAAAAATTAAAAACAGTACATGTGTTTAGAAGGTTCAAGTAACTGTTGGATACATTTGAATTCCAATGTAGCTTCTGGGCATAGTTACATCTCCTATTTATTAGGTTGGAATTAGGTTGCTATCTCAATATATTTCTCTAGCTTTTATGTTCTTGCATATTATAATTCCTTTTGATCCTTTCTTGAATAATAATCATGATTTGATTTTAAGTTATTTCAATAGTAGTTTTAAACCGAGTAAACTTTCTTTTTCTCAACTAATTGTCTTTTGATGAGTTTGGGAGGGGGTCAGTCTAGGACAAGTGACCTCTGTCTCATTTCTTTTTTCAAAAAAAAAATAAAAAAAGAATCATCATTTGATGTTATTACAACTAGTAAACTCTATATGCTGAAAAAGTTCTGACGTTTTATCTGCAATACCTTATAAATATATAACTTTCTTCAGGTTTTTGGAAGATTCTTCTGGAGATGATTCTATTGCAAGTGATGCAGATGCTGAAGAGGATGAAGAAGATAAAAAAGATGTAACAATAGATTCATCTACCCAAAATTATACAAGTAGAAATATCCTCAATTAGCGTACTTCAGAATTTCTTTTTCCTGATTGGGTAGTTTTGTTATTGTACCTTCAATTACATTAGTCTCTCTGTTTTCATTTATACTTCATAATTCCCTTAACTACTGGATACAGAAAGAAAATGTAAGTTCTGTAGTTATTGACATTGACAATGAGAATGAAGATGATGTGGAGAAAACTTCAGTTCCAAGTCCATCACATAATCAAGGGTCTGATCCATCAGGAACCAAGTCTAAAAAGCAGTCTTCTGTTTCCAGCAAGAAGACTAAATCTGGGGAGGAATCACACGGTCCTCTTGTTCAGGCCACTATATCTACATTGTTCAAGAGAGTGGAGGAAAAGGTTGCCTTCAAACTTTTGCTTGAGGAAAATTCTTTAAGAGTCTGAGATCCAACATTTTTTTTTTCCTTTTGATATTTGCATCTTTGTTAATTAGCATATAAGTCCTGATTACTTTTGTTGATTTTGTGCAAATTGTGTGCAAATTTGACAGCTTTAACTATTCTGTGAAATTGTGTCATTTTTCGAAGATGCATTTTGATTGTTGACGGTGAGGAGAAGTTATGAATCATTTCATGGCAACAGCATATAATTTTGGCACTTTTCTTTCATGTACAGTTTGAACTTGCTGTGCTAAATCAGAACTAAGTTATGGTCAACTTAAAACTGATACTCAAGCTCATTTTTGGAAAAGTGGATACTAAATCACTGATGAAATCTTAACTTTGTTTACATTCAGTTGCGCACATTGTATGTTAAATATTGACCATTTTGTGGCATTTGCTTGTAATTCTTTTTTGATATTGTTTTGAATTTCTCAGTGTTCAACTGCATCTCTGGAGTGGAAAAAACACTCTAATATGACATTCTATTACATTTTTTACATATTGACAGAAATAATAATTCATTTTTCAGAAGACGCCAAGAAATTCAGGGAAACTCTCATCGCTAAATGGTAATAAAATTTCCTTTTTTTAAGTTAATCATTTGAATATTCAGACAGAAATTTCTTATCCAAAAGGAGCTATTGAGATGAGAATATTCAGAAAAACAAGGTTTGTCGTTTCCAGGTTCTAATCAGAAGGCAAAGCGCGTTGATTCAAAAAGGAAGACCAGTCAGGTTAGCCTTTTTCTTGTCTTTCTCCCATCCCTTACCTCTTCCTCTTGTAAAATTCATCATGTTCAGTATTTACTTATGACAACAATGATAACTGGTTGATGGATCTGCATGCTTCTCGGTTGTAAATTGTTGTTTTGGTTGATGCAGGATGAAGTACCTAAGAAAAAGGCAAAAGTGACCAACAACAAAAATGCCGGTTTGCTCCCTTTACTTCTTTGCCTCTCAAGTTTAGAGATGCTAGTCTCTAATAATATTGGTTTCATGTTTTTGTGTAGTTTTCTCTCTGATCTCTCTAAATTCCTCTCTATCTGTTCTTATCTATCTTCATATTCTCTTTTGTTGTCATTTCTACATCACCATGTTTGTTAGATGCAACAAGTACTTTATTCGTTTGTAATATGTGTCTACATGCAACAAATCTGTATGCTTAGGTTCTCTATTACAGTAATTGTTTGTCGAGTTTTCCCCTGTCATGTGAACTTTGTTTCACTCTTTTAAAGCTATATGCAAAAATCTCATTTTGAAAAATTTGTTTACATCTTTTGTGCAGGGGGTAAAGGCTTGGCAAAAAAAGAAGTGTCCGAGGTATGGCTGTTTTGCAAGTCATACGTGTTGCTTTGTATTATGTACTGACTTCTGTGGTTAATTTTTCTTATCTTTTTGCTTTTTCTTCTTTTACATTTTAATTTATTTGATTTGCAATAACTTTGAAAGAGAATCAACAGATAGTTATCGTTAGCTATTGTCCTTACTCTAGTTGTCATTGTCCACTTTGATTGGTCTCGTGGTTGGTCAGCACTGGTGAACTAATACCTCTGCATCAAACTTTTTTTAAAAAAAACCTCTGCATCTAACCGTGAGTGTGGCCCGTAGAGTCTTAATTTTATTTTTCTACCTCACAAGCCAACGGTTGAGGGAGATTTCTTTAATTTTATTTTAGGCTTATGGAGTGTGTTTATTCCTTTAATAAATCTCTTGTAAACATGAGTTAGACAGTGGGAAATGGGCATCAGTCGAAAGTCTATAACTCAAGTCATTTTCTTATAGCCGTAATCTTGCTAGGGTCAGTATAACTTCCTTGAGCATGGTCAATTCAACCCAGGAAGTGGATTCAAGACTTCATGATAGGGCACTTTTGAAGTAAATGTTTTTTCCGCTCAGTGTTTTGAAACCTTGTTTAAGATGATCCAGGTTCTTTTCCTTGGTCTCATAACTTGAGATAACACTTATGAACGAACTGGTGGCATTGCAAAGATGAACTGCTAGTTCTATTCCTCCTGAGTTAGTAGCAGTCTTTAGTTCATTTTGAGCAGTAATCATTACATAACTAGGAAGGTTGGATACGATCTTGAGGCCAAATCTATGGCATGTTAAATGACTCATATTGGAGGCAACTTTTCTCATTAGATATGATAGTTCTAAACTCATTTAGTGATATGGATAAACAGTGGATGAGTAACCTAAGTTAGACTAAGAAGGTGATAACCTTTCTCGGACACAGGAACATAGAGGCTAGACCAGTTTCACTGTCTTCACGCTTAAAAAGCTTGTGGTAAATTATGAATCCCATTCTTAGGAGGATCCAAGCAGAAACTATAGTTTTAATGGTTGCAGTGCACTTGGGCTGCCTCTTAGTTCTTTTTGAGTGTGACAACTTTGTTTTGATTTCTGCGTTCTCTAGAGGGTATTGCTAGTTTGCTGTTCAATTTTTCTGAAGCATCTCTAATTCATTTTCTTTGTTCGACTATTATTGTTGCATATGAATAAGTAGTTCGTGCACTCAGAGTAGATGATGAACTAGTTTAGATGGATGTTTTTCCATCCTTTCTCTTTGATTTATTATACTCTAATTATTATCAATGGATATGAGCAATATCAATCCTTAACACACATCACGGTATGTATCTTGCTAGTTAGGTCAGTCAAGAATTCAATTCAACTGTTTTTCAACATAATATGACTTTTAGTCGTGCTTTAAAAAATGCAAAATATTTATTGATAAAAGTCATCCCTTTGAGACACATTTCTTGTTTATGGTAGGGTAGAGCCCATAAAGCGAGCAAATCAGATACTTTTCTGATTAATTTGTGCTAACTTGGATATATTAATATATGTATATATATTTATATTTATGGTAGTATAGGGTACTTTACATTTTCTTATGATCTAGCTATATTCCATTTCACAGTATGGATTAGTATTGATGTGTTTTGAATTTGAAGTAATCTGATTGTGTTTTGTTACCTAAAAGAACCAATCTATGGTTCATCCTTAAGCTTATGTCATATTATGTTTTCATTTTATACTAAAATACCAGATTTAGTGTCTTTATACTAAATCAAGCTTAAGTTGTCTTTATTTTTTTTTTTGAAGTGTAATGATATGTGCACACGTAATTTACACCAAAACTACTCACGCCTATCACTCTTTTTGAGTGATTGTCATTGAATAAGTTGCTAATTTATTTACATAAATGACCCAGGGTGATGAAGACGAGGATGATATCGAAGAATTCTCAAGCCCTTCAGTGGTAATTTTTCAACCACTCAACCCGCTCGTGTACATAAAGTTGTGTGATTATATTTCATAAAAACTGATTAAAGATGTCACAGTTAAACATTTATATGAATCATTGCTGTATAAAGAAATGCACTAATAATAAATTCGGTATAGGATTCTGAAGGAAGTGATGAAGAATGGGCTGCCTGAAGGGAGATGATTGATATCGATGGCCGAAGAGATAGAGATGTACATATCAAAGGTGAAAATGAAATGATCTTAATTAGATATAAACACCACAAATGATACAACAGTTTCTCCAACATTCTAATTTTCTTAATTGGCTTCAAAAGTATTGAGTCTGTCATTAGGATAGCCATACTATATTTTTTTAATCGTTATTATCTGTATTATTATTGTTATTGTTCTTGAATGAGATCCATGATCATCTACTTTGGTCATTAGTTGTTTAATAAAGAAAATTTACAACTATTACGTATTTTAATATATGAAATCATGGTTTTTAGAATTTTTATTTTTAGGGATTATATGTTTGGCATGATCAGTACTAAATATTTTCTGATTTTTTTTCCCTTTTTGTTTTGACTTTTACTATTTTTACTTTGGGAAGATTGGATTTTGCTTTTTCTATATTGTATTACTTTGAAATGTAGTTGTCGATTGTCCAGAATCCAGAGCAAGGATCTGGTTTGTTATAAAGTTATTTCACTTCCCAACTAATCTTATAAGCCCATTTTTTAAGGTGGTTCGACAATGCTTACATGTAAATTAAAGGGTTAATTTTACAAATGCACAAAAACAACAAAAAAATAATAAAAATACTGTTTCACGGAATTTTAAATATTTTACGATTTTTTTTATTTTATTTACATAAAATACGATCATGTTGAAATTTTGTTCATTTGTTGTTAATTTTTTGTTATATGTATGTTATTTTTTGTTATTTTTTTGTTGTTATTTTGAAGTTACTTTAATGTTGTTTTTTTGTTCATTTTATGTTGTTTTCGTGTTATTTTTTGAAAAACCGTAAAAATGTAAAAAAATAATTCTTTAAACGTAAAAATGTAAATATTTTACAAAAAATAGTGTCTTATCTAATTATTCCTAAATTAAAATTAATAAGAGGTTGAAAATAATAGAACAATGAATTTGAGGATATAATAAATGATAAATAGAAGAAACAAAAAGAACCCTTTACTTTTGTGATTTCCGATTACTAGATATAATATAAACAAATACTAAAAACAGCCTTCTTAACCACATTGTTTAGGATGTGATTATTCACAATAACTTAATAATACCTTGGCCACACAAGTGAAAGGAGTATAGAACAATAATATGATTATTTGACAGAGACTTAGCTGCTAGAAGATAAGAAACCATCGACTTTGGCATTATCTTTACCAGATAGAAACTTCATGCAAATTGGTGGTTTAATCCCAGCAAGAGCAAGAATTGAAGCAGGTAAAGTCCATATGCCATCACCACAGATTAAACCCGAAGCAACTGCCGGTGCAAAAGCCTCTGCCTTGGCCTTGTTTATCTTAGTCCATATGAACAAGATCAAGCTTCCAATACACATGTCAATGGCAAAGTATGATCCTATGTAGAATGGTATTGCCATTGCCATTGGGATTGGAATGTATTTTCCTTTATCCTTTCCTATGAAATCCTTGATGAGGTTAACCGCAATGGCTATACCGAAGAAAATGTAACAAAGCAGGAGGCAATAGCGTGGCAGAGAGCCAAACCCTTCTACTCCAAGTATGGCCATGTTTCGATACACAACAGCAAATGGAGCAGGATATGGAGAACTGGGCTTTCCGAGGTTATCATATGCATTGTAAAAGAGCCAGAAGACACAGGGAGAAATGATACAACCCATTGCTGTTCCAATAACTTGGCTGAAAAACATGGAGCGTGGCGAAGCTAGAGTTAGGTAACCAGTCTTGAAATCTTGAGTCAGGTCAGAGGCTGTTGAGACTATGTTCATCATGACTCCACAGGCTGCTAGACCAGCAAGAACACCACCATTTGACGCACCTGCCCATGCTCCAATTGTGAAGATGGCAAGTTTTCCGTAGGTAGAAGCAAGGGACCAATCCGTGAGGCCACACCCGTATGCATTACAGAAAGCCAAGGCAGGAGCAAAGATATAGATTACCACTATGTAATACCATTTGAGTTGGGGGAATATGTGTGGAAGAGTACCAATGGAGATGGCAGCTATTGCAACATAGCCTCCAAGAGCAAACCATACTGAAATTTGGTCTTTCAAAAACAGTTGTGTGCGGCGTTGGTCATCAAAGGATGGCTCTTCTTTAGTGTAAGAGGGACGATCTGCCACTGGAAGAGAGCTGTCTGCCACATCTTTTTCTTGCAGCTGATTATACAAGCCAGAAAGGGTTCGGGTCAGCACCTTCACGAAGTTGTATAGTCCGTCGCCCAAAATTATGGCAATGGCGATAAACACCTACAACAATGTTTGGAATTTAAAATGTTAGGGCCAAGAATGCATATTGTGGTTCAACTCAATACAAAATCCAAATATTTCAATTGAAAATCACCTTGTATCCTTGAAGGGCATGCATATTAGATGGTTTGAGTTTTTCATCGAACCAATCACCCTTTCTATTCTCTATTAGAGGCCACATGACACCCCAAGAAAGAATTCCTCCAAGCAGCACTGATATGTTCACAATGTATGGGCAAATCATTCCCACTCCAACATATGTTGAAGAGAAATCAAAGTAAAACCTGCACGGTAGCATGTTGTTTAGTCATTAAAGAATGAAACTTTTCTCAAGAATTGCAAAGAAATTAAATTCTGTACACAATGTACAATTCTGATATAATAAAATGCATCAGTACTTGTTCTCGTATGCCTTCAATCCTAGTGTAGGGAAATTAGCAAATCCACAATCATCTGCAGCAGTATAGAACCATTGAAAGAAACCCCAGAAAAAACTTAAGGAGAAAAATTTGCCCAACGTTCTCACTTGTTTCCTACAAGTGTGAAAATTACAGGGGGAGAAATCATTAAATCCAACACAATCATAAATATGCATGCGTCAAAATGAAGAAACATGCGTTGGAGTTCCTTACTTTGCTAACTTGGCTCCTTCAGGAGTGTGGAAACTGTTAATCAGATGAGCAGTTGCAGTACCACTTGGGTATGTCAATTTGAAGTCAATGATCATGATCTGAAACAAACCACGAGATATAAAAATTAGGGATGGAAAGAAAAATGAAGATATTATGGTGATAACTACATAATCAAATATGTGTAGGCAGCGTTTAATTAAATTTACAGTAGAAACATGTACCTTACGAAGAGGCACCACTGAGAAGAGACCAAGAAAGCTAACAACAAAAAGAAACCCAATTATCCATCCCAATGATGGATTTTTGTAATCATTGGTATCTGAAGACTGTTTAGCAACACTTTCACTCATTCCAAAGAGGTAACTCCCAAAGCCTCCTGATTTGTTTGAAAAAAAAAGATTTTTAATCAGAACAGGACATGTAGTGCCAACTTAAAATCCATATACTAACACCAAATATAAGCCATTATGCAAATTACATTCATTCAGAATTACATGAAGAAAAGTAATTCATAGATGCAAAATTATAAACTTCAACTGAAAAGGAATGTGGTGAACATTTTATTAATTGCTTAACAAAAATTCAAAGTTTCACCAGTTTCCATAACATCCAAAGAGTATTTCATCGCTGGATTAATAGGTGCGAGGCAAGTACATTTCAAATTTCCCAAGTGGTCTTAATCCCATGTCACAATATAAGAATTTCATTAACAAAATCATTCAAAAAAAGAAAAAACATCATTAGGTCTCAATAGATACCAAATTCAAAGCAATGATTTTTATTTATTATTTATTATACATAAGAATCAAGTCTTCTAGATACTTAACTCTGTTCCTTCGTATATTTTTTCATTTAAACATGTAATGTGTAATCCTTACAAAGATAGGCAAAGAAAGACAAAAGGCGGCTGTTTGGCTTGGTACCTCAAATTATGACTATAGGGGATGGTGGAGGTCTTCATCAGAATCTACTTTATTCCAATCATACTTTAAAGAACATAAAACAAAAGATTGTGGATCTTAAAATTTTCATTTTAAAATTAATTATTGAGTGGGAATGGTAATAATGGTGACATAGTAGTGGAGTTGACTGTGGAAACAAATCATGAGCCAACTCACACGCTTCATCCAAAGAACTAGCAGCTCTTATATATCCACATCTAAAACTTATTATTTTATACAATAAATTTGGTTTTCTTTATAACACACTTAAAAACAAGATCTGGGTTTCCTTCTTTAGTCCAAAAAAGACAAAAAATATGATTTAAGGGGGAAGAAAGGAGATGTGGATAAGTACTACCAATGTATTATTAATGAATACCCACCACCACTCCTCTACTTGCCAATTTTTCTTCACAAATTTTATTGTTTGGTACTACATTTCCCAAAAAAAAATTCAAACAGACACAAACAAACAAACATGTTTGACTAAACCAAGATTAAAAACAGTAATCTGTTTTATTTTAAAAATAAATAAATAAAAAGATTACATTAATCTTATTTCTTGGCTAGTCTGGAATTCGATGAGTGTAGTGAGAAAAATACAAGGAAAAAAAATATTAATAATAATACATTTCCCTGAAATCAACCTTTTTTTTTTTACATTTTTCTCTTCTCAATACTTCATTTCCACACATTTTTAAATCCAAACAAGAGAAGATGAAATCGTGTAAATGTTCAAATACATAAATAAATAAATTAATAGAAGTTTTTCCATGATTAAATCTATGTTAAAAATATAATAAGAAGAATGGAAATTAAGGAAAACAAAAACATACAAAATTGGTTTCTGAAATCCAAAATCAAGATTGAAAACCAATAAAAAAATCACAAAAGGAATGATAATAACATCATCAATATTCAATAATACGATTTCGATTTCAAAAATTGAAATAATACAGAGCAATAAATAAACGATGAACAAAAGATTAGAGAGAAGAAATACCGCTAAAGGCGATGCCAGAGGAAGCAACAACACAGGTCTGAATAACAGTGTTCTCTTGTCTAGTAAAGGGTTGCTTCAATAGACCAGATTTAGAAGCGATTTTGGTCCAAGTTTTGACGAAGAAGAATCCCAAAAGACCAGCGGAAACATTGAGCGAAGGAATAATCCCCGTGGTGAGATTGAGCTTCATGACAATGAAAGTGAAGAGAATGCTGAGCACAAAACTCACCACGAAAGCCCTCACAGTCAGCTGATCCTGCCATGAAGGAACCTCCTGACTAGCGAAGATCTGTTCCACAGATAACGCCGCCGCCGGAACGGTGTCGTTTCCTTTGTTCTTCTGGTTTGGATCGTCATCATCGTCGTAAACGTTGTCGTTTCGAACCTCAATGGCATTTTGATGATTGTGCACCGCAGCTTCGTCCTCCTCACGACCCATTTTCTCGGAGAAGAAGATGGGCTTCTTAAGACTTTTCTCACCACAGAGATTTTTTTTTTTTTTGTATCACTCTGCAATAGAATCTTGAATCTTAAGACTTATATATATATAACTATATATTATATACACTCTTGGTCCTTGTACTGTACCATATTTTCCATCTGGTCCCTCAGTTAAAAATATATTACATATATTTCTTTTTTGGTTTAGATTTCAAATCCAATTGGAATGTTGCGAAAATTCGACACTAATTTGGTGTGATGGTGTAGTATTATTGTAAATAATATAAAACGTATAAAGATAAGATGAACGAGGTTTTATCTTAAAATTAAATGAGAAAATTTGTGGGTGTACGGAAACTAAAAATTGTCACATACCACGTCATAATTTAGAATGAAATGAATGAGGTTCTATCTCTAAACCAATTAATAATAAAAAAAGTAGCACATTCATTTTATATATAATAATTTATTTTCACACATAACTAACGTGTGATCTTTTAAGTAAAATATATTTATTTGGTGAAATATTTAGTGTGATATTTGATATGAATCATTAGAATTATTTTACAAAAAGTAAAACTTTTTACACAATTGATATAGATTCTATACTAAATTAGTGTAACTATTGTAATAATCTTTATTTAATTTAATGAATGGTGTAATAGTAATTACCAATTACATAATAAAGACATTATAATATTTTCAAAGCCAAACCAAACATGACAAATTATGAACATAATGCATGGTTTGTACTTTATATTTATAATATTAATGATTATCAAATATATAATTGAAATCATTCATATTTTAGGTGTTGTTTGGCTAAGTGTGTGATAGAATAATAATGAGAATAATATTAAGATGTTTTGTTTATTTATAAAATGATTGGAAATGAGTGTGTATTGATAAGAATATCTTAATTTTGAATTATTTTGGTAATGGAAAGATATAAAATAATGAGATGAGTAATTTTATTTTTATATAAATAGTGTTGTTAATAGTGAGTACACATATATAGAAGTGTAATTCTTATTTTTATGAATGGTCGATGATTAGATGTCATGATATTATAATATTTTTAAAATTAAACTAAAAAATAGAATTGTATAATAGTGATTTTTTTACCATTATGATTCTCTCAAACCAAACATTGCCTTAGTATTATGATACGTGACAAATGAATCTATTCTTACTTACAAGTAACAAACATAATACTTTTTTATTTAAGTACAATTATCGATCATTTAAGGTACAAAATTGTATGATTTTTAATTTATATATATATAGGACACAATAAATATTAAAGTTAAAAAACACATAACTTCTTATATATTTGTTTTGTATAAGAATTAATTTCTATTAATATGAAGGACTTGGTTATAAAATTGAAAAATAAAAAAAACGTGAAACATTTTCAAAAAGGGCAAAAGATAACATAATTATTAATGGGTGATTCTACAACGCACCCCCTTAAAATGGATGTATTGATGCACCCTTAACTTGTTTTGGCATCTAGAAGAATTTTTTTAGTCTAATTTTTTTTTTATATTCATGTACGTTATATCTATTTAAGATATCTTACAAAATTTTAAAAAATTCGGAATAATTTACACTATAGAAAACAATGTTCAAATAGTCTATTTTACACGCGTATAAAATAAAATAGTCACGCGTGCAACACATTGTTTGAACGTAGTTTTCGGCGTGTTAAACTTTTCTGAATTTCTTAAAATTTTGCAGGTTGTCTTAAATAACTATAACGTACATGACTATGAGTCTATGAGAAAAAATTTGACCAAAAAATTATTTCGGATGCTAAAACAAATAGGGCTGCATCAATATATCCATTTTAAGGGTGTGCATTGTAGAATTTTCCATTATTAATTAAGATTTTTTTAATCAAATTAAGATTAAAATTAGGGGAATAATTAATGAGGTGTAAAATAGGTGTGGTTTTAGCTGTGTAAATAAAGTAAAAAGAGTGGAATATGTCAAGGCGCCAACCACGGCTATAAACGGCAAATTTGTTAAATTGTTATTACTATATTTGTGTATTTATTTTCTTATATTTTCATTTTATTATTAATTTATCATAAATTTATAATTTAAGTCTATCTATTGGTCTACCAAGATAACGTCCTCATTGGGAACAGCTATTTGTTATTTTCAAAAAAGAAAAAAAAGGAACAGCAATTTTAATAAATGTAATATGTGAAACAAAAATTAATAATAATGCTATAAATAAATAGTAAAATACTTGGTATGTTTTCATTTTTCTTTTCCCACCTACTCTTATGATAAGCTAGTAAAATTACATAACGTTTTTTGTCACATAATTAAATTCATTAGTTTTTTTTTTTTTTTTGAATAAGTGTTCTTTATTAATAACTCGAGCAATCGCTCGCAAGGATAGACAATAAGTCCGAGGGAACACTGTTAATGGGAAACATACGTTCAGCTAGATAAACAGAATGGCGGGCAATAAAATGCGCGGCACGATTCGCAGAACGTTTAACAAACACAAGAGAAACATTGGACAAAGAATTAAAACTGTTTTTGCACTCGTCCACTACCAAACCGAAAGCAGAAATAAGAGGTTCTGCACTTCTAATAGCTGCTGCACACACGAGACTGTCTGTCTCTATAACAGCCGACTGAAATGGGTTGTTCTTGAGCCAACTCAAGGCTTCCCGGATGCCGATTATCTCAGCCAGTTCAGGGGCCACAGAGCCATTTTTCACCCCTGCAAAGGACGATATCAGCTCACCAGCGGGGTTCCTAATCACACAGCCATAGCCGTGTTTGTGGAGAGGAGCAAAGAGGGCTGCATCTACATTAAGTTTGATTCCTGAAATCGGTTTAATCCACCGCTCTGAACCATCTCCATCTTTGAGAGGAGACAACAAGGGAATATTTCCTTTTCCTTGAGCATTCAACCAACGATCAAGACTCGATGTAGCGAAAGACACCACAGAACTCACACTTCTCGCACGCTGCTGCCAAACCAGATCGTTTCTCGCAGCCCAAATGGCCCAACATAGCATCACCACTTTGCTTAAATCCTCAGTACTAACACGGTTAGCAGTAGCTTCCAACCACATCAGAAGTGAAGAGAATGAGTCCCTCTCCACAGCCGCAAGACCAGCAAAGCAAAAACAAGACCAAGCAAAGTTGCAGGAGACCAAAACGTGCCATTCGGATTCAGAAAAAACTCCACACAAAGGGCACGAGCTATCGGTTAAGACCTTTTTTATGCACAAGTTCTTTTTGGTGGCGAGACAATTGGAAGCCGCTCTCCACACTAGATCCTTGGCCTTAGGAGGAACCTTAAGAGCCCATAATCTTTTCCAGAAAACATTAGCTTCAGCCCCGTCAGAATGGAGTTTAAGTTTTTGACGCAAATTATATGCACTTCGAACCGAATAGAACCCATTCTTTTCTGCTATCCAATACCAGGAATCAAAACCACCAGCTTGATTTAGAGGAATGCCGAGAATGATAGCTGCAGTTTCAGAAGAAAACAAATCTTTCACAATGTCCTCATCCCATCTTCTATTATTTGCTTCAAAGAGGCTACTAACAGTAAAGTTTTCAAGGCCATCCATCACAGGTATTGGTATCGGGTTTTCAAGAACAGGAAGCCAAGGATCAGATGTTATTTGTACAGAAACACCAGACCCTATTCTTTTCCTCAAGCCAAGTTTAACTGTATCTTTTGCAGCAAAAATACTGCTCCATATAAAGCTCGGATTCGAGCCAAGCTCCGAGTTTAGGTAGTCACCATGTGGGTAATATCTAGCTTTAAAGACTTTGCTAGCTAAGGACTCAACATTAAAAAGAAGACGCCAACCTTGTTTACCAAGCATGGCTAAATTGAAGTCCCTCAAGCTACGAAAACCCATACCGCCATCGAATTTGTGCTTGGTCATTCTATCCCAACTCATCCAAGTAATTCCGCTCCCATTACTGTTGGCATTATTCGACTTCCACCAAAAGCTGGCCATCATTCTTTCAATTTCAGTGCAAGTACCAATGGGAAAGAGAAAGACATTCATAGCATATGAGGGGAGAGATTGAACCACACTCTTGATTAGCACCTCTTTCCCAGCTCGGGATAGAAATCTACCCTCCCAACTGTTGATTCTCTTCTTCATTCTTTCTTTAAGGAACCCCAACACAGCGTTCTTCTTGCGACCCACTATACTTGGAAGTCCCAAATACATGTTGTCTTCTCCTGCTTCTTGGATCCGCATCAAGTTACATATACGGTTCCTAGTGTCCGCTCTAGTATTGGAGCTAAAAAAGGCAGAGGACTTGTGGAGATTTACCTTTTGGCCTGATGCTTCTTCAAACAACCGAAGGAGAGAAAGAACCTGCCTTGCTTCGGTTTTCGAGGCTTGACAATAGACATAGCTGTCGTCCGCAAACAGAAGATGGGAAATAGTAGGGGCACTCCTTGCGACTTTACAACCAGTGATGTATCTACTTGCCTCGAAATGTTTGATCAAAGAAGAGAAACCTTCCGCACAAATGATGAACAAGTATGGTGATAGCGGGCATCCTTGACGGATGCCTCTAGTTGGGATGATCGGCCCCATTCTCTGACCACTATTAATAACATGGTATTGGACCGAATTAACACAACTAAGAACCAGTCTAATCCACCGCTCATGAAAACCCATGATCCGAAGAATAGATTCCAAAAAGCCCCACTCAACTCGGTCGTATGCCTTACTCATATCGAGCTTAAGAGCCATGTAACCCTTCCTTCCATTAGTCTTCCTTTTCAAATAGTGCATAGCTTCAAAAGCCACCATGACGTTATCAGAAATTAGTCTACCCGAAACAAATGCACTTTGAGTTTCAGAGATGGCGTTGTTCAACACGTTCTTCATTCTGTTGGCCACCACCTTCGATGCAATTTTGTAAAGCACATTGCAAAGGGAAATAGGTCTCATATCACTCACTTGAGTAGGATTTTTCTTCTTCGGAATTAAGACAATGTGAGTATTGTTAATTGAATTTGGGAAGTTACCTGACTCAAAAAAATTCCGAACAAAGTGGACAACATCAGCCCCAACAATGCTCCAATGTTTTTGATAGAATGCCGGGGTCATACCATCTGGCCCAGGTGACTTATCCGGGTGCATTTGGAAGAGCGCTCTCCTAACTTCATCCTCCGAGATGGGAATAAGTAACTCATCATTCTGTTCTCTGGATATAGATGGGCGGATACCATTCAAAACCGAGCCCAAATTGATACCCGAAGAACGAAACAAATCATGAAAGTAGCTTGTGATAACACTTTGAAGGCCCGATTCCCAGTTTACCCAAACGCCGTTGTTGTCTTGGAGCTGAGTAATACTATTATTTCTCTTCCTAGAGCTTGCAACAGAATGAAAGTATTTACTATTTTTATCGCCGGAGTTTAACCAAAACTGTTTCGATCTTTGCTTCCAAAAAACCTCTCGTTGAGCCAAAACTTCAGCAAGCTTATCTTTACCTTCCTTGTGTTGTTGAATAGACATTGGATCACGACCCCATTTTGTGTTTCGGATTTGGCTTTTACATTGATTAATTCGATGACGGAAGTTTCCAGTTATTTCGCGACCCCACTTCCCAAGAGCATCCCCACACTTTGTAATTTTATCTTGAATATCCGTGAGTCCCGAATTCAACCAGCAGCCCTCTATAATTTGTTTGCATAAAGGTTCGCGAATCCACGCGTTCTCAAAACGAAAAGAATGATGATTGGTTGAAGGAAAGATACCTTTGAAAACCAGAAGTATAGGACAGTGGTCTGAGGTTGAGAACTCCAAGTTATAGAAAATCGGCTGAGAGAACAATGACAACCATTCGCTCGTAACCAGTGTTTTATCCAGCCTTTCCTCGATCCAGTCAATGTTATTTCTCCCTTTTTCCCAAGTAAACGGATAACCAACGAGAGGCAACTCAGTCAAGTTGCAATCTCCCAAAGCTTTGTTGAAGCCTTCGATCAAACGGTCAGGATACTTTCTACCCCCTCTCTTCTCTGTTTGAGAGCCCAAATTATTCATATCTCCCATAAGACACCAAGGAAGGCTACTATTGTTTTTGATGGAGCGGAGGAGATTCCATGTTAAATGTCTCAACTCTCGTTTTGGCTCCCCGTAGACGCCTGTAAACCTCCAAGGAGAAAACCCCGTAATCTGAACCGAAGCATCAATATGATTGCGCGAGAAACCTTGAATTTCCAACTCTTGAACATCTTTCCAAAGTAAAGCCAACCCTCCACTGTGACCACGAACCTCAACTACAAAACAGCCTTCGAACCCCAGGTGGGCTCTAAAACTTTCCATACTAGCTTTGTTGCAAAGAGTTTCACAAAGAAAAAGCAAATTGGGTTTCTTTTGGGACACAAGGTCCGATAAGAATTGTTTGGCCCGCGGGTTCCCAAGCCCACGGCAATTCCAACTTAAACAACTCATAACTCTGGGCGGGTCTGGAAACCAGAACCCGCCAAAGGCCCATTTTTTAGGAAGCCCACCATATCTTGATCCATTTCATCTACTATTCTTGAATCTTCTTTATTCCGTGGGCCCACAATGCTACCCCCACTAGAATCTGGTCTTCTCCTTTTTGAGTCAATAATTGTAGTAATTGTTGAGTCAAAAAAGTTTCCATTATTGTTTACATGCAGAGTCATATCTTCTTCATTAACTTCCCTAAAATCCTCCCTGCCAGCACGCCTCTCATTGTGCACATCAATATGATTGATATCAATTCCATTGATTCTCCTTTCCAATCCCCCTGAATGCTCCGAAGAAATAGGGATCAAATTGATCCCCTGTTCAGAACTGCCGCCGGTGAAGGTCTGTCTCGGTTCTTCCCGCACCACCACTCCAGAACGGAGCCACTGTGCTCCAAATGTTGAGTGTCTTCTCTGTAACGAAGCCCTCAGTTCCAGGTTATATGGTTTCTGTTGGAGATGCAGAGGCTTCAAAAAAAGCCTGGGACAAAACCTCTCCGAATGCCCGATTATGCCGCATATGAAGCAAAAGGTTGGTAGTTTTTCGTATTTAAAATTCGCCCAGTACCAAGAAGAGATATCTGAACTTACTTTCATCCGACGCTTTATTGGTTTGTCAACATTAATACGGACTCGAATCCGAAGAAAGTCACGCCAAACACCTACAAAGTTGTTGGGATCCGATTCAATAAAAGTGCCTATGAAATTCCCCAGCGCTGTGATTACACTCAGAGTCATGTTACCCGGTTGCAAGTTGTGCAGTTGAACCCACATATCCATCTGGTTGATCTCAACGAGACGTGGATTATCACCCTCCTTGAGTCTTGTAAAAATAAATGGTTTCCGATCGTATGTCCAAGGACTCCCGTCTATAACACGTTGTATGTCGATCTCGTGGTAAAATTGAAAAAGGAATAGGTTCGGGTTGAGTTCCTTCACATACATTCCCATCCCCGGCTGCCAAAGAAACGCCATCATGTTCTGAAATACATTAAAATCTGAGACCCGCCCTGTGAGTAGTTTCCCCACCAAGCACCAACGAGTATCAATCGCCACCTCCTCTGCCCTGCTTGTTGGAAGCCTTAAAACTTCAACCTCTTCTTCGTCAATGCTGATGAGATCTCCATTGTTTTCCATATCTCTTTCAGTAAAGTTCATTAACAAAATTGAAACTTGACAAAAACAGCCCACTCTCAAAACAGAGAGACAACAAACGTATCAAAAGATACGATTTACTAGGGAAATTTGAATTAATATGCTTAAATTATCTCATTAAATTCATTAGTTTAGTACATGGCACATGCACAATTACAAAATTATATTGTGTATGGCATTATCATAATCATCACCTTATTTTTTTTTGGCAATAATTATCACTTTAATTAACATTATATATTTTAGTGTTTTGAGTGCTTTATTTATTTTATATTTTTAAGAGGAATAGTGTTTAACAGTTTAAAGGAGTCAACCCCTACAAGTCAAGCAAAAGTAAGCGACCTAAATTTAAAGTGATAATGGAGAGGGTAATAAAATACTATTGAGTGCTTTTACAATAAATTTAAATTCTATTAAAATAGGGTACACTATTATAACTCTTAATTATTTTAGTTTTTTAAAAATTTATTACTTAATTTTTTTTCATAATTGTATACATTATAGTTATTTAGATATTTGTAAAATTTTAAAAAATTTAAATAATTTACAATATATAATTCAGTAACACGAGTATAAAATAAAAAAGTCACAAACTATATCAATATAAGAAAAATTCATACTAATTTTTTCCTACAATAAAAACAAACTAAATATAATTAAGTAACCACGTAAATTCCACCTAAAAAGGAGACAAAACAACTCGAGGGGGTGTAGTACTCATATGACGAAAATTCAATAATAGATGCCGGAGAGTAGGGTTGTTCGCGGTGCGGGTGGTACGGTTTTTGACTGTTTTTTCAAACTAATCCGCACATGCGGTTTTTCAAATTTCTCAAACCGCACTCGCACCGCGAAATTCAAAACCCGCAAAAATCGCCACCGCAAAAAATAGTGCGGTGCGGTGCGGTTTTTGTGGTTTAGACTATAATTAAATAATTAAACTATCACAAATACAACAAACTTTGAGCAAAACTTGTCAAAATACTATAAGACTTAAAAATAAATATGAAAAAAAAAAAATTAAGTGTCAACAATACAATAATTAGTAGACTTTAAGTTTTTTTTTTATTGAAAGAATAGTAAACTTTAAGTTGAATATTCACATATTAGACGTAAATAAATATAAAAATTGGTGTTTTTATAATATGCGGTGCGGTGCAGTTTGAACCGCATATTAACAATTCAAAACCGCAAACCGCACCGCACCGCGCGGTTTAGGAAAAATTCAAACCGCGCCCGCACACCGCAAAGAATTTCAAACCGCATTTTTTTTTACAGTGTGGTGCGGTGCGGGCGGTTTGAGCGATTTGGGCGGTTTGATGAACACCCCTACCGAAGAGTGTATGACCCCTCCTATTTTTTTTTTTTAATTACATGTAAAATTTAAATAAGAATGAAAATAAATAATTTTTAAAATTTGTTATATATATGGCCTCTTTTTCAATTTATGGGCTTCGCCATTAATAATAAGTCTGCATTCTCCCTCACCATTTAAAAAGTCTCTATAGAGCGTCAAAGGGTGAAGTGCCCTCCAATGACAGAGTTAGGGGACGTAGGCTTCCTCTCCCATTTTTTTTTTTTTTTTAAATTACATAAAAAAATAATTAAAAATATTTTTATTTTTATCTTATCTTTATATATTTTTTTATGATTTTTGGCCTGGCTTCTCCGGACTTTATTTCTTCTTAAAAAGGATAAATGACTAAAAAAAAAGTTGACTTGTAGAATTAGGAGTTTGGGGGTATTTGTGGATATAGATAAGATGAGATTTGGAGAAGCACTAAAATAATAATTATGGCATGTTTATTGATTCTCATACAATTATTTACTAAATTTTGGAAAGAGAAAAACTAGTGGGACCCTCACAAATTAGGGAGAAAAGAAAGGTTCTCCCTCTATTTTCATAGAGAATGCTTTTCCCTTTCCTTACTTAATTTTTTTAATTAAAAATGAAAAAGACAAATATACCCCTTAAAAATCTATAAACAGAAAATAATTACATGTTCTAATAATGGCAATTTTGTCAAATTAAAGCATTCCGATTACTTTTCCTAGTTATGTAAACAAAATAATATGATTCTTGTTTTCTTTCCGGACAGTTTAGTAAACATCATAATAAAATATTATTTCCGATTATTTTCCATTTTAAACCGATACATTTCTCCCATTGATTATTCTGATTCCAATTATAATTTAGTAAACGCGCCATTAAAGATAACACAAAAAGTAGTAGTAGTAGTGGTAAAAGACTCTCTCTCTCTGTCCATAACAGAATCTCACTACTCACTACTTTTGATTCTGTTTGGCTTTGTGTTATCACACTACTTTTCAACTACACAGCATCATCCTTAAATTTAATAATCACTTTTTATTTCGATACAATGACATTTTTTGACTTTATACTTTATTATGTAGACAAGCCAGCCAACTTTCCTGTGTTACATTCTAATGTAAAAGTATTCACATCACATCACCAATATTCAATGTCCATACCTAAGCCTAAGGATACATCACATATGTAGATACTTGTCCTTTTTCATGCATAGAGTGTGAAAACATTAATTAACTTGACTAACTCTTAGGTCACACTTAGTGTAAATGAAAATATTTTAATAACAATAACAATAAAAATTAGAATAAGAATGAAATGAAATAAAATTTAAAATATATAAAAAAAAATTAATAAAAAAATTATTAAATTTATTCAAATTTTGCATTAAAATAGTCTTTTATTTTATTTCAAAATAGAATAGTCATTCTATTAAAATGATAAAAAAACCATTCTATTAAAATGATATTCCAATACTTTAAAATGTAACTGTTGACCGAGATTTTCGGCAACTACTAGAATATGATTATATTAAAGAGCTGTAAGAAAGTGAGATGAAGATTTTTTACGTGGTTGGGGCGTTAATGAGCCTTAGTCCACGAGTCTTTGTTATTAATGGATGTATTTAATACAGATTCCACACTTGAGAGAATGTTTTTCTCATAAATACAGAGAATGTTCTTGGTGAGTATTTTTTCTTCTTGCTCTTATGCAACCCAAGATTCTCGACCCCATTAAATGAGCTTTGAGGGGGTATTTATAGTGTTTTGGTGGGGTAATCCCTAGAATTGTTCTTACACATGTATCTGTAAGTATCCATAAAGTTGGGTATTTCCAATGAATATACCATGGGTGATGCATGGTCAAATCCCTAGGTGCTGTAGGGTTTTTATGAGGAATGTCCTTTTTGCCTTGTGATTGACGTGACTCTTCGCAGAGTAGCCGTCGCTAGACTTAAATGATCATTACTGTAGCGCTGCTGTTTGGGGGTTGTGCCGTCAGACTTTATTGCGTGTTACAGTCCCAACACGCTTCCTCCCATGCGGCATTAAATGCGACTTGATTACTCAGGAGAGGCCTGACACGTCCCGGAGAGCCTTCATGCTGTGCGAGCTTCCGGGAGTACCTTGTATTCCGGGTGTCTCCTCCGGGACCTATGCCCATGGCGCTTCCTTATGGCGTACAAAGACTTATCAAATATTTACAAGTTATCTGATCTACGTGTCCCATTTCGACTGGTCCACGTATTTTGGGCGAATTCAGGGGCAACATTTACCCCCCAAGCCTTGTTTACTTGGAAAAAATAAACCAAGGCTTGCTTAGGTGCCTCCGGTCGACTCCTCGTTTCCCTGGCTCAAGCCTGGAGCGCGCGGGGGCACATTTAATGATGACATTTAATGCAGCGATTTGCTTTTTGTAGGAATGTCTCCGGCCGCCTCCTCGGTCTCCTGACACGAGCTTGGGGCGCGTGAAGGTGCGTCTAATGATGGCATTAAATGCAGCGATTTGCTTTTGCAGAGGTCGATTCGTTTCACGTCCTTTGATTGATGCGGCGCATTAATGGTGTCAGACGGATACTCAAACGTTTCCACCGCCTTTATGGCAGATTGATCTGATCCGTTGATTTTCGGGAATTCGAATCGTGCATCTCCCCCACCGTGCGATTGGTAGGTGTTGACGCCTGTTCCTCATGCGTTTTTGCCTATAAAAGCCACTACCTTTCCTTCATTTCGGTTACTTTCCATTTCTTGCCATTTTTGCTCGAATTTCTCAGAGAAAAAAAAATTCTTCAAAGTAGCACGAACTGACTTAGCACTTAGACGTTTCTTTCAGTTTTCTAGTGTTTGCCTTCGCCAGTTCTTCTCAACTTTTACTCAACCACATCCAGTACCCCCAGTTCAACGATCTACTGTAAGTTTCTTGCATCCTTAGATAATAACATGCTTTCATTTACTTCGTTCGATTTCTGGGTTCGTACTTCGAGTTCTGAGTGTGTGAGTGTTTTAAGTTCTTTGAGTGTTCTGCTTTATGTTTACTGCCTTAGTTGTAGAATCGCCATTATCATGCCTCTGTTATAATCGTACAGCTTTGTTGAAGAGAGCCATGTGTTCTTCGTTCAACAGTTGCTTAGGGCATAGAATGGTTTTTCTTTTTTTTTTTCTTTCTTCTTTTTTTTTTTGTTGCAAAACCACTTTCTGCGATTTCACTGCACCCGACACTTGTTCAGGGATTCTCTCTAGGGTTTCTCATGTGACACGTGTCCGGAGGGGGCCTCTTTCCAGCGGTTAGGGGACCCCCACTCCCTTTTTCTTGACTTAGGGTTTGGTATGGGACCTAACTGCTGGAATTTTCTTTTTCCCTTTTTGTCTTTCGCAGAACACAAAATGTCTGCTTCTGGTTCGAAATCTTCGAAGAAGAAGGGAAAAGACATGGCCACGTTGGAGGAGGTTTCCCTGGGACCTGTTGCCCAGGAGGGGTATAAATCCCGTGCGACTGGGTGGGAAGCGGCTGAGCTTCGATCCACCTTGACTTGTCCTCACTCAAATTCGGGAGAATATCATAGAAGTCGCTGGGATCAAACCCTCCACTTCAGGGACCTATCACCGGCCTCCTCGCGACTCAGAGACGCCTAATCATAACTATGACGGCTTCGGGGCTTGGAGCCAGACTCATTTGATGGCCGGTGCCATGCTCCCGCTTCAAGATTACTTTGTTAATTTCCTTGTATTTGTCGGCCTTGCGCCATACCAACTCATTCCTCAAGCTTACCGCCTGCTCTCAGGCTTATTTATTTTTTATACCGCCCACGGCTGGGGGTCTCCCAGCCCGGCGGAAATTTTGTATTTTTACGAACTTGTATCCGTCCCCAAGAAAGGGGACAAACTTAAGGATGGTTTTTATGGGTTCCGGATTCACCCTGCTAACGAGGGGGTGGTTCCGTACAATAGGCAGACTCACGTTAAGGAGTACCGCCACCGCTTTTTCTTCTCCTCCGGGTTCAGGGCCGTGGACCACCCGGAGCTTCTCACGGAGTGGGTGCGGATCCCACCTTACCAGCGGACGCCTCCTACTCAGGCTTTCCTCCGAAGGGCCCAAGCCTTTGCCTCCTATGACCGCGCCGATCTTGATGTCGGGGGCCTAGTCACCACGGAGAATTGTAGGAAGGCCAAACTTATCCTTTCTCACCAATCCGTGGAGGACTCCAACCTCTCACGGGTCATCTGCCCCAACGTGAGGGCGCCGGTTGCGGAGAAGGCCTTCCGGGATGAGCTCATTGCCACGGCAGAGAAGAAGTACCAAGATTATCTCTACCGGAAGGCCCAGGAGAAAGCATACTCTCAGGCCCAGGCTGCCTCTGGGAGAGGACTTCGCGTGGGGAGTCCGGTGGTGCGAAGGAGCCAAGCCATTGCCGGGAAGTCCGAGGCTAAATTTTTTGACAAGATTCTTCAAGAAGAGATTGGGGATCGTCCTGCCAGGAGGCCCCTTCGTATTGAAGATTCTTCCGAGAAGCAGACTTCCCGGCCACAGCTTTCGGTCCCCGAACCAAACTCGGGGGCTCCCGGTGCTAGCACCTCCGGTGCCGGCGGTAAGTCTCCCTTGATAATTCGTTATGTTCTTCCCGTTGATGAATACACCAGTCGTAGGCCCGTAGGGTTCGACGAGCGTCTTCGTAGATTTAAGATGCCGTCGACCCAGTGGGGGGATCGTTTGAAGGAATTTTATTTTTCGAACTTAGGAGATTACCTAGGTCGGTCCCGGATGGGCTCCGGCCCTCCGGAACCTATTCCCTTAGGTCCATCAGCTTACATAACGTCCAGCTGGTTCCGTCCCTCGGACAGTTATCTCGGAGATGACGCCACCAGCATTAAAGTTCAGGACTTTGCTAGGGCTGAATTAGGAAGTTCGGGTAGGAGTAGCTTATTTGTTATGTCTTGTATAAGCGGTTCCTCACGGTCTTCTAACACTTGCTTATTTTGTGAATCAGGTATCTCCATGGATGCCATCCTGGACCAGCTTGCTGGAGTTCATACTCTCGTGGCTCCTCCGGCCTTTACCTCTTCTCCCCCGGCCCCTTCCTTGAAGGTTTCTTCCAGCGCTCCCCCCGACACTATTGACTTAGTGGATGACGAGGAGGTGCTCCCGGGAGAAGGCCACGGGAAGGGATGGGACTTCTCGGAGGGAGCCGCTGAGGGTGCGGGAGAGCCCCGAGCCCTTCCGGAGGAAGCTGAGGAGGGCGAAGGGGAGCATGAGGTGGCTCTGATTCGTAAGCGCAAGGGCAAGATGATTGCCCAGGATGAGTCCAAGAAACCTCGGAGGGCCGACACTCCTGCTCATGGTCTGGACGGCGGGGTTTCCCCCATGGAGGAAAATCCTGCTCCTCCCAACATCGTGCTTACCCCGATTCCGGGGGACGAGGTGAGGCAGGAGCTTCGAATAGCCAAGCATAACTATGCTATGGATGAGTACTCCCGGGGGTACGCCGAAGTGGAAGCCCTTAGGAGGATTCTGCGAGCTGAGGTTGAGGCGAGCATCAACCACCCGGAATACCAGGATCCGTGGGACCTTAATCTGGACCCCTTATCGGACTGGTTCTGTCGCTTCCTAGGGCCTACCTTGGCTCCTTTTGCCGTGGAGATGACCGGCGAGTTCGCTTCTCAGCTCACCCGTTGCGCGCCTAAGCGGTTTGCCACTTGCGCTTCCCTGAACTCCATCTTCCAGGTTCAGGATCTCAACCATTCTCTCACGGTGGTAAGTACTTTGCAATTTCTGCTTTTCCTTTTATATTTTATTTTTCCCTTTGAGAAATTCCTCCTTCTTATGCTTGCATTATGGTTCAGCTTGCTGCTGAGGCTGGCCGCCTCTCCAAGAACATCATAAACCATGGCTTCGTTCTGTCTGACTTTGGGGACATGAACGATGTCAGGAAGGTCCTTCAGGACCTCACAGCGGAGAGGCAGATCTACCAGGAGGCTGCCGAGCGCCAGGAGGCGACTGCCAAGGCCAAGGAAGAGGAGGCCAAACGGAGGGAGGCTCAGGCGGAGGCCATGATCCGGGACGAGGCTCAGCGGAGGGACAGGATGGAGGCCCATCATCAGGAGGAACTAAGGACTCAAACCGAGGCTGCTGAGAAGGCCAGGCGAGACCTCCGGGAGGCCAGGGAGGCTTTGGATGAAATGGTCGCCAAAGTGAGATCTTTAAAGGAAACTCACCAGGCGGACATAGAGTCCAAGGCCGCTCTAGCTGCGGAGCTGAAGGAGCTTAGGGATTTCAAAGAACAATCCACCAGGAAGGCCAAGAGGGCCGAGCTCCTCTCTCCCGTTTCCTGCGCCCGGTGCCCGAAGCGCTTCGATGATGGTGTCTGCATGGCTTGGTCCACCAATGATCAGAATATCAAGCTTACTTTTTATCCCAAACCCGAGGAAATGATTGCCAAATTTCGGGAAAAGAAGAAGAAGCTTGATGCCGCGCTAGAGGCGCGTATTGGACCTCGCCTTCCTCCGCGGGCTGACTGAGCTGCCGTACAACTGACCAAGATTCCACCCGCTTCTTTTATAACTCTTTTTTTTTTTGTTTGTACATATTTGCTGCTGCCTTAGAACAATTTACATATAGGTAGCAGCTTTCATCTGAAGGGGAGACAATTATATTTTAAGGCCTGTCCCCGGGCCGTTTATATGTATATGACCTGCCCTTTGGGCTAGGATATTTTTTATGCGATCTTTTTTTTTTTTGTCACACTTATGTTTTTTAACCTGTCCTTTGGATCAGGGTTTTTATACTTATGCTTTTTATTTTTGTGCATACTCTTTGACCTGCCCTTTGGGTCAGGATATTTTACTTAGTTTGTTTTTTGTTTGTCCGTGCGGTATACCCTAGTACCCCGCTGAGTGGCATAGAAACTTTGTTTTTAAGGCACTCAGTTTTATTTAATATAGAGGAGGTATACATTTGGACGGTACAAACCCTTTGAACAAAATCTAAGTTTTAATTCGCTACTGGTAATATTTTCTGAGGTGATCGGCATTCCAGGCTCTTGGGACGGTGGTTCCGTCCATTCTTTTTAGTTTGTAAGTGCCAGAACCGATCTCGTCCTCGATCTCATATGGTCCCTCCCAATTTGGTCCAAGTACCCCCACTCCGGGTTCTTGGGTGGCTGGAAAAACCCTTCTTAGGACCATATCCCCAATAGCGAATTTTCTGTTTTTAACCTTGGAGTTAAAATACTTGGTCACCTTCTTTTGATAAGCAGCCATCCGTATTTGAGACTCATCCCAGAGTTCTTCGACTTGATCCAAAGCTTCTTGGAGCAGTGCCTGATTAGTGGCAGGATCGTAAGTCGTCCTCCTGTGGGATGGGAATAATGTTTCCACCGGGACCATTGCTTCACAACCGTACGCCATTGAGAACGGCGAGTGGCCGGTTGTGGTTCTGGGGGTCGTCCGGTAGGCCCATAATACCCTTGGCAATTCTTCAGGCCAGTTATTTTTACAGGCCAGCAGCTTCTTCTTCAAGGTGACCTTTAGGATTTTATTGACCGCTTCCGCCTGGCCGTTTGTTTGAGGCCTGGCTACCGCGGAGAAGCTTTTCACTACTCCGTGTTGGTTGCAGAAGTCAGTAAATTCCTCGCAATCGAATTGCTTTCCATTGTCTGAGACTATTTTGTGAGGCAAGCCGTATCGACACACTATGTTTTTGATAACAAAGTCCAATGCCTTCTTAGCAGTTATTGTCTTCATAGGCTCAGCCTCTGTCCATTTGGTGAAGTAGTCTACTGCTACTATTGCATACTTTACCCCTCCTTTTCCCGTAGGTAGAGACCCGATGAGATCTATTCCCCAGACCGCGAAGGGTCAGGGGCTGGTCATCAAGGTGATCTCATTTGGAGGAGCTCTCGGTATGTTCGCGTACCTTTGGCACGAGTCACACTTTTGGACATAGTCTATACAATCTTTTTTCATTGTTGGCCAGAAGTACCCTTGCCTCAATATTTTCTTTGAGAGGCTGGGTCCTCCCGTATGATCTCCACAGAACCCTTCATGGACCTCTAGCATGATTTGTCTAGCTTCAGGGTCCGATACACACCTTAAATAAGGCATGCTGAGTCCTCTCCGGTAGAGAATTTGGTCCATCATTATATAACGATGAGCCTGATACTGAATCTTTCGAGACAGTGCCCTTTCTTGGGGCAACTCACCTGTGGTTATGTATTTTATGATGGGGACCATCCAGCTGGGTTCTTGCCCAACCGTTAGTGTGGTCTCTTTTATTTTGATGCTTGGCTCTGCCAAGCGTTCCACTGGTACTATCCCCAGCTCTTCGATTTCACTGTCCGAGGCTAACTTAGCCAGACAGTCCGCATGAGCGTTCTTCTCTCGGGGGATTCTTTTTATTTTATAGTCCGCGAACTCGTGGAGCAGTTCTCGGACTATTGTTACGTACGCGGCCATCCGCTCGCCGCGAGTTTGGTATTCTCCGGATACCTGGTTTACGACCAGTTGAGAGTCACTGTAGACTTCCACTCTTTTGGCTCCTACAGCTTTGGCCAATTTCAGCCCTACTATCAGGGCTTCATATTCGGCTTCATTGTTTGAAGCTGTGAAGTTGAATCGGAGTGCTGCCTGGAGCCGCAATCCAGTAGGTGATATCATAGCCACTCCGGCTCCCGAACTGTTCTCATTAAAAGCTCCGTCTACAAACACCCTCCAAGTGGGGATTGGCGGTACCGGCGTATCAGCTGTTGCCTCGACTTCATTACATTCAGTGATGAAGTCTGCCAAGGCTTGGCCTTTTATGGAAATCCGGGGTACGTAATGTAAGTCGAATTGACTCAGCTCCATCGCCCACTTGAGGAGTCTTCCGGATGCTTCAGGCTTCTGGAGAACTTGCCGGAGCGGATGGTTGGTCAAGATTTTGATCGGATGGGCTTGGAAGTATGGCCTCAGCTTCCTTGATGCCACCAGGAGGCAGAATACTAATTTTTCAATGACTGGGTACCTTGTCTCGGCCCCTATCATGCGCTTACTGACATAGTACACCGGGTGCTGAATTTTTTCTTCCTCCCCGACCAAGGCAGCGCTAACCGCGTGCTCGGAGACGGCCAAGTAAAGGAACAAGTCTTCTCCAAGGACGGGTTTTGATAGGATAGGGGGTTTGGCCATGTGGTCTTTTAACCTCTTGAATGCCTCCTCGCATTCATCCGACCATTCGAACTTTTGGCACTTCTTCAGTACGTTGAAGAAGGGTATGCACTTGTCCGTGGAGCGTGAGATAAAGCGGCTCAGTGCAGCTACCTTTCCGGTCAAGCTCTGTACGTCTTTATGCTTCTTGGGGGATGGCATGTCCAGGAGAGCTTGGATTTTCTCCGGGTTTGCTTCGATCCCCCTTTGGCTGACTATGAAGCCTAGGAATTTTCCTGACTTGACCCCAAAGGTGCACTTTTTCGGGTTGAGCTTCATACCGTATCTCCGGACGACTTCGAAACATTCTTCTAAGTCGCTTGCATGGCTGTTGCATGCTTTGGATTTGACGAGCATGTCGTCTACATATACCTCCATGTTTCGTCCCAGGAGGCTTTTAAACATCCGGTTAACCATTCTTTGATAGGTTGCTCCGGAGTTTTTCAGTCCGAAAGGCATGACTAGGTAGCAGTATACCCCCTTATCGGTCCTGAAGCTAGTGCACTCCTGGTCTGCCGTATGCATTTTTATTTGGTTGTACCCAAAGATAGGCATCCATGAAAGACAAAGAAATTTTTAAATCCGGACGTGGCGTCTACCATCTGGTCGATCCTGGGTAGCGGGAAGCAGTCCTTTGGGCAGGCTTTGTTTAGATCTGTGAAATCTATACAAACCCGCCAAGTCCCGTTCGGCTTGGGCACCAGGACCGGATTGGCCAGCCATTCCGGATAGTACACGTCGCGGATCATGCCACTGGACAAAAGTTTGTCCACCTCTTTCTCTAAGGCCTCGGCTTTCACCGAGTCGAGCGGGCGTCTCTTTTGCTGTACAGGGGGCATGTCCGGGTTGACATTGAGTACATGGGTGATGACATGAGGGCTTATGCCGGTCATGTCTTCTTGGCGCCATGCAAAGATGTCGATGGCGCCCTTCAGTGTTTTTATTATTTTGTCTTTTTCCTCCGGATCCAGGCTTTTCCCTATCCGGAGTACTTTAGTGGAGTCGTCGTCGCACACTGGTATTTCTTCGACGTCCTCCATTGGTTCCACGACCCTTTCGGACCCTATGCGAGGATCCAGCTCATCCTCTTCAGCCTTCTCTATTTCAGGGGATTCCCGGACCATGAGTATAGGTAGGTGGGTGGCAACATTGTAACATTGCCTGGCCTCTCCCTGATTTCCCCTCACAGTTCCGACTCCGGCTTCCTGGGTAGGGAATTTCAGGCACAGGTGTCGGATTGAAGTAATCGCACCAAAGTCCACTAGGGCCGGTCGGCCTAGGATCGCGTTGTAAGCTGTTGGACAGTCTACCACCACGAAGGTGCAATACTTAAATGTGCTCTGGGGGGTATCCGGGCACAGGGTAACCGGGAGCCTTACTTTTCCCATCGGGATTAGCGTCGTCCCGTTAAACCCTGTGAGCTGTGACCCACTAGGCGAGAGGTCCCGGTCGGTCAACCCTATCGCAGTGAAGGCTTCTTTGAAGAGCAAGTTCACGGAACTCCCATTGTCAATCAGGACCCTAGCCACCACTTTATTTGCGATGGGGGTCTCTATGACCAGCGGGTCGTGGTGAGGAAAACGCACCGTCTTGGCGTCTTCTTCCGTGAACGTTATGGGTTGGTCCATTAGCCGAGGCCTTTGAGCTGGGAGTTGAGTAACCTCCCACACCTCACTGTGTTTCGTGGCCTCGGCATATCGTTTTCGCTCCTTGCGAGTGTTTCCTCCAATATGGGGACCTCCGGAGATCATGGCTACCCGTCCATTAGGCCGGGGCGGTAGTCCGGGGATATGCTGGGCGTCACCTGCGGGAGTAGCTGGAGGCAATACTCCTGCTGTACCCCCTGGCGTTCCCGGAGGCATACCCCCGGCCACCTGCCCTGGATTAAGGTGGGGCAACCTATTTTTGATCCACTCATAGAGGTGGCCCAAGCGGATCAGATTTTCAATCTCGTCTTTGAGATTCTTACACTCATTGGTGCTATGACCAATGTCGTTGTGGTACTCGCATCTTTTACTCGGATCTCTCCGGGAGCTATCCTTGTACAATGGCTGTGGTCTCCGGTAGTGCGTATTTTGCCTAGTGGCAAAATATACACGTTCCTGGGAGTCCGTGAGCTCTGTGTACTGAGTATATTGGGGTGTGTACCCCTTCTTTTGGCGCTTCTCTCCCGTTCGGGTGCTGCCCTTGGAGGACCTTTTGCTCCTCGACCCCTGGGTAGGGCCTGTCAAGCTAACAAACGGGGCCGCCTGTGAAGGAGCTCGTCCATTCACCCCGGACGGGTTGCCGTAATGGGAAGATGCTGGTGCCAAAGCTTGGCCTTGGCTGTACCCGGGAGTAGCAGAGAATTGTATGCCACTCACTTGTGGAGTCGCGGTCGGGACAGTGCCCGAGGGCGACACTCCGGGCATGTACCCTGCTATCCCGGTGGGATAGTAACCTCCGTAAGCCACGATCTGGGCTTCTTCGAGGTTAATATATTTTTGGACTCTCTTCTGGAAGTCCTGGAGGCTAGCAGCGCCTTCTTGCTGCAACTCGTTCCAGAAGGGAGTCCCAGTGCGGATTCCTGCTTAGAGAAGCGCAAGCTGTTGTCCGTCATCGACTTTCTTAGTCTTCGAGGCTTCCTCTCGGAACCTCTTGATGTAATTCTTCAAGGTCTCGGTGGGCAGTTGCTTGATGTTGGTCAAGGCACTAACCTCCAAGTTAACCTTCCTGGCGGCGACAAACTGTCTCCGGAAGTTGGTTTGGAGTTTGTTCCAACAACCCACGGATCCTGGTTCCAGCTTTTTGAACCATTCCTCCGCTGATCCGCTCAGAGTGAGGGGGAAGCACAAGCATTTGGCGTCATTGCTGACCCGCATGACTGTCATGACACGGTTGAACCGTGACAAGTGGTCACTGGGATCGGAGTTCCCAGTATATGCCGCCATTTCGGGCATCTTGAAGTTTTTAGGGAGCTCCGCCTCCAGGATATGCTTGGCACATGGCTCCCGATCCTCGCTGTCCGAGTCGGAGTCGTCTCCCTTTTGCCTCCGGGAGACTCGAGCAATATCTTTTCGAAGTATGGCAAGTTCCGCCATAATCCCTTCGTTTAAAGTACCCGAGGAAACCACGGGCCTGTATCTTTTTTGGTCAAGGTGATCCCGGAGGTCACCTTGATTCCCATTGATTTGATTTCTCAGATCAATGGGAGGACATCTCTGTCCTCTTCTTCCTCTACCCCCTGGTTCCTGGTGCACAGAAACGCTTTTCCGGTCCCCTCGATCCTGAGGGCCAAGACCCCCTCTCTGGGGCTTGCCCCTCTGCGGACCTTTCCCTTTAGGGAAATCTGAGCGGACCCTTCGCGGATCCTGCACCTTTTTCATTCGCCCAGGGGTAGAAGTAGGGTTTTTTGTTTGATTTTCCTCAGCAGGGTGCCTTATAGGGCTAATAGAATATGATTATATTAAAGAGCTGTAAGAAAGTGAGATGAAGATTTTTTACGTGGTTGGGGCGTCAATGAGCCTTAGTCCACGACTCTTTGTTATTAATGGATGTATTTAATACAGATTCCACACTTGAGAGAATGTTTTTCTCATAAATACAGAGAATGTTCTTGGTGAGTATTTTCTCTTCTTGCTCTTATGCAACCCAAGATTCTCGACCCCATTAAATGAGCTTTGAGGGGGTATTTATAGTGTTTTGGTGGGGTAATCCCTAGAATTGTTCTTACACATGTATCTGTAAGTATCCATAAAGTTGGGTATTTCCAATGAATATACCATGGGTGATGCATGGTCAAATCCCTAGGTGCTGTAGGGTTTTTATGAGGAATGTCCTTTTTGCCTTGTGATTGACGTGACTCTTCGCAGAGTAGCCGTCGCTAGACTTAAATGATCATTACTGTAGCGCTGCTGTTTGGGGGTTGTGCCGTCAGACTTTATTGCGTGTTACAGTCCCAACACGCTTCCTCCCATGCGGCATTAAATGCGACTTGATTACTCAGGAGAGGCCTGACACGTCCCGGAGAGCCTTCATGCTGTGCGAGCTTCCGGGAGTACCTTGTATTCCGGGTGTCTCCTCCGGGACCTATGCCCATGGCGCTTCCTTATGGCGTACAAAGACTTATCAAATATTTACAAGTTATCTGATCTACGTGTCCCATTTCGACTGGTCCACGTATTTTGGGCGAATTCAGGAGCAACAGTAACCAAACAAATAAATAAAATAAAAATTGTTTTCTTTCCATTCCACCTTAATTATATTACTTGTTGAAGGGGCAAATTTCATCCTATTCCTCACCACATAGTACACACACAATTACTCACATCCAATTAACATTATAAAGTCACTATAGTAATGCTTGGTATCATATCACAAAGCACAAATAAAATAGAAAAAAAAAAGTACTTTAATCCCCAATCAAATATGAGTATTGTTATTAGGCACTAGTAATGTCTAGTACTTTTTATATGTATTCTCTTACAATTTTTTTTTTTTTTTTTTGAAAGAAAGGAGCCCGCTAAGAAGACAGAAATCAATTAAATTACAGGGGTCGTCTCCAATCCAAATGGCTACTTCATCTAACCCAAGAGCTCGGTGAGCTAGCTTATCGGCCAGGATGTTAGCATCGCGATTAATGTGGCAGAGCCGAGCAGCTGGGAAATAAGATAAAGTATTCTTGATTTGTTTAATGATGTCACCAAAAACCGACATATCTTCTTTATGGCCAGAGAGAGCATCAGTTATGGCTTTGCAATCTGTTTCCACCTCTTGGACTAAGAAATGCTCGTTGATACACCACTGTAGCGCTGAAAGGAGAGATTTTGCTTCCAAGGTTGGGACCGAGCCTCCCCCGGAATGAGGCTGGGCAATGGCGGCAACTACCAGACCATCGCTGTTTCTGATGATACCTCCGAAGCCCGCTTTTCGGGCGGCTTGAGATAGTGCTGCATCCACATTTAGCTTGAGAAGACCCGCAGCTGGAGGAGTCCACGAAGAAGGGCCTGACGTCTGTCTGGGGCGAGAAGGTGAAGGGGCCCGCTGGGAGGAATGATAGTCTTCAAGGAAGCTTTGAGCCAAACTGAAAATCGCATGATCAGGGTCGTGGGTTTGATTCTTTAGAGCTTTGTTCCTGTTATACCAGACAAGCCAAGCAGTACAAAGAAAAATCTCTACATCTTTCTTGGTCAGAGAAAAGTAAATCATATCAACGATATCATGAAATAATATTTCTAGAGAATTAGCAAAAATGTAAGGATAAAATTGCGTACCTTTCCAGACTCTTCTAACGCTCCGGCAATAAAACAATGCATGAGAAACCGACTCTTCCATTCCTCCACAACGGTCACAAACTGGGGAAGGGATAATTTTCCTATGAGCTAGGTTTTTGGCTGTGGGGAGGGTGGAGTTTGTGGCACGGAAAGCAAAATGTTTTACTTTGGCAGGGAGGGGAAGATGCCACAAATTTTTCCACCAAGGCGAGGGTTTAGAGGAGGAGGGGATATCCGAAGAGGGTGAGCAAGAAAAACTGATATGGTAACCAGATTTGGCAGTATAGATGCCTGATTGGGAATGTTCCCAAATGAACTCATCGGGGCAAGGGCTGAGGGGGAGGGGAATGGAGAGGATCTGCTCAACCACATGAGGCAGAAAGCATCTTTGCAAGCTAACTAAGTCCCAAGAGGAGGAAGGCAAAATGAACGAGGCAACTGTGTCAGGGACATGGGAAAGGATGGGAACCTGACAGAGACCCGGAATCCAGTGATCGCGAGTCGTGGAAGTGTTCTGCCCATTACCAATTTTGGAAATTAAACCTTTGTGCAACAACTCTTTTCCCCAGCAAATGCTGCGCCATACAAAGGAGGGAGAGTGCTCAGTCGAGCTATCTAGAAAGGATGAGTGAGGAAAATATCTAGCAGACAGAATTTTTGACACCGTTGAGTTTGGCTGCTGGAGGATTCTCCAGGCTTGCTTAGCGAGAAGGGCTTGGTTGAAATGGGTCAGGGAGCGAAAGCCTAAGCCTCCTTCCTTTTTGGATCGACAGAGTTTTTTCCAACTTTGCCAATGAGTTTTGGGCCGGTTATTATCGTTAACACCCCACCAGAAATTGGCCATAACGGATTCAAGAGAGTGACAGGTGGCTATCGGGAGGCGGAAGCACGCCATTGAGTAGGTGGGAATGGCTTGGATGACAGATTTAAGCAGGGTTTCCTTTCCACCTTTAGAAAAAACTTTATTCTTCCAATTATGGAGATGACCCCAGACCTTTTCATGCAGATAATGGAACAGTTGTTTTTTCGATCGCCCAATATGTTGTGGGAGGCCCAGGTATTTTTCAAAGGAAGACCGAACCGGGATACCCATGTAATCGGATATCAAAGTTCGATCCCTAAGCTCAACATTAGGGGAGAAATACAAAGAGGATTTTTGGAAATTAACTTGTTGCCCCGTGGCCCGCCCATAAGCCTCGAGAACCTCTTTGATGACATTGCAAGAGCTAATGTTGGCTTGACAAAAAAGGAAGCTGTCGTCTGCGAAAAGGAGGTGGGAGATAGCGGGGGCTCTTCTAGCAACTTTAAAGCCAAGAAGAGTTTTCCTTCTTTCCTGTTGATGCAGCAGGGAAGAGAAACCCTCCGCACACAACAGGAAGAGATAAGGGGATAGGGGGTCGCCCTGGCGGATACCCCTGGAAGGGTTAACGCTGCCTGAGACTTTACCGTTAAGATTAAATTGGAAGGAGGCTGTGGAGATACAGGTGGAAATCAGATGGACAAACCGCGGAGGGAATTGGAACTTCCTGAGGATAGCTATTATGAAAGGCCACTCCACACGATCGAAAGCTTTAGCCATGTCAAGCTTGATCGCCATCCAACCTTTTTTTCCTCGCGTCTTGAGCTTGATGGAATGCGCGACTTCCTGGGCTATAATAATGTTGTCGGAAATGAGACGGCCCGGGAGGAAGGCGCTTTGGTGAGGTGAGATGAGAGAATTCAGAACAAGTTTCAGCCTGTTAGCTAAGGTCTTGGAGATGATCTTATAAATGATATTACAGAGGCTAATGGGCCGAAACGCGGAGATACATTTAGGTTGGTGGACTTTGGGAATAAGCGTAATGAGGGTGTTATTCAGAGGGGCCACACTCGCATTTCCATTGAGAAAGCTGGAGGCCGCTTCAAGCACATCGTTCCTGACAACATGCCAGTTGGCTTTGTAGAAGTGAGAATTGAAACCGTCCGGGCCAGGGGCTTTGTCAAGGGGAAGTTGGAAGAAAGCTTTCTCTATTTCGTCCAGGGAAAAGCCCTCGCTCAAGAGGGACTTGTCAGAGTCAGAGAGAGAGCGACTAATTCCTTCCAAAGCGGTATTCATATCAGAAACGGTGGGGCTGGAGGAGGTAAATAGCTGGTCAAAATGGGACTCAATTTCTCGAATAATTCCTTCCTCATCAGAGACCATGCCACCATTTGTCGTATGGAGTTGGTGAATTTTATTCGTGTTTTTCCTCTGAGAGGCAAATCGGTGGAAGAACTTTGTGTTCTTGTCTCCCTGAGCCAGCCATTGAGTACGGGAACGCTGTTTCCAGTAAGCTTCCTCTTTGTAGAGTAACGCATCGAGCCGGGATTGGAGATCCTTTATGGTCTCGATAGTGCGGTTGTCCCAAATAGAGTTGGATCGGGCTAATTCAAGCTCTTTCTCAAGCTTACTGATTTGATTTTTGAAATTGAAAGTTTTTTTATGGTTCCAAGAGTTGAGCTTTTGAGCACACAAAGATTGGGTGGCAATAAGATTAGGTATAGCTTCCTCGACGGTTGAGGGGGAAGTCCAAGACTGATCCAAAATTCTATCCCAGTTTGGATCCTGGAGCCACACATTCTCAAAAAGAAACCTTTTGCTATGGGAGCTTTGCCCCGTTCCCGGGCAAGGGGAAGTGATTAATTCCAACGCTCTGTGGTCTGACCCGAAGAAACCTAAGTGGTTAAGAGCGGTTCCAGGAAAAAGACTTGTCCAAGAGTTGTTAATGATCCCCCAGTCCAACCTCTCCTGGATATTCTTTGGATGGGCTACGTTGTTGTTCCAGGTGAGAGGAGGCCCCACGGGATCAATCGGGGATAGATTAAAAGAGTCCAATAATTGCCTAAAATCCGAGGAAGGACCCCTGTCAGGATTGCCCTCTTTTTTGTCGTGGGAGAAGAGGATGTATTCTCTTACAATTGATACTTTTAAAAATTATTATATTAAATTATATAGAACTCAATATTTAGTTAGAATGTGTGACATGTCATAAAATATACACATAACAACAACATGCTATTTTTTATTTTTATTTTTGTGTCTTTTTCTAGAAAAAAAGGCATCAAGATAGTAAGATATGTTATATATGATGGTTTCATTTTCCACTCACTCCTAACTTTAGCCGTAAAATGAGCAACACTTTCCAAATTTAGGATGGTGATTTGGTGATAGGATAAAAAACAAAAAAACAAAAAATCATAAATTAAATTGATATTACCTAATAATGCATACTTTTTTTTTTTTTGAAAATCTAATAATGCATACTTGGAGGACATTTTTTCAGTTACACTATTCAATTTAAATGCTTTTATAGTAAATAATTGTTTTGGATAAAATTCTCTCATATATTTTTTAAATTTTGTTTTGTGAACCAAATATGTTAAAGTAAAGGGAATATACTTTATGAAATTAAAATTTTGAAAATATTTAGATGAAAGTGAGTGTATAGTAAGGTGAATGAGTTTCTATATTAAAATTAATGAAAGGAGTAGTAGTTTTTGTATTTTATATGTATATGAATTTTTTTTAATAATGTGATACTATTTTTAAAGTTTGGACCTAAAAATGCAAATATAATAATTAATGAATGACCTTTAAGAAATTACGACGAGGGCCGAGGCAAAAGTGATATTTTGAAAGAATTTCACAAGGTGCATTGAGGAGTATACATGTCAGAAAATTTATAATTTTTTTTTAAAAAAAATCCCAAATGAAGGTCAAAGGCGGAGACACCGATTCTAATACCATGTTAGTTTAAGATGAATGTGGTGTGTATACTGTACAATAAGGTGCATGGAGTATATCTTAAAATTAATAAAATAATTCATATAATTATCTTCCACACATTAATAAAATAAGAACATTTCTCCCTATAAACAGTTTGTAAATTATAACATAACTATATATAGTTACGAATCCGTATGATTAGTATTTTTCTTTTATTCTTCTATTTCTTTTATATACAAGAATAATTCATTCACATTTAATGTGTTTTGGTGCCTACTTAATTACTATTAATAAAAATCAGAAAACAAAAATAAAAATCACTACAGTGTGTGAACATGATAAGCTTACCTTATATATAAAATATACATATATATAAAGAAGAAATTACATCATAGATTCATGGTATGAAATATGCATAATAGAATGATGACACTAAGAAATAATCCTATATATATCTTAATATAAAGATTCCTACTATATATATATATGTATACGCAATATAATTTTTCTAATTGTGCATCCAATTAATCCATAAATTAATGCAATCACAAGTCCTATAACTAGCTATACATGCCAATAAAATAACCTCAACAAACAAAGGGAGGTAATATCTGATTTATTTTTTTTAGATAATTAATGCTATTATTTTATTTTGGTCTTCTCTTCTTCTAGGCTATTTAATAATTAATATTTTTTCCCCATAAAGTTCTCTTTGGGTGACTTTCTTAATCAGATCAGAGTGTATATAATTAAGGAAAAATCCCATATATAGCACTAGATGTGACCTATGATATATAATATAATGGAATGTAATTAGTATACATATATATATATACTATAATTATGTTCTTCACACAGTGCACATTTATATAACCTAAATGACCAAAGTATACATCTCTAACTTAAGTCATTAGCCGGCCTAGCCAGGCTAAGTGATCGAATTCTAATAAGTGAAGAAATATTTTATGTATGATAAAAATTTTAAACTCAGTCTCATTTATTATAATTTGATGTATAAGTAATATTAAATATGTAAAACAAACATAAAATGCCAAGTTGACTCCAACTCATTTGTTGGTGTCCTATATTATTAATTTTTAAAGAATTTACTGTTTTTTATTTCTAAATTTTTAATCTTGAAATTGCTTATAACAATATAATTACTTTACTTATGATTTAGTATTACAAATTAACATATCATAAATAGCCTATTTTCAATGAAAATTAACTAGTCATTTGCCTCTTTACTAGTTGTATCAAGTATGCGTTTTTCATTAAAAAGGTATTCTTTTAAACTCTAAATAAAATGCTAGATACATATGTTTTTTTTTTACATATAATAATGTGGATTTAATTTTAAGGAAAAAAAAACAGTTACAGATAATTTTCAGTAGAAACTACATTATTAATTTTAATTATACAATAAAGTTTAAAATATTAATTAAGTTTTGGCTTGATAATGCTATTTGGTTGGAATCTTACCTGAATTTGTTGGTCTGGTTGAATATTAAACGTGATCACCTATACAGACAATGACCATGTCCACTCTGATACGGTTTAAGATTGGTGAGCACAAAAAAATAGCCACCATTTTAAGGGAGCCATCACTAATTAGTTTTGAGATGAAATTCCATGAATGATTTTTCAACATAATCCAATCAACACCCCTATCTCTTGGACTTTAATATATATACAATTTAATTTATTAATTATTTTGTAATTACCCATATTCTTGTCTAGTCATAACAAGATCTCTAGATTTCATGAATGACACATTTTATTTACAAGCAAATCAAACATCAAATTAGTAACACAATTAGAAAAACCAAATCACAAACATATATATTATTTAATATATATGGGAAGTTTCTTAAATACGTGTACATAAAAAGATACGTACATTTGATAAGCATACACATATAATATATAAATATATATATACAAATTATAATCCTCTAAAAACTCTCAAGTCTTACTATAGCTAAGATAAAGTAGCTAAGAAAGTATCAACTCGATCATTAGTAGCCCTGGACAAAAACTTCATACAAATGGGTGGCTTAACCCCAAAAACACCAAGTAAAGACGCAGGCAAAGTCCACAACCCATCACCACATATCAAACCCGAAGCCACAGCACACCCAAAAGCATTAGCCTTATTCTTATTCACCTTTTCCCACACAAACAAGATCAAACTCCCAACACACATATCAATAGCAAAATATGGTCCAATATAAAAAGGTATAGCCATAGCCATAGGAATAGGCACAAATTTTGCCACTGAAGGCTTCACTTTCACCAAATGATCCTTAACCAAATTTATAACCACTGCAGCCCCAAAAAACACATAACAAAGAGTTAGACAATTCTCAGGCAAAGATGAGAAGCCCTCTACTCCAAGTAAAGCCATGCTTCGATAAATCGCGGCGTAAGGCGCAGGGTATTGGCTAGTAGGCTGTCCCAAGTTACTAAAAGCCTTTAAAAAAAGCCAAAACACACAAGGAGAGATGACACAACCCATTGCCGTACCAATCAATTGGCTCACGAACATTGAACGTGGCGAAGCTAATGTTAGGTACCCTGTTTTGAAATCTTGGGTGAGATCAGAGGCGGTCGAGACTATGTTCATCATGACACCGCAGGCTGCTAAGCCTGCGATGACACCACCGTGAGAGGCACCCGCCCACGCACCTACGGTGAAGATTGCTAGCTTCCCGTAGGTTGAGGCGAGTGACCAATCGGTGAGGCCGCACCCGTAGGCATTGCAGAATGCCAGAACGGGTGCGAGCGTGTAGATTACTAGGATGTAGTACCATTTGAGTTGGGGGAATATGTGGGGGAGTGTTGAGATTGAGATTGCGGCTATTGCGACGTAGCCTGATGCGGCGAACCATGTGGGGATTTGGTCTTTGAGGAAGATTTGGGTTCGGCGTTGGTCGTCGAAAGAGGGAGTAGTAGTTGTAGTTGTGGAGTGTGATGATTCTTGTTGTGATGAATGAAGTGGAAGAGTGGTGTTAAGTAATAGGTGCCTTTGGCGGAGATGTGTGGTTAATGCTGAAATGGTTCGGATTATGACCTTTATGAAGTTGTATAGGCCATCTCCTAGAATCATGGCTATGGCGATGAACACCTACAAAACATTGAAAGTATTAGTTCACATTGGTTTTCTTATTATAAATTTGTGTGTGGATGCATGGAAAAGTTTACATTAGTTCTAGCTATTAGTTAATAATGTTGTATAAAAATTATTAGTTTATTTTTATATAATATCTAATATATAATTGCCCCACCCCAATAATAACGAAACTTATTAAAAATGACTTGCAATGTTAACCATGTCAAAATTTGTGTATACACATGATATCATTACTCTATTTTTATACATTTTAAAAAAGCATTATGAGATATCAAAGTGTCTTGATGAACCACTATAAGGTAGTGTCTTGTGAGTAATTTATTCTATCATTTTATTGAAGTACAAGTGGAACTCAACATTAAATTTTACACTATATAAGAGTGCTAACCACATTTTGGATGCCTTTTAGTATTTCTCAATTTAAAATTTTGATAAAAAACTATCTACAATTGTAATTATATGATTTGCAAATTTAAATATAATTGTTTAATCATAATTTTACCTTTTCACAAAATACAGAATTCAAATTTATCTGTGACTATATTAATGCTTGTTATCTAGATAATGCTAAATTCTTAATTAAGAGGTATGAATTAACTTGTTTTATTCCAATTAAATTATTAATTATTTATCTATGTTGAAAGAATATTGTTATGGGGTACCAGTGGTGTCCAACATCTTTTATAGATGACATCCTGTTATTGGTTAGTAATATTTACTAAAAACTATTTTCTTAAGTTATATGAAATTCGATACTTAATTACACCAATAACTGTATAACACCGAAAAAAATGTTAGGCACCAATTATATTTTTTAGCAATTCTCATGTTAAAATGATAATTAAATCAATAATATGTACATAGGGAGTATAAAGAGAGAGAGAGACCTTGTAACCTTGAAGACCATGCATACTAGTAGAGGAGAGGTCTGCACTATACCAATCACCTTTTCTGTTGTTAATGAGAGGCCACATTAGACCCCATGACAGAATTCCTCCTATTAACACTGATACATTTACAATGTATGGGCATATCATTCCTGCTCCTATATATGCTGCTGAAAAATCAAAGTAAAACCTGTACATATATATATATATATATATACTCATCAAATTAAATCAAATAATATTATATTATTAAACGTACGTCCTCATAATTATTTAATTTAATTTAGTATACATATAGTACCTGTTCTGATATGCTTTGAGTCCTAATGAAGGGAATTGTGCAAATCCACAATCTTCTGTAGCAGTATAAAACCATTGAAAGAAACCCCAAAAGAAACTTAGGGAGAAAAATTTCCCAAGTACTTTTATTTGCTTCCTGTTATTAATAGTTAACCAAATTAATTACTAAATAAAAGAAAAAACATTAAAGATTAGTGTGTGTCCAAAATGTGTACTTTGCTAATTTGGCTCCATTGGGAGTGTGGAAGCTGTTGATAAGAAGAGCAGTTGCAGTTCCACTAGGATATGTTAGTTTAAAGTCTATGATCATAATCTGAAACAATACAAATATACATAATGATGAGAGAAATGTATACATATATGTAGGGAGTATTAATATTTTGTTGAAATTAATGATAGGTATATATAGTACCTTGCGGAGAGGAACAACAGAGAAAAGACCAAGAAAGCTAACAACAAAAAGAAAGGCAATAATCCATGGTAATGATGGATTTTTGAAGTCATTAGTAGTGTCTCCTGATTGTATTGCTATTGTTTCACTCATTCCGAATAGATAACTCCCAAATCCTCCTGATATTATTGTCGTATACATTAATTAATATTCTAACATTAAACAAAATACGTACTAAGGTAGCATTTTTGGTTAGAGCTAATGAAACCAAATAGAATGAAAATGAAATAATTTTTATTCTATTCTATCATTCTAATGGAATGACTTTTCCATTATTTAAGAAAGAAAGACCATTCCAATACAAGATTTAAAAAAATTTAATAATCTTTTTATTAATTTTTTTTTATGCATTTTAAATTTTATTTTACTCCTTTTCCAAATTCTATTTTCATCTTATATTTTTATTCCTTCCAACCAAACGCCATCTAAATTGCTAAAGGATACTACTAGTTTCCAACACTATATTTAATATCGAATCATACATATTAATTTGTAGAAAATATACAAAATTAGCTATTTTGTTACATATGAAAATATGACAATGTTAATTAACTTTTATTATTCAATCCCTATCATAAACTTTGTAACTATTTGAAAAATATTTTAAGGCACTAATTAGTTGTCCCGTTAATAAATAGATTCATACATAGTTAAACATTATCGGTGCTCTTATATATATATATATATATATATATATATATATATATATACTAGATGAGAGTTACGTGGCGAGCCACGTAAATATTAGTTTTATATAAGTTCTAGTAGTTTTTGTTTAAAAATTTAGTAACTAAGCAATGACAACAACAATAGTAGATAGATCTATTTAAGTTTTTCATATTTGTAAAGATTATAAATCTAAACTTTTAATTAATTTTCTTGATTTGAGATTTTGAATTGTTCTGATTTATTTGTTTATGAATTTATTGAAATATTTGTATATTTATTTGTTCTGATTTATTCATACTTGAATATTTATATTGATAATTGTTAATGAAATTAGTCTGTAGCTTTATGTTTATAGAAAAAAAAAAGGTATTTTTTAATATAGAGTTTAAATTTTATATTGATTCTTTCTTTGTTTTTTTCTCTCTTATTGAATTGTGTTTTCTTCATAATTTCTTAATTGATCGTTGATATTTAATGGTTCTTCCACTGGGTGAGTAGTGTATATAACTATATATATTTTAATAATTTTATTAGGAAAAATTATAATTTTTTTAAAAAAATAAAAAATTATTTATTGAAGTAAAATTATACTATCTAAGAAACATCGATATTCTAATCAATTGAAATAAAAAGAAAATCCAGCAGACGAAAGTATGTGGCAATAAAAAATATAGAAGAATTAATAATTAAGAAAGGAAATACCTTTATAAGTGTGGAATATGAACATGTATCATATATTGTCTATACAAACCCTAAAACGAACACCAAATTAACCAAATAATCCAGATAATTAAGCACTACTCGAGATCATGAATAATAACAAATATATAATTTTTTGTTTTAAGGCTAAGAATTAAAATTGAGAAAGAATACAATAAATCGCATTAGTTACCTTAATTAAATTCATAATCTGGATCAATATAAGGCTCATAAATCACATTGGCTCTTTTCTCTGAATTACTCATTCTTAGAATTCTCCTCTTTTATTAATCACCAGCGATATCGCTAATGTATATTCTGGGTTTATTGAAATTTTCAATTTTTAATTTTTTTTTAAATTTAAAAAAAGATGGTTTAATTTTTTGGTTTAATTATTGGGTTTATTTGTTAACGGGAGATGAAATCTATTAACATCGTTAAATTTAAGAATATTCTTAGTATATTCTGTTAAACCAAGAAATGCCGTTAGATAGGCACTTTTAATATATAAAGATATATATTTTATAAAACTTAACTCTATGATCTTTGTTTTTGACGACAATTACCCTTTTAATTTACTTTTGTTTGCAAATTTAAATGTCAGTTAAATTTAGGTTAAATGTTAATTGAAATCGCTACTGTGAATATCTTTGTACACGTGATACTAAAATCAGTGACGAAGCTAGAAATTTAGTTGAGTGAGGGCTTGAATAAATATTAAGTAAAAACTAATAAAAATAATGATAAATGTATCTTTCAAATTTTCATCTTCAACAAAATAAAATAATACTATTGACAAAAATAAAATAAAATATTGTCAATGGTATTAATTTATTTTTTAATAAAGTATTATTTTTTTTATTATTTGTATTGGACTACTTTTAAAATGGGCTTGATTAGAATAAGAGTAGGCTCATGAATCATGATTAAGATATTGAGTGAGGGCTTTTATGAATTGGACTTTAATAAATTGAGCAAAGTGAATTAATATATGTATATATCTACATATAAAAAATTTGATGTGTATATTTGAGTGAGGGCTTTAGCCCACATATGGGCTAAAGTCCCTCCGTCTCTGACTAAAATTTCGAATATAATGAAAATATATGCACGTATACTTAGATGTATACAGTAAATATCTAGTTGACATTTAACGGTAAAATTTAATCATTGACCAATTTGTTTAATTATAATGATTAGTTACCGCTGAAGGCGATGCCTGAAGAAGCAACAACACATGTTTGAATGACGGTGTTTTCTTGGCGAGTGAAGGGATGCTTCAACGTGCCCGACGTCTCCAACAATTTAGTCCATATCTTGACGAAGAAGAAGCCGAGCAGGCCGGCCGAGACGTTGAGGGACGGCACAATCCCCGTGGTGAGGTTGAATTTCATGACTATGAAGCTGAAAAGAACACTCAGACCAAAGCTCACCAAAATAGCCCTTATTGTCACTTGTTTTCTCCACTCAGGAACATTTTGCTTCTCAAACATCTTTTCCACTGACAATATCAATTCAGACTCATGAGTCACAGTTTCCTCTTCCTCAACGTGATGATCATGGTTGTTCTCTCTACCGTTGATATTATTGAGTACCTCATGATCTTGTGGCTGTGGGTGGTCCTCATCATCATGACCCATTTCTTTACACAACAATTAATGAATAACTAGAAGTGTTTTTGAGGCTATTGTATTTGTAATTGTGGTATGGGGATGGGGAGATTATTACTAGGCACTATACATATATAGCTGTATTAAATAGAATATTATAAGATATTGATGAAGGAGACAGAGACAAGACATAGAAGTTTATGTTGTTTTAGACCAATCACATGTACGTATGTCATTTCCCACGTATCACTATCGGAACAACGTCAAATTCCAATTATTTATGGAACCCGTCGTCACTTGTCTTCTACAGACAATTAATTTGTAATTTTGGAAAAATGTGTTGTGTACACACCTTAGGAGGAGACCTTTGTTTTATCTATTTAATAGACTTTTTTTTTTTTAAGTTTTTTTTTTTAATTATCTACGTTGTAATTATTTATTAGTGTCACTTACAAATTTTTAGCAACTTATAAATAATTTACTTTGTCAAAAATAAATCTCAAGCTATTATTTACCGTGCTTATAAAAAAAGTTACAAGTGTAACAAAATATTTAAACTTTATGTAGGAAATTTTAAGTTCTTTTCCAACTTTGCCCTACACCAACATTAAAGTAATCAGTATTAAATCAAGGTCAATTTCGACCTTTAACTTTTCCCTGACTTTTCGAAGTCAGCAGGTCAATACGACCTCGTTTTGTCTTTGAACAAAACCAAAAAAACGAGAACCTTCTCGATCACTTTCCCTTAGCCCTAGGTTTTGATTCGAAACCCTAGCAGAGAGTTTCTCTCTGAGAAACTCAAACCCAAACCCTTGAAAACCCATAAATCACCACACAAACACAAACCCTAGATCAGATCTAACATGATCTGATCTATACACAAACACACACACAAAATCACAATGAATAGGGTTAGAAAACACCAGATTTTCCCGAAGTTCACCAATAAATTGGCTACGTCTCCGTTTGAGCTGCTCCTCAAATTTGAGAGCTCGATTCCACTATTTCTTGTTGATCAGAAGTACAATAATGGAGATTCCTAGTCACATGTAATGTTCTGACTGGTAATCTCTTGTTTAATACAAGTATTTAGTGTTTAATCCCTCTCTCTCTCTCTCTCTCAATATCTAACTCTCTGTTTGTTTTCTTGTGCATGTGAGATCATCGACTCCCTCTCCTTCAAGCTTTCAGCCTCTGGATCTTGAAGAGGACACTCAACCATACCTGGTTGTGTATCTGATGCAGGTATATATAGATCTAGGGTTCTGCTTCTTGCTTCTGTACTTGTTAGTTAGATTAGTTACAGAAATTAGTTAGGTGTGGATTAACCAAATCCATTCTAACTAATTTCTGTTAGGGATTCTAGAGGCCGAAGGTCAAATTAGGGATTTACTTGTAATTACATTTCTGTCCTTGTATTAAGTCTTTGTATCAGTGTAAGTGAAGGTTTACTCCAACACTTTATTTTCGGTATTATAAACTATTTAAGATCTTTAAAAATTTATAAATTTTTGTAAATAACTACAATTTGTACGAGCATATAAAGTGAAAAAATAATTCTCCTAAAGAATGCCAAAAAATATATATAATATTACGAAACACACCTTTAGAAGAAATCCTACATATTTTTTTGTTAGTTTATTGTACTAAATCAGATAAGCAGCGAAATGCTTTCGTATTACTTGTTATCACTGTACCATATCCTAAAAAATTTCTAAATGTTTGTACATTAAATCAAAACATAGAAATATAAATTTAAAATATACCTCTTGAAGGAATAATGTGAGATATTAAAATAAAATGTAGACTTGTTTTTATTGAGTTCTCAATACATGAGCAAAAATAGATGAGAGAAAAAATAAAAGTAAATATCATTTTTAGACCATGTGTTTTACAAAAATTACCGATTAGACCCTCTATTTTGTTAAATGATAAAATAAACCCTGTATTTTCTTGAATCATTTATTCTTTTGTTTAAATTTGTTCCGTCCTACTCCTCGTAAATATGCATTGGCTTTCATAAAGTATTTCCTTTGCATGGTTAATCATTATATGCATGGCACATCATATAAAATTCTAGCGATCATCATTTCACATTTTGAGCCTAAAATATTGAATTTTGCGCTCATAATTCATGTTGCATTTCCCTAACATTTATAGGAAAACTCAGATTATACCACTTAAATCCACTCTAATCATTCCCACCAATCTTAACATATCATTGCCTCTAACCATAATTCGATTCTTAGTTAAAATGAAATGCAAAGTCAAGAAGTAGTGATTCGTGAAGCTATAACAACAGGAACAATAATTAAAATCACACAATGTAACACTAAAAAAAAAGAAGACTTGTCATCAATTGAACCAAACTTCTTTAGTTTTTACTTTCTTTTTTTTCTTCTTTTAATCCTATAATATTTTGGGACTAGAAAACTATATCCATTGCTATTTTGGTACAAAGGAAAAACTCAGAATAACATGTTTAAAACTCAGCATAAGGATGAACAAAAAACTAGCATTGTATATGCAGGTGCATTAGATATCCAACAAAGTTCAAAGCTTCTAAGCTAGAACCCATTAACTACTAACCCCAGATTGCACATATTTACATCAAGGGGAAGGGGCCACTAAATTTTTCTCCGAAAAGTTTATTTTACTTCCAAGGAAAGAAAGAGAAGGCTCGCTACTCGCAGATGGATCTATACAAGCATGGAATTAAATTCCACTGGGAAAGCAAGAGAGATTGAAATGTACAAAAGGAAAATGAGACTTACATTCACCACTATTTCTCATCTAACTTAAGTGGTTAAGTGCTACCATGAACATTGCTGATGGACCGAAAACGTTCAACAGCGATTCCTTGAGCAGAAGAACTCGTAATCTGGATGCCTGTTTACTGACGTCAAATTATCTTTCTTCACAACTGCTCTTGCCATAAGAGAAGCTGTCTCCTCTAGCGTCCTTAACCGCTCCTTAAGAATTCCACTAGGGTCTAGGTCTGGTGCTCCTTCTTTTGGGTTCAGTAGTGAGGGATTCATGCGGAACCAGCATTCACTCTGTTCGGGGATCAAAGGAAATGTGTTAAGGTTTAGAGAAGTTGTAACAGATAATATTTGCAAAAGCAAAACAGAGACGTTCATATGTTGAGGAGATTAAAGAATCAAAACATGCTTCACGGATAAAAGTTCAGCAAAATATAAAAATATTTCAGCTAACAGTGACAAGTTAAGTCTCTCTTTTTTTATGCTACCTAAACATGTAGGAGATAATCTACATTTGAGTCTAAGATATAAAGTTTCACATTAAACAACCAGGTTTATCATAATAATACAACCACTGTCCTTTAAACATCATGTAAAAAATCATAATAATAAGTTAAAACTTAAAACACTATTAAATAAGCTATAGGGTGGCCCTCGGTAAGAAACAAACTAGTGAATGAAGACAGAAATGAATTGAATGTAAAAGAATCAAATTTCATTCCATTTTTTTATTTGGTTTCATTCCAAAGTATTGGAATGTCATTCCAAATGGAATGATTTTTACACCATTTTGGTGGAAAACTATTCCATTTCGAAATGGGTGAAAATTTTATCTATTTTTTACATGCAATTTTATTCCATTTTACTCCTATCCTTTTTCCTATTCTCATTCATATTCATATGTTTTACCAAACGTATCCTTAGTGTTAAAACATAAAAACTGCTATAATCATATTGAAAGGAACATAAAGTAGAACAAGTTACATGAGCTCGATCAGAAATAGAGCATAACATAACTACCTGAGCATTGTAAGTTTGAAGACCCACTACAGGAGCTACTATATGGGGTTGCACACCAGGTCGATGAACCAAGTGACCCAGCGAATGGAATGTCAAAAATGATGCGCGCAAATTACCTTCCGGTATCCGATAAATAGGATACCACGCTACAGCATACCTGAAAACAAGATGCTGTAAATTAATATCTGAAGCAAGTTTCACATAACAATTTTGATCTGAAACCTGAAAGAAATTAAGACTATTTTTGCATCCTCGAGTGCAGGCTGTAAAAAGTATTCTTCTACTAACCAAGATCTAGGATGCAGGTCATTCAGTTTAACAGATTTGAGAGTTGTTGGATCTCCATAGCCTTGGTACTGCACCAGACCATCACCCCTAATCAACTCATTTATCCTGATACAGAAAGAGAATATAATTAAGATCTTCCTGAAGAAAGATTATCTTAAAGGTTTAAACTTTCAACTGAATTAGTAATTGCCAAGTAAGTGATTGATTTTGTTATTCAATAATGAACTAACATAATCCTTTAGTTTCATTCTTTCAAAATAAGGAGCTGAACATATCAATCATAATAAATTTCAGAAAATGATGCATCTGAACAAGTTCAATATAAGTATCTATATATTATCAGCCACAAAAGAAACCTTACAACATTGTTTTTAAAGTTAACGAGAAGTGCAAGGGTGATAGCTGTTTGATGAGCTTTCTCAAGAAGTCCATTAATATAAGCATTTTGTCATGGTGCAGTAATATGAATAAGCAGTGAACTAGATTAATATGTGACTTTTAGTACATCACACAGAAAGAAAATACTCACTTCTCATACAAAGGTTGTCTCTTCTGAGGCTGTTCAGATTCAAAATATTCAAAAAGTAGTTCCGGATCACTCTGCAGTTTTCTTTCCTCTAATTGAAGACGAAAAACATCTTTTGCAGAAGCTGAAGATGATTCTGAACTAGATTCTTGATGAGAAAAGCTTTCAAACTCCTTTCGAGGTTGAGGAAAGAGTACTGAAAATATTGGAAGATGGTCCAAATTAGAGGAGCCTTCAGATGTATCATTAAATTTGCACAGGTCTACAACCTCAGAACAAGATTTTGTGCTGCTTGTATCTAAGTTTTCAACATCGTTTCTGAAAAGTTGGACCGCTGACAAATAAGGGACAAAATAAGCACAAAAAGAACCATTAGCCCCCAAACTCCTTGAATTTCCATAATCATTTGCCTTTATTTCTAACCCATAATTCCCATGTTTCTCATACCACTTCCATAGGCCTCCCAAAGAAATATTACGCATCTCATGTAGACAGAATGACACACCACATAACTGATCTCTTGAACAAGAGTGACATGATAAATGGGGTGGACAAGAAATAACTGGACATGAATATTTAAGAACTCTTTCAAACTCTGCAACTGGATGACCAGCGGTCAGCTCAACAGCTTCAGATGCCTTTTGAGCCCTATAGGCATCATCCACGGCTTCTGCTACTTTGTCTTGAACAGGCTTGAATGCATTTAAACCTCCAGATTCCATATCTAAAGTGTGTGCTGCAATCGGTCTGTCTTTCTTCTCTTCAAGCATGCTTGTGTCCTGATCCTTTGCATTTGGAGTCCTGCACTCATCATCAGGGGAGAAATCAGAAAAACCCTCAGAACTTTGAGCCATACACACAACACCTGCTTTAGGAACTGGATTTTCAGAATCACAATTCACTTTATCTTGTACAGTGTTTTCTGTAGTCTGAATTTCAGCAGCTGGATCATCAGAATGTTCCAGAGATGAACCATCACCAGAAGTAGTCAATCCACAATCCTTCAACCCAATTGGTAACCATTTCTGCATAACAGATCCAGAGGTGTGGGTTTGCAAACAATCATCAGCAAGGACATTTCTCTGCCCTTGTTCAGCTGAATTTCCGAAAGAAGACTGCACTTGGACCAGTTTTGATTGATCATTCGAGTTGCGTGACTTTGGCAACGAGTGATTCAGATCTTCAATGGTTTTACTCTTCGTGCAAGAATTGGCATTAGACATGTTATCCAGGCCACCAACCACATTCGGACAAGCTTGGACAAAGGTTACCGATTCAGGTGTTATGTGCTTTGCTCCATTAGGCTGGAGCACAGATTTTGGACAGCTAGTTTGAGTTGGAGATCTTGAAACACTACTAGTTATCTTCTGATCACTCACGTTAGAGGAGATGCACGCCATCTCCTTCTCCTTGCGTGGCACAGTAACCTTTGCACATCTATCTGGCTTGGCCCTATCAGCATGAGATCCCTTTCTAGAAGAAGACATCCGTTCATGATTTAAACCTGCAGAAGTTTTACTTCTCCAACTTCTAGTATCTTTCAACTGCTTGTTGTCTTCGGGAGAATCACAATTTTTCTTACACAGAGAAGCCTCCAAAGTACCATCATACTGAGAGAAGACAGGAAGCTTCTTCAAGTCATCCACACTATCGCCATTACCATTTCTTTGGACCTTCTGCCAAACAGAATGGCTGTTTTCCTTCCCTGTACGACCACCACGCAACTTACCAGCAACTCCAAATTTGGAAACACTTGAAATCCGGGGAGCTGATTTATTTTGCTTCTTCTTCTTGCCAGGTATTACTACATGCACTTGACTACCATTTCTATCCTGACTACCATGTGTTGTTTGACTTTTGTTGGTATGATTAGATGAATCTAAGATATTCTTTAACAAATTTCTACAAGAGGAATATTCCTTTTGAAAATCAGAAGCTGGTGATTCAGAAAAATCAGTTCTGCAATGTTCTTTTTCAGGCTGTTTTCGACCATGATAAAGTTTCGTCCCATCATCACTGTTTGAGGAAGTTGAAGCTGGATCCATCAGAAGTGAGTCAGACTTATCAGCACAGTATCTGGGATGCAAAGCATTGTAAGAGCAGATCTGGGAGACATCATCAACAGAAAGTACAGAATCTTTGGATGATTGTATCTGTTTCTTAAAGCCACCACCAGAGCATGTCTCAGAATTTTTATGAAAAGCAGGTATAGCCTCTTCCAATGTATCCACCCCATTAGGGTAAGAGGTGCAAGTTTTCACCCTACCTTCCTGTAGGGAAGCATCAAGTGAAGTGGAAGACAATGCTGGCATATTATTGTCATGGCAAGTTCCAGAAGTCAAACTAACTTTAGGACATTCCTCAGGCAATATGTCTGGTTCTTTAGAGCCAGTGTTACGTAGAAGTTTCTTACCCCGTTTCCCCTTCTTTCTAGACTTCTTTCTTGAATTTTTTTTAGTGACAGTATCTACATCAGAGCTCACCATATTTGATGATTTAATGACTGAGTTATTTGAGATCAAACAAGAAGATTCAGTGCATGTTAAGGATTTTTGAGAAAATCTCTGCGGAAGTTCATTCCATTTAGTTTTGTTTGATATAACTTTTTTCTGAGATTGACATTGCATGGTTGAACCTAGAATTGTTTTACGGGCACGAGAGTTTCCAGAATAGGTACCAGCATGGACACTTCCTTTCGTCACTTGTTGATCAGCCTGGACTGAATTAATTGGCCGAGGACAAACCAAATGTAAACAGTCCATGCTAACCAGTGAACCAGATCCAAAACAATTTGATTGTTCAGGACAATGGAGTGGTAGTGCAAAAATCCTTCGATGCCCGTTAGCTTCAAGAGTAAACAATGAAAACACTGAATACCTGATAAGTTATTGAAGAAAAAGCCCGTCATACACTCACAACTAAAATCAAGAGTTAGAAACAGCAAATCAGAAGAAATTTTGCTAATATATATCCTAAACAACCCACCGTAAAAGAAAAAATAAATCACAAGTTTAACACTTTCAGTTCTACCAGTTATTCTCTTAAAGTATCCATGTTCAGGTCATTGTGAAATCAAATCTAAACTAGAAATTATGCTTTAATTGGGAAGTAGAGATGGCAAAATTTCATTGGCTATACCCACTCCCAATTTAAGGCTAATACTCCATGGAAAAAAAAATTCTTAGGGATTCCTGGCATGTGCCTAAGAACCAGGACCCGGTTGGTAGTACATTTGATGAAAACCTATTGTAATAGTATACACAAACCAGTAGCAAAAATAACAGAAAGCAATAGAACAGTAACCAAGAAATAATAGGAAATATGGGAGCTGTTATTGAATATAAGGAAAATAAAGACAAAGTCCCTTACAATGGCAGAGAGCAAAAGCTCTCTACTGATGCAGAGAATTCACTCAAACTTTGCACAAATGATTCTATCCCAATCACTCAATACAAAAGGCAGCTTACTGATAGGAAATTCCTAGCAACAGTAAGTAATCAACAATAGAAATAGAAATTGGAGAAGATTAAAATTGTATTGATAAACTCTCCCAGGAATTCGAGAGCCTGTACTCTCCTTACACAGTAGTAATATCTTGATTGAATACATAATAAAAGGAAACTCTCTTATTTAACTAATACTCTAGAGGCCTATCATGCACCTCCACCACACACCAGTAATTCCCACTTAACAGAATTACACAGTGGAGTGATCCCCTGCTGTCATTCCCACAGTACCCTTCCTAGGCCCCCTTCTAGAGTACACAAAAGTGAGTGGTGGTCTATCACTTACCACTAAGAAAATTACCAAAATACCCACTCTTTAAGCCAACTCAGCAACAAGCTATATTTGTCTACCCCTCCTAGTGTAAGTAAACCTTACCGTGGGTCTAGAATGCCCATCAACATTCCTGATTTTACCCAAATTCTTCAAAGATGTCTTACACTTCAATTGGAACCAACAGGCACATCAGTATCTGAAGGCTCTTGATAAGGTTTTCAAGTCATACTAACTTGGGACACAACTACTGAGAAAAAAACTCATTCACAGGTGCGTACACAGTCACCAACAAAAATTTAAATCACAAATTCACAATTCACAAACCCATTAAACTCAATTCTCCCTAAAAGGGAAAAACAAAACAACACAAGGAATTAGCGAGAACAAAATAAACAGAAAACTGGCAGTAACATAATGATGGTACAGATTATTTTTATAATTTTCTTTGAAAAGCTCAGAAGAATTTCAACAGGGCTATTGCATAGTCGAAACAAGCAAAGCAGCAGAGATCATAGAATGGAACCCTTTCCCTGGGAAGAAAGACCATGAATGCTAGACAGGGCACCTTAAACACCTCAGACCCGTGAAGCACAAAGGATAACTTACATAACAATTTTGTGGCCACTGATAAGTCCTATGGATTTGGGAACATAACATACAAACAAGACAAGGAAAAAGGCACAGTATATAAACACACAGATGAAGGATAAAAACTGCAGTGGGGTCTACTTTGCTAAAGTTCTTGTAAAAAAGAAACCAAGTAAAGTGAGAGGCACTAGGCTCAATAAATTTGGAACGCTTACACACTACAGTGCTTAAAAGCTTGTGAGAGCAAACAAGCGAGTGGCTTTTAATCCAAACCTAGTCTCAATAAATATATGTTAAATATGATAAAAAAAAAAAATGAAGAAGCCAAGAATGTAATTTGCCTTCTGATCAGATGGGCTACAAGTAAAAACAACTAAAGCAAAAGCATGCTAAATGATTGAGCCTTACCCCAAATGCTTTGTTCTGGGCATATGGGCTGATCATAGAGCAAATCATTGTTACATTAGAATCAGAATATGTTTCATATTCATGAGATGATGTAGAGGCTGGTAATAAATGTTTGCCCCATTTACAGTGCAATACCAAGTTATTACAATTAAACCTGTAAATAAAAATTTATGAAGTATCTACGATGATAAGCTATTCCTATACTCACAAACAAAAAAGAAGTAAAAAGTGAGAATTTTTTTTCCTTATACTTATTAAAGAGAGTCAGACAACCGTAAAAAGAATAATATTTACAACTGCTTATTCACATCCTTATAACACATATATATGTGCATCTAATGCAAAACAATATTAACTAACTATTTAGTTCTACTGAAACCATCTACTAGTAAACCATTTTCAGGTACAATATATATATTTATATATATTTTTGTTTGAATTATAATTAATATAATTATGTTTCTTTTGTGACATATTATGTAAAAGGTAAAAACTTTTTTTTTTAAGATTCAAACAAGCCAAAGACAACAGGTTATGGAGTAATGCTAGAGAGCCTCAAATTGCAAACAATTTTCACAGACAAAGATGGCAAGTTTACTAGTACCGACTTAGGTTTCAATTTGTTCTTTTATACTTAATAGTTTAGGTAATATGCACTTTCTCACATGTATACAAAGCCATAATAAGTTTTCCTACCGTAGAAGTTCTTAAATACTTGTTAATTCTAATCATAATCCACCATTCTGAACCAAATATATGATCTAAGGTTATATAATAGAAATAGAAGAACCAAGAGTTTTAAATCCATGTTCTATTATTATTTTTATTGACCTTAGGTCTTTGGCATACCCTATGATTTGTAGATTTGGTGTAAATGTGCAATATATTACACAAGTATATTCAGAATGTAGCATCAAATACACTTAGAGATGCCTCATATCCAAAAGATACCAGCAGAAGGCACAAAAGATTACCCATCTGCATGTTAACAATAATCTTAAGAAATCCTTATTTGAAAGAAGATTACAACTGTCACCTACATCTTACAGTAAAAATCAATTACCTGTTATCTGAATTGCTCCAAATGAGAGATGATACTCCATGAACCTGAAGAAGATTTATTTTTTTCTTGTGAGGAAAATGTTCTACCCCAATTAATAAATTAGAAGAATTTAACCAGATTTCAGTTGAAAAACTCATATGACCTCTGAAGAACTTTTGACATTAGTCTGCTTTTTCAGTTTCATTTGTAAGGGATCATTTCCTCCATCCAAAATTCCAACAGTATCATTATTGATTCTTGGAAGGTCCTGATACATCTTTTCATGTGCCTGTCAACAGTAATAAAGAAAATACATGAACAATCGATGTGTCAAGAAATACAAAATTGGAGCCGAAGTTTTTCACAACATCAAATACACTAACTATCACCACGAACCAATACAAGCCATTAGGAATGCCAGAGATTAAACAAACTATCCTGTCAGGGTCACTAATGTGAAGGGAAAGCAATATGTAGAGGCAAAAGCAAGAAGCAGAAAGCAAAATATTATTTTGTTTACGGCTGCCACTTTAAAAGAATCACTTTTATCTTAGGTTGGAAATACAAGACCGTGAACAGACCTTTTTTCACATAAATCTTCAATCTTGCGGGGAATATGAAAGTTGTGATTATTAACAAGGCAGACGAACCTGAAATACTGAAACCAAGACCATGAAGATAAAAATTTGACTGCTCCCCCAACCCTCAAGGTCCTGATACTGTTGTTCTAAGAAAATAGAAGTGCATCAAGATCTCCCCAATAGTTTCTTCAAATTATAAGGATCAATGCAGCCAATTGCCTTCAGAACTTTCAGATCAACAGTGTGCCGTATCGATAAAAGTTCGTTGTAAAAACCCTTGAATGTCCCTTGCTTGGTCTTGAACAAAACCCCCTAAAAAAGATAATAAATAAAAAGAAATGAATATAAGCATATTCCAATATTTTTTATAATAACAAATAAGTATGTACATACATTACAATATGATGTTATAATAGCATTGTTCCAAGTATATATATAACCTTCTTATGTATTTTCCAGCTACAATTCAGCGTGAGATTTAGATCGTGCAAGATCTCCCACACTAACAGAAAACATTTGGTGTTCTATACTTTCTTGTGTGATAACATATTTGTCACAACAGGCTTTTCCCACTAATTTGTAATATTTTAGTAGAAACCAATAACTACTGGTTTTGGGTATCATACGCTAATCTCGCTTTTAAGTTTCTATCATAATTCCGCTTAAATGTTAATATCAAATTACATATTTATTACAAAGAAATTTTCAAAGGACTCAAGTTAGCACTTAGGACAATAAATCCAATACATGAAAGGAATCAAGCATAACCATCTTATTATAAAAAAGGAACGCTTATTACTTAATTCCAACAGCAGCAACTGCAATACATACATTCATATTCCCATACAATAATCACTTGTTCACAAGACAAGCATGAAACAACCTATAAAACGTTACATGTCTCCTATCATAGGAACTGCAAGAATAACAAAAAATAATAATCCATCAACAGAAATTATAAAATAATCGTATGTCATAATCCAACATGATCCAAGTACAAAGAAGGCATAGCAAGGAATATAAATGATTACTTTTTTTAGAATTACCTCTCTTACAATGAACATGCAAACAGAAAGAGAGCACTTTTAATAAGAATAGCTCAAGAATTTTTTAACATCTCCAGACTATAAGGCAGCAATTACCCATCACTTGAATAAGGTTATACAAAGGTACCTTTTAAATGCTTCTTATGAAGAGAAACTGAGAGAAGAAATGAAAATGTGCAGAAATGAAGAAAACCCAGAGCAAATAGAGCCCACAAAAATGGTTTCCTCTCAATCCAAAACTGCAAAACGATTGAATGAACTAGATATTCCAAAACTCAAAATTGTATCTACCAGTCAAAAGAAATTCCATCCACTAAATTTAGATTAAAACCCACATGACCAACAAACAACCCTTACCTAAATTTATCCTTACTAACAAAAATCAATATTTAAAAAAATAAATACATATAACTTAAAATAATTAGAACCCGTGAGAAGGAATCTAGTGGAATATAAAACCGAAATCCATATAAATCATTGCCTGAATGATAGTGAAATATGAAATTTAGGCTCATAAAAAAAGTCATCCCCAAATTTAGCTGTTCCGAGAATATACTACAACATCAACAGCTAATATTTCCCAAATTTAGAACTACAAAACAGAAAACAATCATCTGAACTCCTCAAAAAACCCAATAAATAAATTGATAAAGTAATCAAAGTAGTATTTTATTCTTGACTTTTGAGTAGTAGTGGGTATTCAAAATTCAAAATTTAAAAACTCAAAAGGGAATGATATAACTTATTATTGTATAATTCCACTTAAACAGAATTTAGAGAAAGAAAGAAATATAAGAACGAACCTTGCATGGGATGGAAAAGCGACTGATTTTGAAGTAGCCGGAGCAAGAAGAAAGGTACTTGCTTTGATACTCTCTCTCTCTAGTCTCTCTCTACTGTTTTTATTTATTTTATTTTAATCTTTTTATTACGTTTATTCAATTTTGTATCTTATCTTTTTCTTTTACTTACAATTTATTTTTTATATTATCGTACTCTGTCGTTTTATAATTTTATAGTTCACTATACTACGTCGTTTTGTATTTTTCAAGTTATTATAAAACAAAAATAAATAAATAAATAAAATAAAGTCCACCTGTCATTCTCATTCTCACCACACTCATCCGAAGAAAACAGTCTCTTCTCACAGTGGCCGACGACGGTCGCCGGCGGCTAGTCTCTCTCTCTCCGCCGTGTATCCTTCTCGTCTCGGCCTGAACAATATCTCATCTCAGTCTAAGGTGTCTTTATGTTTGATCCAGATGATTTTATTTATTTTGATTTTACCCTAAATAAAGTGTTTTTTTTTCTTGTTTCTTACTAAATTTCTTTGTTTTTCGCCTGAACATCTGCAGCTCTGCCTATCAATATCAGTTCAGGTATTTCTTGTTGCTTGTGAATTGTATCAGAAATGATTAGAAAATAGTGTGAGTTTGATGTTGCTGAGATTTTCTTTTGGGTTTTTAGTTGGCAAGATTGGGTTTTGATTACAAATAAATTAATAAAAAATTTGGAGAGTGTTTCTGTTTTGACTAAGATATAGGACATAACCATTATAAGCATACTTGTTAGTAAAAAATTAATCTTTGAATCACTGGAAGTAGAATGAGAAAAAAAGAGGGATGATAGAACAAGCTAAGTAGTGTTATGCAATGTTATAAGGAAGCTTGTAGCTTGTTGGTCATATAAGCATGGTGGTAGGTTTTAGACATTTAACAACCTTTGGATTCTCTTATAGAATTATGATGTTGAAAGTATATCCATATATGTGTATAAATATATCCATATATAGGCTGAAAAATATATTGAAGCATGAGATAGTTTTAACTACGACCATAGATGGACATAAATTCAAGACAGTAACTACATGTGCATAATTTTCACTGGGTTGATATAGTGAAGATTAGCATCTCCCCTGCACAAGGATGACACACAAATCTAGAAATCTATGTTGTGTTTCCCATTGCTTCTTTTACCTCCAACATGATTCATGGTATGCACGACCATCTCAAAGTTTTCATTGGCTCTTTTTTTAGGTCCACCTGAATCATATATATATAGAATTCTTATCCATCACTGAAGGATTACACTTGTCTGTGCATGAAAAGAAAAAGAGTTTAAAGATAAATTGATAAGGAAAGAAATTCAAATAATCATTTTACTAATCTCAATTAATTTAAGACCAACACTCTGTAGAAACTTCACATGGTAGCAACTTTAAATATAGACTGAAAATTTGGTTGACTCTTTGGATTGCAGAGAAAGTGATGGAGCAGAAAAGCAATAAGTTACAACAATAGCAATGAAAAAGTTCTCAAAATCCATTCCATTGCTCCAGCAAAGGCCTCCACCATTACCATCTACTATAATCCCAAACCCAACTCTCCCAACCGCACCAGCAACCTTCCCAGAGCCTTTTCCAACTCTCACCCTCTCTCACTCCTCTAACCACAATCGTCTCCTAATCTTCCTCAAGACCCATCTCAAGCCTCCCTTCTCACCTCAAAGCCTGCTTCGATTTCTCAAATCAAAGCTCCACCACCACCCTAATTTCACCCATTATGATTTTCATATCTTCAATTGGGCCTCTACCATTGACTCCTATCGCCATGACCACTCCACCTTCGAGTGGATGTCACGTACCCTTGCCCGAACAGATCGCTTTGTCGAGCTCGACTCTCTTCTCAACTTCATGGTAGCCAATCCTTGTCCTTGTTCTGATGGTATCTTCTGTTGCTCTCGAACTGAACCCATTTTTCATTTTGCCATTAATGCTTATTGTAGAGTTGGGAAAGTGAAGGATGCAGTTCGAGCCTTTGATTCCATGAAGAAACTGATTGATGGGAAGCCTAGTGTTGTCATTTGCAACATTTTAATTAATGGGTTTGTGAAAAACGGTGAACATGGCAAGGCTTTAGAATTCTATCATAGGATGGTTAAGGATAGAGTGAAGCCTGATGTGTTTACTTTCAATATTTTGTTGAGTAGTTATTGTCGTAATTCTCAATTTGGGTTAGCTTTGGAGTTGTTTAAAGAGATGAGGGAGAAAGGGTCTCGTCCAAATGTTGTTAGTTTTAATACTTTGATTAAAGGTTTCTTTAGAGAGAGGAAGTTTGAGGAAGGTATTCAAATGGCTTACGAAATGATTGAACTTGGGTGTGAGTTTTCTAATGTCACTTGTGAAATTTTGGTTGACGGGCTTTGTAGAGAAGATCGAGTTATGGAAGCTTGTGAGTTATTAATAGATTTTTCAAGAAAAGGAGTGTTGCCCAATAGCTATGACTATTTTGGTCTGGTTGAGGTTCTTTGTAGAAAAGGATGTTCAGAAAGAGCTATAGAGGTCATGAATGAGCTTTGGAGGAGAGGAAATTGTCCAAGTTTGATTGCTTGTACCACTTTGATAGACGGTTTAAGAAAGGCAACAAAATCCGATGAAGCTTTCAGATTGATGGAAAAGATGCTAAACGAGGGTGCGGTTCCGGATAGATTGACTTTTAATTGTCTTCTTCAAGATCTCTGCAACATGGGAAGAACTGTTGAAGCTGACAAGTTAAGATTGTTGGCTACCAGCAAAGGCTTGGATCCAGATTGTACAGCCTATAATATTTTGGTATTTGGGTACACAAGAGAAAAGAAAAGAAAGGAAGGTGAAAAGGTGGTGGATGAGATGTTGGATAGGGGTTTTATTCCTGACATAGCTTCTTATAATCTATTAATGGATATGCTTGCTAAGGCAAGTCCTCCATTGAAACACCATGTTCATATTGGGTGAAAACATGGGGATTTTGTGCTTTCCCTAATGTTTGTTGCTCAATGATGATTTTGTCAGTAGTTTTTAGGACACTGAAGTGTATACAGTTAAGAGTTTGTTGCTCAGTGACAGAGTCACAGAAGAGAAAATAAAGTAATTTGTATACTCATTTTTAATTTTTTTTTTATTCTTTGATACTACTTACAATGATAATTTATGAACTTTGTTGAGCTTAAAGACGATCCATAGTATTATCATGAAGCTTTGTTGTAGTTTTATTAGAGCTTCTACATTGTGGATGGGATAATACATGCATATTCTAAAGTAGAAGGATTAATTAGTAATAGGTTACCAATTTGAATTATGTCACAACATTCAAATTTCACTTCAGATAACTGTTCATAAAAATCAATAAAACGACTTTAAAAATTAAAAATGCTCAAAATCCACATTGGAGTATGACACACGGATCACAAATGACATGATACATATTAGAATTTAGGATAAGGTGAATGAAGTTCTATCTCAAAACTAATTGGCAATGAGAGGAGTAATTCATTTCTCTTATATATTCTATTATTCCGCTTAAGCATTGGGCAGCTTGGAAGTTGGAACATTACACAATATCTCTTTTTTTTTTTTTTTTTTTTTTGAAGAAAAGGTCTAAAAAATTTATAACTGAAAGTTTAGATGTATCTTTTAATAAATTAATAACAATCTTTTTTAAATTATTTATAAAATGCCTAATTTTAAACTTTTGTACAAGGACTTCAAAATGTTTAGGTGAGCCTTGATTATTTTGAATAGATAGAATAAAACTCAAAGGAGCAAAATGTTCTATAAACACGACCTGAACTATAACAAGAATCATGAACAGTTTTGTTAGAAGATCGTTTAACAAAAACCAACAAAACAACCATTTGAATAGAGCTCTTAATCGCTTGTACCACTATGAGACAATGAGTCTCGATTACATCCAACTCAATGCTTCTTTGATACCAATAGCATCCTCAGGTTGAGCTTTGAAATGTTAAACTAGGTGTCGTTTCCCTTGCAAAGGACATTTCATTTGTTAGTTATAAATTAAAATCAGCTGAGTTAGTTCCCGGTAAAAATTGAATAAAAGAAAAGGAAGTATTTATCTTCATAACAGAATTTCAAAAAGCCAAAGCCAAGAGGAAAAAGGAAATATTTGCCATGGCCGCCTATGGAATCTCATCCATATTCCCAACCATTTCCTCATCTCTAAGCTTCTTTAACCCACGCACCACAATCTCCATGGCTGCCAACAGAGCCACGCAAATCCAGCCAAGAAGAAGGTCCATGTCAGCTTTGGAAGCTCGAGTGTCTCTCGTACTGGCTCTCGCTTCTCAAACCTCTGCCACTTCTCAGCGACGTAAATGTTCAATAGCTACACCAATCAAAACTTTGCTTAATCTTATCGAAACCATAACCGTTCTCACTCTAATTTCCTTCGATTCTCTATTTTTTTTTTTTTTTGGACAGTTTTGGCGGAGTTGGCTACTGAAACAGCAAAATACGTGTTCCCGAAAAGATTCGAGTCGCGCACTCTTGAGGAAGCTCTGATGACAGGTATTTCTGCAAAAATTTGGTTGTGGTACGATTTATTGAGCTATGTTATCGGTATTTCATGCTCGATTACTTTGTGTTTTTGGTGCAGTTCCGGATATTGAGACATTGAATTTTAGGGTTTTGAGTAGAACAGACCAGTATGAGATAAGGGAAGTTGAGGTATTGAATTTGGCTTGAAATACCTTGTGATGTCTCTGTTATTTTTCCTTTCCCTATTTCTAAATGATTTTTCTTTTTTTGTTCTTTCAAATGAAAACAGCCTTATTTTGTAGCAGAGACGACGATGCCTGGAAAAACTGGTTTTGATCTCAATGGAGCATCTCAATCCTTCAATGTCTTAGCCGAGTACCTGTTTGGTAAGGTAATTTTTACTCTTTTTACTTTCCTTGTGAATTATCAATTGAGTTAGACATGTTTCCAATGTTCCAAAATATCGAGTTAGGTTTAAACCGAAACCTTATAATCTCACACACCCAACCACTTGAAGATCCACCCGCGATTGCCTCAAGTAGCATAGGGTGTTTAATTTCAACATTTAGGTTTTTAATAGTCAACTTGTTGCTGTTGCTCTTCTATAGAATACAAAAAGGGAGCAGATGGAGATGACCACACCAGTTATTACAAGTAAAGCTCAGCCTAATGGGGAGAAAATGGAAATGACAACTCCTGTTATAACAAAGAGGGTAAGGTTTCTGCATTGGTTTGTTGTTTATTTCAGTGATAATAGTATAAATTAGATGATTGAAGATACTCACAAATGCACTTTGTTGTATATCATTACGAGTCTTTGAGATCAAACCTTATTAACAAAGATATGCTTTGGAAGTGATGTAACGTTTCCATTTTTCTCATTAATGGATTAGTCACACTTCATTGTTTGTTCTAAAGGTGAGTCTTGGTTATCCTTCTTTGAGCATTGAAAAGAACACTTACCTTTGACAGTGGTTGTTTTCAATTTCATATTTTTTTATTATGCTTCTGTCATGATCTTGTTTGCCTACATTTTTTTATAGGGGGGAGATGAAGATAAGTGGCAAATGTCTTTTGTCTTGCCTTCAAAGTATGGTGCAGACGTGCCATTGCCAAACAACCCATCTGTGAAGATCAAGGAGGTTCCGAGGAAAATCGTTGCAGTTGTTGCTTTTTCAGGTTTGTCCCTGTCTTAATCTGTGAACTCTCTTACTTCATGGAATTTTTGGTGTGATGTTTGGAATCTGTTGTTCTGCTTCCTTATAAATCCAATAGTATTTTCTTCATGTATTATGTAATGCTTAGGCACTTAAACAGTTTACGCTCTTCTTCGTGTCAAATCAGGTTTTGTTACTGATGAAGAAGTTAAACGACGTGAATCCAAATTACGTGAAGCTCTAAAGAATGACAGACAATTTCAAGTGAAGGAGGACGCTTCAGTAGAAGTTTCTCAGGTAAGAACTATGAATGAAATATGCACAGAAAAGTTCTTCATGCTTTTTTTCGTTTTTCATTTTTACAATTTAGACATATTTTAAATACCATTTGCAGTATAATCCGCCATTTACACTCCCCTTTCAACGCCGTAATGAGATTGCGATCGAACTTGAAAACAGAGAGTAGCTGCTGCTATTTATCAACTTTAAAGTTTTGGTGTTGATAATTACTGTAAATAATAGCTTTGGCATCTTCCAAAATCAGGTATTACTCTGTATAGTGGTGATATTGTAAAGTTATTAAAAGTTGTGTCTCACTTCACAACTAAAATATTTCTTATATGCATAAATGAACATTAAGTACTAGCATTTTATGCTACCTGATCATCGACTGAATATTGGTGTATCAATAAGTCATGTGAATCTTACAAGCGTAATAGTTGTTCCCCTGGAATATTGAAAGTCTCAAATGTGACCAATAGAGGGATTCGGGGACTAGCCCGCTCCTCGTTGCTCAAGAGAGAAAGGAAGAAAGAATTATATCGCCCTCGGTTCACTTCACTCTCTAAAGGCAGATTAAGATTAAGGCTACTCTTGGGAGGCTATTGAAACCAAGAAATATAAGCTTGTCCCGAATTCGGTGATTAAACTCTACTACGATGATAAATAGAGCCAAAAAAAAAAAAAAAAAAAATTAAAATAGCTCTATTAAAAATTAAATATATATGTAAGAGAAAGCTTTTTAGGAACTTGGAATGATGTATAATAGCTTAAGGCTTAAAATATTGATATAGATAAAGCAGAGAGTACAAGGAACAAATTTTAACATCTAATAAATTTTAAAAAAGAAAACATAAACCATGTTAATAGGTGGTGCGTACAACGAATAAATCTGTGTAGAAGATGTTTGTCACTAGACTCTTTAATTGTTATATTACTCTTTAGGATAATGAGATATGGATATATGCACACTTTAATTATACACAAACTTAATACATGTTTATATGACAAGTCATTTTTTATAAGTGAGATCTTTTTTTTTTTTTTTTTCAACAAAAGTGAGCCTCTTAAATGAATAAAATTGGTTGATCTTCTTTTTATCACAAAAGTAAGTGTTAAATTTATATGTAATTTATGTGTGTATATTATTGCTCTACTTTTTAACATTTGTTTTACTAATGATTTTATTTTTTCTTTATTTAAAAAATTAATCTAGTCTCACCAATCCATCCATGTCATTGTTACAATAAGGAAAATTAAATAAAAAAAATTAAACGTTTAAACAAATAAAATACTTAACTTATTACAAATATAATGTTAATTAGATTGTCAAATTTAAGGAGTCTCGTCTAATTTCGTTCAATTTTACTTACGAACTCCTAAGATAACGATTGTTCATATACTAAATTGTACCCCAAACTTTGACACGTACCAAATTATATCTTCCGAACTTCTATTCATGTCAGACACCGTTAGTAAAATTAAACAAAATTAGATTAAAGTCATTGAATTGAATTCAACAATCTCTATAGTTTAGGAAGAATCTAAAAAGTGGAGGCACAATTCGATACATGTCAAAGTTCGACCAGAGTCCGAGTCTAAAATATTAATGAAAAAAATACAAATAGACTATAATTAAAAGAAATTATTTAATTTTTTTTAAGTGATTTTTTTAAACAAAAATTATTTTGATTCTTATTTTTTAAATTAAAAGTAAAAACAATTATATAGAACATGTATTTTGAATATATTTTTACTTTTTTAATTAAAAAAATAAAAAACTGATTAAAAAATATTAACAATAACGTTGTTGGGACTACGACCTATCTTGCCCTGCCTGCAATTATGAGCCTATAAATACAAGATAGCTTTATTATTTTCCAAGATTATTTGGTGCGCATAAACTCTTTCTCGTACGCATTCTCTTCTCAGATAATAAAATCGTAGGAGTTCAATATGCTCGGTAAGTATAACTCTGAGACTCAAAGAATGAAACATTTTTATTTTGAAAAGAATGTATTTTCTTATGAATTTAATAATTCGTCTCTCTTTGAGTAATAAACTAACAGAAGAAAATCCAACAAGAAAAAAAACTGAATGGAAATGTGGGTAGAACATGTTGCAACCCAATTTAGTACTCGAAATAAAAATTATTTCTATCCAAATGAGTAAACATTTTTGCAGAAAGAGGGTACTCTCTTTAGAGTTTCTTATTAAAGTTTCTCCTTTTGGAACACAAAATATTTAAAGCCATTGTTCAATACCATTGAAATGATAACATTCATAATAATTTTATATGTAACATTAAGCATTGTATTGACTCTATTTTTATATGTTACGCATATGTTAGTTCTTGTATGTTTCCTTCGTTGGTGATGGTTGCGCCTTCTGTTTGGTTTCTCTCACTGGACGATTGGGTCAAGATCAACTGTGACGTTAAAGTTGGTAGTGACTTAATGTGCGTGGTGGCTTTGGCTAAAGACCACAAGGAATCGTTTTTGTGGGTGGCTAGCAAAATCTTCAACTTCTCTGACCCTCTCATTAGAGAATTTGCGGCATATTTGTTAGTCCTGGAATCAGCGACCCTTTGGAAGCATTTGTTTGTGATAATAGAGAGTAATTTTGAGACGGTGATCAACACGTTGAAGGGATGTTTGGGGTATTGGTAACTATGTGCTTCAATGTAAAATTCTCTTAAACTTTTTGATTAGTTGTAATTTTTCGTTAATATCTAGATTTTGTAATTTTGCAGCCAATAATGTGGTTAAGTGGGCTTTTGCTAGTAATGTAACTGGTATGATCGATCCGTCCTCATACCAAATAACTTAGGAATAGTTACATAAGACACTATTTTTTGTAAAAAAAAAATTACATTTTTACGTTTAATGAATTTTTTTTTACATTTTTACGGTTTCACGTAAAAACAACACGAAAATAATAAGAAAACTACATAAAAGTAACATGAAAATAACATTTAAATAACATCAAAACAACAATAAAAAATAACATACATATAACAAAAAATCAACAACAAATTAACATGAATACAACATTAAAACCGTATTTTCTGTAAATAAAATAAAAAAAAATGTAAAAATATTTAAAATTTCGTGAAACTGTATTTTTATAATTTTTTTGTTATTTTTATATATTTGTGAAATTATCCCAATAACTTATTATGTAACGAACATCATGTTTAATTCTATTTAGTTTTAATATATTTATGCATTAATTTATTAATTAAAAAAAAAAACATACCATCACACAAAATTTGAGTATTTAAAATGAGAAAAAAAAACAAATGTGGAATGAATGGCACTTTTTGCTTTCTACATTATTTCTATAATGCTTACTTACCCGTTTTAATAATTTATTTTCCGAGTATTAATAGCCATCAAACAATTGTTATAATGGAAAAAAAAAACATCATAGTAATTCACGTGATACTTGTCCTTAAATTTGTTTGACACGCACAAAAAAAGTGGAGATTGGAATGAGAATTGTACAATATTATTTTGATGGCATTGTGTTGTGTGTGTACTTTTAGGAAGATAGTAGTAATTAAAGCAAGCTACTCTACTCCAAATTTAATTTGCAACCTAGCTAGTAATGAGAAAAGATATATATAATAAGAGGTTTTATAGTTAGTGGGGCATTTAATTTATTACTTAGTGGACATTTGAATATCATACCTCCCAATTAAGCACTATGAATATGATCCAATTCCAAAGTGACTATTACTAGTCGGCTTTATTATTATGATCAATTTTGCCTACCAACCCATATTGTGTTGTAATGAAACTTATGCATATACTCTCTTTATTGATGCCGATAAGAGTAGTCTTTTCTCTTAATTCGATCAGGTTGAGCCACAGTTTGTGTCATGCGTAGTGGTACGAAGGCTAAAGTTATACCCATTGAAATAATATACTATAGCATATTGGAAAACCCAATTATGATTGAAATAAATAACTACTTGATCACAACATCTTTTATGTATGGTAGTTTTACAAACCCATCTTATCCTTAATGAATACAATTAGTGGTGGGTTGAAAATTTGTGTATAATTTATATGTACACATATTATTACTCTTACTGTCTCTTTAGTAGATCTTGTTGTGTTGTATAATATATGTTAGGTTAGGTTGGATTGTATTGTATAATATTATTTTAATATAATATTTTGTTAGGTATTAGCTTGTATATATAGGTTGTTTACCATAAAATCGATCACAATTCTGGACCTATAGACCCAGACCCCAAACTAGGACTGACTCGAACCTTGACCCCAACTCAGTCCCTAAATCTCAGACTTGGGAGATCCTGGAACCCGACACTAGCCTCAGACCCTGGAACCCGGCACTGGCCCCAACCCTAAACTCCGACTCTGGTCGAAACTCCAACTCTACTCCCCACGAGACTCGGACTTCGACCCCGACCCAAATTCGGACCACAACCTTAAACCCAGGCCCAAACTCGAACCTTGGATCCCGAACCCTAAACCAAACCCTGACTCAACCCAGACCCTGCACCGAGCTAAACTCGTACCCTAGCTCTGGCCTCGGCGTCATATCTCAACGGGAACATGTACCCCAGGTTGGACCTGGACCTCCAATCTTGACCCTAGATTCCAACCACGAAACCCGGCCTCAGTCTCAAACCTCGGACCTAAACCCAAAACCCGGCCTAGTCTCGAACCTCAACGTTGGACCTCGACCTTCGGTGTCAAACCATTTCTAAATTTTATAATAAAATACAAAAGTTAATTAAGTACCTAAGAAATAAGGTCTCTTGGGAAGGTTCAATGCATGTGTATTTTTAATTCCAATCCAACTTTCTTTATAGAAACTTTTACACTTTGTCAATACGGAGGAGTGCATGCGCGTTACACCATTTTTCAGTTTTCACAATGATCATCCCCAGAAAGCATGCTTTTAAATAACCGAACTTAAATTAACAATATTATATATTTTTATACATAAAGATTATGTAATTAGATTTATTTATTTCTTAAAAAAAGAAACACAAACAATCACTAAATCTTATTTGTTCAAAATAAATACATATATATGTCCTATATATATACACATTACTTTCTCTTTAAATTAACCTTTTTGGTGACTTGGCATCAAATTGCACTAACCAAATCGTCCTCTTTTCTTATGGCATATACTAGTTTCTTGACTATATTTTCGTATAGCCACCATACCATATTTTAACATAATAAAATTCCTTAAAATTAAATTGAAATACATATTTAGCAACAACCGAGCTTAATCAATCAAAACAACAATGTATAACTGCAACAAAATAAAAAATAAAAATATCCCAAACATGTATATTAATTTTCAAACACAACATCGTGTATTTTAGTATTATGAAATCGTTATCGTTGTACGTAATCATTGGTTTATTTTATTACAATCATATTTTTTTCTCATCATATATTTTGAGTCATGTCATCAGAAGCTATATATTAAATATTTTATAGTAAATCATCAAATAAAATGATATAAATAAACTTTAAAAAAAAAACTGAAAATAGCAGTGGAAGATTGAGTAAAACTGTTTGTATATTTATGATGTATATATATATGATCTTATGGAGTTTATTACAACATCCATTTTTTGTGTCACCTATAACAAAAACTACAAAATATATATACTTAATTATCATCATAATCACCATCATTAGTTGCTAATTTACTTCAGCTATACTTTCCAACTCAGGCTTCCAATTACACCCTTCACCTTGATCATAATCACAATTATGATCAAGTTTGATTTTCTGATCATCAGAACAAAATTTAGAAACCATGTCATCCACCGAAACAACTGATGATCCACCTTTGGTATTTTTCAACAACTCCTGCAGTTCTTGCTTGCTTATAACCAATTTAATCCTCACAACTTTGCTACTACTACTATTGCTGCTAGTAGTAGTAGTAGTTTCTAGCTCGGGTTTGGTATATTCTACTTCTTTTTCTGGCACTGTAAACCTAACCTTTTTCGCCGTCTTCTTCTTTTTCGGGGGCGATGGAACGGGTTCCAAATAGTAGAGGTGACCACCTAGAAGCTTTGTTTCTGGGTTGAGATGTTGATTTTGGTTTAGTAGTATTGGACCACTACTAGTTGTTGTTTCAGCTGATGATAGTGTATGGCCTGAGAATTGAGATAAGACATCAAATGCTTTGATTGGTGATCTGTATTCCAATACTTTCCCATCTGGTTTCACTACCTTTATTACTTTCTCTTCCGAAACCAAACAATTTCCCATGGCTATTAGTTCTCTGTTTTATTAATTGAAACTCTGTTTGTGATGATAATAATATTATTACTCAATGTGGTGTGTGTTAAAGAGAAGTGAAAGGACCTTTGGGGGTATTTAAAGAGATGTGGATACAACTTTACCCTCAAAAAGTTTGGAAAATTACAAAACTAGACTTTGTTTTGTTTTGCTTTAGACCCCACTTGGTTACAAATGTATTGTGTATTATTAGGACGTTGGGGTGTTTATTGGACCATGTTATTATGAGATTTTGTCTTAACACTAATTGGTAATGAACGGAATAGTCCATATTTTTATATATAGCTCAATATTTTTACATTTGATCCATGTGAATAATACATGTCCAATATTCTCTCTCAAGATAGTGGCTATATTTTTGCGCACCAATCTTGAGTCACCTTATCACAAGTAGTGCCATTTGTTAATTTATTTTTATTTGCTCGCTTATTCTTGTTCGTGGGTGGGAGTTTCATTTTTGCTCGTTTGCGGGCTGGCTAATTATCTGATAAGTGTGGATCGAAAGTCCGCTAAGAATATGGCTCTGATAACATGTTAAGAATATTCATGAGGTTCCATCTCAAAACTAATTGGTAATGAGAGTAGCCCGTGTTTTTATAATAAATGGCTCAATATTTTTACATTTGATCCACGTGGGGCAATATTATCCAATAAACCACATCCAATATTTTTAGATTATTTCAGATCCGATTGAATTATATATTGGATGTTAAATTTTACCATCCTCCCAAAAATATATTGTGTATTATTAAGAGTAGGGGTGTCTATTAGACCACATTCAATATATTTAAGCCTATCCAGATCTAATATTTTATAGCAAATATATATAATTAATTAAACTATACTATATATACTATTGTCATACTAGTGTAGTCTTTCATTTTTTTTACTGGTGTTGTGTATTATTAGGAATAGAACATTCAATATTTTTATAACTATCAAAATCTAATATTTTATAGTCTAATCTAAGAACTATACTTTATTTTGTTTTGCTTTAGACTCCACTTGGTTAAAAATGTGTGTGTGTATTATTAGGAGTTAATTAATTAAATTAATCAATTATTATGGTTATAATTATAACTCCCACTTTGATACTTGGGCATGAATTGATCATCAACTTGCTTGTGAGTTGGGGTTGGCGAGTTGAGAAAAATTAAGATGTCTTGTGAGTACAACAATATCTATAATGATTAATCATTATGATATTACTTACCCAAAAAAAAATGAGCAATCATTAGGGGGGTTTAATTTAAATTATATTCTTTCTACTCTGTCTCTTAGTTGTTTTTTTTTTCTCTCCGAGTCGACTCACTGAGTTCCGTGTTGATTGCATTAATATATATTATATTAATATGAACAAGGGATCTCATATATTATGAAAGTGGATTCTCACCAGACCCTCTTTTTGTTACACAGTGAAAACAGAAAAAGTCAGATAAGATCCAAGGAAAAAGGGCTTTGTAAATTAACTGAATTTTATTTTTATGTTTAGTAGTGCTTGACGATCATATAAATATATATATATATAAATATAGATGTGTATGATCAGAATATATGTATATGTATGGTGAGGAAAAACTCTTGGGCTATATTAAGAGCTAGCTTTGTATTATTTTGTGGGGTTGACTAAGTCATGTTTTAGATTGACTAGAGTGTTTTAGCATTTTCTAGCTAACAGTAACATCAAAATATGCGCAATATAACGAAAGGTCGGTAAATAAATACTCCATAATTAAAACCACAAAATTTAATACAAATATATTATAAAGGCTATTCTGCTCATTCTTTACAAGAGATGTATTGATGCATCATTTACTTATTTCGGTATCTTAATTTATTTTTTTTTTCTTCATATTTATATATATTATAGCTATTTAAAATATCTTACAAAATTTTGAGAAATTTAGAATAATTTATAATATTGAAAACAATGTTCAAACAGTCTATTTTATACGCGTATAAAATAAAATAGTCACGCGTGCAATACACTGTTTGAACGTAGTTTTTTGCATGTTAAACTTTTCTGAATTTTTTAAAATTTTACAAGATTGTCTTAAATAACTATAATTTACATGACCATAAAAAAAAATTTAATTAAAAAATTATTTTAAATACTTAAACAATTAGAGATGTATCGGTGTAATTTATAGCATTCATAGCATATTTATACATTATTTAATTTTCATTTCACTAATATGTGTTGAGTGTATAATTAAAGTGTACACATTAGCTAAAGATAAAAAATCATCACTATTGGTATCAAATCTTTTAGGAAAGTGTTCGAAAATAGATTTGTGAGTGCTTAGTCCCAAACGGACAATATCATACTAATGCGTTCTAAAAAAAAATATAAGAATATTGTATTATTCATATTATTTCTTCCTAAGTAGGACCCAATTCACTATCATGGTATGAAAAAGAATTTAAGAATATGTATTTTTTTAAAAAATAAATTATATGCCCTAATTTTGTTAGTATTATATTAAGAATGTATTTTAAATAGAAGTTGAAACCTAGTTTAAAGTTTATAATTTTTAAGGGTGATCCTACAGCACTTCTAATTATTTTGGTATCTAGAAAAACATAATCTTAACTTTATAGTAATTTAAGATATTTTGTAAAATTTTAAGAAATTTAAAATAATTTAAAATATAAAATCTAATTTTCAAATTAATAGTCTATTTTACACACATAAAATAAAAGAGTCACGTGTACCATAGATAATTTAAACTCTGTCTTGCATGGCATGTTAAATTTTTTTTAAATCTCTCAAAATTTTGTAGAATGTCTTAAATAATTATAATGAACATGACCATAATAAAGTAGACTAAAAAATCTCTCGAATGCCAAAATAAATAAGTGTGCATCGGTACACTCTTTTTAGTTTGGTAAATTTTAAAATTTTCCAATTTTTAATTTATCACTGTAAATTGAAATATGTTAAATAGTGACCGAACACTTTGTTTTAACCAAATCACATTGACTTTAGATGAGATCCATTATTTTAAAAAATGTAATATTATTGTGCATTAATATTTAGTCTACAATATTCTAAATCATATATTAACTCAAATACATAATTTTGACTCAAATAACGAGTGCAATGCATATACCGATAGGGAAATAAAATTCAAAGTTGTATGTATATAAAATCATAGATGTCTATTTTAAGTTTTATTGGTTGAATGATGATGTGATTTTTTTTTTGCAAACTTTAACACGTTTTGAAATAATATTCTTAGAAAGTGTCATTGTTGCAAACTGGGGATATATATATTTGGGAAAACACGTACGTAGGGAGTGATCATATAAATATAATATATATATACATATATATATTTCCTATACATGCATAAAAATTGCATGAATGTAAGATGGTGAATTGTTTGTCATTGTGGGGTATGGAGTATATATTAGTGTCTTAAATCTCAATAACTTGGAAGCAAAGAATACTACTACACTACTATCTTCTTTTATAATTAGTTTTTCTAAGAAACAATACATTTGATTTTGAGCCATGCTATACATAAATATATATATATATATATATATTATATTGCTGCACAAGTTACTTGAGAATTAATAACATCTAGAAGAAATATAGTGTTAGTTTTTTTTTTTTTTTTAAGAATAAATTGATTAAATTAAAATATTAGTTTTTCTTTTATAATAAATTAAAGCTACCCTATTATAAAAAATAGGAAAAAAAAAATTTAACAAAGAAAAATGTTAGTTAAAGACATTTTAAATGAATCTATGATTGGAAAAATTATTATACTTTGAAAAGAAAATCAAATACAATTCTAGCGAGTCAACTCCCAAATTAACACTCAACACCAGCCAAATATATAGACTTAAATATTATAGCAAAATAACTAACACTATTCATATTATATGTTTTGGTTTAGTACAAATAGGGATTCCTCTACTCCAAACCCATTGCAGATTAAGCGGGAGAGGAGCGAGGATGGAGGGCATAGATGGAGAATAGGGACGGGGTTGAGGTGTGCATTTCCCGCTCCGCTCATTACCCACCTAATTTTCATATTCCTAAGTACAAATATATACCTTTTTAGGGCTATTTATAAAAATATGAAAAAAAAAAAAAAGAAAGTTTTGATATATATATATATGACATGCAAATTTAATTGCACCAAATATGATATTTAAAAAAAAAAAAATTAAAAATATGGAATAAATTATCATAGATAAGAAAGGATAGCACTATAAAAAAATTTAAAAACTCGTATATAAATTTTACTTAGTTAAGTTTAATTAAAACTAATAGTTTCCTGATGAAGAAACAAGTTTTTTGATAAAAAAAATTAGTTTCTTGATGAAGAAAATAATTTCTTGATGAAAGATCTTTGGTGAGTTTTGCTTTGACCGATCATCAATAGATGGGTAAAAATCTTAAAAACTATAAATTTTACTTATGTATAATCAAAATTAGTTTAATGATGAAGAAACTTAGTTTCTTTAACAATTTTTTGTTAAAGAAACTAGTTTCTTATGAAAAAATTAGTTTCTTAATGAAAAAATCTGTTTTTTAATGGAGGATATTTGGTGATCAATTTATCCAAAAATTAAATATAAGTTTTGAAAATTAAATTTACATATACGTGCATGGTATAACAAATACAATAAAAATTTAAAAAAACAAAAAACAAAAAAAAATCATTAAAAATAGCTAATCTTAAATCTATGATATAATATATGTTTATAAATATTTGCAATCATAAGAAATCAACTGTCTGAATTAATTATATTAGATCTATTCGAAAATATGTTAAATAACTACTATAAATATATAAAAATATATATATCACCAGAGTAATATATAGAACACTATAATTTAATATTAAATATATTAAAATAATTTCAGTTTCTTGATTTTATGTGTCAACAAATAATTGGAAATGATATGATAAACCTACAAGTATAAAGATATATGGTACTATTTTTCTTTCCCTTCTTCTAGATGATTGATTCAGCTATTGCATTGGTGTCTTTTATAATTAATAATTTACTTTTATCTAATCCCTTATCTCCAAATTAATTATTAAGTCCCCTAATCTGCATAAACATATAGCTAGCTAATGTTCTATATACACATTTTTTCATTCATTATAAAACTTAAAGTGAAATATCATGCATATATAGTATAAGTAGTTTCTACAAATATAATATATATTTGAAGGTACGTAATTGTAATCGAACGTACGTAATTTTAAATATATAAATAAATCCTGAAAACAAAGAGACAAAATTTATAGATAAAAAATACTACGTACGTACAGAAAATACATTCATTAATTAATTAATGATTTAATTCCTACCTAGTAAAAGTATTATATATATATATATACAATGTATATAGTGTACGTCAATTAATTAAGGTCATTGTCATTAAGTCTACCACTGTTAAATGTTAATATGTTAGGTACTATATTTTCCATCCTAAATCCAACTCTTTGTTTTTATGATGTAATAATATTTTGAATATATATAGCCAAGAACCCATTGTCAAATACAGCCCCATGCAGAGACCTTAATTATTATAAATAACAAATTAAACAAATGGGCAGAATTGTAATTTCATGGAAGAAGATGGTCAAATTATTAAAAAAAATAAACCAGATGAGATGAGATTAGAAAATCTTTACTTTACTACTGCAATTGGGCAATTAATGAAAATGATCGAAACCCACTTGAGGAAGATTTATATATATATGGAGGGATGATGGAGATTATTATTATTATTATTATTATTATTATTATTATTATTATTATTATTATTATAAGAATGGGTTTTTTATTACACATATTTATATTTTAAAGTAATTCTATATATAGTACACTCGTTTAAAGAGTTGTTTCAATATTCAAGTAACGATTCTTTGTAAATTTTTTAAAAAAATTAAGATAATTTATAATATTCAAAATAATATTTAAATATTTTGTTGCATGTGTGTAATTGTTATACACGTACGGTAAATTATTAAATTTTTTTAAAAAAATTTACATGTGGTACAAAATAAATACAACATATGCCATCATAAAAATAAATATTAGATTATAATTTTTTTAAAATAAAATGTTATATAAATTTGTTATATATTTTATAATATATTATACATACATAATATAATGAAAGCTACAGGGGTGGCGCCAGTGGGCTCGTAATGTAATAATAGTGCTCAGTGATGTTGTCAACACGCATGCAGTCCTCCTCTCCCATATGTATATATATGGTGTGGAATATAATGGAAGTGAAAACTAATTTGAAATTATCGTCTTGTTTACATTTGACCATGTATATATATTTATATATATATATATATTATAGTAGAAAAATTTAAAGGCAATAAACTAAATCATCACTTGGATAGACTTCTCATCAACATGGATATATATATATATATATTTATAGAAATGTTAAAAAGGACTAGTGGTGATTAGCACCCTCTTATGTGTCAGTATTGCTATTGCTCCAACTAAGTATTGGGTCTCACATAGTTTAATATAATAGTTTTGAGAGAGTATCGCTAGTCATTCGTAACGTAAAATGTCAAGAAAGTGTTAAATACCACTAATGTTTTTAATAGCAATATTACTCATATATATATATATATATATGGTTATATGGTTGCTGTTGCTACATTCACGCATGGCCTATATTTACTGCTCCATTATCTTCCCAATGCAATACCACCATTAATATACAAAATAATATAACTATAATCCTTATAGTGTTGCATTAATCTAAGTATTTCAAAAAAATCTCAAGGTGTAAAAAATTCATCTCATAAATAATATATAACTGCTCATTTATATAGTCATGATTTTTTTTTTTGTAAGATTATATAGGCATGAATTATTACAATTATACAATATTTTGTTGTATGATATAGTCTATTTATTATTTTAAGTTAGCCAAATTAAATGAGGAATATCATATCTATATATTTTAGGTGAATTTAATTTGTACTAGGAGATGATGCATGTATTAATTTTATTTATGTCTATAATTGTTAGCTGATGTTTAGATTGATCTTAACGATTAGTAATCTAAACTAAGATTTGTTATAATTAATTATTATTATTAGAAACTACATGATCAAATATATATACAACCTACCTACTCAAATAAAAAAAATACATCAAATTAAACATAATGAAATATATATAGAACCTAGATACCCAAATTAAAAGTACATAAAATAAAATTTATGATATGCTAAATACTAATTTGGACATATATTTTGCAAAATTTGCTGGTTAGATTTGTTAAATGAAAATTTAAATCTTGTATGTCTTTCAAAATAGTATAAAATAGATTCTAAATTTAATTTTTGTTAAATTAAAATTTAATAATAATCTGACTTAAGTGTTATTACCAAATTACTTATATTTTTTTGTATTTGTAATCGTGCTAGATACTAGCTTCATGTTGGTTATATTAAAAATATATATATAAATATTAAAAATTGATTTCAAGGTTTATTTTGTATCATTTATAAAAATACAGAGTCTAAATTATTATTTAACAAAATTAAGAATCCAATTAATAATTTTTACCAAAACACATGCATTGTCCAAAATAGTATTGGGTAAGTCTACAATACACCCCCCTAAATGGGTGTTTCGGTAGACTCCTTATCTATTTCGACACTCAGGAAAACTTTTTAGTCCAACTTTTTTGTATAATCGTGTATGTTAGTTATTTAGAACCACCTATAAATTTTTAGAAAATTCTCAGTAATTTATAATGCCGAAAATAATATTTACATATTTTGTTGTACGCACAACTATTTTTTCTTATACATACAGTACGTAACTATTTAAACCTTATTTTTAGTATTGTAAATTATTCAAAAAAAAAATAAATATATACAAGTGGTCCTAATAAATAGCTACAACGTACATGATCACGAATGAAAAAATTACTAAAAAAAATTTCTAAATGTCAAAACAAATAAGTGGTCTACCAGAACGACCCTTAGGAGAATTTATTACATAAATTTCTAATAGCGTCCCTTTATAATATAGGGTAATTGTCTACATGGTACATCCTTAAAGGGGTATTTCAGTAGACTCCTTATTTGTTTTAGTACTTAAGAAAACTATTTAGTCCGGTTATTTTTCATCACTGTGTATGTTATATTTATTTAGAATTACCTGTAAAATTTTTAGAAAATTCTGAGTAGTTTATATGTCGAAAATAAGATTTACATATTTTGTTGTACGTGCAAACTATTAAATTATTTTAAAATTTTAAAAATAATCTTAAACAAGTATAATGTAGATAATCATAAAAGAAAATAAACTAAATAATTTTTTAAATACCGAAACAAATATAACATCTATCAAAATAACCTAATAAAAGGGCCTAGTTCATAAATTTCCTATAATATATTACTGAAAAGTATTTTAATATATCACTGAAAGTACTCTATGAATGGAATATTCTTAATATACAGAAAAAACAATACCAACAATATTATTATAACTGATCAAAACCAAACTAGCTAACTAGTGGTAGAAACATACACTTTCTAGATAGCTTCTCTACTACTATATATTTAATATATAATTATAACAATATTATCAGTAACCTCCTACATGAAAATAAATAGCATAATATAATAGTCAAAGACCTTTGTTAGTCCAAATTGCATATGTTATAGTACTTGATGACCTATAGTTAGCTATATATATAGTGACCAAATAGTCTCCCCATAGAGTGTAATTAAAAGTGTTAATGTTAAAAAAATTCTTAAGAAAAATGTTTAAAGGGTACTCCTCATATATACTTATCAGTTTGTAAAATAAAATTAATTAAAGAAAGAAAATGAGTGAGACAATTAATTCATCATTTTCATCCAATTACAACCTATCCTTTCTTGAGTAATGTTTTCTGCTAGTTGAATTAATTCTCACTTAATTAACTCTCAGAATGACCATCCACTCCTAAGCCCTTAAATAAATATTTCACTCTCTTTTTCTAATCTAATTAAATGGTTATAGTGTCATTTTCATTTCTTTTTTTTTTATTTATAGAAAACAAATTAAGTTTCTTTTATTGAATGACATAAAAATATCTTCTTTAACTAATGTATTAGGCAAACTCTTATTGGCCATGAATATGGAGGTTGTACCACTATGAGGAACATATATAAGAGAAAGATATTTTTATTTTTGTAACATATATTTCTTTTCCAAATCAAATGAAACCACATAAAGTTATGTACGAAATTTGTGATGTGTCTTTTGTTGTGAAGATATTATACAATAAAAATCTATAACCTACCCATGCCATGATCATGATCATGAACACATAAGAAGATATTTTCTTTTTCTTTTTCTTTATGTTTTCCTCTCTTTTTGGTGTTGCTAAGGTTTTATGGATCTTTACATTTATTAATATTATTATTGCTTGGATCGATCGATCATGGTGTCATCATATGTCAGCATGATGAAACCACTTTCTTTTATTAAAAATTGAAAGCAATACCCACTAACTCAATCTCTATATTTTAATTGATTAGTGCATATTTTTTTTTTGTCAAGTAAATCAATTAATGACCCTTCAAACTCAGCAAAATCTGTTTCTACATACAAATACAATATTATTTTATGTCTAAAACAGAGAATATATTTCTCTAAAAAATAATATATACCAATATAGTTAATTATAAAGATAAACATGGCCTTTCTCTAGAACTAGTGAATAATATTTGATATTATTATTATAAAATAATATTGAACATGTCTTTGGGTAACTCTTGTAAGACATATATCAATATGAAATGTGTTAGTTAAACCATTTGTTTTGTATGTATTCTTTTGGCTTTTTATTACCCTATGAATCTTTTACCTTTTTTCTCGAAGAAGAAAGCCTAAGCAAATTTTGCTGTTGTTCAAATTGGAAAATTGGTATATATAATTTTGTCGAAGTGGAAAAGAGATCAACTATCCAAACTTAATTTTTTTCAAGTTTTCAAAACATTAATATATATATATATACATACATACATACATATTTATATTGATATTTATATTCCTTTCTCATTTTTGTAGTTTGGAAGTCCAAAGAGTATAATGACAAGCACACAAAAAGAAACCCTTTTATAATAGTTGATTTTTCTTTCTCATTTTTCTCTTTATGATCCTAACATACATTCTCTTAGATCTCCTTTTTGTTATTTTGTGAGTTGTAGAGATTTATGGGACGAGGGGACCATATATGGTCGGCTGACATGGCGCATGAGACTGTGACACTTCCCCCACCACGGCCCACACCACCTCCACACCACAACAATGGGTGGACGGCACCGCCGAGTAGAAATTCATCCTTACTCAACAGTTTTTATTGACTTTTGCTTGATATATGCACTGCCCCCCCATAGTAAAATAATATATTATATACATCATATGACATATATATGACTGACACTTGCTGCAAACTCACATATGCCACTTGTCACGTGTATAACCTATATGAGAATTACTAAAGACACTCTTGTTGCCTACCATCTTCAGCGTCATACTATTATTAGTGTAATTAAGTATCGAATCTTATATAACTTAAGAAAATAGGTTTTAAAAAATATCGCTAATCAATCATAAGGCGCCACTTATAAAAATACTAATTAAACACTACTAGTACCTAATAACAGTGCTATAAACTACAAAATAGGGCATGCATTACCTACATAATAGGCATCTTAGATGTTAGGTGGGATTAGCCTTCATCCTTCCTTTATTGATGTGATTCTTCATAATGGAGCTGTCACTAGCCCCTTTGATTATCGTGCAATCGCCCTAAATCAGGCTTACGATGTTTGACACGTCCTCTTATGGGCATTCCCAGACGCTTTCCCCATGTTGCATTAAATGCGAAGTGACTGTTCAAGTAGATCCCTCTCGTCCCGAAGTGCCTTCCTATATCTTGACTCCTGGAGGAGAAGGCAAGCCTTTTGCATTTGTTCGGGAGCTAACGTCGTGAACCACACTTGTTGCTTCTTCCATACAACTTTTAACTTATCTTTGGGTGACTTGTCTATTTTATCCACATGTCATACATAGCAGCGGTCACGTATATTGGGAATAAATTGGGGCAACAGTAGGTGCATTCGAGTTAGTTGTTAGGGTTTAAGCCCTAAAAAGTCTGTAAAGACATTTCTCATTATTTATAAGAGTTGAATATTTTGTTATATGCATGAATGTTAAATTATTAATATTGAATATTGAATAATTTATATATAAATATCAAAAAATCTATTATTCATACATGAGGTTGTGACTTGTAGTTATACAGAGAATTACGTGTTAGGGTCTATGCCCTGAAAAACCTAAAAAGACATTTACGATTATAAATAAGAGTTGAATATTTTAATATATGCATGAATGTTAAATTATTAATATTTAATTTTGAATAATTTATATGTATCAGAAAATTCCTAATTCAAACATGATGATGTGACTTGTAGTTGCACAAAGAACTAAGATCACTTAACCATAAATAAAATAATCATCAACATATTAAAGTTTTGGAATCTTTAATCAATGGTTGCTAGTGTGGTTCATTGATGTCCGTTATTTGGTACAAGTAATCTCGATTCGAATTACTGATGTAGTGTGACATCTAAGTGAATGTGTTGTATATAATAAAGATTATATATGACAATGATCGATATGAATAAAGCTATCTTTATTAAACTTACCATTGCATCTAAAAGAGGTAGCTTTTTTAGTTGGAAAAAATAAAAGTTCAAACGATCCTGAAAAATTCACTTGGCTAGAGCTTGAAAGAACTTAAGAAACTGTAGATGGGACATGAAATGCCTCATAGAAAAAATAATAGCAATCAAGGCTTAGCTGAGCAAACTGAGAAAAATAATGATCATATACCACAACGAGGGCTTTTTTCATAATTGTACAACAAAAATAACATAATTACAAAAAATGTGCAAAAAAAAATTATTTTAAAAATTTATACATTTTGAAAACTTATTACATGAAACTATACATTTTAATCATTAAATAAAACAATATGTTTATTAAAACTCAAAATAAACAATTTTGTAAAATTAATTAAACAATTTTATAAAAATAAACAAGTTAAATATTTTTTTTATTAAAAAATAAAAATTTATTATCTATTTTAGGATGAATTATTATAATTTAATAAGATTTTTTTTAATAAATACAATATCAAAATTATAAACATTAATGTATATAATTATAAATCAATACTTAAAATTACGAAAAATAAACATGACACATAGAGTGATATAATAAACATATGTGAATATTATTATATTGTTTATTAAATTAGTATGTTTAATAAATAAAAAAATAAATATATATAAAGTATTTTATATTATTAGTATGTTTATTATAATTGTAAACATAAAATTAGTATATTTTCTTTCTATTGTTTCTATATATTGATTATTTTCTAATGAGTTAGTGAACGAATTTTCTATTGAAATATAATTTTTACATCAAAAAATAAATAAACAAACATAACTTTATAAACTCCTAAAATTATTTAATTAGAAAAAATAAACATGACACAATAAACAAAGAAAAAGATAAAGATAAACAATTTATAGATTATTTATTTTGTAAAAAACTACTAAAAAATAAACATAACACAGTGATAAAATAAACCTATGTGAATATTATTTATTTTGTTTATTAAATTAGTATGTTTAATTAATAGAAAATAAAATAAACACATATATAAAATGTTTTATATTATTGGTATGTTTATTATAATCGTAAACATAAAAATAAACATAGCAAATATTACCATATATATAACAATCAATAATTATTACCATATATATATTATAACAAAAATTGAAAAAAAGTTTTTAATTATATATAAAAATGTATGAGAAAATGGTAAGAAGTTTTTTTGCACATATTTTGTAATTAATTAAAATAATGTATACAAAATTGTAAAATGCCCTTAATCAAATAGAACACATTTTAAAAAAAATTCTCAAGTTGCACACATTAATACGAGAATTCAAGGCTTTAGTAAATAAAAATCCAAGAGAGCATCAAGAATAATATGTGATTATCCAATGTATTTTTACTCAACCAATTTTGAAAAAAAAAAAAAATAATATCCATTATCTATATATTTTGAGTGAACATGCATTTTGAAGAATGTGTGTGACGCTTTCATTATCATACATGATGACACATAAACAAGCAATGAGGAACACAAGGTAACATATCATGTGTATATCATATTTTTTTGGGAACAAGAGAGTACGATGATCAACATGATCAAAACCAACAAACACTAGGACAAAAACATCATCATTTCTCTGTTTAAACCCAAGATTCAACAATAAATGGTTTAAAAGACCATATCATAACACTAATAATAGTGAATAAGCTCTTGAAAGACAAAGTGATAATTTAATATAGTTATTTTGTTTTTGTTAAAACTATTGGAATAGCAGTAAAACCCCTAATATCTGATTTATCCAGTGATGCACTATTACATAGGACAACATTGTCCAACAAATAACTACCATCACTAAATCTCTTCCTGTTGGAAATTATTTTACCAGGATCTTAGATTTACTCACAAGTATGTTGATTAACACCCTAAATATGAACTTTCTAAAATGATGAAATAAACACATATAAAGTTTAGTAAACCTCACATTGGGTGCAGCGGAATAATATGACTCCTTCCGTTCAGATATCTAGCCCTTGATTCCTTTCTGTAGCAGAGCATTATCAATATCTGAACCTGGATCTCTTTCTCTGATTCTTTAGTGCTGAAACTCCTTCTTGCTGAAAGTCTTTCTTCACGATCTTCCTCACTATGATTGAGGTATCACTTGCTGTGTGTGGGCACTACTCTAACACTAAGAATTTCGAAATCTTTAGGAACAAGAGAGAGAGGGAGTGGTCGGCCAAAGATAGGGAGAGAGAGAGAGGCCCAGTTTTTTCTGAATAAGAAGTGTGAAATTTTAGTGTAAATTTCCTGAAGCCTTCACTATCTATTTATAGCATTCCACTAGGGTTAGGTTTGAATTATTTGGTATTAAATTAATGAAAATATCAGAGGGAAAACCCTACAAAGGTGGCCGGCCATGCAATGTGGATTTGGGCCTCACTTTTTGCAATTTTGCAGTTTTATCTTTTCTGCATCTAATTTTCTTAAAAACGCCAATTTTCTAATTCAACCATTTAAATGCCAATTCTAACTATTAATAACTATAAATAATTATTAAATAATATTATCATTTATCATATTTATTAATTGAACCATACAAAGTATCATAATTAACAAATATGTCCCTAAAACTCTTTCTTTACAATTTCGCCCTTACTTAGTGAAAAATTCACAAATAGACATAGTCTAATTTGAGAATTATAATTGATTAATCAAAACCAATTATATGAGTCTTACAAGCAATATTATCTCAACTAGTGGGGGGACCATGGGTCTATATAACCGAGCTTCCAATAAGCAGATCAAGAATTTATAACCTAAATTCACTGACTTATTAATTCTTCGTTGAATCCACGCATAGAACTTAGAATTGCACTCTCAGTATATAGAATGCTCTATATGTTCCACCATATAGACACATCATTAATTATCCATTGTTATAATCCTAATTTGATCAATGATCCTCTATATGAATGATCTACACTGTAAAGGGATTAGATTACCGTTACACCCTACAATGTATTTAATCCTTAAAACACTTAACTGTTGGAATTTATTTTACCAGGATCTTAGATCTACTCACAAGTATGTTTATTAACACCCTAAATATGAACTTTCTAAAACGATAAAATAAACACATATAAAGTTTAGGAAACCTTACATTGGGTGCAGCGGAACATAATGACTCCTTCCGTTCAGATATCTAGCCCTTGATTCCTTTCTGTAGCAGAGCATTATCAATATCTGAACCTGGATCTCTTTCTCTGAATCTTTGATGCTGAAACCTCCTACTTGCTGAAAGTCTTTCTTCACGATCTTCCTCACTATGATTGAGGTATCACTTGCTGTGTGTGGGCACTACTCATACACTAAGAATTTCGAAATTGAAGAGGGAAGGAGAAAGAGAAGGGTCAGCCAAAGATAGGGGGAGAGAAGGCTCAGTTTTTTTTGAATCAGAAGTGTAGAAATTTAAGTGTAAATTTCCTGAAGCCTTCACTATCTATTTATAGCATTCCACTAGGGTTAGGTTTGAATTATTTGGCATTAAAATAATGAAAAAATCAGTTTAAATTTCCTACAAAAGTGGTTGGCCCTATACAAGTGGATTTGGGCCTCACTTTTTGCAATTTTGCAGTTTTATCTTTTCTGCATCTGATTTTCTCAAAAACGCTAATTTTCTAATTCAACCATTTAAAGGCCAATTCTAACTATTTAATAACTATAAATAATTATTAAATAATATTGTCATTTATCATATTTATTAATTGAACCACACAAAGTATCATAATTAACAAATATGCCCCTAAAACTCTTTCTTTACAATTTCGCCCTTACTTAGTGAAAAATTCACAAATAGACATAGTCTAATTTGAGAATTATAATTGATTAATCAAAACCAATTACATGAGTCTTACAAGCAATATTATCTCAACTAGTGCGGGGACCATGGGTCTATATAACCGAGCTTCCAATAAGTAGATCAAGAATTTAGCACTAAAATTCACTAACTTATTAATTCTTCGTTGAATCCAGGCATAGAACTTAGAATTGCACTCTCAGTATATAGAATGCTCTATATGTTCCACCATATAGACACATCATTAGTTATCCATTGTTATAATCCTAATTTGATCACTGATCCTCTATATGAATGATCTACACTGTAAAGGGATTAAATTACCGTTACACCCTACAATGTATTTATTCCTTAAAACACTTGACCCCGTATAAATGATATTTCAGCTTATGTGAAATGAGTACTCCACCATTTATGTTCGTTTGGTCAAGCTCGAAGGAGATCATCCTTTGCTTACTATTCGCCAGATAGAAGCTATAGGTCCCTTCCGATGCATACTCCATGCATCCAACCTGAGCTTTACTTTAACCAATGCTCTGGAAAGAACATAGCATTTCTCCAAATGCAAGTAAACTCTGTTGTAGATTATCATATCAGTAAAACCCTGTGTCTGATAAATCTAGGAAACTTTATTCACATAGTCATGTTTACTTTCCAATATGTTGACAACACAATAAACAGGATCAAGTATGTGAAAATGTGTAATACCCGGAACTAAGAAAAAGGATTAGCAAAGCCCTAACTAGATAATTATGAGTAATTGATGGAATCATATTATTATATAGTTCAATATATGTGAAATTATATAAATTTTAATATGTTAAGACCCCGTTGGTGAGCCAGGGGCATTTTAGTAATTATGACCCGAGAAGGGTAAATTGATGAAATTAATTAAGTTACGTGCTTAATAGAAATATATTATCATATAGTATGCCTGTGTTATCTTTTTAGGTGTGTTCTGACAGGTTGGCGCGGTATAGTCACAACCGGGTATTTCGGGCCGAACGGGGTTCGGGCCCAAATTGCAATTTGAATTGAATTATTTGGCATTTTATTTGATAATATGAAATCTGAAATTATTTGGAAATAAATGAGTGTGGAATGACATAAATACCCTTGTGTGGGTGAATAAGTGTGCATTAGCCCTAAGGGCATTTTGGTCTTTTGACCTTTAATTTCTAAGCTTAGAAAATTGTTTTTTTTGAGAGAAAAATGAATCAATGGTGGCTGTGTATTTTTCTCTCTTGGCTGAAACTCTCTCTTTCTCTCTAAATTCATTCTTGTTCTTGAATTGTTGGTTGAGTTTGGCTTGGAATCAAGATTGGTGTTGAAGGCTTTTGTGCTAGAAATTGGGAGGAACTGAGGATTACCGGCACCTGATCAGGAGCACCCAGGGATTTGGAATCTCTATCATTGCAGGACATCAGGTAAGAGAGTGATTAGCACGTAGAGTATGCGCAGTGGCGCTTATATTGTGAATGATATGCATGAAAGTTTAGTAACCGGGATTAGGGTTATTACCCTAACATGAGCAGTTTAATAGCCTAGGATTATTACCCTAGTGATATATGCTGTATAAATACTATGCCACGTTGGAAAAATGTATATATTGAGATTATGAATTATGCGCTTAAGGCATAATTAAGCTAGACTCGGTAAGTTGGTACCTTGAGTTAATTTTAATGCGGTCTAGGGTTATTACCCTAGAATATTAAGAATCCAGTGAAAGCATGAGTTAGGGTTAACATTCTTAGTAAATGTTATCTGAGTATATATAGAAGTGTATTGTATGAGTGATTACTTGTTTGTAAGTTAGGGTTATTACCCTAAGATTATATATGTTGTAGTAAATGTTGAATACACGCATGTATGTTAAAAGTTATGTGAATGAGACATAACAGGGTTAGACCTGGTATATATCACCAGGATAAACCATTGAAAGAACGTAATGTATGGATTACGTATATATATAAGAATAGGGTTATGCGAGCAAGGCATAACCAGGTTAGGCTCGGTAATCAAAACCGAGGTAAACCCTACTAAGGCCTTATTGTATATAGACGTGTGAGAGCAACACGTAGGTCTACGCCACGTAGACATAAATAGGCATGTGAGCGTAACATGCAGGTCTACAGTAGATAGACCAATGGTGCAGTGGGCACCATCAGTTATGTTTTATACATATTGAGATTAAGGGTTATGCATTCAAGGCATAATCAAGTTGGACTCGGTAATCAAAACCGAGATGAACTATTCTAGGGCCTTATTGTAATTAGACGTGTGAGAGCAACATGTAGGTATACGCCACGTAGATATAAATAGATGTGTGAGCGCAACACATAGGTCTACGCCACGTAGACATAAATAGGCATGTGAGTGTGACATGCAGGTCTGTGACACACAGACATATATGAATGGCATTATTGTTTAAATAGTATGATGAGCATATTATTATTCTTATGTTTTATACTGTCTTGCTGGGCTTGGCTCACGGGTGCTCTACTGTGCAGGAAAGGGTATAAGGCATTAGCTGATCAACCATGAGTTTCAGGAGCAGGGCGAGGAATGTACATGTTCATGCCACTTCAGACCAAGCGGGTTATGGGTCTAACAGTGTTGACTTTTGTATTCTGTTTTGCCGCTTAGGTCGGCTAGAAAGAAAGGACTTGTAATAAGTTTGTAAATATTTTTGGGATCCCAACGGTTTAAAAGTTTAAAAGTATTACAAGTTTTATTTTCATTCCGATTAATTTAAAAGTTTAAATTCTGCGCTATTTTGATTAGTAATCCCGAATTAGGGGATTAGGATTCCATAAGCATTTTGGGTAGCGTGCCTAATTATTTAGGGCGTTACAATTTGGTATCAGAGCGCCAAGGTTTTTAAACTTCCTGTAGACCGGCTGAACATGTACATTCGTCGTCAGAGATAAGCTCGACTCATGGTGCAGTAAGTATTGAGAGTAAATACTTGACTGTTTGTGTGATCATCTGTTTACCGCTTTCCATTTTAGGTAGTATGCAAGCATCTAGAGTATGTATGTGATATGTGATGCCATGCTTTAAATGCTATATAATTAAGTGAATATTTATATGGGGTAAATAGATGAGTTAGGGTTTAAGGCAATAAGTGCGTAAGAGTGGGATTGGGGCCTGACTCGCTGGGGTTGTTGATTATTGGGTTATTTGTAAAATGGACCCTTTTTAATCATCCAGACCATAGGGCGAGCTTGTAGAGCATGGTGTAGACCAAACCAATCCACCGGCACCGGCTCCACCTCCGCAGAATCCGGGGGGGATAATGTGGGGGTTGGCTATGCTAATCCTCCTGCTGACTGGCAGCAGATGTTTTAAGGAATGCGAGGTATCATACTTCGTCAAGAAGAAGAAAAGTTGCGTCGTTTAAGGCAACCGGCACCGGCTTCCCCTGTTGATCAAGTGTTACCACCGGCACTTGTGCTAGTGATGGGTAACCAGGGGTTTGTAATGCCGCATAAGGATTCTGTATTTGAGCAGTTTGTGAAGCTGCAACCTTCGACTTTCTTGGGAGGTATTGATATTATTAAGGCTGACTAGTGGATGAGCATTGTTACCCGTATCCTCGATAATATGGCAGTGACGGGAGCTGAGATGGTGAATTGTGCGGCCTTCATGTTTCAAGACTATGCCCGCGTCTGGTGGGACATAGTGGGTCAGACCCGAGATGTCAGTGTTATGACATGGGAAAAATTCAAGAAACTTTTTGAAGAAAAGTTTTATAATGTTGCTGTGAGAACTTCACATCAGGAAGATTTTGTGAAGTTGACTCAGGGAAAGATGTCTGTGGCCGAGTATACTCTGGAATTTGATCGGTTATCTAAATTTACTGGTGATCTGGTGCCTATAGATTTCACCAGGAAATAGAAGTATGTTCAAGGACAAAATGTTACCATTAGTCGGGACTTGAAGATTACCACATCACATGACACTCTGTATAAGAGAGTGGTAGACTTGGCCTTAATTGTTGAGGAGGTCGAGCAACAAGTAATGAAAGAGCAGGCTGCAAAGGATGCCGTCATGGCATCGAACCCTCCTGCTAGTGGTAATGTCAGTAAGGGGACCGACAGTAGCAACCCTGAGCACAAACGGAAGGCTGAGGCTTCCGGAGCATCAGGGGGAAATAGAAAGTTTTGGGGAAACCGAGGTGGCCGTCAAGGTCGCAGGTCCTCATTCCGATCATATCTAGAGTATTCAAAATGCAAGAATACCATCAGGGTGAATAACGGGCTAAGGCTGTATACTATATTTGATATGGACTATATGAATCAGATGTTCCAGGATTACTTGAACAGATGAGTAATCATGTTTATCAATGACATCTTGGTGTATTTTAAATTAGAAGAAAAGTATGAATTGCATCTTAGAGCAGTTTTGCAAAGGTTACGGGATCACAAGCTTTATGCTAAATTCAAAAAATGTGAATTCTGGTTATCTCGTGTCTCATTTTGGGGCACAAAGTGGATAAAGATGGGATCATGGTGGATCCAGCCAAAATTGAAGTTGTTCGGGATTGGCGAGCACCGAAATCGGCTACAGAGGTTAGAAGTTTTCTGGGTTTAGTTGGTTATTACCGTCGATTCGTTGAGGGTTTTTCAAAGATAGTTGTACCCTTAATGGAGCTGACTTGAAAGAACCAGAAGTTTGTTTGGACTGATCGGTGTGAGAAAAGTTTCCTGGAGTTAAAGCAACGCTTGATTACCGCTCCTGTACTAACTCTTCCTTCAGATAAGGAAAAGTTTGTGGTATATTGTGATGCCTCGAAAAGGGTCTCGGCTGTGTGCTTATGGACGCTGGGAGGGTAATAGCTTATGCTTCTCGGCAGTTAAAGGAGTACGAGCAGAGGTACTCTACTCACGATTTAGAACTTGCAGCTGTGGTATTTGCGCTTAAGATTTGGCAGCATTACCTTTATGGCGAGAAATGTGAGATGTACACTGATCATAAAAGTCCAAAATACTTCTTTACCCAGAAGGACTTGAATATGAGGCAGAGGCATTGGTGGGAGTTGGTGAAGGATTATGATTGTGAGATCCTTTATCATCCTGGTAAGGCCATTGTGGTTGCTGACGCTTTAAGTAGAAAAGGTCAGAGTCAGTTGAATTCTATGAAGCAAATCTCCCAACAGCTGGCAAATGAAATGACTCGAGCTCAGATTGAGTTGGTTGTGGGGCAATTGGCTAATATTACCTTGCAATCCACTCTTCTTGAGAGAATTAAAGAAGCATAAAAGCAGGATTCAGAATTGATAAAAACCCAAGCTAGGGTTTCGGGTGGGAAGGCTAGTGATTTCTCAATGGATAAAACGGGAATGTTGAGATTTGGGAATCGAATTTGTGTGCTTATGGATGAAAACATCAAGAAAGAGATCATGGATGAGTCTCACATGACTCTTTATTCAGTACATCCAAGGTCGACAGAGATGTACTAAGACCTGAAAGCCATGTTTTGGTGGCCAGACATAAAGAATGACATCGTTGAGTATGTTGCAAAGTGCCTTATGTGTCAGCAAGTGAAAGCTGAGCACCAGCGACCTGCAGGGTTGCTGCAACCACTGAATATACTAGAGTGGAAATGGGAAGATATAGCCATGGACTTCGTGGTAGGTATGCCTAGAACCACTGGACAATTGGACTCTGTGTGGGTCATAGTGGACAGGTTTACAAAGTCTGCTCACTTTTTACCTGGTCGGACGAATTTCTCCATTGATTAGTATACTGAGTTATAGGTTAGAGAAATTGTTCGTCTGCATGGTGTCCCAAAGTCCATTGTTTTGGATAGGAATCCGAAGTTTACATCAAGATTCTGGGAGAGTTTGCATCGAATTATGGGAACTCAGTTAAAGTTCAGCACAGATTTTCATCCTCAGACGGATGGACAATCCGAAAGGACCATTCAGATTTTAGAGGACATGCTACGGGCATGTGTGCTTCACTTTGAGGGGTCATGGGTAAAGTACCTTCCCCTGATCGAGTTTTCTTATAATAACAGCTATCAAGCAACAATCGGGATGGCTCCATATGAACTTTTATATGGAAGAAAATGTAGATCGCCCATTCACTGGGATGAAGTGGGTGAAAGGAAGTTCTTGGGTCCCGAAGCTGTTCAGAAAACAAGTGAGGCAGTTGATAAGAATAGAGCGCGAATGCTCGCGGCTCAGAGTAGGCAGAAGAGTTATGCCGATCCAAAGCGTCAAGATATTGATTTTCAAGTCAGGGACATGGTATTTCTCCGAATATCTCCGATGAAAGGCATAAAATGCTTTGGGAAGAAAGGAAAGCTTAGCCCGAGGTTCATTGGACCTTTTGAAATCCTTGTGAGGATAGGGCAAGTAGCGTACAGGTTGGCTATGCCCCCAGCGCTGGCAGCTGTACATATTGTGTTCCATGTTTCAATGCTTCGGAAGTATGTCTCAAACTCGTCCCATGTTTTGAGTTATGAGGCATTGGAACTTCAGCCAGACTTATCATATGAGAGGAACAACCAGTGTAGATACTTGATAGAAGAGAGAAAGTCTTGAGAAGCAAGAGTGTGGCACTGGTGAAAGTACCGTGGAGGAACAGTAAGGTAGAAGAGGCAACCTGGGAACTCGAGACGGATATGCAGCAGAAATATCCGGAGTTGTTCAGGTAAATTTCGGGACGAAATTTCTATAAGGAGGGGGTAATTGTAATACCCGGAACTAAGAAAAAGGATTAGCAAAGCCCTAACTAGATAATTATGAGTAATTGATGGAATTATATTATTATATAGTTCAATATATGTGAAATTATATGAATTTTAATATGTTAAGACCCCGTTGGTGAGCCAGGGGCATTTTAGTAATTATAACCCGAGAAGGGTAAATTGATGAAATTAATTGAGTTACGTGCTTAATAGAACTATATTATCATATAGTATGCCTGTGTTATCTTTTTAGGTGTGTTTTGACAGGTTGGCGCGGTATAGTCACAACCGGGTATTTCGGGCCGAACGGGGTTCGGGCCCAAAATGCAATTTGAATTGAATTATTTGGCATTTTATTTGATAATATGAAATCTGAAATTATTTGGAAATAAATGAGTGTGGAATGACATAAATACCCTTGTGTGGGTGAATAAGTGTGCATTAGCCCTAAGGGCATTTTGGTCTTTTGACCTTTAATTTCTAAGCTTAGAAAATTGTTTTTTTGAGAGAAAAATGAATCAATGGTGGCTGTGTATTTTTCTCTCTTGGCTGAAACTCTCTCTTTCTCTCTAAATTCAATCTTGTTCTTGAATTGTTGGTTGAGTTTGGCTTGGAATCAAGATTGGTGTTGAAGGCTTTTGTGCTAGAAATTGGGAGGAACTGAGGATTACCGGCACCTGATCAGGAGCACCCAGGGATTTGGAATCTCTATCATTGCAGGACATCAGGTAAGAGAGTGATTAGCACGTAGAGTATGCGCAGTGGCGCTTATATTGTGAATGATATGCATGAAAGTTTAGTAACCGGGATTAGGGTTATTACCCTAACATAAGCAGTTTAATAGCCTAGGGTTATTACCCTAGTGATATGTGCTGTATAAATACTATGCCACGTTGGAAAAATGTATATATTGAGATTATGAATTATGCGCTTAAGGCATAATTAAGCTAGACTCGGTAAGTTGGTACCTTGAGTTAATTTTAATGCGGTCTAGGGTTATTACCCTAGAATATTAAGAATCCAGTGAAAGCATGAGTTAGGGTTAACATTCTTAGTAAATGTTATCTGAGTATATATAGAAGTGTATTGTATGAGTGATTACTTGTTTGTAAGTTAGGGTTATTACCCTAAGATTATATATGTTGTAGTAAATGTTGAATACACGCATGTATGTTAAAAGTTATGTGAATGAGACATAACAGGGTTAGACCTGGTATATATCACCAGGATAAACCATTGAAAGAACGTAATGTATGGATTACGTATATATATAAGAATAGGGTTATGCGAGCAAGGCATAACCAGGTTAGGCTCGGTAATCAAAACCGAGGTAAACCCTACTAAGGCCTTATTGTATATAGACGTGTGAGAGCAACACGTAGGTCTACGCCACGTAGACATAAATAGGCATGTGAGCGTAACATGCAGGTCTACAGTAGATAGACCAATGGTGCAGTGGGCACCATCAGTTATGTTTTATACATATTGAGATTAAGGGTTATGCGTTCAAGGCATAATCAAGTTGGACTCGGTAATCAAAACCGAGATGAACTATTCTAGGGCCTTATTGTAATTAGACGTGTGAGAGCAACATGTAGGTCTACGCCACGTAGATATAAATAGATGTGTGAGCGCAACACATAGGTCTACGCCACGTAGACATAAATAGGCATGTGAGTGTGACATGCAGGTCTGTGACACACAGACATATATGAATGGCATTATTGTTTAAATAGTATGATGAGCATATTATTATTCTTATGTTTTATACTGTCTTGCTGGGCTTGGCTCACGGGTGCTCTACTGTGCAGGAAAGGGTATAAGGCATTAGCTGATCAACCATGAGTTTCAGGAGCAGGGCGAGGAATGTACATGTTCATGCCACTTCAGACCAAGCGGGTTATGGGTCTAACAGTGTTGACTTTTGTATTCTGTTTTGCCGCTTAGGTCGGCTAGAAAGAAAGGACTTGTAATAAGTTTGTAAATATTTTTGGGATCCCAACGGTTTAAAAGTTTAAAAGTATTACAAGTTTTATTTTTATTCCGATTAATTTAAAAGTTTAAATTCTCCGCTATTTTGATTAGTAATCCCTAATTAGGGGATTAGGATTCCATAAGCATTTTGGGTAGCGTGCCTAATTATTTAGGGCGTTACAAAATGGTTTCAGATGAATTCATACATTATGTACATATAATCATGAAATAAATCATGTGAACCATGCAACATTAAATGTTATTTCTGATCTATATTAATAAGTAAATCTGATTATATTGAAATGAGTTTTATTTAGGGCATAAAACCCAACAAACTCCCACTTGCACTAATATAAAACAAAAAGAGCATTTCAAATAATCTCAACACCTTGATATACAAATCAAGTGTAGTAGTAGTAAACTCCTCGTAATAGGATCTGAAAGGTTGAATTAAACACAACCTTTTCTCCACCATTACTCTTCCTTAATCACAAAATAATTGATAATGTGAAATTCCTCTCTACATGTCTACTCTCTTGGGATACTGGATTCTATACCTTTGGCAACTACTTCTTGGTTATTCAGGAAGTAACACTAGTAGTTAAGGCAATTTGGAATGGTGCCAAAAATGTATAGAACTTTCCTTAGACTGAATAAGTACCTTTCCTACAACTTTAACATTCAGTCCCTTTCTAGTAGACCTAGAGACTTCAGATAGGTTTTTACACTTTTCCAAAATCACTATTCCACCCCCAGAGTAATCACCATCTTAACAGAAAGATTTTCTAGCACAAAGGCAAATTTCGAAATCTGATATGGTGTAGTCTAAGAGTTTTAAACACACCCTTATAGACTAACATATAGTTCCTCTTCTTTATCTTAAGATTTACTTGATTGTCTTCCAATGTTCTTCTGATGGATTAATCTGATACCTACTCATTACTCCCACTCAACAGCAGGTGTCTGGTCTAAGGCATACAAAAGCATATCTAAGACCTCTCACTGTTGATTTAAGAAATTCTTTCATGGCTTTATCTTTTCTGGAATAGTTGAGACTTTTCCTTAGATAAATAAAATCTATGCATAAGAAGTTGTGAAGCTTCTATAGATTGCCATTAGAAAGAAAATACTTCAGCATCTTACTAAAGTAAGTTGCTTGCATTAGAGTAAGTAATTACCAGGTATACCATAAGCTATAGGTTTAGATAAACTCAAACCTATAATACTAGGAACAAGAAGTTTTGTTAAGTTTATTGAATAGACTTATAAACGAAAATTTCCTTTTATGTCCTTGTAATAGAAAACTTTAAGTTATTCCATGTGAATGGTTTAAACCATAGTTCTATTGGCTTTTCTTCTTAGTTTCTTATCTTGACAATCCATTACTTGTTTAAACTCACAATGGATTTTAATCACTAGTGTCTCCCAAGTCATAAGAAGGTGAGTTCCTAGAAACTCTCCCACTACGACAAGGTACCGTGAATTATGTCTAAGAAAACAAAATGGTATTAACCTCTTCGGTTGTGACAAGACAACAAAGGCAGTGGGATCATCATATGTCAAATAAGATGATAGAACACTTTTGGAGTCAAGAAATAAATATCTCCTTTATCTGCTACTTGATTTTCAGACTTAGTCATTATCTTAGAAAAGTAGTATTTGTTTGAACAAACACTTTCTTATCTATTGACTATGGGATGGTCCACCCCTAATCACTTAGAATAGCTAACAAACCATGGTTAACAGTTCTAGCTTTTCTTAAGATTTTGATTAGGTCATCCATGAATCTAGTAATGATTTACATTAAGTATACAACCATTACATCATTCTGAAATTGTATTACCATAGAAGGATTTAGGCAACGACTTGTAACTTATCATCAATATGAAAATCAAAATTTCTGGGGAGGTAAGTTTGGATATAATTCAAAAATCAATTTAATGATCTTTGAACTGCATATCTACTAACTATTTATCCACCCCTATCAGTTCGCAAGATCTTTAACCACTTACCTTAATGGTTTTCATTGCTAGAAATTAATAAAATTTTTCAAACATTTCAAATTTCTTTGCTTAAGGTATAATCTAGAGTGATCGTTTTAAGAATACAACGAAAAACGCATATCCACCCCTGAATGTACATCCATTTGCGAATGAGATGAACTACTTTCAGTGGATATAAGCATATTAACTCTTTGCAGAGATTGATCTTGTCAAAGACACTATGAACAAGATACAAATTGTTGGGTTTTATGCCCTAAATAAAACTCATTTCAATATAATCAGATTTACTTATTAATATAGATCAGAAATAACATTTAATGTTGCATGGTTCGCATGATTTATTTCATGATTATATGTACATAATGTATAAATTCATCTGAAACCCTTTTCACATACTTGATCCTGTTTTTTGTGTCGTCAACACATTGGAAAGTAAACATGACTATGTGAATAAAGTTTCCTAGATTTATCAGACATAGGGTTTTACTGATATGATAATCTACAACAGAGTTTACTTGCATTTGGAGAAATGCTATGTTCTTTCCAGAGCATTGGTTAAAGTAAAGCTCAGGTTGGATGCATGGAGTATGCATCGGAAGGGACCGATATTGAACTTTGACTTAGATTTATTAAACTTACCGTAATATCTATTCAAGTCAATATCACCTAGTTGATCCTAGATCAAATGATCTTAATCCTGATATGATTAGGCTCAATATCGAGAGGCTATTCGTGTTCTTTGATTTGTTAGTTAAGCCTACTTTTAGGTCAGGATGATACGTACATTTTGGGAACACGGTAGTGCTATTGAGTGGGAGCGCTAGCATAAACATGGAATCTATAACTTCTATCTGGCGAATAGTAAGCAAAGGATGATCTCCTTCGAGCTTGACCAAACGAACATAAATGGTGGAGTACTCATTTCACATAAGCTGAAATATCATTTATACGGGGTCAAGTGTTTTAAGGAATAAATACATTGTAGGGTGTAACGGTAATCTAATCCCTTTACAGTGTAGATCATTTATATAGAGGATCAGTGATCAAATTAGGATTATAACAATGGATAACTAATGATGTGTCTATATGGTGGAACATATAGAGCATTCTATATACTGAGAGTGCAATTCTAAGTTCTATGCGTGGATTCAACGAAGAATTAATAAGTTAGTGAATTTTAGTAACAAATTCTTGATCTACTTATTGGAAGCTCCTAAGAGTATAGACCCATGGTCCCCGCACTAGTTGAGATAATATTGCTTGTAAGACTCATGTAATTGGTTTTGATTAATCAATTATAATTCTCAAATTAGACTATGTCTATTTGTGAATTTTTCACTAAGTAAGGGTGAAATTGTAAAGAAAGAGTTTTAGGGGCATATTTGTTAATTATGATACTTTGTATGGTTCAATTAATAAATATGATAAATGACAATATTATTTAATAATTATTTATAGTTATTAAATAGTTAGAATTGGCATTTAAATGGTTGAATTAGAAAATTGGCGTTTTTGAGAAAATCAGATGCAGAAAAGACAAAACTACAAAATTGCAAAAAGTGAGGCCCAAATCCACTATTATAGGGCCGGCCACTTTTATAGGAATTTACCTCTCATATTTTCATTATTTTAATGCCAAATAATTCAAACCTGACCCTAGTGGAATGCTATAAATAGATAGTGAAGGCTTGAGGAAAATTACACTTAAATTTTCTATTTTTCCTTCAGAGAAAAACCTGAGCCTTCTCTCTCCCTATCTTTGGCCGAACCCATTCTCTTTCTCTTCCTCATTGAGATTTCAAAATTCTTAGTGTATGAGTAGTGCCCACACACAGCAAGTGATACCTGAATCATAGTGAGGAAGATCGTGAAGAAAGACTTTCAGCAAAAGGAGTTTCAGCATCAAAGATTCAGAGAAAGAGATCCAGGTTCAGATATTGATAATGCTCTGCTACAGAAAGGAATCAAGGGCTAGATATCTGAACGAAAGGAGTCATATAATTCCGCTGCACCCAATGTAAGGTTTCCTAAACTTTATATGTGTTTATTTCATCGTTTTAGAAAGTTCATATTTAGGGTGTTAATCAACATACTTGTGAGTAGATCTAAGACCTGGTAAAATAATTTCCAACAACTGGCCTCAGAGCCATGGTAATTGATTTACTTGCAAGAAATTTGGACTTTAAAACGATTGTTTGTTTGTTTTTGGATGGTATCATGTTGTATTGAGTGTTATTTGATGATTGATTGATGTTTGTGAATTTTCGTAAAAAATAATTGCGATTCTGTCTCTGAAATTATTTTTATTGGATAGTATGGAAAAAATTAAGCAAGTTACTTTTTTACAGAACTCAATTTCGATTTAATTTGAATTAGTTATGATTTTTGGAAGATTCAAAAAAATCGGAGTTGTGCTGAAATTTTCCTGCGATCGCGAAAACTGTCCGTACAGCTCACAATTTTTTCGTTTTTCTTCGATTTTTCATGCTTTCTCATGGAATTAACTTCCGATTTTTTGTATAGTTCTCTATTTATACTAATACTATTCCTAATTCAATTCTAATTATCATTATGAATTAATTTAATATTTTTTTAAATTTAATTCATGATATTAGTGTAATTTGAATTTGAAAATAGTTAGTATCTATCTTTTTTGCTTAATTATCTATCTTATTTTTAAATTTGATTATATCTTATCTTATTTTTAAGGTCAGATTTTAAATTTTTAAATTAATTTTTTTTTTAAATAATTTGACCTTATTTAAATTTAAAATAAGATAACTATAATCATGTAATTTTAAAAAGATGTAAGATATTTTGCTAACTTTTAAATTTTGTTATTTTATTTATTTAAATTAAATTTAAAATCTGAAAAACATATTTATTTATCTTTTTTAATTTTTTATTTAATTTTTATTTATAAAATAACATTTAAATTTTAAAAGTAGTTAGCAAATTTTGAAATGATATTTAGGTTGGTTGAAACCTAATTTTTCAAAATTGTAGGTTTAATTTTAAATTATTTTTTTTAAAAAATTTCGAATTTTACAAAATTTTTTTTCAATTTTTCGATTTTTTTTTTTTTATTTAATTAATTATTTTCGAAAATAATTATTTATTTAAAATTAAATAAATCCTACATCCAACTATCCAGCTAACCTTGTTGCAGGAGTATGTGTTTTAACTTGTGTGTAAGTTTTCAAAACCTATTATTACTTGATTGCAAATAGCCATGGTTACTTTTTGCCAGATCTAATGATCTGATGGCTCCCTTGGTCAAGATAATAATTTGTAACAGGTAAATTTACAATCTTCTTTCATCTGTGTATAACCTAGCAACATGATAGGACCCATCCAAAGTGTGCCTGTGTGAGCCTATATGTTTAATTTTATTATAGATGCATATAGGTTGTTGTTGCTAAAATAAATTATCATAGTTCTTGATAGAATTTATTTAGGCCCATTTAGTTATTGGGCTTATTCAATTAATAACAGTTGTTCTTATTAAGGTTAAATTCCTCTCTTTTGGGCCTTGTGTGAGAGTTGGGAGCCATAGAAGTGGGTACGACATACTGAACCCAGCACCCCCTCACATGAACCACCCCAATTGTGAAGGCCCATTTGCCTGATTTGAATAACTGTACTAGGTTAATTAAACTAGTTTAACCTGTTAATTCCATTTTTGGCATATTTAATTGACAAAAATATTTTATTATTCTTTGTATATTTCGGCTGGCTTTTATTGATATGGTTTCCATATTTGTGTAAATCTAAACTTTGAAGGAAAGTTGACTAGCTTTCCTATTTATGGAAATTGAGGTAAAAATGGTAAGTTTTGATTACACATTGATTCTTTGCTAACCAGCTGTTATTCTGATCTTGTGTTGAGTTTCCCATTTTCTAAGATCAGGTTTCTTGAAGAGAAAACCGGAGCTAAACTTTCCTTTTCTATAAAAGGAAAGTTGTAGTTACTGCCCACGATTCTGTAGGTACAGAAACGGAAATTCCCGGACCGATTGAAGAATTATTTTAGTGGAAGTTTCTAGTGGGTTGAGGTCTTGTTCGCACCGAATGTGTCGTCTATGAGATGTATATTCATTATAAATACATCTTATAGCTGCTAGGTTTTGTATCTCTTTCACACACTTAGAATTATATTCATATCTTAAGGAAAGAGTGTCTTTGTTATGTTAACTCTTTTATTCACTTTCATATCATAAGAAAAGAGTGTCTTTGTTTTGTAGAGAAGAGTTGTTCTACTCTTACTCTGTTTATTTATTGTTTGTATTGTCTTGAGTCTGTATTCAAGTCTACAACGAAGAAGAACATCAGTGCACCTTCGGGAGAAGGTATTTACAAGCTTTCGGGAGATTGCTTTTGAAGTCTTGCATCGGGATGATACAAGCACACAACCTTCGGGAGATGGTTGTATAGGCTTTCGGGAGATAGCCTTTAAGCCTTGAATCGGGAGGATTCAAGCACTCTTCAAGGTGATCGAAGGGAGTTCGAGCTCTTGGAGTTTTATCAAGATTCGGTTAGTAGGTGGAATACATCAAGCTTGCGGCATACAATAAGAGGGAGTCTATTTATGCATAAGTCAATTACTTTGTATTTTTGATACCGATCTAATGAATCTTATCTCTGGGCGTGGCCCCGTGGACTAGTAACAATCTGAAAGGATTGTTGAAACCACGTATAAAAATCTTGTGTGTTTTTACTTTTATGCACTGTTTGTTTTTCTGGGTTTCTCTGGAGTTACAGAGTTGTATTCTGTAACTACGGAAAAACTGTTTTCAGTACCAGTTTCATTATTCCGCATTTAATTAATCACTTAATTAAATAATCAAACTGGGAATATTAAAATACGGAATTTCAATTGGTATCAGAGCAAGTCACTAAATTCTTAGTGAGATCTTGAGGTTATTCCGTTTAACTTGTTTTGTGTGAGGTGTCCTTGTTTGCAGAAGGAAGTTCTATCTCTAGACCTCCTCTATTGAATGAGTCGAATTATCCTTATTGGAAGGTCAGAATGAGAGCATTCATCAAATCGCAAGATGAGAAGGCATGGAGAGCTATTCTTACAGGTTGGTCTCAACCTACTGAAAATGATGAAAAAGGTAATACTCAGGTAAAATCTGAACTCAGTTGGACCACTGAAGATGAAAAATTGTCTGGTTATAATAATAAGGCTTTACATGCTATTTTTAATGGTGTTGGTGAAGGCTTTATTAAATTAATCTCATCTTGTGAATCTGCAAAGGAAGCATGGGAAATCCTTCAAATTCAATTTGAAGGTACTCCTGATGTAAAGAGATCACGATTTACCATGTTGCAAACTAGATTTGATGAATTGAGAATGTCAGATACTGAAACTTTAAATGATTTTTATGAAAGATTATCTGATATTTCTAATGAGTTCTTTGCCTTGGGAGAAAAATTAGATGAATCTGTCTTGGTTCGAAAAATTGTTCGAGTTCTTCCTGACAGGTTTGATACAAAATTGCTTGCAATGGAAGAGGCAAAAGATTTTGGCAAAATGAAGGTTGAGGAACTCATGGGATCTGTAAGAACTTTTGAGTTGAATCAACAGATCAAGAAAAAGAGTAAGCAAAGTTTCTCGAATGAGAAAATCAAAGGTAATGCTTTCAATGATTCTGAAATTATTGTTTCTGATGATGAAAATGATGATGAAATGGCCTTGTTAGCAAAAAATTTCCAAAGATACATGAAATCTGTTGGAAATAAAATGAACTTTTCAAAGAACTCAAATGGTAACATTTCAAGTAACAATCCCTCTAAACCTTTTTCATCTAACAAAAGTATTCGTTGCAGAGAGTGTGAAGGGTATGGTCATATTCAATCTAAATGTGCCAATACCATAAAGAAAAATAAAAGAGACTGAATGTTACCTGGAGTGATGATTCTGAGAGTAGTGAGGATGAAAAAGAAAAAGTTGTCCTAACAAGTGTTTTGTCAAGAAATTTTCAGGAAAAAGGAAAGAGCATTTGCTTGAACAACATCCTGATCAATGACAACAAGGAAGAATCCAGATCTGAATCAGATGAGTCAGAAATTGATGAGGATTCCATGGTTGAATCCTACAAGGTAATGTTTGGAAAGTGGTTGGAAACTTGTGCTGAAAATCGCTCCCTGGTTAAAGATAATAAAATTTTGTGTAACAACATTAATGAGTTGGAAGATAAACTCAAATGTTGTGAATCTGAATTGTCTTTAAAAGAGTCAAAGATTATTTCTTTAACCAAGGAAATTGATAACATTAAAAAGAATGTTAAAATGCTAAATCCAGGTTCCACCATCTTTGAAAAAATTCAAAAATCTGGCCAAACCAATCATGCTGAGCTGGGTTATGTTCCAAATCAACCTGTTTCTAATACTACTAATAGTTTTGTTTCTGGAAGAACTGTTTCTACCTCGCAGGTTTCTGTCTCTACAGCAAAGCACTCTGCTATTATAGAAAAGAAGCAGCACGGTAAGTTTGACAATTTCAAAGGGACTGGAAGACGTTTCATTCCTATTTGCCATTTTTGTGGAGTAAAAGGTCACATTCGACCTAAATGCATAACCATGCTTAACATGTTTAAATCTAATTACATTGGAAATAAACATGTTTTACAAAAACAAAAATGGGTTGTCAAAAACAAATGCTTGGTAGGTTCTACTTGTTTTAAAACTGCTGCTTCTAACATGTGGTATTTTGATAGTGGTTGTTCTAGACACATGACAGGTGAAAAAGAATTTCTTGAGAACATTAGACCAATGCAGTGTGAAGAAGTTACTTTTGGTAACGGTCTTGTTGGAAAAGTCATAGGGATAGGAACCCTCAATTTCGAAGGGCTTCCTAGACTGAAGAATGTCATGTTGGTTGATGGACTAAAAGCTAATCTTCTTAGCATTAGTCAAATTTGTGATCAGGATTATACTGTGAGCTTTGATAGTAATAATTGTTATGTGTATAATATTCTTGATGAAATTGTCTTGCAAGGGTTCGAATCTAATGATAACTGTTACACCATCACTACCTATGCTACTTGTCATTCTGTTATTGATAACACCACCGATTTATGGCATGAAAAACTTGGTCATATTCATTTTAAAAATCTGAGGAGATTGTCTAATGCAGGAATTGTTCGAGGATTACCTAAATTAGGTAAGGAGTCTTTGGGAAAATGTGGACCATGTCAGCTTGGTAAGCAACTGAAAATTTCTCATAAGAGTGTTTCTGATGTGAATACTTCCAGAGTTCTCGAACTCCTACATATGGACTTAATGGGTCCAATCCAGGTTGAAAGCTTGAATGGTAAGAGGTATATTTTTATGTGTGTTGATGATTTCTCTTGGTTTTCATGGGTAGAATTTTTTAGAGAAAACATTGATACTTTTGATGTTTTTAAGTATCTTTGCTCGAAATTAAAAGTTCAAAAAGATTGCAACATTGGTAAGATAGTTTGTGGTAAGAGTAATCATGGAAAAGATTTTGAAAATACTGTGTATGGTAAATTCTGTAAATCTTATGGTATTTTTCATAATCTTTCTGCTCCTAAAATCCCACAACAAAATGGAGCGATTAAGGATTCCCACCTTCTTGATCATGTTTTAGACAAGGCTTTGTATGGCTTGAAACAAGCACCCCGTGCTTGGTATGAGCGTCTATCTAAGTTTTTACACTCTCATGGTTATAGAAAAGGAAATGTTATAAAAACACAGTTCATCACACACATTCAATTTGATATTATTTTTTCATATGTTGATGATCTTGTTTTTGGAACTACTTCTAACTCTGAAGTGCAGGTTTTTGTTTCCCAAATGCAAAAGGAGTTCGAAATGAGTATGGTAGGTGAACTCACTTATTTTCTCGGTCTTCAAGTGAAGCAATCAGATGAGGGAACTTTTGTCACTCAAAGCAAGTATGCAAAGAATTTGGTGAAAAAGTTTGGTCTTGAGAAAGCCAAACATACCAACACTCCCATGAGCACAACTTTGAAATTAAGCAAAGATGAACAAGGAGTAAAGGTAGATCAAACTTTGTATCGAAGTATGATAGGTAGTTTGCTTTATCTTACTGCTAGTCGTCCTGACATTTGTTATAGTGTTGGTGTTTGTGCACAATATCAGGCAAATTCCATGAAATCCCATCTTTCTGCTGTGAAAAGAATCATTCGCTATGTAAATAGCACTATTGATTTTGGGATTTGGTTTTCAAAAGACACTAATTCTAACCTTGTTTGCTTTAGTGATGCTGATTGGGCAGGTAATGCAGATGATAGAAAAAGTACTAATGGTGGATGTTTCTATCTTGGAAACAATCTGGTTTCATGGCATAGCAAGAAGCAAAACTCAATCTCTCTGTCCACAGCTGAGGCTGAGTACATTGCGGCGGGTAGTTGTTGTACCCAGTTGTTATGGATGAAACAAATGATGGCTGATTATGGGTTTGATTTGAAAACTTTAACCATCTTTTGTGATAACACTAGTGCTTTAAACATTTCTAAGAATCCTGTTCAACACTCTCGCACAAAGCACATAGAAATTCGTCATCACTTTATTAGAGAGCTTGTGGAAAATAAAATTCTTGTCTTAGAATATGTTGAAACTAGCAAACAAATTGCAGATATTTTTACTAAAGCTCTTGACTCGATCCGATTTATTTCTCTAAGGAAATCCTTAGGGGTTTGTACTGTTTAATGCTTTTGTTTTTCATAATCCTTGATACTTGAGTTGTCTTAGAGTTCATAATGTCTTGTCTTTGTCCTAGAAGAAAATTTCAACCTTATAAGAATTTCAGTCATTATTTTATTGCTAATGTTGTAATATTATGATGTCATACAGGTTTGTCAGGAAAATTGTCACTCCTCACAGGAATATTCAGGTTCATCAAACAGTGTCATGTAAGCTACCATTTTCGAATAATGTTGTTCAAAAACTGCGTGTTCAAGCTCTATTGGATGAATAGAGCTACCTATCTCAATGTGTGAAAGCCATCTCTGAGTAAGTTGGAACTATGTAATTAGGAATTATGTAGAAGATACGCTACCATTGAAAAGGGCTACCATGGAGGTAGTGTGACAGCGTCTCCTATGGGTACATTTTATCAGAAAAAGTCTTTTTGACAAATTGGGCAATGTTCCCTGCTTACACTTTCACACACTAATGCTTGACACAGTTTGTGGTAAAAATTGTTTATTCTCGAAAATGGTGTTATAAAGCTGTTACATACTGTTTGATGTGCTTTAATATTCTTGGTGACGGAGTCAATTTTTCCTGTGAACCAGTATGACCTCATTCTATTACTTCATTAGTTTGATAAAATAAATTCTGATTATTCTTATGAGTTTGATTTTTTCATCAGGGACAAAGACAAATGGACATTGTGAATTCTAGTTGCAAAAATATCAAGGTTATTTTATTTTTTTGTCTTTTAATCAAAAAATAAAAAAAAAAATTAAAAAAAAATAAAAAAAAGGGTTCGTGATCGAGTTGTCAAGTGAGCTTTGTTAAAAATTCTTGTTATTTTTTGTTATGTTTCATTATGTTCTTAGACATAATTTTTTGCTCTTAACTGGTGATTAGTGCTTTTTGTGTCTTTGTGTGTTCTCTTGTTCATTATTTACAATTTTTCTTTGGGGGGCATTTTTTGAAAAAATAAAAGAAAAGGGGGGGCATATTTTTTGAATCCTTGTAAATTTATTTTCTTTTATTTTTTTTCATTTTATGGAAACATGTTTTAATTGTATTTATTTATTTAGAATGTTTCCTTTATTTGTGGAGATTTGGTCTTTTTGGTGTGTATAGGAAATTTATACTTAAATAATTAATTATTTTTTGTTTCTTTTTTGGTGGCAATTTCGGTTTTGGTAAGGGTTTTTAAATTCTTAGATTTTGTGGGGATTTTTGGTTTCCTTTTTCCATTTAAGGAAACATTGACCAAATTTTGAAAAACCTTTTTTGGTTTCCTTTTTTCCTCTCCCCACGTGGTGATTAAGGTAAGTAAGTTACTTTCCTTTTTCCATTTTCTTTTTTATTGGGTAATTAAAATTGAAATGCTATATATGTTCAACCACCCATTCACCCACGATCACCACTCTCTTCTCTTTTCATTTTTTTTCAAAGGCTAAAAATCTCAAGGAGAATCCCCCTTCGGTCTCTTCCTCGGATTCTGAACCAGAAGAAAGTGAGGAGGATCATGATTCAGAGGGCTTGTCCGATTCTAGTGAAGAACCAGAAACTGAGCCTGTCACTACAGAACCTGTTCCAGTCCCTCCTGCTGTTCCGAAGAAGGACAAAGGAAAAAGGCCCATTGTCTCTCCAAATCCTGTTCTTCCACAGAAAAGAAAGAGGCCCTCTGGTATTTCTCTTGATAACTTCAAGCCCCACTCTCATTATTTTTGTTATAATGATCATGCTAGAGATATGAAATTCTATGAGAATAGGAATTTTACTGTGGAGAAAAATTTTAATGTTATTGCTCATAAGCCTTTTGGAGTGTATAACATGTTGAAAGAAAGACAATGGGTAGATACCTTGATCGGTTTTGATGGGTATGTGGATAGAATTGTGAAGGAATTTTATGCTAACATCACTGATGAGTTTCTCGATGAGGACTCTTTCATGTTTGGCAAAGTTTTTGTCAGAGGACACTGGTATTCCTTTACTGTGAAGGATGTTGCTGAGGCTCTCAATTTGCCTATGGGAATTGAGCTAACTGATGTGGAGTTTGATTGTCAAAAGGTGTTCGGTTATCTCTCCGGTGATAATGAAATTGAACTCTCCGACACCATGCATATGTCTCAACTCACCTATCAACATGCTGCTCTCATGAGGTTTGCCCTATCCAATTGGTTTCCTTGCTCCAATCCGGTAAATGTTCCAAATGAACTTGCTTTCTTTTTGTATAAAGTTTCAATTGGTGCTAAAATTGATTTGGCTTTGTTCATGTTTTTTTTTGTCATCTTTGGCTCCTTGATAGACAAAAAGGGGGAGTAGTACTTATTTTTTTTTTTGGATTTTGTGTTACAACTCTGGATCCTTGTTTTTAGGGGGAGTTGTCTTGTTTGTGGTTTGTGCACTTTTCCGTTGAAAAAGTTGCTGTGTTTTCGGTTTGTAAGCTTTTCCGTCCAAAAAAAATTCTTTGTTTTATGTGTTAGAGAGCTTTCATGCAGGGGGAGTATTTTCTATACTCTTGTATCTTTAAAAAGCTTTTTGCTTTGGTTTCTAACACTTGATGCAGGTTTTCTCATAATAAAATGTTTTGTCAATCAAAGTGCCAAAGGGGGAGATTGTTAATTCCATTTTTGGCATATTTAATTGACAAAAATATTTTATTATTCTTTGTATATTTCGGCTGGCTTTTATTGATATGGTTTCCATATTTGTGTAAATCTAAACTTGGAAGGAAAGTTGACTAGCTTTCCTATTTATGGAAATTGAGGTAAAAATGGTAAGTTTTGATTACACATTGATTCTTTGCTAACCAGCTGTTATTCTGATCTTGTGTTGAGTTTCCCATTTTCTAAGATCAGGTTTCTTGAAGAGAAAACCGGAGCTAAACTTTCCTTTTCTATAAAAGGAAAGTTGTAGTTACTGCCCACGATTCTGTAGGTACAGAAACGGAAATTCCTGGACTGATTGAAGAATTATTTTAGGGAAGTTTCTAGTGGGTTGAGGTCTTGTTCAGACCGAATGTAAGCTGTCTATGAGATGTATATTCATTATAAATACATCTTATAGCTGCTAGGTTTTGTATCTCTTTCACACACTTAGAATTATATTCATATCTTAAGGAAAGAGTGTCTTTGTTATGTTAACTCTTTTATTCACTTTCATATCATAAGAAAAGAGTGTCTTTGTTTTGTAGAGAAGAGTTGTTCTACTCTTACTCTGTTTATTTGTTGTTTGTATTGTCTTGAGTCTGTATTCAAGTCTACAACGAAGAAGAACATCAGTGCACCTTCGGGAGAAGGTATTTACAAGCTTTCGGGAGATTGCTTTTGAAGTCTTGCATCGGGATGATACAAGCACACAACCTTCGGGAGATGGTTGTATAGGCTTTCGGGAGATAGCCTTTAAGCCTTGAATCGGGAGGATTCAAGCACTCTTCAAGGTGATCGAAGGGAGTTCGAGCTCTTGGAGTTTTATCAAGATTCGGTTAGTAGGTGGAATACATCAAGCTTGCGGCATACAATAAGAGGGAGTCTATTTATGCATAAGTCAATTACTTTGTATTTTTGATACCGATCTAATGAATCTTATCTCTGAGCGTGGCCCCGTGGACTAGTAACAATCTGAAAGGATTGTTGAAACCACGTATAAAAATCTTGTGTGTTTTTACTTTTATGCACTGTTTGTTTTTCTGGGTTTCTCTGGAGTTACAGAGTTGTATTCTGTAACTACGGAAAAACTGTTTTCAGTACCAGTTTCATTATTCCGCATTTAATTAATCACTTAATTAAATAATCAAACTGAGAATATTAAAATACGGAATTTCATAACCTAATAAAATTGATTAGCAACATAATTAATTTCATTTATTTTGAAATTAATTTAAGAAAAATATAGTTTAAAGAATTCTTTATTCTAAGCTAAACTATATGTATTTTCTTGTATTTTATTAAATATAGAATTATAACCATCTAGATTCTTTCTGGAGCTTAATTTAATTTTTTCATTAAATATTCCTATTTAAGTTGATATTTAGTTATCTACAACTAACCAACTTAAATCTGAATATCTTTTGAATTTCAAATTTCAAAATTAAGTTAAGGAATTTTAGGCATTGGTTATTAAGATTCTTTAGATATTTTTTAAGTTAATATCTTTTCGAATATTAACTTATAATGGAATATTTTAAATATTTTTTAAGTTAATATCTTTTCGAATATTAACTTAAAATGGAATATTTTTTTAAATTAAGTGGTTACACCTTAATTTTTGATATTTAATTAAATTTAAATTTGAAAATATTTAAGTTCTAGATTTTTTCTAATATAACTTAAATTTTCTAGATAGTTATTTCTAGACTACTTATTATTTCTAATATTAAATAGGAAAATATTATACATTGTGAAATTAATTATTTAAATAATTAATTTTGGTACAATTTATTTTAAGTATATTTTTTCCTAGTATTAAACTAGAGATTAATAATTAAGCCTTCCCTACACTTAATTATTTATTTCTTGAATTTAATACATTTAATTAATTTGAAAATTAAATATCTAAGTTGATTTTCATCATGATACTTAAATATTTCTTTTTCATGACACTTAATTAAATAGAAATTATTTTTAGTTGAAATTTATTTTTTCAACTAAATTTAAATAATTTTCAAAATATATTTTTTTTCTTTATTTTATTAATCAAATTTCGAAATTGCATTTCTTAAATGCTGGAATTTCAAATTTTATTTGAAAAATAGATTAAGTTGTAAATTAATTATTTATTTTAATTAATTCTTGGATCAACTTAAATCAATGATTTTTTCATTTATTGATTAATTTAAAATAAATTGAATTAAAGTATATTATTAGAAATTGAATAAATTAGTCAAAGGAAAATCTAGATAGATGATATTTTTGCTTGAAGTATTTTTCTAGTGTATTTAATTAAATAGAAAATTAATATTTAAGTTGATTTTCATCATCATACTTAAATATTTGAAATTTTTTTTTATATATTTAATTAAATAGGAAAATTATATTTTTTGTTGTAAATTAATTTTATTAATTAATTTTGGACCAACATTAAATTAGAATAATTTTTCCAGGATTAATTTTTTATTTTAACATGCATTTTCGAAAATTGTGTCCTTGAATACTTTAATTTTTCGAAATGCAATATATATTTATAGAAAATTAAATTTGAGTTGTAAATTAATTTAAATTAATTTTGTAACAACTTAAATTGAATATTTTTCTAAATATTTATTGGAAATTATTACTAAGATGGAAATAATTCATGTTATTTTCATATCCATCTAAGTAAAATTTATAAATATTAAATTAAAATTTATATTTAGAATTTTTCATTCTAAATTGGAAATTTTAATAAATATATATATTTAAAATAAATAGATTGAATAAAGAGAATCAAAGAAAATACAACTCTCTTTAAATAATGAGCTTTATTATCAAGAGACATTCGATCTCCATTGTGGGTTTTACACCGCGTTTGTTTTAGTGAGTAATCCTCCCTAATGGAGGAACGTTCATTAGCAATTTCGCACCGTTTAATCTCGAATGATAAGTAGTTTGTAAGTATTTTCTATGGTATGGATCACCCTAATGGTGGCGACCATACTTGACTTGCAAATTGCGAAACAATGGTGGAAGCTCGTAAGATAGAATTGCCTTGACTCTCGCCTAAACGGGACAACGCTGAATTCCAATCTTGATCGAATAAACGGTTGCTAGAATGTTTAACATTTTAGATGAGCTGACAACTCTATTCAATGAATGGCAGCTTTGACTCTCGCCTAAACGGGACACTGATATCAGTTTGTTGAAAACCTTGGAAATTCAAAAGATATTCAGATTTAAGTTGATTAGTTATAGATAACTAAATATCAACTTAAATAGGAATATTTAATGAAAAATTTAAATTAAGCTTCAGAAAGAATCTAGATGGTTATAATTCTATATTTAATTAAATACAAGAAAATACATATAGTTTAGCTTAGAATAAAAAATTCTTTAAACTATGGTTTTCTTAAACTAATTTCAAAATAAATGAAATTAATTAAGTTGCTAATCAATTTTATTAGGTTAAACTAATTTAATTAACCTAGTACAGTTATTCAAATCAGGCAAATGGGCCTTCACAATTGAGGTAGTTCATGTGAGGGGGTGCTGGGCTCAGTATGTCGTACCCACTTCTATGGCTCCCAACTCTCACACAAGGCCCAAAAGAGAGGAATTTAACCTTAAAATGAACAACTGTTATTAATTGAATAGGCTCACTACTAAATGAGCCTAAATAAAATCTATCAGTTATGATATTTTATTTAGCAACAACAACCTATATGTATCTATAACAGAAATTAAACATATAGGCTCACACATGCATACACATTTGGATGGATCCTATCATGTTGCTAGGTCATACACAGATGAAAGAAGTTTGTAAAAATTACCTGTTACAAATTATTTACTTGATCTATCATCAATTGAACCATTGGTTAAAATTAGATCATTGGATCTATCATCAAGTTAACCAAGGCAATTTAGATCAAGCAATAATAGGTTTTAAAAAACTTACAAACAAGCTAAAACACATACTCCTGCAACAACAACCTATATGCATCTTTAATGAAATTAAACACATAGGCTCACACAGGCACACAATTTGGATGGATCCTATCATGTTGCTAGGTTATACACAGATGAAAGAAGATTGTGAATATATACCTGTTACAAATTATTTACTTGACCAAGAGAGCCATGAGTTAAAATCAAATCATTGGATCTGTCAACAAGTTAACCATGACTATTTGCAATCAAGCAATAATAGGTTTTAAAAAACTTACAAACAAGCTAAAACACATACTCCTGCAACAAGGTTAGCTGGATAGTTAGATGTATGATTTATTTAATTTTAAATAAATAATTTCGAAAAATTAATTAAATAAAAAAAATTATTTTCGAAAATAATAAAATAAAATTTAAAAATTTCGAAATTAAAAAAAATATTTAAAATTAAACCTACAATTTTGAAAAATTAGGTTTCAACCAACCTAAATATCATTTCAAAATTTGCTAACTACTTTTAAAAATTTAATGTTATTTTATAAATAAAAAATTAAAAAAGATAAATAAATATCTTTTTCAGATTTTAAATGTAATTTAAATAAATAAAATAACAAAATTTAAAAGTTACCAAAAAATCTTACATCTATTTAAAATTACATGATTATAGTTATCTTCTTTTAAATTTAAATAAGGTCAAATTATTTAAAAAAAAAATTAATTTAAAATTTTAATATCTGACCTTAAATTTAAAAATAAGATAAGATATAATCAAATTTAAAAATAAGATAGATAATTAAGCAAAAAAGATAGATATTTACTATTTTTCAAATTCAAATTACACTAATATCATGAATTAAATTTAAAAAATATTAATTAATTTAATTATGATAATTAGAATTGAATTAGGAATAGTAAATGTATAAATACAGAACTACACAAAAAATCGGAAGTTAAATCCATGAAATAACATGAAAAATCGAAGAAAAACGAAAAAAATGCGAGCTGTACGGACAGTATGCTTCAGCATACTGTCCGCGCGCGCTCAAAGGGCTGCATGGGCGAGAAATCACGGCGCAATGGGAGGCTGCATGATTTCCACGCGCGCGTGGTGCACTGACACCACCCCGATATTTTCGAAACTTCAAAAAATCATAACTGCCTTCAAAAAAAAAAATCATAACTAATTCAAATTAAATCGAAATTGAATTCTGTAAAAAGGTAAATTGCTTAATTTTTTCCATACTATCCAATAAAAATAATTCCAGAAACAGATATTCAATTATTTTTCACGAAAATTAACAAACATCAATCAATCATCAAATAACACTCAATACAACATGATACCATCCAAAACATCAAACAATCGTTTTAAGTCATAATTTCTTGCAAGAAAATCAATTATCATGGCTCTGATGCAAGTTGTTGGAAATTATTTTACCAGGATCTTAGATCTACTCACAAGTATGTTAATTAACACCCTAAATATGAACTTTCTAAAACGATGAAATAAACACATATAAAGTTTAGTAAACCTTATATTGGGTGCAGCAGAATAATATGACTCATTCCGTTCAGATATCTAGCCCTTGATTCCTTTCTGTAGCAGAGCATTATCAATATCTGAACCTGGATCTCTTTCTCTGATTCTTTAGTGCTGAAACTCCTTCTTGTTGAAAGTCTTTCTTCACGATCTTCCTCACTATGATTGAGGTATCACTTGCTGTGTGTGGGCACTACTCTAACACTAAGAATTTCGAAATCTTTAGGAAGAGAGAGAGAGGGAGTGGTCGGCCAAAGATAGGGAGAGAGAGAGGCTCAGTTTTTTCTGAATAAAAAGTGTAAAATTTTAGTGTAAATTTCCTGAAGCCTTCACTATCTATTCATAGCATTCCACTAGGGTTAGGTTTAAATTATTTGGCATTAAAATAATGAAAATATCAGAGGGAAAACCCTACAAAAGTGGTCGGCCATGCAATGTGGATTTGGGCCTCACTTTTTACAATTTTGCAGTTTTATCTCTTCTGCATCTAATTTTCTCAAAAACGCCAATTTTCTAATTCAACCATTTAAATGCCAATTCTAACTATTTAATAACTGTAAATAATTATTAAATAATATTGTCATTTATCATATTTATTAATTGAACCATACAAAGTATCATAATTAACAAATATGCCCCTAAAACTCTTTCTTTACAATTTCGCCCTTACTTAGTGAAAAATTCACAAATAGACATAGTCTAATTTGAGAATTATAATTGATTAATCAAAACCAATTATATGAGTCTTACAAGAAATATTATCTCAACTAGTGGGGGGACCATGGGTCTATATAACCGAGCTTCCAATAAGCAGATCAAGAATTTATAACCTAAATTCACTGACTTATTAATTCTTCGTTGAATCCACGCATAGAACTTAGAATTGCACTCTCAGTATATAGAATGCTCTATATGTTCCACCATATAGACACATCATTAGTTATCCATTGTTATAATCCTAATTTGATCAATGATCCTCTATATGAATGATCTACACTGTAAAGGGATTAGATTACCGTTACACCCTACAATGTATTTAATCCTTAAAACACTTAACCCCGTATAAATGATATTTCAGCTTATGTGAAATGAGATCTCCACCATTTATTTTCGTTTGGTCAAGCTCGAAGGAGATCATCCTTTACTTACTATTCGCCAGATAAAAGCTATAGATTCCATCTTTATGTTAGCGCTCCCACTCAATTGCACTACCGTGTTCCAAAATGTACGTATCACCCTGACCCAAAAGTAGGCTTAACTAACAAATCAAAGAACACGACCAGCCTCTCGAGATCGAGCCTAATCATAACAGGATTAAGATCATTTGATCTAGGATCAACTAGGCGATATTGACTTGAATAGATATTACGGTAAGTTTAATAAATCTAAGTCAAAGTTCAATATCGGTCCCTTCCGATGCATACTCCATGCATCCAACCTGAGCTTTACTTTAACCAATGCTCTGGAAAGAACATAGCATTTCTCCAAATGCAAGTAAACTCTGTTGTAGATTATCATATCAGTAAAACCCTGTGTCTGATAAATCTAGGAAACTTTATTCACATAGTCATGTTTACTTTCCAATATGTTGACAACACAATAAACAGGATCAAGTATGTGAAAAGGGTTTCAGATGAATTTATAAATCAAATAGACAAGCAATTGATAACATGAACCAAAACATACACAAATGAATGAAAAATACTTCTGTTTCTTTATTGATGTTGAATAAACTGGATTACATTGAAATGAAGTTTTATTTAGGGCATAAAACCCAACACTTATAACATCTGGGTCGAATATGACCCATCCTGTTACAGAAGTGACACACTGGGATGAATCTCTCCATTTGAGATATATTCTCTAGGGCAATTCTTCTTCCATCGAACTTCACCTTTGTAGGTCCAGATGGAATATGGAATTTTCTAGTGGGGTTTGAGGACTCAGATGTCGAGGGAAGTGATGATTGCTTGTTAGCTTTAGAAGAAGTGGAAACCCCATCATCCCCATATTCAACAGAATGATGACTTTGAGCCATGAAAGCCACTACTTGTTTATCCTCATCAAAACTTTTGCTTGCAACATAATCTTTTTCTTCGTCACTATCGCTCCAGGTGGCAACAAAGGCATTCTTCTTTTTGAGAGTGTTGGCACACTCAGCCTGAATGTGTCCAAAGCCATCATATTCTCTACATTATATGCTCATGCTCTTATTGTCATTGAGTTGCTGACCATGCTTGAAGTTCCCCGCAAGATTTCTATTGGGAACATTTTCTTTACCCCTAGAAAAAATCTTCTTCTACTTCTTTTTCAATAATTTTGCATAGTTCTTGGTTAGGAGATCTATAGTTTCATCTGAGAAACCAGCAAACACATATGGGACAAACTTCTTTTATTCCTTGTGAATGAATGCAAGATTGTTGTCCCCTTTTTCTTTGTTCACACCCTTCTGCTTTTTTTCTTTCTTCCACATTATTAATGAAATTTCATAATTCTACAAGGATCCAATCAGTTCATCAAGATCTAGTTCCTCGGTGTTTTTCATTTCTTCAATGGAGGTTACTTTAGACATAAATCTCCTAGGCAGAACTCCAAGAACTTTACGAACCAACATTGCATTTGAATAAGTCTCTCCTAAAGAATAAGACTCATTTGATATGTCACACAATTTAGCATGGAACTCAGCCACCATTTCTTCTTCCTCCATTGATAAATTCTCAAATGCTTTTGCCAAAGCATAAAGACAAGATTTATTTACTGCATCCGTTCCTTTATTTTTTATTCGCATTTTTTCCCAAGCCTTTTGGCCATCTCATTATTCGCAATGACCTTCAATTGATTTGTGAGCACTGCATTGAACAGAGCATGCATGGCCTTTGAATTAAAATTGGCCCTATTCATCTCATTTAGAGTCCACAAGCTCATAGGTTTTGGTTTGGTGACACCATTTTTAATCACCATTGGGCATGTCCAACCATCTTCAATGGCCATCCAAACTCTTTCATTCACTTCCTTCAAGAATGCCCCCATTTTGGTTTTTCAGTATAGGTAATTGTCACCTTCCAGCATTGGGGGTCGAGATGTGGACCCTCCTTCTCTGAACATCTCGATTCATGCACGAATAAGGAAAAACAAAACAAAGATTAAAAGTAGTATACTCCTAGAGACGTGTTTGGAGAGAGGGTTAGTTCCAACTGGCTGTTACAAAAAGGAAACAAAATGCAGAAAAATTAAGAATTGCAAAAACAATAAATTTTAGTACAACACAGCTTGTAAGAACCCTAAGGATTAATATTTCTAATATAAAAAGCCCGCTCTGATACCAATTGTATACCCCAAGTTTTCAATAACCTATCTTTTTCTATTAAGGTTGATTTTATCTTAATTTAAACATGAAAGTTAAGATCTAAAATATAACAATCAACACACAAAATTACAAGCTTCATCTGTACTGGAAACTGATCACCCGAGCCGACTAGTGCTTGAGCTCCCCGAACCAGGGTAATAACCTTCACTATATCAAAAAATATTTGTACAGTAACCAATCTAAATTACAATAGAAAAACAAACCAATCTTTAAAGTAGTGAACTTTTACCCTAAATAACCAAATCCCTTGGTTATGAATGCAAGATTCCTTTGCTTCTTGTTTGTTGAAATCTCTTCAACGAAGCTCTAGATTTGAACACCATCAAATCTGCAATGCCAAGTCTTAGCTGAAATCCCTTCAACTCTCACTACTTGACTTCAGGACTTGCTCTGAAACTTCAACCCACAACAATAGAGTTTCTTGCTAGTACTTACAGTGAAACACATAGACGAAACATGAAAGAAAAAAACGAAGCCCTAATCTCCGATCATAAAGGTTAGTCAAAATAGTAACAATAAAAGGTATTTATACCCAGCTAAATAAATAAACTCGAAGTAGACAGCTGGGCAATTAAATACCCAAAATATCTTACTAATGTGGACTATCACTAACAGTATAAACTCCAGACGTAACACCACGAACTCCAAATGCAACTGGACCTAATTTGTCACTACAAAAATTATTGGTTCTTACAATATATAAATCTATTTGTATTGGGCGGGTTGATATATTTTCAATCCACCTAATATATTGATTGGGAGGTTTGATTTTTCGTTTAGGTTATTCAGGTTGCATTTTTCGTCAGTATATTTGGTTTGATTTGGGTGATTTCTTCGAATTAGACAATTTTAAAAAATTAACTAACAATAAAATGTTTCAGGATTTCACCTTGAGTTACATGAAAACATGTCACTTGGTACAGTGAAAATAAAATCATAAATTACTTACAAAGTAAATAATTGATTCTGAACTTAAACACAATTAATTATTTAATCGACGATTCCTACTGTATAAATAAGCATTATGAGAGTTAAAATTCTTGATCACAATTTTTAATTCTCTCTTACTCTTCAAAAAATACTAATGAAAACCACTAAATATTCTTGTATGAGTTTCAAGGCTTTTGTATCGCGTACACCATTGTAGAAAAAGCTTCAAACAACTTACAAAAAAATGCTTGGAATAAAAATTTTAGACAACGATAACTCAATTGTGGTAAGTCTTGGTGTTCTAAACTAAAAAAAATACTATGATTGTTGAGTTTTTTCTTTTTTGATAATGAAATGGCTGTAAGTTTGTTGTGAATATACTATACCACACTTTTTTGGGTTGATCATTTTGCTGATGTGGATGCCACGAATGAATGATGGCATCCACGTAGGCTTCTCACTTTAATTTTTCCTTTCCTCCATTCATTTTGATGTAGAGTTTGTATGGTTGTGAAGCTTAGCCAAATTTCCTACTTTCCCACTTTCTATGATTCTTGTTATTTTATCTCGAGTTTTAAATTCAAAGTAGTAGAAAATTGTATGTGTGATTTATAAAGAAGTGGATATTGTATTACTATTACCTAATTATTATAAGAATATGTATAAAAGGGATATACGAGAATGGATCCATCACTAACAAATAAATTAATTTAAAAGTTTTCATGGTATAATTTAATTCAATAAAGGTAGGATAAATTTTATGAAATCAATGCTAATTGATTATCCACCTCTAATACAAAATCTTTCAGAATGTGATGGAAACAATTAGCAACGAGAGAAATAACTCATATTTTATATATAGTTATTAAAATTATTAGAATTTAAATATTTATTTATAAATATTTAAATTTTTATATCACAATATATAAATAAAATTAATATATAGTTTAGTTTTATAATTTTTAATAATTTTAATTATAGAATTATAATATTTAATGTTATATTTAAGTTCTATTATTATTCTTACTATTAAATTATATGATTTTTTATTGCGTCGTGCTGTACTTTTCAAATTTGTCGCGTGTTATACCTTTTAGACTAGTTTATTTTTTTTTTCGTATTTTGTTGTGGTTAAACACATATGTATCATATCGTATTGTACTAATTTGTAATATCATATTGTGTCGTACTCAAGTCTATATTTTCTCATGTCTAATTATGCTTATGTCTTTCAAACTCGTATCGACTTCATGCCATGTCAAAAAGTTCGGGCTAAATGATTTAATTGGCAAAGTGGCTGAAAAAGCTCAGAAAACAGTAACACGGCCACTGGGGAGCTTGGAGTGGTGCACATATGAAACACTATTTGCTGAAGCTTATTAGCTTTAGGTTGTTGAACTTGGTCCTAGTTGGGCCTACTATGAATCATAAAGTTTGAAGCCTAATGTGAAATTGAAATGAGGACCTGGGGTCTTGAAAGATGATAGAGATAGGGAATGGTTGCCAATTATGCTTATTGAAGAGAGAAAAAGTTGGGCTTGAGCCAATTTTATTGGATTTGCCATCTTCTTTCAATTTTACTAATTTGTGCACTAAATTGAAAAATAAACACAAAATTGGATTAAGTTAAATAATATTTACACTTAAACTCATAAAAACAAAAAAGTTAATTCCATAATATGCGACTAGACCTTGTCTCGGTCACATCCTCCCACAAGTTTGAATCATGCGAGGCTAGCTCTACAAGAGCTATATGATTGACACGTCATCCTTTTCCATAGAAAACCGGGTCCATGTGTCAATTTCTTACGAGACTATAACTCATATTTTAAGGGAAAAATTGCACTATAACAAGGTCTAATCCGAGAAAAATGACAGCTTCCAGTAATTAAAGATTTAGGATTGAAAAACTCTAACAAACCACATAGAGAACCCTAATAATACTAGTTTTTAATATTCACTAATTTTTATTTTAGGTCGTCATTAAATAAAAATGCAGCCCCGTCATTAACAAAAGCTTTAAAAAATTTGGTTCCCAAAATATTTTTATGAAAAAAATATGTAAATACCATTTTGGACTTTGTGTTTTGTAAAAATTACAAATTTGACTTTCTGTTTTGTTAAATGACAATATGAACCCTGTAATTTTTTGAAATTGTATAGATAAGAATCTGAACTGATTTTTTGTCAAAATAAAACTTAATAATAATCTGATCTAGAGATATTATGACAAATCTGATTACATTTTATGTATCTGTTCATGTTAGAAATTGTCTTAAAGTTAATTATATTAAAAAAATAAAATTGTTAAAAATCGAGCTTAAGGTTCTATTTTTACAATTTTGAAAAATACAGAATCCATTTTGTCATTTAATAAAATAAAAAATTTAATCGATAACTTGTGCAAAACTCATAACCCAAAATGGTATTTACCAACAAAAATTGCATTATGCATTGATGGGATCATATTATTTTTGTTTTCAATATTGAAGACAATCAAGTACATGCAAGCAATGCAACGTTACTCACACATTCACGTGTGTAAAGTACATTTCCAAACCAATCATCTAAACTCAACATCCCTTCCACCAATCGCAACTTCTCCCAAACTATCCACTTACACGCCTCACCCAATCATAATCAATTATTATTATTGTATTATTTCATAAAACTAATATTTCGACTTTCTTTATATTACAAATTACAATTTTATTTTTTAGAACAAATTATAAATTGGGATAATTACATTACACAATTTTATTTTATTTTCTTTTTTTTTTTTTGTAAAAAATTATATTTTTATGTTTATTTATTTTATTTTTTTTACATTTTTACGATTTTCTATAAAAACAACACAAAAACAATTAGAAAACTACATAAAAGTAACATGAAAATAATAACAAAAAATAACATTCATATAATAAAAAATCAACAACAAATTAACAAGAGTACAACATAAAAAAACCGTATTTTCTATAAATAAAATCGTAAAAATGTTTAAAATTTTGTAAAACTGTATTTTTATAAATTTTTTTGTTATTTTTTTATGTATTTGTGAAATAAGCCCAATTACAATTGATCTTATAGATTTTCAAAATTTTACCTTATTTTTAAAATATTTTGAAGTTACTATAATAATTTTTTTGTTAGGATTTATAAAACACTTAAGAAATATATAAATCACATATCTGAACATATTCCTAAAAGTACTTTAATATAAAAAACCCTAAATCATATGAGCGGAAGCACTAACTTGAAGCCATTGTTGGAGATTGCAGAGAAGGTTTTGATCTTCCAAGAATACACTATTTTCTTAGGTATTTTCTCTTATGGGAAAGGAGAGAATACAGAAACCCTGTGTTTCTTGGGGACCACTACCTATTTATAGACTCATCTTAGAATGAGTTTTGGGTATTTATAATTTGGCCCCTCAACAAATTATAAATTAACTTATGGTATCTACACATTATTTCCATGACAATTTAATACCCTTTTGATACCTATAACATAATTAGTCACTTAATTTTGTATCGCACTTTATAATAGCATATACATTATACATATGTGCCCACATAGGATTTTAATCCAATATTTTTGTCATTTTATTTTATTTTTCACATTGGTTTTAAGAAAATTCAAACTTTTTTTTATTGGAAAATTTGTAGTACACCTTTTATTTGTTTCGACAAAAAGCCTATTTTTTTTATGAACTCAAAATTATTAACAATAATTCACATGCATGCATACAATACACAGTTTGAACCAATATTTTGACGTATTTAATTATTTTTAGATTTTTCAAAATTTTACAAGATATGTTAAACAACTACAACGTACATCACTATATAAAAATTAGATTAAAAAAATTCTCTAAATGCTAAATAAGAAGGCATGTGCGCAAACCTTGTTTTTTAGATGTGTGTAATCATGTTCGGGTTCGCGTTCGCAACCAAGTCTAAGTCCATGTTCGAGTCCGGATTTGGGTCCAAGATTTGGGATTCAGGGTCCGGGTATAGGGTTTGAGTTCACATCCAGACCTAGGGTTCGGGGTCCAAGATCTGAGATCCAAGGTTCAGATGTGGGGTTCGAGTCTAGTGTTCGGGGTCTGAGTTCGAATCTAGGGTCCAAATTCAGGTCTAAGTCCAGGGCATATTCCAAATCTAAGATTTGAGTTGTAAAGAATTTATAATTTTATAAAATATAGTATTATATTAAATAATATTAATACAATATAATTCTAATATAATACTATACATTACAATCCAATACCAAACCAATTAACCAAGCCTTTTTGGAGAAAATTCTGGTGGAGAGGAGACTAGGGTACATGTGGTGTACCTGTCTCATTGCATGGCTACCAAAAATACAGAGAACACTCGCTCGAAACCACATTAAACATTGCCAAAAATTCCATTTACAGCCATGGCCGGAGGAGCCCTGAACTTCGCACCACCTCCCATTTTCTCCCCCTTTTCGCGTCGTACGATTATACCTAAAACCGTACGATTCGCAATCAGAGCATCGTCGCAGAGCCCCGATGCTTCGGCTTCGGTGAAGAGCAAAGAGGGAGAAGAGAAGCAGCAGGGGTCTTTAACATTCGCTCCTCCGCCAAATTTCAAGGCGCCGGAGCCTAAGAGGTTCGGAGTCCGACCAGATAAGGCTTTGGACATTCTCGGGGCTTCTCTCGCTCTCTTCTTTCGTTTCGGCACAGGCGTTTTCGCTTCTGGGTATGCAATTTTTTCTTTTTTTTACCTTTCCTTCTTATAGTTTCAAAATCTATCTGAGACATCTTTGATTGCTTGGATTTCAAATTTCCAAAGTACGGAAATGAATTTACTACTAATTCGAATTCAAATTCAAATTCGAGGTGGAATTTTCTTTGGAATATTGTCGTTTTGAAGTTGATGTCGTTGTTGTTAGGATAATAATGTAGTTTTTAATGTGTTGCAGCTTTACTAAGTTTATCACACATGAACTATTATGGCAACAATTGTCCAATTCAGTCTAATCTACTAACTACATTTGTTAAAAATTTGGAATCCAAAGCAGTATAAGTGACACAGTTCGTGGGCTAAGTAATATTATTCTCCATCTAAGAAATTTAGATGTTCTCAACTAATCATTTCTAACAAGTTTTGATCCATCTTATCGTTTGCTGATACTGTCGTTTCTTATGTAAGTTATAACATGGTGTTGTCTTTTAATTCTCATTAGTGGGGTATCAGAATTGTCATTTTATCAGTGTTTATATTTGTTCTTTGCGAAAAATTATGGAATTTAGAATCATTATATTGTAATATTTTGTGGCTAATCCTAATGAATGTACACTTTGGGTGTAAATTTTGAATCTTAGATGGTATTTGTAGTAAACTTTGATATTGTTGGAATGGTAGCTCTTCCACTAAAAATTAAAAATATATCTTACTAAAAGGTATAATGGTCAGGTTAGGGCCTAATGTGGCTTGAAAACTATAATTCAATGCCAAAGTGGTATTAATATCTGTTTTTATCTGTTTATGCTAAAACAATATTTTTCATAATAAATTATGATTTTCTTTACAACTTTGGCTCATGAATCTATAAATATCTAATTATGTACCTGTAACCTATTCAAGTAGAAAGTTTGTTGACCAAAGTAGTATAACAACTGTGAAATAAATCTCCTTCTCCTGAACATTTATTTGCAATCAAACTATTTTCTTTTTAGTTAAAATTCGATAAATGATCAAACAACAACGATAGCTGATCACCTCAATTTTTGACACTCCAACTTGACCCAGCTGCTAGATGTGCTATTATCGTATATATAAAATTTGGATGAATGGTAACTACAAATCACATATGACTAAATGATGAGTAGCATGATATGGTCCTACACAAAATCAAAGTTTTACTTAATCTTAAAACTTTCTTTATGCTGATTAAGTAAACTTTGAGGCAATAAATAGATGTCTTGTTTCTTTTTTCTTTTTGCAGTTGAGGCAATAAACAAATATCTTGTTTCTTTTTTCTTTGATGTACTTACAATATGTTAATATGTGCTTAATAATTGCAGATATTCTGTATCCTTAGTTCCCAAGGATGAGTTTCCACCGGGCCAGTATGCTCTAGATGTTTCCGGTAGCTGTTATTTGTCGTTAATCTTTATATATGCGAATAGACTGATGGTATTGTAAATTGACATCAGAAGGATCTGAAACTTGCAGCTAGTTTTAATTTAATTTTTTTGTTTTACAATTTGTAAAATGGTTTGTATTAGATTACAAAGTCAAAGAAACTTCGAAGTTAGGTCCTCGTCCTGAAAAGCCAATTGAAATATATGAGTTTGAGAGGTATTTATTCTCCTTTCTAATTTTATTATTAATTTTTATCTTTTTAATGAGTAGGATGATGCACTTGAATAACCTCGTATGGTGCTTCTTTCTTTTACTTCATTTTATTTATCTCTTGATTTTTTCTCAAATTTTGCAATATTAAGACTGACTGTTTATACTGTTCTCCCCCAAAATATGGATTGCAATGGATTTGCAGCTGTCCGTTTTGTCGAAAGGTAAATTAACTTCGGGAAAGGACTTTAATTCATAGGAAATCATCATTATCATTGTTATTTATTTTTGACGATGTTCATTATTAATTTGCAAATGTCTTTGTTAGTTATCAAAGGTTGTAACATCCTTTTAAACTTATGACACACCATGCTGTAACCATTGGAAATCGTCCCTTTGTAAATTATAATTTCCCCTGCAGCATCACTCTTTTATTAGATTTCACATTGTTAATATCTCCTCTGGTGGTTGGTATGCCAGAGAGTATCAGATTAATTCTGGCATTTAAGCTGTCCTTGATATTGAATTTTAATTTCAAATAACGATTGTGTGGTCTACTGTATGCTTAGCTGCTGAAGATTTGATTTGCTTGGTTGACTAATTATTTGAGGAATAAGTATTTGACTAACTCAAAAACTATATACGATTAAGTAATTTAGCAAGATGTTACACAAATTGCATAAGTCATTACCTGACAATTGCGGTTAATCACTTTGCTGTCTATGTGCGTACTGCCATATGCACTACATAAGAGTATTGAGGAGCTGATCGAAAGCATCCCATTTGAGAGAATGCATCCTATCTAGAGCAAGTTAGTGAGAGACTCAACAAAGAGAGAGACTTAACATTTTACCCTGTTTAATGTGTAGTGAGAAATTGGACTTATAATATTCTATATGTTTAATTTTTCCAATTAATTATTTATGCTTGCCACATTACGCCTTTTTGTCAGTGTGAACTGAGATCTTTAATGCAGGTTAGGGAAATGGTTGCAGTGTTGGACATTGATGTTTTGTTCTATCCTTGCCCAAGAAATGGACCCAACTTTCGTCCCAAGGCTCTTCAGATGGGAGGAAAGCAGCAGTTCCCCTACATGGTTAGTATATATGTTGTCCCAAGTTGTAATTCCCTCAATTGGGAAGTTACTGCTTGTAAATTCAAGTTGGGTATATATGTTGTTGGACTGCAACTTGAAAAACATTCTGAATTACAGAAGTTGCTTTGTCTAACTAAATAAATCCACACTGACACTGAACTATGAACTAACATATATGATCACAATCTTCATACTTATCCTACTTTTTAATTTGTACTTGATCTCCTACAATACGTCCCTTTTTCTTCAAAAGAATTATTTATTTGCATTGCAAGTTCTCACTGTCTTTCTATTTTTTCTTCATTTGAGTACCTTGTAACACCATACTTTGATGGAAAACATGGCTTGAGTGGGATTTGAACTAAGAAGTTCATGTTCGCTACAGGTGGATCCAAACACTGGAGTTTCAATGTACGAATCAGATGACATAATTAAGTACTTGGCTGAGAAATATGGTGTGTAGTTTCTTGACCTGCTTCAATCATTATTTCCTTTATTTTAATTTTCCTTTAATTTCATAATATATTATTGTCTTTATGTGCAGGTGATGGAAGTGTTCCAATAACATTGTCACTTGGTTTGTTAACGGTTAGTCTTCTGGTCACTAGATAGTTCCCGTTTAGTTTGTATTGTTTTGTTTGCATTTTATCTTCTTTTTTTCCTTGCAGACTATAACTGCAGGCCTTGCTTTGGTTGGTCGGTCAGGGAAGGTTAGATTGTCTTTATCCAATTGAGTCTGCAAATGATTCACATTCTTTATGAGTGACTCTATCCTAGTAGGAGCTTTATTTGTATCAGCTATAAATGTTGAGTAACCAAGAGTTGGATATTACAATAATTTTGTGGCGCATTCTTACCTGAACCATCTCTTTTGTTATGCTCAGGGTTCTATTTATTCTCCTGCAAAACTACCACCCAAACCACTTGAAATATGGGCTTATGAGGTGAGTGTTTACCAATGATGTTTGATAGTCATAAAAACAAGACCTGTGGTATTAAAACAGCATATTTTTCTTGGTTTTGTTGGCCTTGATTGATTTTTTATTTATAATTTCAATATTGCTTTCTGTAGCTTGAAATCTGCTTCTTCTCTTTCAGGGATCTCCCTTTTGCAAATACGTACGTGAAGTGCTTGTAGAGTTAGAGCTCCCTCACATACAACGGAGGTAAATATAGTATATACTAGGAATCTATTTTTATGTAGTGAACAGTTGTTTTTGTGCAACATGTATGAGATATATGTATATGTGCAATTAGGTGTATTTCCTTCCATGAATGTACGTCTTTCTTGACTATGAACTCAATGATACTCTGTTAGTAGTATTTTACATTGAAAATCGCAACTCACTACACTCCCCTACTTCTTGAGTGCAAAGTGCTGTACAATTCTTCACTTAAGCATATATTTCTATGTTCTTTCCAGTTGTGCTCGTGGCAGCGCCAAGCGGCAGATACTCTACGAAAAAGTTGGACATTTTCAGGTATTGACCAATAATTCCTATAATAATTTGCAATAATGTCGTGTTAATCATTTTTAGGTAGGCTTTTAATCTTGTGTTAGAGGTGATCAATTGTTGGAATAACATAATATGGATTATACTATAATGGCTGACAGGTTCCTTACTTACAAGATCCAAACACTGGAGTGGAAATGTTTGAAAGTGCAGAAATTGTAGAATATTTAAAAGCAACATATGCTAACCAATGATCGGTGCCCTCAGAAATTTGGCCCCTCCTTTTTTTAATAGGTTTGTATATAATCTCCCTCTCTTAGTGATTAATATTGAGATTATTCTTGGGCCAAGCTACAATAAACATATGTATTAGATGCATTCAAAAGATGGTTGGTTCTCAAGGAGTTGGAGTGCTTTATTCTGCTACTCTATGTGTATCAAAATCTCAAAGTCATATGCTGTAAGTTTGACACATATTAGAGCATCTAATACTTATGATATTGAATGATGTGTGTGATAGTAGTGATTCTCTAAAGAGATAATTCTCTCTATTTCCGTAACCGCCCAACCCTTACAAAGGTTGTTTTGGACTATGTTCTTTCATGCGAAGAGCTTTCCAAACTTAACCATTCAGCATCTTCTCTTTCTCAAGTTGAAAAATAACATTGATCGATCTGAGGATTATTTTGTTGTCACCAAGACTGATATGATTTCCAGGCAATGTAGCATCTAAACAAAAAGACCTTTTGTGTCACTATAAATTTCAGCCTATGCCCTCATGTCCTCATATAGTGGAATGGGGGGTTTGAATCCATTTTCTGAACCTCATATATTGAGGCTTAATGAAGCTCAATCATAAACCATACTTTTCCTTTTAGCCACAAGAGCATCCATAGTTGACCCTATCACTTTGATGGGAGAATCCCTATCTCTTATTTGAAGCTCATAATAAAAGTTAAGTCCACCAGAGTTGCTTTCATTATGGTCTTTTTTTTGTGGCTAAACTGAATGTTAGGTACTTTTAAGATAAGGAATTAGGAATACACCTCTTCTTATCTTCTTTGTTTTTTTGTTCTTTACATTTCAATGTAGTTTTATTATAGTGCCTGTAATTGTAGGAATAAGACTTTTAGGCATCTGATTCCTGCACTTTTTTATCTGCTTTATTATTCAAGCATGTTTCTTCAAGATTCGGGATTTCGCCTTTTTCCCGTTTACTTTCCACTTTGAAATGACTAAGATCAGATGAGTCTCAATCATTATTCCTTAATCTTAAAGGTTAATCATGTTTTACCTTTCATTAGTATCTGGTCTATATGCTTCTTGGCAGAATTTGTTTTGCTGATATATTGAAGATTAACAATCCAAAATGGGATTACAGTTATACCCTTCTAAGATTCTTGAGGGCCAAAATGATTTAATTTAATTAAATTCCTTTTAATTAGTAGAATCTTGTCAGGGGAGAGAGGAGGAATTTTTCGATCACGTTCTTTTGTTTTTTCTTTTTCAGCTAAATAATGTTTTTATTCTGTTTTAATGGCATTAGCTGGATTATAACTCATGTTAGTTTGTTGCATCAATCTAAAGATTCTTTGTGTTTTAGGTTCACGTGTGGCAAATAAGCCCCAGAGGTTTTGAATCTTATTAACAACCTTTAAACAATGGTGTGACAAAAGATACCACAATTATGGCTCGTGATCCCCCAATTTGAGAAATATGATCCATTTAATTTACTTTTTGCTCATGTGCTTTTGTTCTTGTTTTTGGGATTTTGACCAAAAAAAAAAAAGATTTAGTCACAGTACATTATTATTTGTAGGTAGAAGAAGATAGAGCAAGTTACATATCAATAAGGGTAAAAGTAGAATAAAACTAACAAAACACAAAATAGAGAAACAACAAAAAGGCCATTTAATATTTATATATAGGTTAATTAAAATTTTTGCTCCCTTTATGTACTAAATTATGTCTCGAATTTTTTAGGCGGTTAAGAATTCTCTAATTATTGAGATTGTTGGATTTAATGACTTTTGTCAAATTTTATTCAATTTTATTAATGTGACTAATGACCTTGTATTAAATTGTGTTCCTCGAAATTGTGTTCTTCGAATTTTGACATGTACTAAATTTTGTTTTCTGAATTTTTATTTACGTTGGGCTTCTGTAAGTAACATTGGACAAAAGTTCCAACAATCTCAATATTTCAATTTTTTTTTTTAATGGTTTGCAAAATTTAAGAGGTATGATTTTGTATATGTCAAAACTTGGAAGTAAAAATCATAGTCATATATATATTTATATACATTCCTTTGATCTAACTCTTATCTTTACTAAATCTAAGGAGGGAAGTGCAAGTTCTATTTCTTCGAACTAATTGGCTATGTTTTTAGAGAGCCATTTCAAAAAATAAAAAATAAAGTTACAAAAAAATAAAATAAAATGTTGTTTTCTATTTTAAAATTTAATTAAATTTTTTTAATGTTTTCTCTATTTTATCTTACATGATGTTGTCTCATCACTTTCTCTTTTCTCATTTTTCCTCTAGCTACTCTCTCTCTCCTCATTCATTGTGTTTCATATTATTTTTTCGGGTGATGGGAGTTGGGGGTCGAGGTTAGGGCTTGGTCAAGGTTACGGTCCAACTTCAAAGCCGAGGTCAGGTCAAGGTTAAGTTCTGACTACGAGGTTGGGTAGACGTGACAATTCGTGTTCACGGGTCGTGTTCGTATCGTGTTGAGACTCATGTGTTACAGGTATATGCTTGACCCGAATATGAACCGTTTAATAATCCTGTTGAAAAATGAAACTCAAACACGACTCGTTTATAAACAGGTTGACACAAGTACATGACCCGTATAACTCATTTATAAATAAAATTTGTTTAAACATGTCAACCCACTAATATATTAATGACATGTTTAAGATGTTTATGACATATTTAATGCGTTTATGGTCCATTTATGACCTATTAAAGTACTAAATAACTTTAAATAGGTCATTAACAAGCCAGTTTTGTGTTAGTTTTGTCAACTCGAATACGACCCGAACCCATTTAAGACAAACCTAAAATCGTTAACTTTCATTGGGTTTCGAGTTGTATTATTGTGTTTGACATGTTTTGTCGACCCTAGGGTTAGGTCATGGTCGTGGTTCATGGTTTGGGGTCGGGTTTGGGGCCTGGTCAAGGTCGGGGTCGAAGCAAGGTACAATCTGGGGTTGGGACTGAGGTTCGAGGTCAAGGTCGGGTTCAAGTTCGAGTTTGAGGTTAGACTCCAAGGTTGGGTTCGAGGTCGAGTTCGGGTTCGGCTTCAAGGCTGAGTCTGAGATCCAAGGTTGGGTCTAGGGTTCAAAACTAGGGTTAGGACTGGGGTTTGGGTCAAAGTCAATAGTTGGGGTCAAATTGGATTCAGGTTCATATTTGAGTCTCAAATTATTAAAATGTTCTTTGCTGAAAAAAATCAAAAAATTGAAAACTGATTTTAGAAAACATTAACCAAACATGTGCTGTGTTTAGAAAGCTTCAAAAATTATTTTTGTTCTCATTTCTGAAAACACAATTGTGAAAATAAAAAATAATGCCAAACATGCTTTTATAGTGTTAGAAAACAAGATTCAAATATTTCGTTGTTTGCATGTGAATTTTTGAACTCTGTTTTCAATATCGTAAATAATTTATAATTTTTTAAACTCAGATAAGATGCCTACTATAACTATAATATAAACTATTTTCCATATATATATATATAAATTTGATTTATAATTTATTGAAATGCCAAAAATATAAATATCCTTACTGAAGTCTTATCTTATATATACATGAAACTTACTAATAAGTAGTTAATTTAAAATAAAAATAAAACGACATGTTGGTTTTGCATTTAGTTAGATGGGGAGCTCGTATTCTTTTTGTATATTCATCCTATTAATGTTGATTTATCTAAAGCTCTCATCTCAATGGCCCTTGGAGTGGAGTTGCAATGGAAAAATGTTGATGATGTTGTGACATAAGTAAGGGCTGAATATTCGGGTAAGAAGCTGACAAGAGTTAGCATATGCCTTGGGACAAAGGGCCCAGAAGAACCCAATAATTTTATTGATTGAGTTTCACAGTGGTGGTGACCATTGCTTTGGTGGGCCCCTCCTCTATTTGCCTACACCAGACCATAGCATTCATCTAGTGCAGGTCATATGTATGTATTTCTCTCTAAGGTTATGTTTGGTAGCTAAGAATAAGATATATGTAGGAAAGGAAAATACTGTTTGGTAGAAGAGAAAATCTGAGTTAAAAAATGAATCTGAGTCATCAAACACTACGCTGACCTCCCTCCCTTCTAGAATAATCCACCCATTTTGTTTATTGAAATCTTATTTATAGTACAATATATTGTTTTAAAATTCTATTTAAGAAATAAGATATATGCATCATCAAACATAATGATCATGAGGATCCATTTTGATTAGATTAATGCATCACCATGCAATAATTATGAATTAATTCTGTTATTATATATATATATATATGCATCACCATGCAATAATTATTCATTTGCATGCATATGGGTTATTAGAATACTAGTAGACTAACTAATTACTTTAGTTTTATGTTGTTCTTCTTGTGTGGAATTGAAGTTAAAAAACATGATTATAATGAATGAATGAATGAAGCAATTAAAGAAGTGAAAGCAGTGTATGGCTGGGTGGTAGGTCTGGGTCCACTTTTTAGTGCTGCAACTTATAACTCTTTATCTTATTTTCTCTTATACAAACCATCCAAATTGCACCACCCAAACACACCATCCCCACACCATTTACTTCATCAAAATCAAAATCAACCTCTCTCTCTCTCTCTCTCTCTCTCTCTCTCTCTGATCTCTCTCTCTCTCTCTCTGATCTCTCTCTCCCTCTCTCTCTCTCTCTCTCTCTCTCTATCTCTCTCTCTATGTATATGTGTTGTCATAGAGAAAATGATCATATTTGAGTGGTGCATGTCTCCATATGTATTTATCTGTTTTTGGGCCATAATTTAAAAATATTTGAAAAGTAATAATATGTTTGGTTGGTGGAATCAATCGTATCCTTGCATTAATACACAGTGAAAATATTTTAGAAAAAATAAATGTCATTAGAGAAAGTTATTGCAACACTACTAATACACTAGAACGGTGCTAAAATATATGTCTTTGTTTTTATATTATTCTTCTATTATTGTTAGTAACACTCAAAGTTTGCATGTAGCACCATTATGTTTTTATTATCATATCTTATTTTTTAAAAGTGGAACTGTTATACCGAAATTAAATACAGTGAAATTGGAACGAATTACCGATAGAATAATCTGGCTGAGTCGCGGACAATGTCGCTCTCTTTAAGACGTTTCGCGGCTCTGCCCGAAGTGTGCACGGCAGTCTAGCAACCACGGCGTCCCCAGGATAAAACAGCCTCTGTATAAGTACGATACGTTCTGCACCGAACTGTATCGCTCTGTAACACCCTACTGTTTGCTCTCAGAAAAATCGTAAAGAAAGAAAAGAATTTTTTTTTAATGTAGAAAAGATGTATTCTTACGTTGTTCTGATACGACTTATATAGAAGTCGATCCAAGAAAAAACGGTAAGAAAACGGTAATATTATCGTTCGTGGAAAGGCGGATCATTGACTGATCGCGTTTTACCTCTTCTGATCACGTGTTAAAATTAATAAATAAATAAATAAATAAAAATAAATCTTTATTTAATTAAATAATTTTTTTCTTCAAAAAATAAAGTGACACCTCACCCGCCAACCCGGATCGGTCGGACGGAAGGCGGCGCGCGCGCGTGTGGTGGTCCAGTGTGTGAGTCCTCACCCATGCGCGCAAAACTGGGTACCCCTTGGGGCCCAAACCCATATTTCAAACTTGCACTAGATATACACTTAAAATGTAGTGTTTCTATCCCATGTGGGACTCCTACTCACACACTTCACTTTTCTATTTTTACATATTTCATACAAAGTTCCAACAGGAACCATTTCACTTATAAATTATTCGATTGGAAACGGGATGCCATTAGTGTGTTTATAATAATTAATATTTGACTATGTTTGTATAAATTCTCATCTTTTATATTAAATACAAACCAAAGTGTATCACTTTACATAATTATTAAAAAAATAAACGTTATGCATCAAGTTTCACTTATGATTTGCTAATAAAATCCATAAAAATTTAAATAATTTTTTATTACAAAGATCTTTGACTAAACGATTATGAAAAAGTTACAATATGATGACAAAATACTATATTATCTCTCTCTCTCTCTCTCTCTCTCTCTCTCTCTCTCTCTCTCTCTCTCTTCAAAATTCGTATAAGAAAAGGTGAAAATAATCATGTAGGAACTAGGTAGATGAAGATAAATAAGTTTTAAAGGTAATAAATAGGATTATTTGAGAGCAAATTCATTTCTAGAAAGAGAGATCAAAAATCATTTGAAGGTTGGATAAAGTTCATCTTATATTCAACCAAATTAAATTATATTAAAGGCAATCTTCATTTATATACAAGTAATCTCTTGTGTAATAATGAAAATAATATAAAAAAAACTTTGTATTGTATAATAAATTGGAGTTTTATTATTTGAGCAATTTAACTTTCTTTTCTTAATAAAGTCTTACACATGTTATAAGATATTTTTTTTTGCAAGGCATGTTATAAGATAATTATTTGTACTTAGGGTTGAACATTTTGAACGGGTTTGACCCGAACCCGAGCAACCCGCCCGAACCCGAACTAGTGAACCCGCAAAAAAATTTTTTAAAAAAAGTTTCGGGCGGGTTGGGTTCAACCCGGTACCCTTCGGGTGGGTTGGCGGGTTGAGATTTTAGGGGTACCGGGTTTCGGGTTGAACCCGCGAACCCGCCCGCCAACCCGGTTTATAAATATATTATATATATTTCTTTTATTACTCTTTATATATATATATATATGTAATATGGACTTTAGATTTTTATGGACTATGAATATTGGATATGAATGTATTTTGAAATATTTTAGTTTTCACTTTTATCATGATTCATGAACATGAATATGATGTTTGATTTGAATCTTTGATAAATAGGTTGTTTGTTTGTTGGTTGGATTGATTATGTATTTTTTTCTTCAATAATAGATACTATGAACAAATTGTTATATTATATATGCTTAATTTAATAAATAAAAAAATACAAAAAAATAATTATTTGAATAAAAAATTAATTTTTTTTAAAGAGTTGACCAAGTTGACTGAGTTGACCGGGTCAACCCGCCAACCCGCTAAACCCGACCAACCGAAACCCGCCAACCCGTGACCCGCCAACCCGCCAACCCGCCAACCCATGCCCTATTCGGGTCCGGGTTCGGTTTCAATTTTTTGAACCCGAAACCCGTGAACCCGAAACCTGCCAACCCGAAACCCGGTAAACCCACCCGATGTTCAGCCCTATTTGTACTTAATTAAGAGTCAGAGATGCAAATTCAAACCTTGGTCTCATCTCAATTCCCAATCACCCTCACTTCATTAATTATATATTAATGTCCTCTTAATTAATGTTAATGACTCTTGACATTAAATGTACAAACACGTAAACAAATGGAAAAAATATTTAAATTAATTTATTTTTCATTACATAATAATAATATAGTTTAAATATTTATATTATCTCAAAAAAAAAAGTTTAAATATTTATATTAATTACAACACAAATGACTTGAAAATGGAATTGGATAGTGTTCAAAACATTCTCTTATTCAATTTCAATCCAATCATCCTCATCAAAACCTTCCAACATATATTTTTCCTTTATCAAAACAAAAAGACAAAAAAGTGGTTATAACATATAATTTTTCTTTTTGTTAGTTATAGTTATAAACTGCAAATGAAACGAACATTCTTGAATTAAAATGAATGCATGAGGGACAAAATGGGAAATTTAGTGAACCCAACCATAGGAGGTTCATAATAACAAAGTGTATTTTTCTATTATAAATAGGCAAAAAGTTGTGAATTATAGGCACTCCAATACAATCTCCAACATTTACACACACACACACAACACATCCCCATACTTACCATAAAATACTCTCAATCATTCACTCCACTAATATTATTTCACTCTACCAAAAACAAACTACATAGCTTCATATTCATATACATACAAAAATACACATATATATATATAATTAATCACAACCCAATAATACACTATCTCTCTAGTGTACTAAACTCAACCCAAGATCATTCTCTTATTCTTCTTCTCTTCTTTCAAAAAAGAAAAAACAAATACAAATAATAACAAGAATGAATTGGAGAGTTGTGTATATCTCTACTTTGGTTGTAACATTGCTCATTCTTGGTGCCTCATCATCCCCAATCATCACAGGTACATATGTTTTATAATTAAGTCATTAACTCTAATCTAACTCACTATATATATAATTATAATTAAGATTTAATTATGTACAGAAAATAAGGGAGCAGGATTTGGATATATGGGTAATCATGGGCCTAGAGAATGGGGAAAATTGAGCCCAGAATACAGTGAATGTGCAAAGGGTAAACTACAATCACCATTGAACATTCTCAAAAACCAAGTGGTTCGCTCCAAAGTGTTTAAGCCCTTAATCAGAAACTACGTCCCTGTTAATGCCACCCTTCTCAACAATCAATTTAACGTTGGGGTACTTATTATTATAATTATAATTACTATTAAATTAATAACACTATTTATATGGGTAATTTTCATTAGTAATTATAATAATAATGTGTTAAATTATATATATATATATATATATATAGATTAAGTATGAAGGAGACGCAGGATCAATGGAAGTGAATGGTAAGAAATATAGCTTGAAGCAAATGCATTGGCACTCTCCCTCTGAGCACCGATTGAATGGCGTTCGGTATGTTTATTATATTATTATTCTTTAATTATGTCTTTTATTTAAGAAAAATTTACACAATACCCTTAAAAACATAATTTTTTATTTATAGTTTTATGAATTTTTTTATTTATATTTTATTTTTTACTGTTATTTTTATGTCTCACAAAATAACGTAAAAAAATGTACGTAAAATATAAATAAAATTCTGTAAAAATGTAAATTTTTTATTGTTTTTGAATAATTAATTTATTTATGTTAATAATTTATTGTCCTAAACACTTGGGTGGGACAAATATACTGTTCTAATTAAATTCTTATTGTTGTACGATTCACATGTAATAAATAAATATACATTTATTTTTGTGAGTGACCTTAAAATTTACATGTTTTGTCAGAATATTTTAAGTGGAAAAATACAAGATCTGCTGAATCTTCTTTATTATAAGTAACTATAAACTATAGTCACTTGGCAACTGGCCTCTCTTTACGAAAATTAGGCCCCATCTCATCCCACTCGATATATTTTAATTTCAACTCATTTTATTCCGATTTTATTGTTAGTATTGAAATTTTGGAGAGAACACTGTTATTTGGGATATTGGATCAAAATGGGCCTAAATTAAGCCCAGACATAATTAAGAATGATCACTGGGCCAAACTTAACAAACTTTGAGCCCAATAATCACGCCTTTGCCTTATTATTTAGTTGGATTTTTATGAAAATACTGAATTTTGATAAAAGAAAATTATAATTTTACTGTCAAACAAATTTTTTTTACAAAAATACTGTTCTTTTATAAAACAACCGTAAAACAATAAAAACAACAGTGGAACAACTAAAAAACAACTGTAGAATAACAGTGAAAATTTTATACAGTATACATTATACAATTTATATTGTATTTTGAAAAAAAAATTCCGCCCCACAGTAAAAAAAATTAAAATTTAAAAATATTAGTATATAGTGTAAAAATTCCTCATATAATTACTATTACAATTATTAAAATCAATTTTTTTTCTTTTTTGAAATAAATGAAAATTACAGATACCCAGTGGAGCTACATTTAGTTCACCAAGCAGAAGATCACAGCCTTTCAGTTATAGCAATTCTGTTCAATTACAGTACTCCAGATCCACTTCTCTTGAAGGTTGATCCATCTATCTATGTATTAAATAAATAAGAATAAAAGTAATATAAAATGTAGTTTTATAATAAAAATGTATGTATGTATAATTTAGATTAAGGAGAAAATGAAGGAGCTGTCAAAGGAGGTATTTGCAGGGGATGAGGAGGCTCATGTACCACTTGGAACCTTAGATCTTAAGTTACTTAAAAAGAACACAAGAAAATATTACAGATATGTTGGCTCTCTCACCACTCCTCCTTGCTATGAAAATGTCACTTGGACTGTCCTTGGAAAGGTAATTACACATATAATAATACTAATTAATTCATTTCAATTTTACAAACATCTTCTAAACCTAACTACCTACTTTATATTTTATCCAAAATTCTCAACACCTTTCATACCTTATATGAAGGTTATTTCGAAAAGGTTAATTTGAATTGTTAAAAATTCTTCTCGAATGTTTGAGATTATTGGATTTAAGAATTTTGGATGAAAATTTCAAGAGCATAATTTGGTACATATTAAAGTTTAGGAGACATGATTAGAATATGGACAATTGCAAAATTGACCGAAATTAGACAAAAATCTTTAAATCCTATAATTTCAATAGTTTAAGAGTAATTTTTAACGACCTAGAAAATTCAGAAAGTATGATTTAATACATGTCAAAGTTTAAAAGAGAAAAATTCTAATTAATATTTAGAAAAATAAATAAATAAATAATAACATATATAAAAAGTACAACAATAGTAGAAGTGTCACTTTTATTCCTACAATAACAATATTTAAAAAAACAGAAGTGCAATTAGTAGAGTAAATTATTCTAAACATTTAGAAAGCAGAAGGAATATGTTGAATATAACTACAATATATATATATGGATTATTTTTGAATGAGTATTATCTATTAATGGAACCTAAATAAATTTAAGTATAAATATTAATTTTAAAAATATTAAACCATTAAATTTTGGTCCATAGCGAATAATAAAAGAGAAATTTGAATTTCTATTTTTAATTTAGCTACTTAATTAAAGAAAATATAAAAAAAAATACCTCTTCTATATATATTGAAAGGATGTATTTTTCAATTATTAATTAATTTGTGGAATTGAAATGTAAATGGTTGGCAGGTTAGGAGCATCTCCCATGAGCAAGTAGCTGCAATTAAAGCACCATTGAAATCAGATTGTAAGAACAATGCAAGGCCTTGCCAACCCCTAAATGGCCGAACTGTTGAGTTGTATGAGGACCTTGGCCCCCACTAATACCTAAAATTATTCCAAAAAAAAAAAGGAAAAAAAATCTTAGTTACAATAATTAGTATTGCTATGGAGATATCAATTATTATAGTGCTGTTTTTATAGATATGTATATATGTGTTAAGATGAGTGGTATTTGTACTTTATATTAGAAAAGAAGATTGTTTTAAACACTCTTCTTTTCCTTATTCTAGCTTGGGGTTTTTGGTATTCTTAACTTCATCTATGTAATTCAACATTAGTGAGATTTGGGCTTTGAGTTTATTTTACTTTTAGAACCTATTTATCTATAAAAATGCCCTAAAACTTTTTTTTTTTTTTGGTAAGAAATGCTAAAAATACACTGGTAAAAAAAATAAGAACTTATTTGTTAGACCGTATAAGAGTCGTATAGTATTAAATAACAAATAACACTACGTTTAAATAAAACATAGTAGGGTTCGTTTGGTAGGTCGTATAAGAGTCGTATTGTATTAAATAATAAATAATACTATGTTTGGATAAAACAATGTATTGTATTAACTACTACGACTAAAGTTTTTAATATAATGTAAGTTGTGTTATTTAATATTATGTATCGATCCGTAGTCGATGTTGGGGGTCGTGTTCAGGTTTATTGAAAATATATTATAAGTTTACACAATCTATTAATACAAGTCAATACCAAACATAGTATTGTATTAAATAATACTAATATACAATACAATCCAACACAATACAATACAACATACTAAACAAGTCTGAATTGTATTAATGATTACGACCGTAAATTTTAATACAATGTGAATCGTATTATTTAATACATAACATATGATCTGTATCAGCTTCAATTATAATATTTACAAAAGGTCTGAGGTTGCAAACCCCAACCCTGGTCCTAAATATCGAACTCGGACCCTGACCTAGACTCGGACCCCTGACCAGACCCGGACTCGGCCGTGGACCTTGACCCCAGACTCAGACCAAGAATCAACCTCGGACCTGGACCCGAACCCCGAACTTGGACCCTAACCCGACCATGGACCCCGACCTGGCTTCGGACCCCGATCCCTAACCCCAAACCCCAAACTCCAAACCCGAACCTTGACCCAACCCCAAACCCCAACCTGAACCTCGACTCCAACTTGGCCCTTGGTCGAGTATATGGTAAATATAATATAATTTTACACAAGATATTAATACAAGTCAATATTAAACACAGTATTCTGTTAAATAATATTAATCCAATACAATACTATGATGGTGGTGGAGTTGTGAAGGCATATGCATGTCGATCCACGAGTTCTGGGCGCAGATTTGGAGTTAAGAAATCAACTCGAAGTTGATCATCGGTAGAAGGTTATGATGGTGGTGGAGCTGTTAAGGCATCGATCACCGAATCTTGATCAGTGGTAGTAGCCGAAGAAGTAGCTCGAGTTCTTACCATGATGTTGTTCTTGATTCTTCAATTGAAATCTTAAAGATTAGTGTGTATCATCTGATACCATATTAGAACAGAGAGTATAAAAAGAAATGATTTTCTGTCATTGAATTAGTGAATTACATGCCTTTATATAAACTTTGTGTTGTATGGACAACATAACTAATTGGTGTAACAATAAGCTAACTTAACCAGAAATCTAACTAATTACTCTAATAGTGCTGAAACACAGTTTTAATTTTACATTTTCTTTATACTATTATCATATCTATATTGACGTTTCAATTGTTCTTCTTGATCAATTTGTTTTGACACTAGACTAAATTTATTCATCAACATAGATTAATGGGAGAAATTTCATCAACATGAAGTATTACATAGTTGTTCACAATGGAATATATAAATATATATATTATATATTGTAATCTTTGTGCACCCACAATATCTAGTTCCCTTTCCCGTAGACAAAACACATGCTATCCTTAATTAGGTTATTTATTGTTTTCCTGGAATTATTAAAGTTTCCATTGTCCTTATTAAGACTAAATTGAAAAAATTCTTTTTATTAGACTTTTGGCTTGTTCATGACATTGCCTTTTTATTTTTTTTAATAATATTACATCAAAAGAATTTTCATCTTTATTACTTTCTCTTGAATTGATTCTTCTTCAATTTTATGATATATACTTTTGAATTTTCTCCAAAGAAAAATCTATAGAATTATGGAGAAAATTTTGTTATTAAAGCCTTTCATGCACTACTAGAGACAAACAGATTTCTCATTCATCTACCATTTTTAACTTAAAAATATTTTGAGTTAAGCCATTTCTTTGGTACCTCCTCTTCTTCAACCTTTGTTTAATTTTTTACCCATTAGTCTAATTTTAGCTATATAATTTTAGCCCTTAATTGTAAATAATTTTCTTTACAATCGAGTCCTTTTTGTGTAAATTTTTACACTTATGCCCCTCATAGTTTGTTTTTCAAATTTTGCCCCAATGGATAAAATTATTTCTAGGTTCGCCATTATCTTTCCTTGCAAATGGAATATCGATGTAAAGATCATAACTGTTGAGAAAGTGACATATCCTTGGGCTTTGATGTCATGAATAATATCATCATTATTGAGTTCTAGTAGATGTTGAACATTCTCATCAAGAGCACTAGAACAACTTCCATAGTAGTCAGCATGATTTTCATCTTGTATCAAATTGATTTAGCTCCACCATATTTTTTTCTTCATCATTTTGATGGAATAACAGTGTAGAATATTCACTTTCCATTCTTAGATAATTGTTACATCACAAATATACTAATTAATAAACTTATAATTGCATTATTTGAGGCTTCTCAAGTTTTTGAGGGATTAGGGAAAAAAATTTTAAATGGGGTATTTTGTCAAAAAAAATAAACAAATGTTGCCAACTGTTGAGCCTTTCACATTTTTATTGGACATCAGTGGTATCCAATACTTTTTAGATATGTCTCCCTCGATTAGTTAGCAATATTCCTTTAAAGTTATTATATTAAATTATATGAAACTGTTAGCAAAAAAAATTAAAATTATATGAGACCAGTACTTAATTACACTACTAGCAATACGACACCTAAAAATATACTAGACAGTAGACACTAATGATACCTTTTCACATTTTTCTTATTTTTTATCAAACAAATAAACATATTACTTTCTCATATAGGTTGTCATTAAAATTTAGCTCATTGCCATTAATATAATTTGGCATGTTGGGGTTTTGCTTTGAAACTAATCAGCTCATTAAAAAAAATTGGGAGCCTCTTCAACTAAGGGTTTGGCACAGTTGCCCTTGCTGCTCCACCTCACACGAAAATTTTGCATTATTTTATCACTCTCCTTTGAGATTATTTGTTTTCTAAAGGAGAAAATTACATGGTATTACTTTACTTGTTTTTATTTTTATTTCTACTTTTATATCCTTTAAGATATACCCACTTTTATAGATGATGTCCCAATTAGACTCTTAGGTTAATGTAAATTATATGCTAGAGTTAAGTAGAGTGTTGGAGGTCAAGTAGGTATATTTTAATAAAATATAATATGAAGGTATTTTTTAATTAATGGATACAAAAAAGTGGTATTGTTAACTTATCCCCTTCCAAAGCCGCTTTGCAGTAGGACCATCTCAAACTTTTATGGGCTTAGAACAAAATTTTAAAAACGAAAATCTACAAAAATACTGGAATTTGAGTTAATTTTTACAAAAATACTGTGTTTTTATAAAACAACAGTGGAATACAAAACAGAACAACTAAAAACAACAGTGGAATAACTAAAAAATAACAGTAAAAAATTAACACGGTGCACAATATAAAACTTATATAGTATATTTGAAAAAAATTCTGTCCTACAATAAAAAAGTAAAAAAATTAAAATTTTCAATCCTTTTAAAAATAAACCTTTTGAGACCTTATGGACTAATGTTAAAAGAAATTTATTTTCTTAGAAAAAAAAAAATTGGAAGGCCTCTTGACTGAAGTGAAGAACCTTGGACAACAGCTCTGATGTGCAACATTATAAATTACATTTTATAATATGGGAGACTTTTATGAATTTGGTATCACATAACCTATCCCACTATTTTTCTTCTCATTCAAGGGTCAAGGAACATGTTTTGTTTTGTGTTGTTAATTTTTGTTGATAATTTTGTTGAAAATTTATATGGTGCTCCCCTAGCCTAGAATCATTTTTTGACTTCACGCCAAATTGTTTTCGAGATAATTTCAAGTCTTTGTATTGCCCAAAAGCAAATGTTAAAGCTCACATGCATAGAAATTTGTAGCACTGCTACATTCACTAAGGTTTTTTTTGAAAGTGAGTTATGATATATATAAATTATTAAATACAAATAGTTATACGATCATTACAAATGACATCACTTGGGAATAATATTCTTAACCAACACCCATTGAGTAGTATTGTGAGCAACAAAATTAAACTCATGTGGAGTCTTACAAAAGTTACAACCCTAAAAAAATTAGAATATTTCTTACTATTAGAGACATAGCTGTGGATCTCCCATATAAGAATCATCTCATTAATAGCATTGATTACTACTTTACAATCATTATCAACCAAAACAAAAGAGTGGACCATTGGGAGACAATCCTCAAAGCCAACTCACAAGTTAATGCTTCTCCAATTAGAGGCTCTTTGAACCCAATAGACTTAGTAACAACCCACATGTGAACTTGGCGTTGGGTAGGGGTATTTATTGGATTACATCTAATGAATTTGGACACAACTGATCCAATCAAATTATTTATTGGATATAAAATTTTGTCATCCGATCCAATCCGATCCAATGGATATATTGGATTGGATCGGTTCCAACCATTAGATGCATTAATTGTTTTTTATTAGATTGGATTTGATCCATTTAATTTCAATAAAAAGAAAAATATATATATATGTAAAAAAACATAATTTAAAACTTAATAATCCAATATATATAATAAACATTAGTTTAGTCCAATCTAATTTTCATGATCTCATAATAAAACTGTTAAAAAAATAAAATTTATTCAATACGTATTGACAATTTTATTAGTGTTTAGGAAAATGAGAATTAACATTTTAAATCTAAGATTTTTTTTCTTTAATCTCATGTGTTAAATGTATATATTAAATTAATTAATATATATTTTTAAATAAAATATATTAAATATATAAAATTATAAATCTATTTCAAAAATATATAAATATAATTGGATGACCATTGGATGATAATTGGATCAGGTTAGTCGGTTATCCATTGGATCGGTTTGTCCGATCCGATTGGATAATTTTCAAAATTTACATATGATCCGATCCAATTATGATTGGATATCTGATTCTATTGGATCGTTTGGGATTGGATCGTTTGGGATTGGATCGGTCGGTTGTAATTAGATTGGATGACTTTCTACACACCCCTAGCGTTGGGTGCATCACCAGGTCGACCTGGGCATCGGGTGCCTAGGTGTCTCTAATGGGAAGTGTTCTAATTTTGATTTCGGTGCCTCTAGCATGCTTGTGGCATGTCTTATTCATGTCTAAGTATAAAGTTTGAGCCATTTGCACTAAGACGGACTTAAAAAATTGAAATCCTAGCCCGGGATGTCAACTTGCGCGCTGGGTGAAACCCTAGGCGCCCAAGTTGACTTTCAGGAGGTTGTTTCGACTTTTTTTAGTTCTCAGATTTCAGACTTGGATTCTTCTTGACATTTTGGTTCAAAATACTGAAGGATGGTGAGTTAGAAACAAGTTGGCGGGGATCCAAACACTCACTCTGGAGTCGCCAAAGTCAACCTAGGCGTAGGGCTAATGACCCTTCCTAGAGTTGACTGCCATGACTTGGGACACTTAACTCCATAAATGTTTTCTTTTTGCTACGTGTCAAACATTGATATTCACGTCATTAGAGCTAGTTTTCATGTAAACAATTATACCTATATGGACTTAAAAAAAAGGCATGATAAACTTTTCAATAAGATTCATCATGGAATTTCCTTATATATATTTTCATTCATTATTTTTTCTTTTTCACAAAATAAGAAATAAAATACTTCATAAATATTTTTTTTGGCTAATTAGAATTTTTACCCTTTAATTTTTGATATATAGCAAATTATGCCTCCTGAACTTCTCAGTTCGTTAAAAAATTTTCTCGAACTATTGAAATTGTTGGATTCAATGACTTTTGTTCAATTTCGTTTAATTTTACTAACAGAAGCCTGGTGTGGATGAAAGTTTAGGGAGTATAATTTGATACATGTCAAAGTTCTGGGGGCACAATTTAGTAGATATCATAGTTTGGATGGCACGATTTATTACATGTACAATTGTCACGTTAGTAGAATTGAATGTAATTAGACAGAATTTCTTGAATCTAACAATCTCAATAGTTCAGAGAAAATTTTTAACGAAAAATTCAAGAATTTAATTTAGTATTTTTTAAAGTTTAGGGAGAAAAAATCTTAATTAATCCAAATAGAAATACAAAATGATTGTAAAGTTGCTACGCTGATTAAAACATGAAGTGGTGCAACCAATCCTTAGTGCTAGCAATATTTGTGAAAGAACTAGCACAGCCATGCCAAAAAAAAACCTATGACAAAACATATATTATCACATTTTTATGTCAATTTTTGAAACTTAATAATAGAATCACTAGATGATATAATGAGAAAACAAGGTTAAATAATAATAATATAATTAATATGACTAATTTGATATAGGACTTTTTGCAAAGTATAAGTTGTAAAGATGATGATGGTAAAGAATGAATGACTAACCTAGAAGTAATTAGAAAGATATGGATGAAAGGAAAATATTTAACATGGAATTTTGATGATGTGTGTTTAATTATTTAATTATTTGCACTAAGCCTAGGCCATTTCTACAACTATAATAATTTTTTAACTAGCCAATGTTACTTGACATAATCAATATTTAATATGAAGTTTCACATATTTTAATATAAATCACAATAATATTAATTTAAATTGAAAAGAAAAAAGTTAGAAAAAACCACCTTACCTTCAAGGACTCAAGAAACTCATATTTCTTATTTCTTGGATGCCATTTTGGATAACTACATTGTTGGTATGTAGCACTACTCTTATTTTTGGATTTATTCATATTTTTTCCTACCAATTTTTGACTAAATTAGGGGGAAATGAGTGTTGATTTATGTGGAGTGAGTGGTCATTTTCGTAGAAAAATATATGAACAAAATTACAATTTAGTATTAGTTGGCAAAATTATTCATAATAGCATTTAACTGCTACTTAGTTTTTGTCAAAGGCACCAACTCTCAACATGGCCCCATCCCTAATTAACCCAATCCCACGGCAATTTCCAGATATTATATTTGAAAATGAAGCTCATATACAAACAAACAAATATATATATACACACCGTTAAAGTTTAGAGTTTGTTTAGTGTTGTATCATCAACAATAAATGCCAAAAAGAAACCAATGTATTTACTTGACAAAAATAAATTTGATAATTTATTCCCATAATTCTTTTCTCCTTAAAAATCATCTTACGACTTCATAGAAAAATAACTAAAAGGAAAAGTAGTACAAAGCCATATTATTGTTATTTTCACTCATAATTACTAGTTAAAAGAAAAATAATTGACATTATTATTTCTTATTTCTATATCCACTTTTCCCTTTTTCTTTCTTTTTGAGGTTAGATAAGAGAAATATAGACTTAAGCCTATTTTTTATGAGAAAAAAGTAGTATTTAGACTATGTTTATAAATTAATACAATATTATTTAGACTAAATTAAATGTTTAATTTGTAGAAATACATAACTTTACTTAATTAAATTGTTAGATGAGCTTAGCAATCAGTTTTGAATTGAAAGGATACAAATATTGTTTGTAAATATTATGAGACAACCTCAGAAATATCAGAATATATTCCATAAAACTATAATTTGTTTAAAAAAAATAATTCAAAATTTTGGAGATTTGCAGTTGAAGAAATATCAGATATTCACAATTGATCTCCTATATTTCGGTGAAAATTCCTTTTAATATATCAATATTATTAATTATCCAGCTAATTTATATATTTAAATAAACATTCATAAACATAATTTGCGGTCACCAGTACAAAATAATAATTTTGTATGAAAAATATTCCTTCCTTCAAAATCTGAAAATTACAAAAATTATTTATTAAAAAATAAAATAGAAAATTTACAACTGTGCACTCCAACAAAAACATTTTATCCTATTTACAAACCAAAAAATATATATATATTTAAAGGAAACGTAAATGTTGAAATCTTAAGTTTCCTTTTACCGTTAACGAAAGAGTTGGGCAAACCGTCAATTGAACGTGCCACGTCACCTAACGAGAATTTTAAAATGGAATTGGGTCCCACACAGACTGCCAATCACGACCATCTTTCAACTAACTTTGGCTCCAACGGGTCCCACAGGCACGCGCGCGCCATCGACGCCGCAAGTAAACGATTCTCACCCAATCAGATTACGCCACGTGGATACCAGAAGAATCACCGACCCAAGAACTAGATCTTCGTCCAGACGCGAACCGATTCATACCGCCCAAACCGGGGGCTTCGATTTCCACGCTCCGCCTCGGATGAGACTCGAACGACGGCGCGTCGATATCAACTCCCGAGAAATCGTGATTTCTCGTCGATACACTATCTCCCGAGTGAGAGTCGGAAATCGGTATCGGCCTCCAGCTTCCGTCGTCTGCTTTTTCTCGGCAACCGGTTCTGAATATGGCGCGAAAAGTCGCGAAGAATCCGGTTTTTCGTCTCTCCACCGGTTTAACGTTCTCCACCGCCGGTTCGGACGATGATTTCAGCGATCTTTGGCGATTCTTCCTCCAGCGACGCTTTCTGTCTCTTTTCGATCTCACACGTCCCATACACGAGACCTTCGGCGACGAAGGTTCGATCATCGGACCGTCCGATTTCCCGGTTGATGCAGATCGCTTAGGGAAAAGCCTGGCGTTCCCTGCTTTACAGTTCTTCCGATTTTTCGCTTCGACGAAATGCGTCTTCTGAGGCTTAGGAAGACCGATAATTGCCGCCTTCGATTTCAAATTCATCGAGAATCGCTGCGAATTCGAGTTTGATCCTGGATTCAAATTCGGATTTAGGTTCGTCGAGTGTGAATTTCCTTTCTGAGATTCTTTACGCTCGTAGAATACATTACGGTCTAACCAGTCGTACTCTGCATCCTTCGAGAGCCAAAAAGACTCCGGAGGGAAATCCGGCGGTACCTCCGGTTCACCAGAGTCTTGCTCCGGTGGTTTTTCGGCGGTGTCGGCAAGTGTCTCGCAGGCGATTTTCCGATCCATGGAACCTCCACCGCCGCCTGCACAAGCCGAAACTAGAGTTTCCAAATCCACTTGAGTCATCTTCTTATGAAGACGAGCGTTTTAGAGAGAGAAAGAATGTTGAGAAGTTTAATAGAGTCTTTAGAGAGAGAGAGAGTCGAAGAAGGAAGAAGACGGTGTTTTATAAATGGAGTTCTAAGTTTATTATTAATATTCTAATTGGGATTTTATTGCTCTTTTGTCACACAGTATTAAAATTAATTTATAACAAAAATTTATTTTCAAATAAAAATTAAAATTAGTTTTATTTATTTATTTATTTATTTTGAGAGGGAGAGTGGGGAGTTTCAACTTGTTGACTCATGCTTGGTTTGGTATGGTGGCTTCGTTAGTTTCAAAGAGATAAATATTAAAAGATGATAGAAATAAATAATCAAATTTATTCAAAATCTTTTTTTCACATTTTTATGATTTATATTTGTCATCATCTATTCTGAGGTCTTCACTCGGCTTAGCTGAGCTTTAGTTAATTTGTGGCTTGGCTCTTTGGCTCTCATTGTGTAACTTTTTAATTAATATACATGGAATTCTCAATTATTGGTTTGGTTTTTTATTAGGTGGGTTTGTGTTTTTGCCAATGACAAAATAATTTGCATAAGATTAATTATTTGCATCTTTATAGGTGGAGATTAGCTCACTCACTATTTTAGTTAGTATATGATATATAAATAATTTTTTTTTCTTTTTTTAAGTATACGGGGTCAGAAGAAATTAAACAACACTAAAAATAGTAAGTATTCGAGCAAAATAAGAACACACTAACAGATATATGAAATATAAATATTTATCTACAATAACGAATACTCAAAGAATTGACTAGGAAATAGCAGGACCAATCTTAAAACATAATGGGCCTAGCTTAGTCTACTTTAAGTAGAATTAAAAAAGGGAAATTTACATGTTATACTAACTTTTGTCATTTTTTTACCAAAATACTGTCAGGTGGTATTTTTTACTTTTTTACTGTATTTTTTTATAAGTTTCATACTGCAGTATACTGTGTTAAGTTTTCACTGGTGTTCTACTGGTGTTTTACTAGTGTTCTACTGTTGTTTTGAGTTGTCATGCTTTGTGTTTTACTGGTGTTTTATAAAAACACAGTATTTTTGAAAATATTTCCGTGTGACAGTATTTTTGTAAAAGTTAACTCAAATTCCAGTATTTTTGTAAGTTTCCCTTAAAAAAAGTTGGATCTTTCATTTTTTTTTTTCTTCTTTTGACAGTTGATTTGCTTTTACGGTAGCATACTTTTACAAACTAATTTTGGGCTACTTTGAACTTTATAATTCAATGGGGTATTGGGCTGTACGGTCGAGCCTAATTTTACAAACTATAAATTTTTTTCTTCAAATGAGTTAATATACATTAGTTTTTTGGGCCCTGTGTTTGGGTAGGCCCTAGACACGGGCGTACCTTGCCTTAGCCAGGGCTTAGCTTGCCTTAATCCAAGGCTGGGCCTGTGAAATAGACAAAACAAAGGTAGTAAACTGTAAATAAGACAAGGATGTATAGTGGTTCAATCAAAACTAAATCTGCTTATTCCACTTTTGCAAATAGTTTCAGCTTAGTTCATGTAATTTGGATCACTTATTTATATAGAAAGCAAGTGTCATTTGATCTTATATAGTTGTTCAGACATGACCGTTTATTACATTAATTACATAATTTAATTAATACAAACGTTTAAAGAATAAATGTAAGAACAATTTTGTCCATTATTGATTAATTGCATAAACGTGTGTGACCTGTCAAGTCGCAGATTGACTTTCCATATTCCAAACACACGAGCTCATGGGCTTGAGGTGTTTTATTCGAAAAATCTTCCAAGATCGACTGCATTTGGATTCAAGGTTGGTTCTTTTTACTCCTCTCGGCTATTATCATTTGTATTTTTCTAAATAATCGCATACTTTCTGTATTTTTAGGGTCAAAAATATATAAAAATGATAGGATAGTTTTTGGGTAATAGAATTCCAGGCAAAAAAGATTGAAAAAGGTACTTTCTTTGGAAAAAAAAATTTACCTGTTTCTTGAATACTTGCATCATCTTCGCATGAACTTTGAATAATCACATGTTTTTGGTTAGAACACTTTAAATATTTGCACATGCATATAAGTTTCCACTTAGAGCATGAAAAACTATATGAAGATCTCATGATTTTATAAGAATACTTTTTGTTTAAAATTATAAATACATACACATGTGAGGACACTCCTCTCTTTTCTAAATTACATGCACAATACGCTGAAAAGATCTTCTATTTTTTAGATGAGCGATCTCTCAGAATGTCAAATATTCAAATTTGAAGGGGAGCTTTTGCAAATGAGCCCTAAAGGAGTGACAGCTTTATACCCATGTCACTGTCAGAAGACGCGGCTCTAGAGACAGCAGTACCGCATACATCATTGGATGAAATAGCGCGCATGGTTAGGGAGTTGAACAACACTTCGACTTTCCCACTCGCTAAGAAGAAGAAGCGAGTGATAAAGAGGAGGTTGGGGTCTCTGATGAGGACACACCCCTCAATGACCCTTTTTCTGCGTGGAACTTGAATTAAGAGTAAGGCTGACAGATCTAGTTTCTTTTTAGAAACTAAATATAATTCAAACCGGTTGTACAAAACCAATGGCCAGGCAGCTACCATATATTGTTAGACTTTTATTTGGGCTTACATTAAATTTTATTGGTTTTATTAAAACTTGGGTTGATTGGATAGTTCTTTGTTGTGTTAGCCCATGTTGTTGGTGATCAATTGTTAATGGGCTTAGCATCTGTGTGTAAAGTCTAGGTGAAGCAGAAGTGTGGGCTTTTCTAGTTGACTGAAGCCTTTGATGAGCAGGCCCAGCCCAACTAGGGTTTTGTAGCTAAGTCCCCTCCCTAACTCTATAAATACATATTGTCTCATCACAATTGTATACCTTTTGATAATCAGATAAAATAAACTGCTTCTGATTTAGAGATCTAGGGAGGAAGACTTAGTTGATAGTATTCAACTATCGAATTGGAGTAACTGCTGTGGATCAAACTGAGATAATTGCTATGGATCAATCAGGTACACATACCTAATTATTATATCTTATTATTGTGTTCTATGTTATATACAAATAGATCTTGGGTATATTATTAATTTTTCTAACATGTGGTATCAGATTGCCTATTGTATATGATTTAGAACCTATAATTAGTATAATTAATTTGTATATGTTAATTATCCATAATTACATATTAATTTCGTTATTATTTTATGTTGAATTTTTTGTTTTTAAATCTTAAAACTTTAGGGGTTTTGTATATCATTAAATTCTCGTTCTATTGATATATTATATGCATGAAATCATTGTGTATATCAAGCGAAGTTTAACTTTAAAGTTTTAGGGTTTATATGATTATAATATGAAATTATAATTTGTGTGTTTTGATTTTAGTGTTTTTGATCTAAAATTGATTATAGATATCTCATTATCAATTGTTTATCAATGTTCTTACATACTTTATTTCGTGTTTCAATCGAGAATTGATATCACAATCAATTTTTTTTTAAGTTTTCAATTTTCGGATTGATTTTAGCAAAAGATTTGCACATTTAATCTTTAATACTTGAAATTAGTAGTGTAAATGAATTAGAAATTCCAATCCGATCGAAACCCATCTATTTCCCGATGTTGTCCGTCGATTTTTTGGTCGGAAAACACCAACAGACCCGAACTGGGCAACCGGGTCGCGTGACCCATTTCACAAGATCCGCTGGAGGTTGAAGGTGACTCCCAGCCGCGAAGCCCACTCGCGCAGGCGGTGCGTGGGGGCGCGTGGGGCCACTTGGGATATCGTTTTTCGACGTTCTTTTTTGCAGCATGCTTAAAATTTAATTTCTGATTTTTCTATGATTTTTAATTAATTTTTTGACTCCGTTTAATAATTATTATTATTTTAATGATAATTATGTAGTTAAAAAATTATTAAAAATATTTTTTGATAATTTTTCGAAATCTGTCGATCATAGAAAATTTTTTGAGTTTCTTCTCGTTCCATATGACTTAGTCACTCTCTTATTTAATTTATTTTGACTATGTAGTCTCCACCAATTTTCTCATATTCACATCTATTGATTATTTGTTGTTCTAAAATTATAAAACTTGGTTGTTTGATACAAAAATAATGTGTTATGGTGGACACTTTATTTTTTGATTATCAATATAATAAAAGCAATTATATATCTCTTTTGGAAATTTGGTTGAAAATTATTAATCTTCAAAGATTGTTTTATCACCAAATTTCACATGTTGAAGAAAATATTATATCTTTTGGTTGACTATATGTGTAATTACTTGCCCAAAGGTAGTATTTACATATATTAGTTCACATTCCATGAAGTGAGTTAATATTAAATATATATATTTTAATTATTTGCCCAAAGGTAATAATTTAAATATAGAAATTTATTATTATTTTTTGCTTGAATTAATACATATTTTTAAGAAATTTATTTGCCCAAAGGTAATAAAATTCTTAAATGATATGTATTTTTTCTTTGTTGTTAACTTCATGAAGGTAGATCATGTGTGTGTTATATTCTCACCCCAAAGGGGAGTTTATAATGACCAGTTGATTCTACAATATTTTCTAATACATTGCTCATATTGCTTATTCAAGTTTTAATTTTTGAATTTTTCAGTCTCATTTTCTGTGAACAACAATAATGCTTCCATCCATATTTTGAATGCTTCCAACTACAAGACATGGAAACGAGATGTGGAATTTACTTTAGGCATAATGGATTTGGACTTGTGCCTACGAGAAGAAAAACTTGCTGATCTTACTGACTCCAGTACAGCTGCCCAGAGAACTAATCATGCACAATGGGAAAAGTCAAGTCGTCTTAGTCTTCTTACTATGAAAAGATCCATTCCAGAACATCTATTGAGTGGTTTGCCAGACACTACAAATGCCAAAGAGTTTTTCAATGCTGTAGAAAAACTATATGACACTGGTGAAAACGCTGAAGCTGGACATCTTATGGATGAAATGACAACCATTAAGTATGATGAATTAAAAGGAGTGAGAGATTTTATTCTAAAATTGGTGAATATTCGGTCGAAGTTGAAAGATCATAATATTCCTCTTCCTGACTCTTTCATTATTCATCGAGCTCTTCATGCTCTTCCTGCCTCTTTCAGCCTTATCAAGACAGCCTACAACACTTACAATCAAACATGGACTATCAGCGACCTAATTTCTCAGTGTGTAGCTGAAGAAAGCAAGCTTAAAAGGGAGAAGAATGAATCTGCTAACTATGTTTCTCACCTCAAGCCCAACAAAGGAAAAGGAAAATTCAAGAATAAAAATGATGGTGCTACTAAACAGAATGGTAATGGTAAGGAGCATAAGAATAAACAGAAGAATAACAATGAAAAGTCCAAATACTCTAATGTGAAGTGTTACTTTTGTGAAAAATTGGGGCATCGGAGAACGGACTGTCACAAATTTAAGACTTGGTTAGAAAAGAAGCAAGCACAATCAGGTAATCCATTAGCATGTGTTTGTTTTGAATCTAATCTAGTTGATGTTCCTATTGATGGTTTTAAACCAATAGATTGTAAGTAGATTTTAAAAGCTAAAAGGGATAAAAAAAGGGACAAATTGAAAGGTTTAAAGCGCGTTTAGTGGCTAAAGGCTTTACTCAAAGAGAAGGTATTGATTACACTGAAACTTTCTCACCTGTTTCCACTAAAGATTCATTCAGAATTATTATGGCCTTAGTTGCGCATTTTGATTTAGAGTTGCATCAAATGGATGTTAAAACTGCTTTTCTGAATGGAGAATTGAATGAGGAAGTCTATATGTCTCAACCTGAAGGCTACAAGGAGAAAGGAAAAGAACACTTAGTTTGCAAGTTGAAACGATCCATTTATGGTCTCAAACAGGCATCTCTCCAGTGGTACTTGAAGTTTGACAAGGTTGTGACATCGTTTGGTTTCGTAGAGAACAAGTTTGATCAGTGTATTTATATGAAGATCAGTGGGAGTCGTTATATTTTTCTTGTTCTTTATGTAGATGACATTTTACTTGCCAGCAGTGATTTGTCACTACTAAATGAGACCAAAAATTTTCTGTCTTCCAATTTTGATATGAAAGATCTTGGAGAGGCATCCTATGTTTTGGGGATTGAGATCCATCGTGACAGGAATCGAAAAAGTTCTTGGCTTATCTCAAGAAGCTTACATTAATCGTGTGCTCAAAAGGTTCAACATGGATTTGTGTAAAGCCGGTTCTGTTCCTATTCTGAAAGGGGACAAGTTCACTAAGCAGCAATGTCCTAAGAACAATTTGGAAAGAGGAGCAATGAAGAACATCCCTTATGCAAGTGTAGTAGGGAGTTTTATGTATGCTCAGGTTTGCACTTGACCTGACATAGCTTTCGTAGTCAATGTTCTTGGGAGATATTTATCTGATCCTGGCCATTATCATTGGGTTACAGCCAAGAAAGTTTTGAGATATTTGCAAAGAACGAAGAGTTTTATGCTTGTGTATAAGCATGTTGACAATCTTCGAGTTGTTGGTTATTCAGATTCAGATTTTGGTGGTTGTGTAGATGATTTAAAGTCAACTTCTGGCTATATTTTCACCTTGGCAGGTGCTGCTATTTCTTGGAAGAGTGTCAAACAGACTTTGATCACATCATCTACTATGTATGCTGAGTTTGTTGCATGTTATGGGGCATCCTTGCAAGCTTTGTGGCTGAAGAATTTTATTTCGGAGATACGAGTGGTTGATTCTATTTCCACACCTATGCTAATCTATTGTGATAATAATGCTGCTGTTTTCTTTTCAAAGAATAACAAGATTAGTAGTGCTTCTAAACATATGGAAATAAAGTATCTCACTGTCAGAGACTTGGTCAAGAAAGGAGACATTGTCATTGAAAATTGCAAGACCGAGTCGATGTTAGCTGATCCTCTAACCAAAGGGTTAAGTGCCGTGTTGTTTAATAAACATGTTGTTAATATGGGCATTTTAGAATCTTTTGATCTTTTGGGTTAGTGGGAGTTTTGTTTTCTGTTTGTTTTTAGAAATTATTATTTATAATTTTCTGAATAAAGTTATGAACTACATTTTATGTTTCAATATTTTTTATTATTGAATGGATATGTTTTCAATTATGTTTTGTTATATTCTCGAGAATGATTGAATTGAAAGCATGTGGTTCATATTGTTGTGATCATTGTCTTTTAAATTTATTTGCTTAATGACAATGATATGTTGTTGGCTTAATTCTTTAAGCATATTTAGTGACATTAACTTATTTTAAGTGGTGTATGTTTAATTTTATTGGCTTATTTATTTAGCATCACGGTATCAGTGAAATTGAGGACTGATAAGGATATTATGTTATTTTAAATTGATCACATGTTGAACATAATTCCTTACCACACTACTAGACTTATTGACCATGTCGATTTAATACTTTGGTATTTGTGATTATGAATGTCTTTTGTTGAGTTAAAAACAATATGATTGTCATAGTTCATTATCAAAGGTTAAATTAGACCGGTATGTTGAGATGCTATCAGAGAACTATCATTTTTTAAAGTGGCCACAAATGTTTTCCTGTTGTTCAACCCATGAGTCGTTTTCAAACAAAATTATTTTGATATATAATATATATGTATTAAAATCAATGTAGCCCAAGTGGGAGAATGTTAGACTTTTATTTGGGCTTACATTAAATTTTATTGGTTTTATTAAAACTTGGGTTGATTGGATAGTTCTTTGCTGTGTTAGCCCATGTTGTTGGTGATCAGTTGTTAATGGGCTTAGCATCTGTGTGTAAAGTCTAGGTGAAGCAGAAGTGTGGACTTTTCTAGTTGACTGAAGCCTTTGATGAGCTAGGGTTTTGTAGCTAAGTCCCCTCCCTAACTCTATAAATACATATTGTCTCATCACAATTGTATACCTTTTGATAATCAGATAAAATAAACTGCTTCTGATTTAGAGATCTAGGGAGGAAGACTTAGTTGATAGTATTGCACTATCGAATTGGAGTAACTGCTGTGGATCAAACTGAGATAATTGCTATGGATCAATCAGGTACACATACCTAATTATTATATCTTATTATTGTGTTCTATGTTATATACAAATAGATCTTGGGTATATTATTAATTTTTCTAACATATATGTCTTCCTTTTACTAACCCCGAGATCATCAAAACTAATGTTGCTATCATCTCGATTCCCATAATTCACTCTGGGGTTGCGATCCCTTTTCACCATTTCATTAAAGATATTGTAACGTTCTACTTTACCCTATATACTATTTTTTAACTTTTTTTTTTTTTTTTAAATTTATGATTTGAGTTACTTCGGTGGTTTCTATGTGGATTGCTATAAGGATTTTGGTTGCAATTTAGGTTACTTCGTTAGTTGCTATAAGAGTCTCTATGCGAAATTTCGTAAAATACAAACAAAAAAAGTGATTTAAAATCTAAAATTAATTTATATTTGAAAATTTTAAATTATAAAAAATTATTTGAATAATTAAATATTAACTATAATAAAGAGATGGTTGAAACAACAACAATAAAAATAATAGAAATATATGGAGAATACTATTGGATTTTGGAAATACTCTTTTGTCAAGGATATAAAGTAACCACTAATAAAATAAAAATATGAATAAATAAATGAATGTAAATAAAAATAAAATTATGGGTGAAAAGTATAACCTTATGGAAAATTCTACAATGCACACCCTTAAAATGGATATACTGATGCACCCCTATCTGTTTTAGCATCCGAAATAATTTTTTAGTCAAATTTTTTCTCATGATCATGTACGTTATAGTTATTTAAGACATCCTGCAAAATTTTAAGAAATTTGAAAAAATTTAACATGCCGAAAATTATGTTCAAACAGTGTGTTGCACGCGTGACTATTTTATTTTATACGCGTGTAAAATAGACTGTTTGAACATTGTTTTCTATATTGTAAATTATTCCGAATTTTTCAAAATTTTGTAGGATATCTTAAATAGCTATAACGTACATGAATATGAAAAAAAATTAGACTAAATTTTTTTTTTAGATGTCGAAACAAGTTAAGGGTGCACCAGTGCATCCCTTTTAAGAAGGTGCATTGTAGAATCACCCTAACCTTATTATTATCCTATGTATATATTTTTTTTATTATTAAATTAAGTATGGATAATAGAAATATATTAATAGATGGAGATATTGACTCATTGCTTGTAAGTTATATAACTTAGCTTTGGAGAGTAGAGCATAGATGAGATGTTTCAATTATACGTTACCCTAGTTATTAATTAAAGTAGATATTTATTAATTATTCACTTGGTTTATTTAAACCTCATACCAATTACCAAACCCCTATTCAGAGGAAATTAATTGTTAACAAGTCATCCTTTTTAGTTTTTATTTTCTATTTTTATATATTAAGTTAAGCAAAAAAAAAGTTAGTTATCATATTCACAGTTATATTGTATTATTATTCAGGTTGGCCCTAAGTATGAGTGAATTAGATTTGCGTCTAGAGTCTACTTATTTTAGGGACTTAAATAAAAAAAAATACTTTTTAAAAAATATATATTTTAATAATTTTTAAAAATACTATTTATTTATATAATAAAAGTATTAAAAAAAATTTAGCTATGACGTGTTATTATTAGTAATTAAGTAGGTATATTATTTTTTTATTCTTCTCTATATATCTATAATTCATATCTTCCAACGGATGAAAATTAGACTTAAGTTTTCATACAATATTGAAATTAATATTTAAACAGTCTATTTTATACGTGTGTAAAACAAAAGAGTCATGAGTACAATAATTTGTTTGAATCTTATTTTTAGCGTGTTAAATTTTTCGAATGTCTCAAAATTTTATAAAATATTTTAAATAACTATAACATGTACGGATATAAAAAAAAAAATTAAATATTTTCCTAGATATCGAAATAAATAAAAATGCATAAATATATCCTTTTAAGAGATTGTATTATAGTATTTTCTAATCAAACATACAGATAAATCATCTTGTATATAAAAGTGATAATACTCTAAAAAGCTAAATTCATTACAATCCTCAAAACATTTTATCGATAATTTGGAAATTTATACACACTTTTTAAATCAAACAATACATTATATATATATAACACTTTTTAAGGGGTATTACCTATGAATAGTTACTAAACAAATTTAACTATAAATATTAATTTTAAAAATATCAAACCATCGAATTTTGATCTAATAACGAATAATGAAATCACAAATTTAAATTTCTATGCTTAATTTAACTACTTAATTAAAAAAAATATCAAAAAATATCTCTTTTTACACTATATCAAAAATATGTTTATACAAAAATATTTAACTCAAACTTATTTTTTTCTTTTCTTATTTTTCTTGCTAAATTTTTTTTTTTTTTTTAATTTTTTTTTGCCGATGGAACAATTTCAGCCCATATGATATAAAAATGAGAGATTTTTTTAATTAGATAGAAAAATCAAGCATAAAAATTCAAAATTTTCTAATTTTACCCATTCATGAGTAATACCCATTAAAAATGCACTCATATATATATATATATTTACCATTTTAATTAATCTTATTCTCTTATAACAAAAATAGAAAAAGTCAGAGCAAATTTAGTTATTGTTAATATATATAGGGAGAGAAATATATACAAAAGAAAAGTGGTTCCCCACCACAAAATTAGATCTATGTTAGTTAGTGTGTAACACAAAACACTACACATGCATCTTCTTAATGATTAGTCTTATCTAAATGGCTATTGGTAATGGAAAATGTTTTGAAAGATAGTTATTAATCCAACCACATGTTCCCTATATTTCTTCTTAGAGAAGAAAAATACATGTTTCCTCACTCATATAATTAATAAATAACATACTTTGAAACCTTTATTCCAACCATGTATATATTTAGATTTTTATTTTATGTAAAATCAAAATAAAAAAACTCTTAAAAATTGGGATGCCACTTTTTATTTTTTACTTTCACTTAAATATGTTGAGACCAACACAATATATGTTTCTTTTTTATTTTAGACAAATATATAAATATATAGAATTAAAAAAAAATTATTATTACATATTACCCTATTTCTCTTTTCTCATCATCAAAGAGAGTATCATACTACTTTGTTTAACATGGTGCTTAGTTTGAATCTTTATTATATTGGCCTACTATATTCTTGGGTTATGTATTTCTGTAGTCAAAATGCTAAAAGCAATCTCGATAATTTCTTTACAGTATCCTTTAAAATTAATTAATTACTATTTTTTTAAAAAAAACTTTTACATTATATTATACATTATTTTTTTAAAATATATCACTAAATTATTTTTTTTTCAGTTTTTTAATATATTTTATTTATTTCAAATATATAATATTTATATACAAATATTAAAAAAAAATAATTAAAACCTAACACAATTAATAAAAGAGTAAATTACATTTTTGCTCTTATAATACAAAAGTCATTGATCGAATTTTTTATATTTTATTAAATATAATAATTCACCATATAATTTTAAATAATACAAAATAATATTTTAAGCTCAACGGTCCGTGACTAAATGTTAGTCACAAAAATTATAATTAGTTGTGACTAAAAATATTTTTAGTCACAATACTTGTTGTGACTAAAACTAATTAGTAATAAATTGTATCTAAATACTATACTGTAGTCACAAGTAACATTTATTGTGATTAAAATCACATTTCACTATTGGTTTTTCTTGACGTTTTTAAACAGTCGTTTAATATATTCCCACGGATTTTATAACTGTTGCTTATACGACCGTCGCAAAACGGGTAAAATAGGTAACTGTTAAAAACCATCGCTACTGTGGACTTCCCGCCGGTTTAAAATTGTCGCCTATAACAGAGTATAGGCGGCCGTTTTAAACCGTGCCCTATACTATAGGCAACTGTGTTAGACTTTTATTTGGGCTTACATTAAATTTTATTGGTTTTATTAAAACTTGGGTTGATTGGATAGTTCTTTGCTGTGTTAGCCCATGTTGTTGGTGATCAATTGTTAATGGGCTTAGCATCTGTGAGTAAAGTCTAGGTGAAGCAGAAGTGTGGGCTTTTCTAGTTGACTGAAGCCTTTGATGAGCAGGCCCAGCCCAACTAGGGTTTTGTAGCTAAGTCCCCTCCCTAACTCTATAAATACATATTGTCTCATCACAATTGTATACCTTTTGATAATCAGAGAAAATAAACTGCTTCTGATTTAGAGATCTAGGGAGGAAGACTTAGTTGATAGTATTGCACTATCAAATTGGAGTAACTGCTGTGGATCAATCAGAGATAATTGCTATGGATCAATCAGGTACACATACTCAATTATCATATACTACTATTGTGTTCTATGTTATATACAAATAGATCTTGGGTTAATTGTTAATTTATCTAACATGTGGTATCAGATTGCCTATTGTATATGATTTAGAACCTATAATTAGTATAATTAATTTGTATATATTAATTATCCATAATTTCATATTAATTTCGTTATTATTTTATGTGTAATTTTTTGTTTATAAATCTTAAAACTTTAGGGATTTTATTGATCGTTAAATTCTCTTTCAATTGATATATTATATGTTTGAATTCATAGTCTATATTAAGAGAATTTTAATTTTAAAGTTTTAGGGTTTATATAATTATAATATGAAATTATAATTTGTGTGTTTTGATTTTATGGTTTTGGATCTAAAATTGATGATAGATTTGTCATTATCAATTGTTTAAGATTGTTCCTACATGATTAATTTCGGATTCAAACCGAGATTGGCATTACAATTTTTTTTTCTATTGTGTTTTTCAATTTTCGGTTAGATATTTGCCATGAAATTTAGAGATTTACACCTTAATACCGGAAATTAGTAGCTTAGATTGATTAGAAATTACATCCCGAGCAAAACCCATTGTTTTCCCGATGTTGTCCGTCGATTTTTTGGCCGGAAAACACCTACAGACCCGAACTGCACAACCGGGTCGCGTGACCCGTTTCACAGACCCGACTGGAGGTTGAAGACAACTCCCAGCCGCGAAGCCCACTCGCGCAGGCGGCGCGTGGGGGCGCGTGGGGCCGGCTGGGAGGTCCGTTTTCGACGATTTTTTTTTTCAGCGTTATTAGAATTTAATTTCTGATTTTTCTATGATTTTTAATTAATTTTTTGACTCCGTTTAATAATTATTATTATTTTAATGATAATTATGCAGTTAAAAAATTATTAAAAATATTTTTTGATGATTTTTCGAAATTTGTCAATCATAGAAAATTTTTTGAGTTTCTTCTCGTTCCATAAAACATAGTCACTCTCTTATTTAATTTGTTTTGACTATGTAGTCTCCACCAATTTTCTTATATTCACATCTTTTAATTATTTGTTGTTCTAAAGTTATAAAACTTGATTATTTGATACAAAAATAATGTGTTATGGTGGACACTTTATTTTTTGCTTATCAATATAATAAAAGCAATTATATATCTCTTTTGGAAATTTGGTTGAAAATTATTAATTTTCAATGATTGTTTTATCACCAAATTTCACATGTTGAAGAAAATATTATATTTTTGGTTGACTATATGTGTAATTATTTGCCCAAAGGTAGTATTTACATATATTAGTTCACATTCCATGAAGTGAGTTAATATTAAATGTATATATTTTAATTATTTGCCCAAAGGTAATAATTTAAATATATAAATTTATTATTATTTTTTGCTTGAATTAATACATATTTTTAAGAAATTTATTTGCCCAAAGGTAATAAAATTCTTAAATGATATGTATTTTTTTCTTTGTTGTTAACTTCATGAAGGTAGATCATGTGTGTGTTATATTCTCACCCCAAAGGGGAGTTTATAATGACCAGTTGATTCTACAATATTTTCTAATACATTGCTCATATTGCTTATTCAAGTTTTAATTTTTGAATTTTTCAGTCTCCTTTTCTGTGAACAACAATAATGCTTCCATCCATATTTTGAATGCTTCCAACTACAAGACATGGAAACGAGATGTGGAATTTACTTTAGGCATAATGGATATGGACTTGTGCCTACGAGAAGAAAAACCTGCTGATCTTACTGACTCCAGTACAGCTGCCGAGAGAACTCATCATGCACAATGGGAAAAGTCAAGTCGTCTCAGTCTTCTTACTATGAAAAGATCCATTCCTGAACATCTATTGAGTGGTTTGCCAGACACTACAAATGCCAAAGAGTTTTTCAATGCTGTAGAAAAATTATACGACACTGGAGAAAACGCTGAAGCTGGACATCTTATGGATGAAATGACAACCATTAAGTATGATGAATTAAAAGGAGTGCGAGATTTTATTCTGAAATTGGTGAATGTTCAGTCCAAGTTAAAAGATCATAATATTCCTCTTCCTGACTCTTTCATTATTCATCGAGCTCTTCATGCTCTTCCTGCCTCTTTCAGCCTAATCAAGACAAACTTACAACACTTACAATCAAACATGGACTATCGGCGACCTAATTTCTCGGTGTGTAAATTTGAAGAAAGCAAGCTTAAAAGGGAGAAGAATGAATCTGCTAACTATGTTTCTCACCTCAAGCCCAACAAAGGAAAAGGAAAATTCAAGAATAAAAATGATGGTGCTACTAAACAGAATGGTAATGGTAAGGAGCATAAGAATAAACAGAAGAATAACAATGGAAAGTCCAAATACTCTAATGTGAAGTGTTACTTTTCTGAAAAATTGGGGCATCGGAGAACGGACTGTCACAAATTTAAGACTTGGTTAGAAAAGAAGCAAGCACAATCAGGTAATCCATTGGCATGTGTTTGTTTTGAATCTAATCTAGTTGATGTTCCTATTGATTCTTGGTGGTTAGACAGTGGTGCTACTGTTCATGTTTCTGCTTCCTTACAGGGGCTAAGGGATCTCAGGAAGCCAAGTGAGAGGGAGTCCAAGCTTAAAGTGGGCAATAATATTGGAGTTGACGTTATCTATGTTGGAACATTTATTCTTGAATTACAGTCTCGTGATAAGATTATTCTGAACAATACTTTTTATGTTCCTACTTTTAAAAGGAATTTAGTTTCGCTTCCGCTTTTGGTTAAACAAGGATATTCTTTTCATTTTGCAAATGATAATGTTGACATTATGCTTGACTCTCGAATTATTGGAAATTGCTTTTATTCTGATGGTCTTTACAAGTTGTCATTGGCTCCTTTAGATTCCTCTTTTTGTTGTGAATACTGTGGGTAAAAGACCTCATATTAAGGAAACATCCTTATTGTTATGGCACAAAAGATTGGGTCATATTTCCAGAGAAAGGGTTGATCGTTTAATTAAATCTGAAATACTTCCTCCTCTTGATGCTTCTGATTGGGATACTTGTGTTGATTGTACTCGTGGAAAATTGACTAAAACAAGAAAGAAGACTGCAAATCGCAGTCAATCTTTATTGGAAATTATCCACACAGACATCAGTGGTCCTTATTCCACCACGTTGTGCAGAAATAAGTATTTTATCACTTTTATCGATGATTTTTCTCGTTATGGATTCACCTATTTAATTAAAGAAAAATCTGACGCCCTTGATAAACTCAAAATTTTTCGAAATGAGGTTGAGAAACAATTAGGAAGAGTCATCAAAGTTGTTCATTCTGATCGTGGAGGAGAATATTATGGTCGTTATACAGAATCTGGACAACACATGGGGCTTTTTGCAGAGTACTTACAAGAAAATGGTATAGTTGCTCAATACACTATGCCTGGTTCACCAGAGCAAAATGGCGTTGCTGAAAGGAGAAATCGCACTCTCATGGATATGGTTAGAAGTATGATGAGTAGAACAAATCTTCCAGAGTTTTTATGGGGTGAAGCACTTATGACTGCAACTTATATTTTAAATCGTGTTCCCAGTAACTGCTCCCAAGACCCCTTTTGAGTTGTGGACCGGGCGGAAGCCTAGTCCGAATCATCTTCGAGTATGGGGTTGTCAATTTGAAGTAAAGATTTATGATCCTAATTTGAAAAAGTTAGATCCGAGAACAAATCGCTGTTATTTCATTGGTTATCCAATGCGCTCAAAAGGCTATCGCTTTTACTGTCCCACTCGTGGTACGCGAATTGTTGAATCTCAGACTGCTAAATTTCTGGAATTTGATGTTGCTGAGAAAATTCCTTCAACATCTCTTGAAATGGGGGAGTCATCTAAAGGAATTTGTATTCCTATGTCATTTTCAAGAGATGATAATAGTAGTCTCAATTCTACTCCAGTTGGTAATGCTCCCATTGTTGATGAATATATTGCTCCCGATATCGAAGATGATGAAGGTCCTATTATTGATGAAGGGCCTATTAATGATGAAGCTCCTATTGTTAATGAGAATCCTGTTATTGAAGAAATTCCAGTTGTGGAAGATGTTATTCAAAACCATGATCAACAAAGAGAAGTTATTCCAGAAGTACCTCCTCTAAGAAGATCTCAGAGACAAAAGAAGTCAACAAAGTGTCATGATAATTTTGTCTATCTTGGAGAAGGAGAATATGATATTGATCATTTTGTGGATCCTGTCACTTTTAGTGAAGCACTTAATAGTCCACAATCTTCAAAATGGTTAGCAGCTACGGATGATGAGATCGACTCCATGAAGAAAAATGGTGTATGGGAGCTAGTGTTATTACCTGATGGTTTTAAACCAATAGGTTGTAAGTGGATTTTAAAGGCTAAAAGGGATAAAAAGGGACAGATTGAAAGGTTTAAAGCGCGTTTAGTGGCTAAAGGCTTTACTCAAAGAGAAGGTATTGATTACACTGAAACTTTCTCACTGTTTCCACTAAAGATTCATTCGAATTATTATGGCCTTAGTTGCGCATTTTGATTTAGAGTTGCATCAAATGGATGTTAAAACTGCTTTTCTGAATGGAGAATTGAATGAGGAAGTCTATATGTCTCAACCTGAAGGCTACAAGGAGAATGGAAAAGAACACTTGGTTTGCAAGTTGAAACGATCCATTTATGGTCTCAAACAGGCATCTCGCCAGTGGTACTTGAAGTTTGACCAGGTTATGACATCGTTTGGTTTCGTAGAGAACAAGTTTGATCAGTGTATTTATATGAATATCAGTGGGAGTCGTTATATTTTTCTTGTTCTTTATGTAGATGACATTTTACTTGCCAGCAGTGATTTGTCACTACTAAATGAGACCAAAAATTTTCTGTCTTCCAATTTTGATATGAAAGATCTTGGAGAGGCATCATATGTTTTGGGGATTGAGATCCATCGTGACAGGAATCGAAAAGTTCTTGGCTTATCTCAAGAAGCTTACATTAATCGTGTGCTCAAAAGGTTCAACATGGATTTATGTAAAGCTGGTTCTGTTCCTATTCTGAAAGGGGACAAGTTCACTAAGCAGCAATGTCCTAAGAACGACTTGGAAAGAGGAGCAATGAAGAACATCCCTTATGCAAGTGTAGTAGGGAGTTTGATGTATGCTCAGATTTGCACTCGACCTGACATAGCTTTCGTAGTCAATGTTCTTGGGAGATATTTATCTGATCCTGGCCTTGATCATTGGGTTGCAGCCAAGAAAGTTTTGAGATATTTGCAAAGAACGAAGAGTTTTATGCTTGTGTATAAGCAGGTTGACAATCTTCGAGTTGTTGGTTATTCAGATTCAGATTTTGGTGGTTGTGTAGATGATTTAAAGTCAACTTCTGGCTATATTTTCACCTTGGCGAGTCTTTGCTATTTCTTGGAAGAGTGTCAAACAGACTTTGATCACGTCATCTACTATGTATGCTGAGTTTGTTGCATGTTATGGGGCATCTTTGCAAGCTTTGTGGCTGAAGAATTTTATTTCGGAGATACGAGTGGTTGATTCTATTTCCACACCTATGTTAATCTATTGTGATAATGATGCTGCTGTTTTCTTTTCAAAGAATAACAAGATTAGTAGTGCTTCTAAACATATGGAAATAAAGTATCTCACTGTCAGAGACTTGGTCAAGAAAGGAGACATTGTTATTGAAAATTGCAAGACCGAGTCGATGTTAGCTGATCCTCTAACCAAAGGGTTAAGTGCCGTGCTGTTTAATAAACATGTTGTTAATATGGGCATTTTAGAATCTTTTGATCTTTTGGGTTAGTGGGAGTTTTGTTTTCTGTTTGTTTTTAGAAATTATTATTTATAATTTTCTGAATAAAGTTATGAACTACATTTTATGTTTCAATATTTTATTATTGAATGGATATGTTTTCAATTATGTTTTGTTATATTCTCGAGAATGATTGAATTGAAAGCATGTGGTTCATATTGTTGTGATCATTGTCTTTTAAATTTATTTGCTTATTGACAATGATATGTTGTTGGCTTAATTCTTTAAGCAAGTTTAGTGACACTTACTTATTTTAAGTGGTGTATGTTTAATTTCACTGGCTTATTTATTAAGCATCACGGTATCAGTGAAATTGAGGACTGATAAGGATATTATGTTATTTTAAATTGATCACATGTTGAACATAATTCCTTACCACACTACTAGACTTATTGACCATGTCGATTTAATACTTTGGTATTTGTGATTATGAATGTCTTTTGTTGAGCTAAAAACAATATGACTGTCATAGTTCATTATCAAAGGTTAAATTGGACCGGTATGTTGAGATGCTATCAGAGAACTATCATTTTTTAAAGTGGCCACAAATGTTTTCCTGTTGTTCAACCCATGAGTCGTTTTCAAACAAAATTATTTTGATATATAATATATATGTATTAAAATCAATGTAGCCCAAGTGGGAGAATGTTAGACTTTTATTTGGGCTTACATTAAATTTTATTGGTTTTATTAAAACTTGGGTTGATTGGATAGTTCTTTGCTGTGTTAGCCCATGTTGTTGGTGATCAATTGTTAATGGGCTTAGCATCTGTGAGTAAAGTCTAGGTGAAGCAGAAGTGTGGGCTTTTCTAGTTGACTGAAGCCTTTGATGAGCAGGCCCAGCCCAACTAGGGTTTTGTAGCTAAGTCCCCTCCCTAACTCTATAAATACATATTGTCTCATCACAATTGTATACCTTTTGATAATCAGAGAAAATAAACTGCTTCTGATTTAGAGATCTAGGGAGGAAGACTTAGTTGATAGTATTGCACTATCAAATTGGAGTAACTGCTGTGGATCAATCAGAGATAATTGCTATGGATCAATCAGGTACACATACTCAATTATCATATACTACTATTGTGTTCTATGTTATATACAAATAGATCTTGGGTTAATTGTTAATTTATCTAACAAACTGTACATAACTACAATGTACAAGAAATATGATCTCTAATCAGACAAAGTGATGTCCCTATCATAAAATTTTCCAATATATAATAGTAATAAGCCATTAAGGATAAACATTTTTATGTTTATTAGTAATTTTCAAAATAGGTATGTTTAAAATCGATAGAAGTACGTTAAAAACACTACAAGAAATGTTACTTTTTCCAGCACATTTTTGTGTTGGCAAAAGTTGATATTGCGCTGGTAAAATAGAATTTACCCATGATGTGTTGGTAAAAGGGGGTTGGCAAATCAATGTTGGTATTAGAACTTTTGCCAGCATAAAATGAAAAGTGCTGGCAAAAAAGACTTTTCCCAGCGCGTAAATGTGCTGGTAAAAGTTAGATTTTAGCCACTGCAAATGTACGCTGGTAAAACTTTGATCTCTTTGCCAGCGCAGTTTGCGAAATGCGCTGGTAAAAGTTACTTTTACCAGCGCAGTAGCGAACTGTGCTGGTAAAAGTGACATTTCTTGTAGTGAAATTTATAATATCTATTCTATATAAAGTGTGTTTATATAACTGAATTCTTGGTTTATGAACAATTTATAGGTGACTTTTTATTTATATTTAATAAAATAATAAAATATTATTTATATATAATAAAATAATAAAATAAAATAAAACAAATCCCATTTTAACTGATATTTGAGGCTAATTATTCTGATATTTGATGATAATTATTCGAGTCAATATTTATGAATGATTTTTTTTTTTACATGTGTACACAATTTATAACGAAAGACTTTTAATTTTGCCTTCATACTATATATATATATATATATATATATGCCAATAGTAATTGACTTTGTTCAACTAGCGTCTTTTTAGATTCTTTTTTATAGATTTTATTATAATAACAAATATATTATTTGAACATCATTTTTGTTTTGTAGTAGAATTTCTTAATTTAATTCTCTGTTTTTATACAAAAGTATTAATTTTGTGCTCACATGAATAACATTTAAAATGATTGATCCATATACATGTAGAAAAAAAGCAAGAGTGATGGTTTGCTTAAGCAATTGGTATGGTAACTCACTTCAAGAGAAAGGAGTTCTAGCACAAATTTTGTACCTACAAAAGCATTTTGTTGGCATATTTGTTCTGCAACAAAATTTATCACCACTCATTTATATTGATAAAATAAATAATAAATATTATTTTGTTATGACTTATATACACCTAATAATATTTTACTAATCAAATATAATAGCACAAATATTACTTTAATAAAATAAATAATTCGTAAAATCATAATATCTAAATAAAAAAAATACCTAAATCTTAAATAAAACTAATATCGGCACGTAACTTCTAACTAGTATACAATATATATATGTTTATAATCGATAGAAGCACTCGTAAAGGATTCTCTTTAAATTATAAACTCGCTAACCACTTCCAACTCTTATTCAAAGTACTTTGGTATATATATTTTATTAGATATTAGATACCAATATATATATATATATATAAACATTTATATAATAATTAGATGTTGAATAATAATTTGTATATAGAAATGAATGATCAAATATACGTGCCATGATCTTGTCCATGCCTCCAATAACTTGCCCCGATAGCCATCTAATAGTTAGTATCTTCTTCATTATTATTAGTTAAAGAATATGTTACGCCAGCTTTTATATATATTGATATAACGACAACAACAAAATTCAAAGATTATATTAATTATGATGTATTGATAATTGAGAAGTTAATTAATAGAGTAAATACATAGTTTATTATTTATATAATTGTATAGTTACGTATAGTTCTTTGGAAAAAAAAAAAAAAAGAATGATTAGCTAGTTAATAATACGCTATACAAACAAACAGCAATTGCAGTGAAATTATAAATAAACATAATTGTTGTGTGTAGCTGATTCATATGAATAAATTTTGGGGAGAAGTACTACTTTCTACCAATTATATAATCTTATATATAAAATTAGGTACGTAACCCAAAATTCATTGATTTTTAATTTGTATGTTATACAAAAACAAAGTATTACTTGTGCCCAAATTAGGCCACCAAAAGTATAGCTTTCATTTATCAAAATGAAGAGAAAGACGCGGCATGTAATGTGTATATAATATATCACACATTATATTATTATAATAATTTATAAGCGTAGGACACAAGTCATGTAAGAGAATAAGGCAATATATAGGTATCATATTTGATGAATTTAAAAAAAAGAAGTCAATATTATTAGTACATATATATATAAATATATATGCCCTTCAATGCAATATGGAAAAGATGATCATCAACACTTTCAGCCTCCTTTTTTTCTGGAGAGCCTAATTCATCATCATAACCATCTGAATTGCATCAAATTCAGCTTCACCGTTATTTAAGATAAAGTTTTAACCCGAAAAAGATGCACCAAATTGCCAGAGCACTACTACAAAAATAGTTTTTCTTGACGTTTTTAAACAGACGTTTAAAGTATTTCTGTCGGTTTCTATAACCGTCGCCTATACGACCGTCGCAAAATGGGTAAAATAGGCGACGGTTAAAAATCGTCGCTAATGTGGACTTCCTAACGGTTTAAAACTGTTGCTTATAACAGGATATAGGCGACGGTTTTAAACCGTGCCCTGTTATTGTATTTTTCTATTACAATAACAACTAACTTTAAAACACATTAAATTTATACAATAACAAAATAAATGTATATATAATAAATAAATAAATGTATTTCTACCGAGCTCGGATAGAGAGAAAGAGAGAGAGGGAGACGGACGGGAGGTGGTGGTGGTCCAACGTATGAGACGGAGATGAGAGAGACACCGACGAGAGGTGGTGGTGGGTCCGACATAAGCGAGAGAGAGGAGAGGGAGACCGACGAGAGGAGGGGTGGGTGGAGATCGAGAGAGGGAGGAAGACGGCGAGAGAGGACGGCGATGGTGGGAGGCATGGATGGGGTTTTCGAGAGTTAAGATTTTCGTTTTAGGATGTGAAAAATAGAGAAAAAATAGGTGGGCATGTGGTATATAGAAAAAAAGTAAGTGGGAACGTGGGAAATGTGGCGAGAAGTAGGTGACAATTTTTTAATAGACCCTTATACCCGACAGTTTAAAACCGTCGGGTATAGTATAGGTGACGGTTTATATCAATAGCTTTTGCTAATTCTAACTGTATTGTACTCTGTATATATATCGAGTTGTTGTTCCTTTCCTAACGTAATGAAATTATACTTTTCTCATTTCTCTCTTCACTCTTAACAAAGTATCAGAGTAACTTTTTTCTCTCTCTGCTTCTGCTTTCTTCTTCTCCGTTCTTTTCTCTCTTTCTCTCTCTGGATTCCATGGCTGCTCCAGCTCAAACCTTCAATCCCATGGTCTTTCCTCACAAAGTCTATGTCAAACTGAACGACAATAACTTTCTCCTCTGGCACCCTCAAGTTATTTTTGCAATTTGAGGACATCGACTTCAAGATTACATCTCAGATTCGTTTCATCCATCACGTAAATTTCTCACTCAAGAAGATGAAGATTTTGGTCAAATCAATCCTCGATTCACTGAGTGGGAAGTTCAGGATTAGCTTCTCTATTGCTGGTTTCTTTCTTCCATGTCAGATATGATTCTCACCAGGATTGTTGGCACTGAAACTTCTGCTAAAATCTAGAAAATGCTAGAGGTATATTTTGTTACTCAAACTTTTGTTAAAATTGATCTTTACACCACTCAATTGCTAAATTTCAAGAAAGGTTCTCTATCCATAAATTTATACTTACTTCGTATAAAAACTCTTGTGGATCGTCTACTTGGCCACAAAGTTTCAGTAAAAGAACACATTGCAGTCATTTTTAAAGGCTTACCATCGATGTATGATACATTTTTTATATATGTCAATTCAAGATATGATGACTACTCTGTTGTTGAAATTGAAACACTTTTATTTTCTCAAGAGCATCGAATGGAGAATCATAACAAGGATCTTGATTCTGTTAATCTTGCTACTAAATGTGGTTTTTGATTCAAATCACAAAATACTTCCAACACATCTAATAATGCTGAATCAAGATTGTTGTCTTCGCCTAATCCCACCTTCAATGGTCAGGCACGAGTTGTCTCAAATCCTTATGCCATTTCAGAAAGATATGTTCAACCAGGTTCCTCTTCAATCTATTCATCTTCTGCTCTAGGTCGTGGTTCCTCTTCTACTCCCCCTACTGTCCCTCTAGGAACACGACTTGTGTGTCAGCTGTGTTCTCGAGTTGGTCATCTTACTTCCCTATGTTATCAACGGCTCAATATGAATTTTTTTGATGTAGGTGCTGCTAATGTGAACACTCAGTTATTGCTTCTAGTGTTACTGATGAAGCATGGTATCCTAATTTCGGTGCCACTACGCACTGTACTCTTAATGTTGCAAACTTCACTCAAAACCAACCATATCTTGACTCAAAACAAGTGTGTATGGGTGATGGTGTTGGCTTTCCAATTTAAAATAATGGTAATTCTCTTTTTCACACAACTCATAGCTATAACTCTATCTCTTGCTCACTCTCTATATATAGTTATAGCTATATCTCTCTTTTTCTTTCGCTCTCACTCTCTTCATCTATTTTTCTCTCTCATTTTTTCACGCTCTCGTTTGCACTAAATTTGGTTTCACTCTCTCCTTCTCAATTTTTTCTTCAGGTAGTAGGGGACAACTCTTCATCTATTTTTCTCTCTCATTTTTTCACGCTCTCGTTTGCACTAAATTTGGTTTCATTCTCTCTTTCTCAATTTTTTCTTCAGGTAGTAGGGGACAGTGGCGATGGACAAAAGAGGGCAGTGATAGCGGTGATTCTCATATCCATTTGTATTTTATTATATTTATTATATTTTTTGGGTTTGTATAGTATTAATATTTTTATGATTTGAATCTCATATTTGAGATTATTGGACATTGTATTACAAATCAAAAAGTGGTGGTATCTTGGGTATATTTTTTTTGGTTGTGTTTGTGCAAAAATCGACGCAACTAAATATTTATGTCGATATGCTTTGGTATTAGTGTCAGTTTTAAATCAACGGTACCCATCAAATATGTCGTTCACTAATCGACGCAACAACTCCACTTTTTGTGTTTATTGCTTATACATCAGTTTTGAAACCTGAAGCTGATTCCAAAAATATCGATCCAAAACTGACGGGAATAAAAGTTTTTGTAATAGCGCCCCCACGCACTAGAACCAAATAAGACTCAAACATCAACAAAGCCACGCATACCATAAATGGAATCATCCTCTTGTCTAGAAAAAAAAAAAAAGTCGTGTGTTGGCCCTAGCCGAGAGAACAAGATGAAAACCTTAAAAAAAAATAGTAATAAGTACTTTTGAATATTATAGTAGTATTTATTATTTGATATTCAAATACATTTATTTTAATGTCTTTTTTTTTTTTATTTTTACACTTTTAAATCGTGTTTTTTTTTTTTGTATTTTTACGGAATTTTATATAGAAATTTCTATTGCAACTAATGGAGCAACCTAAATAATTACAACTAAAATCCGTTTAGCAACCCACATAGAAATCACAGGAGAAATTACTTTAGAATCTCAGACTGTAAATTTTTTTAAAAAAATAGTATATGAGATAATTTCTCTTTATTTTAATAAAATGTAAATCATATAATAAATAAATAAATAAATAAGGTGTAAATCCTATCCCTCGTAAGGAATAAAGATGCTATGAAAAATCACGATGCATTGCAACAGCTCTCTTAATTAATTGGATGGATTCAATAATTATGATATATAATAATTTTGAGACATAATGAATATTATGTATGAGTGTAATAACAATGAGACACTCACTTGTGCAATATTTGACATAATCGAATATATTTGCATATGCTGCCTCCCACCATACATATAAATTATAAAATCAACTATTTCCCCTTATTATGATATCACCTACTTATATATGAATTAATATATGGTGTATATATATGTATATATATACTAACAAAAAAAACTACGTGCGAGAGACACGTATACTAAATTTTATGCTAGGTTTTTTCTATATTATTTGAAAGTGAGATTATTATTGAATACTGAATGCAATATATTAGTGTTTAAGAAAGCTTAATGATTTAAATATGTCTTAAGTTAATCCAAAATAAACTAAAAATTGATATTCCAATACTTAAAGAAACATTATTTAAATGGGGATAAGATAAAAAGAAAATTAAAAATCAATCTCTAAATTGTCACTACAAGAAAAATAGGCTTTAATGAGGACAAATTTCGTTAGTGAAGAGTGTCATTTTCATCAGTGATGACCATTAATGACGACTTGTCGTCAGTAAAAAGTCGTTAGTAATACTTCGTCGCTAAAAATAAGTATCAATGACGACATTTAAAGTCGTCAGTAAAAATAAATATCAATAACGACAATGTCGTTATTGATAATATACACATTTTTTTAAAAAAATATATATAATTGATTATTTTATATAAAATTAAATTGTATTAAATAACAAATTTTTTAAAATTGATTTTTTTATAATTTTATTAATATGATAATAATTTAAGCTTAAGAATAAAGTTTTTTTTTACAAGTTCTTTCCTTTTCAGACCAAATTCAAAAATACCAAACAACAATAATCCTAAGCAATCCCAAACTAAAATAAAAAAGAAACCAAATCTCTAAAATGCAATAAAGATTACAAAAAAACAAAACCCAAACCAGAAAATGCAATAAAGAAATATCAAATCTCCGATCCGCAAGCTCCGACTGCCTCTCTAAGTGTTCACTGTGAACTTCGACGAAGCAAGCCCAGTCCGAACCTCCAATCACCGTCGTCGATGGCAGATCTACATATGAGAGATCTCGTGGAAGAGAGGAAAAGATTGATTTGGTGAAACGGTTGGGCCCAGTCGAACGACGTCATTAGCTCGTCTGAAAAGAGCACTGCTGACCGACCATTGTGCCGCCTAGCGTTGCTTGCCGACTGACCTTCACTTGCACCACCAATGCATAAACGAGGTGAGAGAGAGAGAGAGAAATACAAAGGAGTAGAAAAAATGAGAAAGAAGAACAAAACTGAAAAAAAAAATAAGAAAGAAGAACAAAATTAAATAAATTGACAGACACAATTGACAGAAGGATTTCAAGTTTATAGAGGAAAATCTTGTGACAGACACAATTGACCTGGTCACAGCAAGGATTTACATGTTCAAGTATTATACTTGTAACAATAAACAAGGAAAGTGCATAAATTTTATTTCAAAAAAAAATATGAAGATCAGGCAGATTAACTCACAGCAGCTTTCGCAAGTGCTTTTGACAGAATTTCCACAGCAGATAGACCAGATGTGTTTAATAGATCCTCAGCAGCAGCCTTAAAAGCAGGGATTACACTGCATGTACATATAAAATAATTAGTATCTGGACCAATAATAGGAAGGTCCATGCTTTATTCACATAGTCTAGGCTTACCTATCCGAGATTTGATTTATTATTTCTGCAGCTTCAACACCTGCAGCTTTGGCAACATCTGCTGGCTGAGGAGCTGATATATGTTCAAACTTAACACCAAATTCTCTCTCAATTTTAGAAAAATTAGACCTCCTAGGATCATAAAGCATTACAGCTGCACCAGAATTTCCTGAGAATAGCACAATTCTACATGTAATAAGACTACAGCCAATGAAATAAATAAATAAAATTGATGCAAAGTTTAAATGACGTGGAGGCTCGCACTGATGAATGAAAATCAAAAGTAAGAAACTAAAACATGTACAGGCTTTCATGACTATACAAAGACAGTAGAGCATTCAAACCTGGATAATTAATTGAACATCGTTAATATCCGATCCCCTAGCAGCAACCAATGTCATGAACTTGCTCGACCTGAAACCAGAAAGCAAAAATATTTAATATCAGCGCGAGCCTAAGTTAGGTGACGGCAGGGGTGATTCAGGTAACTTTTTCTTTTTAAATGGGGGTGTGATTCTAGAATATTTAATATCAATTCAAACATTAATAGATTAGGTGACTTTTTCTTTTTAAATGGGGTGTGATTCTAGAATATTTAATGTCAGTTCAAATATTAATAGAATTTGTTTTACTATTATTTTATTATATATAAATAATATTTTATTATTTTATTAAATAAAAATTAAAAGTCACCCTTGAATTTTTCAAAAACCAAGAATTTCAGTTATATAGGCACACTTTATATAGAATAGATACATAACATTAAAATTAACTAGATATATTATGTGTATATTCTGTTGTGTGTCACTTATATACCATCATATTATGCTTTGAATATTCAAAAATATATATTGCTAATTAATTTTGATCATGATCGATCAATTTTAATTTTTTTCAATATATAGAAATGGTGATTACTTAGGCATCGCGGGCGAGTATTATTAATCATTAAACTTCATATATAATATGTATATTTATATATATGGTTACTGAATTTTTGAATTAATTTTAGGTGTAAAGTTTAGTTTTATTATTTCCAACAGTTACTTCATTAATTAAATATTGAAATTCATGAATATATTATAGAGATTTTTTTTTAGCAATTCTTTTATATGTTTTACAGAAATGAGAAATCCACCTAACAACTATCACATAACAATTAATGAATTAACTTCAATTGTAACTAAAATTCACGTATTAACTCACATAAAAATCAACGAATCAACTACTTGAGTAACTCAAACGTACCGTAAATTTGAAGAAAAATAATGATTAAAAAACGATGTATAGGTAATTCTCCATAATTATATATATACTAGGTGAATATACGTGCCGAGCCACGTATTGATAGTTTTATTTAAGATTTTAGTCTTTTTAAGATTTTGAATATATTTTATTTTTAAAGATTTTAAATTTTTTGTTTGAAAAAATTAAATATTTATATTTGAAATATTATTTAATAATGTATTAAAAATAATATTAGTGTAATTATAAAATTGTAAATAAATTTATTATTGGAGTAGTAGATTATTCTATTTAGTCTTTTTTTAACATAGCATTGCAATGTAAGTTTATATCTGCAATCACACAAAGATAGAAGTGGTATTTCTGCTAAACCATGACACTTGAATCATCGGGGCGAATTAACACCAACCATTAAGAAAGAAAAAAAAAAAGAGAACGGTTTCAAGGTGGAGTATTGTGTTTAATATATGAGTTTGCACGATCAGATTTAGAACAATTATAAATAATGAGAAAGTAGATACATAATTAAATCTAATCAAATTTAAAATTAAATAGTATACGATTTAGATATTTTTAATTAATCTATTTAATATTTAATAATTATTTAGTCAAAAAAAAATATCTACAAACATCATAGTGAAAAAAATAATAACAATAAAAAAAATAGTTATCCTTATATAATAGAAAAATAGAAAAATTAAATTTTATCATCAATTAAAATTAATAATTATACGTGTATAATTAATAGGTTAAAAAAAAGAGTATTGACCTATATTATAGATAGATATATAGATTATGGAGTGCAAACACTTGTACTACATTTGATGACTCTCTATTGCTAAAAATTTCTTCACATTAGAATAGAAAAGAAATTAATAAAGCAATTAAAAAGAATAACATCACATTATGCGGAATCAAAAAAAATAAAGATTTTTTAAAAAAATAAATAAAAAAAATTATTAATATTCTCCAAGATAGGTTTGTTAGAGAGATATATGGTTAAGATGATTTTTTTAATTTAAAAAGAGATTATTAATATTTAAAAAATTATTTAATTTTTTGGTTTAATTATTGGGTTTATTTGTTAACGGGAGATCAAACGTTAAATTTAACAGAATATTCTTTTTATTTTTAAGTATATTTTGTTAAACCAAGAAATGCCGTTAAATAGACACTTTTAATATATAAAGATATATTTAATTTTGATTAATGAATTATAATCCCATTTTTTCAAAGAAAACAAATTCTTACCAAAGTATGTCTCTCGGATAAAAAAAAAATTATCTTAAAAAAAAAAAAGCAAACACAATTAACTATACAATAAATATAATTAATTAATAAAGACCCTTTTCTAACTTATTTTTTATGTATAAAATAATTAATAAAATTCCCCACGGTGAATTTAGATGCTAATTATATACAATTCATTACTATACATCCAATATTACACTTATTATTAGATTCAAATTTCAACCATTTGAATATCGTTTTGAGAAAACAAGTAATAAAGCTGAAGATAGAAAGGGTACACAACACTTTGAGGTGTTATTTGTTATTGATCTATATTAAAATTATATCATCTCATTTATTTTAATTTATATAATAATTTATATTTTAGGATAAATATTATTTTGAACCCTGTATTTTGCAAAAGTTACAGATTGAACTTTATATTTTGTTAAATGACAAAATAAACCCTATATTATCCAAAATAGTAAAATTAAGACCCGGCTTAATTTTTTACAATTTTTTTTAATATAACTAACTTAAAGACAATTCCTAACACAAGCATATACAGAAAATGTAAACAATTTTGTCATAATACATTTAGATCGAATTTTTATTAAATTTTATTTTGACAAAAAATTAGTTCAGAGTTCTATTTGTACTATTTTAAAAAATACAAAGTTCATTTCGTCATTTAACAAAACAGAAAGTCTAATTAATAACTTTTACGAAACACAGAATCCAAAATGATATTTAATCATTAATTTATCTATATATATCATAAAAAATCATTAACACTATTCTTATTTAACATATTGGGCATCTTTGCTAACCGCTTCCCTGTCTAATAGCATGCTCAAATTAATATTAATGAGTAACACTTCAAGTTTAAATAATAAAAAAATAATATGTATATTATTTAAAATAATGATATATATACCCAAAATTATGTATCAAAATATATATTATCTACAGTGGGATATGGTAATAGTGTTTATAAGAGTAGTCTCATTTAAAGTAAATATTGTTATTAATTAAAAAAAAATGTTATTGCATGTTATTGTTATTTTTGTGCTTGGTACGTAGTTAGTTTTAGCTAGCCAGCAATCTATATATCACTTCCAAATTCCAATCAGTGAGAACTTTAATTTGCTAAAAGTAATATGAGATGCATCTATAAATACTCACTAATATTAAAGCCAAACCTTATATACTATAATAGTAATAATAATTAATTGTTTAGCCTACCATTGCCAATAATTATAAAACTTAAAATCACAACCTAGATATATTGATTCAAAATTGGCCAACAATAACTAAAATATATTATAAATACATAATTACCACCATATAATAATAATTAAATTTAATAATTCTGACCTTGAGAGAGCAAAGTAACTCAAATGAATCCTAGGACACTTCAAAATGCAAATAACAATAAATAAATAAATAAACTATAAATGCCCTAATTCCCAATGACAGCGTGGCTTTGGCTGGCTTAATTGGCTTCTAAGCCGAGCCAAATTAAACAAAAACTTTATTATTAATTAGCTAAGTGGGGTCAACTAGATTCCAAAAAAAGTCAAACCACGTTATAAATATTAGTATATAAATATCCAAAAAGACAAAAACAAAAAGAAGCTCTATTCTATGGGCTGTTGTGTGGGTGGCTGGCTTTGGATTAGAAAAATGTTAAAAATATCACAAGTGTTTAATATTTCTTATACGTTAATATCGTTATTAATTAAATTAATTATTATGTGTTATATAATTTAATATAATAATTTTAAAAAAGTATCGCTAAATAATTATAAGGCGACATGTCTAGAGGTACTAAGTACTACTTGTACCCAATAAAATGCTTTCGATTAAGCACCAAGTACCAACCCAAACAAAGCAAAGCGGCCGCCAAACAAGGAATTTACGTGAGCCATGATGAGTTTTATTTATATTTTGCCATGCTTCTAGATGAGATCATCATCTCTTTATTTCATAATAACAAATTTTAATAAAGCCAAAGATCTTACCACTAAAACCAAAAGCATGCAATAAAATAAATTATAAAAAGTAAAAAAGATTGACCCATACATCCATTTCTTATATATTACATTCTATAATACATGGAATCTTGGTAGTTAGATATTATGAATTGTATATAAATATTTTATATTATTATTATTATTAGTATTCAAATAATATTATATATTAATACTAATTAATGCTGAATAGCTCACACTAGTTTAATTCTTAATATTATAGATTTTTCTTTTATATGAATAATGAGTATTATGAATATAATATTGGTATAAAATATTGATTATTGTCTTGCTATAAATAATTGCTATGGATTAATAATAATTTGTTTCATTGAGATTGATTATTAGTTTAGTGTATCACTAAAGAGAAGTATATGACCCAAGAATAGACAGCTGGCTACTAAAGGAAATGAAAGCCTAGAAATTGTGTGTATATGTACATATATATACACATAATAAAAAACCAATACAATGAATAATTATTGTTCAAAAAAAAATTATGTATGAAAAGAACTTTGGTCCCCTTTCTTGTTCAAAAAGAAAAAAAAAAACTTATAGTTGACAGTTCTCATTATGTCAACCCTAACAATAAGTCATCATTAATTATAAGGCTTTACAAAGGTCAAATTTTATGGCACATATTTTTCAAAATAAATATATGTATTGCCCTTAATAATTTAAAGATGCAGTTATGCAATCGCATCAATCTCTCTGTTTTTTTTTTTTCAAAGTTAGTTTTGCTAAGCCCTATTTATTAGATCTTAATTATAACTAAATTTCTCCTTGAATATTATAAATATATATACATTCTCATTATCACAAGTTTTATTCGTTGATTTGATAATTATATATATATTTCCCTCTTCTCTAGTTAGTAGCTACATATATAATTTAAAACAGTACTACTTATTATCCTTGTAAGCAAAGAAAAAAGTAATTGTATTAAACACCATTATACAAACAACAATATGTAATTGGTATGAGTTTTAGACTTGATTAGAATGAGAATATAAAATTTAAATTAAATTTGAATGATAAAGGATTTTTGTTTCGAGTTAAATCTCACTTTTTTAATTAAAATTAATGATAATAATGTTAATTCCCTTAAACACATGAGTTTAATATTTTCTCAAACTCTATAATTGGTTTAACTTTACTATTTTTAGCTCAAATTCACATAACAAATATCTTATTAGCATTTAATTAAAATGAATGAAAACATAGATAAAATAAAAATAATATTTTAATACTTAAAAATAAAATCAAACAAACAAAGAAATAGAATAAAAGTTATATCCTTTTCTAACTATTCTATTACATTCCCTCTAATATTCAAACACCACCTAAACGTTGTGTTGTGTAGGTATTTAATTACTACAGTGTTTGTGTACATAAGATGGTGAACTATAAATATTTACTATATATATCACAAACAAAATTTGTAATTAAAAGTGAAAAAATTATAATTAATTAGAAATTATTATTCTTATGTTGTGATTAAAAGGTCCGTGACTAAATGTGTATTAATTAGTCACAAAAATTACAATTTGGTGTGACTAAATTAGTGACAACTTGTAACTAAATACTATGTTTTAATCACAAGTAACATTTTAGTAGGACTAAAAGTCATATTTAGTTAAAAAAATTATGTTACGACTAAAAAATTGTCACTAGAAATAGTAATTTTTTATAACATACTTACATACACACGTTTTTTTTAGTAGTTATTTATTATTAGAAAATAAAAAAAAAAAGTTCTTATCTATTTAAAGTTTATTAAAAAAAACTACATCACACCCTATTATATGAAGACAAATTATTATTTGGATAACAACAAAATCTTGTACAATGCATATAGAAATGATGATTCATAAAATTATAATAATATATAATAGTCACAATAAAATTCTTTCCACTATAAATGTTGATTTATTGCTAATGTTAATAGAATATCTTTATATATTAAAAGTGTCTATCTAACGGCATTTCTTGGTTTAACATTCTTGGATTAACAGAATATACTTAAAAATAAAAGAATATTCTGTTAAATTTAACGATTAGGTTTGATCTCCCGTTAAAAAATAAATCCAATAATTAAACCCAAAAAATTAAACAATTTTTTAAATAAACAATCTTTTAAATATTAATAATCTCTTTTTAAATTAAAAAAATCATCTTAGCCACATATCTCTCTAACAAACCTATCTTGGGAGAATATTAATAATTTTTTTATTTATTTTTTAAAAAAGAAAAATATAGATAAAATATCTAGATAATATAAAAGAAGATTGATTGTGTTGGCTTAGAGATTTTTGGGCTTGGGCTTAAAAAAATAATTAAAAAAAAAAAGATGAAATGGGCTGTAATTAGTATTTACCTTATATGTTTGTGCTTATTTTTAGTTTTATTTTTAATTTTACCACCAAGAGGAGAAGGTTGAAAAATATTAGAATATGAAAATATTATTGGTGCTTATTAGTAATTTGCAAAGAATGTGAAAGTCTATAAATATATAGTTGTGTAGCTATTATTAGATATGAAATGAGATAATAGAACTTTTTTCAATTAGAAGATTAATGTACATTTTACTATTAATAACATACATTATTATAACACAACTATGTTTTACTTACTAAATATACTGAGACATATTTTATTTTTATAAAACAAATCGTTCAAATAATTATACTATTTTAATTATTAATTAAAATAAAAAACTAAAATATTAAATAAAACTAACACTACGTGGCTTGTCACGTAACAATCACCTAGTATAAATAACAAATCTCTAAAGTAAGTTGGTGAATAACTAGTCATAGAATACAACTAGCTATCAAATAAATAATATATAAATAGAACCATGAGAAGAGAAAAAATTAGAACCTTATAAAAACCTTAGTCAAAAAAACGATTTACACTATATTTAGAAAAATATTAATTGAAGTGTAAGAGTTTCAAGAGACATGAAAAGAATTTTTTTTAATAGAAATGTGTAAGAAGACTTATATATTTAGAACAATTAAAAGTGATTGAATAAAAGTAGGCAAAGAATAAAAAAATAATAAAAGGAGAATATTGTTATTATGTATGGTGTCAATATAATCATTAATTAATAAAATATGTGAGATATAATATTATATCAATAATAACATTTCATAGAAATATTGACTACAACAATGTATGCCATTATTTTTGTTGTTTTTTTTAAAAAATAATAATAACATTCACAATAAGTAATTTATAATAAATTAGAAGTAATAAAAAAAAATTAACTAATAACAGTGATATCTTTCTTGGAAACAAGCACTTAAACTTCAACCCCTTTTTTTTTCCAACAGCTGTAATTAATTTAGCTCATCTCATAAAATTAAATCAACTTTCAACATTTCCTTTTCTGACAAAGTTCATGTTTTTTAATTTTTTTTTTTTTTTTTTTTTTGGGTAAAGCATCTAGAAGAACATATTACAAAAGTAGGCTTAATTTGTTTGGTTTTATTTTTTTTTTTTTAAAAATAATAATATATATAGAAACATCTTATAAAAAGGTTTATAAAACCATTGATTATACGTGGCATGTGGGGGCAAATGACATAAATAAGAATATGACTAATCATCTTTTTATATAAATTGAAGTGAGTTAATTGGGTTTTAAAAGCACTTTATTATTTATACTTTCTTCTTTTCTTAATTATTTTCCTTTTTCATACTACTTTTATTTTTTATTTGTTACAACAACATTTGATATACATAGCTTCAATTAATCTTGTCGAAACTACTTTTGAAAAGCTCATGATTTTCATCCATGTACAATTGCTAAAGCTCAATAATACATTCTATATAATTAATATAAGCTTGTTATATATTATGGGGACAAATATCCAATAAATCCAGGATAAAAGATCACTTTTCCCAAACGCCTATATCTTGTTCAATTTTAGATGGAGTCTCTTTTCAAAACTTTAATGTAATAATCCAAAAAATAAATAAATAAAATGAGAGAGAAAAAGAAAAGTGTAAAAAGCAATTGAATAGAATACTATCAAAACTACCCCCAAAGTATTGTATAGAGCCTTGCACCATTTATTTTTACCTTTTCGCCAAACTTGAAAAGAAAGAACCCTAATCTATATATTTTATCTTCTTCTTAGTTCCTATATTTTAACAAAATTGAACTACTTATATAAAGAAAAATTATTAAATACACTTTTTTAAATGACTACACTACATAAGTACAAATTATTTATGTTTTTTTTATTTAAAATATATATTATATAATCAAATTTATATATACATATTGTGACTAGAGTTTTTCCCTTCACTCTTAAAAATAAAAAGAAAAAGAAGAGAGAGATTTTGTGTTCAAAAATACATGATTACATTAATTTTTATGGCATGTTTATTATTGAGCAATGGAAATCAATAGTAAGAGAGTCATCCTTTTACATTTGTTTATTTAATTTATTAAATTTTAAAAAAAATGAGATTAAATAAGAAAAAAAAATGGAGAATTTTCCCTCTAATTTTTTAAAGAATGTCATTAAAGGTAATAACTATTATGTATTTTTATTTTACTTTTTAATTAATATTAAAATTATAATGACAATTTTATCTTTCAAAATATGTCTTACAAAATAATTATCATATATTATAGTTTAACTCAAAAGAATAATTTAGTTAATTTAAACATTTTGATTAGGTTTTCTGATAAAGTAAACAAAATAAATCATTATTCTATTTCCAAGCAATTTAAAAAACAACATATTATAAATATTGATTCAATTATTCTTTATTTATTCTGTTATATTTTTTTATTAATTTATTTCGATTCCGAATACTAAATAAATAGTATATGTATGATTAAAAATCTAAATACTTTCAAGTATATATAAATATGATAAAGAGATGGTATAGGTTTACTCTCATTTTCTATGTAATCGTTTAACTTTGAATGAATTTGGTTTTTTTTTTTAAAAAAAAAAAAAAAAAAAAGAGGCATTTTGATGAGATAACCTATGTTGCAAGGAAACGTTAATGTGGATTAATTTATGGCCTCCACGATACATGACAATAATACAAAAACTAAGAAAAAAAAAATATTCATTTTATTGTTGTACCCATTAATTAATTATTATCATTTTAGCTTAGCTATTACTAGGTAACTAGTTCCTAAGTTGCAGTTTTACTTTTCAATATTCTCACCCAAAAAAATAAAGTGGTCCTCTCCTCTTTACTTTTGTAATCAACTTCCTTGTTTGTGGAAAGTATTATACATTTTATTATCATTTCATTTGACTATAATCTATGATAGCACACTCCTCTAATAAGCCATAATATGTATGGGCCTACCTTTCTCATATGAGGAACTTAGCATCATATAAGATTTAATTTAATTTAATTTTTGTGTAAATGACATGTTTTGCTTTCAAATATATCATAAATACCACACATTTTGTTTTGAAGTTTACATTTGAATTGATTTCCTTTATTCCCCACCACAATATGGAAAGGTCATTTTCTACTTTTTCCTTTTGGAAGGGACCTATTATGACTTCACTTAGGTCCAAATGAGATATTGAGAACAACTATTCAAGAACCATTTCGTTATAATATGCAACCTCACCAAATGACAAGTCATAATAGATGGGGGAAACTCCATCAAATGGGCCTTAAAATATCTCAAAAATATATGTCCATTTCAATAGTTTTATTATTATTGTAATAATATATAGTTGTAGACTGAATTACCCCTGTTGTGTTAAAAGAATAATGAAATGCACTGCACCCATATAATAATATGGGAAATTAAGTTTTGAGCCACATAATATAATTATTTATTTAATTTTTTTTTAAAGAAATCGAGAAAATATAATTTAAGAGATGTCTATTTACGAAATTAGGATATCTTTCCAACCCAAAATACTCTCTCTCTTAGTTTGGGCCAGCTAAACCAACATCCAATTTGTTGGGTTATGTAGGCCCATGAAGTTTTCTTCCACTTTTGGAAAAAGTTGAAAAATACCAGTTTCATTATTAAGTTATCATAAATACCCCTATAAGTAGTTTGATTAGAGTTCTACAAAATTTTGATGAGCGAATTTTGTTGTTGTAAATGATACATAGGAGTATAAATGGTATTCTAATTATAAATTGGGGTATATATTTAATGATTTAAAAAATTTAAATCAATATCTAAAAGTTAGGCGTACCATTTTTCACTTTTTTTTTTTTGGTAACAATTGGCCCATGAAGTATTGAATAACATAAAACTACAAGTTCCCAACCATAAGCACTTTATTCTTTAAATCAATAATAGAAGATTGCAATTTATTTGCTTTTCGAAATCCATCTTTGATCGTAGTAGCATGGTGAAAAAATGACATTGAATATTTGAATACTATGAAGGGAAACAATTATTTTGATAATTTGCAACAAAATTACAAGATGACTTTTATTTGTGAATCGAGGACTAGATCAATCTATTCAAAACGTCGGGAAACATTATTAAGAAGGGAAATTTCACTTTTTGTCCTTAATAATATATCCCATATCAAATTTTATACCCCTTACTAATTTATACAAAACAATTCCACTATTTTCAAATTCTACCCAAAATACCCCTCACATTTAATTTTCCCACTCTCTCTTTCCCACTCTCTCTGTCTTTCCCACTCTCTCTCCGACTTTTCCTCTTCGTCCCTGCCCAAAAACAAAACAGTTGAACGACGACGACGACCACGCATTTTCCCTCTCTTCCCACTCGATTTTTCCCTCTCTCTCTATCTATCTCTGTTTTTCCTCTTTCTCTCTCTCTCGGTCGGTCTTGAATTCGACCCGTGCTCGTGGAAACCACCACGAACAGTCGCCAACACAGGCCATCGCCAGTACCCGTGCTCGTCGAAACCCAACACAGGCCATCGCCACCACAACCACGGACCGTCGCCACCACCACAAAGCTCAGTCAAAGGTAAGTTTTTTTTTTCAAAAAAAATTAATTTTTTAATAGATTTGGATGTGAAATATTGCATGTTGTTGAAATTAGTGGAATTTTTGTATATTTTGTGCTCTTTCTTGTGGTAGGTTGTATATGTTGGATATGTTTCAATGGTGTTTGTGTGTTTTTACAGCGTTATCGATGAAATGTCGATAGGATATCGATATATGTAGTTTTCTGTTTGTGTGTTTGAACATTGTTGTCGACAGGTTGTCGATATCATGTCGACAATTTGTCGATGGTTTTACCTTGTTTGATGTTATGTAGTTTTGCCATGTAATGTCGACAATTTGTCGACTATATGTCGATAGGTTGTCGATAATAAGTTGTAGTTGATTCTTATGATAGTTAATTGTTAGAATGTCGATAATATGTCGACTATATGTCGATAGGTTGTCGATAATAAGTTGTAGTTGATTCTTATGGTAGTTAATTGTTAGAATGTCGATAATTTGTCGACTGTATGTCGATAGGTTGTCGATAGGAATATGGTAGTTGATTCGTATGGTAGTTAATTGGTATAATGTCGACAATTTGTCGACTGTATGTCGATATGTTGTCGATGTTGGTCATTTGTCACTGCTCTTATGATAATGTCGATAGCATGTCGATTGTATGTCGACGGTATGTCGACCAATTAGGTGGTCACTGAATGTTTGATAATGTTGACAGAATATCGACATGATGTCGATGTTATGTCGACATTTCTTAACTTTTTTGACATTAAAATTTTTTTTGGTTTTTGTTTTTTCAGATGGCTCCCAGACTCATAATTCTAGCACCCGAGCATTTTACTGGCCGCATCACATATAGAGGCACCGGAATTTTTGCAAAAATCAAAGCTCGGTTTGAGGAGTACAACTTGAATAACACAGCGAAGGAAAGCCGTTTCGGCAGCTTTTGGAATGCCGTACCCTTGACATTCTCCTCGGTGTTATTTCACCAGCTGATGCTCCACAAAATGAAAGTGGATGCTCAAGAGGAGTTGAGGATGTGGTTTTACGTTGGTCGGAAGGAGGTCAGATTCGGAGTGCTGGAGTTTGCACTCATTACAGGCCTGGAACTCTCCTCGGGGCCAACAGAAGAGGAGAAGGCTGCGCAGGTCGCGCGCTCAGGGTCAGACCGATTGATCAACAAATATTTCAACCGGTCTGATAGTGTGAAGACAGAAGCACTCCAAGATAGGTTCACAGACTGTCAGAACCCGGAAGACTTGTACAAGCTCGGCTTGTGCTTGTTTGTGGAGTCAATGCTTCTGGGCCGCGAGGCAAACGCGCTGATTACGCCTCACATACTTAGATATGTGGAAGACCTCGAGTTCTTCTTCCGGATTCCTTGGGGGAAGCACTCATTCGCCAGACTCATGCACTCGCTTCAAAAAGACATGTTGAAACAGAAGGCCAACTACGAGAAGAAGCTGAGTTCGGATGTTCAGCACGAGTGCAAATACACATCATATGGCTTCGCACCTGCAGTACAATATTGGGCGTACGAGGCCATTTTTGAGGTTGGGAAGAGGTATGGCACGAATCACGGGATTCAGTTCCCCAGGATGCTTAGCTGGACGAGCAAAGGCGATATTGGGAAGAAAGACGTCAGCGCATTATTTTCTAGACGGGTATGATTTTCACTTATGTTCAGAATAATTATTTAACATAAATGCTTGTAATAAATGCTAAATGGTTCTATTTTGATATTTTTTTAACCATAAACAGAATCTTGAAGTGGTGAAGGGGCTACTTCCACGGACAGAGGAGGAGGCATTTGTGAGGACCATATCTTACGATGGTGTGGAGAACCTGGTTGATGATGGGGTGGATGACACAGAGGCTGAGGCAGGTAGTCGGTACCGTAGACTCAGTCCCGGACACTCAGAAATGTACATTCAGGTACCAATTTTCGGAACTTTTTTTTTTATGTCTTGATTTTTTATTGTTTTTGTTTTGTGATATTTGTTACATTGTGGAATTATCGTATGCTTACCGTATTTTTTTGGTATATATTTTTTCAGGCTACTGGTTCAGAACCTCAGCCCAGTGCACCATCTTCATCAGGCGTTCGGGGTGCCGAGTACACTGATTTAGTGACGAGGTTGGATAGGATCGAGGCTGACACTCAGGGTCTGTATGCTGCTCATGTCGAGCTGAAGAAGGCATACGAGACCAGTCATGTAGAGCTGAAGGGTGGTCAGAACGTAATTATGGAGCAGCTCAGAGACATATTGGCCATGTTGAATCGTCCGCCAACGACAGCTTCAGCACCGGAGGCCCCAGCAGATCCATCTACCCCACCACCAGCTGCTTCACCCCCAGTAGAAGAGGAGGAGGTCTTCCCCGACGGGTACGATCCTTATGAGGGAGCTCCAGCGACTCCGATCGAGGCACAACCTGTTATCTATGTACATGACACCGAGTCGCAGGGTGAGATTCTGTCGATAGAGGTGACATTACGTATTTTAATATTCCCAGTTTGATTATTTAATTAAATGCGGAATAATAAAACTGGTACTGAAAACAGTTTTCTGTAGTTACAGAATGCAACTCTGTAACTCCAGAGAAACCCAGAAAAACAAACAGTGCATAAAAGTAAAAACACACAAGATTTTTGTACGTGGTTTCAACAATCCTTTCAGATTGTTACTAGTCCACGGGGCCACGCCCAGAGATAAGATTCATTAGATCGGTATCAAAAATACAAAGTAATTGACTTATGCATAAATAGACTCCCTCTTATTGTATGCCGCAAGCTTGATGTATTCCACCTACTAACCGAATCTTGATAAAACTCCAAGTGCTCGAACTCCCTTCGATCACCTTGAAGAGTGCTTGAATCCTCCCGATTCAAGGCTTAAAGGCTATCTCCCGAAAGCCTATACAACCATCTCCCGAAGGTTGTGTGCTTGTATCCTCCCGATGCAAGACTTCAAAAGCAATCTCCCGAAAGCTTGTAAATACCCTTCTCCCGAAGGTGCACTGATGTTCTTCTTCGTTGTAGACTTGATTACAGACTCAAGACAATACAAACAACAAATAAACAGAGTAAGAGTAGAACAACTCTTCTCTACAAATCAAAGACTCTCTTTTCTAAAGATATGAATGAAATTCAAAGATACAAGAGAGGTACCAAGAGAGGTACTAAACAAAGACACTCTTTCCTTAAGATATGAAAGCAATTCTAAGTGTGTGAAAGAGCTACAAAACCTAGCAGCTATAAGATGTATTTATAATGAATATACATCTCATAGACAGCTTACATTCGGTCTGAACAAGACCTCAACCCACTAGAAACTTCCCTAAAATAATTCTTCAATCAGTCCAGGAATTTCCGTTTCTGTACATACAGAATCGTGGGCAGTAACTACAACTTTCCTTTTATAGAAAAGGAAAGTCTAGCTCCGGTTTTCTCTTCAAGAAACCTGATCTAAGAAAATGGGAAACTCAACACAAGATCAGATTACACAGCTGGTTAGATAAAAACGAAATGGGTAACCAAACTTACCATTTTCCAAAAATAGGAAAGCTAGACAACTTTCCTTTCAAGTTTGATTTACACAAATATGGAAACCATATCAATATATGCCAGCCGAAATATACATTAAATAATAAAATATTTTTGTCAATTAAATATGCCAAAAATGGAATTAACAATCTCCCCCTTTGGCACTTTGATTGACAAAACATTTTATTATGAGAAAACCTGCATCAAGTGTTAGAAACCAAAGCAAATAGCTTTTTAAAGATACAAGAGTATAGAAAATACTCCCCCTGCATGAAAGCTCTCTAACACATAAAACATATAACTTTTTTTGGACGGAAAAGCTTGCAAACCGAAGAACACAACTTTTTAAATGGAAAAGTGTTAAACCACAAACAAGCAACTCCCCCTAAAACCAAGGGTCCAGAGTTGTAACAAAAAGTTCAAGGAATCCAAAAAATAATACTACTCCCCCTTTTTGTCTAGCAAGGAGCCAAAGATAACAAAAACAAACATGGACAAAGTCATAAGTTCAAATAAACATTAATAAAAAGCAAAAGATAAAAGATTGAACCACTTATTCATCATCATTGGGTCGGAAGTATTTCATGATGCTGTCCATCTTCCTAAGAAGTAAGGCCTGACTGGTCTCCATTCTTCCCAAACGCAAGTTGAATTCTGCCATTTCTGCAGGAGCAGAAGTGTAACACCCTAACTATCTTAGGCGTATTACGTGATTTTTAAACGTACTGTGCAGCTCGTTGCTAATCAACGAGGTTTATGGAAAAACGTGATTAATTAAAATTTTGCTTTTTCATTAAACTTATAAACCATTTTACAAAAGTCTCGGGATCCCGATTTATAAAATCATTTACAAACGTTTTAACTGATTAACTTTTACATCAAAATAAAGTCGTCTAACGACTGTTACAAAATCTCAGCCGTGCTGTCCCGAGGATCGTACGCTCCAGGCCTAACCGCCCCGACATGTACAATCTCATAAGCTCGCTCACGGTCCATCGCCTACATGCCTTGCCTTTACCTACACATGAACATAAACTGTGAGTCGACAGACTCAGTAAGAAAAGCATAATAATATCATACATAACTAACTGCCGTGTCCAACACGATACTGAGTCCCGCTACTGCCATGTCCAACATGGTACTGAGCCACTACTGCCATGTCCAACATGGTACTGAGTTTTGAACGTTCAGGGGACGGTACTATTAACAAGTATCCTCCTGATCGGTCGAACCGGTCATACTCCGGCTGCTGGTCATACTCCAGCCTGTACCGACGGGATAGGTCAATAGCACTGAACCACCAACCAAATGTCAGCCTGATCGGTCGAACCGGTCATACTCCGGCTGCTGGTCATACTCCAGCCTGTACCGACGTGACAGGGTTGGATGGTTCGAAGCCTAAATACATAGCTAATGTAATCTAGCAGGCTTCCTACATGCACGCTAAACATGTAATCTACATATGCATACTGTTATACTAATCTTACCTGGATTCCGATTTCAGGTGTGCCGGTCAACTCCGACCGGAACCGAAGCTGAACGGCGGACATCGGCTCCTAAACCATAAAAATCACAACACTATAAGTGACACGCTAAATCACTTCCCGGGGACTAAAACTTGGAACTAAAAGTTTCCCTATCGATAAAAAGCATGGCAATACCCCTAAAAACCTAAAAACGAGGAAAACTAGGGTTCTGAAAAATCCCCCAACCGGTAGACCGGTTGCCCAACCGGAATTCCGGTTCTGGGAAATTCAGGACCCCCATCCGGAATTCCGGATGCACAACCGGAATTCCGGTTCCTCGCAAAGCAACCATAAAAATTCATAACTCGACCAATTCAACCCCAATTGGTCCCAAACTTTCCGGACTGTTCTATATGTCCCAAATAACATATCCAAGGCATCAAACCTACCCAGAAACCACAGATACAAAATTTGCCATTGGAGCTCAAGCTTTGAGTTCCAAACTCAAGCTTTAGCAAAACCACCTAAACATGCATTCCACTAGCTTAATTCTACTTAACTAAGCATAAAAACACCTCTGCAAACTAATAGAAACAACAGCAACATCACAGAACATATTCACAACATTTTCCTTCCAAAAACCACATTTTTACATAGAAAACTCAAAGCTTGAACAACCTAGCTAATCATGCTTCAAACAACTCAATTAACATCAAATAATCATGCTTTGAATCACAGAAAATAACAACTAAACACAGCCATAATAACAGCCACAAAAACATGCATGCATCATCACTTTTTACACATTTTTTTCAAGAAATTAAAGAGGGAAAGACAAGAACCAACCTAGCTTGCAAAAATGCTTAGATTTAGGATGAAAATTCACTTGAAAGATTGAACAAAATCCAGCCCTTTGAATCCCATGCACCAGCCGAAAATGAGAGGAAAAGAGAGAGAGTTCTCTTTTGAAATTTCTAATTTTTTACTAAGTGTTGAAAAATGAAGGAAATTAAAAGAGTAAAGCCACTTAACCCAAAACCATTTCAGCCAACAATTAACAATTAAAATAAACATTTAACATTTATTTTCCATTAATAATTTCACTAGAAGACAAAATACTAATGGGGCAAAAAGACCATTTTGCCCCTCCACCATAAAATCATGAAAATCATACTAAAGGGGTATTTTTGGGACATTCTAAATTCCCGGCCATTCCCGACATTCCCAATGTCTAAAACCCGTCCCCAAATTACTAACATACTAAGTTGTGATTTCTACTGAGCCAAACGCCGAGTTCCAAAATACCGGACACCGGAAATGCGAAATATACAAACTACTGATAACATAATCATGCATTTCTGAATTCCATAAATAACAGTAATAAATTATTTAAATAGCTATAAATAATTTCATGATTAAACATAAACAACTGCTAATTTCCAAATTAACTAAGCGGGCTTTACAACTATTCCCCCCTTAAAAGGATTTCGTCCCCGAAATCTAACCTGAATAACTCTGGATATTGAGCTCTCATATCTGACTCTAGCTCCCAGGTGGCTTCTTCCACCTTACTGTTTCTCCAGAGAACCTTGACCAATGCTATGGTCTTATTCCGAAGGACTTTATCCTTTCTATCCAGGATCTGCACTGGCTGTTCCTCATATGACATGTCTGGCTGAAGCTGAAGGCTCTCATAACTGAGTATATGAGAGGGGTCTGAAACGTATTTTCTCAACATTGAGACATGAAATACGTTGTGCACTGCTGATAAGGCTGGAGGCAATGCTAACCGGTATGCCACTTGACCTATCTTCTCGAGAATCTCGAAAGGTCCTGTAAATCTAGGGCATAACTTGCCTCTTTTCCCGAAACGTTTAATCCCCTTCATCGGAGATACTCGCAAAAACACATGTTCCCCTACTTGGAACTCAACATCCCTGCGTTTCGGATCTGCGTAACTCTTTTGTCTGCTCTGTGAGGCAAGCATTCTAGCTTTTATCTTCTCTATCGCCTCATTGGTCCGCTGTACTGACTCAGGACCTAAATACTTCCTCTCCCCTGTCTCATCCCAGTGGATAGGGGATCTACACTTCCTACCGTACAACAGTTCATAGGGTGCCATCCCTATCGTACTCTGATAACTGTTGTTGTATGAAAACTCTATTAACGGTAGGTATTTACTCCATGAACCCTCAAAGTCCATAACACAGGCTCTCAACATATCCTCCAATATCTGAATTGTCCTTTCTGATTGACCATCTGTCTAAGGATGGAATGCTGTACTGAATTTTAGCTTCGTACCCATTGCCCGTTGCAAACTTTGCCAAAATTTGGAGGTGAATTTCGGATCCCTGTCCGAAACTATAGACTTCGGTACCCCGTGAAGTCTCACTATCTCCCTGACATATAACTCTGCCAACTGATCCACTGTAAACGTTGTTCTAACCGGCAGAAAATGAGCAGATTTCGTAAATCGGTCCACCACTACCCAGATGGAATCATACATACCCGTGGTCCTAGGTAACCCGACCACAAAATCCATCGTAATATCCTCCCATTTCCATTCTGGTAGGGTTAGAGGCTGCAACAACCCTGCTGGTCTCTGATGTTCAGCCTTGATCTGCTGACAAGTGAGGCATCTCGATACGAATTCTACCAAATTCTTCTTCATACCGCTCCACCAGAAGTACGGTTTCAAATCTCGGTACATCTTGGTGGTGCCGGGATGCAGAGAATATGGAGTAGAATGAGCCTCCTCAAAGATCTCATTTCTAAGTTCCGCACTGTTCGGAACACAAACCCTGGCTTTATACAAAAGCATCCCACTGTCTGACACTGAAAAGTCTTTGGCTTGACCAGCCAATACCTCATCTCGGATCTTCACTAACTCCGGATCTGTCATCTGAGCGACTTTTATTCTTTCTAATAGATCAGATCGCAGCGTCAAGTTGTGAAGCTGACCTACCACAAACTCAATGCTGGATCTAACCATATCCTCAGCTAGCTGGGATGAGATCTGAACCATGCTAGCTACTTGCCCGGGACCCTTTCTGCTCAGGGCATCGGCCACTACATTGGCTTTTCCGGGATGATAGAGGATCTCGCAATCATAATCCTTCACTAATTCCAACCAACGTCTTTGTCTCATGTTCAAATCTTTCTGAGTAAAGAAATACTTGAGACTTTTATGGTCGGTATAGATCTCGCACTTCTCCCCATAAAGGTAATGCTGCCAAATCTTCAGTGCAAAAATCACTGCGGCCAATTCTAAATCATGAGTCGGGTATCGCTGTTCATAATCCTTTAACTGACGGGAGGCATAAGCGATAACCCGATCGGCTTGCATCAATACGCACCCTAAACCCTGTTTGGATGCGTCACAGTAGACTACGAACTTCTCCTCGTCCGAAGGCAAAGCTAGTACCGGAGCAGTAATCAATCTCTGTTTCAGCTCCTGAAAACTAGCTTCACATTTATCTGACCAGATAAATCGCTGATTCTTCTTTGTAAGCTCGGTTAGGGGCATTGAAATTTTGGAGAACCCCTCCACGAACCTACGGTAGTACCCAGCTAATCCCAAGAAGCTTCTGATCTCTGTCACTGTCTTCGGTCTCGGCCAATCCCTGACGGATTCAATCTTCCCGGGATCCACCTTGATCCCATCTTTACTCACAATGTGCCCTAGGAAGGACACCTGAGACAACCAGAACTCACATTTCTTGAACTTGGCGTAGAGTCTATGTTCTCGAAGTCGTTGCAGTACCATCTGAAGATGTAACTCATGCTCCTCTTCTGATTGAGAGTACACGAGGATGTCGTCGATAAACACAATCACACAGATATCGAGGAAATCCTTGAATACTCTATTCATCAGGTCCATGAATGCTGCAGGAGCGTTGGTTAGTCAGAATGACATAACCAGAAACTCGTAGTGTCCATACCTAGTGCGGAAAGCCGTCTTTGGAATGTCCTCCTCTCGGATCCTCAACTGATGATAACCCGAACGGAGATCAATCTTAGAAAAGACCGTCTTCCCCTGAAGCTGATCGAACAAGTCATCGATCCTAGGTAATGGATATTTATTCTTCACCGTCAGCTTGTTCAACTCTCTGTAGTCGATGCACATCCTCATAGATCCATCCTTCTTCTTGACGAACAAAACCGGGGCTCCCCAGGGTGACACACTGGGCCGAATGAACCCTATGTCAAGCAACCCTTGGAGCTGAATCTTCAGTTCCTTAAGTTCAGCTGGAGCCATCCTATACGGGGCTTTGGAAACCGGATCCACCCCTGGTGCCAAGTCAATCACGAAATCGATCTCCCGCTGAGGTGGTAACCCTGGAAGTTCTTCGGGAAAAACGTCCAAAAATTCCCGAACCACTCTGATGTCCTCTGGCCGAATGGTGTCTGGCCGAGTGGTGTCCACCACCACGGCCAGAAACCCTAAGCACCCACCGTGCAATAATTCTCTCGCTGACATAGCCGAGATCACCGGGATCCGAGATCCCTGAACCGAACCCACAAATACAAACGGTTCTTCACTTTCCGGTTGGAAGACCACCATCTTCCTCTTACAGTCAATGCTCGCCGAATATTTAGATAGGAAATCCATTCCTAAAATAATATCAAATTCGACTAAGCTCATCTCTATCAGATCAGCGCTTAACTCTCTACCATCTATCCTGATCGGCATAGACCTAATCCACCTATTGGAGATAACCAATTCTCCGCCAGGTAACAGGGTTCCAAACCCTGATTCATATCTATCAAAGGGTCTACCCAACTTACTAAAGACTCTGGCCGCCACATAAGAATGTGTAGCCCCAGAATCAAACAGCACTGAATAAAGCGAGTTGTTAATAAAAAGCTGACCTGTAACAACTGATGGGCTGGCATCTGCATCAGCCTGCGTGATAGCGAATACCCTGGCTGGAGTGGGTATCGCTGGAGCTCTCGGTGCCTCTGGCCGGAGCTGGGGACATTCCCTCTTGAAGTGTCCGGGCATGGCACAATGAAAGCATCCCTGCCCCTTGCACTCACCCCGATGATGCCTCTTGCAGCTAGGGCACTCGGGATAGGAGAATCGGGTCTCAGTACCACCAGGACGACTCCCTCTGTTCTGGTTCCCCCGGAACCTCTTGTTCTGACTCGAGCCGCCGGAAGCAGTGGGTGCCCTCTTCCTCTGATCAATGGCCGAACCACTACTCCCCCTGCTATAGCCTGATGCAGGAGGGGTAGGAGCTCCGCCACTAACCGGAGTACTGACTGATTCTGACATGCACCCCACTGCGCCCTCAGCTCGCAGTGCCTTCTCCACCATCTGAGCATAGGTGGTGCTGTCGTCCGTGGTAATCATCAGGTCATGCCTGATCTTGGGATTCAACCCGTCCAGATACTTCTCCTTCCTGCTGAAGTCGGTCGGCACAATTCCCGAGGCTAACCTCGCCAACCGGTCAAACTGAGTAGTATACTCAGTGACGCTCATGTTCTCCCGCTGGGTCAGGTGAACGAACTCTTTCCTCTTGGCGCTTCTAACCGCCTCATTGTAGTACTTTGCATTAAAGAGTTCCTGAAACCTTTCCCAGGTCATGGTGGTGACATCGTGAATCTGAGACACCATGTCCCACCATACCAGGGCGTCCTCCTGGAACTGAAACGTGGCGCACACCACTCTGTCGTTACCGGTGACACCCATGAAATTCAGGATTCTGGTAATCACTGTCAGCCACTGCTCGGCTTTCATCACGTCCGGACCTCCCAGGAATACCGGAGGTGCTTGCTTCCGGAACCGCTCATACAATGGTTCCAATCTATGGGCCGCCACCACTATCTCGGCCTGGGCAGCAGGGGCAGGTGCCACTGGAACTACGGGCACAGGAACTGCAGGAGCACCCTGCTGTCTCAACCTCTGAATCTCGAGGTCTTGTTCTTCGATCCGGGCTTGCATCTCCGCAAACCGCAACTCCCAATTCGGGGCTCCCTGATCGGCTGGGGGAGCCTGGGCAGCCTGTGGCGGGTTCTCATCACCCCGGCCACGAGCCCTGCCTCGGGGACCTCTGCCTCGGCCCCTAGCAGGTGGGGGAAACTGAGCTCCCTGTCCCTGATTCGACCCTACGGAGTTGCCCTGACTCCTGGTAGTCCGCCTGGCGTCCATCTAGTTAGAACCGCCTGCGAAACCAAGAGTTGGCATATCAGGTCGTATTCAAGGCGAGCTTACTAATGCCGCTTAATTTGGAAATTAGAAATGAAACATGCGCCTATTCTACTATCAGGCTACTAACATGCTTCCTAACAGGCTTTTCTTTTTCATAACTGAATAAAATAAACTACTAAAGCAATAAAGGCTTACTGAACCGTGAACCGAGCTAACTGCTGATGATGATTGTACATGTCGTGACGATCTTCGGAAGACAACCTGGCGGCTCTGATACCAAATTGTAACACCCTAACTATCTTAGGCGTATTACGTGATTTTTAAACGTACTGTGCAGCTCGTTGCTAATCAACGAGGTTTATGGAAAAACGTGATTAATTAAAATTTTGCTTTTTCATTAAACTTATAAACCATTTTACAAAAGTCTCGGGATCCCGATTTATAAAATCATTTACAAACGTTTTAACTGTTTAACTTTTACATCAAAATAAAGTCGTCTAACGACAGTTACAAAAATCTCAGCCTTGCTGTCCCGAGGATCGTACGCTCCAGGCCTAACCGCCCCGACATGTACAATCTCATAAGCTCGCTCACGGTCCATCAGCTACAGCCTTGCCTTTACCTACACATGAACATAAACTGTGAGTCGACAGACTCAGTAAGAAAAGCATAATAATATCATACATAACTAACTGCCGTGTCCAACACGATACTGAGTCCCGCTACTGCCATGTCCAACATGGTACTGAGCCACTACTGCCATGTCCAACATGGTACTGAGTTTTGAACGTTCAGGGGACGGTACTATTGACAAGTATCCTCCTGATCGGTCGAACCGGTCATACTCCGGCTGCTGGTCATACTCCAGCCTGTACCGACGGGATAGGTCAATAGCACTGAACCACCAACCAAATGTCAGCCTGATCGGTCGAACCGGTCATACTCCGGCTGCTGGTCATACTCCAGCCTGTACCGACGTGACAGGGTTGGATGGTTCGAAGCCTAAATACATAACTAATGTAATCTAGCAGGCTTCCTACATGCACGCTAAACATGTAATCTACATATGCATACTGTTATACTAATCTTACCTGGATTCCGATTTCAGGTGTGCCGGTCAACCTGACTGGAACTGAAGCTGAACGGCGGATTACTGGCTCCTAAACCATAAAAATCACAACGCTATAAGTGACACGCTAAATCACTTCCCGGGGACTAAAACTTGGAACTAAAAGTTTCCCTATCGATAAAAAGCATGGCAATACCCCTAAAAACCTAAAAACGAGGAAAACTAGGGTTCTGAAAAATCCCCCAACCGGTAGACCGGTTGCCCAACCGGAATTCCGGTTCTGGGAAATTCAGGACCCCCATCCGGAATTCCGGATGCACAACCGGAATTCCGGTTCCTCGCAGGCAGCAACCATAAAAATTCATAACTCGACCAATTCAACCCCAATTGGTCCCAAACTTTCCAGACCTGTTCTATATGTCCCAAATAACATATCCAAGGCATCAAACCTACCCAGAAACCACAGATACAAAATTTGCCATTGGAGCTCAAGCTTTGAGTTCCAAACTCAAGCTTGAGCAAAACCACCTAAACATGCATTCCACTAGCTTAATTCTACTTAACTAAGCATAAAAACACCTCTGCAAACTAATAGAAACAACAGCAACATCACAGAACATATTCACAACATTTTCCTTCCAAAAACCACATTTTTACATAGAAAACTCAAAGCTTGAACAACCTAGCTAATCATGCTTCAAACAACTCAATTAACATCAAATAATCATGCTTTGAATCACAGAAAATAACAACTAAACACAGCCATAATAACAGCCACAAAAACATGCATGCATCATCACTTTTTACACATTTTTTTCAAGAAATTAAAGAGGGAAAGACAAGAACCAACCTAGCTTGCAAAAATGCTTAGATTTAGGATGAAAATTCACTTGAAAGATTGAACAAAATCCAGCCCTTTGAATCCCATGCACCAAATTCGAAAAATGAGAGGAAAAGAGAGAGAGTTCTCTTTTGAAATTTCTAATTTTTTACTAAGTGTTGAAAAATGAAGGAAATTAAAAGAGTAAAGCCACTTAACCCAAAACCATTTCAGCCAACAATTAACAATTAAAATAAACATTTAACATTTATTTTCCATTAATAATTTCACTAGAAGACAAAATACTAATGGGGCAAAAAGACCATTTTGCCCCTCCACCATAAAATCATGAAAATCATACTAAAGGGGTATTTTTGGGACATTCTAAATTCCCGGCCATTCCCGACATTCCCAATGTCTAAAACCCGTCCCCAAATTACTAACATACTAAGTTGTGATTTCTACTGAGCCAAACGCCGAGTTCCAAAATACCGGACACCGGAAATGCGAAATATACAAACTACTGATAACATAATCATGCATTTCTGAATTCCATAAATAACAGTAATAAATTATTTAAATAGCTATAAATAATTTCACGATTAAACATAAACAACTGCTAATTTCCAAATTAACTAAGCGGGCTTTACAAGAAGTGGAAGCAGATCCAGCAGCAGGATCATTTATAAGACCAGGGGAAGCAGACCGAGCCTTTCTTTGAGCAGCTTTTCCTTGAGGAGGCTTCTCAGGAATTTTGAAAGTGGTTCCAACAGCAGGCATCTCAATTGATTCATTCTCAAGAATCAATTCCTCTTGATCAGATAAAATTTTATAGATTAAGTGAGGAGAAATGAGATTGAGCCTAGGTTTCTTACCCTTTCGAAGAGAGACAATTTGCTCCCAAATCATGTCAGCCAAATCAATTTTAGCACCAATTGAAACTTTATGCAAAAAGAAAGCAAGTTCATTTGAAACATTTACCGGATTGGAGCAAGGAAACCAATTGGATAGGGCAAACCTCATGAGAGCAGCATGTTGATAGGTGAGTTAAGACATATGCATGGTGTCGGAGAGTTCAATTTCATTATCACCAGAGAGATAACCGAACACCTTTTGACGATCAAACTCCACATCAGTTGGCTCAATTCCCATAGGCAAATTGAGAGCCTCAGCAACATCCTTCACAGTAAAGGAATACCAGTGTCCTCTGACAAAAACTTTGCCAAACATGAAAGAGTCCTCATCGAGAAACTCATCAGTGATGTTAGCATAAAATTCCTTCACAATTCTATCCACATACCCATCAAAACCGATCAAGGTATCTACCCATTGTCTTTCTTTCAACATGTTATACACTCCAAAAGGCTTATGAGCAATAACATTAAAATTTTTCTCCACAGTAAAATTCCTATTCTCATAGAATTTCATATCTCTAGCATGATCATTATAACAAAAATAATGAGAGTGAGGCTTGAAGTTATCAAGAGAAATACCAGAGGGCCTCTTTCTTTTCTGTGGAAGAACAGGATTAGAGACAATGGGCCTTTTTCCTTTGTCCTTCTTTGGAACAGCAGGAGGCACTGGAGCAGATTCTGTAGTGACAGCTCCCGCTTCGGTTCTTCACTCTCGGATCCATAATCATCAACAACAGGTTGATCTTTGGGCACAAATTCTTCACTTGAATCGGACAAGCCCTCTGAATCATGATCCTCCTCACTTTCTTCTGGTTCAGAATCCGAGGAAGAGACCGAAGGGGGATTCTCCTTGAGATTTTTGCCCTTTGAAGATGAAGAAACCACCTTTTTCCCTTTGGATGCAATTTTAGGTTTAACCACTTCAGGCTTTGAAGGAGTGGAAACCTTGGACCTTGTTCGAGAACTCACCGTGGGCAAAGTCACCAAAGCTTGGTCGACATTAGGAGCACCATTCGAAGAAGAGGACTTCGACAATGTGTGATCGGATGAATGGGATTCATCATGATCACCCAACCCAGGTGTTGGAGAAGCAATAGGAGAGGCACCAACAAGAGGAGATGAGAATTTTGCCACTGATTTTCGAGCTTGGGTCTTTGATTTCTTGGCAGACTTCGTCGGAGCAGAAGACGAACCAGAAGCTCCGTTCTTTGGAGCAAAGCGGCGGCGCAGGCGGAGACACCGGTGAAGCAGAAGCAGATCCACGAGTGGGCTTCTTGGATGGTTGGGCATTCTTAGTTTTGGCCATTTTTTCTTTGAAATCCTAGAACACAAACCCTCTTACTTTGAACAATGTTAGACCTTTGAGAGAAAACAATAAAAAGAGAAGAGAGAGATGTGATCGTGGGATAATGGGAAGTTGAGAATATTTAACTTCCAATTTTAAATGCCCAAATTTAAAAAAGAAAAACTGAAAAGGAAGGTAACTTCCTTACCTTTGACCCACGTGTGGAGAGAAAAAGAGGAAACCAAATTTTTTTTTTTTCAAATGTGGTCAATGTTTCCTTAAATGGAAAAAGGAAACCATATCTTCCCACAAAATCCAAGAAATAATAACCCCACCAAATCCGAAAATGCCACCAACAAGGAAACCAAAAATAAAATTAATTATTTAAGAACAAGTTTCCTATATACACCAAAGAGACCAAATCTCCACAAATAAAGGAAACATTCTAAGTAAATAAATGCAATTAAAACATGTTTCCATAAAATAAAAAATAAAAGAAAAAAATATACAAGGATTCGAAAATGAATTCGAAAAAAATATGCCCCCCTTTTTCTTTTATTTTTTCAAAAGATGCCCCCCAAAGAAAAAATGCAAATAATGAACAAGAGAACACACCAAGACACAAAAACACTAATCACCACTTAAGAGCAAAAATTGTGCCTAAGAACATAATGAAACATAACAAAAAAATAACAAAATTTTTAACAAAGCTCACTTGACTACTCGATCACGAACCCTTTTTTTTTTGTATTTATTTTTTTTATTGTTTTTTTTTTATTTTTTGATTAAAAGACAGAAAAATAAAATAACCTTGATATTTTTGCAACTAGAATTCACAATGTCCATTTGTCTTTGTCCCTGATGAAAAAATCAAACTCATAAGAATAATCAGAAATTATTTTATCAAACTAATGAAGTAATAGAATGAGGTCATACCGGTTCACAGGAAAAATTGACTCCATCACCAAGAATATTAAAGTACATCAAACAGTATGTAATAGCTTTATAACACCATTTTCGAGAATAAACAAATTTTACCACAAACTGTGTCAAGCATTAGTGTGTGAAAGTGTAAGCAGGGAACATTGCCCAATTTGTCAAAAAGACTTTTCGATAAATTGTACCCATAGGAAAATTATTTGTCACACTACCTCAATGGTAGCCCTTTTCAATGGTAGCGTATCTTCTACATAACTCCTAATTACATAGTTCCAACTTACTCAGAGATGGCTTTCACACATTGAGATAGGTAGCTCTATTCATCCAATGGAGCTTGAACACACAGTTTTTTGAACAACATCATTCGAAAATGGTAGCTTACATAACACTGTTTGATGAACCTGAATATTCCTGTGAGGACTGGACAATTTTCCTGACAAACCTGTATGACATCATAATATTACAATATTAGCAATAAAATAATGACTGAAATTCTTATAAGGTTGAAATTTTCTTCTAGGACAAAGACAAGACATTATGAACTCTAAGACAACTCAAATATCAAGGACTATGGAAAAATAAAAGCATTAAACAGTACAAACCCCTAAGGATTTCCTTAGAGAAATAAATCGGACCGAGTCAAGAGCTTTAGTAAAAATATCTGCAATTTGTTTGCTAGTTTCAACATATTCTAAGACAAGAATTTTATTTTCCACAAGCTCTCTAATAAAGTGATGACGAATGTCTATGTGCTTAGTGCGAGAGTGTTGAACAGGATTCTTAGAAATGTTTATAGCACTAGTGTTATCACAAAAGATGGTTAAAGTTTTCAAATCAAACCCATAATCTGCCATCATTTGTTTCATCCATAACAATTGGGTACAACAACTACCCGCAGCAATGTACTCAGCCTCTGCGGTGGACAGAGAGATTGAGTTTTGCTTCTTGCTATGCCATGAAACCAAATTGTTTCCAAGATAGAAACATCCACCACTAGTACTTTTTCTATCATCAGCATTACCTGCCCAATCAGCATCACTAAAGCAAACAAGGTTAGAATTAGTGTCTTTTGAAAACCAAATCCCAAAATCAATAGTGCTATTTACATAGCGAATGATTCTTTTCACAGCAGAAAGATGGGATTCCATGGGATTAGCCTGATAACGTGCACAAACACCAACACTATAGCAAATGTCAGGACGACTAGCAGTAAGATAAAGCAAACTTCCTATCATACTTCGATACAAAGTTTGATCTACCTTTACTCCTTGTTCATCTTTGCTTAATTTCAAAGTAGTGCTCATGGGAGTGTTGGTATGTTTGGCTTTTTCAAGGCCAAACTTTTTCACCAAATTCTTTGCATACTTGCTTTGAGTGACAAAAGTTCCCTCATCTGATTGCTTCACTTGAAGTCCGAGAAAATAAGTGAGTTCACCTACCATACTCATTTCGAACTCCTTTTGCATTTGGGAAACAAAAACCTGCACTTCAGAGTTAGAGGTAGAGCCAAACACAATATCATCAACATATATTTGAGCAACAATCACATCAGAATTAATGTTTTTGATGAAAAGTGTTTTATCAACATTTCCTCTCTTGTAATCATGAGAAAGCAAGAATTCAGTTAGACGCTCATACCAAGCACGTGGTGCTTGTTTTAGACCATACAATGCCTTGTCTAACTTATAAACATGATCAGGAAAATGTGGATCCTCAAACCCTTTAGGTTGTTCCACATACACTTCTTCTTTTAACAGCCCATTCAAAAAAGCGGATTTGACATCCATTTGATACAATTTAATACCAAGAATGCAAGCTATGGAAAGAAGTAACCTGATCGATTCCAGTCTAGCTGCGGAGCAAATGTTTCATCAAAGTCAACACCCTCAACTTGAGTGTATCCTTGGGCAACCAACCTTGCCTTGTTTCGAATGATAGTGCCAAACTCATCACTCTTATTTTTGAAGATCCACTTGGTTCCAATGATGTTCACAAACGGTGGTCTTGGAATCATTTTCCAGACTTTGTTTCGAACAAACTGATGAAGCTCATCCTGCATAGCTAAAAACCAATCTTCATCCATTAAAGCTTCTTTTACAGATTTAGGTTCTAAAGAAGAAATAAAACATAAAAATTGAATTATATTGGCATATTTTCTTCTTGTAACCATGCTCTCATCCAAGTTTCCAAGGATGAGATCTGAAGGATGATTCTTTTTAACCCTGGAGGATGGTTCCCTCTGTATTGGATCAGTGATTGAATTTAAAGGATACTCGGATTCTTTTGTTGTTGGATTTTCTGTAGCAACAGATTCCTGCACAGTAACCTCGACGACTGCTTCTGAAGCTTCGTCAGGTTCCTTTTCCTCACAGAAGGTTTCTCAAGCAAATCTTCAATCTGTTCTTCTGTGGAAAACTCAGAAAAATCTTTTAGATCATCAACAACAACATTAGCAGATTCCATAACAGTTTGGGTTCTCATGTTATACACACGATATGCCCTACTATTTGTGGAATATCCTAAGAAAACACCTTCATCACTTTTAGAATCAAATTTACCAATGTAATCACGATCTCGTAAAATATAACACTTACATCCGAACACATGAAAGTGACTTACATTTGGTTTCTTACCTTTCCAGATTTCATATGGTGTTTTGTGAGTACATGGGCGCAAGAATACTCTGTTGATGGTATAGCAAGCAGTGTTAATGGCTTCGGCCCAAAGGCGCTTTGTGAGCTTCTTGCTATTCAACATTACTCTAGCCATTTCTGCTAGAGTACGATTCTTTCTTTCAACCACTCCATTTTGTGGAGGAGTTTTAGGAGCAGAAAATTCATGAGAAATACCGTTAGCTTTACAAAATTCATCATATACGGTATTTTCAAATTCCTTACCATGATCACTCCTAATCCTAACAATTTTGCCAATGTTACAATCTTTTTCAACTCGTAATTTCAAACACAGAGTTTGGAAAGCTTCAAAGTATCGATTTTTCTCTCAAAAAATCCACCCATGAGAATCGAGAAAAATCATCAACACAAACAAAAATATATCTTTTACCATTTAAGCTTTCTACCTGGATTGGACCCATTAAGTCCATGTGCAAGAGTTCGAGAACTCGGAAGTATTCACATCCGGGACACTCTTGTGAGAAATTTTCGATTGCTTACCTAATCGGCATGGACCACATTTTCCCAATGACTCTTTACCTAATTTAGGTAATCCTCGAACAATCCCCGAAACGAGATAATTTTTTCAGATTTTTAAAGTGAATGTGACCAAGTTTTTCATGCCATAGGTCAGTAACATTTTCAATGACAGAATGACAAGTGGCATGCGTAGTGAGAGTATAACAATTATCACTAGATCGCAGCCCTTGTAACACAATTTCATCAAGAATATTATATACATAGCAATGATTGCTATCAAAGCTCACAGTATAACCACGATCACAAATCCGACTAATGCTAAGTAGATTAGCTTTTAGTCCTTCAACCAACATGACATTCTTTAGTTTAGGAAGCCCTTCGAACTTGAGAGTTCCCATTCCTATGACTTTACTAGTAAGACCGTTACCAAATGTAACTTCTCCACAGTGCAATGGTCTTATGTTCACAAGAAATTCTTTTTCACCTGTCATGTGTCTGGAGCAACCACTATCAAAATACCACATGTTAGAAGCAACAGTTTTAAAACAAGTAGAACCTACCAAGCATTTGTTTTTGACAACCCATTTTTGTTTTTGTAAAACATGTTTATTTCCAATGTAATTAGATTTAAACATGTTATGCATGGTTATGCATTTAGGTCGAATGTGACCTTTTACTCCACAAAAATGGCAAATAGGAATGAAACGTCTTCCTTTCCCTTTGAAGTTGTCAAACTTACCGTGCTGCTTCTTTTCTGTAACAACAGAGTGCTTTGCTGTCGAGACAGAAACCTGCGAGGTAGAAACAGTTCTTCCAGAAACAAAACTATTAGTGGTATTAGACACAGGTTGATTTGGAACATAACCCAGCCCAGCATGATTGGTTTGGCCAGATTTTTGAATTTTTTCAAAGATGGTGGAACCTGGATTTAACATTTTAACATTCTTTTTAATGTTATCAATTTCCTTGGTTAAAGAAATAATTTTTGACTCTTTTAAAGACAATTCAGATTCACAACATTTGAGTTTATCTTCCAACTCATTAATGTTGTTACACAAAATTTTATTATCTTTAACCAAGGAGCGATTTTCAGCACTAGTTTCCAACCACTTACCAAACATTACCTTGTAGGATTCAATCATGGAATCCTCATCAATTTCTGACTCATCTGATTCGGATCTGGATTCTTCCTTGTTGTCATTGATCAGGATATTGTTCAAGCAAATGCTTTTTCCTTTTTCCTGCAAATTTCTTGACAAAACACTTGTTAGGACAACTTTTTCTTTTTCATCCTCACTACTCTCAGAATCATCACTCCAAGTAACATTCAATCCCTTTTTATTTTTCTTTAAGGTATTAGCACATTCAGATTGAGTGTGACCAAAACCTTCACATTCTCTGCATTTAATACCTTTTTTATTGTTAGATGGAAAAGGTTTAGAGGGAATGTTACCAGAAATGTTACCTTTTGGGTTCTTTGAAAAGAACTTTTTATTTCCACCAGATTTCAAGAATTTTTGGAAATTTTTTGCCAATAGAACCATTTCATCATCATTTTCATCATCAGAAACAATATTTTCAGAAGCATTAAAGGCAATACCTTTGCTTTTCTCATTCGAGAGATTTTGCTTACTCTTTTTCTTGATTTGTTGATTCAACTCAAAGGTTCTTAAAGATCCCATGAGTTCCTCAACCTTCATTTTGCCAAAATCTTTTGCCTCTTCCATTGCAAGCAATTTTGTATCAAACCTGTCAGGAAGAACTCGAACAATTTTTCGAACCAAGACAGATTCATCTAGTTTTTCTCCCAAGGCAAAAAACTCATTAGAGATGTCAGATAATCTTTCATAGAAATCATTTAAAGTTTCAGTATCTGACATTCTCAATTCATCAAATCTAGTTTGAAGCATGGTAAATCGTGATCTCTTTACATCAGCAGTACCTTCAAATTGAATTTGAAGGATTTCCCATGCTTCTTTTGCAGATTCACAAGATGAGATTAATTTAATAAAACCTTCACCAACACCATTAAAAATAGCATGTAAAGCCTTATTATTATAACCAGACAGTTTTTCATCTTCAGTGGTCCAACTGAGTTCAGATTTTACCTGAGTATTACCTTTTTCATCATTTTCAGTAGGTTGAGACCAACCTGTAAGAATAGCTCTCCATGCTTTCTCATCTTGCGATTTGATGAAAGCTCTCATCCTGACCTTCCAATAAGGATAATTCGACTCATTCAATAGAGGAGGTCTAGAGATGGAACTTCCTTCTGCAAACAAAGACATCTCACACAAAACAAGTTAAACGGAATAACCTCAAGATCTCACTAAGAATTTAGTGACTTGCTCTGATACCAATTGACATTCCGTATTTTAATATTCCCAGTTTGATTATTTAATTAAATGATTAATTAAATGCGGAATAATAAAACTGGTACTGAAAACAGTTTTCTGTAGTTACAGAATGCAACTCTGTAACTCCAGAGAAACCCAGAAAAACAAACAGTGCATAAAAGTAAAAACACACAAGATTTTTGTACGTGGTTTCAACAATCCTTTCAGATTGTTACTAGTCCACGGGGCCACGGCCAGAGATAAGATTCATTAGATCGGTATCAAAAATACAAAGTAATTGACTTATGCATAAATAGACTCCCTCTTATTGTATGCCGCAAGCTTGATGTATTCCACCTACTAACCGAATCTTGATAAAACTCCAAGTGCTCGAACTCCCTTCGATCACCTTGAAGAGTGCTTGAATCCTCCCGATTCAAGGCTTAAAGGCTATCTCCCGAAAGCCTATACAACCATCTCCCGAAGGTTGTGTGCTTGTATCCTCCCGATGCAAGACTTCAAAAGCAATCTCCCGAAAGCTTGTAAATACCCTTCTCCCGAAGGTGCACTGATGTTCTTCTTCGTTGTAGACTTGAATACAGACTCAAGACAATACAAACAACAAATAAACAGAGTAAGAGTAGAACAACTCTTCTCTACAAATCAAAGACTCTCTTTTCTAAAGATATGAATGAAATTCAAAGATACAAGAGAGGTACCAAGAGAGGTACTAAACAAAGACACTCTTTCCTTAAGATATGAAAGCAATTCTAAGTGTGTGAAAGAGCTACAAAACCTAGCAGCTATAAGATGTATTTATAATGAATATACATCTCATAGACAGCTTACATTCGGTCTGAACAAGACCTCAACCCACTAGAAACTTCCCTAAAATAATTCTTCAATCAGTCCAGGAATTTCCGTTTCTGTACATACAGAATCGTGGGCAGTAACTACAACTTTCCTTTTATAGAAAAGGAAAGTCTAGCTCCGGTTTTCTCTTCAAGAAACCTGATCTAAGAAAATGGGAAACTCAACACAAGATCAGATTACACAGCTGGTTAGATAAAAACGAAATGGGTAACCAAACTTACCATTTTCCAAAAATAGGAAAGCTAGACAACTTTCCTTTCAAGTTTGATTTACACAAATATGGAAACCATATCAATATATGCCAGCCGAAATATACATTAAATAATAAAATATTTTTGTCAATTAAATATGCCAAAAATGGAATTAACAAGAGGCACAACCTGCAGTGGTTAAGAGTCGGAAGAGGAAGAGAAATCCTCCTGTATGGTTCGGTGACTATACGGAGATGAAGAGGAGACATAGGCCATCTTCGATGTTTGATCCCCTGGAGCCACCGGATGAGAAATTGTTAACCACTTTCCGAAAGTGGTGTGTTGGACTCATTCCGAACCACCGACTTCAGGATTTGAGAAGTGGTGATTACGGTCCAGGATTCTTTTGGATAATGCTCACACCAAAGGAATGGCTTACAGATGACGTAAGTAAAGTATTTTACAATATTACTTCACTTTACAACTTTATGTGCAATTAATATATTTTTTTGTCTAACTGACATTTCCCTTTATATGCAGCATATAGATGCAGCAATGCATATGCTGAGGAGGCGACGCACCGACTATCCACTGACATTTCCTCAGAAGGGTGTCATTCTCTCCACATTCGTGACCACCATGATCAGCAGTGCATGGACGAGCCACAAGGGTCCGAGGAGAAACTTTGTGTGGGAGGATTATACCCTGGACTACTGCAGAGGGGTTCATAAGGTATTGTTTTAGTAAGATTTTAAATGTTAATTGTTTGGGAGGATTATTATGGTTTGTTAATTGTTTCGTTGTTCTCTGTAATTACAGTCCCAAGTCTTTGAGAGATGGAGGGGTAACGAGTTTATTTACTTCGTTCTGCATCTTCCCGAGGCAAGGCACTGGGTCACACTTGAAGTCGACATAGAGCTGTGGAAAATTAATGTCTACGACTGTGATTCCAGCGTCTGTCATTGGACCGCCATGGAACCCATCCTGAAGACTTGGGGAGAACTGCTGCCCTCGCTAATCCTTGCAACCGGGGAATTTCCACATAACAACCAGATCATGGCGTTAACTAACAGGGACATCACGGTGCTTCCAAAAATGCACTCGACTCGAGCCACTCACGACTTAGTTCCGAAGTCAACAACCAGGTACATAGCGATAAAAAAGTACTATAGTATTAAAATATGTTTTACGTTAGACTGACTTTACATTTTATTTTGCATTTAGTGGTGATTGTGGCGTCTATTGCATTGAGTATGTGGAGCATCTCATGATGCAACGTGGATTGACCGATGTGACGCCAGGCCGGATAGCTATGTTTCGTCAACGGTGGTGTGTTGATTTATTTTACCAAAATGTCGGCTGATTATATGTGTAATTATTGGGACATTGTATATTTTGTGTAATTAACATTACAGTTATGTATATATAGACTTTCTCTTCGTTTAAATTTTGATAATTATTCGTGGTTTCAAATATAAAATATCGATATTATTCAACAAAAATAACTATTAAACCTAAAAATAATTAAAATATTTAAAAAATATTCAACCTCGACATTATACCATATATATGTCTATTATGCTATATTATATAGGTAGATAAATTAATATGAACTGTGGTAAGTAAAAAAGATATATTTTCGGAGAATGTGCGCCATTTAGATATTTTCGAGCAATAAAGAAACTCAGGAGGCTGCAGATGAACTCATTTAGATATATATATATAATTTCGTTAGCACATGAAAATAAAAACAAATGATGACAAAATATGCATCATTATAATATATCAAATTTCCCAATAGAAAACATGTTATTACAACGAATAAGTACAGGACGCATCAAATGCGGGCTTTGCATGTTGCTCTGTTGTGGCCTGAACTGCCACAGCGGCTGCAGTTTCGTGGTACAAAACCTTTTTTATCACCAGACGGGAAACGGTTCTCCCGTCTTCTTCTAGTGTTGCTTTTTCTTGGACGACCTACAGGCTTCTTTTCCACAGGTACCCCAACTTTCATATTCTTGATGTGTTCTGGGAGAACCCAATCATCCTCGTCACCAGCAAGATTGATGGTATCATCGTAAATCTTCCTCCACGTTTCTTTTGAATAATAAGGTGAGCAAAGCGTGTACACACTTGTGTTCGTTTTCAATACCGCGGCACATGCATGAAGGCAAGGGAGTTTCAATAACGTGAACACGCCGCAGGTGCATGTTCTTTCAACTAGATTCACATCACCACCTCTTTCACCGTTAGGTCCCCTACCAACGTTATATAAATTGGCTCCATTTCGTTGGACGCGCCTGTACCTTGCATTTTCATGAATTTTTGCCAAGTTTTTTTCAGAGAGCGTGGCCAAAGGGGTGGTACATTTGTCAGCATTTTCGAGGCGATCAGCGAACCACGATTGGAGTGTGAACCTGATAAATTCAACCAAAGTAGTTATTGGATATTTGCTGAACTCTTCTATGACACTATTGAAGCTTTCAGCATCGTTACTCGTCGTGATGTTGTATCTATCGCCCAAACAATAAGGGTGAGCCCACTTCTCAAACCCTATACTCTCCACATATGCAGCAATGGCCGGATTCATCTTTCTAAGCTTCTCGAACTCTCTATCGCATTCAGTCTTCGACCATGCGTAAGCAACATTATATATTTGGTTGTGAAAAGCATCAGTCTTGAATTTGGCGTTCACGTTCATAACAATGTGGTGATAGCATGCACAGTGGACTGCTTCGGGAAAAACGAGTTCAACAGCATGATCAATGCTTTGATGCCTATCTGACACAAACACTAAGTTCTCAACCACGCCAATTGCTACCCTCAACTTCTGTAAGAAATACGTCCAGGAGTCGTTATTCTCACTGTCAACGATACCATAAGCAACCGGCAACAATTGGTTGTTCGCATCGTATGCCACAGCAACTAACATTATACCGACGTACTTCGTCTTCAAGAAGGTGCCATCGATACTCAAAACAGGACGACAAAAAGAAAAGCCCCTTCTACATGCACCGAGTGATATAAAACAGTACTTGAACCGCTCATCCTCTAAGTACAAGTCAGTAATGGTACCTGGATTCTTCTGTTCCAGCATGTACAAGTACCCAGGAAGCTTCATGTATGAAAACTCAGGCGTACCCCTAGCATACGTAAGTCCCATCTCCCTGCACCTCCACGCCTTCACATAACTCATACTGATACCATAGTTGTCAAACATGTCCCTCTGTATGTCTTTAGCCTTGTACTTAGTTCCATCTTGGGTGTACTTCCCCTTAATAAGGTGGCCAACTACCCATGGTGCTGCTTGACGGTGATCTGAACGTCTCGCATTCAAGTTACATGTGTGTTCATTGTGAAATACAGTGACCTCAAAGTTGTCAGAATGCATCTTCTTCCTCCCCCTCAATCTCCATTTACAATCTGGAGCCTTGCATGTAACGTACAACACATCAGGGGATGACTTCTTCACCATCCACTCAAAATTGTTATTAAGTGCAAACCTACCCACTACTTGTCTCAGTTCTTCCTTGTTTTCATAAAAATTACCAAGCTCTATCACCCCTGCTTCCTTACTTTGTAAACAAGTAGTTAGCTCATGATTTTCCATTATATCTTCCTTTGTCCACATGGGAGCTTTGAACTTGGTACAAACTTCAAAAGAGGAGATCGAACGTTGAGAAGGTTGAATGACGAGCATGTTCTTCAGTTCTGCCTTGTCGACTACTGCTAGTTCCAGGTGTAGTGCGATTTTCACTACGAGGTTGTCGTTCTCGCTGTGTACCTTGGTTACTCGGTACACACTCTAACCTCAACAATGGTCCCGGTACGGCTTCATCGACTGCCAAATTATGTTCATCGTCCATATTCAAATCTACAATAGGATCGTTATTGTAGAAGGTTGTATCGAACTCTTCAAACTGATGAAATCCTGTCGCTTCTTGTTCTTGCCCTACATTGGTCGGAACCTCTAAATTGGTTGGAACCTCTAAATTGGTCGGAACCTCCTCATTCACACCAATCCCAACATCTGTTTCGGGAATGCAAGACCCTACCACACTTCGAGGGAAAGGATTAGTAGGCGGTGTAGGCTCCGAATTCCCAACTTTTCTCACCTTGGTCACGAATAATGGCATAAACTCTGTATTTGACATTGTTGCCCTCATCTCTAAGAACGTTCTCAGTTGGCGTTCTCTCTTAATAACCTCTGGCGCAACCATTTTTCTCTTCATGTACAAGGAACAAATCTCCAACTTTAAATCATACGCTACCGGATCAACTTCCAACTCTTCATATAAAATTTGTCGCAGTTCTTGTAGGGTTGTCTCAGTTGTAACTGTCAACGTCAAGCTGCTATTTGCTTTGTAGATCCAATTATAATTCTCACATAACCAAACACCATCGTACGATACAACAAGGAACACCTTCTCTCCTGCAATTGCAAACCAAAAAAACAAGGTGAGTAAAGGAAAAAACACCCAAAAAAAATAAAAATCGACATCCCATCGATATCAATCGACATAATGTCGATAACCACAATATCAGAATTTATGACACTAATTGTCGACATTGTGTCGACATAATATCGACATAACATCGACAACCACACCAAGCATGCTCGCCATCGATATAGCATCGACACACCATCGACATTCAATCGACAAACACACAGTGCATGCGTTTCGTGTTTTACGGTTACACATTTAATGTTAATAAATTTTACCTACGTTCCCAACAACCCTTCCCAACTGACACGTTGCATGTCAGACACGTGTCCTATCGACATGACATCAACATGGTATCGACAAATACGTTAGCAGTGTCACTAAATTGGCATGTTGTCGACAACATATCGACATTGTATCGACATTCAGTCGACAAATACACAATTTCATGCGTTTTACCTGTACAGTTACACATTTAATGACCATTTAATTTTCCTACATTCCCAACATGTTTACTGCTCTATAAAAGCAAATCCCTTCCTTATTCATAAGTGCTCTTGTCTTCTACTTCTCTCTTACTCTTAAAAATTTCTCTTATTCTTAAGTTCTAAATATGGCGCCAAGAAAGAACAAAGGCAAATTCCCCATCTTAACTCCTGAAGAGCTGAAGCAGGAGCCTGATGTTGGCATAATTACTCCTGAAATGCAGAAAGTTTTTTACGCCCAAAGAGCTTTCGAAAGAGAACGATGTGGGAACGAGTTCAGGTTCAGGCAACTTGAAGCACATTTTTGCAAAACTGGTGTATGGCCGGCTCCACCACCAGGGTTCCCCGAAGGATGCCGTCGTTGCAAACTAGGCATCTTTAACGGTAAACCGGTGAAGCCTGGAACATTATGCAAGTATTGCAAGGCTCACCCACAAGCCAAAGAATTTTTTTTTAAAAATAATTTGTTATGTTATGGCTTGTGGTGAGTTTTATTTAATGTTTTTTTTTTTTTTATGAACTCTATTTTCTGTTTTTTTTAATGTTTTTTTATGTTATGTTTTTATGTTATTTTATTTTATGTTACTTTAATGTTATGTTATGTTTTATTTATGGCTTTTTTCACTTGCATCGATATTTTGTCGACATGGTGTCGACAAAATATCGACAATTTCTCAAAAAAGATAAATGCTTTTTGTCGACATGCTGTCGACAAAATGTCGACAAATTGTAAATAATTTTTGGTTGCTTAATGTCGATAACATGTCGACATTATGTCGACATAACGTCGATAATGGTCGTCACTGACCTTTCCTTGTGTAATCATCGACAAACCATCGACAAATTATCGATATATCATCGATAACACTGGAAAACCCAGAATTCGACTGAAAACCAGATCTGCCAGATCTCAACAATTTCAGACCAAAAAACAGCAGTTCCAACAAATAACACACATATAACAATTTTAAACTACATAAAGTCAAACAAAATGCTTAAAACACAACTTACCCATTATAATGGTGTAAGATTCTTGAGTGATATTGGGTTGTGCTTCGGTTTTCCACCAACACCCACCGAGAAACAACCATTCAAGAGGGAAGAGAGAGAGGGACGGACGAGAAAGAGGGAAATTTTTGAGAACTTTTTTCAATTTTTTCTAGAGAGAGAGAGTGTGCACGAGAGAGAGGGAAGAGAGAGAGAAAGACCAATTTTAGTTTTTTCCAAATTTATTTTATTTATTTTTTTTAAAAAAAAGGGTAAAATGGGAAGTTCATGTAATCAATGGACTAAATTTGTACAAATTAAAGGAGGGTATAAATTTTGATATGGCTTGTATTATTAAGGCCAAAAAGTGAAATTTCCCATTAAGAATGTGCAAGTAGACTATCTCATCCTCAACGTCTTTAGAATAAAATAATACACATAAATTTGATCTCTGGTCTCCACTACATTGTAGATGACTGAAATTATTGGAAAATATTGATAATTACCACTCAATGCTCAACAATACAAAAACTATAATAAATTAAATAAAGTTACAGCTCACTAAGAAAACATACTAAAAATAGAGAATAACACAACTCAAATACTATAAACAAGTAAATTACATAAAATATAAAGAAGATGTGAGAGCAATCTCAACACTAAGACCATGAGTTTGGTATTGCTCCTTTAATTTTATTTTCAATAACTACTCATATAGACTAATACTAAAGTTTTAGGGTTAATTTCACAAATGTACAAAAACAACAAAAATACGGTTTCACGGAATTTTAAACATTTTTACGATTTTTTTGATTTTATTTACATAAAATACGGTATTTTTATGTTGAAATTTTGTTCATTTGTTGTTAATTTTTTGTTATATGTATGTTATTTTTTGTTTTTTTTTGTTGTTGTTATTTTCATGTTACTTTTATGTTATTTTTTTGTTGATTTTATGTTGTTTTCGTGTTATTTTTTGGAAAACCGTAAAAATGTAAAAAAAACATTCTTTGAACGTAAAAATGTAAATATTTTACAAAAAATGGTGTCTTATGTAATTATTCCAAAGTTTTATCCATTTGTAGATGGAACCTCTAGAGCAGCTAAGTCTAGAGGGAAGTTGTGAGCATTGCGTTCATGCATAACTTCCATACCAAGATTAGCACGATTAATGATATCAACCCAAGTATTAATTACACGACCTTGACTATCAACTATAGATTGGTTGAAATTGAAACCATTTAAGTGATAAGCTTATTTCTCCTACCACAAACACTTAGGAAAGCAAAGAAGTGGAAATAATTTTATGAATTTATCAAGCCTAAAATATTTCTTGCAAAGTGCTCTCTTGATAGAAATTAAAGGATACAAAAATGAACCCTATAAGTCCCTATTCATAGTGTTTAGGTAACAAAAATTTCAATATCAATACTCACATTGTTGAGAATCATGGTTCCATCTCAAAACCAATTGGCAATGAGTGAAGTAGCTCATGTTCTTATATATGGCTCAATACTTTTACATTTAATTCATGTGGGACAATGTTCTTCAATATCCCCCTCAAGATGGTGGCTATTTTTGCTCACCAATCTTGAATCACCTTATCACAGGCCCTGCCATTTGCTCGCTTATTTTTGTTCGGATCTCAGGCGTCTTTGCACCATCTGTATCTCGTGCGGCTGGCTAACCATAGGTGTGGATCGAAAGCCCGCTAGGGATATGACTCTGATACCATGTTGAGAATCATGGGGTTCCATCTCAAAACTAATTGGCAATGAGTGGAGTAGCCCATATTCTTATATATGGCTCACTTCTCTACCATTTATTCCATGTGGGACAATGTCCACAATATTCTCCCTCAAGATGGTGGCTGTATAGGTTCGGATTGGATATGATCACTTGCCCGCAAGGGATATGGTTCTGATACCATGTTGAGAATAATGGGGTACCATCTCAAAACCAATTGGCAATGAGTGGAGTAGCACATGTTCTTATATATGGCTCAATACTTTTACATTTAATCCATGTAGGACAATGTTCTCCAATACACATCACTCTATGGCTCTTATAAGCACATAAACGAGTGTTTTAGATGCTACAAACGTTGGTAGAAAAGCTGGAATTAAAATCCATTTAAGTCGGAAAAATGCACTCCAGGTGATATGTCGCCCGATACTTTTTTAGCATACACAATTTTAAATTTTTGTAACTCCTTCAACCCAACTTAATTCTCAACGTTTTTCTACTCATTTGTGTAATGATAATTTTGATTTCCATATTCATTTGTGTAATATCTCACTTAATTATCCACTTAAAATTGTGATAAAGTGTTACAAATTAGTTACTAAGTTGTCCTATTTTTATGTTACTTTGAACATATTTTACCGTACATATAATAGATATTAACACAAATACTACATACACACTTAAATGCTATATTGCTCTAAAATCAAAAATAAAAATAAACAAAATTATGAAAATTGATATGAATTTCTCTCTATGGTTGAATCGCAATATCTGGACTGAAAAACTGAAATAAGAAGGAAGATGTTAATGCAAAACATGGGGGCATTGTTTATTTAATCCAACTCTCAAAAAAATTAAGGAGATAATAAAGTAGGTGGTTTATTTTTCTTTTTCTTGTTTTGTTTTGGGTGATATGAATGTTGTTGGGCTGATGTGCAAGCTCAGTTTATTTCTTATTTTGACTCTATTTTCCTAATACTGCCTACTTCCATGAATCGTCTTCTTCATTTGGTTCCTCTAAAAGTCTCTACTGATATGATTTTATGGGAGCTTCATAGTAATTGCATTGTATTTTAAAATACAAATTATGTTTGGAAGTCAAGTGGTACATGTAAATTTCTATTATCATATTTGACATAATAAATAAATTAATATTGTGTAATATTTATAATTTTTATTATTTTGTAACAAATTTTAAAAATAAATTTTATTAAAAATATTTACAGGAATTTTTCCTATTATAACCGAAAAAAAAAAATATTATAATTTTACATTGGGTCGACTATTTTAACATTTATACTACCCATATAAACAAAATTACTTAAATAACTTTTACACAAAAATTCAAGCCATACGACCCACTCTTCTCATCCTCGAACCCTTCGTGCAATCAAACCAGGATGGCAACAGCAAAACAACCTAACCAGACGAAGATTCAGTGTTAATTCCAATAACAAGACCTAAGAAGAAGAGAAAATTGATCAAAAAATCAATCATTACCGATTGGTAAAAAAATATGCAGTTTGAAACACAAATTAAACCCTCAATTACAATTCAAATTTTACAAAACTAATCCTCCTATATTCAAATTACAGATTCAAAAAATATAAATTTGAATGAATAAGAACTGGAGTTTCTGACCAATCCAAATTAAGTATAATTCAGAATACACTTATCACTAGAAGATATTGTTATAAGTGTTGCGTTATATTTATTTTCTAAAATTTTAATCTTGTATTTATTCAATTCTAAACACAAAGATAACAAGAAATTCGTATTCATCTAGCGCCACGCATCTGAAAATATAGATTTTAATTTTTGTTTCTTCAAAGATGCATAAGAGTTGGATTTTCATTTTATTCACACACGGATAATACAAGGCACCGTGCTCCTAAAATACAGTTAATAATATGGTCACTTTTTTGTATATTTTTGATTGGTTGATTTAACGTTGGTTTATAGTGTTTGAACAGTTTTTATCCACACACAAAAATGCTAACATGCAATTGATTGTTGATCAATGCAAAATGCTGACGTACAAACATATTATTCTTTTGGAGAGAAATTTCTATTTGGGCATCATTCCACTGCTTAGCCAAAAGCTCGCAATGGTCATTAGACTTACGAAGCTCCCATTTAAGCTAGTTGAAATTTGAAGACTCTCTTGTTGAGTCCTAAAGGTCAAGAAGGAAGCCTACGTAGAAATGAGGTCAGAAGAAAGAAGTAAAAAAATAACATAAACAAATAATAATAAAACAAATATTGGAAGTTGGACTAACCGACTGCATGAGGTCAACACTCCTTGCCAAGAGACTTGTATAGTCGCTATTGTTAGTCAAATCCCAATCATCTTGTTGGAAGGTCCTAAGGTAACGCCAATTTTGCGAAGCATATTGCGAGCAGGCCTGAGAACCCTTAATACTTGCATGTTTTGGCAGGGGCAGGAGGGTTCCAAGAAGACCATCTATGGTTGGGTCGCAAAAAGCTTGACCTGATGGACAGACCCTAAGGGTTGTCCATCTATGCTCGCAGATGCTGGTGCAAGAGTGGAGTTGGCTGGAGCGACTGCCTCAAACTCATTGATGATGATAGCCGAGCAAGTCTTCTTCCTATTAGCCCCCTTCCAATTTCTTGATGAAGAAACCGGTTTCTTGGTGATTTTTCCGGTAATTTTTCTGGCGACAATGTCAATTCCGATAACTTTTTCGGTGCCGACAGCAACTCCGGCAACTTTCCCAGCACCAACAGTAAACTCCGACGCTTTTTCTGGCACTAGTGACAACTCGACAATCAATGTAGTTTCATTTGTTTTATTTTTTAAAAAAAAAAATATGAAGGGAAGTTTAATATTTTTTATGGTAATTCAATCCCATATATATTAAGTTTTTATTTTAAATACCATATTTTTTCTTATTAAGTTTTCTTACCATATTTATCTAAACTAACTTTATTTTTCTTAAATACCCTCATTCTAAAACTTTAGGAGTCCCTTGGAAAAATAGCCTATTTCATATATATTTTTCATTTTTTTTTTTGGGCTTAATTTCGATAATTCTTTGTAAAATCACTTCCGACCCTGTAGACCATTGGTCCAAAAATTTCAATAGGTGGTTGAAAGTTGAAACGTTTAGACAACTAGTCAAATTTTTAGACTATTCTACCAATTATTTCAGAATTTATATACTTTAGTAATGAAGTTAAATATGTATTAATTATTTTATAGAAATTAAGTGTCTTTATAATGTTTTGAGGTGTCTTTATTATTTTCCTCTACAATAGTTTAACGTTAAACTTCAAATATTTATTTTGGAAAAAATCTACAGTAAATTCCTAATAAGGGCTGTTGCAATACATCACCTGTTTATTTTGATATTTATGAGCACTTTTTAATTTAATTTTTTCATAATCTTATATGTTGGTCATAAATATTATGAAAAAAAAAAAAAAAACTAAAAACTCTTATAAATACCAAAACAAACAAGAGTAGATTAGAACAACTTTTTAGAGGTGTGCTGCATATTTCTTTATAAGGGTAAATAAATATTTAAATTTTCATATGCAATAATATTTTAAGTTTTCATAAAGGCAAATAAACATTTTAGTTTTCATACTTTAGAGTACACCTCTAAAATCTTATTCTGGTACATTTTTTATTTTTTTACATTTAGTAGAATTTTTTAATCTAATTTCATAGATTTTTAATCTAATACCAAAAATAAAATTTCAAGTATAAGAAAAAATTTTGTATGCAATAAAATAATTAAATACTATAAACTATTCAAAAATTTACAGTGAAAAATAATTCAACTCCAAAACCTCTTCATTTTATTACAATACCACATTTTTTTGGGTAAATACCATTTTAAACTTTGTGTTTTGCAAAAATTATCGATTGGATCCTCTGTTTTATTAAATAAAAGGGTTATTTACAAAAATATGGGAAAATGAAGATATATTTTGATATATATAGCATAAAAACTTAATTACCCTAAATATGGCATTTTTTAAAAAAAAAAACTTACAAATATGGGGAAAAATCATGATGAATGCCATAAAAGACTTCAAATTTGTGTTTCTTGTAATTTTTGTTTCTTTTTTTAAAAAATAAAACACTAAAGTAAATAAAAAATTATCTAAACTGTAGATGTTGTTTTTTTTTACAGAAATTAAACTTGTTTTTTTTATTTAAACTACTGTTTGTTTGTTTTTTCTTTATTTTTTTGTTAAAAACTAAGTATTTCATTAAAAGCATCAGAGAAAAAAAAAACCAGTTTCATCAACATCATCTTAAAAAAAAAACAATATAAAAAAATACAATCTAAAAATAATACAAACTTTAAAAATTAGTTTCATCAACAATGAAAGAAAACTAATAATTTCATTAAAATAATAAAAAAAAAATAGTTTCATTATGTTATTACAAATTTTTTATTTTAAATTACTTTTTTATTATTTGTTTCTAGGTTCAAAACTTACACTTATATTTTTTTTTAATATTGGTATGCATAGTGTGTTGTTTTGATTATATTTGTGATTAGTATTTTTTTTTTTTTTGTATTTTTGTGTGTGTATTTTTTTTTATTTAATTGTCTGATGAAACTGGTTTCAGGTAACTTTATAATTAACATTAATATTTTCTTATGATTTTTTATAGCATCAAAACTGGTTTCACAGGTTTTAACTGTTCTGTAATGGGGTTGCTCCATTTTTATGATATTATTGTATTTTTTTTAGTTTGTATAAAACCAGTTTTATTATTGTATGATATTTGAACAATAAATTTTATTTTATTTTAAATAATCAGTTTCTGACACACATATTATTTTATTATTTTTATAACTGGTTTTTTTTAAGTAACTAGTTTTCATAACTGGTTTTTTTATTGTTGTTCATAATTGAGTTTTAAGTTTCAATTTTTTATTTGATTATTTTAAGAAACTGGTTTTTATTTATTTGTTTTTATTTTAGTTGTTTTACTAACTGGTTTCTCACATTCCACTATTTTTTTTTTGTTATTCTTTTGTGATTTTTATTGCATTTTAATCTCTTTAATTTTCTTTGTTTCTTTTTTTCTCTTTGATTTTAATTTCTTTTTCTCTTTGGTATATTTGCTACATAATGTATGTTTAAATCAATTCTATTTTTTGAGCAAGCAAATTAAATGCCAAAATAAAGAATGAAGTTAGAAGTTTGGTTATTAGGTATTGATATAAAATTTATATGTTCAAAACTGGTTTTTAAATTTAGTATCGTTTGTAAAAGTTTAGTTATTAGGCATTATGTATTTTTCATTATGTTATTGATGAAACTATTTTTTTTTTTGCCTCTTTTAATGAAATAATTAGTTTCTTTTAATATTGATGAAACTGGTTTTTAAAGTCAGTATCTTTTTTAGATTGTAATTTTTTTCATTATCTTGTTGATGAAACTATTTTTTTTTTATTCTTTTAATAAAATTATTAGTTTCTTTCAATGTTAATGAAACTATTTTTAAAGTTTGTATTCTTTTTAGATTATAATTTTTTATATTGTTTTTTTTTTTCAGAATGGTATTGATGAAGCTGATTTTTTTTTCTGCTGTTTTTAATAAAATAATTAGTTTTTAACACAAAAAAAAAACAAATAATAGTTAAATAAACAAAACAAGTTTAATATCTGTAAAAAAAAATGAGATATAAAATTGTACACTAATTATATATATTTTTATATATACAAAGAGAAAATAAAATAGTTTGAGAAAAAAAATTAAAAAAAAAAAGAGAGACAAAAGAGAAATTAGAAAAAAAAAATAAAAAAGAAAATTAGAGAGAAGAGAAAGAAAGAAAGAAAAAGTCAGCAACTGAAATTATAAATGTAATGTTTGAAAAAAAAAAAAAAGTTAGTATTTGGTATAAATTTTCCAAATAAAAAGAAACCCTAAAATGTAAATGTAAAATAAACTAAAAAAAATAAAACTAATTAAGTTAGAAACAAAAATATGAAATATGGGTTTGGATAATAAGTTTACAAAAATATGACTTATCAAATACCATAAAAAGTCTTAAATGTGAAAAAATATCATAGAAGAGTGGCAAACCTATAAATGCCATATTTTTGTAATTTTTATACAAAATCTCATATTTTATGTAATTTTCACTAAATAAAATGGACCTTGTATTTTCTAAAATAGTAAATATAGGACCTTGAGCTTAATTTTTGAATTTTTTTTTTAGTATAACTAACTTGAAGACAATTCTTAACATGAACAGATACAGAAAATGTAAATAGTTTTGTCATAACACTTTTAGATCAGATTGTTATTAAATTTTATTTGGGCTATTTTCAAAAATATGGGAAAAATTATTAAGGTTATGATAAATATGGCATAAAAAGTAAATACCACTAAATATGGTATTATCTAACCAATCAAACTAAAAATATGGTTTTTTTCTAAAAAAAACCATACAAAACATTAAAAATAAATCTGAATTTAAAATTCATAAAAAATAAAAACTTAATTAAATTACTATAAAAAATATTAAAATTCCCTTCATATTTATTTTTTTTAAAAAAATAAAACAAATAAAACTATAGTGATTGCCGAAGTTGTCACTCGTGCTGGAAAAGTCACCGGAGTTTACTGTCGGCACCGGAAAAGTCGTCGGAGTAGCCGCCGGTGCCGAAAAAGTCGCCGGAGTTGCTGCCGTAGAAAAAGTCGTCAGAATTAGCATTGTCGCTGGAAAAATCACCAAGAAACCGGTTTCTTGATGTTAGAAACCGGTTTCTTGGTGATTTTTCGGTAATTTTACCAGTGACAATGCCAAGTCCGACGACTATTCTGGAGTTTGATGTCGGTGCCGAAAAAGTTGCCGGAGTAGTTCCTGGTGTTGGAAAAATCGCCAGAGTTATTGCCGGCGTAAAAAAAGTCGTCAGAACTGGCATTGTCGCCAAAGAAAATCATTAGAAAAATCACCAAGAAAGTGGTTTTTTCGTCAAGAAACTGGTTTCTTCACCAAGAAAGTGGTTTCTTCATCAATGAACTAATTTTGTTACACAACAATAATAAAGATTATGAAAACAAAACAAAAATGATATACACTGAAAATAATTGAAACCAATTTCATCAATCAACCAAATAGAGAAAAAAATATAAAAAAATTACCAAGAAAGCTGGTTTCTTCATCAGAAACCGAAAAAACCAGCTTTCTTGGTGATTAGCCCGATAATTTTTCCTATGACAATGACAATTTTGACGAATTTCCTAGAGTTCTTGTTGGTACCGAAAAAGTCACGGAGTACTGTCGGTGTATTAGTCGTCAGAGTTGCTACCAACGCTAGAAAATTCGTCAGGCCATTGTCGTCAGAAAAATTACCGGAAAAATTACCAAAAAACCGGTTTCTTCATCAAGAAACCAGAAACCAGTTTCTTGGTAATTTTTACGCGACTATGCCAATTCTAATGACTTTTACGAAGTTTCTTGTCGATGCGGAAAAGTCGCCGGAGTAGCTGCTAGCGTCAGAAAAGTCGTCAAAATTGGCATTGTCAACGGAAAAATCACCAAGAAACCGGTTTCTTAGACTTCAAGAAACCGGTTTCTTAGACTTTAAGAAACCGGTTTCTTGGTGATTTTTCAGTGATTTTTCCGGCGAAAATGCCAATTCCGACGAATTTTCCGCGCGGCAAAGAACTCCGACGACTTTTCCGGCACCGACCGCTACTCCGGTGACTTTTCCGGCACCGGCAGCAAACTCCGGTGACTTTTCCGGCATCAATGACAAATAAAACTTCCTAAACAAATAAAAACAGTAAATATGAGATTTAGAAACCTAATTACATATATATGACATATCAAATACCATACAAAAACCTAAAAATAAAAAAATACCATATAAATTGGCCAAACTTAAATGTGCCATATTTATCATAAGAACTTTTAAAATCCCATACTAAGTGTAATTTCCTCATTTTATTTTGACAAAAAATCAGTTCAGGATCTTGTACTATTTTAGATCCATTAACATTTTTTCATTTAACAAAACAAATAATCCAATTGATAAATTTTGCAAAACACAAATTCTAAAATAGTATTTACCCTTTTTCCTTTTACATTACCACATTTATTTTTGTTTTTGAGAAATTACCACTTAAATTTTGTGTGAATAAAAAAGAGAGTATAATAGTATATGATGGATTTGGGCACAGGTGATTGAAAGTGGAGTTGACACACTTGTAGCCACCTTTTTATGTCCGAATTGCTTTTTCACACGATTCTCTCTCTTTCTCTCTCTAATAACCTCTCAATATCTTCTCTCCCACTGTAGTTCTCTCTCTCTCTCTTGAGAGACTACCTTGTTGAGTTGGCCATGGCTTGGAGAAAAAAGAAGAAGATGAAATTGTAAGCTTGTGCTCTCTCTCTTTCTCTGCTCTCTTACTTCTTTTTTTTATTTTTATTTTTTTTTTCTAGGCAAAATAGTCTCGCAATTCCATTTTCATATTTTCATTATTATTTTTCTCTCTTTATTTAGAAATAAAATGTTTACTTGGTTGTAGATTTGGTTTGAAATTGAGTGTTTTAGGATTTGGGTCAGTCATTGTTTGTGAATTTAAAGCAAATGTGTTTACTTCTTATGAGTTTTGCTTTTGAACCCATGGAAAATTGGAGTCAATTCCCAATATTTTATGAGTATTTTGTATTTGGGTAAGAATTGGTTTTAAGGTTTTTTAGGATTTGCGAGACTATGTGGTTGGAATGATCAAATTGTGTTCTTTCTGTACAAGATTGGTTGAATCCTACAATTTTGTACTAAATGTTGTGAGTTTTGGAGTAAAAGTCTGAATTCAAAGGGGGTGCTTATTTGATAAATGTTTTTCTTTTTCATACTTGATGATTTCAAGAATTTAGATTATCACAAGGGGTACTATCTTTTTGAGCATTAAATCAGTATGCACAGTACAATATGTAGATAAGAAGATGATGGGGTTGGAGATTTGGTTTTATATGCAAACAGATTTTAATTGAGGGTAAAATATAGTGTTGATGCATAAGATTAATGTTTAATTGTTGCAAATTCTGTTTATATTTTACATTTTGATACTCAAGTTTTAGTTCATGGTGGCGTTTTCAGTTCATTAATGGTTCTTGTTTGAGTGCTGGATGTTTGAACTTACCCTGATTCTCTGGTGCATAGGTTAGATGAAACGATCACAGATAATGAAAGAAAAAGAACCAAGGAGAAGAATGAGACATTGGAACTACAGACTTGGTCCGAGCTACCGATGGAAATTTTGCAACTCATTTTGTCCCAGTTGACTCTAGTTGACAATATCCGCGCCTCTATGGTATGCAAGTTTTGGCATTCAACTGCCATATCTGTGAGGGTGGTTAATCAATCACCGTGGCTTATGTACTTTCCAAAATTTGGGAACTTGTATGAGTTTTATGATCCATCAAAGCGCAAGACTCATTCCCTTGAGTTACCTGAGTTGAATGGATCTAGGGTCTGTTACACCAAAGATGGTTGGCTGTTACTATACAGGCCAAGATCGCACCGTGTTTTCTTCTTTAACCCTTTCACTCGAAAGGTGATAAAACTACCGAAATTTGAGTTGACTTATCAGATTGTGGCATTCTCATGTGCACCAACATCCTCCAGCTGCATACTTTTCACAGTCAAGCACATCAGTCCCACGATTGTTGCTATTAGTACTTGCCACGCTGGAGCAACGAAGTGGGTTACTGTTAACTATCAAAATCGGTTGCCCTTTGTCAGTAGCATTTGGAATAAGCTTGTTTTCTGCAATGGACTCTTTTATTGTCTGAGCCTCACCGGCTGGCTAGGGGTTTTTGATCCCATGGAACGCACTTGGAACGTTCTTGCTGTTCCTCCCCCCAAATGCCCAGAGAACTTTTTTGCCAAAAATTGGTGGAAAGGCAAGTTTATGGCTGAGCATAACGGGAACTTATTAGTTATTTATACTTGTTCTAGTGAAAATCCCATTGTTTTTAAGCTTGATCGAGCTGACATGGTTTGGGAGGAGATGCAAAATCTCCAAGGTATGACACTTTTCGTGAGTTTCTTATCGTCCCATTCTAGAAATGATCTCCTTGGTATATTGAGAAACAGCGTCTACTTCTCTAAAGTTCGGTTCTATGGAAGGCGCTGCATCTTGTACTCTCTCAATGATTGTAGATACTACCCCCGTAAGCAATGTTACGATTGGGGAGAGCAAAACCCTTTCGAGAATATTTGGATCGAACCACCAAAGGACTTCACAAGCTTCAGCTGAACAATGCTTATTGACTCAAGTATGCCTAACTTGATTTTATATGATGCTGCCTTTTTTGATGTTCATATCTTTCATATCAGTAAGAATACTGTGACTTTTTAGGTCGATGAGTACATTTTTTTTTTCCTTCTGATAAGTGTACTTGTTTCTAGATGCAGTGATTTCCCATTACAAGAATGATGCAGCACAATGCAAGGTAAATGGTCAAAGTTAGACTACTAGGTTAGTTCTTCAAATCAAAGCAGAAGGAAGACTAGCACTTTAATTGGGAGAAAATAAAGGACATGCAAATACCTAATAGCTTGGACCCTACTTTTGAGTTTTAACAAGATCTCAAGATAGTATTAAGGGCAAGCAAATACCCGATTGCTAGGACTACTGGAATGTTGTTAAATGTGTTATTAGAACAACTAATGATAATGATGCTCTCCACATAATTTTCCTTTAATTTATATTTCTGTGATTGGCTTTTTTCTAGGTTTCCAGGACTATTTGATGATAAATAAAAAAAAGTGATTTTTATCGTTGATTTTAATATTTGGGTATGGATTGGATTGATCTCCTATCTTTTTTAAGTTCTTATATTCGGTACTAAACTTGTAACTGAATACCGGTGTCTGATTGACACAATAATTATAATAATGTAAAACCTGTTAACAGCTTAAATTAACTACATTGGCTACAAAACAAATAAAGAGGTTAAAACCACAAAAAAAAAAAAAAAATCATCGTGACTGTGCTTTAATATGGGTGATAGCGGCTGTGACCACCATTGTTCTCGCTGCTCCCCCGCCTTCCACCACTCGAGCTCCCACCATGGTTGCCCCTACCACCTCGTGATTGCATTGGAGGGTGATGTGGTTGCAAGCTAGGCTGTTGCCTATTGGCAAAATGATTGAACTTGGCATTAGGGTAGAATTCAACTAAACTTGTACTATATACCAAATTATATAAATAAAGGTGAAGCCTCTTACAGAACATATCCAATTCGGCCATCAGGCAAAAGCATTGGCATCATAGCTCCAGCAGGTGTCGGTCCACCACCGTAGATAAGTGGCTGCAACAGATTGTTATCACCTAATCAGGCACGAACAGTTTTGTAGGCCTTGTTTTTTCTTTTCTGGTATAGGTCTTGTCTAAATTTACAGAGAGATTGAAAAAAAGCAGCATCTTACTTGAGCAAAACCTACACCAAAACCTCCAGCTGCTCCTACAGAACCATAACCACCACCAACCATGCCATAGCCCATATGGGGCGGGTAAGTTGGAAGCAGGGCTGAATTTTGAGAATTTGATGCTCCGGAAGACCTCTGATCTGCTTGTGGCTTTGCAAGAGAACAGTCCAAAACTTGACCTACAAGCAGAAAGGATCGATTTGAGATTGCTTACCTAAAATGTAAATTAAAATTAATCAGCTTGATAGATAACGAGCCTAGACTCACCGTCAATTTCATATTTCTCAGTGTTCTTCAATGCCTTCATAGCACTTGATCTCTCTGCAAAATGTACAAAACCATATCTGCTCTTCTCCTGACCTGGTTTTGCAGGTGGGAGAACCACTTTAGTGATCTTCCCGTGATGCTCAAATGATTTTCTTAAAGAATCTTGAGTAATATCCTTTGGTAGATTCTTGATATATATTGCCTTAACCTGGATCATACAAAAAACAACATTTGGAATTCAGCAAGCCAGACTTTCCATGTGGTGCAAAGGGAACTGTGGGGTTGAATTAGTTATAAAAAATTAACAAGAAATATAATCAATTTAAAAAGTTTTAGCAACCAAAACCCGACTATTTAATACTACTATATCCTTTCTCTGAATCCAACAGATTGCAGGCATCACCAATTAGCAACCATACGCAGATCATATATAACATTAAAAACTCCAAACGTGAGAATAAGCACAACAGGAATCCAATAAATGCATAGCCAAAAATGAAAAAACACATATGGATCACCTGAGAAGAAGAAGAGGATTCCATATTTTTAGGGTCAGCCCAGCTCACAGTTGGAGCATTGGTGTCAAGCTTAAATTTTGGGTTTGACATCTTTTGTCTTGAGTGTTCTGCACATGCATGATTATAATATTCAATGAAAGAAAATCCACGATTCCGGCTGGAGTTCTGTGGGTCCTGCATGGTTGAGAAGATTACAAAAATTAGAGACACTCTCAAGGCACAACAGATAATCATGAAATTAGTTAAACTTGGATATTAAAAGGGCAAGAGAGTAACGAATAAAAACTGAATAAGCTCAGGGCTCTGATGAAATATTTTGGAAAAGATGATAAACCTTCAATAGCTCCACCGAAATAACACCTGGTCCAATATCTGTCACAGCCTTCTTCATATCTTTCTCTCCCCAATTTCTAGGAACATTACCGATGAACAAGCGATTCTTTGCTTGAGATGTTGAGCATTTTATCTTCTTCCCCTGAGAAAGAAAGCAACAGCCACCCAAAAAGAAAGTTATCTTACAAGAGAAAAGTAGTAAACTCACATTATTGATTATAGCAGTTCTTCAAACAATTTAAAATAGAGACATCAAATTATCAATGAGAAAGTGCTTTAAAAAAATTATCAATGAGAGAGGCAGTGACGCACTATCATATGCAAGACGAATTAGTAGCAGCACAATTCCAAATCAAATAAACTCAGATTTAATTACTTGATGAGAGTATATAGACCAAAAGTGGTATGATCACCTTTAGTTCTGAATAATTCAGTTCCTCGATGGCCTTAGAAGCAAATTCCTTGGTTCTAAAGGTTACAAAAGCATAACCCTTTGCCTCACCTGAATCTTTTCCCTTCATTATCCTAACCTGTCATCAGTAACAAAATTTAGTTCAGAGCTTTAGTACCAGCATGCAGAGAAAGAAACAGTTAACTAGACACTACCTCAGTAACTTCTCCTACAGATTCACAAAAGGCCCTCAAATCATCTTCAGAAGCACCATGTGGAATGCCACCAAGGTAAACTTCTGACCCGTGAGGGGGAAGTGCAAGAAGCTCAGCATGTATTTTTTTGTCATCTTCCTTAACTACTTTCTTCTCATTGTCAACTTCATTGGCAACACTCTTACCTTCTTCCTCTTCTTCTTCACTGACCTCCTCTTCAACTTCTTCCTCTTCTTCTTCTTCTTCCTCCTCCTCCTCCTCTTCCTCATCTTCTTCTATTTCTTCATACTCCACCTCTTCCTCTATTGTCTCTTCAGGATCATTATCTCCTTCAAGGTCCACACGCTCTTCAGAATGTGTTGACATTCCAGCATCCATAGGCTTTTCGGTAGCTTCAGCACTGCTCCTTGTCCTTGGCATCTTATGTATCTAAAGAAAAGCAAGCTTGCAAGGCAACTGTGAAAGAAACACAGAAGCCAGAAGCATTCACAGGAGAAAGAATAATATGGAAAGGTGGAAACAATATGAGAGGCCAAATGGAGTTGCAGAAAAAGAATATTGACTGAATCTGTGCCATGAGGTATGGCCTTAAGGAGTTACAAAGAGAATGATTTACAGCTAACGGAGCACCAAATAGTAACAACAATTAGAGACAGGCAGAAGAGAAGTCTGAATGAAAATCAAGAGGATGGTGATGTTCAAACGGTGACCAAAAAAAAAATGAAGATATGGAAAGGTGGAAACAATATGAGAGGCCAAATGGAGTTGCAGAGAAAGAATATTGACTGAATCTGTGCCATGAGGTATGGCCTTAAGGAGTTACAAAGAGAATGATTTACAGCTAACGGAGCACCAAATAGTAACAACAATTAGAGACAGGCAGAAGAGAAGTCTGAATGAAAATCAAGAGGATGGTGATGTTCAAACGGTGACCAAAAAAAAAATGAAGCAGTGATTTTCGAAATAATGATATCGATTGTTACCAAAAAAAAGGACAAGTTTAGCAAGTTATCTGGATGCATCACAAAATGGAAAGAGAGGGAAAAGAAAAAGGAAAGAAAAAACAAATGAGATATCAAACAACATATTGTGGAAATTACATATTTTAACATATAAAATATAGATATATATATGTATATAATATACATATGTATATTCACATCATAATAATGCAAGACAATTCAAGACAATAGCAAGTTAAAATCAGATAATTGTGATAACAATAGAAATAAGAGACAACAACAGCATTTTTGTAACTGAGTTTGATTATAAATTAACCATTCAAGAGCCAAAACCAAAAGCTCCAGACCAGTTGCAAAGACTAATCTAATAATGCCAATCTCACCCATATGAAGCACTTCTACCTAACAAGTTTGATTATAATTTACATTTATAATGACCGTTAATCAAGAGCATCCCGAAACCCATAAATGTGAAAAATTCTATGTATCTAAATTTAATATTACTATTCGGTAACCTAAAGAAAAATCAAGAAACAACACTACAAATAACGTATAGAAATATGCTCAGCAAGTTATAGACCATAAGTTCTCTATTATGTAAATGAATAGACCTCAAATGATATCTGGAATCACTTTGAGGACAATTTGGAAATAAATTTGAATCTCAAAATGAGAATATTGAAATTACTTCCAATTACTTACGAAAGCAAGGCGAACTAAACAAGTGAACGCGTATATTATAAATTGAATTACAGACGAGAGAGAGATAAGTGGTTATTCGTTCTGTAACGAAATAAATAATAAAGATTAATTTAAATGATAGATTAGGAGCTTTCTACAATGAGATCATACCGTAGTAGACTAAAGGTTCACAAAATCATTTACTCGTTATTCTAATCTCAATAAACTACAAACTGTAAACATAAATTGAAAGAGCACCACACTACTGATGAGATATTAAATGAAGAGAAAAAAAAAACACAGTTCTCTAAGCCTGACCTGCGTGAGAGAGAGAGAGAGTGTTGGAGGCGGTTCCGGTGGGTGCGGGGAAGAATTTAGAGTCGGCGCCGGCGGTGTGGAAGATCGTAACCGGGGTGGTGAGTGAGAGAGAGTCGATGATGGAGAGAGTGGGTTAGGGTAGAAAGACAGAGGGAACGAGGATTTGTTTATGTATTTATTATTTTATTTTAACAATTTTTTTTTTCTTAATAAAATATCAAACTTGAAATGGCAAACAAACATAAGGATAATTACTTCAAATGAAGTATTATTCACAGTAAAAAATAAAATACAATCGGACAAGAAATAAGATGATATGGCAATTGATGAGTTACTTTGTTTGTATTAACAATTAAACCAAATATAAACAACATAAATTAGAGCTACGTATAGGTTGAAATTGAATAGATTTTAAACAATGTCTTAATAATGACATAAGCATCACTCATGTTGTTTGATCCAAAACAACATTTGGATAGACCTGTACACCAAAACTGCTACATTTGGCCTTCCATAATAATGTACCTTCACAGTCACGAGCCACCCACTAGGAGTGTTTGCGGTGCCCGTAGTGCGGTTTTGACTAGTTTTTTAAATTAATTCGCACATGTAATTTTTGTAATTTCCCAAACTGCATCCGCACTGAGAAACTAAAAAACTGCAAAAATTACACCACAAAAAATAGTACAATTTGAGTGGTTTTAGCGGTGTGATAAACACCCCTAGGAGCCACACAACCACCCATCATGTCTAATACTCTTTCCCTTCTGTTGGATCCATCCATAATAGGACCTATAATACCAAGTTCAGCATTCAACCAAGAATAACTTTTGACAGAAGGACTATCTCAGTAGCACTTGAATATGCTTGCTTCCAAATGAAAGCATTAAAATAACATGGTCATTTCTATAACCTGATTTTTGTACTTGTTCAATTTTTCCTCCTAAATAAACTGGTAAACGTGATATCACTTAAAAAAAAACTCTCTGTTGAAGAGTAAAAAAAGGAAATAGAAAAGATTGTGTAAATAAATAAAATAATAACAGTAAAAGGAGCAAATTAGTAAATAGATGTATAGATGAACAAAAATATACATGAATAATAGCTGCACAAAACCTGAGACGAATGTATACCTGGGTTTAGGTGTGAATGCATAAAGGTAAAAGCAGCTGCCACTTGATTTCTTTACGAAGATAGGGTTCATCTCAAAGAAGCACGATACGCTACCCCTATAAATACACTTACCAAAGATATCAGCTAGGAGGACAGACAGAGAGAAGTAAAGAGGAGAAAGAAGGTGTTCAGTCCCATCAAGCTTGTCTTATCAATCTTCAAGAAATTTTCCCTTGCTTTCTATTCCCTTTGCTGTAGAGGCTGTTTGTAAGCGTCGAAGCATAAACAGCATGCTTGCATACAAACTCTTTTAATTTCTCACTTCAAACCTTTCAGAAAAGATAAACTCCAAAAGAAGAGTGTGTTTATATGCACACTCTTTGTTTACCTTTTCTTTTCCTTTCTTATTTATCTTATTTCTCTCTACACAAAAAAAGTTTGTGTTGATACTGTTTTTATCTCACTAAAATACCCATTTACACACAGTTGAGACCATTAATCTGTAAATCTCTATTTTATTAATAAAACTTAATATAGCTTAAATGCTACCGTAGACGTAGGTAAATGATTTTCTGCCGAACTACTTAAATTTGTGTGTTACATATTCTATACATATATTTATACTTATATGCGTATTTAGCAATATATACATATAATTTCTGCTTATAATATATATATATATTATGCTATAATTACGTTCATTTACATATATATTATACTATAATTACGTTCATTTACATACATATTATGCTATAATTACGTTTATTTACAACATTTATATTAAGTTTATAATGATTTATTACGCATTATATTATAAGCCCTGACTTATTTATTTATTATATATTTATAATTAAATGTTTAGCTAGAATCCCTAAACATTTTGGCGACTCAACTGGGGAGCGTTTTCTTTAAATAGTTCATATATACTTATATATATATCAATAAATATACTTATATATACTTATATATATATCAATAAATATACTTATATATATACTAAGGAAAACGCTCAATTCGTTCACTTGAAAAAAAAAAGAATTTTGTTCTCTCATCTAAATCCAAATGTCTGTCTCCGATACTCGAGAGCCGGACAGTCGGATCCGAACAGATACCTTGCGAAATGATAACAACAACAACAACAATACTAATCCGATGAACACAGATGAGGTTGTGTTAGCCAGATTGGAAAAGCTCCAAAAAGCCCAAGACGGCATGATGCAGCTACTGAGTTCGCTTCTACCACAGACACCCAAAGAAGCATCTGTTGAAAGGAGAGGCTTACCTGAAGAACGTGCAATAAATGAATCTTTGATAAGGCAAGTACATACTGTTGACCAACGAACTCCGGCAACACATGATAATGTTCGAGGAATCAGAACTTCTGAGATTGTTGAAAGGGTTGGTGAAGAGGCTCGGTCCTCCTATGAGTTCGTCACAAAAGACGAATTGATTGGTCTCCTTAAAGCTGAAAGGGGTAAATCGTCATCATCGGTAACTTCCATCGAATTTCATCCACCCTACCCTGTGGAAGTGGCGGTCAAACCTTACCCACGCGGTTACATGAGTCCGGTATTTCGAAAATACAATGGGAAATTTGGCAATGCCAAAGAACATATCATTCAATTCATAGATGATTTGGGTATTTATGCCCATGATTTTGAACTAAGAATCCGAGAATTTTCAAAGTCTCTCACTGATCGAGCATACTCTTGGTACGCAAGTTTGCCATCAGGGAGTATAAGGAGTTGGGACGACATGGTCTCCAAATTTTGTGCAAAGTTCTTTATGATTGAAGATAAATGGAGCATAGCTGACTTATGAGGAGAAAGATAAAACTTTGGTGAAAGACTCGTTAATTACGTTCAAAAGTTTAGGGAAAAAGCTCTTGATTGTGCTGAGACCATGGCTGAAAAGGATCTGGTAAAAATGTGTATCAAAGGCATGTTGGATGAATATCGATTACACATTGAAAATCATGCCATATACAATTTTGCAGAGCTTATAGCTAAATCAAGAAATACGGAAGCCACTGTTTTCCGTTTGACCAAGCCGTCCAACCAAAACGACCAAACACATTGGCCATGGAAAAGTTCAAAACGTGGTGTTGACATAGCACTAGCTCAAGACAGACAAAATTTCGAAGCCCATAAAAAAGGAAAACGAAGTGATAAACCAGCCGAATTTCCTTGTGATAAAGACAGAGTTTGTAGCTTGTTAGAAGCATGGATTCGGGATGGAGAAGTAGTGTTACCATTTGTCACAAAATTACCCACTCCAGAAGAAAAGCAACATGATCTCTATTGTCATTTCCATCGAAGAATTAATCATCCAACAATGAGGTGTTACACACTAAGGAAGATTTTTCACGAGCGACTAGAGAAAGGAGAGATTATTTTAGATCAAAATGAGGTGGAGCAAATGCCGTTTCCCCAACAACAAAATGGAGGAGCCGCTATGACATGCATAGAAGAGTTTCCCCTCATTTCAATAGGGATATCACGGAGCATACGTATCGAGGAAATTATAGAAGAATAAGAACAACCAAGAGAAAACAGCATGGTATAGCCATTGTTGAAAACTAAATTATTTCGTAATTTCTTCGATTGCTTAGAATTTGGCCAAGATGCAAGGACTGAGGCTACATAAAATTTGCTTAAAATTTCCCAACAACATGACCCTTCTTGTTATATGGTAGGGCGCCCAATGCATAATATTGCTAAACAATCTGAAGGAGCGATTGTCTTAATGCTGACATACAAACTTCTCCGTTCCTTCACAACCGACCATTATATGTCGAGGCAAAAATCAATGGCTTAAAAGTGAAACGTGCTTTAGTAGATAACAGAGCTTCAGTAAATCTCATGCCAATTGGAGTGTATTCTGCTATGAAAGAGGTCAAACGGGGGTTGATCCCACAACCGATTACACTCACTGGATTTGCTGCCCAAGTCTGTAAAAACTATGGGGTATGTGACTGTTGAGCTAGAGGTTGGACCAATCAGAGGACCCACTCGATTCCATGTGATAGAAGCAGACACTTCGTACCATCTCTTATTGGGACGACAGTGGATTCATCATTGTGTGCCATCGACATTGCATCAATGTGTCAAGGCACACATCCGGGGAAAAGATGTTCATATCACGGCTACCAAAGCACCGTTTGCTAGAGAAGAAGCTCACATGGCGGAAGCAATGTTCTTTGATCAGCTTTCAGAAAATAACATGGAAATGGTCACAAGGCCACGTGCGGTGCGCTTACCCAAATGGGAAGAATACGCAGTAACAAATAATCCTTCAATTGCCAAGCCCAAAAGAGAAAAGAATGTTCAGAAAGTCACATTGCCTAATGGGAAAAGAGCATATCGTTTATGACGGTAAGTGGGGTCAGCTATCATGCTTGGCCCCACCATTGCCATGGCTGAGGAGGTTGAGAATAACTTTGCTCTACCCCATCCACAAGTTGACAGTCTGTTAAAATATGTGGGATCATGTAACACCCTAACTAACATAGGTGTATTACGTAATTTTTAAACATGCTGTGCAGCTCGTTGCTAATCAACGAGGTTTATGGAAAAACGTGATTAATTAAAATTTTTGCTTTTTTAATTAAACTTATAAAATAATATTACAAAAGACTCGGGATCCCGATTATAAAATCATTTACAAAAAAATTTAACTGTTTAACTGATACACAAAATAAATGTCGCCTAGCGACCAGTTACAAAATCAGTCTCGCTGTCCCGATGATCGTACGCTCCAGGCCTAACCGCCCCGACATGTACAACCTTCATAAGCTCGCTCACGGTCCATCAGCTCTAGCCTTTCCTTTACCTACACATCAACGTAGAACTGTGAGTCGACAGACTCAGTAAGAAAAGCATAATAATACTCATACATAATCCCGGTTATGATCAGACGCCCATACCCCTGATCATAACCCTAACTGTCGTGTCCAACACGATACTGAGTCCCGCTACTGCCGTGTCCAACACGGTACTGAGCCACTACTGCCATGTCCAACATGGTACTGAGTTCTGAACGTTCATAGGGACGGTACTATTGACACGTAACAACCTGATCGGTCGAACCGGTCATACTCATTCTTGGTCATACTCCAGCCTGTACCGACGTGTTACTATATCCTCCTGATCGGTCGAACCGGTCATACTCCGGCTGCTGGTCATACTCCAGCCTGTACCGACGGGATACGTCAATAGTACGGAACCACCAACCAAGTGTCAGCCTGATCGGTCGAACCAGTCATACTCCGGCTGCTAGTCATACTCTAGCCTGTACCGACGTGACAGGGTTGGATGGTTCGAAGCCAACATACATAACTAATGTAATCTAACAGGCTTCCTACATGCACGCTAAACATGTAATCTACATATGCATACTGTTATACTAATCTTACCTGGATTCCGAATTCAGGTGTGCTTGGTCAACTTTGGAACTTTAGCTAAGCGGCGGATTACAGGCTCCTAAACCATAAAAATCACAACACTATAAGTGACACGCTAAATCACTTCCCGGGGACTTAAACTAGGAACTAAAAGTTTCCCTATCGATAAAAAGCATGGCAATACCCCCTAAAACATAAAAACGAGGAAAACTAGGGTCCCTGAATTTTCCCCAACCGGTAGACCGGTTGCCCATCTGGAATTCCGGTTCTGGAAAATTCAGAACCCTCATCCAGAATTCCGAATGCACAACCGGAATTCCGGTTCCTCACAGGCAGCAAACCCAAAAAAATCATATCTTGCACAAATCAACCCCAAATCACATGAAACCTTCCAGACCTGTTCTATACCTCCCCTAGAACATTTCTAAAGCCTTAAAACCACCCAGAAAGCACAGAAACGAAAAGTGTCATTAAAGCTCAAGCTTTGAGTTCTAAACTCAAACTTGAGTAAAATCACCTAACAAGCATTCAAACCAACTCAAATCCTCCTAAACAAGCATAATATAGTCTCTGAAAATGAAATCTACTAACTACAGCAAGTAATTTACAGATCCACACATTTCTTCAAAAATTCATGTTCTTGAACTAAAAACTTCAAAACTTAAATCCAAGCAACTATCATGCATACACTAACTCTGAACCACTTAAAATAGCAAGATTAAACCATTGAGAACAACAACAAACACAGCAGCAAGTATCACAACAATTCACATGCAACAATCATCTTTTAAACATTTTCTTCATAAAATACAAGAGGAAGAGATTAAAGACCTTACCAAAGCTTGAAGAATACTTAGATTGGAAGAGAAATGGCTTAAAAATCAAAGGAAAAATCTAGCTTCATGCAACCACATACCCAGCCGAAAGAGAGAGGAAAAGAGAGAGTGGGTTTTTGAAAATTTTCTTTATTTTTTCTAAGTGTTGATTTTTGTAAAAAATGAATTAAAGCCACTTAACATATAACAATCCATTTCAGCCAAATAAAGCATAAATAAACATTTATTTTTCAATTACTAAACTCACTAAAAGACAAAATACTAATGGGGCAAAAAGACCATTTTGCCCCTCCACACTAAAGCCACATAAATCACACTAAAGGGGTATTTTTGGGAAATTCTAAATTCCCGGTCATTCCCGACATTCCCAATGTCTAACAAACCGCCCCAAACTGCTAACATGCTAAGTTGTGATTTCTACTGAGCCAAACACCGAGTTCCAAAATACCGGGCACCGGAAATGCAAAACATGAAAACTACTGAATGACATAGCAATGCATTTCTGAATTCCATACATAACAGTACAATAAATTATTTAAATAGCTATAATTAATTTCATAATTAATCATACTTAACTGCTAATTTCCAAATTAAACTAAGCGGGCTTTACAACTATCCCCCCTTAAAAGGATTTCGTCCCCGAAATCTAACCTGAATAACTCTGGATATTGAGCTCTCATATCTAACTCTAGCTCCCAGATGGCTTTCTCCACCTTGCTGTTTCTCCAGAGAACCTTGACCAATGCTATGGTCTTATTCCGAAGGACTTTATCCTTTCTATCCAGGATCTGCACTGGTTGTTCCTCATAAGTCATGTCTGGCTGTAGCTCAAGACTCTCATAACTGAGTATATGAGAGGGATCTGAAACGTATTTTCTCAACATCGAGACATGGAATACGTTGTGAACTGCTGATAAGGCTGGAGGCAATGCTAACCGATATGCCACTTGACCTATCTTCTCGAGAATCTCGAAAGGTCCTGTAAATCTAGGGCATAACTTGCCTCTTTTCCCGAAACGTTTAATCCCCTTCATCGGAGATACTCGTAAAAACACATGTTCCCCTACTTGGAACTCAACATCTCTGCGTTTCGGATCTGCGTAACTCTTCGTCCGCTTCCGTGAGGCAAGCATTCTAGCTTTTATCTTCTCTATTGCCTCATTGGTCCGCTGCACTGACTCTGGACCTAGGTATTTCCTCTCCCCCGTCTCATCCCAGTGGATAGGAGATCTACATTTCCTACCGTATAACAGTTCATAGGGAGCCATCCCTATCGTACTCTGATAACTGTTGTTGTAAGAAAGTTCTATCAACGGTAGATACTTATTCCATGAGCCTTCAAACTCCATAACACAGGCTCTCAACATGTCCTCCAATATCTGAATTGTCCTTTCGGACAGACCATCTGTCTGAGGATGGAAGGCTGTACTGAATTTCAGCTTTGTACCCATTGCTCTTTGCAAATTTTGCCAAAATTTGGAGGTGAACTTCGGATTCCTGTCCGAAACTATAGACTTCGGTACCCCGTGAAGTCTTACGATCTCTCTAACATACAATTCTGCCAACTGATCCACTGTAAATGTTGTTCTAACCGGCAGAAAATGAGCAGATTTCGTAAATCGATCCACCACTACCCAGATGGAATTATACAAACCCGTGGTCCTAGGTAACCCGACCACAAAATCCATCGTGATATCTTCCCATTTCCATTCTGGTAGGGTTAGAGGCTGCAACAACCCTGCTGGTCTCTGATGTTCAGCCTTAATCTGCTGACAAGTGAGGCATCTCGATACGAATTCTACCAAATTCTTCTTCATACCGCTCCACCAGAAGTACGGTTTCAAATCTTGGTACATCTTAGTGGTGCCGGGATGCAGAGAATACGGGGTAGAATGAGCCTCCTCAAAGATCTCATTCCTAAGTTCCACACTATTCGGAACACAAACCCTGGCTTTATACAAAAGCATCCCACTGTCTAACACTGAAAAGTCCTTGGCTTGACCAGCCAACACCTCATCTCGGATCTTCACTAACTCTGGATCCGCCATCTGAGCGACCTTTATTCTTTCCAACAGATCAGAATGCAGCGTTAAGTTGTGAAGCTGACCTACCACAAACTCAATGTTGGATCTAACCATATCCTCTGCTAGCTGAGGTGAGATCTGAACCATACTAGCTACTTGCCCGGGACCCTTTCTGCTCAGGGCATCGGCCACTACATTGGCTTTTCCGGGGTGATAGAGGATCTCACAATCGTAATCTTTCACTAATTCCAACCAACGCCTTTGTCTCATATTCAAATCCTTCTGAGTAAAGAAATACTTGAGACTTTTATGGTCGGTATAGATCTCACACTTTTCCCCGTAAAGGTAATGCCGCCAAATCTTCAATGCAAAAACCACTGCGGCCAACTCTAGATCATGAGTCGGGTATCGCTGTTCATAATCCTTTAACTGACGGGAGGCATAAGCGATGACCCGATCGGCTTGCATCAACACACACCCCAAACCCTGTTTGGATGCGTCACAATAAACTACGAACTTCTCCTTGTCTGAAGGCAAAGCTAGCACTGGAGCGGTAATCAACCTCTGTTTTAGCTCCTGAAAACTAGCTTCGCACTTATCTGACCAGATAAACCGCTGATTTTTCTTTGTAAGCTCGGTTAGGGGCATTGAAATTTTAGAGAACACTTCGACGAACCTACGGTAGTACCCAGCTAAACCTAAGAAGCTTCTAATCTCTGTCACTGTCTTCGGTCTCGGCCAATCCCTGACGGATTCAATCTTCCCGGGATCTACCTTGATCCCATCTTTGCTCACAATGTGCCCTAGGAAGGACACCTGAGATAGCCAGAACTCACATTTCTTGAACTTGGCATAAAGCTTATGTTCTCGAAGCCGTTGCAGTGCCATCTGAAGATGTAACTCATGCTCCTCTTCTGATTGAGAGTACACGAGGATGTCGTCGATAAACACAATCACACAGATATCGAGGAAATCCTTGAATACTCTATTCATCAGGTCCATGAATGCTGTAGGAGCATTGGTTAGTTCGAATGACATAACCAGAAATTCGTAATGTCCATACCTAGTGCGGAAAGCCGTCTTCGGAATGTCCTCCTCTCAGATTCTCAACTGATGATAACCCGAACAGAGATCAATCTTAGAAAAGACTATCTTCCACTGAAGCTGATTGAACAAATCATCGATCCTAGGTAATGGATATTTATTCTTCACCGTCAGCTTGTTCAATTCCCTGTAGTCGATGCACATCCTCATAGACCCATCCTTCTTCTTGACGAATAAAATCGGGGCTCCCCAGGGTGACACACTGGGCCGAATAAACCCTATGTCAAGCAACCCTTGGAGCTGAATCTTTAATTCCTTAAGTTCAGCTGGAGCCATTCTATACGGGGTTTTGGAAACCGGTTCCACCCCTGGTGCCAAGTCTATCACGAAGTCAATCTCTCGCTGAGGTGGTAACCCTAGAAGTTCTTCGGGAAAACATCCAAAAGTTCCCGAACCACTTTGATGTCTTCTGGCCGAATGGTATCTGACCGAGTGGTGTCCACCACCACGGCCAGAAACCCTAAACAACCGCCATGCAATAAATCTCTAGCTGACATGGCCGAAATCACCGGGATCCGGGATCTTTGAACTGAACCAACAAACACAAATGGTTCTTTACCTTCCGGTTGGAAGATCACTATCTTCCTTTTACAATCTATACTCACCGAATAATTAGATAGGAAATCCATTCCTAAAATAACGTCGAACTCTACTAAACTCATCTCTACCAAGTCATCACTTAACTCTCTACCATCTATCCTCCTAATCCACCTATTGGAGATAACCAATTCTCCGCCAGGTAATAGGGTTCCAAACCCTGATTCATAACTATTGTACGGTCTATCCAATTTACTAAAGATTCTAGCAGCCACACAAAAACAACCTTGACCCAAGCACTCTCCCGAAGGATGCCTCTTACTAGTGAGACACTCCAGTAGGAATAACGGGTCTCAACACTACCCTGACGATCGTCTTGATTCTGGTTCCCTCGGAACCTCTTGTTCTGCCTCGAGCCACCGGATGCAGTGGATGATTTCCTCCTCCAGTCCATGGCCGAACCACTACCTCCCCTGCTGAAACCTGACGCAGGAGGGGTAGGAGCCCCGCCACATTCTGGAGTCCTAACTGATTCCACATACATCTAACTGCGCCCTCAGCTCACCATGCTTTCTCCGCCATCTCAACATAGATGGTCTTATCGTCGGTAGTGATCATAAGGTCATACTTGATCTTCACATTAAGTCCATCGAGATATTTTCTTTCTTACTGAAATCGGTTGGCACAAATCCCGAGGCTAACCTCGCCAACCGGTTGAACTGAGTAATATATTCCGTCATGCTCATATTCTCTCGCTGGGTCAGGTGGGCGAACTCTTTCCTCTTGGCGCTTCTGTCCGCCTCGTTATAATATTTAGCGCTGAAGAGTTCCTAAAACCTTTCCCAGGTCATAGTGATGACGTCATGGATCTGAGACACCATGTTCCACCAGACCAGAGCGTCTACTTGAAACTGGAAAGTGGCACACACCACTCTGACATTACCGGTGACACCCATGAAGTTCATGATCTTGGTAATCACCGCCAGCCACTGTCTCGGCACAGGCGGCGGGCGGTGTGCCACTTTGGAACTACGGCACCGGGCTGCGGGAGCACCCTGCTGTCTCAACCTCTGAATCTCGAGGTCTTGCTCTTCAATCCGGGCTTGCATTTCCGCAAACCGTAACTCCCAATTCTGGGCTTCCTGATTGACTTGGGCAGCCTGCGGCGAGTTAACATCACCCTAACCGCAAACCCTGCCCCTGGGACCTCTACCTCGGCCCAAAACACTTGAGGGGAACTGAGCTCCTCGACCTTGATCTGACCCGACTGAGATGCCATGACTCCTAAAATTTTGTCTGGCGTCCATCTAGTCTGAACCGCCTCGAAATCCCGAGTTGGCACTTCAGGTCACGATTATCGAGAGCTTACTAATGCCGCTTAATTTGGAAATTAAAAACGAAACATGCGCCTATTCTACTATCAGGCTACTAACATGCTTCCTAACAAGCTTTTCTTTTTCATAACTGAATAAAATAAACTACTAAAGCAATAAAGGCTTACTGAACCGTGAAACGAGCTAACTGCTGATGATGATTGTACATGTCGTGACGATCTTCGGAAGACAACACAGCGGCTACGATACCAAATTGTAACACCCTAACTAACATAGGCGTATTACGTGATTTTTAAACATGCTGTGCAGCTCGTTGCTAATCAACGAGGTTTATGGAAAAACGTGATTAATTAAAATTTTTGCTTTTTTAATTAAACTTATAAAATAATATTACAAAAGACTCGAGATCCCGATTATAAAATCATTTACAAAAAGATTTAACTGTTTAACTGATACACAAAATAAATGTCGCCTAGCGACCAGTTACAAAATCAGCCTCGCTGTCCCGATGATCGTACGCTCCAGGCCTAACCGCCCCGACATGTACAACCTTCATAAGCTCGCTCACGGTCCATCAGCTCTAGCCTTGCCTTTACCTACACATCAACGTAGAACTGTGAGTCGACAGACTCAGTAAGAAAAGCATAATAATACTCATACATAATCCCGGTTATGATCAGACGCCCATACCCCTGATCATAACCCTAACTGTCGTGTCCAACACGATACTGAGTCCCGCTACTGCCGTGTCCAACACGGTGCGAGCCACTACCGCCATGTCCAACATGGTGCCGAGTTCGAACGTTCATAGGGACGGTACTATTGACACGTAACAACCCGATCGGTCGAGCCGGTCATACTCCGGATGTCGGTCATACTCCGGCTGTACCGACGTGTTACTATATCCTCCCGATCGGTCGGGCGGGTCATACTCCGCCGTCGGTCATACTCCGGCTGTACCGACGGGATACGTCAATAGTACGGAACCACCAACCAAGTGTCGGCTGATCGGTCGAGCCGGTCATACTCATTCTTGGTCATACTCCGGCTGTCGTACCGACGTGACGGGGTTGGATGGTTCGAAGCCAACATACATAACTAATGTAATCTAACGAAAGGCTTCCTACATGCACGCTAAACATGTAATCTACATATGCATACCGTTATACTAATCTTACCCGGATTCCGAATTCGGGTGTGTGCGTCAACCTGACTGGAACTTTAGCTGAGCGGCGGATTACAGGCTCCTAAACCATAAAAATCACAACACTATAAGTGACACGCTAAATCACTTCCCGGGGACTTAAACTAGGAACTAAAAGTTTCCCTATCGATAAAAAGCATGGCAATACCCCCTAAAACATAAAAACGAGGAAAACTAGGGTCCCTGAATTTTCCCCAACCGGAATTCCGGTTCTAGAAAATTCAGAACCCTCATCCGGAATTCCGGATGCACAACCGGAATTCCGGTTCCTCGCAGGCAGCAAACCCAAAAAAATCATATCTTGCACAAATCAACCCCAAATCACATGAAACGTTCCAGACCTGTTCTATACCTCCCCTAGAACATTTCTAAAGCCTCAAAACCACCCAGAAAGCACAGAAACGAAAAGTGCCATTAAAGCTCAAGCTTTGAGTTCTAAACTCAAACTTGAGTAAAATCACCTAACAAGCATTCAAACCAACTCAAATCCTCCTAAACAAGCATAATATAGTCTCTGAAAATGAAATCTACTAACTACAGCAAGTAATTTACAGATCCACACATTTCTTCAAAAATTCATGTTCTTGAACTAAAAACTTCAAAACTTAAATCCAAGCAACTATCATGCATACACTAACTCTGAACCACTTAAAATAGCAAGATTAAACCATTGAGAACAACAACAAACACGACAAGTATCACAACAATTCACATGCAACAATCATCTTTTAAACATTTTCTTCATAAAATACAAGAGGAAGAGATTAAAGACCTTACCAAAGCTTGAAGAATACTTAGATTGGAAGAGAAATGGCTTGAAAATCAAAGGAAAAATCTAGCTTCATGCAACCACATACCCAGCCGAAAGAGAGAGGAAAAGAGAGAGTGGGTTTTTGAAAATTTTCTTTATTTTTTCTAAGTGTTGATTTTTGTAAAAAATGAATTAAAGCCACTTAACATATAACAATCCATTTCAGCCAAATAAAGCATAAATAAACATTTATTTTTCAATTACTAAACTCACTAAAAGACAAAATACTAATGGGGCAAAAAGACCATTTTGCCCCTCCACACTAAAGCCACATAAATCACACTAAAGGGGTATTTTTGGGAAATTCTAAATTCCCGGCCATTCCCGACATTCCCAATGTCTAACAAACTGCCCCAAACTGCTAACATGCTAAGTTGTGATTTCTACTGAGCCAAACACCGAGTTCCAAAATACCGGGCACTGGAAATGCAAAACATGAAAACTACTGAAGGACATAGCAATGCATTTCTGAATTCCATACATAACAGTACAATAAATTATTTAAATAGCTATAAATAATTTCATAATTAATCATACTTAACTGCTAATTTCCAAATTAAACTAAGCGGGCTTTACAGATCACTTGAGCTACCAGAAGAGCCAAAACCCGCGTCTAACAAATTGGAAGAAATTAATTTATCAAAAAATCCCGAAGAGAAAAAACTTGTGTTCATTTCTACCGACTTACCTGTAGCTATACGAGCTGAGTTGATGGAGCTATTATACAAATATCGAAATGTGTTTGCTTGGACATACAAAGATATGCCTGGGCTAGATCCTAAACTAGTCACTCACAAATTGAGCACGCTACAGGAAGCAAAACCAGTAAAGCAAACCTCAAGGAATTACAGGCCAGAGGTACAACTTCAAATCAATGCAGAAATTGAAAAATTACTAAAAGCAAGATTTATTCGTACATGCAAGCATCCAATATGGTTGGCTAACATAGTTCTAGTAAAGAAAAAGAATGGGAAAATAAGAATCTGTTTGATTACCGAGATCTTAATAAAGCTTGTCCAAAGGACGACTTTCCATTGCCAAATCCTGATACTTTAATTGATGCATTAGCAAATTGTGAGATGTTTTCTTTCATGGATGGGTTTAGCGAATATAATCAAATTCAGATGTCTCCAGAAGATGCAGAGAAAACGGCGTTTCGAACCCCGTTCGGAAACTTCTACTACACTGTCATGCCATTTGGTTTGAAAAACGCTAGGGCCACCTATCAAAGAGCAATGACGGGAATATTCCATGATATGATACATGAGAACGTAGAAGTGTATGTTGATGATATCATCGTCAAATCCCAAAAAAAATTTAATCACATTCGCGATCTCGAGAGAGCATTCCAAAGGTGTGAAAGATACAAACTTAAAATGAATCCTCTTAAATGTACCTTTGGTGTGAGCGCAGGAAAATTCTTAGGGTTTGTTGTTCACAAAAAGGGTATAAGCATAGATGAAGACAAAACTAAGGCTATATTAGCCATGGGAGCACCACAGTCAGCAAAAGAACTAAAAAGCTTCCTTGGAAAAGTATCATACTTACGACGTTTTATACCAGCTTTGGCGGAACTCACAAATCCACTACAGGCCATAATGCTGAAGGGTGTATCATTTTGTTCGGGAGAAAGACAGCAAAATTCATTTGACAGGATTAAAAGTGTGTTGTCTTCTCCTCAGGTTATGATGTCACCAGTACAAGGAGTACCATTGCTATTGTATTTAGCTGTTACCGAGACATCTATCGGGACACTGTTAGCACAAGAAGTCGAAGGGAAAGAAAAGCATGTGTATTATCTTAGCCAAAAACTGAAAGGCACCGAGACAAATTACCCCTATGTTGAAAAACAATGTTTGGCTTTGGTATACACCGCTCAACGATTACGACATTACTTAGTAGCACATAAAGTAATAGTGATGACCAAGGCAGATCCCATAAGATTTATGTTAAACAAACCTATACCTTCTAGTAGAATAGCCCGGTGGATACTAATGCTTAGCGAGTTTGATATCACTGTCATGTATCCAAAGGCACAGAAAAGTCAGGCCTTATCTGATCTATTGGCATATTTACCTGATAATGATGAAAACTTACTCATGGATGAAATCCCTGGGGAGTTACCTGAGGCTATGATTTGCAATGAGAAAACACAAGAATGGTGGGCAATAACATTTGAGGGGTCGTCAACCACTAAAGGAGGAGGTGCAGGAATAGTATTAACTGATCCTATGGGTAAGAATCATATTCAAGCTTATAAGTTATCGTTTGACTGTACTAACAATGAAGCTGAGTATGAGGCACTTATTCTGGGAATCACGGTCGCGCTAAAAATGGAAGCCAGCAAAGTTGTGATTAGAGGAGACTCCAAACTTGTTATCCAGCAAGTCAAAGGGGAATTTGTTGTGAAAGAGCCATCATAGGCAATATATCGAACAATGGTCCAAGAGCTAGCAAAGAATTTTGAGGAATGTCAATTCGAGCATATGCCTCGAACACAAAATAGGTACGCCGATGCTTTGGCTACTATGGCTTCAAAAATTGAGGTATCAGAAATCCAAAACTTGACATTTAAAATAGTCAATCGAAAGTGTTCAATCACCTCGGGGTATGGAAAAGAGTCTGCCAGCAAGAAGTGGACACAACAAATGATTGATAAGCTCGCGAAATTGAAAAAGACTCATCTCAAAGAGATGCAACGCTTTGTTGTTATAGGTGGGACACTTTATTACCGATCATCGGATGGGGTGTTAGCAAGATGTTTAGACCAAGAGGAAATCTCTACTCAGATGGAAGAAATTCATAATGCTGCCTGTGGAGTCGAAGGTCCCAAATTATCAAGAAGATTACAAAGGGCCGGTTATTTTTGGCTAGAAATGGAGGAAGATGCTGCAAGATTGCAAAAAGATTGTCCACAATGTCAACTCTTATTTAATAACCATGAGGCAATTTTGATAACCGAAGATTACGATTGGAAGAGACCATATAAAGAATATTTATGGGACAAAATAACACCATGTGATAAGAAAGAAAAAGAAAAACTACTCAGACACATTAGTAAGTATTTCTTGAAAACAGATGATGACCTCTACCGCAAAGGATTCAATTGGAAATTATTGCGTTGCATTTGGAAGGAAGAAGCCAATGAAGTAATGGAGGAAGTCCATCGCGGGGATTGTGGTGAACATCAAGGAGGAAGAAAATTATATGAAGAAATTGTTCGTATAGGATATTATTGGCCGACCATGGAAGCGGACGCCATGAAATTCGCAAAAGAATGTCAAAAATGCCAAATTTTTGGAGACAAAATCCATGCGCCAGCTATCCCTCTCCAATCCATCACCACCCCTTGGCCTTTTCACACTTGGGCTATGGACCTCATAGGCCCAATCTCGCCACCCTCTCAGGGAAGAATTTGGATTTTAGCCGCAACAGAGTGTTTCACAAAATGGTCAGAAGCAATCCCATTGAAAAAGGCCTCTACAGAAGCTGTGGCCACCTTCATCTTAGAACACATCATTTGTCGTTTCGGAATTCCAAAAAGAATCTTGTCAGATAATGGCACGCCATTCACCGGCAAAGCGACAAAAAAGTTACTAGAAGATTATCAAATTTTTCATGGAAAATCAACCAGGTACTACCCGCAAGGAAATGGCATAGCAGAAGCGTTTAATAAGCTATTGCTGGGGGTATTAAGTCGTATGGTACATGACAGTCCCACAATTTGGCATGAATTCATTCCTCTGGCTTTATGGGCCTATCGTACCTCAAAACGTGGGTCTACAGGGTTTACACCGTTCTCCGTAGTGTATGGATCTGGAGCGGTATTGCCTGCCGAAATAGCTGTGTCGTCAGCTAGGCTAGCCATGTCTGCAGGAATGGATGTACATCAAGCACGGTTAGAAGAATTAGAATTAATTGATGAACGTCGAGAAAAAGCTCAGATTAATTTGCTGTAATACCAACGACGTGTATCTAGGGCATATGACAAACTTGTACGACCAAGGACGTTCCAAGAAGGTGATATGGTTCTGAAAGCTGCAGACCATGTGATGCGAGGAATGCATGCAACTAAGTTTGTACCGAATTGGGAAGGACCATACATTATTAAAGAGATAAAAGGCAGCGGCTACTGCACGCTCTTAGATACTAACACAGGAATGACACTCCCTGTTACTAACATAAAATACATTAAGAAATACTTTTCTTAAGTTATGACTACAATAAAAGTCCAAACCTTGGATGATGAAATTTTATAATTACATCACTACTCTTGTTACCATTGTCTATGGCAAAAAAGTTATTTTTCTTAAATAAAATATTTAAATCATATGTATTACTTTCTATTTTTATTCTTTTATCTTTTCTAGAAGTTTTACAAAATATATATATTATGTGCCCATATTTGTAAAAAGGGAAAAGAAATTAATACACACATATATATAAATATATATATTTATATCGAAACTAAAAGAGACTACCAAAAAAAAAAAAGATCTACACCCCTAAATCATAAAGGAACATAAGTCCAAGTACTTGGTGGAGGATCCCGATCTCTAATATGCTCTGCCAAACTTTCTATCTTATGATCCAAGTCTTTACCTGCTTCGCGCAAAGTATTAAGCTCTTCTACCAGCTGACAATGACGAATGGATGATCGAACAGTCTCAAGGTAGGACTCTATCAATTTTTTTAATATAGGGGGCTGCTTTGGAAACACAAGACACAATATTCTCCAATTCTCTGACAACAACGAGCAATATGTCTCTGAAACGGCGTATTCAAACTGGAGCAACGGTAGCACAGGAGTGATCAATTGAATAAAAAGTATTTTTTCAGACCGGGAAAGACCTTTGAAGAAGGATGCAAAATCTTTATCAATTGAAGTATAACATGAATAAAATTATGATGCCTGAGGCTCATATGATGACAAATGAATTGCGTCTCTTCCTACTAATGTTGTTAAGTCTTCACTACGCTCCAATCTCACATACGTAGAGCTAGCACCTAAAAGATTGCTTGGAGGAGTTAGCAAGCACAGTTCATGAGTACTTCAATCAGTGTCTGTGGCATGCGTCTGTGATGCATGAGACTCATGTGAAGACAAATGAATTGAATCTCTTCCTACTAATGTTGTTAAGTCTTCACTACGCTCCAAACTTACATGCATAGAGCCGGCAACTAAAAGACTGCTTGGAGGAGCTGGCAAGCACAGTTCAGGAGTGCTTCGATCGGTGTATGTGGCATGTGTTTGAGATAAAGAAAACAGATTAAGAGTTCTAGAGAAACCTGCAAACCGGGCTGCCTGCGCAAGATATATACATATGTAAGTATTTATATTATACTACACATATACATGAAATATATATACCGAAAAGACTTCCATACCTTTAAAGGTGCAGTTGTGGGAGCTAATCCATGTGTGATAGTACTTTGAAATGTGCTGCTACTAGAAGAAGGGACAAGTGGGTATCTTGTAATGACCTTGAAATTAGAAAAAAAGGAAAATGTAATGAAAAATAATAATAAATGTAAAAATATATATATGGTGATGACTACAAGCAAAAAAATATATATACTAACCAAGTTCGTGGTAGCATCACTGTCACCATTAGTTCCTGAAAAATGGAAGGGTCGTGGTTCAGAGTTTGGTCGAACTGCTACATCATTCCCGTGAGAATTACCACCCAAAGCATCAGAAGGTTTACCTACTAAAGCTACCGGAGTATGACGCTCATCAACTAAACAGACTTCAGAGGGTGCTAAAGGAGGCGACTTTTGCAAAGGAATATACGCCCCTATTTCCAACAACAAAGTCACATTATCTCATATAAACTATCAAAGATTTAGCATTATTAAGAGAAGATGAGCGAGCGAGGAGATACCTGACAATGGACCCACGTCTTTCTCTCGGTCATAAGTCTCACCTTGACTGATTAGTCCAGTACAATGATGTTGCATCCATATGTTAGCAAATTTAACAGAAACTCCACCTTCTCTGTCTTTATCGGGTAGTCCAAATGTGTGGTGAGATTGCTTTGATAGTTGGAAGGAACCCAACAAACATGACTGTTTTGCTTTTTCTAAATCCCCTATCTTTCGATCATGAGGAACATGTTGATCAAACCCAAATTGTCTAGCCACACGATCAGGGCGATATGAAACAAATGACCAAGATAAAGATTTCAGATCATCTCGAAGACATAACAGTGATCGGGGAAGGCAAACAACAAACCAAAATCCTGCTTCACCAGCAGAAGTAGTGAAAGAAGAACGGACCTCATCTGTCAATGGTACTACACTTCCTGGGTACATATCGAGGGTGAAATAGGTGCAATTATTGGTAAGGTAAGGGCAAAATGTAAAATTCGAAACATCATTTGTAACATTACACAAGGTTTTCCAACACTTCGAACTTACCCATGCCCAAGGACGAGGTTCTCCAGCTTGCAGTGACTTGCGGATAGGTGCAAGTTTTGGAAAACGCTCCCAAATAAACATCTGGAGGAAACATGCATCTATTGAACTTATTGTAGGAAATTATTTTACCAGGATCTTAGATCTACTCACAAGTATGTTGATTAACACCCTAAATATGAACTTTCTAAAACGATGAAATAAACAGATATAAAGTTTAGTAAACCTTACATTGGGTGTAGCGGAATAATATGACTCCTTCCGTTCAGATATCTAGCCCTTGATTCCTTTCTGTAGCAGAGCATTATCAATATCTGAACCTGGATCTCTTTCTTTGAATCTTTGATGCTGAAACTCCTTTTTGCTGAAAGTCTTTCTTCACGATCTTCCTCACTATGGTTGAGGTATCACTTGATGTGTGTGGGCACTATCTCACACTAAGAATTTTGAAATTCAAGAGGGAAGAAATAGAGAAGGAGTGGTCGGCAAGATAGGGAGAGAGAAGGCTCAGTTTTTTCTGAATGAAAAAGTAGAAAATTTAAGTGTAATTTTCCTGAAGCCTTCACTATCTATTTATAGCATTCCACTAGGGTTAGGTTTGAATTATTTGGCATTAAAATAATGAAAATATCAGTTTAAATTCCCTACAAAAGTGGCGGGCCCTATACAAGTGGATTTGGGCCTCACTTTTTGCAATTTTGCAGTTTTATCTTTTCTGCATCTGATTTTCTCAAAAAACGCCAATTATCTAATTCAACCATTTAAATGCCAATTATAATTATTTAATAACTATAAATAATTATTAAATAATATTGTCATTTATCATATTTATTAATTGAACCATACAAAGTATCATAATTAACAAATATGCCCCTAAAACTCTTTCTTTACAATTTCGCCCTTACTTAGTGAAAAACTCACAAATAGACATAGTCTAATTTGAGAATTATAATTGATTAATCAAAACCAATTATATGAGTCTTACAAGCAATATTATCTCAACTAGTGCGGGGACCATGGGTCTATATAACCGAGCTTCCAATAAGTAGATCAAGAATTTATCACCTAAATTCACTAACTTATTAATTCTTCGTTGAATCCACGCATAGAACTTAGAATTGCACTCTCAGTATATAGAATGCTCTATATGTTCCACCATATAGACACATCATTAGTTATCCATTGTTATAATCCTAATTTGATCAATGATCCTCTATATGAATGATCTACACTGTAAAGGGATTAGATTACCGTTACACCCTACAATGTATTTAATCCTTAAAACACTTAACCCCGTATAAATGATATTTCAGCTTATGTGAAATGAGATCTCCACCATTTATTTTCGTTTGGTCAAGCTCGAAGGAGATCATCCTTTACTTACTATTCGCCAGATAGAAGCTATAGATTCCATGTTTATGTTAGCGCTTCCACTCAATTGCACTACCGTGTTCCCAAAATGTACGTATCACCCTGACCTAAAAGTAGGCTTAACTAACAAATCAAAGAACACGAATAGCCTCTTGAGATCGAGCCTAATCATAACAGGATTAAGATCATTTGATCTAGGATCAACTAGGTGATATTGACTTGAATAGATATTACGGTAAGTTTAATAAATCTAAGTCAAAGTTCAATATCGGTCCCTTCCGATGCATACTCCATGCATCCAACCTGAGCTTTACTTTAACCAATGCTCTGGAAAGAACATAGCATTTCTCCAAATGCAAGTAAACTCTGTTGTAGATTATCATATCAGTAAAACCCTATGTCTGATAAATCTAGGAAACTTTACTCACATATTCATGTTTACTTTCCAATGTGTTGACAGCACAATAAACAGGATTAAGTATGTGAAAAGGGTTTCAGATGAATTTATACATTATGTACATATAATCATGAAATAAATCATGTGAACCATGCAACATTAAATGTTATTTCTGATCTATATTAATAAGTAAATCTGATTATATTGAAATGAGTTTTATTTAGGGCATAAAACCCAACACTTATCACCTCCTTATTTTCACTATAAGAATTGGCATCAGTAATGATGGAATCGAGGTTATGATACAAAGTTCCAAGATACGCAGCTCCTAGAGGAAAGTGCTTCCCGTAAGCGAGTCTGCAGGCCAACAGAAACATGGCGCTTTGAACTGTTCTTCTAGAAGTTTTCGAGGGGAAAATATATCTACTCAACCATAAAGCAATACAAGATGCTAATTCTACCAAATCTTGACTATCTTCTTGGTGAAAATATCTCACCCAATCAAGCAAGTCGTACTGTTTCTTTTTCATATACCTTTTCTTTAAATCCTCTACGGCTAGGGTTAAGGATGATAACAGAGATTGTTCATCATTTGATAAAGGAGATACCAATGAAGTTGTACCACAAATCGGCAAAAGAAGTAATGCATAAACATCCTCCAAAGTTACAGTAAACTCTCCCCAATTTACAATAAAAGTGTGGGTTGCCTTACTCCAATATGACACTAATTGATCTAAACTTGATTTTACACGATATATCTCAAGGTCAGAAGAAGCAAGCATATGAGATAAGATCTTAATTGAAGATAAAGGAGTTGAGAAACGTGTAGCGACAGAAGAAATCCACCCTTTACAATCCACCCTTTACAAGACAAAATAATTACAAATTAAATATATGTATATATATATATATTGTATGGATAAAACAAACGGTAAAATTATGAAAGAACTAATTAAATTTAACTAACTAAAATAAATAAACTACGAATAAATAAATAAACCTACAAGTATAATAATACTTCCAAAACTTATACAAAATGTGAATAAAAAAAAAACTACAAATATATATTATATTAGAAAGATATAAAATTTTGTTAAAATACCTGTTAATTATATGCAGACGCCAATTAGGGATTACAGTACTTTAATAAACTTTTGAAAAAAAAAAGGATGTCCACAACAAATAAAGGAACAATATATATAAGCTTTCAAAGAAAAAAAACACGCTTACAGTTTATGTGTGCATTAAATAGCCACTAGGCCCACTACTCGAGTTTCATATATATGAGGCGGTTAGTTTTGTATATGAGGCGGTGGATGATATGTAGTAAAATACCTAGCAAGATAAAGAAAACGTGGCAGTTAAAAATTTAAAGAAAAGTAGTCGAATGCATGTCATACACCATTCACTATTATCATTATTATTATTATTATTATTATTATTATTATTATTATTATTATTATTATTATTATTATTATTATTATCATAAACGAAAAAGTAAAAGTATATATCTTATACATTATATAAGGAGCTTGTTTATAAGCACCATGCATATTAACAAGCTACCCTTACAACTTTATGTCTTTTTTTTATTATTATTTTTAAAAGTGAGATTATTATTTTATCATTATTATTTTAATAATTGAAAAATAATAATATGTGTGTACATATATGTATAGTGAATTATTCTAAAGTATTTTTTTTATTATTATTATATATAAATAACAATTAAATTAATATCTGACCTTAGTACAAAACTCTTAAACTGTTAAATATTAATTATGTATATATATATATATAAAAAAAAAAAGGCCATAAACATTATGATGAAGATGTTGGATTAAAATCCTATGTGGGCACATATGTATAATGTATATGCTATTATAAAGTGTGATACAAAATTAAGTGACCAATTATATTATGGGTATCAAAAGAGTATTAAAGTGTCATGGAAATAATGTGTAGATACCATAAGTTAATTTATAATTTGTTGAGGGGTCAAATTATAAATACTCAAAACTCATTCTAAGATGAGTCTATAAATAGGTAGTGGTCCCCAGAAACACTAGGGTTTCTGTATTCTCTCCTTCCCTATCAGAGAAAATACTCTAGAAAATAGTGTATTCTTGGAAGATCAAAACCTTCTCTCCAATCTCTAACAATGGCTTCAGGTTAGTGCTTCCGCTCATCTTTTATCATCTTCTTTTTCTTTAATTTAGCAAAGGCTTTATAGATTTATGATTTAGGTTTTTCTATATTAAAGCACTTTTAAGAATATGTGTAAATCTGTAATTATATATTTCTTGAGTGTTTTATAAACCCTAACAAGTGGTACCAGAACTACTTTTGTTGAATTGATTGAAAATTTGATGATTTTGTTTATGAAATTTGAAGATTTCAAAAATTAAGATTCTGATCTACCTTTATTTATATATATGGTGTGATTCTTGGTTCAGAAATTGTTCATGAAATTATTGGATTAATTCGGTTACTGAGATTTAATGGTTATAGTATATATCGGTATACTTCTATTAAAACACATATATATGCTTCTGATTACAATCAATCGGAACATGTATATACATATAAGACAAATTTTTTTTTTTACTCGTGGCTTCAGATAAATGAATATATATATCATTCGCATATCAATATCTTAATTGTATAAAAGCCCAACCCAATGTGAAGACATATACCTTTATCTGTTCAGTCTTTATTTGTTATGCTTTATCTGTTCAATATACGACTTCAGGCTTCAGGGCTTTAGATTTAATTATAGTTGCTGTATATTATTATTTACCTCATAAAATAATATGTTTATAATTATATATTGGTATTATTATATATTTTGGTTCAAACAATAAAATTCAATTTTTGGTGTTGGTTATGACTAATATTTTAAGTAAATTAATTGAAACAATATATCGCCAAAGTGATCTCTTTTGTGTAGATTAATTTATTTAAATGTTAGGATGGTTGTGTGTTTGTAATTGATGCTTATATTAACTAGCCCAAAGGTAAGTGAATATTTTGCTAGATTTCAAACATACCTGTGGCGATAAATGTGTGACAATTATAAGGTATTTTGTGTGAGCAATACGTTAGTCCAAAGATTAATCTATTGTTTGACACAGTTTTATTGTCAATATTTGATTGCTACACCAAGAGTACCGCTTACAATTAATATTACTGTCCAAAGACTTGATATTAATGTGTGTTTGGTATCTTGAGATGGGATTAACCAATTTTTGAATTTATTGTTTAATTATGCATATTAATGTGAGCTTGTTTTATTTGTTCTATATTCAGCTAGTTCATCTTCTGCTGCCTCAATATATGCTAACATTAATTTTATTCCTATGCTTAATGGGACCAATTTCAAGGATTGAAAAAAGAACCTACTTCTAGTTCTGGGATGTATGGATTTAGACCATGCACTAAGGAATGAACAACCTGCACCTCTCACTAAGGAAAGTTCCCATGATGATAAAGGGAATTTGAGATGTGGGATCGTTCAAATCACATGAGTCTAATGATTATGAAACACACCATTCCAAAAGCCTTTTGGGGCACAGAATCCAAAGGGATTACAATGGCTAAGAATTTCCTTGAACAAATTGAGGAACGTTTGCTAAAAATGATAAGGTTGAAATGACAACACTTCTTGGTTCTTTAATGAACATGAAGTATAAGGGTCAAGGAAATGTAAGGGAGTACATTATGGAAATGCATCATATTGTCTCAAGATTAAGGACACTTAAGATTGAGCTTTCAGATGATGTACTTGTACTCATGGTTTTGTTAACGCTTCCTCCACAGTTTAACCAATTTAAAATTAGTTACAACTGTTAAAAGGAGAAATGGACTCTCAACGACCTCATTTCTCATTGTGTGAAAGAGGAAGAAAGGTTGAAAAAGGACAAAACCGAAAGTGCTCATTTGGCCACTACTCCTAAGGATAAGGGCAAGAAAAGGAAATTTGAGAATGAAGTTGCTAAGGGTCTAGTTCAAAAGAAACAACAACAGGATTCTAAGGGTTGTTTCTTTTGTAACCAACCTGGACATGTGAAGAAAGATTGTGCCAAATATCACGCATGGCGTGTAAGGAAAGGTATTAATCTTGCTTTGGTCTGCTATGAGGTTAATTTAGTTTCAGTGCCTAGAAACACTTGGTGGATAGATTCTGGTGCTACTACTCACATAAGTGTTTCTATGCAGGGTTTCCTGAGCTACCGAAAGCCAAGTGATGGTGAAAGATACATCTTTGTGGGCGATGGACAATCGGTAGAAGTGGAAGCAATTGGGCATTTCAGATTGTTATTAGGAATTGGTTTTTTTATTTGGATTTGGAAAACACTTTTGTTGTGTCGTCTTTTAGACGGAATTTAGTTTTCGTTTCTTTGTTGGACAAATTTGGATATTCTTGTTCATTTGGAAACAATCAGTTTACTTTGTCTTTAAATTCAAATATTATTGGAACTGGTTATTTGAATACTTAAGACAATCTTTATTTGCTAGAAACAATTGCATCCTATAATGAAACCTTGCATGTGGAATCATGAGGTACTAAACACAAATTAGATAAAGAAATTCAGCGTCATTATGGCATAAACGCTTAGGTCATATCTCAAGAGGTAGAATTGAGCGTCTTGTGTCTGATGACATTTTAGAGTCTCTTGACTTTCACAGATTTCAATGTCTGTGTAGATTGTATCAAGGGAAAACAGACCAAAATTAAGAGATTAGGTGCCAATAAAGATTAGGTCCCTCTGGGGAGAAGCATTAAAGACAACAGCTTACATTTTGAATAGAGGACCAAGTAAAGCAGTTGCAAAAACACCTTATGAGCTTTGGACAGGTCTAAAGCCTAGTCTAAAGAATTTCCACATTTGGGGATGTCCAGCTGAGGCAAGGCCTTATAGGCCACATGAAAATAAATTGGACTCCAAAACAGTTAGCAGCTACTTTATTGGTTATTCTGCGCGATCTAGGGGCTATAAGTTTTATGATCCCACTGTCAGAAATATTTTTGAGACGGGAACTGTAACATTTTTTGAGGATGTTGATTTTGGGGGGGGGGGGAGGGGAGAAATAAGGTTAGAGACATTGCTTTTGAGGAGGAATTGAATTCAAACTCAGTTCCTACTATCATTTTAGACAATGTTCAGGCTTCCACAGCTGTCATTGATCAAGAAATGAATTTGGAACCTCAACAAGACAATGTTGAACAACTCCCAAATCAAGATGAGACTATTGTTCCAGAAGAACAAATTCAACACCCTCAAGAACAAGAGCCATTAAGGAGATCCACAAGAGAGAGAAGAAATGCTATTTCAGATGACTATTTTGTATTTCTTCAAGAACATGAGGATGAAATTGGAATGATGGAAGATGATCCAATCAACTTGCATTAGGCCATGAAAAGTTCTAACTCTCAAAAGTGGATTGATGCCATGGATGAAGAGAATAAGTCTATGCAAGACAATAAAGTTTGGGAAGTTGTCCCATTACCAGAAGGTGTAAAACCAATTGGTTGTAAGTGGATACTTAAAACCAAGAAGGATGAATATGGTAATGTGGTTAGATTTAAGGCACGTCTTGTAGCAAAAGGCTATGCTCAGAAACAAGGCATTGATTATACAGAGACTTTCTCTCCGGTTTCATCGAAAGACTCTTTTAGGATAATATTGGCACTTGTTGCTCATTTTGACCTTGAGTTACATCAGATGGATGTTAAAACAGCGTTTCTCAATGGCGACATTGATGAGACAATTTATATGGAGCAACCAGAAAATTTTGTGGTTGGTGACCCAAAGAATATGGTTTGCAAATTAAAGAAATCTATCTATAGACTCAAGCAAGCTTCTCGTCAATGGTATCACAAGTTTCATCAAGTAATTATCTCATTTGGTTTTGAGATGAATATTATTGATGATTGTGTATATCACAAGTTCAGTGGGAGTAAATACATATTTCTGGTTCTATATGTCGATGACATATTGCTTGCCACTAATAATATAGGCTTATTGCACGAAACCAAGAGATTTTTATCTAAGCAATTTGAGATGAAAGATCTTGGTGGCGCCTCTTTTGTATTAGGAATTCAAATACGTCGAGATCGTTCTCAGGATATTCTTGGATTATCACAAAAGAGCTATATCGATAAAGTACTCAAAAGGTTTGGCATGCAAGATTGTAGACCAGGTGACACCCCTGTTGCTAAAGGAGACAAATTCAGTCTAAGTCAATGCCCTAAAAGCAGCCTTGAAATTCAGGAAATGAAAAGATTCCCTATGCATCAGTTGTAGGGAGTCTAATGTATCTTCAGGTATGTACGCGTCCAGATATTGCGTACATTGTTGGGATGTTAGGCAGATATTTAAGCAACCCTGGTATGGACCATTGGATAGCAGCCAAGAGGGTTATGAGGTATCTTCAGAGAACAAAAGATTACATGCTCACATACAGGAAATCAGATCATTTGGAGGTTGTAAGGTATTCTGATTTTGATTTCGGTGGATGCCAAGATAGCAGAAGGTCTACATCAGGCTACATTTTTCTGTTAGCTGGAGGAGCTATATCTTGGAAAAGTGTCAAACAGACACTTATAGCTTCTTCCACTATGGCAGCAGAATTTGTAGCGTGTTATGAGGCATCAAATCAGGGAATATGGCTGAGAAATTTTGTCACTGGGCTGCGTATTTTGGAGAATGTAGAAAGACCACTTAAGATATTTTGTGACAATAAATCAGTAGTGCTGTATTCCAATAAAAATAGGAGCTCATCCAAGTCAAAGCATATTGACATAAAGTTCCTAGTTGTGAAAGAAAGAGTGCAGAGTGGAGAGATATCCATAGAGCACATTGGGACAAACTCCATGATAGCGGATCCGCTCACAAAAGGATTACCACCCAAGGTCTTTCATGAGCACACTGCTCATATGGGTGTAGTATTACTTGAAGATATCATGATTTAGTGGGAGTTTTTATTTTCTTTGCTTTATGTTTGTTTTAAGACATTTATGTATTTGGTTATTTTCTGATCAGAAATAAAGTTTTCAGTTTATTCACTCTGTTTTGTTATGTTTAAGTTTGACGTCACTTTGGTTTAGGAGGACCAATTGGAAATAGGCATGTTCGGTTCACATTGCATGTAATTTCCATGCTACACATCCATGATTGATCTATGTCATTTGGCTATATTTGTATATGTGACCATTGATGGGTTTAGTCATGATTGATATGACGAAAATCGCTTTGATCCTATATGGGTATAGTTGACGGACGAGATTGTTGTGAATACTTTTACATAATAGCAAATTTTGAGCTCATAAGGTTATACATTTATCAGGTAACATATGTTGCCCAAGTGGGAGATTGTTGGATTAAAATCCTATGTGGGCACATATGTATAATGTATATGCTATTATAAAGTGTGAAACAAAATTAAGTGACCAATTATATTATGGGTATCAAAAGGGTATTAAAGTGTCATGGAAATAATGTGTAGATACCGTAAGTTAATTTATAATTTGTTGAGGGGCCAAATTATAAATACCCAAAACTCATTCTAAGATGAGTCTATAAATAGGTAGTGGTCCCCAAGAAATACTAGGGTTTCTGTATTCTCTCCTTCCCCATCAGAGAAAATACTCTAGAAAATAGTGTATTCTTGGAAGATCAAAACCTTCTCTGCAATCTCCAACAATGGCTTCAAGTTAGTGCTTCCACTCATCTTTTATCATCTTCTTCTTCTTTAATTTAGCAAAGGCTTTATAGATTTATGATTTATGGTTTTCTATATTAAAGCACTTTTAGGAATATGTATAGATCTGTAATTTATATATTTCTTGAGTGTTTTATAAACCCTAACAGAAGATCGATATTACATGATAATTACCTACTCAAAAAAAAAACAAAAAAAGTTGTTGGCATCATTCTAGGATGCTACGGGGTAATTATCAAAGGTCATAGTGTGTAAATCTTCATACTAACTATCCAACATAAAATTGGATCTAAAAAAAAAAACTAACTAATACAGTAACAAAACAAAAGAAAAAAAGGGAGAAAACTAAGCCTCCCGATGCTCTCCCTGAATATGAGCGAGAATATTCTTCAAGTCATCAGCAACACGATCATCTTTCCATTTCTCAGAGAGGACAAGTCTGCTACGCCATGCTGAGACATCAGCTTGAAAGAGATTCACCAGGGAGCATAAGTACTCTATAGTTCCTTTGGCTCCCGACAGTTCTTCAGATATTTTTGCAATCTCAACGCGAAGCTCCTCCAGATTCTTCTTGTCAGCATCATGTGCAGGACAAGAACGAATCTTTGTTAAAGGAATTGTGGCAAGTGTATTATCAGCCATAATTTTCTTTCCTGAACTCATAGAGGAAGACATGTCGCTATAATAAAGTATGTCTGGCTAAACTTCTATTTATAGTGGAGCAAGAGGAATATTTGAGAAAATGATAAAATTGAAACGTCAGCAGACAAATCTGTCAGGAATAAATGCATATATACCTGAGATGTGAGACTAGATTGATTTGATGGAACAAGAGAATTTATATAAAAAAAAAGGAGAAGGGAAAATATATATGAGATTATACATATATTACAAACATATACTTACAAAAAGAAAATAACTATTATATATATTACATAGAGTACAGTGCTACAAAGTACAACAACTACGTACAGCTATTAAAAAAAAACATGCATGATGCATGCATATTTTTTTGACAAAAACAAAAAAAAACAAAGTACATATATAAGTCATTCTATTGTACGAGACGGCCCGGCTCCTGCTGCATGATCTTTAGAGAACGTGGGAACTTCGTGCATGTTGTCAAATGGAGTACTCTGATTATTAAAGATGGGAGATGTTAGCGAGACGGGATGTCTAGCATCTAAACATAGACGAAACCATATCTGGATTTCAGTCTTTAACATTTCCACTTCCCTATTAAACTGCTCACAAAGGACATGCACGTGTCTATCATGTTCGTTGAGGACACGCCTCATCTCAGCATCTTTTCTAGCAATAATAGTCGACGCCTGCAGCAGTTCGTTTCTGAGAAACTGTGTTCTCGAAGACAGCTGGTCAACCCGATCAGTTAGCCCGTCCAGTTGATGCAGATGATCATGGCACTCCCTAGCCCGTTCTCGAGTGACATCCTCTGAATCAGAGAGAGAATGCTCCAAATAATATACTTTATTTCGTAAATCATTAAGCTACGAGAGAGCATCAGGAGGGAGTTCTTTTAGTTCAGTGATGGGATTCATGCTGCGTGCAAAGTGAGGAAGTGAATTGTGGCTTTCAGAAGACATAAGGAAAAATAAAAAGAGCAAAAAAAAGGAAGTTGGATGGGAAGAATGAAGATTGATGAAAGGAAGCTAGATGGGAAGAAAGAAGATTGATGCATGGCAATGAATGAAATGGTGGTAATTTATAGGCAGAGGAGCTTACTTCCCATGCCTACACGTAGTAAAAATTGAAGAGCTGAGTAATCTTAATGAACAGTAAAAAGATGAGTATGATGCATGAGAGTGAAAAGATTGATCAGTAATCATCTTTGAGCCATAAAAGATTGGTGTGATGTATGGAAACGAAAGAAGAGCATGATGATCCATGGACAGGGGGAACACCAACCCTCCACGCATTAAAATAAAAAAAAATAAAAAAAATAAATAGAAAGGTGAGTGATCAACTTTGAACAGCAAAAAAAAAATTGTCTGTGTGAAGAAAAAAAAAATGTTGAGCATTTCTTCCTTAAACACAGACAAGGGGGCTAATGTTGATGAGTAAAAAAAGGAAATAGAAAAGATTGTGTAAATAAATAAAATAATAACAGTAGAAGGAGCAAATTAGTAAATAGATGTATAGATGAATAAAAATATACATGAATAATAGCCGCACAAAACCTGAGACGAATGTATACCTGGGTTTAGGTGTGAATGCATAAAGGTAAAAGCAGCTGTCACTTGATTTCTTTACGAAGATAGGGTTCACCTCAAAGAGGCACGATACGCTACCCCTATAAATACACTCACCAAAGCTATCAGCTAGGAGGACAGACAGAGAGAAGTAAAGAGGAGAAAGAAGGTGTTCAGTCCCATCAAGCTTGTCCTATCAATCTTCAAGAAATTTTCCCTTGCTTTCTATTCCCTTTGCTGTAGAGGCTGTTTGTAAGCGTCGAAGCATAAACAGCATGCTTGCATACAAACTCTCTTAATCTCTCACTTCAAACCTTTCAGAAAAGATAAACTCCAAAAGAAGAGTGTGTTTATATGCACACTCTTTGTTTACCTTTTCTTTTCCTTTCTTATTTATCTTATTTCTCTCTACACAAAAACAGTTTGCGTTGATACTGTTTCTATCTCACTAAAATATTAGAATATTTTATATATGGAAGTTATTTTCTAATTAAGGAAATGATTTTCTATTTAAGGAAATAAATAAATAATTGATTTTCTGATAAATGAATATTTTGTATTCATTGAATCTGGACAAAATCAATTATGTAATATTCTATATATGGTCAGATTTCTATATTCATTACCTGATTTGATTTCCTGAATTAATTGTCAAAATATTCTGACAATTAATGTGGCGCAGATACTGATGGAGTATCTCACCTATAAATATAGGGTCTCGGTCCCCGAGCTCCTCACTCATTCTGAATTCATTCAGCAAATTCCATCTAAAAAGAGTTGAGAGAGCGAGGAAGCCCGAACTCCAATACCGAAGCTATCGCAGGGATTAAAAAACGACGTGTCGTTTGTCAAAAAACGACGTGTCGTTTGTTAAAAACGATGTGTTGTTTGAAAGGGTTCATTTCAGCTGTCGTTTGAAAAAACGACATGTCATTTTTCACAGTGTGAAAAACGACGTGTCGTTTGCATGCATTTTCAGCCCCTTCAAATTTTGAAAAACGACGTGTCGTTTTGATTTTTCAAAAAAGACATGTCGTTTGGCAGTGTGGTTTTTTCAAAAAAAAAAAAAAATAATAAGAGGAAAAAAATTCCGAATTTTTTATAAATTTTTATTTATTTGGAATATTAATTATTTTCCTATTTTTGTGTTAATTTAGTCAATAAATTGCATTTAGTTAATTTTCCATTTTTGTTTAATACATATATATAGTATAAATTGAAAATGGAAATTTGTTTAAATTTGGTAATTTATTACATGATTTATTTAGGCATGTAAAAATTGTGCTAATTTGTGCATTTAATTATATATTACCAAATTTCTGCAATTTATTGTCTAAATTAATTTCGAAAAATCTGCCATTAATTTCATATTAAGGAATTTGCATTTAATTAATGATCGTACATTAATTGTATTATTTTGTATTTATTTGACAAATTTATGTTTAATGCAATTAATTTAGATTTGTATGATTTAAATGCTATACATAAATTCCTTTTATAGTGCTAGATATATTTAGAAATATTCAAACATTAAGATAGGTTGAATATTTTATTTAGCAATTAAGTTTTATAAAACTTCATAAAATTATTCATAAAATATTCATAAAACATTATAAAATGAATAAAATATGAATAAAACGTAAGTAGTTTTGTGGTTTGACATAAGAAAACATGAACTTGGGACAAATTCTCATATCTAGAACGGTTTTTAATGATCTTCGGACGACCACACTAGGAGCACTAATCTCAGTGATTGTCTATTATGTTAATAACGAAATTACTTTTAGGTAGAGCCCAATACCTAATGTCTAAAGTGAAAATATAATTTTTTATAATTAGGGAGTAGCCACAGCATCTTTAATTATATAAAATTATATATTAATTAAAATTCACCTTAATGGACAAAACTTGTAATTAATTATTTGGATATAATAATTTTACCCCACAGGGATTTTATTATATTTTTATAATTAATTAGGATAATATATTAAGTTAAATTCTCTTAATTTACCCCACAGGGAGTTATGAGGATTTGATTTAATAGTGTTATCACAAATTTTATTTAAAGATAGATTTCATTCCTCCATTAATCTAAATTAAATATTTCATTAAATCTATCATAAAGTTCATATAATTTTATTAGATTTAAAATTTAGCCCACAGGCAATTTTAGATTTAATAAAATTTTCATCTTCATCATGTTTCTACATTGGTAAAACATGAATTCATTAAAGCCTCAATTCTTTTAACATCTAAATTTTTTGTAATCCTATTCTTGCAGCTATTTCATCCACCTCTAAATATGTTGAAATCACTAGTGAAATCCCTGAGCTTAGGAGTGACAACTTCAAAATCTGGAAGGAACGAGTTCTTCTCCACCTAGCTTGCACTGACATGGATTATGCAATAAGGAAAGATGAACCAGCTGCTATCACTGATACTAGCACTGCTGCTGAGATTGCACTACGTGAAAAGTGGGAGCAATCTAATCGTCTTTGCATCATGTTCATTATGTCCACAATTCCTATGGGAATGCATGGATCGGTGGAGCCACCTGAGAAGGTGAAAGACTTTATCAAAGTTATGGATGAGCAGTTTGACACTTCAGATAAATCTTTGTTCATCAACCTCATCCAAGAGTTCTCGTCCACAAAACTCACCGGTGTTAAAGGAGTTCGAGAACATATTTCTAAAATGAGGGACATCACTGCTCATTTGAAGAAACTCGACGTTATCATTCCTGATACCTTCCTGGTTCATTACATCCTTCACAATCTTCCTCCACAGTATGGGCCTTTCAAAATTTCCTACAACACACATAAAGAAAAATGGACTATCAATGAATTGATGACCATGTGTGTTCAAGAAGAAGCCAGGCTCCTACAAGAGCAAGGAGAAAGTGTTCACCTGACCACTCAACCTAAGAAACGCAAGCTATTCAAGAAGAACAAAGGGAAAAAGCCCGTGGCTCCCAAGGCTGCCATAAAGAAAGATTCCATCAAATGTTTCTTTTGTAAACAAAAGGGACATGCGAAAAAGGAGTGCAGCCAGTTCAAGAAATGGATGGATGACAAAGGTAATCCAATTTCCTTAGTATGTTATGAATCTAATATGGCTAATGTTAATCTTAACACATGGTGGATTGATTCTGGTTCAACAATTCACATAACAAATTCCTTGCAGGATATTCAAAATCTAAGGAAGCCAGTGGCAAGTGAGCAAAGCATCTTATCTGGAAACAAGATGGGCTCACATGTGGAAGCTATTGGAACATGCAATTTAGTTTTAAGTAATGGTTTTATTTTAAAGTTAGAAAAGACCTTTTATGTACCAAGTTTCTCTAGAAACTTGATTTCAGTTTCAAGACTTATACCCTTTGGTTTTTCCTTTACATTTTCAGACAAATATTTTAATTTATATTATAAATCTGAATGTGTTGGAAATAGTATTTTGTCTGATGGTCTTTACTGCCTTAATTTACAAAATAATACCACTAATAATGTTATGCATGTTCACGCTGGCACTAAAAGATGTGTTATGAAAGAGGATTCTTGTACATTGTGGCACCGGAGATTGGGACATATCTCCATTGATAGAATTAAAAGGTTGGTAAAAGATGGGGTACTCAATACCTTAGATTTTACTGACTTTGATACTTGTGTGGATTGCATTAAGGGAAAGCAAACCTCTAAGTCTGTCAAAACTGGTGTCCATAGGAGTTCTGAAATATTAGAAATCATACATACTGATATATGTAGTCCAGATATGGAGTCACATGGTCAGAAATACTTCATCTCATTCATAGATGATTACTCACGCTACATGTATATCTACCTACTTCATAATAAAAGTGAAGCATTAGATGTCTTTAAGATATTTAAAGCTGAAGTAGAGAAACAATGCAACAAGCAAATTAAGATAGTGAGATCAGATAAAGGAGGTGAGTATTATGGTAGATACACAGAAGATGGACAAGCACCTGGTGCATTTGCGAAGTTTCTTGAAGAAAATGGGATTGTTGCCCATTACACCTTGCCCGGTACACCCGAGCAAAATGGTGTTGCAGAAAGAAGAAACCGAACATTAATGGACATGGTGCGGAGTATGCTTAGTAGCAACTCTAACCTTCCTAAATCCTTGTGGACTGAAGCATTAAAGACATCCGTGTACATATTAAACCGAGTTCCAACAAAGGCAGTCTCAAAAACTCCTTTTGAATTATGGAAAGGTTGGAAACCAAGTTTAAATCATGTGCGCATTTGGGGATGTCCATCTGAAGTCAGAATATATAATCCACAAGAGAAGAAATTGGACCCAAGGACCATAAGCGGATTCTTTATAGGGTACGCTGAAAAGTCTAAAGGTTACAAGTTTTATTGTCCATCTCATAGCACAAGAATTGTGGAATCAAGGAATGCAAAATTTCTTGAGAATGCCTTGATCAGTGGGAGTGATCAATCAAAGGACTTAGGTCCTGAGAAAGATCCTTCAGAACCTTCCACTTCAAAAGCAAGATTGATAATGGTTAACACTCCTGTAGTTCAAACGAATGTTGAACAACCATTACCAATCACTGAAGATCCACAAGTTGGTAATGATAATCCAGTAGATCAAGATGTTCAAGAGTTGCCTGCAACTGTTGAACGACCTGCTGAACCTGCTGAACCAGCTGCTGCTCCCCAAGATCCCGTTGGTGAAGTCTTAAGAAGATCTACTAGACCTATCACACCAAAGATTTACAAAGACTATGTTGTGTATTTATTAGAATCTGATATTGGAATTGGAAATGATCCAGAAACGTTTTTACAAGCTATGAACAGTAGAGAATCAAAATTGTGGTACAATGCTATGGATGATGAAATGAATTCCATGAGGTGCAACAGAGTCTGGGAACTTGTAAAGTTGCCTAATGGGACGAGAGCCATTGGCTGTAAATGGGTCTATAAAACTAAGAAACACTCATTAGGCAACACTGAGAGGTACAAAGCGAGACTTGTTGCTAAAGGATTCACTCAAGAGGAAGGAATTGACTATACGGAGACTTTTTCTCCTGTATCAAAGAAAGATTCCCTCAGAGTCATCTTGGCATTAGTTGCTCATTTTGATTTAGAGCTGGAGCAGATGGATGTAAAAAATGCTTTTCTGAATGGTGATCTAGAGGAGGAGGTATACATGAAATAACCAAAAGGATTCTCCTCTAGTGAAAGTCAGGATTTGGTATGCAAGCTCAAGAAGTCCATCTATGGATTAAAACAAGCATCCCGCCAATGGTATTTAAAATTTCATGATGTCATCTCTTCCTTTGGATTTGAAGAGAATGTCATGGATCAATGCATATACCTGAAGGAAAGTGGGAGTAAAATTTGTTTTCTTGTTTTATATGTGGACGATATTCTTCTTGCATCCAATGATAAAGGGTTGCTACGTGAAGTGAAACAATTTCTTTCAAAGAACTTTGAGATGAAAGACATGGGTGAAGCATCCTATGTCATAGGCATTAAGATTCTGTAACGTCCCCGCTTCAAGCCTCCATTGGGCCCTTACACCCACGGAATGAATGGCTCTTATACACGAGTACGTCACTCTGGCTGCTTCATGGACTGACGACTGACCCTACAGACCAACACGAGTGTTTCCAGCGTGCTTTGTCCTCACTCACACGCTTCCTGGGAAGACTTCCCAGGAGGTCACCCATCCTTGAAATTGCTCCCAAGCCAAGCACGCTTAACTGTGGAGTTCTTTCGTGATGGGCTACCGAAAAACAAGATGCACCTTGTTGCCATAGGTAGTACCAATCAATCCATTTAAGCCCTCTTCAACTGTGTAGTCCCATACCTACACAGTCTCAGAATCATCCCACTTGACCTTCCCTGTGCGATGTGGGATTGCACGGCTACTCGGTGTTTCCCTTACGGATCACGGGACTACCGATCGTCACAATCACCCCCCCTTTACGGGGTCCGACGTCCTCGTCGACCACACTTCCGGCTGGGTCAAGGCTCTGATACCATTTGTAACGTCCCCGCTTCAAGCCTCCATTGGGCCCTTACACCCACGGAATGAATGGCTCTTATACACGAGTACGTCACTCTGGCTGCTTCATGGACTGACGACTGACCCTACACACCAACACGAGTGTTTCCAGCGTGCTTTGTCCTCACTCACACGCTTCCTGGGAAGACTTCCCAGGAGGTCACCCATCCTTGAAATTGCTCCCAAGCCAAGCACGCTTAACTGTGGAGTTCTTTCGTGATGGGCTACCGAAAAACAAGATGCACCTTGTTGCCATAGGTAGTACCAATCAATCCATTTAAGCCCTCTTCAACTGTGTAGTCCCATACCTACACAGTCTCAGAATCATCCCACTTGACCTTCCCCAGGCGATGTGGGATTGCACAGCTTACCTGGTGTTTCCCCTTACGGATCACGGGACTACTGACTGTCACAGATTCATAGAGATAGATACCAAGGTATCTTAGGTTTATCTCAAGAAGCCTACATCAACAGAGTTTTAGAAAGATTTCATATGAAAGATTGTTCACCGAGCGTTGCTCCAATTGTGAAGGGTGATAAATTAAATTTGAGCCAGTGCCCAAAGAATGATTTTGAAAGAGAACAAATGAAGAACATTCCTTATGCTTCTGCTGTCGGAAGCCTAATGTATGCTCAGGTGTGCACAAGACCCGACATTGCTTATTCTGTCGGAATGTTAGATTTCAGAGTAACCCGGGGATAGACCACTGGAAAGCTACAAAGAAAGTAATGAGGTATCTTCAGGGTACTAAGGATTACAAACTGATGTTCAAACGAACTGACAATCTAGAAGTAGTTGGCTACTCAGACTCAGATTTCGCTGGTTGCACTGATTCACGTAAATCTACATCTGGTTACATGTTTATGTTTGCTGGTGGAGCTGTGTCCTGGAGGAGTAACAAACAAACTTTGACTGCTACTTCTACTATGGAGGCTGAGTTTGTTTCTTGTTTTGAGGCTACATCACATGGTGTATGGCTAAAGAGTTTCATTTCAGGCCTTAGAGTGGTTGATTCCATTGCAAGGCCGCTAAAGATGTTCTGTGACAATTCAGCTGCTGTTTTCATGGCTAAGAACAACAAAAGTGGAAGTTGAAGCAAGCACATCGACATTAAGTACTTAGCTATTAGAGAATGTGTTAAGGAAAATAAAGTGGTCATTCAACACATTAGCACTGAATTGATGATCGCCGATCCTATGACAAAAGGCTTGCCACCTCATAAATTCAAGGATCATGTAGAGAACATGGGACTTGGTTCCCTTATGTAATTTGTACAAATAAAGTTATTATTAATGAAACTCTTATTTTGATTTTTCTCATATTTATGCGCATCTTAATTTTACATTTGAAAAAAATTTCAGAGGACCTGAATAAACATAAGGTTTAGGGTTTATTCACTTAAGTACATTGCCACATAAAGTACATTGTTATATAATAAATGTATTGTAATACATGGAAGATAATACTCGATTCATAATAAGGACATGTCGCTATGATTCGTATGTTTATTATATAATGAGCAACGTTGGGTTTGAATATTTTAGTTTAAATGCTGACCAAGTGGGAGAATATTAGAATATTTTATATATGGAAGTTATTTTCTAATTAAGGAAATGATTTTCTATTTAAGGAAATAAATAAATAATTGATTTTCTGATAAATGAATATTTTATATTCATTGAATCTGGACAAAATCAATTATGTAATATTCTATATGTGGTCAGATTTCTATATTCATTACCTGATTTGATTTCCTGAATTAATTGTCAAAATATTCTGACAATTAATGTGGCGCAGATACAGATGGAGTATCTCACCTATAAATATAGGGTCTCGGTCCCCGAGCTCCTCACTCATTCTGAATTCATTCAGCAAATTCCATCTAAAGAGAGTTGAGAGAGCGAGGAAGCCCGAACTCCAATACCGAAGCTATCGCAGGGATTGAAGCTCAAAGATCAATGGCTGGAGGTACATCGATCATTTCATTGCATATATTATTGATATGATTACAGTTTATTTTCCGCATTTCATATCATTTGTATATGCTATATTACATACACTATATATATAGTCTAACATAAAATAACCATTTACACACAGTTGAGACTATTAATCTGTAAATCTCCATTTTATTAATAAAACTTAATACAGCTTAAATGCTACCGTAGACGTAGGCAAATGATTTTCTGCCGAACTACTTAAATTTGTGTGTTACATATTCTATACATATATTTATACTTATATGCGTATTTAGCAATATATACATATAATTTCTGCTTATAATATATATATATATATTATGCTATAATTACGTTCATTTACATATATATATTATGCTATAATTACGTTCATTTACATACATATTATGCTATAATTACGTTTATTTACAATATTTATATTAAGTTTATAATTATTTATTACGCATTATATTATAAGCCCTGACTTATTTATTTATTATATATTTATAATTAAATGTTTAGCTAGAACCCCTAAACACTCTCAACCTAATTAAATTCTCACAAGCTTTAACAAAAGAATAATCTACGTGTTTTTTAACACAGTTGTTATTTAGCTGTTTGAATTTAGTTAAAATTAGTTAAACATTGTTAGTTTTTGTCATAACTAGTCTACAGATATATTGTTTTAGCTCTAACTAATTATACATTGTATAAATATTGTTGTTATATTCATTTTCATGAGAAAAATCTCTTTCTTTGCAATATCCTTTTTTTTTTCTTCTCTTTCAAATAAAAAAAATGTTTCACCATGGTATCAAAGCACTTCCTGATGTTAACGGCGAACATAGCGACTGCTTCCAATCCTAATGCTACTCAAGCAACCTTGAACGATGCTGCAATTGTAAGGAATAAAGCCAAAGTTGGTGATGATAATGTCGTGTAGTTCAAGCATAATCTTTATGTGCCTCTTCGATATAGAATCCTGCATTTATGGATTGGGAGGTTTAGGATCAGCTTCTTGTATCTTGGCTCATTTCATCAGTGTCAAAAAGTTTTCTTGTAAAAATGGTCGGATGTGATTCTTCTCGACAGATCTAGAATACCCTGGAGCAATACTTACTCTGTAAGTCTCAGCTAAGATCTTTGGAGTTTCGAACCAAACTCCAAGATCTCAAGAAAGGTTCACTTTCTTTAATTGAATATCTTCTTAAAGTTAAGCACCATGTCGATTTACTTGCTAATTTGGGCCTTAGGCAAAAATAAAAATTGGAGCCCAATAAAAAAGTAAGGTTGTTGGGATTTGAACTCTCAATCTTTTAATTGTTAAACTAATCAAATTACCACTAGGCTACAACACATACTTAGTATTAAGAGTATTATTATTTATTTTACTACTAACTTTATTTTATTTTATTTTTCGAAATGGGGGCCCTAAGTGGTGGGGGCCTAAGGCGGTCGCCTCCTTCGTCTCACCTCAGGGGAGGCCCTAGTTGTTAGTTGTTAACTTGGTCAAAAAGTGATACTTTATATTTGGAAAAGAAAATATGAGATATTTAAGTTTCAAAATAAAGATGAAAATTGTCTCATAGGCTTAATGAAATTGACTCGATACCGGCCCTAAAGCGGCGATCAATTGTTAAAGAGTTTTATCGTGGATTAACTTAAGCAAGATTTTATGAGTTTTACTTGTATGCGCTCATGCATCACGTTTATAATAATTCTAAATTGATATTTATTATTCATGCATAATCATTATGTTACTTTATTTATTTTTAAAAATATCTACTATGCGAAACTCCCTTAATGCTTTACTAGCAATTGAAAAATTGAATGATGTATATTTCTTTAAATAGAAATATAATCTGAATATGATGTTTGTTTGTGAGAACCACATCATTTTTCTTTACTAAGTAGTGCCTCTGTAAGAACTCATGCATTGCACATGATTGCGCTAATGCATGAGGCAAAGATACATGAGTCTATTAGACAAGAGGACTCAAGTCAATATCATTCTCGAGTCGTTCACTCATTGCTTCAAAGTGTTCAACACAAGTTGTGTGATGAACAAGTTATAGTTCAACATGACTCAATAGATTTATTCTTTGGACTGTTAGAGCATCTCCAATGGTAGCATTTTTTGAAGATGCTCTATATTTTCACATCATCCAAAATATAATATTTTATTTTATTTTTCTTCCATATTATTTTTGGCACTTTTGCTTCTAAAAACACTCCAATGGTATAATACATTTTAAAAATGCTATAATTATGATATCACACATTATTATATATATAATTTTTTTTTTCTTTATTAAACTATTATATATATTGCACTTTTAATTTTTTATTGTATAAAAAAAACATAGCATCAATGCCATTGTGTGGCATCAATGCAAATTTCAAGAATAGCATTCTTTTATCTCCAATGGTATAGCATCACTATATTTTGCCACATAAGCTTTCCACCTCATCAAGCATTTTCCAAAGTATTACCATTGGAGATGCTCTTACTATTATTCTAGACTGTTGCTTTTAGATCTATTCTCTCAAACAAATCAGACTCTATCTTTATATATTCATCATTCTCTATTAGACTTAAAATAAATAAAAAATATATATAACCTATGATTGTAGTTATTTGGTAATAATCAAAACTATAGGCACTACTATAAAAAAAAGAGTTTTAGCTACGAAGTTTTTCAATTATTGAAAAAAAGTGTTAGTTATAGCTAAAAGGAAAAAAATATCTTGGAATTAGAGGCGGTTATTTTTAAAGGGTAACATTCATTACTCTTTAGAGGCGGTTATTTACAAATAACTGCCACTATAGGGTCCTTACAGAGGCAATTATGAGCAAATAACCACCACCATATGGTTCTTTTAGAGACAGTTTTTTTCGAACCCTTTAGCGACCCTTGAAACGCCTATGGTTGCGAATATTGTTAAAATCATCTCTAACCCTTTTTTGTAGTAGTGAGGGGTTGTGGATCCACATATATGACCTCATATGGCTTCGATAAATAATTAAAGCCATAGGGGGTTCTTTTGCCTTCGATTTTTTTCGACCCCTTTTCATTTCACCTAATACGCCTTCAATTACGAAATTTCTTAAAATCAAAGCTAAAGCACCCAAATAACTAAAGGTAAAGGGGATTTTTATAGTAATGTCCAATATTTAACCTAAATATCAAACTACCTTGAGCATTGTTAACCCCAAAAACTAGCGTGGCTATAGTTTTCGAGATTAGTCGAGTATAGCACACAATTAACTAAGTCTTGTTAGCAAGGCAAAAAGGATATAATCCCAGACCTCAAGCTTAAAGGCTTGAAGCACCAAGCCTCAAGGTTCCAAGACTTTAGCATCTCAACCAAAGGCTTCCTTGAAGCTTCTCGGCCATGTGCTCAAGACCTTGAGCATCTCGGCCAAGAGGTTCCACGACCACATGCTGAAGACTTGGTCAAGAGACTCTTCATACCCGAAGCTACATGTAAGCCTAAAAGTTGTGGAGGTTTAGGAATCTGAAGTTTTCATGATATAATTTTTGTCTTCTGTCAAAGCTTGGCTGGTTTATTGTTAAAAATATGATGCGCTTTGTGTTGGGTTTTATGCCCTAAATAAAACTCTGTTTCAATGTAATCCAGATTATTCAATATCAATAAAGTAACAGAAGTAATTTTTCATTCATTTGTGTATGTTTTGGTTCACTTAATCAATTGCTTGTCTATTTGATTTATAAATTCATCCAAACCCCTTTTCACATACTTGATCATGTTTATTGTGTTGTCAACACAGTGGAAAATAAACATGACTATGTGAATAAAGTATTCCTAGATTTATCAGAACACTGGGTTTTACTGATATGACAATCTACAACAGAGTTTACTTACATTTGGAGAAATGTTATGTTCTTTCCAGAACATAGGTTAAAGTAAAGCTAAGGTTGGATGCATGGAGTATGCATTGGAATGGACCGATATTGAACTTTGAATTAGATTTTTGAAACTTACCGTAAATATCTATTCAATTCAATATCATAAGTTGATCCTAGATCACATGATCGAAATCCTGATATGGTTAGGCTCAATTTCAAGAGTATTATTCGTGTTCTTTGATTTGTTAGTTAAGCCTAATCTTTAGTCTGGGCAATACATACATTTTGGGAACACGGTAGTGCGATTGAGTGGGAGCGCTAACATAAATATGGAATCTATAGCTTCTATCTAGCGAATAGTAAGCAAATGGTGATTTCCTTCGAGCTTAACCAAACGAGATAAATGATTGAGTACTCATTTCACTTAGTTGAAATATCATTTATACAGGGTTAAGTGTTTTAAGGATAAAATACATTGTAGGGTGTTACGGTAATTTAGTCCCATTACAGTGTAAATCATCCATATAGAGGATCATTGATCACATTAGGATTATAACAATGGATAACTAATGATGTGTCTATATGGTGGAACATATAGAGCATTCTATATACTGAGAGTGCAATTCTGAGTTCTATGTGTGGATTCAACGAAGAATTAATAAGTCAGTGAATTTAAGTGGTAAATTCTAGATCTGCTTATTGGAAGCTCGGATATATAGACCCATGGTCCCCTCACTAGTTGAGATAATATTACTTGTAAGACTCATTTAATTGATTTTAATTAATCAATTAAAAATTCTCAAGATAGACTTGTCTATTTGAGAATTTATCACTTATTAAGGGCAAAACAGTAAATAGAGATTTTGAAGGGCATATTTATTAATTAGGAAACTTTAATTAGTTTCATTATTAATAAAATAAATGACAATATATTATTTGATAATTAACTTTAATTATTAAATAATTAGATTTGACATTTATGTGGTTGAACAAAGGAATTGGCAGTTTTTGACAAAACAGGAAACTATCAGTGTAGGAAAAGGAAAGTTGGAAAAGTGGCAAGCCTTGTTTCCACAATGCCTAGGCCGGCCACTTAGCTTCCCTTTTCCATTTGATTTTTTCAATATTAAATGTCAATTAATTCAATCATAGCCCTAGGTGGTCTTCTATAAATAGAAGGCAAAGGCTTCAGAGTTGAAAAGAACTGTACAACTGATTCACAACATTATTCTGACAGAATTTTCTCTCTGAAAATTCTCTCTGAGCCGCCACCCTCTCTCTCTCTCTTCCTTCACTGTTTCGAAATGTATAAGTGCTAAAGTAGTGCCCACACACATCAAGTAATACCTCAATCATAGTGAGGAAGGCTGTGTAGAATTCAGAAACAACAAAGAAGGACTATCGGGCTCAGATCTTGATTATACTCTGCTACAGAAAGGAATCAAGGGTTAGAGATCTGAGTGGGAGGAGACATATATTCCGCTGCACCCAATGTAAGATTTCTGATACTCTTATGTGTTTAATTTTCTATCGTTTTAAAAGTTCATATTTAGGTTGTTAAATCAACATACTTGTGAGTAGATCTAAGTTCCTCGTAAAATAACTTCCAACACTTTGGGTGCATATAATTAAGGATAAATACTGCTCCAAATTGAGCTTCTAGAATAATAAACTCTCGTGCTATGCTTAAGTTGGGAAGCTACATGTAAGCCTAAAAGTTGTGGAGGTTTAGGAATCTGAAGTTTTCATGATATTAATTTTTGCCTTCTGTCAAAGCTTGGCTGGTTTATTGCTAAAAATATGATGCGCTTTCGGTGCATATAATTAAGGTTAAGTACTGCTCCAAATTGAGCTTCTAGGATAATAAACTCTCGTGCTATGCTTCCTTTGTGGTTAAAGGAATTTGGAAGACAATAAATTTTACCTAGGATAATAGCACGTGGATCATTGGGAATGGAAGAACTCTAAGGTTAAGGTGTTGAATTTCTCCTGGTCTTGCTCTGATGGGCGACTTATCAAACCACCAGATTGTAATCCTTGGATTGAGGATAATTTGGATGTGGAGGATTCAGTGTTAAATGATGGCACCGACTGGAATAAAGACTTGGTCAAGAGACTCTTCATACCTGAAGCGGCTCAAATTATTTTGTCTACCAATGGATCCCTCTTCCTTGATGATGATAAATTGGTTTGGCAGTCTTCTTCTTCTCTCTTAAAGCTTCCTATTTACACATGAATAGAGATCGTTTATCCATGATAATATTAGTTGCTATGGGGATCGGATCTTCATGGGCATTTAAAGCTCTTTCTTTAGAAGTTACTCAAGGATTGCCTTCCTTTTGGGTCTTGGTTGTTGAGTATCTTTGGTAACCATATTGGTGATTGCTCTTTGTGTGGTATGGATGAGAGTGATTCTTCTATCCACTTCTTCTCTCTTTGTTCGGTGACAAAATGCTCATGGTTCACAAGTGGATGGTGCATTCGTATTGACGAAATTCCTTTCCACTCTGGTGGGGAGATGGTAAATTGAATTTTTAATCCTCTTAATTCTCAGGGTTATGATATTTCGTTTGATTAGGCAGAATTTGCTTTGTTTGTTGTTATTAGATACCATAAGCTTTGGTTCTTTAGGAATACTAATTACAATGGAGGGAGGTGGCCTTTCAAGAGAAGAAGTCGAAGATTTTTGAAGGTTTTTATTGCCATTGGAAGTCTTTCTTGGCAGTCAACAGGAGGTGAGACAAGTCCAAGAGGTTTCGGGGTCTTCCTTCCTAGGCTTGGAAAAATATGAGTGAATGTTGATTATGCAAACAAACAAGGAATTGACGTTGTGGGAATTGTGGTGTGGGATAGCTATGGTGGTATAATGGCTTTGTGTGTTTTGAAAGTTTCGGTGAAGTCTATTCTCCAGGGCGAGTTGGAGGCAGTTGTTCATGGCTTGGAGGTTCTAGGAAAAATGGTAATTCATGATGTAAATTTATTAAGGGCGCGTTTGGAAAGCCACAATGTAATTGGATTTGTGTGTAATTGGAGGTAATTACACAATTTGGCATGTTTTGTGACCATGTAATTACACTGTAACTATGTAATTAGAAGTAATTGAGGGGTTCCAATTACACTCTCCAATTCTCATGGCCCCCATGAAAATTGGATGTAATTACAGTATGTAATTACTAAAAACTTTCCATATTAAACATTAGCTACTAAAAAATATTATTTTTCCTTGTAATTACTAACTATTTTGCCAAACAAGAAATTAAGAATTCATATGTAATTACTACCTCATATCGCATTTTAAAATATAGTGTAATTACTAAAATGTGTAATTACTACCCTAGTAATTATCCTACCTAGTAATTACACAGTTACTTCCAAACACACTCTAATTGAATACCAGCAACTTGCTTTCGCGATTTTGAAGCAACAATCTCCTCATTGGAATTTAGCCTACTCCTTCAAGCTTATGGATTTAATGACTGGTTCTCGAGTTTGTGTTGCTTGGGTGCCTAGATTCTCTAATAATTCGGCTCATGTGAGACTAGCATTGACAACTTTCACTGTCTTTTAAAGTTGGAGGCAGTTGTTCATGGCTTGGAGGTTCTACGGAGAATGGTAATTCATGATGTAAATTTATTAACTGAATACCAGCAACTTGCTTTCGCGATTTTGAAGCAACAATCTCCTCATTGGAATTTAGCCTACTCCTTCAAGCCTATGGATTTAATGACTGGTTCTCGGGTTTGTGTTGCTTGGGTGCCTAGATCCTCTAATAATTCGGCTCATGTGAGACTAGCATTGACAACTTTCACTGTCTTTTAAAGTTGTGACGAAAAAAATTAAACCACCACTTACATAGCGTCATATGTAATAGAAATTAGGTGCTTCAGATATTAAGTTCGAACCACCACTAATTCCTTGTATTTCTATTCATAATGGGAAAAAAAAAATGTATGAATCTCACAATTCAAAAGGGTAAACAATTTTATGTTATGAACTCTGATTAATTCTATTTTCATACATTCAGTAGCATTTTGAAAGAAAAATCCAGGTCGAAATCAGTACAAACTAGAGAATTATATATATGTGAAATCATCATTCATGAGTTGTACAAACAAAAATGTAACCTCTCCCTCGACATACTATTAGTTCATGTAGAAGACAGAGGCTACATATAAAAACTACAAGACTTGACTCTATTCACCTTCTCTGCTTACAGTCCCACTAGAGCACTTTCAAGTTTGATCACTATCTGAACTTGATGAGCTTCAGATGAACAAGTGTTTGAATTCTCCATTTGCAAGCTGACAAACCTGATTGTAATTATGTGTGTCTACACCAGCAAAGAAAGAATGATCTTTTGATGTTAAAAATAAGAAATAATAAAGGATGGATGCATAAAAAAAATCAGAAAAATGGCATTATCACAATAAAACTTTAAATTTGTCTTATATAAATTTCAGTCATTTGAAGGATAATTTTCAGTCAGTCATTGTATCTAAATGAAGTAAACACTTGAATGTGATGATACCTGGGAATTAGACTAAACCTTAACTGCTGCTGTAATTCTATGTTTGGAAGTTATTTTTTGGTGAAGAAAAAAAAAAGTGTGGAGAATAAAAGAACAAATGAATTTTTCATGTTTGGTATTGAAAATTTTGTTGAATCAAGTTTTTTTTTTTTTCCATACATACTATACAGTCTAAAAGTTCAAAATATTGGCATCCCATAATCATAATTGACTACAAAAGTTCTTATACAAGATAGCACAAGCTATGGCTTAAAACTTTTAAAACAAATCTACAAATTGAACTCATTTTAGAAAGCGAGAGTGTTAATCTTCGCACTCTTAACTCTATTCATTTCTGAGGAGCAAAGCAAAAGAATCTGGACAGAGGCTCTCGACCATAATGTTCCCATTTTTTTTTTCACTATCTACTGAAGATTCAAACAAGTAGCTTCTACATATACAAGTTGTTACCCTTTAAATCTGCTATAAATCTCCCCAAGACGAACTGCTAAATCTAACCACTGCCATAGTTGACTAATGCCTATACCACATCAATCAAATAAGGATAATATTTTCTTTTATACATTAATACAGTTTATTTCTAGGTATGGAGAATCATACCAATTGCATCACCAAAGTTGTTCCAGACTTCAGCCCGAATGGATTTATCACCATCAGCAATACCAATGACCTCAACAAAATTTGTGAGGGAGCCCGGTGGAGATCCCTTCACAACAATCTGATTATCATCTGTTGATTTCCCAATCACAGCTCCATTCTCAGATCGGATAACCTGAACCAGTGCCCGAACCTTTCTTCCAACATACAGGCGCAGAAGCTCGGCATTGACAAAAACTGCTGGGTTCGACGTGTCCATATCCTGAAAACATAGCCAAAATTACTATAATTCAAGAAAAAGAGAAGGACAAAAGAAAAACCTTGATCTGAGAGATTTAGGGCACCCGAAAATTAAAAAAATATAAAATAAAATAAAATAAAAGAAATGCAAGCATGATCGGAGAATGGAAAGAATATATTTAGGGTTTGAAGAAACATACCTGATGGGCGGCCATGGGAGAGTTTGAAAAGGGAGAATGGAGAGTGAGACTATAATAGGCGGCAAAATGAGTGAGAGGTGCTATTTATAGACTTATATAGTTCCCGCCCATAAGACATAAGTTTTGGTGGATGCACTATGCACGCCTGTACGATATCTATACCTTCTGATGATGCATTGTTTGGTGAATGGGATTGTGGACATGTTTTGGCTATTTTCTAAATTTTGAGGGATTAGGAGGACTATTTCTAAATACATAAAATCAATTAAAAAATTACAAAATTACAGTGTATAGAATTTTAAATTTTCTTACCGTCTTTAAGATTTTATTATTGAAAATACGGTCATTTAATGTTTTAATATTATTTTTATATTTTACTTTTGTTATTTTATTATTAGTTTTTTTATTATTTTTATGTTCTTTTGAAGTTGTTTTCCTGTCACTTTCATGTAGTTTTCTTAATAAATTTAAATAATTTTTAAAATTACTCTTAATATTTTTTTTTTACATTTTTTCCTCACTCTACTTTATTTTAATTTAAATACTTATTTTAATTTTTTTTTTCTAAATCATGTATATTATTTTTTTCTAATTAAATTTCATATAATTTTTTATTTTAATTGTTCTGTCATAATATTTAAAATATAATTTATTTTTGTTTGATAAATAATAAAAATAGAAAAAAATCGTTAAAAATATATATAATAAATATAACTTTCATATAAAATAAAAATTATTAAAATTAAATATCTTCACAAATTTTTTTTAGAGTAAATTATATCCTTTTAATTCAACTTCTCATACCAAATAATATAGAAAAAAACTACTTTGCTTTCCATCCTTCATATTCTTTATTCTTCATATCCTTTCCTTCCATCGTACTTTCCATACTAACCAAACATATGATTAGGGTTGTGCATAAATTGATCAAATCCAATGAGAATCGACCGATCCAATTACAATAGACCGCCAAACATTGGATATCCAATTATGATCGAATCGGATTGGATGTTATTTTTAAATATCTAATTGGATCGGATCGGATGGTGGATGAGGCGTCTAAAAATCGAATACATCCAACATCCAATCGAACTAATTTGTATTTACATTTACTTTGGATGATTAATTATATTTATATTGTTATACGTCATATCTATATGTATATATGAAAATTAACATTAAAATTTTACTCTTTTTTTCTTGATTGGATGGATTCAGTCCAATCCAATAGATACTGGACCTAAAATATTAGATGGATCTGAGATCAAAAAAAATACTAGGTCTAAAATATTAGATAAACTCAAATTAAACCAATAAATATATATCTTTATACATTAAAAGTGCTTATCTAACGGCATTTCTTGGTTTAACAGAATATACCTTAAAAATAAAAGAATATTCTGTTAAATTTAACGGATGTTAATAGGTTTGATCTCCCGTTAACAAATAAACCCAATAATTAAACCCAAAAATTAAACAATCTTTTTTTAAATTAAAAAAAATATCTTAGTCACATAACTCTCTAACATCAACGTTAACTCCAAAAAAAAAAGAAATAAAAAAATATTAAAATTAAAACGATAGTAAACCTAATTTCCTATAAAATTGTAATTTTTTTTTTATTTTTTATGAAAGAAATAAAATAATATTAAATTTAAAACGATAGTAAATCTAATTTTCTAAAAAATTGTATTTTTCTTTTATCATTTTTTATGAAATTATAAGTTTGATGGTGATGATGAAACTAATTCCACTAAAAAAGTTTCTCACCCCTCAGTACTCGCGAGACCCATTTAGATCGGTTGCCTCGGCACTTGCTTGTGAATTTGAAGAAGTCATCGTCTGCCTCGGCAATTGCTTGTGAATTTGGACTTGTACTTCTCAATCCATTCTCAAACACCCATTTTCCTTAAAATAACCAAAGCCAAAAACCAAATCCTTACAATAGTGTTAACACTGTAAATCCCTTCTCCCTTCACCGTCTTCCATTTCAGTACTCATCACCACCAACCAACCAACCCACTACTAGATATCTATCTATCTATCTTTCTTTTCTTTTTGTTTTCTTCTATGGTTTTTCTTTTAATTTGATGTTATTTTCATTATTAGTACTAATAATTGTATTTGCATTATTTGCATTATTGTATTTGTTTTTAGTGAGATTTTTCCTCTGATATCTAATTATATATATAATGTCCTCCTCTTGTTTGATATTTTTCCCAAGTGGGCTTCATTTAAGAACCCCTTTTATGATGGTAAAGTAAAGCTAAGATCTTTATTTGTTTTTTTTTCTTTTTTCTGCAGTTTTTCTCACTGATTTTTGGTTAATGGCGTTCAATGATAATAACCCATCTTCTATAACAACCAGAAAGAGAAAGTTTGAAGAAAAAGACAGTTGCTTTCTCAGCAATTTTTTCAACACGTCAGGTCTTCACATAAATTTGTAGTATATTATTTTATTATGACTAATATATACCCAATTATATTTTATTAGCCAAATATAATAGTACAAATATTACTTTAATAAAATAAATCATTCACATGATCATACTTTTAGATACAATCTAAATAAAAAATAAAAAAATAAAAAAAAAAACTTTAAATAAAACTAATATTTACTTCGGCACTTAACTTTTAACTAGTATATATGAAATACATAATAGAACCAATCAAATCCAACATCCAATCGATTGGATGACTGAAATTGATTGGATCGAATCGGATAGTAAAATCTGACATCCAATATATGATTGGATCGGATCTGGATAGGCATAAAAATATTGGATGTGATTCAATAAACACCCGTGCATAGGATTAGATTTTGTATGGAGAAGGTATCCTTTCATCTTTCCTCTCCCTCCTTCTTCCTACCAAACAAATGATTTCTCTCTATCCTTCAACTTTTCCTTCCATCCCAAAATATTTCCTACCAAACATACTCGACAAAACCAAAAATCAAATCCTCGCTCCCTTTTTTTTTGGGGGGATTACCCTAACTCACTCCATTTCATCTTCTCTCTACTCTCTCTGAGCTCAATCGAGTCACTCTAACTCACCACCACGGTCACCGTCTTCTTCTCAGGCCCTCACACCGCCGGTGCCGACCCTAATTGCTTCCCCCACCACCGGAACCACCTCCTACGCTCTCTCTCTCTCACGCAGGTCAGGCTTAGTGAACCATTTTTACTTCTTTTTGTTTTCGAAATCTTGTTGTATCTCTCATCTGTGGTGCTCTTTCAATTCATGCTTACAGTTTATAGTATTGCTTTTCATGTTTTTATTTTTATTTTTATTTTATATTTTCTGGGTTTTTGGTGTATAGATCGGCCTTTGTTGATAAAAACGGCAAAGATGAGATGGATAAGATAAAACTTGCCTCATTTTGTTCTTAATTCAATAATTTAGAGAGAAAGTTGTTAATCTTTGTGCTTTGCATATCTATTGGGGCTGACACTTAGGTGTTTGAATTTATCTTTGGCTTGATATTTGTTACTGCAATGATTCTGTTGGGTCTAAAATAATTATTGGGAAGTACAGTGCAAAAGGAAGCGATTTGATAACTCAGTAGCTAGTCCGAGTTGGTTGTAGCTTAACAATTTGTCAAAAAATTTGTTTTTGGTTTGATCATTGTTGTATTGTTTTGAATTGGTGGAGTTCAAAACATAGCGATACCAAAACATAGAGATGATATCCATTAAAATCTCGATCTTAAGAGTTGGAGTTTTGGGTATTCTACCTTTTTTTTGATTGGTGGGTTGTTTGCTTTATTGAGAAATCTGATCCCTAAAATTATGCTGCAGTTCGATTTGAGAAGGACCCACTAAAAAAAATGGCAGAAGGAGAGGAAGATTTGCCCAGGGATGCAAAGATTGTGAAATCGCTCTTGAAATCAATGGGCGTGGAGGACTATGAACCTCGTGTTATTCACCAATTCTTGGAGCTTTGGTATCGCTATGTTGTTGATGTTCTAACCGATTCACAGGTTTACTCGGAGCATGCGGGCAAAGGTGCAATCGACTCTGACGATGTCAAGCTTGCCATTCAATCCAAAGTCAACTTCAGCTTCTCACAACCTCCTCCAAGGGAGGTAAATTTCTTTAGCTTTAACTCTTTTATTCACCTCGATGCTTTAAAACTTTCGTTTTTGAACATTTAGCAGGCTTTGATGATTACTAACTGAGCTTATACTAAAATAAGGATTTCTTTTACTGTTATGTTTATCATCTCCTGTATTGATTCATTAATGTTGAGCAATTGCTCTTTGAATTTTGATCCTAAGAACCGAAGAATATTTATCATGTACTCAACAATGAAAAGTTTATATACTTGGAGCTTGTTATTTGGAATTATAGGAAATTTCGCTTGAATAGGATCGCAGTTTGTAACCGGCTCCTGCTGAACTGTATTTTCTTGATCATACTTAAAAAATGAATGTACATTGTTGTGGATCGTAGAAAACATAGGACTACATAGTGAATTTTCTTGACCACTCTTTTGCCACCAGGTCCTACTGGAGCTTGCTAGAAACCGAAACAAGGTTCCATTGCCAAGGTCTATTGCAGGGCCTGCTAGTGTTCCACTCCCTCCCGAACAAGACACATTGATCAGCCCCAATTACCAGCTGGCACTCCCGAGGAGACAATCTGCTCAGGCAGCTGAAGAAATAGAGGAAGATGACGAAGCTATTGATCCTGCCGCGGTGACAACGACACCTTCCCAACAAGAACAGAAGACAACAGATGTGCCGCCGCAGTCACAGAGGGTGTCCTTTCCCCTCAAACGTACCAAGTGAACTTTAGTCTATGAGAAGTACTTGTGAATAGAATTACCACCAAGTGATGATTTGTATGATTATTTTTAATGCAGAAGTATTGGTTCTAAAAGTGGTCACAGGCATAGCTATAGTGGTTCCACCTTTCTCCTCAAACAGAAAAGGTCTTAAATTCAAACCCCTCCTCTCCTAGTATCAAAAAAAGTATTGATTCTAAGAAAAAAATGCTAACTACTACCACTGATTCAGGTTATCACAATTATTGGAAGAGTAATGATATGTGCCACAAATTTATTCATAGAAATATTAAGACACAGCTTAAGCTAAATACAGATATTCTAAAAAACAAAATAGAGATTTAATTTTGCACTGCATTGCTACTTTTATTTAAACTAGCACTAATTTTCTTATACATGATATTTATGTAAACTTAATTACAAAAGTACTCTATCATTTAAAAACTTGACTATAAGGAAATCGTGTGTAAGTAAATCATATCATCTATCGTGACCATAATTATAACTTATTTGTTTGGGATTTTATAAATGCTTGTACTAATATCAATTAATCATGTAATAAAATATGTGCAATTAATTGAACAAAATAACTTCCTCGTTAGTTGATGTTTTCAAGTTAGTGTAATGCTTATTTTTTCGTAATTGTGATATACATTTTTTTTCAAAATACCTTCCTTTTCCTGTTCCAAAAACTTTCACATCTTGATAATATATACTATTAACAATGCCTTTTACCTTTTTCCTTTCTCACGTTTTGGACGGCTATCATCTCACTTTTTCTAATATTATGATAAAAAGCTTTCCAACTAGATTCCTTAACCATTCATACCATCGTATTCTTTTACTCTTATAAATCACCCACAAAACCACATTCTTGACCATCAAGTTAAATCATTTCATTCAAAGAAAAAAGACTGGAAATTTCTACGGTTATAACAATGGCTAGTGCCTACAATTCTTGCACATACCAAAACTCACCATCATCATCTCTTAGATCAGTGGCCATGATACTAGCTCTAGTTGCTGCAGTAGTGCTTTCTCCTTTATACAACATTAGCTGGAAAAGAGAGACCACTCGAAATTTTGAAACGAAATGGAGTTCTGGATTTGTTCTGCCTATGGTTCTAGCAGGGCTTATTATTGCCATTAAAACAGTTTCATCGTCTTCTTCATCTTCGCCTTCAAGCAGTTCGTTTATTCTCTCTCCTGATCCGTCATGGGTACTTAGAATTGGGAGCTCATCATGGGGACTCGCTGGGGTCTTAATCATGCTCATGCTTGTACTTTCATGGCAAGAATCTGTTCAAGAATTCTTCTGGAGATGAATAATTAGAATAACTTGCTTGTACTTGTTTCACTATTTTCAAGGGTAATTTGTATTAATCTCATAATTTTAGTAGCTTGTTATGTCAAATGTTACCCTAATCGGATTAATACCAGTTAGCTTTTGTGTTGTTTTGACCAGAGCAATATATTCACTAATCACTCCGTACAGGTTGAACTCCAAGTCACACAACAGAACAGATTACGAAGATGAACTTGAATTGATTTATACTTAAAAAGGACTAGAACATGTAAAATGAATACCATATTTTCTTTTTTATCGAAGCATAATTTTGAGTTACACAAGCTGAGATTCAATCCCATGACCTCCTCACACACGCACCCCCCAATAACCTGATCCGATACTGGTGAACTCTCTTTTATTTTTCTTGGTTATCTCTCTTTTAGAATACAGTTATACATATGTTCTAACTTTTGAGGTTGTTAAAACCCTTTTTCGCCCTGGGCAATGAGCCCTTTCTTTTATGACTTTGGTGTTATGAAATATGAATTGTTATAAAAGTATTTACATGTAGATATTGCTGTATGATGTCAATCAAATTACTAGCCCTCTTGATACACTTGACTGGTATTGATTGCGACTTAGCTCTTGTAGCGTTCCATTCTCCAAAAGAAACACCCGTTTGGCCATTAAAATCGTCTCCAATCGATGAGCAATCACCAACACCTGGTTGTGACAGTACAAACATATATCAGCAATCAAGATTATTCTTTATAACTCTTTCTTTGGTGGGGTTAGGTTGTACTAGTAAGTGAGAGCTAGATCGAGATTTCCTCGTTTACTTAACTGTATGATTCTCCATCAACCGTTCCAATGCTTGTCTCACTAATAACTCGGACCTGCTATCAAGAGCAGAAGTAGCTTCATCCAATATCAGAACTGAAGATTTTTGATAGAGCGCTCTAGCAATAGCTAATCTGCATTTGGAAGTAGCATACAAAGAGATGTTAGTAAACGATTTCTGAATCACTAATCATGGCCGATTCCCTAGCGATTGTGCTCAATGTTAGAAATCAAAGAGTTCGAGTTTGACTTCAACCTTTGCTTCTGGCCTCCACTCAAGGTTGAGCCTCTTGGTCCAATGTTGGTTTCATAACCTTTTGGAAGGTTTCGAATAAATTCATCCGCATTTGCAATTTGTGCTGCATCCTTTACCATTTCCATGTCAATCTCTTTCATCAAATCCCGATACCCAATATTTTCAGCAACTGTTCCTGAAAATAGGGTCTGACACATCAAGAGATTTAACCATTAGAAATTGCCATATTTGGTGCATGGGAACATGCAATATTAAACCTTTTCACTTATTAACTAACAAACTCGAAAGAGAATATAGATATTTCAAAAGTAAGAGTTGGGACTAGGGAATCACTCACTATATCCTGAGAAACCAAGCCAACATGTCTACGCAAACTTTCCAACCGAATGTTTTGGATATTCTGGTTATCAATAAGTACATGACCTGTTAAAAATGAACAATAAATAAATAAACACCTCAACATATGAAACAAGGAGCTTCAATTTCTTTCGAATTCTACTTCACAGTGAAATGTGATAGGTTTGAAGAATGTTTTGGGATGTGAAAAAGTTTGAAGAATGTTGGCTGTTGCCCTCACATTGAAAGGTCAAGTATTAGCGAGCCTCAAGGTTCAAGAAATAAATAAAGAAGAAAGTTATGGCTCAAAAAGTAGCAGTATTTCTTTCCACATAGCTCACCAGATAAAGGATCATAAAGTCGAATCAGAAGCTTTGCAAGAGTCGTCTTTCCTCCCCCAGAGGGCCCAACAAGAGCAACTGTTTCTCCAGCCTTGATTTTCAGGGACAATCCGTTCAAGACAAGAGGCATATTCTCTCCATACTTAAATGATATATTACAAAAGTGCACCTCTCCCATAACATTGTTCAAATCAACTGCATCAGGTTTTTCGACTACCTGTAATGAGTAATCAAAAAAGACTAATAAGTGACTGCTCAAAATGTACAAAATTTACCTTCTACTAAAACAAAAATAAAATATAATTTACCTTTGGTTTGAACCTGGTAAGGTCAAACAAACGTTCAATGGCCGGTTCTCCTTGCTTCAACTCATTGTATGCTTTTCCAATGCCCTGCGTGATTCTTTAATTCAGATTGATAACTTAAGACAGCTCCTTAATTACTGGACCATAATAACAATACAGTGTATTAGCAAGATGACCTAGAAATGACCCAAAATGGAGAGGATTAAAGAAAGAGCTCAATAAACTACTACTGTCAGTAAGGAATGGAGCAGAACAACTTAAACACACAAAATAAATGGTGGCCAAAGAGCACAAGTCCACAACTACAAGGCTTGTTAAGGCCTGAAAACACATGCCTAACTTCAACATGAACCAAAAGAATAAAAAACATAAGGATGTAATGAAGTTTCCAGCATGTAACATTACCTGAATTGGTTCAATCAAAAAAATCAACGACGTTACAAAAGAAATCATGTCACGCCCATCAAAAGAACTTCTTGAAATTGCCAACGAACAGGCACAGAAGAAAACTAAGGATCCAAAATACATAATCTGTATGATATGAGGAATAAGAGCCTTCATTTTCTTCTTCTTTAACCGTTCAGATAAGTCAGCTTTAGCAAGCCTCTGAAACCTAGCATTCTCACACTGCTCTGCATTACTTGCTTTCACAAAAAGAATTGCCGGAAGAATCTACGGAAAGAGTAATGCTATAGTTTAATACATGCATCTTGAACCAGACACAAATTAACACTACCCCAACAGAAAGGCAGAAGCTTTGACAGTTGGGTCTCAATAAATGCAAGTCAAGATTGGCGATGATTATCATTAAACCAAAATAGAAACCTCATTTAGATAAGCTGACAAAGCGGCAACGGTAATATTTGCGTTCTTAGAAATCATACGAAGTTTCTGACCAAGATAAGCAACAACAAACACCATACAAGGTATCACCTAAAATTTAAGAAACATAATTAATAAAACTTCATAAACACAAAACTTGTTGATTTAAAAGAAAAATAATACTGATACAAATACAATCTACTAGCTCTTTTCCTCACCAATGCTGATATAGAAGATAGCAAGGGGCTTATAGCCAACATTTGAGCTACCATTGCTGACAGTTGTAAAGTACTTGGTACAATAGTCTGTCCTAAAATCAAACACAAAATCAAGTATAATTCAATAGATAACAAGAAAATTAAACTCACAAACCGAAAAGGGTAACCTTCATTTGGCGCCATTTTTATATATATCAAAACTCACATTGAGAAGAGCATAGACAGTGTCTGCAACATCCGAGGCCTCAGCAGTAATCCTATAAGCAATATCCCCGGCCAAACCTCCACCACCTTCGAAAAAATCCATGTCCCTCTGCAAAATCTTTTGGAAAACCCGAACCCGGATTTCACAGGTGGCACTCAAGGCAGCGTTCCATAGAAACGCTTGCTGCAAGTAACAGGCCACGAACCGCGCCAACACGAAGAGACCCAACAACACCAAACCCTCTGAGTCTCTCAATCGAGTGAACCCATTCAAGTTTCCGAGAGTAGCAGGGAGTTGTCCTACGCAAGGAACGATCCTGGAGAGAGAGTAGACCGAGACGAGACTGCAGAGCCAGCCGAAGAGAATGGGTCTGAATTGGGGAAGAATGTAAGGATGGAGGGAATTGAGGGAGTTGAAAGTTTGGGAGAGGGAATGAAAGTGGAGGGAATTGAGGGGTTTAGGGTTTTGGGTTGTGGTTTGGTTGGGACGGAGGGAGAGGAGTCTGGTGCAGTTACGGAGCTTGGGAGAAGTCGAAAGCGAAAGATTGAAACTTGATGAATGGGTTTTGGATTTGGATTTGGATAACATGATCAGGTAAAAGGGTTTAGGTTTTGGATTGAAAGTGAGAGAGGGTTGTGGTGGAGAAGTTGAGGAAGGAGAGTAGATCAACAAGGACATGTTTTTTTTTCTCTTTCTTTTTTGTTTGACTGGTAAAGTTAGGGACTGTACTGTACTGTACTGTACGGACTTGAGCTGACCTTGAGGGAGCTCAGCTGAGTAGTACTGAGTAGCTCGCTGTGTTTGGGACTTGTTCTGAGCTCAGCAACCAATCATTTTCGTAAAAATTATCTTTATAAAAAAGGTAAATGCTGTTATAAATATTAATAATTATGTGGATGGCCAAATTTTTTATTTATTGTCATTAATTGTAAGGGGTTCACCCCATTGGAATAAACAACTCAGAAATTCTCATTCACTTTCTCTTTCTCTCTTCATCTTCTTCTTCTTTTTTCTCATCTACTTTATATTATTTTATATTATTTTATATTATTTTATAACACGTTATCAGCACGAGTCTCTGCCCAAGCTTCAAGCATGAGTCTATGCTATGTCCCAATGTAAGTATTTTGTTAAAGTTCTTGAATTGTTTTAAAGTCATGTACACTAAATATATATTTATATATATACTTATCTGACTGAAACAATTTCAAGAATCCTTTGTTTTCTTTTTTCTTTTTATCTATATATCCATATATTATATATGTATGTATATGTTTTTATATATTTATTATTAATTTCATATATATATATATATTATGTTCTTATCATTCATAATATTTACAATATATGTGCGCCTATGATATGATAGAGAAAATCTATATAAATTATACATATATCCAAAAGATTATGTATTATCGATAAAATATTGCATATATCCTAAAGATTATGCATCATCGATAAAATATTGCATATATCCTAAAGATTATGCATCATCGATAAAATATTGCATATATCCTGAAGATTATGCATCATCGATAAAATATTGCATATATCCTGAAGATTATGCATCATCGATAAAAAAAATTGTATATATCCCGAAGATTATGCATCCTCGATAAAATATTGCATATATCCTGATGATTATGCGTCCTCAATAAAATCTTGCATATATCCTGAAGATTATGCAAACGTAATATTCATTATATAATTGATGGATATATAATGAAAGAGATGAATACATATTTATATATATGTTCTTGTATTCTTTGAGGACAATGAAAAGTAATCTAATATCGATATAGATTTTGACAAACATTTCCTGAAGTAAATGTTTTATATTTGTCAAAAAAAAATGATTGTATTTATGTGAATACAACTAAAGAATCATTAAAAATGATTATTATTGATGCAATTTTATAGTGGGTTTTGAATACCTAAAAAGAATATTAAGAAAATTGCATTGAAACATCAAAGTATAAGAATAACAGTGAGCATGACTAATGTTATTTAAATACATGAGACATGTATTTATTGTTCATCATTCCCTGCAGAGAATGATACAACTACTTTTAAAGATTATTTGTATTAGTCATGTTATTATACACTGTTATTGCTTGCAATGTTGAAAATTATTGCATGTGACATATATTAAAGATCAAATTTTGCATACATCTTGGAGATTATGCAAAAATTGTATTCATATATTCTTTGAAATATTGTTAAAGAAATTCTTTGAGTAATTTCTTTTTATATATGAACAAGTAATAAATTTTTAAGAAATTTATAATAATGTTCTACTTGTTCAACGTCATTCCCCGAAGTGAATGTAATGATTTTAAATAATCAATGGCATTGTTTGCTACTCAAATATTTCCAGAAGAAATTGGAAATAACCAAAAGATGAGATACCACACACAATCAAAGTGCATGAAATCTATATATCATGTGTGGAATTGAATAATAGTGGTCGCGTACCTGTAGTACGGACACACTTATAGTCAAGATAAATGTATACTTGATTATTTAATAGAATGTAAATTGTACAAACTTATTGTACATTTAGAATATTTAAATATCATTACCTAAAGAGAATGAATAGACATGAAATTCTATTTCAAAGAATATAGATTTCACATATATTGGTAATGCCAGAAGCAAATTAATATATACATATTTTATTATTTCTTGAAATCAATAGTTTCAAACTATTGTTAGTACAGGATATGTATATATATAGTTACTATATAATTCAAACTTTGCATATTCCCAAAAGTGGATATATAATTTACTAATATTTGTTAGTGATCCAATATAATCAAAGTGATAAAGAATCACAAAATGATTATTTGAAAAGCTTCCTGAAGAAGTACTCTTACATACAATTGCTACTTTGAGTAGTAAAATATCTTGGTATGTCCCTAGATGTATAACTTTTATCTAGTTATGAAAGTAATAAGAGATGACTTATTATATGTACTGGTTGTACATTTAAATATATAATATATCAAGTCATGATAATTAGACTGATGAATAGTCTATTAATAAATTAGACGACTTGTTAAAAAGATACCAGGGAACATGAATGATATATTATGGTTATATCTATTTGACCATTATAACAACATGATGAAGTTGTCATATACATTTTACATTATACACATCATTGAATTGATGATAGTGATTCCTGAAGAAATATAAAGTTTGATAAACATAATAGTGACTCCTGAAGAGTGTATATGTTTTGGAGAATAATATAATTATATTATTCGTGTATATAAAAATGAAACTTGTAATGATTATGTTGTAATGAATTTACATTACATTTTGAAAGTTTCATTGAAATACAAATTATAGTGAACCTGAAGTTCATGAATTGAATTATTTTGACATGATCAATCATATGCAATAAATTGTCAAAGAATTTGACTAAATTTTGTTGAAGAACCAAAAGATTCTTCTCATTGTTATTTATAAGGCTCAAAAGAAGAATGTGCATATATTTGCACATAGAAAATATTTAAATTATATTTTCTTAACAATCTTGAGCCATTGTTAGATTTTTATTGCATAGTTTCTTATCGATGTGATAAGATTATATAATCATGCATTTACAAAATGTGTAAATTTATGTATTTCTAATTATACACGTATGACTCATTCTTATAAATGAATTAAGTTCATAATGATTGAATTTGAAACTGAAGTTTATTGAACCTGAAGTTCAATGTCATATAGTATATATGAGTTTAAACAAATATTGATTCATTGTGATATACTGAAATCCCTACAGGTATATTAATATTATTAGATATCACAATTTTTAAAAATTCTCTCGATCAGGGGGAGAGAAGCAGTTGGGATGATGATAATTTTTGAAAAATGATCCTTGCACAAAGTATATAAGAACAATATAGTTCAAAATGATATATACCAACTGCAAATCAATATTATTCAAAGTTGAGATAGAATGAGTTGAAAACGCCTGAAGCGTAAATGAACAATGTAGAAATTATTAATAAATGTTCATTTGATTTGCCCTGAAGTTGTTAAATCTAGAGGTACTCATGGAGATACCTTAATGTTATAAAGTATTAAAATGATAACCGTGATGAAAACGGTACTCGAAAAGACTCCCAAGAGAAGTTAGACATAACACATTTGATCATAATTGAATCCCTGAAGTGATTCTATATAGGTACCTATAAATGATAAACATATTTGAAAAATATGTAATTTAAAGAGATCTCTATAAGTTATGTCAATATGGGAGGAAATTATCATTTATTGAAATTTTTGTCGGCAATAAATATTGAATGTTTGCATATGCAATAAACTAACATGAGATAGCAAGGATCATGGTATTAGATTTGTCGAGAATCATCGACATACATTTTGATTTTTGGCCAAAATATTATGACGCAATCCAGGCAAATTTACTCACATAAAGTGAAGTAAGACCTGTAGGGTGTGCAAATAAATATTTCTAATGAGAAATTTGCATATATGTATTTGTACATAATGAATTGTTGTACAAAGTTTGCATAGACATGAGATTGATTGAAGTAAGGCTTAAATATTGAGAAAATATAATCATTATTTGATTATAGCCTGGAATATATTTTATGAGGATTTATAAGCGTCACATAAATGTTGTAACAAAAGATTATTTATTTGGAGCTCCTAATATAGTGAGAATTTGAAATAAGCCTTATCTAAAAATTCTAGAAGAATTTAATACATGTCTTAAGTGATATAAATTCAAAGTCGCGCGCACTATATGACAAAGATCTTTGTATGAAATAAAGACATGTAAGTAAATTATTATTTAAAAAATACCTATGGTTGTCTATGCAATATAAATACGTAAACTATACGTTGTGATAGACTCTTGAAGAGTTTTTGATTAATTGAAGAACAAACTTTTATTTCTTTTGTATTTCGAGAAATATTAATGTATAAAGTTTGTTCATTAGTATTGAAGTCCTGAAGTACTTCATATGTATCAAGACTTATAGATATATGATCATTTGATATGGAAATTAAGATCATAAAACAAGATGGAATAAATATATGGTCTTGGAGTACCATCATTGTCACAAATGAAAATTTATAGTACCATTAATGTGTTATGTTCATATCTACTTGAAATTTTAAATTTTCGTATGAACAAAGTTGTGTACACACATGAATGATACAATTAGTTGGATAAAGACTAATGTTCCACAAACCCCTCATTTATAATTTAGAAGTCCATACATACTCTGGAAGAGTTATAGAAAATATATGATCAAAGATTATATATGGTGATATTTTAAAAGTGATAACAATAATCTTATGAGATATATTATCACCAAAAGAATTATGGATCATATGTGCATGAGGGGGAGACATATTCATGTTGCACTCTTTTTCCCTTAGTTCAGGTTTTGTCCCAATAGGTTTTCCTGGCAAGGTTTTTAACGAGGCAACTTGCAAATAGTTATGAATATGAAATATATATTGTACTCTTTTTTCCTTAGCTCAGATTTTGTCCCACTGGGTTTTTCTGGCAAGGTTTTTAACGAGGCAACTATAAATCATGTTAACATACTTGCATTTTATGAAGCAAGTAGAGAATGTGTGTGAGTGAGATCATTGACATAGCATATTCGGGAAACATATGGATTACACTCAATAAAGAAGTATCAACCCAAGCAATTCTCTATGGATAATACTGCTTGCATCGTTCAACTAAAAGGAGGTACATTGAAGGAGATAGAGTTAGAACACATTTCACGAAATTCTTCTTTATACGCTTCAAGAAAATGCATATTGGTGTTCAACATATTCAATCAAGTGTCAATCTTACAAACTTATTCACAAAGTTATTACCAACATCAACATTTGAGAAGACGACAGACAAAATCGAAATTCGTCGATTAGAAGATCTCCACAAATGCCTAAATGAGGGGGAGTTAGTTTACACTATACTCTTTTTCCTTTGATCAAGTTTTCAACAAGATTTTTAATAAGGCAGTTATTATGGACATCCAAGGGGGAGTGTTATAAATATTAATAATTATGTGGATGTCCAAATCTTTTATTTATTGTCATTAATTGTAATCAACATTCCTCTTTTCCTTAGTTTCCCTTTTTCTTAGTTTCTTAATATCTCACTCTTGTATTTGTATAAATAGGGGTTCACCCCATTGGAATAAACAACTCAGAAATTCTCATTCACTTTCTCTTTCTCTCTTCATCTTCTTCTTCTTTCTTCTCATCTACTTTATATTATTTTATATTATTTTATAACAAATGCCCATTTTTTTGTTTTTTTAAGAAAGTAATCAATCTTTATTAACTTTCAAATTGAAAAATGCTAAAGGGTATCAATGGTGTCTACCACCCTCTTATGTATCGATATCGTTATTGGTCCAATTAAGTATCGAGTCCCACATAATTTAATATAATAATTTTTAGGGAGTATCGCTAGCCAATTGCAACGTGACATGTCGAGAAGGTACTAGGCACCACTGGTACCTAATAGAAATGCTCTTTCAAATTCAGCAACCAAAATAGGAAGCAGATCAGTTGGGACATCCCCCATACTAAAGTTACGATCAGGATAAGAAATAGCAGCTTTAGCAATCGCATGAGCTACTAAATTTGCTGACTGTTTAACAAAAGAAATAATAACACCCCTTAAACTCACAAGCAAGTTTTGACACTCTTTAATTACATCACCAAAAAAGGAGATCATATGAATTGGACTACGAATTGCTTGTACTACCACCAACAATCTGTTTCTAACATTACATTCAGCTATTGCTTATCTTTTATCCAGCTGAGAGCCTCACGAACTCCAATTGCTTCGGCTAACTCCGGTCGTATCCCATTAATAACATAGTCTTTGCAAATTTAAATAATAAGTTACATATTACTCTTAAATAGATTACTACTATATCAATTTCGAGATTTTGGTCATTCAGTTGATTTTTAACGATAATATTTAACTTGCGTGTTAAAATTGTAAAGAAAAATAAATTTAAAGGAGTTTTACCACAAAATAAATGATAAGAGATTTAATATAAAAATCAAAACATAAAGGAATTTTGCAGCAAATTACTCTAAATTTAACTCCCTATTGCAAATAAATACTTAAGTTTAATTTTTAGCATTAATAATACATAATTTATATTTCTATAACTATATAAGTATCTAACATTAAGTGTCAAATCATTATTCAAAATTTAATGACTTAAAACAATTAGGGATTGTCAATTGACAATTTACTTAATACTTAATATTTAAAAAATTTAAAAGCATAATTTAAGTATTATTACTTTAAAAAATTAAATTAACATATTTAGTTGTAGCAAAAGGTTACACTTAAGTATTTATGCTCAAATTACTCTAAAAATACATTGTATATTCATGTATTTTTTTGGCAAACTTTTTTTGTTAATTTTGGGATAAATACCATTTTGGATTTTATATTTTACAAAAGTTACTCATTAGAGCTTAAATGACAAATTAGATCTTGTATTTCCTAAAATGTTACAAACAGGACTCTGAACTAATTTTTTGTCAAAATAAAATTTAATAATAATCCTATGTAAATGTATTATGACAAAATTATTTACATTTTTTTATCTATTCAATTATCTTAAAATTGATTATATTAAAAAAAAATTGTCAAAAATTAACATTAGGGTCTTATTTATTTTTTTTTTTTGAATGAGAATTTTATTACTAAGCGACACTAGGCACATCCGCTAACAACATAGCAGCAGCACCATTCGGTAACAAATCAGTCCACAATTCGGACTTACGAGTCAAACGACTCCAACTAGCTAAACTATTAGCAACTTTATTACAATCTCTATGAAAAAATAAAAAATTTAATGATTGAAAGGAACTCTTCAAGAGCTTGATTTCATGCACCAATTTTCCCCAATCCGTGTGATTTGTAGCTTCAGTGGAGAGAGCTTTGATAATTGTTTGACTGTCAGATCCCACCTGGACGTTCGACATGGACCATCTCCTAGCCAAGTTAATGCCTTGAAGGATTGCTGTAGCTTCGGCTAAGAGGACTGACATATAACCAGGGAGAAAAGATGTAGCAGCAACCACCAAAGTTCCTTTAGAATCTCTTATGACAGCACTAATACCACAACCTGGTCTACCCAAAATTAAGGAAGCATCAGTATTAATCATGTAGACACCATTGGGAGGAGGTTGCCACGCCGTGACCGGTTTGATGGTAGGAACTAGGGGTGTGTAGAAAGTCATCCAATCCAATTCCAACCGACCGATCCAATCCTAACCGATCCAATAGAATCGGATATCCAATCATAATTGGATCGGATCGGATGCAAATTTTAAAAATCCAATTGGATTGGATCGGATATTGGATGAGACATCCGATCCAATGGATAACCGATCCAATCCAATCCAATATCATCCAATGTCCATCCAATCATATTTAATATTTATAATTTTATCTATTTAATTATTTTATATATTATTTTATTATTTATTAGGTTTTAAATTATGTTTTTTCATATATATATATTTTTTAATGAAATTAGCCTAAATAGTAGTTAAAATGAATTGGATTCATCCATGGGATTCATTGGATGGATCCAATCCAATCTAATAAAAACCAGTTAAAGCATCCAATGGATGGAACCGATCCAATCCAATACATCCATTGGATCGGATCGGATCGGATCGGATGACTCAATTCAATTGGATTGGATCGGATGGAAAAATCCAATATCCAATAAATAATTGGATTGGATCGGATGGGTCCAAATTCATCATTGGATGTGATCCAATGAACACCCCTAGTAGGAACCGTGAGCAGATTCTGGTGTGTCTCCAAGTGAGTTGCAAGCAGGTCAAGAGCCCAATAAATCCAAGTTTGGTCATCTATGGATTTATTTTGGAAAACAAACGAATTCCTTCTTTGCCATACCAACTAAGATAGGCCTATGAATTTGAAAAAGTCCTCTTTTGGAAGGTGATCATGGAGCCACCAAAGAACATCATCTGCCTGAGAGTTTTGTTGGGGTATGATCTTTGTGAAACCAAGTTGCTTCCATATGTTTTTAACCTTCGGACACCGCCAAAGTGCATGGCAAATATCTTCATCCTGAAATTTGCACAAATCACAGCAAGTGTCAAGAGCCATACCTCTTTTATTAAGCTCCACTTTTGTGGGAATCCATTGATTGTAGACCCTCCATATAAAGTTCTTCATTTTTGGAGTAAGATGAGATTCCCAAATTAGTTTCCACCATGATTTGACTTTGGACAGATTTGAGCATTCGGCTATATCAGGATTTTTAAATCGGATTTTGTACCCACTAGCAACCGAGTAAATTCCATTGGGGTCATACTCCAAGTAATCCAATCCGGATTGTTAACAAGTGGAGTTATTCCAAGAACCCAAGGAATATCATCATGGTGGAACCCCTTCTAATTTCATTTTCTTTCCAACTTCCATTAGGGAACAAAAGAGTATCTATTGTTGTCTCGGGAGGGATTAGCACTTTACCGCGAAGCTTGAATGGATAACTTCTTGGGATCCAAGGATCTTTATTTATTCGAATTTGACTACCATCACCCACACACCATCTCATCCCTTGTTGTAAAAGGTCTCGGCCCCATAAAATGCTGCTCCAAATCGAAGATCCATAATGACCAAGTTTAGCTACCAAAAAGCTTTCCTTTGGGAAGTATAGAGCTTTTAGGATTTTGGAAAGTAAGTAATCCGGGTTATTGAGGATTTTCCAACCTTGTTTAGCCAAGAGAGCTTTGTTGAAATCTTCCATGTCTCGAAAACCCATTCCCCCTTGTACTTTTAGTTTGCAAAGTTTCTTCCAATTACCCTAATGTATCTTATGATTATCCTTCGTTAGACCCCACCAAAACCGGGCAATTAGACCTTCAATCTCATGGAGAATTCCTTTCGTAATTCGAAAACAACTCATGACATAGCAAGGTAAGGCTTGGATTACCGCTTTAATAAGGATTTTTTTTCCGGCTTGAGAGAATAACCCCACCTTCCAACCTTGGAGTTTTGCTTCTATTTTGTCTCTTATTTTCCCAAAGACTTGGCGTTTGTTTTTCCCACAAAGGTAGGCATACCCAAATACTTGGTATGGTTCTTAACTAATTTAACCCCCAAGTTGGAGGCTATATTAGTTGCTAGTGAATCATTAACTTTGCTTCCCACACACATCTCCGTTTTTTCAAAATTAATGCATTGGCTGGACATCTTCTCATAAGTAGCAAGAACTTTTTTCAAAGCATTACTATCCTTTATGTTTGCATCCAAGAATACTAAGCTATCATCCGCAAATAAAAGGTAGGAAAGCCGTTGAGCCAAGTTACCGAATCTTAGCCCATGAATTTTGCCCGCCCTTTCGGCTTCAAAAATCAAACAAGAGAGACCTTCAGAGCATAAAAGAAAGAGAAAGAGAGAGAGGGGGTCACCTTGTCTCAACCCACGTTCGGGAAGAATTAATCCTTTAATGGAGCCATTGATGAGGATTGAGAAGGATACAGAACGGACACAGTTCATTATCTTAGTAATCCATTGAGAGTCAAATCCCAAATGTGTCATCATAGCTTCTAAAAAGTTCCATTCTATCATAAGCTTTCGACATATCTAACTTGACCGCCATTTTTTTCCATTACGAAACCGCCCTTTCTTATTTTTATTATTTTAAAAAATTTAACAAAACGTGAAGCAACTTTTTTTAAATGATGTTTACCCTTAATTCTGAGTTTATATGAAATAATCTCTTATTGCTTTAACCTCTGTCTCGTTTTTTGACGGTCTTCTTCTCATGCCCTCACAACGCCGGTGCCGACCCTAATTGTTTCCCCTCACTCATCCAAACAACCTCCAACGCTCTCTCTCTCTCTCTCTCTCTCTCTCTCTCTCTCTCTCTCTCCTTCCAACTTCGATAAAGTTCATTGCTCCTCTCTCTCTTTCGGCCTATTTCTTCTCCTCCCGGCTTGGCGTTCTCTGCTGCCCTCAATTATCACAGGTAATGAGTTTAGCTTTTGAAATTTTGGTTTAATTGGAATTTTTATTCAATCTTGTGTTTGATTTAGCTAACTTGGAGGACAGAATGGATGCGAATATGAAGAAATTACAAGAAAGTTTAGTTGCGCTTGAGACTGAAGCAGAGCGTCTCTTTTTAGCCCGAAACCAGGTTGGTTTTCATTAATGTCAGTCAGTAATCGTTTCTCCTTGGATTTCCAAAAAAAAAACCATGGAGTTTCAAACTCAAGCATCAAATGAAAACGTTGTACTTTAGGTACGGGTTTAGGGTTTATTAAGTAAATGATCAAGTGAGAATGGCAGACATTTTTTTTTATGCTTTTGAATTAGAAAGTGGATAGGCATATTCAAAGGATCAAATCACAAGAAGGGTTTCACAATATGGAATTCTATGCAGTTGTAGTTGTGGAAATCTATTTTGGTTTTTGATTGAGGAAACTTTCTTGAAGAGCAATTTGTTTTGCTTGAACATTGTTAGTAGACTCTGTGAATTTGTTGGGGTTAATATGCAGCTGGTTGAGACTGATAAGCTAAGAAATGGAAATAGAGAAGCACTTACAGCTTTGAGGAAGAGAGCTCGAACGACAAAGACCAGTGTTCCATCCCCCTTTGAGTCAGTAATGAAGGAGATTGGCGTATCTGGATCAAGACCTTTGGTAAAGGAAGTATGCACCACCTGTGGCAGCCACGACTCCACTGAACGCACATGGATGATGTTCCCTGGAACTGATGTCTTTGCAAGGATTCCGTTTCATGCTGCTCATTCAATCATAGAGACAGGTATCTTTTAATTTATCAATACTCTCATTGTCACATCTAAAATCTGATGATGTAATTGAACTTTCTGCTTGATTTTTGTTTTAGTTTTTTGAACTGTTATTGTGGAATTCCATTGCTTTATACTTACCCTGTTATAAATTAATCAAGGAGGCTATGTCGGGTTACATAGTAGTCGAAGCTGTTACCTTGTTAAATCTGCGCTGTAAGTGACAACTTATGTATGATGTCTTGAGTCTTGAAATTGGTTTTTGATTCCAATTTGTAAGTAGTGTTTTGTTGTCAAGGACTCCGAAACAATTGAGATTAGCAGTTTGCAGTGCTCTTTGTCTAAAATGCTGAAGTTGATTCTGACAGTAACTATTGTTATAATTTGATAGTATGTGGATTACAAAATTTAGTAATTGTTACAGACATTGTTATTATATGTGCTTTGAGTAGTATGGTATATGTTGTTTATGTTATTTCATAATTTTATTGCTGTTTTGACATAAAAAAAAAAATCATGCAAAAATGCTTCTAACTTGGAGAACAACACACACACACACTCTAAATTCTACCCTTTTAATAGTGTAATAATCTCTTTAAACATACAAAAAGAGTTTCATTTTTCTAAATTGAGTTTAATCAACCCTTATATAGAGATGAATCTAGTTCAAAATGAAGATAACAATAATAAATATGTTAAAACTACCTCGTGTAACAGAAAAATCTGGCTAGTGTTCTGAGAGCTCAGCTGCTTGGACCAATCACAACAATCATCAGCTATATTTTCTTATCAATTATTAACAATTGGATCTTGTTTTGTTTGACTGCAGATCAAGAACATCTTGACTTTGAAACCAAGAAACTCCACAGCTATGTGAAGGATAAAACTCTGTTGATATCAGAAAAAGGTGCACTTGCGGACAAGATCAGTCCAGCGGTGCTCAAGTCTCTTGTAACCCTTACAGGAAATAGTAGAAAGTAAGTTACGATCTTGTTCTTGTAATATGAGTTTCATTTCCAAGCAAGGAAAAAGCGATTAACATGTAAAGTCTTCTCCTTTTTTCTTGTTTTGATGTAGTAACATGCAAAATCTTCTTACTTTCTTAAGTTTGTGTTTTTATTCAAATGCATGGCCAATTACTTTACATGTTTGGCACTCCCTATAAGTAGGAGTGTGCAGAAAGTCATCCAATCCAATTCCAACCGACCGATCCAATCTCAACCGATCCAATAAAATTGGATATCCAATCATAATTGGATCGGATTGGATGCAAATTTTGAAAATCCAATTGGATCGGATCGGATGTTGGATGAGACATCCGATCCAATAGATAACCGATCCAATCCAATCCAATATCATCCAATGTCCATCCAATCATATTTAGTATTTACAATTTTATATATTTAATTATTTTATTTAATATTTTATATATTATTTTATTATTTATGTTAGATTATTAGGTTTTAAATTATGTTTTTTCATATATATATATTTTTTAATGAAATTAGCCTAAATAGTGGTTAAAATGGATTGGATTCATCCATGGGATCCATTGGATGGATCTAATCTAATCTAATAAAAAACCAGTTAAAACATCCAATGGATGGAATCGATTCAATCTAATACATCTATTGGATCGGATCGGATCGGATGACTCAATTCAATTAGATTGGATCGGATGGAAAAATTCAATATCCAATAAATAATTGGATTGGATTGGATGGGTCCAAATTTATTGGATGTGATCCAATGAACACCCCTACCTATAAGCCTCCTCTATTGTATTGAATGATTATAATACTAGCATTGATAATTGGAAAATAATAACTCTAAAGAAAGTGTGTTTTTTTTTTTCATTAATATACAACTAATCTATAAAAAAAATACAATAACAAGAATAAATATTTTATTTTCATTAGTATTGAAGATGTGATACCTGATTTATAAAAATATGAACTCATAAGGGAAAAATATTGTATACTATAAATTTTTGTTAGGAGTATCTATATTAAGACACTTTTTACATTAGTTGTCTTGATTCAATACCCTATTTTGAAATTATTAGTATCTTTATTTTATGGAGAATTACCTCAAATAATTTTTTTTTTTTTCAAATTTACGGTTTGGGTTTCTAAAGTACTTGAAGCGCTAGTTGTAATAGGAGTTTTTATACGATTTTTTGTTGCAATTTGGATTGCAGCGCTAGTTGCAGTAGGAGATCTATGTAGAATTCCGTAAAAATGCAAAAAAATAAAAAAAAAATTTAAAGTGTAAAAAATGAAAAGTCCCTTAATTTTTTTATTATTTTATATAACGGTAATATAGCTGTGATTTGGAATAATTATGATAACTTTTAAAATTGGATTAGTTTATAAGATAGTGGCATTACATTATGTAATTATCACTTATTGTGGTATTCGTTTGAGTGATTTTTTTTATGCTATTTATATGATATGATTTGTAAGTTTGGAATTTTTACAAAAATACTAAATTTTAGATAAAAATTAATAATTTTAGAAAATTTTTACAAAAATATTATCTTTTTATAAAAGAACCGTAAAATATTTAATAAAACAATTAAAAACAATAGTGGAACAACTAAAAAAATAATAATAGAATAACAGATGAAATTTAACTCAGTATAGAGTATAAAACAATACAATATTTTTGAAAAAAAATCAACCCTATAGTAAAAAAGAAAAAAAGTTAAAATATATAGTGTAAAAATCCCAACAATTTTTGGTACACATGCGATCCAAAGCATAAATGAAGGGTTAATTCATTGTTATAACTATGTATATAAATAATAAAATTAGTCCAATTGAAATACAAGCAACATGCCATTTTGTAACTTTGTTCACACAAGAAAGTAGAAACCAGTCCCAATCCATAGAATCATGTTAGAAACAAAACAAACATCTCATATCCAAACGGAAATCTTATTAATCTTAACTATGACTTAGCCAAATCAGAATCCAAACAAATACTATGATACTATTTAGTCATATAACTATTTGCGTATAAATATAATTCCTGAGTTGGCTTACCAAAACAAAATTGATTTTACAAACAAATCATAACAATATGGCATTGGAGAAGTCTACAATAGCAAAGGACGTAGTGAAGTGAAGCTCAACTAAAGTGCACAAATGAGTTTGCGGTTTTGTGCCAAGTGCATAGTTAATGTTTTACAGAAGAACTAATTGATTTGAGATAAATTGAAAACTACCATTTTTATTAAGCATTAATTAAATATAACTCTAAAATAATTTTAATTGATACAATACATTTTTTTATACTTAAAGTACCAAATATAATCTTACATAACTTATTAAAATTAGAATTATCAACGCACATAGGGCTAAAACCTATAAAATTGAATATACCTTACAGAGTATTAATAAAGTAAAAATTAAAATAAGAAATAAAAAGTGAGTATAAGTGTAATTTCGTCAATTAATTTTGATTTTATTTGTGGTAATTGATTGGTAACAGCCCATTAGTATATCTAAACAATGTCATCGATGGTTGTGTTGCTCGAATTGCTGAAAAATTAGAAACCACGTAACCTTGCTCTAGTGTCTATTTTTGTGTCTTATGATGTTCTTTTTATTGCCTTTGAATTTTCAGGATTGGTTATAGCAAGATTGTAGTTGCAAAGGCTAAGGGCCTCATCACACCTGAACAGATTTGCTAAATATTTTGCACACATTATGATTGTATATTTCTAATACAATGAAAGAAACAAGTTCTTTGATCTTGATTGCTGGTTTGGTTGGTTTATGTTTCAAAAAAAGTGTCCTAATTGAGCCAACGAGTGGCAACACTGGTATGGATTTACCGAGCTTTCGGAGCTGAGTTGGTTCTTACTGATCCTGCAAAGGGCATGAGAGGAGCTGTTGCAAAGGCTGAACAGATATTGGCCAAGACTCCTAATGCCTATATGCTTCAGCAATTTAAAAATCCTGCCAACCCAAAGGTAATAAGATTATTACTTCATGAAATGAATAGAGTTGAAGTTTGATTTTGATAATGTGTTTTTATTGATGAAGGTACACTATGAAACTACTGGACCAGAGATTTGGAGAGGTACTGGAGAGAAAGCAGATGTTTTGGTTGCTGGGATCGGTACAGGTGATACGATAACAGGTCCAGGAAAGTTTCTTAAAGAGGAAAACCCCAACATAAAGTAGTTTTATAAAAAGCATTATAGGCTTGTTCAGTTTAATCAGTTATTTCTTCTCATTTGCTTTCTTATAAAAACCACTCGAAAGTCTTGTTCTGTCTGGTGGGAATCCTGGTTAGTGAACTAATGATTCTTTGTAATCATTACATATTCTATCAAATTATTCTCACCCAACAAGAATTCGCCATTTTTAACTTGTGATAACTTTCTCAATATTTAAGATTGAAATCGAACTTTTTCGTGAGCTTTCAATATGTTTTTGACCATTTTGTGTGAGCATTCTGCACATATAGGTCCACACAAGATCCAAGGAATGGGGGTTGGTTTTACTCCTTGTGTTCTTGAACTCAATCTTATGGATGAGATATAATTCAAGTAAGCCTCAAATATTCCATAGTTTAGATCTTCCATTTAAAGGAACTCATAACATTGGTTTGTGTCAGATATTGCTACCTAGTTCCTAAATTGCTGAATTAACCTTCATCATCTGATGCTTTCACAAAGTTCTTGTGAATTAAGCCTAAGATAATTTTAAACATATAACAATATCTGATTTTACGCAGATATCAAGCGACAAAGCGATTGACACTGCAAAAGCTCATTGCACTGAAAGAAGGTTTACTGGTATATTTATCTACTCTACAAACCAAAATAACTAATACTTATTTTTTTTAAAGAAAACCTTGAACTCAGACTTCTTTATACTACAGAAGTTAACAATCACCATATAGTTTCTTTCCCATAATAGGTTTAATTGTGGGAATTGTTATATGTTTACAGGTATGAATATCATCAGGGGGCCACAGCTGCGGCTGCAATTAACGTAGCAAAGAGACCAGAAAACGCAACGAAGCTCATTGTCGTAAGTTTGATATCTCGTGTTTATATACATAATAAAGGTATTTTAGTTGAAACTTACCTTAGGCTAATTGGAACTTATTAAATTCATAGATAAACATGTTAATGCAGGTAATTTTTGCTAGTTTTGGAGAAAAGTACCTGTCTTCGGTACTGTTTGAATCGGTGAAAAGGGAAGCTGAAAGCCTAATTGACGAGCCCTGAATAGAGTAGCGAATTTAACTGTCTCATTCACAATAAGTGAATGTTGAGTTATAATCAGAGAAAGAAAAGAAAGATGAATAAATCGAGACAGAAATAGAAGAGATGTACAATAAGAGTCCTATGATCTCACTTGTAAAACTAAAGAATAAGATTCAATTTTTTTTTTTTTGGCTGAATCTGAAAGATGATTACTTTCTTATGCATGGTGTGTATTACTCCCAATTTATGGCAATTATTTTTTTTATGCTTCATCAAATCTTAGTTGGAAACTGAATATAGATAAGAGAGGGATAGAACATCCTGCTCAGCACACAAAGATAAAGCCTAAAGGTGTCATTTTTTTTTTTTTCTTTTTTCTATTGGCAGGAATATTATAGGTTTGATAAATCAATAGGACAAAAACTTTACCCAAAAGGTTTTTCCACAGCTCTTCTCTTTCTCAAATTGGAAAGTGAATTTACAGTCAACAGCAGAAACAATAATGCTTCAAGCACCAAAAATAGTATAGAATATGCCAAACCCGATGTGACTTGCGCTACTTACAGGAGCCAAATTGTTAATCTGCCAAACCGACGCACAAGCATTGTATGCAATCATCTTCAAAATCTATTTAGGGTTTCCCCTTCTTCGGGGTTCCTGAACTGGTAGCCTCAGGTTTCCGCTTTATTCCAAGAAAATGCTCAACCTGTAAAAAAAACAAAAAAAAAAAAAGAGAAAAATTGATCAGTTTTTTTTTTTTTTTGCTGAATGCAAAATTGATCAGATTAGCGTTGATGTAAAATGTAGATATAGTAGCATTTCTTTGTCATTTGTATTAGTATATAGTAAACAATGTCAGCGCGGCGAAGAATAATCCCAACTGGGAAACTAGATAGCTAAGCTAGCTATTAGTTAAACCCTAACGCAGACCTCCGAAATAACAATAGAGTGATTCCACATATGTGTCAAGATATCCACGCAGAAAGAACAATAGAATGATTCCCCATGTGTCAACATATATCAAATTCAAATGCAATAGTTAACTGACCTTTCTATCACCGAGCATGGGCGTTAATCCTCCAGGGGGATCCTTCTCAACAGTAGCAAAACCACTTCTAGGATCACTAGTTTGTCTGAAACACAATGTCGTAAACAAAATGAGAAAATTCATCATTGTATTGCTATAAACACGCATATTATTAGTATATCTCTTAAAACGGAAAAATTGGTATCACTCTTCAACAGCCTCACAGATTCACTATCTTAAGAGTGAAAGTGATTTAAAGATTTTATTAAACTTGGGTTTAAAAAAACAAAAGAACAAAACATACCCTGGTTTGACATGACCACTGAGGACAAGATACGGAGTCTTCAACTGAGCTTGAGCTTCCCTCATCCGCTCCACAGATAAAGATGGCGTATCTGAACTCTTCATCTGCTTCAACTTCAGCTCTTCATGGAATTGCTTCATCCGCTTTTCTTGTTTCATTTTGCCAGGTCCCTTTCCATGGAACTTATGAGAGAGAATTCGAAAGGCTTCCTTGGGAGTCAACTGTCAAAATAAAGCACTAGTGAGAAAAGAGATGCTTCTTCATGATCATCAAAAATAGCAAGACAAAGAAGTATAATGTCAAAATTCAACTTATTAGTTATGCAAAAGTAATCAATCAAATTATTTAATATAAAATTGGTGGATGAATGGCTATAGAATAAGCGTCTAATATAAAGTTAAAAAAAAAATCCCTTTAATCTTGAAATGAGTGTTTGGATGGACATCATTCACTTGTACATTGTGAGTGTCCAAACACATCTGTTGATTGGCATGGACCCACCATGTAACCCTATTGAGTCCTAGCCGATGCACAACAGAGTAAACACTACAGCCTGTACCTTAAGTTGATTCTTAATCTAAAATATAAATTCGTGAGAGATCTATAACCCCCAAAGCCAAAGAATTTACATAAACATTTAAAATCATATATAACAGAGTATGTGAAAAGGTACAAAGGCTAATATGATGAAAAATGCTTACAATACGCCCAAATTCATCAGTCCTTTCAATGCGGATGTCCTTTTCTTGATAGACTTTGGGTGGGTGAGTCTCCTTTGAATGGCCCAAAGATGATGTACGAGTGTCATCCCTCTTTTGGCGAGGTGGATGCATCCCCTTCTTGGGCTCATCATCATCATCTCCAACAATGCCAACAAGTTTACTCTTCTTTTTGTCCATATTTCTGCCACCCCAATCAATGCTTTCTTTCAGCGTTCCTCTCTCTTTAAGTAGCTTCAATGCACCTGACAATCCTTTACCAACTGAAACTTCGTGAATAATTTCATCTGGAACAATCTCCTCCTTATCCTCCTTACTGGGATCTTCATCTTTTTCAGTATCATTAACTTCAGACCACCCACCAGGCTCAGTTTTCATTTCCTCATGAGAAACTTCTGGTTCCTCATCTTCTTCCATAAAAACATCTTCACCATCAGGGTTATGGGCTTCTGAAATATAAAAAACAAACACATAAGTAATTTGTTTCCATTCATCACATCACATGCAGTCTAAGTTTTCTCTAAATCTAAAATATGAGAACAAGATTTGACACCAAGACTCCCCCAATCTGTTGTTATTCCTTATAAAATAACTCAGAGAAAATGAGAATACAGTACCATGTATGTACAGTAAATCTAAAATCCAAGATTATTACTTGTGAACTATAAACAGATCCCTATTCTCAACAAATTACTTTGTATTTTTATTATAGTTAAAAATTAAACATAAATATACCTTTTTCAAGCTGAAGACCCCATACAAACTCTTCCATCTCTGTAAAGACAACCTTGTTTTCCTGAAGCTCTCCAGTGTTAGGTATTTGTTCATCAGCAGTCTGGTTGTTGGCAGTGCTGGCAGCAAGAAGTGCAAAAGCCTGAGGACCAGAGGACGTATCATCTTTCTTTTTGAGAGCTAATGCCCTTGCTCTTGCCAAAGATTTATAGAGCTCTTCATCATCATCATCTGCATAAACTGAATCTTCCTCCTCTGGTTTGGAGGGAAGAGTTTGTTCCATGCGTAATGATTTAGATGCCTCATCTGCTTTAGCTAATGCTGTCTGGTATGCAATATTCCTCCTTTCAGCCTCAGCTCTCTCCTGCTGTTGTTTAACAGACTGCCGCTTCCCATCATTACGGGAACCAATATCACCAACACCCAGCCCTGCAGAAACTGCTTCTGCTTCAAGAGCATCTAGGTCTAGCTTATCCTTTTTCCGCAAGGATTTCTTTTTCTTGGGCTTTTTAAACTGAACCATTTCTTCAGAAGTATAGTAATCTGATGTCGTTTTTCCAGGCAAGTTGAGAGTTTCGAAGCGATTGGTTGTTGAAGAACCTTGTAACCTTTTACGAAGCTATAACAAGAGGAAGGGGGGAAAATCTCGTGAGAAAACATACTTTGGCATATGAAAACACATAACAATATAAACATTAAACATTGAGAAAAGGAACAATAAGAGATATTCAGGAACAAGAAGAGAAAGTCCAAAATCATATTTAAATAAACCCAAACACTGTCATGTTTCATAAAGCATAATGATTTAACAACCAAAATGAGCAGAAAAGAGAGAACAGAATAAATTAATGAATCAAAGGAAAAGAAGAGAAAAAAAAAACCTTCAACTATAAATATCATCTATTTTGCTATTGTTAATGCTAATGAAAATTAAAAGAGAAGAAAATGATACCTCTTCAAGTCTCTTCTCTGCTTCATTAGTAATGCGTCCTCGTTCATCTAGAGTTATCCCCTGAGTAGAATTATCAATACAATACAGTACATCAGCATTCATGCATTTTGGATTTGAGAAATAAAAATATAAAGTAACAAAACAGAACAAGGATAAAAGAAACATTAGATGTGAAAGTAAACATAACGCCAGAAAAAGAAAAATAATAACCTCATCTGTTGCTGGATCGTCATATTGAGGAAGCATTTTCTTCTCTACATTTGGATCATCATTGAACCTAAACAACAAACAATTAACAACTATGAGAGCTAAAAACTTTCAAGAAATTAATTACTATTTAATAGGATACAACTTAACGACAAACAACTATGAGAGATAAAAACTTTCAAGAAATTAATTACTATTTCAGAGAACACAACCTAATGAAAGTAGTCATGGTTCTTATAAGAGTTCTATCGCACAGCAATTAACTAATGTCAGCACATTGAAGAGCTAAGCGAACAGTAAAAATATGCAGTAGTAATCTTACTTGTCAGCATATGTCCCTGGTTTCTTCTTTGCTGCTTTGTAAGCATCATCTCGCTGCTTCTGCTCTCCAAGTTCCACGTTTTCAAGCATATCGACGTCTGCCATGTTAGAAAAAAAGTTTATCTTAAATATTGAGATGACATCAAAGAGTTCAGAGTCTAGATGCCGGAAATACAGAAGATATTACAAAGTAAATTCACCTTCATTAATATCGCCATCAGCCAGAATATTCTGATCTTTCAGTGTCAAAACTACTGCACCACCTTCCATAACTTTGTCAAGCCCGTGAAGGACTTTAACTCCAGCTAAATCTGAACCAGATTTGAACTTAAGTTATTTTTTTTTAATTAAATTAGTAAAATTCTGATCATAACATATCAGGTCATTCAACTAAAATGGTCATTAAAAAAAATGAAAGATAGTTATCACCATTGCACATTGGTTCTTAAATTAATTTCCCTATTACCAAAGTGTTCAGAAAGCATAACCAGGTTTAAATTCACTGACTAATGACCCAAACAAAGACATATGAGTACTCACATTAGTAGTACTATCTGCACTTTTTTGTGCTTTCATGTAAATAAGTATCATGGATGAAACACAATGTGACTATAAATAAATAGCTCCAAATTGATTGATTAAGTACACATTGGTATACAAGATGGACTAACGAAAATTCCCTTTTGTATCTTAAAAACCTTAAATCAACTAGTCAGCACTAGGTACTTCAGGAGAAGTTTAAACTAAAAAGAAAAAATGCTTACGATGATGAGCTGTCTCCTCATCTTCACTTTCTCCTTGAACAATGTTATCCTGAAAAGAATAATAACAATACTTAAAAACATATGAAAGATGATAAATTCATTTCCATCTATACACAAAGCAAGGAAAAATAGCTATGACAAGCATTAACCTGTTCCTCAAACTTCTTTGACAGCTGCATAGCCTTCTGTTTTACTACACTCTTTTTCACTTCAAGCTTGCGGCTCTTGCTAACCCAAGCAGAAACTTCCGAACTATCTTCTGTTTTTTTCTTTGATCTTTCTTCCTTCATTCTGAGCAAATAATAAGAGGAAACACTAGTATAAGAAAAAGATAACCGCAAGTTTGTAACACAAATTACCCTCTGGTTTTCACAATCAATGACAATAAGTAAATACACAGAAACTTGCTTACTTCAAAATACGCTCCTGAAGCTCTGCTGATGTTGGATGTGCTTCACGAGCTCCATCGTCATCCATTCGTTCATCTTCAGTGTACTGTGAAGACTTCCCTTGCTTAGCATCCCTATCCTTGTTATTCTCATAACTTTGCCTAGATCTATCATCTTTTCCCCCATCCTTACTCCGATCGTAATCTCCATCTGGACTTTTTCTACTCACTCTATCTCTGGACTTGTCCTTCTCCTCATCTGCTTCCCTTTCCTTCTCTTTAATTTTTTCTTTGTCTATATCCTTGTAATTTTCTCTTCCCTTCTCCCTATCTTTATGTCTCTCTCTATCTCGTTCTCTCTCTTTTTCCTTGGCCCTGTCCCTTTCCTTATCCCTATCCTTGTTCTTCTCCTTTCCCCTCTCTTTATCCCGCGTCCGATCACTATCCTTTTCAACATCCTTATCTTTCACACGGTCTTTTCGATCTTTATCCCTTTCCCGCTCTTTTTCTCTATTCTTTTCTCGATCATGATCTTTGTCTCTAACCTTATTGTCTCTACTCCTATCTTTCTCCCGCTCACTTCTATCATCCTTCTTCCTCTCCTTACCCGAGCTTCGATCCTTTTCTGGATCTTTAGCCTCTTTCTCCCTTTCTTTCAATGAGTCATCACCACTCCTCCTCGACCTATCTCGCTCTCTACTTCTATGGTCTTTCTCTTCCCCTCGGCTACTCTTCTTCCTATCCTTTACATCATCTCGCTCCTCACGCTGTTCATGCTCAGACCATTCCATGTCCATATCTAAGTCTACGGATTCCAAAATATCAACAATTTACAGATTTTTATCAATCCAACAGATCCTTGAGTAGTTAAACTAGAAAAAGACAAAAAAAAAAAAAAAAAAAAGAAAAATGGTAACTCAATCCAATCCAATTCAACAAAACACAGCTCAAATAAAATTTATCAACTTAAATAATATTCAATTCCTGAAACAGTTAACTAAATTCATAATCTTCATAACTTAAGCAGGGTCACACATTCAAATACATAGACAGGAATAACAACAAACTTTAACAAAAATTTACTCATTTCAAGTGAAGTAGATTCAAATTTAGTATAAAAACAAGTTAAACATAATTCCCGAGCCCTATTAAGCTTCGAGAGAGAAGAACCGCGGAAAGTGTAGAATATAATTAAACAAGAAAAACGAAAACAACAAAACCTAAAAGATGCATACCTGGTAAGGAGGATGAGCGGTGAATCAAGAAAGAAAGTGGCGCAGAATTAGGGCTTGCGGAAGCAACTTTGGGGTGGCGCTCGCTCGCTCAAAAATGGGCGGAACAAGGTCAGTGTTTTCCTCAATTAAATTTTACAGGAGAGATGTAAATGACAATCAAGCACTCCTTTTTTTTCTTTTTCGAAATCAAATTGAAATTTGCAATCTTTCCTTTTATTTTTTATTTATAACATTTTTGTTTTCTAATTTTTAATCACAAAATGAAAATTTTTGGAAAACAAAAATGCATTTTGTAACCACTTTTATTTTTTAATTTTAAAAACAGAAAATAAAAGCATGTTCTGTAAAATTCATTTTTTGATTAATTTACGTCGGGTCTAAGTCCGGGGTTGGATTTAGATTCAAGTTGGGTTTAGCGCCAGGATCGTGAGGGGATTTGGGTCCGGATCATGATCGAAGTCCAAGATATTGATTAAGAAAAAAAACTGTTTAAAAAAATGTTGAAAGTGATTTTTTTTTTTATTTTTAAAATTTTGATTCTCAATTAAAAAATTAAAAAGTAAAAACAGTTTTAGAGAACGTGTTTTTGAAAAATATTTTCACTTTTTCAATTTTAAAAACAGAAAACTGATTAAAAAAACTGTTATCAAACGGCACCTAAATTAATGGTGAGTTTTGTTCAATAAACTATTTTTATTTTTTAAATTAAGGTTGTGTTTGGTAATAATTTTTTAATCAGTTTTTTATTTTTAAAATTAAAAAAATGAAAATATTATTTAAAAATATGTTCTATACCATAACAATTACATCTTTGTGTAATGGCAATAACAATTACATCATCTAATCTAATAGGCATTACATTATAATCCTATTACAACAACAAAAATGAAAAAACAAACATGGTACTAGTAGAGACTTAGGTGGCGTTTGGTTAGAGGTAATGAAATGAAATGGAATAGAAAAGAAATAATTTTCATTCCATTTCTTTGTTTGGTTGCATTTAAAAATATTAGAATATCATTCCGATGAAATGCCCTTTCTATCATTTTGGTAGAATGACTATTCTATTTTAAAATAGAAGGAAAGATCATTCCAATGCAAGATTTGAAAATTTTAATAATTTCTTTTATCAATTTTTTTTTTTATACATTTTAAATTTAATTCCATTCCATTCCTATTCTTATATTTTCATTCCTCCCAACCAACGACAAGTTCATTTAATTCAACCATACACTAAGTGTTTCTTTAACTCCATTTTTAGACTGATTAGTTAAATATTAGTAGGCTAGTTCTGGAGTGCACTTGTATCAGGCTTGAATGTATCAAGACTTATATGTTTTGCCTCTTTTTGGGGAAAATATTTATTTTATGTTTTACGGTGTTCTTTCACTAGCCACAGGGTTATCCCTTTGGCTAGTTTTTTTCCTTTATTTTTTCTTAGCATTGTTGATTTTATCGTTTTGGGGTTGCGTCTCTTGTGGTAGTTTGTCTTTAATTTATATTCATAGTTTTTCATTGTGGTGTTTTCTGGTTTGTTATGTCTTCAGGAAGTATCTCTGTATTACAAGCGGAGACTTTGACACTTTTGTTTGGACTTAATTGGGCTCTTTCTTGCGGAATCCAAATTAAAGAGGTTTTTTCCGATTCTTTGTCTCTAGTCACAACTATAAACAAAGGAAAGGTTTTTTTCAACGAGCTGGGTGTGCTATTTGAGAATGTCATAGCTATATTGTCTAAACTCCCGGGAGCAGTTTTGTCCCATGTGGCTCGGAATGCGAATTCTGCAACACATGGTTTGGCAAAACATGCTCTTCAGTTAGACAATGAGCTATCCTGGTTCGAGAAGGTGCCGCCGCCGATTGTGGATTGCTGCTTTGTTAATCATATGTGATCTGGATCACCGCGTCAAAAAACATAAAAAATAAATAAGATTAGATGACACACAAACGACAACTCAATATATCACCCAATAACAACAAATCACCACTTGGGCAACAAAAAAAAGTTATAATAATTATAATCCTAAAAAATAGTCGCATCAACATTAATCTTGATCATATTCTCCGTATATCCAGTACTCTACTTAGTTTTCATGAGTCATAAAACTCACCCACGAATCCATTTTACTGTCTTGAGCACACATTGATCAACACAATCGTTCCTTGCCGTCCAAATCACCCAACACACCATCGCCAACTTAGCACGCTGCACTTTATCCAAAACATCACAAGCACTCGAAAGCCACTCCGTAAAGCTAGACTAGACACCCACCAAATGAAGCAGTCCTAATCTATCCCAGCACCCCCTCGCCAACAAACAAGAAATCAACATTAATCATGATTTCGACCCCACTGAAGACACACCACAAGAAGATCAACATGCTTCAAGCAAAGTTGGTGGTTAGTGGTAAGCAGCCTGCTGCAGCCCGTTAGACCAGATTTTTAACTTTCAGAGGGATCTTCAACTGCCAAAGCTTCTTCTAAACCGGCACCACAGGACCGCTAACAACCTTCTAAAGCTCATCCCGTACCATACCTATATGGTATACACATATGTATAGGCAGGTACAGATTGAATCCGTCACTTTTCACCCCAGCCCATACACAAGCGCATAATTTATCATATATATATATATATATATATATATATAAATAAACATGTGTGAGAGAGAAGAGAAGACATGTCCTATGAACCATACATGGAGAAGTATAGATTAGCAAACAAAGATAATTGGGGATACAACATTCATAGACCACTTTTGTTCATTCCACTGCTTTGCATGTAAAAGGTCTCAAGAACCTAAACAAGTGTATCTTTCACACAATCAAATACCCAAAACTCTCATAACGCCTACTACATGGCAACATATGCTAAATAACAGTTCAACTAAGTTGACCAAATAAACAAAATCAGGTAAGATGCAACACTACCAACAAAATCATTCACTAGCACCAGCAGGACCCACAAGCACTCCCTGAGCAGAACCTTCCTTCCGACCACTTTCGTCCTTTGCCTCGTTGCCATCTGGCTTTTGTATCCTAATTTTGTATTTGGCCTCGAGGTCAGAGATTTCCCTTTTCTTCCTTTCCAAAGCTTCGTTCAACCTGGCAATAACCTCCTCAAGGCCCTCTTTGTTGCGCTGCACTGCAGGCAAAACCTCTTTAATGGTTCTCTCCACCAGGACACCTCCAATCATGCGATAGCACCGCCTAGATGGGTCTAGAGGCTGAATTGCATTCATCACTAGTGAGTGTTCACTTACTTCCATCTCCAGTTCAGTGATTTTTGAGTAGATTTGGTTCAGTTCAGACCTCAGAGAAGCATACATGTTGGCTACTGCTTGTTCATTTACTGGTTCTTTGTAATCTCCTTCACTGGCCATGATTTCTACAGAAAATAGAGGGCAAAAAAGAAAGACTGAAACAAGAATACTGAGGAGTAACAATTTTCTAATAGACCAAACAAATCAAATTAGTTAAACAAATATTTACTAGTTTAACATGCATTCTTGGAAGAATTAAGGAGAAGGCATGATATATCACAATTTTTTATCACATTACTACAAAGAAAAAGAAGTACATCAACATACCAAGGTTGATCAATTTTGAGATTGTGGATTCTGATAGTGACTTGGAGATAGGTAACAAGATCAATAAATTTGACACAAACATCATTTTGGGTTCATGTGTACTATATCTTATCTCAATAAACTAGTAATACTTCCAATGAGATGCTGATATATGAAATATCATGTAACCAAACTAAATGCTAAGTGATAGCATATTTGCAATTATAACAACTGTATTTGAACTCAAAGTCTCAAAACTAACTTTTGGTTTCTAATGTCGATTTTTATATACTTAAATATTGATTATTATCTCATTATTTAGAAGCAAATGATCATCTGAACTTTTCTAAGAAAGTAAGTAATAGCAATACAAATTTGATTAATTAGGATTTTTGGCCCTTGAACTTTGACATCTACCAAATCATACTCCTTGAATTTTTCAAACCGTAAAAAATTCCCCCTGATTTATAAAAATTGTTAGATTTAAAGACTTTTGTTCAATTTCATTCAATTTTTCTTATGTGGCGATTGTCTATGTATTAAATCATGTTCCCCAAACTTTGATATCTACTAAATCATGTCCCTAAACTTTAATATGTAGCAAATTGTACCCTTAAATTTTCATACATGTCAGATTTTCTTTAGTAAAATTGGACAAAAAGCTTTAAATCCAACAATCACAATAGTTCGAAGGAATTTTTAACAACCTAAAATATTCGGGAGGCATAATTTGGTAAATTTCAATGTTCTGTAGGTAAAATTCTAGCCTAAAAATTTTGTACTACGTTCTCAACTTACAAAGTGGGTGTGGGTGTATATTAAAGTTTTGGCTATAAACAAATCACGGGTCAGCAATTTTTGGCTCAATAATATTATTCCTAAAAAAAATAACTAATTAAAAGAAATCTTCATGCTATCCTGCAATGCAAGTTAGTTGATGAACTCCAAACATTTTACAAGAAATTTCTATTACAAGTAAATGAATCTGAAAATATAGAATAAAAGGCAAATAAGTAATTTTCTTTCAAATTTCAACTTTACCCATGTACATGGTATATAAATCGAACTGTAAACGAGAGAGAGAGAGAGAAGCAAGGAACCTTATCGAAGTTGGAAGTGGAGAGAAGCGGCGGCGATCTTGAGTAGCGGAAATCGTTAAAGGTAAGGTCAGGGCAGTAGCTATGGCTTTTCGTGATTATTCTTTGGTGGGTTTTTGGTAAATAGATAAGTGGTTATTCGCTCTGTAATGATATAAATAATAAAGATTAATTCAAATGATGGATTAGAAGCTGTCTACAATGATATGAGTATGAGATCATAACCTATCTCAATGAACTCAATGGAAATGCAACACTCTAAACTATAAACTGTAAACATAAATTGAAAGGGCACCACACCATAGAAGAGCGATTAAATGAAGATTATTAAAACAAAAATGGTTCCCTAAGCCTGACCTGCGTGAGAGAGAGCGTTGGAGGTGGTTCCGGTGGGTGAGGGGAAGCAATTAGGGTCGGCGCCGGTAGTGTGAGGGCCTGAGAAGAAGACCGTGACCGTGGTGGCGTCGTGGTGAGTGAGAGAGAAAGTCGATTCAGCTCACAGAGAGAGTAGATTGAAGATGGAGAGGGGTTAGGGAAAAAACTAGAGAGAGAGAGTGTTGTTTTTTTTTTTTCTTTAAATAATATAGGTGGCGTTTCGTAACACAGTTTTCTGTTTTTAAAAGTAAAAAAGTAAAAATATTTTTCAAAAACATGTTCTATAAAACTGTTTTTACTTTTCAATTTTATAATTAGAAATCAAAATTTTAAAAACAAAAAATATTACTTTCAATATTTTTTTAAATATTTTTTTTCTTAATTAATTTTTTAGATTACGACCAGACCCGGACCCAAATCCCCTCCTCACGGCCCTGGCGCTGAACCCGTCTTCTGACTTAAACCCGAATCCGACCCGGACTTAGACCCGACTTAAATAAAATCAAAAAATAAAAATAAAAATGAACTTTACAGAACACACTTTTATTTTCTGTTTTTAAAATTGAAAAACAAAAGTGGTTATAGAACGCATTTTTGTTTTTCAAAAATAAATTTTTTAAAAACAAAAATTTTACTTTCATTTTGTGATTAAAAAATTAAAAAACAAAAGTGTTACCAAACGGCACCAGTTTTTACCCCATAAACTTGTTTTAATTGATAAAGGAAAATTATTACAAATGTCGTCCTTTAATTGTACTTTTTTTAAAACTATTTTTTTTTTTATATATTACTAATGTTTTTTTTTAAGGGTAATTTAATAATAGGTTAGATCAAAGAAATATGGTTAGGCAAAAAGTAGAGCATTCTTTAGAAAGTTTATTGTTTATTCTAAGAACATGATTCATCTATGAAACGTTATCATTAACATGTAAGGGAGATAATTCTGAAAAGATAAATAATAAAACCTTAAAAATTGACAATAAAATATTTAAATATTAGAAAACAAGCACCAATCCTATTCAAATTAAAATATTAGTTCTATCAAAAAAAAATTAAAATATTAGTTTAGATTCTACTTTTTATTAAATTTTAGTAATAGTGAAAATTTCATAATTAAGAAATATAATATATCTTAGAGTGGTTTAAATAGAGATGTTTTAAGGAGAAAATAACTGCTCCAAATCTAATTATGTTTTGAAAACTATCATGTTTACTTTACTCCTATTTATATTGATTGGTTCTTTTACGAGCTTGATTCATTTTTTTTTTTTATCTATAATTATTAAAAAAAAAAACAATTTAAGAGTCCATAACAAATACACAAGTAAATTATTTTAAGAATTGATGTTGGTATTTTTAGTGTCAATTGTTTTGATTAGCTTAATTAATTAAATAAACATTCGTACATGTTATACTTAGACCTAATGCAGTTATGAGTACGATTGGGCATGAGAGACACTCGGTCTTATGAATTTTTAAGAACTGCCGGGGGTGCACTGAACACCACGCGACGTGCGGTGCTCTTCCAGCCGCTGGACCCTACCTTCGGCTGAGCCGTTTCCACATAAGATTCATGACTACAAGTCAATTCTTTTGAAATATGATCAAAGTGCAACGAACTCATACATGTCTATCCAATAGTTGGGTTGGGTTGAATGAAAACCATTTTTAGCGAGTTAAGCCAACGGGAGACTTTACAATTTTTATGATAACCTCTTTTTCATATGATGATTGATGCTTACTCTAGCATTTCTTTCATTTTATTCTTCTTTCTAAAATTTCTATTTCTTAAATCTTTCTATCATATGTTGGTCTCAAATGAAAGACCTATGGAAAAGAGAGAGGCTCCTGCAGTAACTTTATATGTGAGTAACAATATGTACACACATGAATCACACATTTATGTGGCAACTAATTTCAACTAATTATCTTTATTTTTAAGGTGGATCTCACCTATCAAAAATGATTTACCGCATATGTTTTGTACTAAGTATGCAAATACATTATATGCTCACTCAGCCTTAAATTTATCATGATTATATTCTTGCCTATCAAAAAACAAATCGAAAACAAAGGCAAAACAAGAGAAAGATTTGAGAAGCATCAAGATCAATGCATAATGCACTGTGACATTGTGTATAGTTATGTTGCACACTGTATTGCCACTATATTACAAGAGTACATTTCTCAAATTTGTGTGTCAAAACTCTATATATAGCCTGCAAATTCATAGTTGAACTCCAATAGAAACATGCTCATATATCACTTCATATTATAATATATATTTATATATATATATATAGATATTAAAAAAATTGTGCTGAATTTTGGGTTATTTGACTTTAACTTTGTAACCCTTTTAAATACAAATAAAACTACAACTTCTAAATACATGGATAACATTTGCAAAAACAGTTTCACGAGTATTATACTCATGAACAACCGACGACACCAGAGAATTTTCACGACAGTGCAAGTAGATTCATCTTAAAATACAACAGTTTTGAGCTAGTTTCCACCACCAAAGCCACGAGGACTTGGCCTTGACGATCCAGAGTCTGCAAACTGTCTCCTTGACTCTGATCTTCGCTTTCTCCTAGCAGTACCAGGAGGAGCCTAAAAACAAAACAAAACAAATCCAAAACAATGTCAACATGTCACAAAACACCAACTCAAAAAGTGTTACTTGCATTTGTTTCTGGTGTAAAAACTATGATATAATGAAATAGAGTATGAACAAGGCACCTTCTGTTCAGATTTCATTGCTTCCTCGAGATTGCTGAGTGTAGGCATCGATCCGCCTTCCATTACACCCATCAAATTTTTCATACGAACACGCATTTGGAAGAGTTGAGCAACAAGTTGGCTCACCTACCATTCATTAGCAAATATATCATGTGATTTATTTATGAAATCTAATTAACTTAATTCAATAAATTTCATTAGTTATCAAGGAGCTACTGTAGAGGTACCTGCTGTTCTGATTTTCCAGAATCCTGAGCAACTCTTTTTCTTCTCACAGGAGACTCTGCCAAAAGTTCTGGCTTTTCTCTTTCCTCTGCACATTGACATGATAATGAGAAAGGTTCCAATGGGAATAGAATACACATTAAAGAGTATTGTTAATTCACATGTCAAAATATACAAAAAACTGGTGAGAAGAAGAAGAGACCAGGGGTCATCACTTCAATCATGGATTCCATCATCTTTACATTCTTTTCTGCATCACGAATTTGTGCAGGAGTAACCTGTTTGCATGCATGTCTAAAAGTTACGACTACAGATATGAATACAACTGAAACATGGGGTGACTTTCCAATCAATATGGAAAATGTGGAGAAAAGTTTTCATACCTTCCCCATTCCAGGAATCATCCCAATAACACGACTCATGGATCCCATACGTGCAACAGCGCGTGTTTGCTTGAGGAAATCATTGAAGTCGAACTTTGCACTCATTATCTTCTTTTGCAGATCTTCAGCATCTTCTTGTTTCATCTACACACAGAACTCAATTAATAAAGTACATGAAGTGCTTTCCAATATGTGAATCTATGATCGGATTGTTATAAAACTTACGATTTCTTGTGCCTTCTCAACAAATGAGAGAACATCTCCCATTCCTAATATGCGGCCCGCCATTCGATCTGGGTAAAAAGGTTCGAGGTCTTCCATCCGCTCACCTCGCCCAACTAGCTTGATAGGCTTTCCTGATACCTGAAATCACAGAACTTAAATGTGAATTTGATACAAACTACTAAACATATGAGCAATAAACCAAGTGAACTTTGAACTTAAACACCAGACAATCTGCATAACAACACTCACAAAATAAATAAGAAAACTATGTGATGCCAAAAATGGAGCCATTATAAGTTATTCATCCAAGAAAAATAGTCCATACTCCATATACTAGGCAATGACAAAACAAACCTCTTTAACACTCAAAGCTGCTCCACCCCTGGAGTCTCCATCTAGCTTTGTCAAAATAGCTCCAGTGATCCCGATCTCTACGTTGAATGTCGTCACTAAGGCTGTAGAGAAAGTTGAAGTCCACACCTTAAGAAAATAATAAAAATAGACTAGAAGTGTCATAATAACTTGCAAGGGAAACTAAATTAAGGCTTTGTTAACAAATACTAAAAAAAAAGCTGGCTCATAAATTCATATCAAGAAATTAAAGTCTCAACACGTTTCACCCTCAGGCAAGTCAAATGAAAAATATAAATACCTGCAGCTTCTTGGCCAGTCATTGCATCCACAACAAGCAAAACTTCTGTGGGATTCAGTACTCGCTTTACATCTTTTAATTCATCCATCATAGCTTTATCGATCTGATTTCAAAAGGGCAACAAACATCATACAAGTAAAATCAATATCTGGAGTAAAATTGGCAGAAAGTGTAGAAAGCCCAACACAAAATTAGTCATTAGAAATATAAATGTATTACCTGAAGTCTCCCAGCAGTGTCTACTATCACCACATCTATGTTCTTCTTTTTGGCCTCCTCTAGACCTTGCTTAGCTATTTGTGAGGGTTTCACATCTGTTCCCGCAGTGTATACAGGAACACCCACCTGTCGCAAGCTAGATTTTAGTATAAGAATAAAATCAAAGACAAAGTTAGTTGAGAAACAAAAAATTGCTTACCTGTTTACCCAAAATTTCAAGTTGGTCAATAGCAGCAGGCCTGTAAACATCTCCAGCAACTAGCATGCACTTCTTTCCCTGCAGTTGACTCGACATTGTATTAGTAAACAAGCGAAAATAGTGTACACTTGACATGTCTATAACACACAATGGGAATCATAAAAGAGATGGTGTTTGCCGAAATGCACCTGTTTTTTAAGATAAGAAGCCAGCTTGGCACACACAGTGGTTTTTCCAACTCCTTGTAAACCAGCCAACAAAATAACAGTAGGGGGATTTTTCGCATAAACGAGTTCAGAAACCTCACCGCCCATTAGTTTCACCAGCTCATCATGCACAATCTGCAAAAATTAGTAATTCGAAACCTTTGTTGTTCATCACCAATTATAATTCAGCAGACTACATTTTCAGGAATTTATTTTCAGAGTTAACAATCTCTTCTCTTCCATAAAAATATACTGTGCTTACTGACAAGCAAATTCGGTCACATTGTATTATCTTTTGATCATCAACAACAGCGAAAATTTAAAGTCAAGAACAGAATGATACATTAAATTATCCAGAATCACACCTTGACCAATTGCTGATCTGGTTTGACACCGCGAATAAGGCCAACTCCAACAGCTTGGTCACTAACAGCTTGCACAAATCTTCTCACAACAGGAAGACTCACCTATTAGAAGAACAACATTTATTGAATATCTTATTAGAAAGTGTAAAAATTAACAAAAATTACAAGACATCAGCAACTCACATCAGCTTCCAATAACGCCCTCCTAATATCTCTCATAGGCTCCACAATATTTTCCTTAGTCAAAACCTCTGAAACCCAAGAAATCCACAAATAAGTACAATTCACAGTAAAATTCAACTTCGTTCTTACAAACAAAAAACAATAACAAACCTTCTCCTTTAAGCTTGTTCCAAGCTGATTCAAGGCCACTGGTTAATTGTCCAAACATCTCTGCTCTTATAATTCCACGCATTTCCCTTTTATGGCTAACATGTTTTGAATTCACCAAACCCCATATCTCCCTCTGAATAAAATATACACACCACACACATATATATATCACGAAAAAGAAGAAAGCAAATTTTGGGTTTTCGAGTTTAAACTGAAGAAGCCAAAATCCAAGAGTAATTCAGTTACCGTGAATAAATTCCTGGAAGAGAGCGCAGTGGAGAGGTGTGAACCAGTCCAAGCTGAGCAAAATCTAGCTGAAGAAGCCTTGGAATTGTTGCAAAGGGTTTTAGTTTTGCTGGTCGAAAGAGAAGAGAAATGGCGGGAAGCCACTGCCTGAAACTGTACGGCTTCCATGGCAAAGTGACCAAAGGTTAGCTCTGAAATTCTGAGATAAAAAAAAAATCTAATCGTTATATGCAATTCTATCCGTTTTAGTGAAAAAGGTTTAAATACGGCGCAGGTCTACCATATTACTGTGCTCCCTCATTAAACGACTCTTTAAAAACAAAACGACGATAACGATAAAGACTGAAGACGCCATAGCTTGCATGACTGTTCATGTTCAGGCCGCCATAGCCAAAAGCTTAGCTCCTCCAACCTCAACTTTATGGAACACCCAGTTGAGAGAGTTCGCCAAGCAATGTCTATTCTCCGATGCTCTCCATCTTTATCGTCGGATGCTACGTTCCGGTCAATCCCCCAACGTTTTCACATTCCCTTTCGTTCTCAAGTCTTCAGCAGCCCTTTCGTTCTCCGTCACTGGAGCCCTCCTCCATGGCCATGTTCTCAAAACTGGGTGTGAGCCCGAACCATTTGTGCAGACTTCTTTGATATCAATGTACTGTAGATTCTCTCAAGTTGAGAATGCGCGTAAAGTGTTTGATGAAAATCCTGAGTCGAGAAAGCTTACTGTTTGTTATAATGCTTTGATATCTGGGTACATTTTGAACTCAAAGTTTTTGGATGCGGTTGTGTTGTTTTGTAGGATGAGGGAGGAAGTTGTGTCAGTTAATTCAGTTACCTTGTTGGGTTTGATCCCTGGTTGTTTTTCACCTGTGGATTTAGATCTTGGGAAGAGTCTTCATTGTTGTAGTATCAAAATTGGATTGGAACTTGACTCGTCTGTTGGAAATTGTTTGCTTACAATGTATGTAAAATGTGGCTCAGTTGAGTATGCTCGAAAAGTGTTTGATGAAATGCCTGAGAAGGGTTTAATTACTTGGAATGCCATGATATCTGGGTACTCACAAAACGGATTCGCCACCCGAGTTTTGGATCTTTACAGGGAGATGAAGCTTGTTGGTGTTTCTCCTGACCCTGTGACTCTTGTTGGGGTTCTGTCTTCTTGTACTCACCTTGGTGCCCATGGTGTTGGCCGTGAGGTTGAACAACGAATTGAGCTATGTGGCTTTGGTTCCAATCCCTTTTTGATGAATTCCTTGGTTAACATGTATGCTAGATGTGGAAATTTGGTAAAAGCTCATTCAATTTTTTCTTCAATGAAAGAAAGAAGTTTAGTATCATGGACAGCAATCATAGGGGGATATGGAATGCATGGACACGGGGAGCTTGCTGTGAAACTCTTTGAAGAAATGATAAAAGCTGGAATCAAACCAGATAAAACATTGTTTGTAACCATTCTTTCTGCCTGCAGCCATTCCGGATTAACTGATAGGGGGCTAGAATATTTTGCTACAATGGAGAGAAGCTATGGCTTGCAGCCAGGTTCAGAGCATTACTCTTGCGTGGTTGATTTGTTAGGCCGAGCAGGGCGATTAAAGGAAGCCGAGGAACTCATTCGGTCAATGAAGGTAAAGCCAGATGGTGCAGTGTGGGGAGCCCTCTTGAATGCTTGTAAAATTCACAAAAACGTAAAGCTAGCAGAGTTAGCTTTTGAAAGAGTTATTGAGCTTGAACCTGCCAATATAGGTTACTATGTTTTGTTATCGAATATATATTCGGATGCAGAGAATTCAGAGGGTGTATTAAAGGTTAGAACGATGATGAGGGAGCGAAAGCTTAGAAAGGAACCAGGTTACAGCTATGTCGAATTCAAAGGAGAAGTTCATATTTTCTTGGCTGGTGACAGAACTCATCAACAAACAGATGACATATATAGAATGTTGGCTGAACTAGAAAGTTTAGTAAGAAAACTTTGTGAGTCTAATGGGATTGGTGGCAAAATGAAAAACGAACAACATTTGATCGGTGAGAATAATGTTCATAGCGAGAAACTGGCGATTGCATTCGGGCTTTTGAATACTCTTCCTGGGATGGAGATCATTGTGATAAAGAACTTGAGGGCATGTGATGACTGTCACTTGTTTTTAAAGTTGGTTAGTAAAATAGCAGACCGTGAGTTTATTGTTAGAGATGCAACTCGTTTCCACCATTTCAAAGATGGGGTTTGTTCTTGTAGAGATTACTGGTAAAAACATAAATGTTTACTTACAATACAAACTACCCATGTTTGTTTGTGATAAAAAAGAAACTACCCTTGTTTGTTATGTATGATGAAGCAATTAACTCTGTTATCATTACCCCAACCTGAAAACTATGCAATGCAAGTTTTATGTGCACATATCATTATTTTTACTCTAATTAAGATTTTTGTCCCTTGAACTTTGACATGTACCAAATCATACCCCTTGAACTTTTAAGGTCGTTAAAAATACACCGTGAATTATTGAAATTGTTGAATTTAAAAGCTTTTGTCTAATTTTATTGAATTTTACTATTTCAGTTATTGTTTATATACTAAACTATGCTTCCCGAACTTTGATATCTACCAAATCATACCCATTGAATTTTGACATGTACTAAATCATGGTCCTTGAACTTTTCATCCATGTTAGACTTTTTTATTAAAAATCGAAAAAAAATCCTTAAATCCAACAATCTTAATAGTGCAAGAAATATTTTTAACGACCTTTCAGGGAACATGATTTGGTATATGTCAAAATTGAGAAGATAAAAATTCTAATTAACCTTATTATTATTACTGGTTTAGATCCTCTAAGACCTATCTCAAATGTGGGGAAAAAAATGACACAAGAAAACAAATTAACTAAATATGCACAATTTTTATGATTGTGTTCCAATGCAAATCTTTATATAAGAATAGGTTTGAAATAATTGTATTACAAAACATGAGTAGGAACCTCGAATTATATTTGACTTGTTTTTTTTATGAGAGTTACAGTCTCAGACTCAGTTTTAGTAGTCCGGTAGTTTTCTCTGTTAGCCAGCTTAAGTTGCGCTGACTTTGAGTTCACAACTCACACTCCAATGTCCATAAATTACAAGAAAAAGTAGTCAAAATCCATTTTGAAGCTAGAAATGAAAAGTACAGCTTATAAAAGAAAATGGGTTGGGACTAGTAGGGTACTAGACTGTCAAGATCCGTTGACGGGCATGCCAATCAACCACATCTTTGTATGCCAAGTTGCCTCCAAAGATGTCCAAAGCACTTCCCACTGTGACATCCACACGCCCCTTTCCTGCCACTCTAATCACCTCCAAATCGGCCATGACTGTCACACCACCAGCATAAGTGACCGGAATCTAGCACCACAAAACCACAGCAAGATTGATTTTCAATTTAAAAGTGTACATGTTTTATTCAATAAGAGGATGTGAGCAATTGCGTTTTCCATTACTGTGTAGAAGTCTTTTCATCAATGACAGATAAAAGCAGCAAAACAGTGGTTCACAAGCTGAATAAGAGGTTTTCAACTCATAAAAATTGGCAGATAAAACCACATTTTTAGTTTGAATTGACTAAATCTACATGAAGATTGTTATCAGCAAAATCTAGTAGTTAGATTTGAAACCATAGGTTACTAACCGGAGAGTGCTTTCCAAGCAATGCTACAAGCTCTTCATCAATGCCCAACCTGCAAGAGAGATATTAGAGAAGCTCAAAGATAGTTGTTGATTGAAGGGGGGAAAAAGACGTTTTTCTTTCTACTACTATTCATTTTAACTCTCAGTTAAAGGATCATCACAGACGAGTACATTTGAAGCTTCTCATAGCTTTGCCTCATTGTAGTTGCTAACTCTAAAAATACGCTATCTTGGGCTTTCAACTTTTCTATAATTTATTATTAAATAACAGTCATTGCTGGACACAAAGAAGTATACACTCAAAAGAAATAGTAATACATGATAAGTACCACATTTCTTGATAAAGAATAACTAATTTGAATCAGTAAATATTTTGATCCAGCAATAGCAATGACCTTATTTGTCATGTATCTAGGCAGATGATAACTGTACGGATATGGAGTGATAATACAATCGAATATATTTATGGGAAAGATGGACAAATCTGTTATTATGTACTTAATTTATCATATCCAGACTTTAGGTATTAAGGACTAACCCGAGTTGAGGTATAATGGTGTTTATATTAACTTACTTTTTCCCTTCAACATCAACACCATGGACCAGAAATTCATCTGCATAGTTGGCAAGAAAATCCAATACTTCCTCATCCAAATACACGTCACTGAACTTCTGCCATCTGTCAGTGACAATTGCATATTTACCTTCCTGTCAATCACAACAAACAGACATGGGACAAAGGAAGAGTAGTTAGCTGATATAATTTTCTCAACATTGGCTTTCATGCATTTGAGATATCATTAAACTCAGGATACTATAATTCTTTTAGAAAGATGTTCAAATACTACAGTGGTTCAGCGACTTTTCTTAGCTACAAACGAGTAGAAAAGAGAAGATCTTAATATATATGACTCCTGAAATAAGGGTATAAATCCTTTGGACTAGATCCTATACCTTCTTTCTGCAGCTAAGGTCCAATATAAGTCTTTCTTTTCCAACAACACGAACAAGATCCTTAAGCCTCTCAAGGTCCATTTTCCCATTGTTGAATACGTACTACAATAAAACAAAGATCAAAAGATTAAAAGATATTGAAAAGAAAAAAAAGTCCAAACTAGGGACAGTTTTCCATAATCAGATCATATGTCCTACATCACATTGCTAATTCAGGGTTATGCAAAGTATGAACTGCTATGATGATAGTTGATCATTTAATGAATTTTGTTTCATACCGAAGTGACAATCACATGGCTAGCGCCTTCCACTATGTAACTCAAAGCATTGTCAGAATTAATCCCACCTCCAACTTGCAGACCGCCTAGACATTTCCAGTCCTCGCAGTAAGTTCAGCAGAGGAAAAATCTGTAAGCTATTAAAATTATTATCGACTTACAGCAAGCGAGTAAACTAGAGGACTTGAAATCTCAGTGTGTGCAATGAGAAAGCAAATATCATGGCTTGACAGAAGTAATTGATTGTAGCCCGTTATTAGTAATTTCAAGCTTTATTGGCAAGAAATAATTATATATACTATGATACTGAAAAACGGTTCCTGTTCGAGAAATTCATTATGAAAAGGAGTCTTATATTCTGAGTCCAATATTATACTAATATCAAGTAATATTTAGCAAATTTCAATCACAAAGTAGGGAAGAAAAATAAAAGATCAACATGAAGACTTCATACCAAAGGACTATGCTATTCAGCACATGTGGCTTACCAGGATAGGCATGTAATGCTTCTATAGCTGCAGCTTTGCTCAAAGGATCTGCTCCGAGCATGATGACATGCCCACCTGTAAGTCCATCTTCTTTGTACAAATTTGCATACTCAGCAGCTGACTTATCAGATTCAAAATTAGTTACAAGGCTCGATCCATCTTCTTTGGAATCACTAAGGGTTGAACCCACAATCTGTTTCACTCTTCCCTGGAAAAATATAATATAAAAAGAACAACAAATATGATACTTTTAATTCCAATCCAAACAAAGAAAAAGAAAATTTAAAAACCCAAACTTTGTATGATTTTTCCATCATTAAACTTAATTCAGCTACTACAAAAAATCATAAAGATAGTTTCTTTTCCTGAAATATATGAAATGGGAAAAGCCTTAGATCCTAAGGGGAAGTAAAGATACCTTATGAATATCAATGCAAGGTCGAAAAGAAACCGCACAGGAGATGGAGAACCGCTTAAATACTAAACCAAAACAAATTTCCAAAGCGAATTCAATAAAAATGGAGTTGTGAAAGCCAAAGTGAAGTTAGTACAAAAAAGAAAACGAAAAGAAAAACTCACTGGTAGCCGGAGAAGACGAAGCTATGGTGAAATTGGGGTTGTTTAGGCGACAAAAGGAAGAGGGTCGAGCTCCACCGAAGGAGCTCAAGTGGCAGGGCGAGGGTACATCGAGGCTATGGAGTGTCATTGCGGTCTCCGTTATCACAGGGGCGTATAGCTTCGTGGTCTGATGGATTAGAAGCTTTCTACAATAAGATCATACTGTACACTACAGGTTCACAAAAGCATTTACCCATTATTCTTTCTAATCTCAATGAACTCAATAGAAATGCAACACCATAAACTATAAACTGTAAACATAAATTGAAAGAGCGCCACAAAACAGAATAAATGTAAGTTAAGAAAGATAAGTAGATAGAAATGGTTGACCTGTGAGAGAGAGAGAGAGAGAGAGAGAGAGAGAGAGAGAGAGAGAGAGAGAGAGAGAGAGAGAGAGAGAGAGAGAGCATTGGAGGAGCATTGGAGGTGGTTGGGTAAGTGAGAGTCGTGCGTGAGGGGAAGCAATTAGGGTAAGGCGCCGGCGGTGTGAGGGCCTGAGAAGAAGAAGACCACGTTAAAAAAAAAAGGCAATTAGTAATTTTTCCCGCCGAACTTTGACATGATTATTAAATTTAAGGACTTTTATCTAAGTTTAGTAAAAAAATTCTAACAAGGATGAAAGTTCAAGGTACATGATTTAGTACATGTCAAAGTTTGAGGGACATGATTTGGTAGATATCAAAGTTTGGGGAGTATAATTTAGTACATAAACAATAATTGAAATAGTAAAATTGAATGAAATTAGACAAAAGTCCTTAAATTTAACAATCTCCATAGTTCGGGGGGATTTCTAACGGCCAAAAAAGTTCAGGGGGCACGATTTAGTACATGTCAAAGTTCGGGGGGAAAGATTATTAATTAGTAAAAAAAAAATGTAGTCTATTTTAGTAGTTTTTATTTTACCTTTATATTAGTTTTGAACATATGATAGGTATTTAAGAGAACATAAATGTTGCATGCTCTATCTAATTATCAAGTCTCATATAGTTTAATATAATAGCTTTTAGGAATATCACAAGTCAATCGCAACGCGACATGTTGAGGAGATGCTAGGCACTACTGGTGCCTAATAGCAATGCTCTTAAGAGAATGGCTAAAAGGCACGCGGTGCCTAACACCTTCATATGTGTCAATATTGTTATTGGTTTAATTAAATATCATGTTCTATATAGTTTAATATAATAACTTTTAAAGAGTATCGTTAGCCAATCGCAAGACAACATGTCTAGAGGTACTACGCACTATTAGTGCCCAATAGCATTACTCGAGTATTTAAGTATTGTCTACCCTTATAGCACGTTTACTAAATTGCAATCAAAATGGGAATAACAGAATGGCTAAAATGAAAGAGAATAAAGTATTAAACAAACGAAATCAATATTTTATTATGTTGTTTACTAAATTAATTGGAAAAAAAATCAGAATCGTTTTATTTTATTTACATAATTAAGAAAAGTAATTAGAATGGTTTAGATGCATTAAATTACCCTTCACAAAAAATATTTATTTTTTTATTTCTTTATTTTAAAATTAACTTATAAAAATAAAAAAAAAACTAAATTCATAAATAATTAGAGAGTATATATGTTAAAAAATTAAAAAAAATATTTTTTTACCCGTAATGTCAATACTTGACAAATTGGGAAGAGAATTTCTCCCTTACTTTTCTCCTTAATTTAGGTAGGACCCACTAAATTTTTCCATTACTAAGTGAAAGTACACAATTTAATAGAAAATACTCCCTTAAAGCTCATTCCCTTTCTAACAAAGTAATTATGCAATTAATGTTTGCTTTGTGGCTGTTAGTAAAAGTTTTATTTTTAACTCTTTAAGTCTGCTTCTTTTTTTTCCTTGTATTTCTCCCAATAACTACTCTCGCCTTCTTCCTTGTAATTTGGTTTCTTTCTCTGTTCTTTTTCTGCCTCGATGATTGATTTCGTTTTCTTCCTTTAGCCATGATTTTTTTCCTACCTGACATCTAGAATGCTCTCACTGATAGAGAAAGGAAAATTGTTAACATATCTAATGTCCCCATTCCTCCTCCACATTCTTCATCTCATTGCTTGCTTTGCAAGATACACTCTAAAAGGGGTTAAAATCCTAAACAATTAAAGAATTTCATTTTTAAACAATTAGAAGGTAGATTTGCAATTGATATCTTTCCATATGAGTTTGAATCTTATACGATCACTTTTAGTTGTGAAGGTGATTGAGGAGAGTTTTATCCAAAGAACTATAGAAATTTCATAATCAACATGTGTTTTATGCCTACCTAGTTTTGTAATTTGCATAATGCTTCTATGGAATTTATGACTACCACTCTATTTTGGATCCAAGTTCTTCGTTTGCCCTTTTTAGTAAATCTGGGACTTTTGCCTGAGTGATTAGAGACTTGATTAGTAGTTTTATTGAAGTTCATGAGGAATTTTAAATGAAAGATGGAATCCTTTTTTGAGAATACAGATGGGTATTTATGTCTACAAGCTACTCATCCGGGGTCAAATGGTTACTTTTTTGTAGATGGTTGATGAACTATGGCTTGATTATTGCTATGAGCGACTCTTAGACTTTTGTTATGAATGTGGAATAATTGGCCATGTTTTTAATAATTGTCCAATATTCTTAGAAAAGTTGGATGAAGGAATAGATCTGAATCTTCCTTATGGTCCTTGGTTGGAGGGTGTTGCACTTTCAAAGTTCGGATATGACCATTATAGGCAGGATTTTTCTAAGGCGAGGCCTCGAACTTTCGTTACGCGATTGGCTCGTAACACAATTACTCTGATCATTCTTCATACTAGACAACCACCTATTCTTCCTCTCTTGGTCACTAATCATGAAAAGGGGAAAGCCATTGCAGATTCAACCACTAGTGTGGATAATTGCAGCATATCTTGACCCCAATAGAATAATTGCCATTCCATCTTGGTTTCTAAACCAAAAAATCATGTGCGTCTTAAACTTACTGTCATATTCTCTTTAAATATTGTTATTTATATTTCTACATGGGGTGATGTGACATCTATTTGGGTGACACGTGACAAATTTCATGACCTGGATGAAATATTCTACTCTTGGTGAACTGTGCAGAGAGATCTAACACTCAAAGTAAGAAGGAGCTGAACACCCGACTAGCTCCATCATGAAGGCAGCTCGCATTAGTTGACCAGAGGGTGCGAGTTGAACATTTTAAGAGGAGATATCTTGCATATCTCCGTGGCTGAAAGACACGAGAAGATCCATATTCTCATGGGATATGTACGCAATATCAAATAAGAAAGGCAACCTGCCTAGTTCCTCATTTTTCTCATTGGAATTATAGAAAGTAATAGTTTTCTCGCTTTATTTCTACTAATTTCGGGAAACTAATTGATGTAATTAATTTCTATAAATAGTGGAATCATCTCACTATTCAGGGACATAAAATTCTTTCAGAGAAAACACACGAGAAAAAGTTAAATTCAAGAGTGAACTACTCAGGGATCATTGTAAGAGCTTTCGAGGGAGATCAAGTTTCTTGCTTCTCTACTCTTCAGTCAATAAAACTAAAGCGGAGTGGGCTATTACCATCATCAAGGGGATGAACTTCTATAAATTTGGTATTTTCTTTACTTTACATTATTCATATTTGTTATTTTAATTATTCTTAAATCGCTTTAATTTGACTTATTGTCGTTGGTACTTTCATTTAGAGCAAAAAAATACAAGTCTTTGTTTTAAGTCTTTTTTCAAAACACAAGATGGTTGTACAAACACGGAGGGGAAATTAGATTGACACTACTAACCCAATGACTACAGATCCTAATGTCTAGATACCTACAAATCCCAGAGATCCAGTAAAGACAGATCTCGATCCGACTAATTCTCAGCCACTAACAGGCCAATAGACAGTAGGGTAAGGAGTAACCACCCCTCTAGTTGGGTTCACTCTAGGTGTGCAAGAAACTGGAATCACTAGTACTCAGACCGAGTAGATTGCCCCCAATAATGGAATTCCATCTACTACAAATACATAAAGGCCAATCGATGATGACACCGAACTACAGAATTTGCGAGCTACATTAAGGCAAATGCAAGGCCACAATAACAATCTTCATTGCGATCAAAAAGATACTTTAGCAGCTATAAATATTGCCTATTATGAGTAAAGACGCTAGTTTGAATAGTGGAGGGATCGAGAGATGGTAAATATGAGAGCCAAACAAGCAACAATCGATAATCATTCTAGGCAGGCCACTGTACTGATCAAGAGATCCTATCAAGTTACCGGGCAACAGTCAGGGGTAGATACTTACATTCCTACTGAGCTACAGTACGAGCTAGAAGAGCATCTAGCTGGACACACTCATAAAACCCAAGTTAATGAGTTTTCCAATCCACTGTCACAGGGTCAGTCAGTGGGCCACATGGTAGACGAGCAAGTCTTGCCAACTCATTACTTGGGAGGAAATAATTAGGATATTGTCTGTCCTTAGACAAATGTATTGAACTAACCCATAATTCACAATAGGCAGACAAGAAGGCCTCCAAGTGAATCAGTCTTTGACCAATGGGTACTGTTCATGACCTCAGTAATGATTTAAATCGCAGAAGAGGATTAGACGGGCACGACATCCCTCCTATTGTTCAGCCAAATAATACGGATAATTATGTACCAGACCATTTTCTAAGAGGTCCACATGTGACACAAGTCGGTCAACAAGAAGGTTAAGTTAATCCATTGGTGCAAGCCCAAATAGATCAACTTAAGAGTCTTATTTAATGCCTAACCGACCCAAAACACATAGATCTAGAACTTGACCTGACCAGAGGATCACTGTTCTCACCAAAAATCAATGCTCTCGGCCTACAACCCAAGTTCAAAATGCCAACGTGGAAAATATATACGGGCAAAGAGGATCCTTTATGTCACATTAAATATTTTAAAATGCAAATGGACTTACAAGTGGTGAGAGGTGACATACGGTGTAGAGTTTTCTCAGCTACCTTGGCGGAGGTCGCCTATCAGTGTACCTACAAGCTGGCTTCATAGAAATTTTCTTCATGGAACTCCTTCATGGCAGAATTTCACGCGCAATTCTCCTCCTCTAGGCAACTCCCATCTCACTTAAAAGACTTGGTCGAAGTGAAACAAATACTAGGACAACTCTCAAGAGCTTACATCAGTAGATTCATGAATGAAGCTACAAAAAGTGAAGGGATTAACCGAGGAAGGGAGGCTGGCCGCAATCCTAGGAGGTATTGAACCTCTAGGACAATTATAGAAAGACATAAAAAGACTTATTGTAGGGTCAATGATGGAATTCTTGGATCGAGCATACGAATTTATAAAGCTCAAAGAAACAGTTTACTGTAGGGTCAATGCAGACTTACCCTATTTATTTCAGTTCAAATTATATTCATGTTAAATGGTAATTCAAAATTTAATTTATTTCTAAAAATCCCTCCAAAAGTGAAGAATACTCTATGGCGTGCGGGTAAGAACTGCCTTCCTACTCTTTGTATGTTGCAAACAAAGAGAGTTAATGTTAACTCTCTCTGCCCGATTTGTAGAGAGGAAGAAGAGACTATATTACATGCCTTGGTCACTTGCTCACACATAAAACCGGTTTGGGATCGAGTTGGGATTGGTACAAATATCACCCCCGATATCACTCTTTTTCTTGACTGGTGCATTCGGGTTTTTGCGAGTGTAGATTCAAGTAAAAGATGTCTAATTGCAACTCTTTGTTGGGCGATTTGGAGTACACGAAATGATTTTGTTTGGCAAAAAAAGGTGGTAAATGCTGACGGAATTGTAGTGTTAGCTAGAGGTTATCTTGATCAATGGACAAATGCTCAAAGCACTCTCATTGAGTCATCATGGTCTGGTTTTCAGACGGGTGATGGGGTTGAGCAATGGTCCGCTCCAAGCGAAAATAGTATCAAGATCAATGTTGACGCTGCTCTTTTTGAAGATGGAACCAGCCACGGGATCGGTATGGTAGCTCGCGACCATCACGGTTTCCTAATCGAAGGCGGCCCGAACACTTCCAAGTGCTACTCCGGGAAATCGGCCGAAGCAATCGGGGGTCGAGAAGCCTTGAGTTGGATTAAGCGAGAAAAGCGCGTGAAGCTAGCATTGAAACAGATTGTCTCATGGTGGTTCAAGCAATTCGAAGTTCAACTAAAATGTTATCTTTGTTTGGACAAATCATTGATGAGTGTAAACGACTCTCCTCGGAATTAAAGCATGTTTCTATTTTCTTTGTTAAACGATCAGCTAATGTGGTAGCTCACAACTTTGCACGAGCTTCTATATTATTTCCTGGTTGTCTTTTTGGTATGGAGTCTGTTCCTACCGATTTGTTACATTGTCTTGTAACTGAGATTGTTGGTTAATAAAATTATTATTTTCCTTTCAAAAAAAAAAAATTTAATTTATTTCATTTTACATGTATTTTGAATTTTTAAAGGCTTGTTTTTAGCAAGTGGCGTTTAAGTGTTTTTCTTTCACATTTTATAATCTTATCTCTTGTAGTATTCAATATTATTATTTGAATGTTGTTTGGTATCAATTTTTTAATATTATCAATATTATTATTTGAATGTTGCTTAATTAAAATTACATAAAAAGTATGAATGTTGTCCACATCTTATGGAGGTGTTTTTGTAAATAAAGTGTCAATTTATATTTTCTAAGTAATTATTTCATATATTTTTTTCTTTTTAAAAAATTGTACTAAAAATACGCTATATCATATATTTTAAATTTCTTTCTTATTTTAAAGTTTTTTTAAATATATTATTCATGTTCTACATTTATAAAATATTAATTGCTCTAAACATATTTTATTAATTATTTTAGATTTCAATAATTATTTTTGTATGGGAATATATGTATATATTAATATTATATGTTTGAAATAAATAAAATATACAAACAGTTGATGATTAGTCAATTAATCAGGGCAAATGCCCAAAGGGTGGCGGGGGGGCTACTCTCTGAGAGAATGGTCTTCAACTATCCTCTCTTCCTAGAGTTTGGTCTTTTACCTTCCTCTAAGCCTAGCAACTCCTTTTTTCTTTAGTTTTTCCTGTCTGTTTCCTTTCGGTTTTCATCATTGTGTGTTTTTTTTCTGGTGTGTTTTAAATCCTCTAGTGTTCTTAAGTTCCTATCTTTTCCTTGTCATGGGTTTCGATTTTTCTTTCTTGGGTTTTTCCTAGCCGTTTTGCCTTTTTGTCTCTTCTGTTGTGTGTTTGTTGAGAGTAGGGTGTGTGGTTCCTTCTGTCTTTATGTCCTCGGTGTTGGTTTTGTGGGGTAGGGGGATCTGGTTTGGTGAGGGTTGGTGGAGAGTTGTTTGATTGACTGTGCGGTTTTTTTTTTCTCTTGTCCTTTGTGGTTCTCATTTATGGAGCTAGTTAATGCTCTTTGTCCCCTTAATAAAGGAAAAAGTTTCTTTTGTCTTGAAGCTTCTGCCACCCTTTCTCCTAGCTCTTCATCTCTCAAGGCTCTCTCTTCTCTTTGTTTGTATGGCAAAGTGGTGGCACCCATGGTGGTTGATGCTAAGGCCTTAACTGAGGTTGTGACCAGTCGATGGCTTAAGAAGGTGACTGTTTTTTCTCTTGCTGAAGAGTCTTCTATGTTTAACTGTTTTAAACTTGGTTTTGAAAGCGAAGAAGACAGTGAATGGGCTTTGGAGCAGGGGCCATGGTCTTTTAAAGGCCACACCTTTGCTCTTAGAAAGTGGATGCCTAGTGTTGAAGGACCAAGTCTAGTGGAGTATTTAAGATTATGGGTACAGATTCATAATCTTCCTCAAGAATATTTCTCTGTGGCTAATGGAACGCTTCTTGGCGCTACCATTGGTAAAGTCTGCTTGGTGGAGTTCGAAGAAGATAATCCGGCGTCTTGGAACCTATTTCTCAGGGTCCAAGTTGACTTCAATATTGAAAATCCTCTGGTGTCGGGATGCTTTTTCGACTTGGCTTCTGGAGTAAAAAGGTGGATTCAATTCAAATATGAGAAGATTGGTATCTTCTGTTATTTCTGTGGCCGGTTGGGCCACCAAAGGAAGGGTTGTTCTCTGTCAACTCCGGTCACCGTGGCTAATCTTGATGATATTCCTTTTCCCATGTATGGCCCGTGGTTGTCGACCGCGTCAAGATATCACGATGTTTTCTCTAGTGCGGTGTTGAAGCCTTCGGTGGGTGTGGACTCGGTTTCTCCGGTGGTGGCTCTTGAAAGTGCTGGGCCGTCGTCTTTACCCCGGCCGGATGGAGCTAGGCTCGAGAAGGTTGGCTCGAGGCGCGAAGTGACTGTAACTAGTCGGGGTCTCCCTGGGAATGGTCCAGTGATCCAGAGAAAAAAATGGACCCCCAAGAAAGTGACAGCGGAGAGAGAGTTTGTACGAGGTATTTCTGGTTTTGGAAAAAAGATGAATAGGAATTTGAATTTTGGAAAAAGGCCTCCTGAAACTTTTCCTAGGATTGAGCCTTTGACTATGGGAGATAATGTGAGTAACCCGTTGGGTATTTCAATTCCTAATAAGGAGGATGTCTCCTTGAAAAGTGTGCCACCTTTTGCTATAAAGGAGAATTTGTCTTTTGTTTAGGGACATGGGCCTTTTAAAAGAATGGGAAAAAAAGTCTCTATGCAATTTGAAAAAAGAGCTGTTGGTGGGCCTCAGTTAGTGGGCCGTGAGGTTGAAGCTATTCAGGTTATGCTTCTTGATGGGCCGTCTGGGCTGCCTGGGCCGAAGCACATTTGTGTGCAAAAAGAGAAGAAGGGAAGTGATATGGGGTGTGGGCCGGATGGGAAAGTAAATGGTGGGCCTGGTTGTTTGAACTCCAAGGAAGTGGGGCCTGGTGGATCTTTAATTGATTCAAATAATCCAAAAGCTTTTTTTGAAGGGGTCTTTGAGGAAGGGGGCTGCGCTATTCCTAGGCCTATTACGGAAGTTGGGGTTGATGGTGGGCCGCCTCACTTGAGTGTTGGCCATGAGAGTGGTGGGATTAATGTTGTTGCACAGCAAGACTCTTGTATTGGAAGCTTGGCCGTACCCTCTTGTGATGAAGGTCAAGCTTTGTCTAAATTCTTTAAAGCTCAAGAGGAGTTACTTTATGACTTGAAACACTTTGGAAAGCTAGATTTATATGAGATAAAGAGTTTGGGAGGTGACATTGGTGTGTTGACCACTTCGGAAACAAATGAAAGAACAACTCCCTTTAAGAAAAGGAAATTTGAAGGCTCGGCTTCTTTATGTACTAGACCTCACAAGACTATTAGAACTCATCCTGATGTGGTTCGAGATTTTCCATGGGACACTAAAGAGAAGGACCGGGAATCTAAGGTGATTTATGAAGATCCATCAGAAGAAGCGTCTGACTCTATGAGCTGTAATGAAGGAATTATGAAGAACCCGCTGATTGGTTCCTTTGTCATTGAAGACTCTGGCTCCAGCTTATCGGTGTACTCGCAAAACCCTGTGGAGGAGAATGTCAAATCTCCTCCACAGGCGCCATGAGAAGACTCGCCTGGAACTGTAAGGGGTTAGGGCAAACCTCTACAGTTCGTGAACTGAAGTCCCTGATCAAAGCGCGCTCTCCGGACTTTGTTTTTCTGACCGAGCTTAAAGTGGATGCGACTTCTCTGGTACGTATACTTAGATCCCTCCACTTTTATTTTAACATCAATGTACCATCTATTGGTATTGCTGGAGGTATTATTTTGGCTTGGAAAGTTGGCTTTAGTTTTGAATGTATTTCTTGTTCTCGAAATCATATTTCTGGAATTGTTTATTCGGATCCCCCTTCCAATCCGTGGCTTCTCTCTTGTGTTTATGGCCCCCCTTACCTCAACGCTAAGAAAAAGTTTTGGGCGGAGTTAATGGCCCTTGGAGATAGGTTTGGGGGTCCTTGGCTAATTATAGGAGATACCAATTTTGTTCTCAGCAACTCAGAAAGAGAAGGTTCTTCAGGAAGGGACCCTTTTATCCCTTTCATCTCTAATCTTGTTGATTCCAGAGGATTAATCAATCTGTGTATACAAGGCGACAAGATGACTTGGGATAACCACAGGTCAGGGGGCAGTCATGTGAAATCTACTCTTGATAAAGGGATTGTTAATGGAACGTGGATCCAAATATTCCCTAAAGCTGTTATTTGCTCTTCCCAGACGAGCAACTCCGACCATAGACCTCTCTTCCTGGATACTAGTGGTCCTCCCCCTAGCTTCAAGAGATTTTTCAAGTTTGAGGAAGGATGGACGAGGGATGATAGAAGCAAATTTGTAGTTACCAATGCTTGGCGCTCGGTAGCTCATTCTTGGGCTCCAGCCTGAATTTTTAAAAAGGTGGGTGCTACTAGGATTGCGCTTCTGAGTTGGAACAGAACGCAGTATGGTAGGATTGATTGGGTTATTAAAGACCTTGAAAAGCAACTGGATAGTATTCAGCGACTCCCAGCCGGAACCAGGGAGTGGAGGAAGGAATGTGAAATTCGGAAATCGCTGAATGAAATGTTGGCCCGGAAAGAGCTTTACTGGAAGCAGCGAGCTAGGATTTCTTGGCTCAAGGAAGGCGATCGATGCTCAAAATTCTTTTTCCTTACGGCAACAATTCGAGGAAGGAGAAATGCCATTGAGAGTATTTTGAACAAGAACAATGTCTGGATCACGGATAGAGATGCTATTGGCCGTGAATTTACCGACTTTTTCAAGAGTATCTTTGAGGGATCAGACATTGACCAGAGCCTGGATTGCAGGGGTTTGTTTCAGGGGAGGATGTCCCTTCAGGACCAGGAGGGGACTATTCTCTGCCCCTCTCAGGATGAAATAGAGAGTACCTTGTTTGCTATGAACAGTCATAAGGCTCCAGGACCGGATGGAATGTCAGTACTCTTTTTCAAACATTATTGGGAGACTGTGGGGGATGATTTTTGTGAGGCAGTTTCTGATTTTTTCAGGAAGGGTCACATGCATAAAGGAATAAATACTACGAATGTAGTTCTTATCCCTAAGGTCCAGAATCCGAAGAGACCTAGTCAATTTAGACCTATTTCTCTTTGCAACGTTCTTTATAAGGTCATATCCAAAATAATTACAAATAGAATCAAACCAATCTTGCCTTCTATAATATGCCCTACTCAAGTGGCTTCGTTCCGGGAAGAAATATTAAAGATAATAATGTAATAGTTCAGGAGATCATCCACTCGTTCAAACGGAAGAAAGGTAGGGAGGGATTTTTTGCAATCAAAATTGATCTTGTTAAAGCTTATGACAGACTTAGTTGGAGGTTCATTGACCACGTTTTGGATTGTGTTGGCTTCCCTCCGAAGCTGCGCTCTTGGATTTCGCAATGTATTTCCACCACAACACTCAACGTTTGCTTGAATGGGGGCCAGGTTGGAAAGATTACGCTGTCGTGTGGGCTGCGCCAGGGTGATCCCCTCTCCCCTTACCTATTTATTTGCGCTGCAGAAGTTGTCTCGAGACTCTTGGAAGAAACTTTGGGTCAAGGCCATATCCATGGTATAAAACTCTGTAGGGGTGGGCCGACTATTACCCATCTTCTCTTTGCAGATGATCTCATCCTGGTGGGTAGGGCCAATCTAACTGAAGCTACTTGTGTTTGGAATTGCTTGGAGCAGTTTTGCTCTTGGTCTGGACAGAAAGTTAATAAACTTAAAACATCAATATTTTTTAGCAAAAACACCCCTGAGGGCATGAGGAGAGGGATAAAGGGAGCATTGGGCATACAATCACCAGATGGTGCTATTAATTACCTGGGTCTGCCCCTTTTCGGATCTAGGCAGAAGGATGCTGACTTTAACTTTATTCTGGATAATCTCACCTCTAAATTGCAGGGTTGGAAAGCCAAAACGTTATTGAAAGCAGGCTGAGCTACTCTTATCAAGTCTATGAGTTTGTCGCTGCCTGTCTATGCTATGCAAACCACTAAGCTCTCGAGCAGTATGGTCACGAGGGTTGATGGTTTAGTCAGAGATTTCTGGTGGGGTTTTGAAAAAGGAAATCATGGTCTTCATCTAAAAGCTTGGGATAAGTTGTGTCTTCCCAAATCTTTGGGTGGATTAGGATTTAGGAAAACAAAGGAAATGAATCTGGCTTTTCTTGCCAAGTGGGGTTGGAATTTGCTGAAAGGCTCCCAATCTTAATGCTGCAAAATCTTAGAAGCCAAGTACCTAAAAGGGAAGAACTTTCTCAAGTGTAGCTACAGGGATTCCGATTCCTGGTTTTGGAAAAACGTCGTCAAAGCCAAATCCATTTTAAGGAAGGGGGCTTGTAAAGTTGTAACAAATGGAAGGACGACTAGCATTTGGAGGGACCCCTGGATTCCTCACTTGCAAGGATTTATTCCGAAACCTAAGGAAGGGGTCTCAACTAATGATCTATGTGTTGATGACCTATTACTTGATAATGGAGATTGGAACATCCCAAAGCTAAATGGCTTATTTGATAAAGAAACTGTGTCTGCAATTGCTAAAGGGGGAACGCCCTCTGGACAAGGGGATGATAGATGGGTCTGGACACTGGATAGAAGTGGCCAGTTTACAAGCAAATCTGCTTATTTGTCTCAAGCTCTAGAGAGAACTCATCGTAGTGAGGTTGCCTCAGCACTTTGGAACAAGTTATGGAACAGTAGAATATTGGAAAGGCATAAGATCCTTTGGTGGTGCATCCTTTCCAATGCGCTCCCAATTAGAGCTGTGATTAGTAAGCGGTTCCACATTGAGGATACCTATTGCCCCTTGTGTGGCTTGGGGGAGGAATCCATGGAACACATGTTCTTGTCCTGCGAAGTGGCGATGCACTTATGGCGTTCTTCACCGTGGGGCATCTACCCTATTTGCAATACTGGGATTCGAATGTGGGATTGGGTCAAATTTATCTGGAATCTAAATTCTAGGGGGATCCGAGTGGAAGAAGTTTTCCTGTATGCTTCTATTGTTGTCGAAATTATCTGGAAAGTGCGAAATGATTTAATACATAACAACTCTCAGCTAAATGTGTTGAAATGCATTGACCAGGTTTGTAATTCTTATGCAGAACTTCATGATACTCTCTTACCTTGCCCTTCTCCATCTTTGAGGGGCTCCTGGAAGCCGCCACCTCAAGATTGGATAAAACTTAATTGTGATGTAAGGGTGGGATCAGAAAGTATGTGCTTAGCGGTGGTAGCTAGAAACCATCTCGGTAAGGTGGTTCGGATACACACGGATCGGTTGGACTTCTCAGATGCTTTGTGTGGAGAAGCAGCGGCTTGTTGTGCAGCGGTTTCTTTGGCTCTGGAGGAAGGTTTTAAGTTTGTTTTGATTGAGAGTGACTCGAGATTAGTTATCAATGCTATCAATGGGACGGAGTCTCATTGGGCAATTGACAATTATATCTCATTTTGTGCTAAGTCATCTCCTGCTTTTATTTGTTGTAATTTTGAGTTTGTTAGTAGAACTTGTAATTTTGCAGCCCATAATGTGGCAAACTGGGCTTTTATTCACAAGTTGTATGGGATTATTCCGGTTTCTTCGGTTCCGGAGAACATTTTATGTAATGACCGCGAGGTCTAACTTTATTTAGTAATGGTACGAATACGCTTATTTTCAAAAAGAAATAAATAAAATATAATAAATTTTTAAAAAAGTATTTGGTGATGCATTTTAAAAAAGTTGTATAGTTTAAAAACAAGCACCTTCAATAGAATTGCAAATAAGTGATACAAATGCAAAATATATCTCATTTTGTCAGAATTCGATTCCAATAGTGTATTAAATTGTGATGCTAATATCTCACATAACAAAAAATTATTTAAATTTAAATCACAATATAGCATGATGCAAAATTTAAATCACAATAAATACGATGCTTTTTTACTATTATGCTCTTTTTAACATTTTATTATTAAAATTTAGTTGACATGCTAACTTACATTAAATAACTTTCTTAATTATTATTATTTTATTATTAAATTTTATATTTACTTTTTTATTATTATTATAATTTTATATTTTTAATAAATTATGAGATAAGCATTACATATTAAATTTTGTATACAATTATGCATTGAAGTATAATAGTAAAAGTTGATACAAAAATGTTATTAACTATATTTTGTGCCAAATATAGATCAACTTTTAAAAATGTGCTGTAAAATAATAAAAAAAAATAAAGTTTTAGTGACATATTTTAAAGGATAGAATAAAGAAGTGAAGTGCTCTAAGCTATATTATAACTTTGCAATAAGTATATTTATTTGAGATGCTCTACCATGTGTCTAATGAATATGATCATCCAAATAATCAAGTCAATTCACCAATCATTACAATTGAGTGATTTCTTCATCTTCTACAAGTGGAATTGTTCTCCTTACTATCACATTCATTGGATTCCCTGCATATAGAGATACATAAAATTGTTATTTTAACCTACAAACTAGCAATGTTCTTTGTCAAATACTCGAACATATGATAAAATGAAAAACTCTACCTTCAATGTGTTTAGCTGTTTGCATACAAATCGCAGCATAATGAGAATTAGCCAAGTCCAGAAGTGCAAACTGGCAATTGCTTGTTAGAGTACTGAGATTATCAACAGGCTCAACAGCAATATCAGGTACCTGATGCAGTAGTTCAAAACACAAAAAAGCTCAAACTCTTGAAAGAATCTGAGTGGCATATTTGGAATCATCATATCCTAATCAGTAATCACCTAATCTTATGAATCAAACAATGTCATGTATTTTTAAGGCATAACATGATTTCGATCTTTATCAGTAATGACAGCATATCAAACATACCTTATTATCGGAAACCTTTAAAAGGTTGCTTTTTTCTTTAGTTATAGGAGACCTAAATTGAATGGTAAATGTGTTAAATGGGGCAGCTGAGAAACCCCTCCCCAAGGCTTTAACATATGCCTCCTGAAAAAGAAAATTAATGCCTTAAACAGCTTGACAAAACAACATTTTTTGTAATAAGGGACAATTGAGTTCCCATTACTACAATAATTTATTCCCATTACTGGTTTACAAACCTTACAGCTTAATATCAATAAATTTCACAGCAAATTGGTAACACTCATAATGCAATCTCAGCACTTCTAAAGTATGTCAACAGAAAGAATAAAGACAACATATTTAAATAAAATATATTTAATGCATTATTATACCAGCTTACCAACCTTAAGAGTCCAAAGCTTTAAAAACTCCTGACGCTGGATTTCAAGATCTGTAATAGCAGCCAAATGGTCCAATTCATGGGAAGAAAAGTATCTCCGAGCAAAAGCTAAGACATTATTCTTTAATTTCCGTTTCTTCTCTTCAACATCAATACCAATCTACATTTAGATCATTAAATTAGATTGCTCAAAGCTAGTCTTTCACAATAACAACATACAAAAATTTTAGAAAGTTAAAAGGAAATTCGAACAGTTAATAACATAAAAAAAAACACTTACAGGCATCTCTGCAGATACACCACAAGCTATTAAACAAGAAGTGTGCGAGATATTGAAATGCAGTGGTGGTGGCTGCCAATCAGCAATTTGCCAGTCTACCTACTCAAGCTATAGGAAAATATTAAAAGAGTACAAAACAAATACACTGAACAGGAAAAGATTAGTAAGATAAATGAGAAGACAGCAAAACAATTTCCACCATACAACATTGATAGCAAGAAAAAGAAACCCACCTCAGGCTTCCCATAACTGTTCTTCCTGAACTTCAAGGATTCTGGACTAACATGAGCATTGGTCTGATCTAGGAAGAAACAAAATTTCTCAGATATACACACTAACCTCCATTCAATGCATATAAGAAAGTTATCAGCAGTATGAGAAAACCTACATATCTAGCAATGGTAGTGCGAACCAAAGCTCGAGCAAGCACAGCCGTTTTCCTGAGTTGATCCCCACTCATACTCACAACATTATCTTTCTCACATGGTGATAAAAGCTCCAAGTATTTATTCATAAGGCTTTGACTCCGTACTTCATCAGGTAAAACATACCAAAAATGGGTTTCCCTGCACAACACCAAGACTCAAACACATTCAACCAAAACTAGAACTTGACAATGTTGTTCAGAGGACTCATGATGAATACTGTTTCTTACATTGGAGATGGAAGCTGTAATGGCACCAAAGGGGATGAGGCAAAAGAGAAACTCTTCTGGAAGCAATGAAAATTCATTGTAAAACACCGTCTGTGCTGAGACAATAACATGCATACTTTGGGGGCAAAGGCTAATTCTCCCAACAAGTAACCACCAGAATATTCTGAAAAATCATCCAGAGCTTTGAATTTTAGAGAAAAAATTTCTTTTTTAATAAGATAATTTTTCAAAAATCAACAATGACTCACATTCTTACATACCCAAACACTTTCAAAAAAGTTTATAAATATTTTAAACAATCAATAGTAAGAGCTTAACATCATAACAAGATACAACAAAGAAGAACGAACCCATTCAAATTCAAAAGTCAAGCCGATAATGCAATAAATTCAATACCCACACATTATTTGAAGATGATCAACCTCAGCTTCATACACGGCTACACCCTTAGAATGTCCATGGAGCATTAAACATGAAATTAATTATCAAACAAATCCCACAGCCAAACAGAGTATTCAATCATTTCATCAGAAATTTCTAACAATTCTTTCAAACATATTCAAATGATTATTATCTAATAGATTAAAATCATCATCATCAAACAAAATTCAATCTACCAACCTCAATAACAGCGACAGCGAAGATCAAACTAAAGAGAGAGACTGACCGGAGCCCGAACCACCGAGGAGAGGGAAAGTGAGAGAAAATATGAGCACAGTATTTTAGGTTATATTTACAAGCTTATGCAATTTTTAAACATCTTTACAGATATAACCACTTTAAAATATTACTCAAATTTAAGATAAATATCATTGAAATTTTTTAGAGAAAAAATTATACTATAAATATAAATATGACACATTTAAATTTGACCAATTTATATAGTATTTTTTTTCATTTTTAGGTCTTTTTATAGTATCTGATATGCCATATATATATGTAAATTAGGTTTTCAAACATCAATAAATTTTGGGTTCATGTGTACTATATCTTATCTCAATAAACTAGTAATACTTCCAATGAGATGCTGATATATGAAATATCATGTAACCAAACTAAATGCTAAGTGATAGCATATTTGCAATTATAACAGCTGTATATGAACTCAAAGTCTCAAAACTAACTTTTGGTTTCTAATGTCGTTTTTTTATATACTTAATATTGATTATTATCTCATTATTTAGAAGCAAATGATCATCTGAACTTTTCTAAGAAAGTAAGTAATAGCAATAAAAATTTGACTAATTAGGATTTTTGTCCCTTGAAGTTTGACATCTATCAAATCATACTCTTTGAACTTTTCAAACCGTAAAAAATTCCACCTAAATTATTAAAATTGTTAGATTTAAGGACTTTTGTTCAATTTCATTCAATTTTTCTAATGTGGCGATTGTCTATGTACTAAATCATGTCTCCCAAATTTTGATATCTACTAAATCATGTCCTTAAATTTTAATATGTAGCAAATGTACCCTTAAATTTATATACACGTTAGATTTTCTTTAGTAAAATTGGACAAAAGGCTTTAAATCCAACAATCACAATAGTTCGAAGGAATTTTTAATGACCTAAAATGTTCAGGAGGCATAATTTGGTAAATGTCAAAATTCGGTAAGTAAAATTCTAGCCTAAAAATTTTGTACTACATTCTCAACTTACAAAGTGGGTGTGGGTGTACATTAAAGTTTTGGCTATAAACAAATCAGGGGTCAGCAATTTTTGGCTCAATAATATTATTCCTTAAAAAATAACTAATTAAAAGAAATCTTCATGATATCCTGCAATGCAAGTTAGTTGATGAACTCCAAACATTTTGCAAGAAATTTCTATTACAAGTAAATGAATCAGAAAATATAGAATAAAAGCAAATAAGTAATTTTCTTTCAACTTTGCCCATGTACATGGTATATAAATCGAACTATAAACGAGAGAGAGAAGCAAGGAACCTTATCGAAGTTGGAAGTGGAGAGAAGCGGCGGCTATCTTGAGTAGCGAGAATCGTTAAAGGTAAGTTCAGGGCAGTAGCTATGGCTTTTCGTGATTATTCTTTGGTGGGTTTTTGGTAAATAGGTAAGTGGTTATTCGCTCTGTAATGATATAAATAATAAAGATTAATTCAAATGATGGATTAGAAGCTTTCTACAATGATATGAGTATGAGATCATAACCTATCTCAATGAACTCAATGGAAATGCAACACTCTAAACTATGAACTGTAAACATAAATTGAAAGGGCACCACACCCTAGAAGAGAGATTAAATGAAGATTATTAAAACAAAAATGGTTCCCTAAGCCTGACCTGCGTGAGAGAGAGAGCGTTGGAGGTCGTTCCAGTGGGTGAGGGGAAGCAATTAGGGTCGGCGCCGGCAGTGTGAGGGCCTGAGAAGAAGACTGTGACCGTGGTGGCGTGATGGCGAGTGAGAGAGAAAGTCGATTCAGCTCAGAGAGAGTAGATTGAAGATGGAGATTGGAGAGGGGTTAGGGAAAAAACTAGAGAGAGGATTTGTATTTGTTGGTTTTTATAAGTAACATTTTTATTTTAAAATTTTGTTTTTAAGATTTTGTTTTTAAAAGACAAAAAAAAAAAAGTATTGTATAATCACTTTTAATTTTTTAATTTTAAAGATAAAAGATAAAAGTATATTTTATAATTTTTATTTTTATTTGTTGATTTTATTTAAGTTGGATTTGAGGTTTGAAGTTGAGTTTGAGGCTGAGATAGAGGTCAAGTTGAGTCTGGGTTCCAAGGTCTAGGTTGGGATCGGAGTTTAAAATATTAATGAAGAAAAAAAATTATTATTTAAAAAAAAAAATTAAAAGTGATTTTTTTTTTCAATTAAAAAAAAATTAAAAAGTATAAATAATTTTATAAAATATGATTTTAGAAAATACTTTTACTTTCTTAATTTAAAAACAAAAAACAGATTAAAAAAGTGATTTATAATTTTACCCCATAAACTTGTTTTAATTAATAAAGTCGTCGACCACTAAAAAATTATTACAAATGTCTTTTAATTGTATTTTATTTTTCTAAAACACAAAATTTTATATAATAATAATGTTTTTTTTAAGGGTAATCTAATAATAGGTTAGATAAAAAAAATAGTTACGCAAGAAGTGGAGTGTTCTTTCATATAAGAAAACTTATTGTCTATCTTAAGAACATGATTCGTCAATTCACGAGTCGCAACATTAATATTGCCATTAACATGTAAGAGATGACTCTCAAAGATACACAATAAGACTTTAATATCAATCATACCAATATTAAGGACAATAAATTTAACAAGAACATACCAATACTAAGGATAACTCATTCTGGTACATCTTGGCCACCTTCATCCTAACAAAAGAATTAAAACTGGTGATAAATCATCACCAGTTTCTTGGTGATTTTTTCTGTAATTTTTCCAGCGATAATGCTAATTTCAACGACTTTTTCGGCGTCAGCGGCAACTCCAACGACTTTTCGGCACCGATAGTTACTCCGATGACTTTTCTGGTGCCGACAGCGAACTCTGATGACTTTTCCGGCATGAGTGACAACTCCGACGATCACTGTAGTTTCATTTGTTTTATTTTTTTTTAAAAAAAATAAATATATAGGGAATTTTAATATTTTTTTTTATGGTAATTCGATCCCATATACGTTAAGTTTTTATTTGTTATGAATCTTAAATTCAAATTCTCCTTTTAATGTTATATATGATTTTTTTTTTTAAAAAAAAAAACCATATTTTTAATTTGATTGGTTAGATAATGTTATATTTAGTAGCATTTACTTTTTATGTCGTATTTATCATAACATTAATAATTTGGGAAATTTTCATAAATATGGGAATTGATGGTATAGTTTACTTTTTGTTATGGCATAAATAAATAACACTATAGGGTTATGGGTTTTTTTTTATTTTTTTACATTTATATGAGTTTTTTTTATGCCAAATTTTTGTAAAAAAAAAGTAAAAATCCCATAATTATAAAACAACAATAAGTTTTGCCGGAAAAGTCACCGGCACCAGAAAAGTCGACGGGAAAGTCGTCGAAAAAATCACGGTCACCGGAAAAGTCATCGTGGCCGGAAAATCAACAGAAAAGTCAACGTTGCGCGCTAAAGTAAACGTCCTTGGAAAAGTCACCAAAGTAAATATCTCATATATAACTAAAAATATAACCGGTTATATGAATAAAAATTAATAACTCAAACCGGTTATAATTGAAATATAACTGGTTCTGTAACATAATAAATAAATATAAATAACATAAAATAACTCAAACCAGTTCTAACAGTGTTATAATGAACAAAAACAAATAACACGAAAGAACTCAAACTGGTTATAACTAAAATATAACCGGTTATATAACATAATGAATACAAACAAGTAACACACAATAACTCAAACCGATTACAATTAAAAACAAAGAATAAATCAGTTCCTAAAACACTGAAATATAAATTAAAGACAAAACTAGTTTCACAATAAAATACTTCATAACACATAATACCTCATAAAATCGATTATAATTTTTTTTAAAAAAAAAGTGGGAATTAAATGTCTCGGATATAATAAAAATAGAACCGGTTCTATAACATAACGAATAAAAATAAATAACACAAAATAACTCGAACCGGTTATAATTAAAATATAACCGGTTCTGTAACATAATGAATAAAAATAAATAACACAAAATAATTTAAACCAGTTATAATTAAAATAGAATTGGTTCTATAACAGTGTTATAATAAATAAAAATCAATAACACAAAATAACTCAAAACCGATTATAACAAAAATAGAACCGGTTATATAACATAATGAATACAAACAAGTAACACACAATAATTTAAACCGATTACAATTAAAAAATAAAGGGAAAATCAGTTCCTAAAACACTAAAACATAAATTAAAAACAAAACTAGTTTTACATCTTAACACATAATACCTCATAAAACCGATTATAATTTTTCTTAAAAGGTGAGGATCAATTTAAAAAAATACTGAAGCATAAATATGAAAAGAACCAGCTCCGTAATAAAATAAATGACACAAATAATAACATACAATAATTAGAAATATAATATAAAAAAACCAATTATATTTATCAACTAGTTAAAAATTTGAGAAAAAAAAACTAGCTTCGTAAAGCAACTAAGATAAAAACTCACACACAAAAACCAGTTAAATAAAACAAATCAATAAAAAACTGGTTCCTTAAATTAACAAAATAAAAAATCAGTTCTTGAAATAACTAAATTAAAAACTAGTTTCTAAAATAAATAATTCAAGAATTAATTTTTGAATTGATTAAATAAAAAACCAGATGACATAAATTAAAATAGACCCGGTTCCACAATAAAATAACTAAAAATAAATAACACACAATAACTCAGAAACCGGTTATAATTTAAAAATAGAACTAATTTTATAACATAATGAATAAAAATAAATAACACAAAATAACGCAAATCTGTTATAATTAAAATATAAATAGTTTTGTAACATAGTGAATAAAAACAACTAACACAAAATAACTTAAACAAGTTATAATTGAAATAGAATCGGTTCTATAACAGTGTTATAATGAACCAATTTAATAACAATGTAATAATTAATAAAAACAAATAACACAAAATAACTTAAACCGGTTGTAACTAAAATAGAACCGGTTATATAGACATAATGAATAGTATTTTTGAGGTAGATATGGCATGTGTGTAATTATTTGGTGGGTTGGAGCATGTTGAATAAATGTTTTTATTTAAGCTATTTTATTTAACTGATTTTTGTGTGTGAATTTTTATCTTAGTTGCTTTACGGAAATAATTTTTTTGTCTTAAATTTTTAACTAGTTGATAAATATACGGTTTTTTTTTATATTATATTTGAGTTATTGTGTGTTATTATTTGTGTTTATTTATTTGTTATGGAACTGGTTCTTTTTATATTTATGCCTCAATATTTTTTAAAATTGATCTCTATTTTTTTTAAAAAAAAAAATTATAATCGGTTTTATGAGGTATTATGTTATGAGGTCTTTTTATTGTAGAACTAGTTTTGTTTTTAATTTATGTTTTAGTGTTTTAGGAACTGATTTCCCATTTATTTTTTAATTGTAATCGGTTTAAATTATTGTGTGTTACTTATTTGTATTCATTATATTATATAAGTGGTTCTATTTTAGTTATAACCGGTTATAATTTAATTATAATTAGTTTGAGTTATTTTGTTTTATTTGTTTTTATTCCTTGTATTACAGAACCAGTTATATTTCAATTATATCCGGTTCTATTTTTGTTTATATTTGAGACATCTACTTCTGGTGACTTTTTCCGGCGACGGTGACTTTTCCGACGACGATGACTTTTCCGGCGAAAGTGTTTTTTCGGCGACTTTTCTGGCATCGATAGTTTTTCCGGCGCCAGTGACTTTTTCGGCGACTTCTCCGTCGCCGATGAATTTTTCGGCCAAACTCATTATTGTTTACAAATATGGGATTTTCATCTTTTTTTACAAAAATATGGCATGAAAACCCATATAAATGTAAATAAACAAAAAAAAAAAAAATCCATAACCACTTAGGTTTATTTATTAATGTCATAAAAAAGTAAACTCTTAAAATTTTTCCATATTTTAAGTAATTTTTACTAATAATTTTTCTCATATTATTGAAAATAGCCCAAATTTTTATGTAGTATACTCCTTAAAGGAATGTTCTGGTAAATTTTCTTATCTGTTTTGTTATTTAAAAAAAAATAATTTAATTTTTTTTATAATTATGTACGTTATAATTATTTAAGACCACATGTAAATTTTTAAAAAAATTTAAATAATATATACTGTCAAAAATAAGATTCAAATATTTAGTTATCATGCATATAAAAAAATAAACTATTTTATTACCTCTAATCAAATCTCACTTTAGAATTTTGGATTTCGATCGGGTAAATAATATTTTAGACTCTGTGTTTTGCAAAAGTTACCAATTAGACCCTTTGTTTTGTTAAATGATAAAATAGACCTTATATTTTGAAAAATGGTATAAATAGGACCCTGAACTGATTTTTTGTCAAAATAAAATTTAATAATAATTCGATCTAAATATCTTATAACAAAACTGTTTACATTTTCTGAATCTGTTTGTGTTAGGAATTGTCTTCAAGTTGGCTATATTAAAAAAAAAGTGTCGAAAATTAAGCTCACGGTCCTATTTTTACTATTTTAGAAAATACAAGTCTATTTTATCATTTAACAAAATAAAAAGTCAAATCTATAATTTTTGCAAAATACAGAATTTAAAATATTTACCCTTTGGATCCCTCTCCTTTATTACCGAGGTAGCCTCAATGGCTTCTTTTAATGAACTTATTCAATGCAAGCGATGGTGAATCGTTGACGGGTTAGCTGAAGTGGGGACCCATTCATTGAATTATTACCAACTCACTCAGTGCCTCTACTTATGTTTATCAAAAAAAATAAATAAATCTCATTGCTAGTAATTATTTGTATGGTATAAATAAATGCAAATACATTATATGCTCAATCTTAATTTATATATTGCCTGTCAAAAAACAGAAAAATTGGGATGAAGTAGTTGATGGAATAATTGTAATATTTTAGAAAATAAGGTGGAGTTGGATAATATTTTTATTTTTTAAATTATTTTATTTTTAAAAAATAAAAATATATTCTATAACTCATTTTGTTTTTTAATTTTAAAATAAAAGCGTAAATTTTATTTTTAGTTTTGTTTTTATTTAAATTATGTCTAGATTCAAGTTAAAGTCTGAATTTAGGATTAGGTCCGGAGCTGACATCGGAACCGGGGCCAAAATTGGGTACGAGTCTCGAGCTTGAGTTTGGGTTCGTGTCCAGGATCCAGAGTTTGGGCCGGGTCCATTTTCCAAGTCAGTGTCGAGGGTCTAGGTCCAAAATATTGATGAAAGAAAATACAAAAAGACTATAATTAAGAAAAAAAATCTATTTAAATTTTTTTGGAAAGGGGCTTTTTTTTTTAATAATTTCCAAAAATTTTATTTTTATTTTTCAATTAAAATGTAAAAACAATTTGATAGAATATATATATATTTTTTTTTTAAAAAAAAATTACCTTTCTACTTAAAAAACAAAAAAAAAATTAATATCCAAAGTTAGTTTATAACTGTTTGGGGTGCTCTAAGACTAAGATGTCACCTTGTATGATACTAGTTATATAAGAGTATCTCCAATGAAGTGTAAATAAGTGGTGAAAAGTTAAAATATAGCTCACTTAACAAAAAGTGTACTCTAATAGTGTGCTAAAAAGTAAAGTAAATTCGGCACGTTGTAAATTTTGTGCCAAATTTAGCACAATATTTGCTATGATGTAAAATTTACACCACAATAAATGTACTATTTTTTCATTTACGTTTATGTCATTTCTATTATTTTATTAGTATATTTAACTATCACATTAAATTATGAAACATTTATATTATTTTTTTATTATATTATATATTAAAATAATAATAAAATTGATTATAAAGTTATTAGATTTATTTTTTTTAATATAATATTAATTTTACATCAAAATTTTGCAATTGTGTATTAGAGCACAAAGTTAAAATTTAGTATAAATTTACCACAAAATTATTTTTTGTGCTAAAAAAAATACAATTTTTACATTTTCCATTGAACATGGTCTAGTGTTCTAAATTGTGGAGAATATATTTTTCATATGGGAAATTTGATTTTCTATACTTAGAAAATCAAAAAAAAATTTCCCTAAACTAAAAATTTAAAACCTAAAAAAATTATACCTTTTTTTTCAAAACCCCAAAAATACCCCCCTCACAATATTCTCTCTCTCTGCATCATCTCTCTCTCCCTCTATCTCACACCCACCGTCATCAACGCCGATCACCACCCGACCCCAGTCCGACCCCAACCCCTCCGACCCCAACCCCAACCCGAAAGAGCAACCCCAGTCCGACCCCAACCCCTCCGACCCAACCCGAAACCCCACACCCACCATCATCAACGCCGATCACCACCCACGCACGGCGTTCACCACGCACGCCGATCACCACGCACGCCGATCCACCACGCACGGTGAACCACAAAAACCGGCCGAACACCACTGGAGATCCACGCCAAATCGAACCGCCCCCTCTCACTCTCTTCGTCTCTCTCTCGGGCCAAGGCGGGAAAGCAAAAAAAAAAAAAAAGGAAAAAAAGGCATATGGTCGATGGTCGGACCACATGGTCCGATGGGGTCCGACCAATCGGACCCATCGGACCATGTGGTCCGACCATCGGACCATATGCCTTTTTCTTTTTTTTTGTCTCTCTCAAATCATCGAATGAAGAAGGAAAAAAAAAAAACCAGGTCCGATGGTCGGACCATGGGATCCGATGGGGTCCGATTTGGTCGGACCCCATGGTCCGACCATCGGACCTGGGGTGTGGGATTCGTGGACCGACCGAGATAGAGAGAGAAAGAGAGATGCTGTGAGAGTTTTGGGGTATTTTTGGGGTTTTGAAAAAAAATGTATAGTTTTTTTAGGGTTTAAATTATTGGTTTAGGAATCAAATTTTTTGATTTTCTAAGTATAGAAAATCAAATTTCCCTTTCATATTCTATGACTTTAATGAGATGGATACAATGCTAAATATTAGGAAATTCCTATAATTTGTAGAAAAAGTAGCTTAATAATAAAGTTGCAATAGGTTAGTGTAGGTAGGTCACTCAATTTTTTACACTCATTATCACTTTTCTTTCTTATTATCTTTTCCCTTGTCATCAATTTTCCCTTCAATCAAATACACTCATTTTCACTTTTCTCTCTTAAATTTTCTCTCCCTTTTCCACCCACCCTAACAAACCATATGTTTGAGGAGCCAGACTAAATGTTATTACCATGAAAAAGCTATAAATACAACCTTTACATATCATTATCCCAATTATTAAATATATTTATATGATTTTATATAATGAGAGTGGATTGAGAGTGGGACAAATATAGCCATGAAAATTGGGTTAGAATCTTTACTTTGGTTAACATGGCTTTACCAAAATGTCAAATAAAACCAAACGTGAAAAAACACACACCAAAACCATACACAAACATTTTATCATAACAGCGGGAAAAGAAACAAAACTGCCAACATTTTCACCACTTGACAAGTTAAGCCTTATCCCATTTTCCATTTCCTTACCCGAAATAGAATCGTCAACACTTTCGCTTCAACGCCAAGCTTCAACCAGCTCTTTTCTAGAATTAATGCGGCCGAGAATTCCAGCTTTCTTGCTCTTCTCATTAGCTCGAGCGCTCTGGATGATTATCTGCTCACTCAACTTCTTGGAACCTTTCTTGAGATTTGAAGTGCTTGATTGACCTGTTTTGTTCTTATTCAAGCTCTTTTGAGCATCTCCACTATGACCTGTGGAGCTTTCCTGGAGAGCATTCTGTAAAGAGCTAACTTGGGACACAACTTCACAAGGACAGGTATCAACAAGAGACCAACTTCCTCCCGGGATGATATTCTCGATGGAAGATAGGAAACTTTGAGCTCCATCTCCCGATGTACAACTTTCATCTTGAGTTGAGTGACAAGGGCTATCGAAAGCTGGTTCTTCAGCGACGAAGGCTTGATCGCCTTCATTCTCCAAGTTGGTCTCCTCCTTGGCTTCTTCCAGATATGGGTGGGAAGAGCTCTGGTGCCCATCATCATTGGAAGGCTCTACGCGAGTGTGAGGAGATGTTTCTACCACAGAGTCTTCTCTTTCTCGAAGTGTCCTAACGATAAGATTCTTGAGGAAATTCATCACTTGAACTGCATACATCAATGCAGTCAAAGGATCATCCATCTGCAACAAAAATTCAACAAGACAGTCATCACCAAAAGTTCACTAGATATCACTAAATTCTTCTTTCGAGAAACTCATAGCAACACAGATTAACATGATACTAACCTGAGTCATGTTCGGTGCAAACACCATGGCGACATTGCGCGCATTCATCTTATTCAGATGTTCAAACTGTGCAACATCAGCCATTAGGTTTATTGCCCAATCCATCAGTGCAGCCTCTGTTGGGGGAAGGACTCTAACAAGTTGAGCACACTCCTCTTCTGTTTGGGACTGCATTACCTGCTCGGGCGAGAGGGAGTCTAACAAACCAGTAGGAAGCTCTCTAAACCAAGCCTAAACAAAAAGAGATTTCGAACACCGATTACTCAAAAATAAGCTAAACCAAACTGAAAAACTGATTTGGGTTTTCACTGAAATTGCTATAACAGCAGAATTAGCATTGATATAATGAAACTAAGTTAATAGTTACCTTTATAAGACCAGCCAAACAGTGCACATCAACACCTTCAGGTATCACACCCCTATTTAACTGATCCCTAACATACTCCTCTTGATTGTTATCAGCATTAATTCTGAAAATCCCTTCAGCCTGAAAGTAGATTAAAGTCTTAATAACCAAATGTCTTTTCTACTGGAATTGACTTACCAAACCAAACCAAATATTGAAACCTTCACACTTACTTGTAAACCCCCTCGTGCATATAAGTGCCTCTGCATCATCAGAAGAATTGTAGGGACACTATTCCCTCTTGAATCAAATGAAAGCTGCATGGACTCAGTTGAAACCCCAAAAACATTTGCACTTCAAGTATTAAGAAAAATTGAACAATGTCAGTTGATTGAACAATGAGTTGTGATGTTAAACTTGAACTAGCATAAACAATAAGAATAAGTTTCCATATAAGGAATATTGGGCTTAACATAATATTATATATTAAGTTCATCAAAGGTCAAAACCAACCACCCAAAATGCACCAACTGCATGTCAGAAAATTAACTTCTTATTTTTTTCTCCCATAATGCCCATTTTCAATTGCTACAATCAAATTTTGGAAGCAAATCTTGAAGAACTAGAGCATAAGACTTTGGGTATGAGATATGGTGTTTAGAGATGCAAAGAAAATTCCCATAATAGCACATGAATGAAATCCTAATCAACAACCCAATCCTTTATAGGATTTTTTCGGTGAACAAACACAGAACAAAAGTTTCCATATTTAAAACCCATGACGCAATTTACAGTAATTCAAACCAATTCTTGATAATAAAACATAAACAAATAACACATAACCCTAAAGAGATGAAAAATTCTTGTCAAATTAAAGAAAAGATTAGAGAATTAATTACAAAAGAAAGAAGAAATTTTGATGAACAGACCTGGCACTGGGAGGCCTCCTGGGAACTTCAGGTTCAAATTCAACGGGCAAACCAAGAAAGCCATTAAAGCGATCAAAGGTAACATGGGCAATATGCCTAACATTAGAAGGCCACCCAATCTCCATTGAAGATGAAGAAAGCTTCGCTCTTTCAGTATGACTACACCCAATTAAAGATTTTCTAAAAGCAGCTATTAAAAGCTCCAAAACAGAGACCTGATCTCCTTCTCTATCTCTTTCTAACTTTTTCCTATCAAACCCACTTCCTTGTTCTTGTTGTTCTTCTTCTTCTTCTTCTTCTTCCTCTTCTTCTTCTTCTAGCTCTGAACCCAAATGAGGTTGGACCCTTTCATCTACAATGGGACTGTTAATAAGGGCACTTGAGATTGAGCCATCATTGGGTGTAGGTGGAACACATGGAGTGGAAGAGCTTGAGGTTGAAGGAAAATGAGATGGGGATTGAAGTACCTCAGTCATGTTTTTGGGGACCAAACAAAAAAAAACTAGTTTGTGAAGAAAGGAATGTAAAAAAGAAAGAGTCTTTTTTAGTTTTTTAGTTTTGTTTCAAGTCCCTAATTTATTATGATTTTGACTATTTGGGTTTATGAAAAAATAAAAAACCAAGATTTGGATATGAATGAATGAATGAATGAAAGAGTTGGAGTTTGATTCAAGGAAGGGTTTTGGAGGTTGAGACGTGACTATCATCACTTTCTCTTTCCAACCCTTTTTTATATATATATAAATAATATTTTTCCCCTCTAAACTGGCTGGCTTAGAAATTCAGGATTGAAGAAGCAATAGCTAGAAATATTTTGAGAGAGATATAATGAGTAGTAGGTTGAACTTGAAAGAGAGAGAGAGAAGAAAAGGGTCTTCTTCTGTATATTCTATATCTATAGGTGTAGTCAAGTAGAGACTAAAAAAAAAAAGAGTATTAAGTTTGGTTGGTGCTTGGGAACAAAGCCAAGTCCCCATTATATGAGACCTTTTTTAAGTATTGCTTATCTCACTTTATAAAAAGAGTGTCTTTGAGTAAAATTATAGCCTTTGTTTGTAACTAAGATTTTTCTTTTTCTTCTTCATTTTCTCTCAAGTGTGATGCAATTAAAATACAAACATTTCCTTTTCATTGTTTTATTTTACTAACAACACAGATTCCATCTATCACATCATTTTGTATCTTTCACAACATTTTCAAGCTATACACATTATAGGGTACTATAAAACAAATGAAAATGATTAAGGTGATATAATTTTAATGTTCACTACTTTACCCCCCAAACTTTGGATAATGATACATTTGTTTTTGTTAGGTGAATTGCTTTGCAATTTTGCTCCATGTTAGACCATTAAAAGATTATAATTAATTAATTATTTATTTATTATTATTTTTTGGGGGTTTTTTCTCTTCAAGTGGAATGACAGGTAATTAGAGGTGTTAAATCTTATAAACAAAGCTTTACTACCAAAATCCACCTGATTCTGACAGGTTTGGGCCTAGGTTGAAGATCAACTACACCCCCACCAATTTCATTTAATTTAATTTTTCAACGCTTAATGACACTTAAAATGCTAGGCTTGGTTTTAATTAATGAAAATAATTAATTAATGTTTTAACACAACTAGTTATGTCAGCATTTTGGCTTCTTCTATTGGTTCCCTTTAGGCTCAAAAACCAAAGATTTAGTGTACCTAAGTCACTATTTGGTTCAAAATTATTATTGTATGGAAAAAAAAAATACTTTGTTAGAGTACGCTGCACCATAAAGATGATAATTAAGTGCTAATTATCTCTCTTAATAATTGAACCTCTGGTCCCTCTTTCCCAACTAAAAGAGAAAAATAAAATCTGAATGGGGTTGTCAACATAGGAATTTGATAAATTGATCTGTAATTGTACTACCTTCCATAAAGAAGTTTGGGGTTTGTGCAATTAGAGACAATGCAAGGTTTAGATTTAGCAAATACATGGATTTTTTATTAACTTTTTATTATTATTAGGGCATTTTACAATTTTGTATACATTATTTTACTTAATTACAAAATATGTGCAAAAAAAACTTATTATCATTTTCTCATACACTTTTATATATAATTAAAAACTTTTTTTCAATTTTTATTAAAATATATATATGGTAATAATTATTGATTAGTATATATATGGTAATATTGGTTATGTTTATTTTTATGTTTACAATTATAATACACATACTAATAATATAAAACATTTTATATGTGTTTATTGACTATGTTTATTTTTATGTTTACAATTATAATAAACATACTAATAATATAAAATATTTTATATATGTATTTATTTTATTTTCTATTAATTAAACATACTAATTTAATAAACAAAATAATAATATTCACATAAGTTTATATATCACTCTACGTGTGTTATGTTTATCTTTATCTTTTTCTTTGTTTATTAATTGTGTCGTGTTTATTTTTTTTAATTAAATAATTTTTGAAATTTATAAAGTTATGTTTGTTTATTTATTTTTTGATGTAAGAATTATACTTCAATAAAAAACTCGTTCACTAACTCATTAGAAAATAATCAATATATAAAAACAATAGAAAGAAAATATACTTATTTTAGTATAGTATAAATTGACTATGTCTATTTTTATGTTTACAATTATAATAAACGTACTAATAATATAAAATACTTTGTATATATATGTTTATTTTATTTTCTATTTATTAAACATACTACTTTATTGAACAAAATAATAATATTCACACATGTTTATTATATCACTCTACGTGTCATGTTTATTTTTAATAATTTTAAGTATTGATTTATATTTATATACATTAATGTTTATAATTTTGATATTGTATTTTATTAAAAAAAATCTTATTAAATTATAATAATTCATACTAAAATAGATAATAAATATTTATCTTTTAATAAAAAAATAATTTAACTTGTTTATTTTTTATAAAACTGTTTAATTAATTTTACGAAATTGTTTATTTTGAGGTTTAATAAACATATTAAAAATGTATGGTTTCATGTAATAAGTTTTCAAAATGTATAAATTTTTAAAATAATTTTTTTTTGCACATTTTTTGTAATTATTTTGTTTTTGTTGTACATTTATGAAAAAAGCCCTTATTATTATTGGTAATAATATTATATGTATATAATTACAATTTTTTTTTTTTGTCTCTTTCAAAAAAAAATTACTTTTTTAGGACAAGATGGAATTAATTTTTTTTTTTAATTTCTCCATGCAAATATAATGCTAAATTTAACAAATAAATAAATATTTTATTTAGCTCTATTTGTGTATATATTCAAATTAACCAAAAAGGATGGTAAAATTATGATAAATATTTATTGAAAATATATAAAAACAACGAAGCTTTCTAATTAATTTTGATATTAAAATAATTAAAAATCTATAATTAATACCAAATAATAAGCTAAAATAATTATTTTGATAGCCATAATAAGCTTAATGTCGATACTAGCTTGATATGGGGCTGTCCTCCATGATCACGTGGGTGTTTGTTTGGCCTCGGCAGCTACTCCAACTTTTAGGACCATCACACGGCTCGTAGTTGAAGCTCTCTGCATCCTCCATGGGCTCCTTTTGTATCTTTGTCTTCGCTACCGTGAAGAAGTTGAGATTGATTGTTAAAGAGTGGCTTTATTTCTTAGTAGGAATGGTCTTTGTTTATCATAATTTTGGACGGTATTTTAAAACATTCAAAATATTTGTCGTATTTTATGTTTAAATTTTGTAATCGATCTGCCAAACCTATTATTCATAATCTTGACCAATTGACTCTCTCTATTAAATTTAACACATGCTATACTTGTCTTAAGCTTAAATATCTTAGCATGTATTAAATTTGTTAATTTTCCTTATTCAAGAAGAAAAAATAAATGTTAATTTTCCATAAAAAAAAAAAATGGTCATTAGCTTTACATTTTAATACTACATTAGAGAAACAATTTTTTTTTTTTTTTTGAGAAAAAGTATATATTATACCACTAATTTTGCACTTAATTAGAGCCATTAGGGCAAAATTAAAGTACTACTCATTACTCACTCAATTCAACACTAGAATAATTTTCCTTAAAGAATTTCTTCAACGGTTGGTTTCTTTTTTTTTTTTTTAATTTTTATTTATTTTATTTTATTGAAGCATGTGAACAACGTTAACAAGCAATTTACAACTTTAATTTGTTTTCCAATCTTTGGCATAAACTTTAAAACGAAAGAGGAAAGGAACTAATGCTGGGTCCACAGAACAATGACCAAGCTGAGCTTTGAATCATATATACATACATAACATGTACCGTTACCTCAAACTGCAAAAGAAACAATGTTTAGTACAAGCTCAAAGCCTCAAACCACAGCTAATAAAGCAAAGAATCTTCCTGTACTAACTGGTCCAGTACTACTATTGCACTTGTGACAATCGTTATTATCATCAATCTTTATCTCTTCTAAGGAAATAATTAAAAAAAATAAGAAAGATCGAGCCAGCTGATCTGTTGGTATCAAACTGCAAAAGAAAAAAAACACTGCAAAAGAAACTTTATATAGCTTAAGTTCAATAGAAGACAACCGTTGGGAGATAGAAAGTAGAAAGTTTGTAACAAATTCAAATTAAAAGTTGCAATGCTAAAGAAAAATAAAGGAGAAATGAACCCCTTATCTTATGTCTTGTGTTTAAGAAAAGAGAGATTTCCATTCTTGTATCTTATCCAATCTTTCAATTTGGATGACAAAAAATAAAATAAAATAAAATGGAAATTCAATGTCTCACCAGAGCCCAAAAATTCCAAAATCTCTTTTGTTCCAACATGGGAAATGTCAGACAGACTCGATAAGATTGCACGCCTATTAATTTCATAATCGATACTATATATGCAGCACTTAATTTACACAGATTGGTAAAAGTGTAAGGATCGAAAGGAAATGGGGGAATTAAGTAGGAGGATAGGTCAATTCCTCTTGCTCATGTGTACAATTTTAAATCCTTACATTAATAAAAGTACTCTCAATTCCATTCTTATTTTATTAAGAAATACTTACTAAGGTAATTTAGTAATTTCATGAATGAATAGTGATCTATCATTCCACTTTTCTACCAAACAGTTTAGAGGGATTACTACTCTCCTCTCCCTCGTTTATATTATTTATCTTCATAATTCTCCTTCCACCCTATCAAACATATTAGTTATAATGGATTATAATGCAAAATCGCGAAACCTTGCCCAATCTAGAATAATTTGACTCAGAATAAATATTAAATTGGAGAAGTAAACTTAAGAGTGCTTTGAAACAAAGCTCGTTTAAGAAAACATCAATTACATTTAGAGATTGTGATTGGAGACAAGCCAAGTAAGAATTCACAGCTAGTTCATCTGATTCAAAGTACAATACTAGGATAAATGCTGGAAATGGGAAAGGAGTAGTTGTATAACGAACCTAACTAATTAACATCAAATCCAAAATTACATAACATTTTTCTTCCCATAACAACAGTTATATGTCCAAACTAATACCAGCCAAGAATTCATATAGTTACTAGTACCAACTACAAAAACACACCTCACTGTGCTCTGGCAACAGGTTCAAGAGCTTCAACAGTGACCACACTATTTCCCCTAATAACCTGTAATGGTAAATGTTATATCAGTCCCGTAAGGTCAAGTTTATTATCACCCCAAAAAAAAAAGCTATAAAATGACAACAGAAAAGGCATAAAAGGAAGAAATTAGGGACTCACCACCATGCCTATATCATTGTTCTCATTTCCATTTACTTCCACAGTGTTGTCAACAACTAGATTCATGAACTGATCGAACCCCCGAAGAGTCCCAACAACCATGCGATTGGCATTCAACTTGACTGCAGTAAACGCATCATGATTCAGTGTTAACGATTTTGGCCATTTTAAGAGCTAGAAACTTTGTTTAAATGTTTATGTCATAAACGATATTTATGCAAATGAGATGCGAACTAGTTCTATTCTCTCTTCTTTAAGATACATTAACCAAAAAAACCAAAGAAAGCTATGTGGTACCCATTCGCGACGATCAAATATATAGCCGTTAACAATATGTTTGGTGGGGTGGAAGGAGAATAGAGAGGATGAATAGTTAAGAGAAGATGGAAAATATAAAGGAGGGAGAGGAAAGTAGTAATTCCTCTACATTGTAGAGAGATAGAGAAATGGAATACCCTTATTTTCAAAAAAAAAAAGTAGAGAGATAGAGAAATTGAATGATAGATCACTATTCATCTATGAAATAACTAAATTATTTTCAAATTAATTTTTTAATAATTTTTTTAGAGGGTAATTTTCTAATTTTGAACAAATAAGAATGGAGAGTACCAATCCTTCTATAAATGGAAGGAATCAAAATTGTACATTTAAGAGTATTCATTATCCTCTCATCTTTCCTTTCCTTCCAATAATCCTTCTTGCCAAACAAGGGGATTCGACCTCTCCTCCCTCTCATTCCCTCCTTTCCTTTCCATCCTCTCACTTTTCCCTCTCACCAAACATAGTATAAAGGAAAACAACTACTACTATGTAGTAAAGTTATCAAATGAAATAAACAGAAAATGCATATCTTGAAAAGTACAAGACTGTTAGAAAGAATGAAAGATCCACCAACTATAAGCTACGGCAAAGTATTACCCAGAGAAATCCAACTGTTTCCCAGATTACGTTACCTAAAGAATACAGATAGTGACGTAGTAATACCAAAAACATGCTGATTTTCTAATCGGATAGTGAGAGAGAGAGAGAGAGAGAGAGAGAGAGAGAGAGTACTAAGAAAGAAGTTTTTTCAGTGTTTTCAAAGGATGCAACAAACCCTGAGTAGTAGAAATTAAAGCTGAAGTTTCTTAATATAGCTTCATTTCAATTCAAACCCAGTATTCAAGATTTGAAATTTCCACAAAAAACAGTAACTCAATAGCTAAAAATGCTCACGAAACACATTTAAAAGAGAGAGAGAGAGAGGCACAGTAACTTACTCTGAAGCTTCTTGTCCATGTATCTGTATCAAATAGCAAAATTCAAATCAGTCGACACACAACTAACAAAAATAATAAAAAATGATAACAATTATAATAATAATAATAACACCATAGATGAAAAAATCCACTTACTTTTTAAGATCCGGTGGCTGCCCTGACCTACTCATTCTTTAATCGGTAAATTTGTTAGAGATAGAAAGCGAGTAGCAGCAAAACCCTAGAAATTGATATCATGTTCAGGACCGTAAGAACTTAGAAATGAAAACAAAATCATAAACACAGAATGCACACTATTATCAAGCTAAGTACATGATTGTTAATAATTATAAATAAATTCTTTACTGAAAACTTTTGTTTCTGACTACTTTCTTATACTAATCAACAAACGCTTATCACCAGAGTTGAATTGGATTGAAATAAGAACAATGAAAAAAAAAAAAATCTTATGCTTACTAGCTGAGATAGGCTATAAGTTCTTAAATCATAACTACTTGTTATCTATATTAGGACTAATCAAAACAATACAAAAACACTATTTTTTTAAAAAAAAACTACAGATTAAATGAAGAAAAAATTCCTTAGAACGAAAAATAAAGCTACATTCAATCAACATTAGAGAGCACTGTATATCAAAAACATATAACATTCCAAAATTTCTTTTAAAGAGCAAAAATTAGAGCATACTGCTTAGTGCGTCTACGGCTGAATTGTTCAGTTTGTGATCAGAATTTTTATTTTCTGAGGATCCAAACAGAAATAGAGGAAAGTGGAAAGGATCGTACCGATTACGTTGTGGAGAGCACAGGGAGGGAGCAGGAGACGATGCGGAAGAGTGTGATGGCAAAGGAGAGTTTTAGGGTTTTTGAGAAATGGTTGTGTGGGCCGACCCAGTACAGAGACCACTGGCCCAGGTTTCAAAAAGACCTCAATAGTACATCTGTTTTCTCTCTTGGCCCAGAAACCTAAATAAGAATTAAGAAAGCAAAAAAAAAAAAGAGTTTTGAAATTTACACTAAATTTTGTTGGGATAATTACATGAAATACTATTTTTTAAAAAAAAATTACATTTTCACGTTTAAAGATTTTTTTTTTTTTTACATTTTTACAGTTTTTTATAGAAACAGCAAGAAAACTACATAAAAGTAACAGGAAAATAACATCAAAACAATAACAAAATTAACATATAGATAACAAAAAATCAACAACAAATTAACAAGAGTACAACATAAAAAGACTGTATTTTCCGTAAATAAAATTATAAAAATCGTAAAAATATTTAACTCTGTACAACCGTATTTTTATATATTTTTTTTATTATTTGTGTATTTGTGAAATAATCCCAATTTTAATTCTAAAAATGTCTTGATCCCTAAATGGTTAAATGGTTAAAAATGTGGCAAAATGGTTATGGACATTTTTTCTTTTTCATTTTTTTTTTTTTGAAAACAATGAATATATCGTTGAACAAAAAACAATGAATGTTTGCCTACTAAGATGAATCTTCGTGGTAAGAAAATTCTCATTGACATTGTTTGTCCTTTAGTATCTTGTGGATTTTCTTGGAGTTGTTGGGTCGAGGCGAGGTTAGATTTGGTAAGCCGCAAGTTTCATTCTTTTTTTACCTGACTTGGAGCAAAGTGAGTGGGGTAGACGAGGATAAGCTGGGAAGAGTTGTGATGCTTTGTTCGGCCATTTAAAATCTTGTAATTAGATAGCATGGAATAAAAAATGATGGAGAGTGAAAGACGTGGTATCGTTTTCTTCATGAAATCTTGATGAATCGATTGGTGCTCAAGTTGTAGGGAATATCCCTTCCCATAATTTGTTACTAGCTTGTGATGGGGCAGAGCGTTGGACAAAACTTGTGATGAATACAATTAAGATTAATGTAGATGCGACTATTTTTTAGGAAGATATGTAGTTTGGTTATACTTTTGTGGTTCAGGAATTAAGGGGAGAGTTTGTAACGTCCCCGCTTTAAGCCTCTATTTTTTCTTCCCCCATAGATTTATGGTTCTTATACACGAGTACGTCACTCTGGCTGCTTCCTGTTGGGTTTTATGCCCTAAATAAAACTCATTTCAATATAATCAGATTTACTTATTAATATAGATCAGAAATAACATTTAATGTTGCATGGTTCACATGATTTATTTCATGATTATATGTACATAATCTATAAATTCATCTGAAACCCTTTTCACATACTTGATCCTGTTTATTGTGTCGTCAACACATTGGAAAGTAAACATGACTATGTGAATAAAGTTTCTTAGATTTATCAGACATAGGGTTTTTGTAACACCCTAACTAACATAGGCGTATTACGTGATTTTTAAACATGCTGTGCAGCTCGTTGCTAATCAACGAGGTTTATGGAAAACGTGAATAATTAAAAATTTTGCTTTTTAATTAAACTTATAAAATATTTATACAAAAGACTCGGGATCCCGATTACAAAATCATTTACAAAAGTTTACTGTTCATACAAAATAATTGTCGCGTAGCGACTAGTTACAAAAATTAGACTTGCTGTCCCGAGCATCGTACGCTCCAGGCCTAACCGCCCCGACATGTACAATCTTCATAAGCTCATTCACGGTCCATCAGCTTTAGCCTTGCCTTTACCTACACATAAACGTAGAACTGTGAGTCGACAGACTCAGTAAGAAAAGCATAATAATATTCATACATAAAACCCGGTCATGATCAGACGCCTATACCCCTGATCATAACCCTAACTGCCGTGTCCAACACGATACTGAGTCCCCCTAACTGTCGTGTCCAACAAGGTACTGAGTTCTGAACGTTCATAGGGACGGTACTATTGACAAGTAACAGCCTGATCGGTCAAACCGGTCATACTCCGGCTGCTAGTCATACTCCAGCCTGTACCAACGTGTTACAGTATCCGACTGATCGGTCGAACCGGTCATACTCTGGTTGCTGCTCATACTCCAGCCTGTACCGACGGGATATGTCAATAGTACGGAACCACCAACCTAAGTGTCAGCCTGATCGGTCGGGCGGTCATACTCATTCTTGGTCATACTCGAGCCTGTACCGACGTGACAGGGTTGGATGGTTCGAAGCCAACATACATAACTAATGTAATCTAACAGGCTTCCTACATGCACGCTAAACATGTAATCTACATATGCATACTGTTATACTAATCTTACTTGGATTCCGAATTCAGGTGTGCCGGTCAACTCCGATTTGGAACTTAATCGCGCTACGGACATGTGCTCCTAAACCATAAAAATCACAACACTATAAGTGACACGCTAAATCACTTCCCGGGGACTTAAACTAGGAACTAAAAGTTTCCCTATCGATAAAAAGCATGGCAATACCCCTAAAAACATAAAATCGAGGAAATCTAGGGTTCCTGAATTTTCCCCAACCGGTAGACCGGTTGCCCAACCGGAATTCCGGTTCTAGGAAATTTCAGAACCCCATCCGGAATTCTGGATGCACAACCGGAATTAGGTTCCTCATGACGACAACATCAAAAATTCATAACTTAACCAAATCAACTCCAATTCACATGAAACTTTCGAGACTTGTTCTATATATCCCCTAGAACATTTCTAAAGCTTCAAAACCACCCAGATTGCACATAATCAAAAATCACCATTAAAGCTCAAGCTTTGAGTTCTAAACTCAAACTTGAGTAAACCTAGCTAACATGCAATCAAATCAATCTAAACTTACTTAAACATGCTTAGAATAGCCTCTGAAAACAACTATAAACTTCAACAACATCACAACAACAGATTATAGACATTTCTTTCAAAAATCATATATTTTGCATAGAAAAACCATAGCTTGCTCAACCTAAGAATCATGCTTCAAAAACAACTCAAATAACCTTAAATTAACATGCTTACACCTCTGAAATTATCAACAAAACACAGCAGCAACAACAACCGAAAATTCATGCATGCATCATCATCTTTTCAAACTTTTTTCTAAAATTACAAAAAGAAAAGGTTTAGAAACTTTACCAAGGATTGAAGAACACTTAGATTGAAGAGAATTAGCTAGAAAATCAGAAATCCCAGCCCTTGGAACACCCTTCCAGCCGAGAGAGAAAGAGAGGAAAAGAGAGAGTGTTTTGAATTTTTTTTTCTATTTTCTAAGCTTTGCATGAAAATGAGATAAATGGAATACTTAGGCAAAAATCTATTTCAGCCAACACATAATTAAAATAAACACTTAATTCAATTAATAAAGCCCACTAAAGGACAAAATATCATTGGGGCAAAAAGACCATTTTGCCCCTCCACACTAAAATAACATAATTAACACTAAAGGGGTATTTTTGGGAAATTCTAAATTCCCGGCCATTCCCGACATTCCCAATGTCTAATAAACCGTCCCAAACTTCCAACATACTAAGTTGTGATTTCTACTGAGCCAAACACCGAGTTCCAAAATACCGGGCACCAGAATGCAAAATTATGAAAACTACTACATGACATAAAAATGCATCTCTGAATTCAATAATAACAGTATAATAAATTATTTAAATAGCTATAAATAATTTCATAATTTAACGTGATTAACTGCTAATTTCCAAATTAAACTAAGCGGTCTTTACAACTATTCCCCCCTTAAAAGGATTTCGTCCCCGAAATCTAACTTGAATAACTCTGGGTATTGAGCTCTCATATCTGACTCTAGCTCCCAGGTGGCTTCCTCCACCTTGCTGTTTCTCCAGAGAACTTTGACCAATGCTATGGTCTTATTCCGAAGGACTTTATCCTTTTTATCCAGGATCTGCACTGGTTGTTCTTCATAAGTCATGTCTGGCTGCAGCTCAAGGCTCTCATAACTGAGTAAATGAGAGGGATCTGAAACGTATTTTCTCAACATCGAGACATGGAATACGTTGTGAACTGTTGATAAAGCTGGAGGCAATGCTAACCGGTATGCCACTTGACCTATCTTCTCGAGAATCTCGAAAGGTCCTGTAAATCTAGGGCATAACTTGCCTCTTTTCCCGAAACGTTTGATCCCTTTCATCGGAGATACCCGTAAAAACACATGGTCCCTTACTTGGAACTCAACATCTCTGCGTTTCGGATCTGCGTAACTCTTCTGTCTACTCTGTGAGGCAAGCATTCTAGCTTTTATCTTCTCTATTGCCTCATTGGTCCGCTGCACTGACTCTGGACCTAGGTATTTCCTCTCCCCTGTCTCATCCCAGTGAATGGGAGATCTACACTTCCTACCGTATAACAGTTCATAGGGAGCCATCCCTATCGTACTCTGATAACTATTGTTGTAAGAAAATTCTATCAACGGTAGATATTTATTCCATGAGCCTTCAAAATCCATAACACAGGCTCTCAACATGTCCTCCAATATTTGAATTGTCCTTTCGGACTGACCATCTGTCTGAGGATGGAATGCTGTACTAAATTTCAGCTTTGTACCCATTGCTCGCTGCAAACTCTGCCAAAATTTGGAGGTGAACTTCGGATCCCTGTCCGAAACTATAGACTTCGGTACCCCGTGAAGTCTTACTATCTCTCTGACATACAGTTCTGCCAACTGATCCACTGAGAATGTTGTTCTAACTGGCAGAAAATGAGCAGATTTCGTAAATCGATCCACCACTACCTAGATGGAATCAAATAAACCCGTGGTCCTAGGTAACCCGACCACAAAATCCATCGTGATATCTTCCCACTTCCATTCTGGTAGGGTTAGAGGCTGCAACAACCTGTCGGTCTGATGTTCAGCCTTAATCTGCTGACAAGTGAGGCATCTCGATACGAATTCTACCAAATTCTTCTTCATACCGCTCCACCAGAAGTACGGTTTCAGATCTTGGTACATCTTAGTGGTGCCGGGATGCAGAGAATACGGGGTAGAATGAGCCTCCTCGAAGATCTCATTCCTGAGTTCCACACTATTCGGAACACAAACCCTAGCTTTATACAGAAGCATCCCGTTATCCGACACTGAAAAGTCCTTGGCTTGACTAGCCAACACTTCATCTCTGATCTTCACTAACTCTGGATCCGTCATCTGAGCGACTTTTATTCTTTCCAACAGATCAGATTGCAGCGTTAATTTGTGAAGCTGACCTACCACAAACTCAATGTTGGATCTAACCATATCCTCTGCTAGCTGAGGTGAGATCTGAACCATACTAGCTACTTGCCCGAGACCCTTTCTGCTCAGGGCATCGGCCACTACATTGGCCTTTCCAGGGTGATAGAGGATCTCACAGTCGTAATCTTTCACTAATTCCAACCAACGCCTTTGTCTCATATTCAAATCCTTCTGAGTAAAGTAATACTTGAGACTTTTATGGTCGGTATAAATTTCACACATTTCTCCGTAAAGGTAATGCCGCCAAATCTTCAATGCAAAAACCACCGCGGCCAACTCTAGATCATGAGTCGGGTATCGCTGCTCATAATCCTTTAACTGACGGGAGGCATAAGCGATAACTCGATTGGCTTGCATCTACACACACCCCAGACCCTGTCTGGATGCATCACAATAGACTACAAACTTTTCATTGTCCGAAGGCAAAGCTAGCACTGGAGCGGTAATCAACCTCTGCTTCAGCTCCTGAAAACTAGCTTCGCATTTGTCTGACCAGACAAACCGCTGATTCTTCTTTGTAAGTTCGGTTAGGGGCATTGAAATTTTAGAGAACCCTTCCACGAACCTACGGTAGTACCCAGCTAAACCTAAGAAGCTTTTGATCTCTATCACTGTCTTCGGTCTCGGCCAATCCCTGACGGATTCGATCTTCCCGGGATCTACCTTGATCCCATCTTTGCTCACAATGTGCCCTAGGAAGGACACCTGAGATAACCAAAATTCACATTTCTTAAACTTGGCATAAAGCTTGTGTTCCCGAAGCCGTTGCAGTACCATCTGAAGATGTAATTCATGCTCCTCTTCTGATTGAGAGTACACGAGGATGTCGTCGATAAACACAATCACGCAGATATCGAGGAAATCCTTGAATACTCTATTCATCAAGTCCATAAATGTTGCAGGAGCATTGGTTAGTCCGAATGACATAACCAGGAATTCGTAATGTCCATACCTAGTGCGGAAAACCGTCTTCGGAATGTCCTCCTCTCAGATTCTCAACTGATGATAACTCGAACGGAGATCAATCTTAGAAAAGACCGTCTTCCCCTGAAGTTGATCGAACAAATCATCGATCCTAGGTAATGGATATTTATTCTTCACCGTCAGCTTGTTCATTTCTCTGTAGTCGATGCACATCCTCATAGATCCATCTTTCTTCTTGACGAATAAAACTGGGGCTCCCCAGGGTGACACACTGGGCCGAATAAACCCTATGTCAAGCAACCCTTGGAGCTGAATCTTTAATTCCTTAAGTTCAGCTGGAGCCATTCTATACGGGGCTTTGGAAACCGGTTCCACCCCTGGTGCCAAATCTATCACGAAGTCAATCTCTCGCTGTGGTGGTAACCCTGGAAGTTCTTCGGGGAAAACATCCAAAAATTCCTGAACCACCTTGATGTCCTCTGGCCGAATGGTATCTGGACGAGTGGTGTCCACCACCACGGCCAGAAACCCTAAACAACCGCCATGTAATAATTCACTAGCTGACATGGCCGAAATCACAGGGATCCGAGATCCCTGAACTGAACCAACAAACACAAATGGTTCTTCACTTTCCGGTTGGACGATCACCATTTTCCTTTTGCAATCAATGCTCACCGAATATTTAGATAGGAAATCCATTCCTAAAATAATATCAAACTCTAATAAATTCATCTCTATCAAGTCAGCACTTAACTCTCTACCATCTATCCTGATCGGCATAGACCTAATCCATCTGTTGGAGATAACCAATTCTCCGCCAGGTAATAGGGTTCCAAACCCTGATTCATATCTATCGTACGGTCTATCCAATTTACTAAAGACTCTGGCTGCCACATAAGAATGTGTAGCCCCAGAATCAAACAGTACTTAGTAAAACGAGTTATTAACAGAAAGCTGACCTGTCACAACTGATGGGCTGGCATCTGCATCAGCCTGAGTAATGGCGAACACCCTGACTGGAGTGGGTATTGCCGGAGCTCTCGGTGCCTCTGAACGGAGCTGGGGACAGTCCCTCTTGAAGTGTCCGGGCATGCCACAGAAAAAGCATCCCTGACCTTTGCACTCACCCCGATGGTGCCTTTTGCAGCTAGGGCACTCGGGATAGGAGAATTGGGTCTCAGTACCACCAGGACGACTACCTCTATTCTGGTTCCCCCAGAACCTCTTGTTCTGACTCGAGCCACCGAATGCAGTGGGTGCTCTCTTCCTCTGATCAATGGCCGAACCACTACTCCCCCTGCTAAAGCCTGATGCAGGAGGGGTAGGAGCCCCGCCACTCGCCGGAGTAGTAGCTGACTCCGACATACACCCAACTGCGCCCTCAGCTCGCAGTGTCTTCTCCACCATCTCAGCATAGGTGGTATGGTCGTCCGTGGTGATCATCAAATCATATTTGATCCTTGCATTCAACCCATCCAGATACTTCTCTTTCTTGCTGAAGTCGGTTGGCACAATTCCTGAGGCTAACCTCGCCAACTGATCGAACTGAGTAGTATACTCGGTCAAGCTCATGTTCTCACGCTGGGTCAGGTGAGCGAACTCTTTCCTCTTGGCGCTTCTGACCGCCTCATTGTAGTACTTGGCGTTGAAGAGTTCCTGGAACATTTCCCAGGTCATGGTGGTGACGTCATGAATCTGAGACACCATGTCCCACTAGACCAGAGCGTCCTCCTGGAACTGGAAAGTGGCACACACCACTCTATCATTACCGGTGACACCCATGAAGTTCAGGATCTTGGTAATCACCATCAGCCACTGTTCGGCCTTCATTACGTCTGGACCTCCCAAGAAAACCGGAGGTGCTTGCTTCCGGAACTGCTCATACAAAGGTTCCAATCTATTGGCCGCCACCACTAATTCGGCCTGAGCAGCAGGGGCAGGTGCCACTGGAACTACGGGCACTGGAACTGCAGGAGCACCCTGCTGTCTCAACCTCTGAATCTCGAGGTCTTGCTCTTCTATCCGGGCTTGCATCTCAGCAAACCGAACCTTCCAATTCTGGGCTCCCTGATCGGCTGGGGGAGCACAGGGCGGCTGTGGCGGGTTCTCATCACCCCGACCACGAGCCCCGCCTCGGGGACCTCTACCTCGGCCCCTGGCGGCGGGGAAACCGAGCTCCACCGTCCTTGATTCGACCCCACTGAATTGCCCTGACTCCTGGTAGTCCGCCTGGCGTCCATCTAGTTAGAACCGCCTGCGAAACCAAGAGTTGGCATATCAGGTCGTATTCAAGGAGAGCTTACTAATGCCGCTTAATTTGGAAATTAAAAATGAAACATGCGCCTATTCTACTATCAGGCTACTAACATGCTTCCTAACAGGCTTTTCTTATTCATAAATAAATATATAAACTACTAAAGCAATAAAGGCTTACTGAACCGTGAAACGAGCTAACTGCTGATGATGATTGTACATGTCGTGACAATCTTCGGAAGACAACCTGGTGGCTCTGATACCAAATTGTAACACCCTAACTAACATAGGCGTATTACGTGATTTTTAAACATGCTGTTCAGCTCGTTGCTAATCAACGAGGTTTATGGAAAACGTGAATAATTAAAATTTTTGCTTTTTAATTAAACTTATAAAATATTTATACAAAAGACTCGGGATCCCGATTACAAAATCATTTACAAAAGTTTACTGTTCATACAAAATAATTGTCGCCTAGCGACTAGTTACAAAAATTAGCCTTGCTGTCCCGAGGATCGTACGCTCCAGGCCTAACCGCCCCGACATGTACAATCTTCATAAGCTCTTTCACGGTCCATCAGCTTTAGCCTTGCCTTTACCTACACATAAACGTAGAACTGTGAGTCGACAGACTCAGTAAGAAAAGCATAATAATATTCATACATAAAACCCGGTCATGATCAGACGCCCATACCCCTGATCATAACCCTAACTGCCGTGTCCAACACGATACTAAGTCCCCCTAACTGTCGTGTCCAACACGGTACTGAGTTCTGAACGTTCATAGGGACGGTACTATTGACAAGTAACAGCCTGATCGGTCGAACCGGTCATACTCCGGCTGCTGGTCATACTCCAGCCTGTACCGACGTGTTACAGTATCCGCCTAATCGGTCGAACCGGTCATACTCCGGCTGCTGGTCATACTCCAGCCTATACCGACAGGATACGTCAATAGTACGGAACCACGAACCTAAGTGTCAGCCTGATCGGTCGAACCGGTCATACTCCGGCTGCTGGTCATACTCGAGCCTGTACCGACGTGACAGGGTTGGATGGTTCGAAGCCAACATACATAACTAATGTAATCTAACAGGCTTCCTACATGCACGCTAAACATGTAATCTACATATGCATACTGTTATACTAATCTTACTTGGATTCCGAATTCAGGTGTGCCGGTCAACCTGACTGGAACTTAACTGCGCGGCGGATTACAGGCTCCTAAACCATAAAAATCACAACACTATAAGTGACACGCTAAATCACTTCCCGGGGACTTAAACTAGGAACTAAAAGTTTCCCTATCGATAAAAAGCATGGCAATACCCCTAAAAACATAAAATCGAGGAAATCTAGGGTTCCTGAATTTTCCCCAACCGGTAGACCGGTTGCCCAACCGGAATTCCGGTTCTAGGAAATTTCAGAACCCCATCCGGAATTCTGGATGCACAACCGGAATTCCGGTTCCTCGCAGGCAGCAACATCAAAAATTCATAACTTAACCAAATCAACTCCAATTCACATGAAACTTTCGAGACTTGTTCTATATATCCCCTAGAACATTTCTAAAGCTTCAAAACCACCCAGATTGCACATAATCAAAAATCACCATTAAAGCTCAAGCTTTGAGTTCTAAACTCAAACTTGAGTAAACCTAGCTAACATGCAATCAAATCAATCTAAACTTACTTAAACATGCTTAGAATAGCCTCTGAAAACAACTATAAACTTCAACAACATCACAGCAACAGATTATAGACATTTCTTTCAAAAATCATATATTTTGCATAGAAAAACCATAGCTTGCTCAACCTAAGAATCATGCTTCAAAAACAACTCAAATAACCTTAAATTAACATGCTTACACCTCTGAAATTATCAACAAAACACAGCAGCAACAACAACCGAAAATTCATGCATGCATCATCATCTTTTCAAACTTTTTTCTAAAATTACAAAAAGAAAAGGTTTAGAAACTTTACCAAGGATTGAAGAACACTTAGATTGAAGAGAATTAGCTAGAAAATCAGAAATCCCAGCCCTTGGAACACCCTTCCAGCCGAGAGAGAAAGAGAGGAAAAGAGAGAGTGTTTTGAATTTTTTTTTCTATTTTCTAAGCTTTGCATGAAAATGAGATAAATGGAATACTTAGGCAAAAATCTATTTTAGCCAACACATAATTAAAATAAACACTTAATTCAATTAATAAAGCCCACTAAAGGACAAAATATCATTGGGGGCAAAAAGACCATTTTGCCCCTCCACACTAAAATAACATAATTAACACTAAAAGGGTATTTTTGGGAAATTCTAAATTCCCGGCCATTTCCGACATTCCCAATGTCTAATAAACCGTCCCAAACTTCCAACATACTAAGTTGTGATTTCTACTGAGCCAAACACCGAGTTCCAAAATACCGGGCACCAGAATGCAAAATTATGAAAACTACTACATGACATAAAAATGCATCTCTGAATTCAATAATAACAGTATAATAAATTATTTAAATAGCTATAAATAATTTCATAATTAAACGTGATTAACTGCTAATTTCCAAATTAAACTAAGCGGTCTTTACAGTTTTACTGATATGATAATCTACAACAGAGTTTACTTGCATTTGAAGAAGTGTTATGTTCTTTCCAGAGCATTGGTTAAAGTAAAGCTCAGGTTGGATGCATGGAGTATGCATCGGAAGGGACCGATATTGAACTTTGACTTAGATTTATCAAACTTACCGTAATATCTATTCAAGTCAATATCGCCTAGTTGATCATAGATCAAATGTTCTTAATCCTGTTATGATTAGGCTCAATCTTGAAAGGCTATTCGTGTTCTTTGATTTGTTAGTTAAGCCTACTTTTAGGTCAGGGTGATACGTACATTTTAGGAACACGGTAGTGCGATTGAGTGGGAGCGCTAACATAAACATGGAATCTATAGCTTCTATCTGGCGAATAGTAAGCAAAGGATGATCTCCTTCGAGCTTGACCAAACGAACATAAATGGTAGAGTACTCATTTCACATAAGCAGAAATATCATTTATACGGGGTCAATTGTTTTAAGGAATAAATACATTGTAGGGTGTAACGGTAATTTAATCCCTTTACAGTGTAGATCATTCATATAGAGGATCAATGATCAAATTATGATTATAACAATGGATAACTAATGATGCGTCTATATGGTGGAACATATAGAGCATTCTATTATACTGAGAGTGTAATTCTAAGTTCTATGCGTGGATTCAACGAAGAATTAATAAGTTAGTGAATTTTAGTAATAAATTCTTGATCTACTTATTGGAAGCTCGGTTATATAGACCCATGGTCCCTGCACTAGTTGAGATAACATTGCTTGTAAGACTCATATAATTGGTTTTGATTAATCAATTATAATTCTCAGTTTAGACTATGTCTATTTGTGAATTTTTCACTAAGTAAGGGCGAAATTGTAACGAAAGAGTTATAGGGGCATATTTGTTAATTATTATACTTTGTATGGTTCAATTAATAAATATGATAAATGACAATATTATTTAATAATTATTTATAGTTATTAAATAGTTAGAATTGACATTTAAATGGTTGAATTAGAAAATTGGCGTTTTTGAGAAAATCAGATGGAGAAAAGGTAAAACTGTAAAATTGCAAAAAGTGAGGCCCAAATCCACTAGTATAGGGCCGGCCACTTTTGTAGGAAATTTAAACTGATTTTTTCATTATTTTAATGCCAAATAATTCAAACCTAACCCTAGTGGAATGCTATAAATAGATAGTGAAGGCTTCAGGAAATTTACACTTAAATTTTCTATTTTTCCTTCAGAGAAAAACCTGAGCCTCTCTCTCTCCCTATCTTTGGCCGAACCCACTTTCTCTTTCTTCTTCCTTCAATTTCGAAAATCTTAGTGTATGAGTAGTGCCCACACACAGCAAGTGCTACCTCAATCATAGTGAGGAAGATCGTGAAGAAAGACTTTCAGCAAGAAGGAGTTTCAGCATCAAAGATTCAGAGAAAGAAATCCAGGTTCAGATATTGATAATGCTCTGCTACAGAAAGGAATCAAGGGCTAGATATCTGAACGGAAGGAGTCATTTAATTTCGCTGCACCCAATGTAAGGTTTCTTAAACTTTATATGTGTTTAATTTATCGTTTTAGAAAGTTCTTATTTAGGATGTTAATAAACATACTTGTGAGTAGATCTAAGATCTTGGTAAAATAAATTCCAACACTTTCTAGACTGATGACTGGCCCTACAGACCAACACAAGTGTTTCCAACGTGCTTTGTCCTTATTTTCACGTTTCCTGAAAAAACTTCCCGAGAGGTCACCCATCTTGAATTTACCCTAGGTCGTGCACGCTTAACTGTGGGAGTTCTTTCATGATGGACTACCAGAAAATAAGATGCACATTGTTGATATAGGTAGTACCAATCAATCCATTTAAATCATCTTCAACTGTGTAGTCCCATACCTACACAGTCTCAAAATCATCACAGTTGACCTTCCCCAAGCGGTGTGAGATTGTACAATTTACCTGGTATTTCTCCTTACAGATCACAGGACTAATGACTATCACAATCACCCCCTTACGGGATCCGACGTCCTCGTCGACCACACTTCCGGCTGGGTCAAGGCTTTGATAGCATTTGTAACGACCCCGTTTTAAGCCTCTATTGGGCCTTCTCTCACAAATTTATGGCTCTTATACACGAGTATGTCACTCTGACTGCTTCCTGGACTGAGGACTGGCCCTACAGACCAACACGAGTATTTTTTAGCATACTTTGTCCTCACTCGCATGCTACTTGGGAAAACTTCTCAGGAGGTTAGTCACCCATCTTAAAATGATCACATGTCAAATACACTTAACTGTGGAGTTCTTTCATGATGGGCTACTAGAAAACAAGATCTACCTTGCTGATATAGGTAGTACCAATCAATCCATTTAAGTTCTCTTCTACTATGTAGTCCAATACCTACACAGTCTCAGAATTATCACACTTGACCTTCCTCAGGCGGTGTAGAATTGTACAACTTATCCGATATTTCTCCTTACAAATCACGGGACTACTGATTGTCACAGAGTTATGCTGCAATTAATTCTTCTTTCTACATACATTTGTCAGTTATCACCACGAGCAAGTCCAATCCAACGCTGAGAATTTATCCTCATACTATATAAACACTTTAATTTTAAATGAGACATTTTGTTTAAAATCTAAACACATATGCATGATCTAAATTGGGAAATAAACTAACTTGCACGATTGAAAAACTTCAAATTCATACGGTTTTCAATATTTCAAATCCATACTCAATGCAAAATGTCTTTATAGAAGTAACAATTGAACTCTTTTGTTTTTCCATTATAGAAAATTCTATTTAGGTTGGACTTAAATAGAATCTTCTTTTGATTGAAGTGACTTCATAATTTTGTTATCTAATAACTCTTTTCTCTTCCACTTCTCATGTGAACAAGGTAGCTAGGTGGTGAAATAAAAAATAAAAATGGAGGTGTCAAATTTTGTCAACTGCCATTTGGTTAGTTTATACTATATTTTATTCAACTCCATTTAAAAATAAAATTATAACAATTTAAATGTAACCTGCCTAATTAAGAAAAAAGAAATAGTAACACACCTAATGAATTAGTCTATTTAGTCATATTAACCTAACTACTAATATTTTTTTCATATTTAATTTTTATATTTTAATTAATTACACTAATAAAATAAATATCTATAAATTAAATTTAATATTTAAATCAAATCATGAACTTAGTGTCTTAAATTTTATATATATTTTTTAAATATGTATATAAATTATATAATATATAATAGAAAAATTTATAAAAAAAAAAAAATCTCTTGAGTTAGTATTATTTTCGTCAAATTTTTTGTTTGTATTTTTTAGCGTGTTATTTTAAGTTACAAACCCATTTGGTTTGCCCATAAATTTATCAAAATTGTTTAAAGTGTATGACTTTGAAAAAAAATGAGTAACGATAATGAAAGAGTGAAGAACAACATAATATGACAATTGTCAACACTACTAATAATACCACAAATTTTCTTCACTTTATTTAATGGTTAGCTTATTGCTCCACGTGTCGTCCACCAAGAAACAAACAAAGTAAATGTGCTTGCCGCTTTTGTTTACTATCACTTAAACTAGCTAGCCACCTTTGTATATTTTAGTTTAAATTTAGCTTAAAATATATTATAAAATTATATTTATTTTTTTTTTATTTGTACTCTAATACTAGTACAGAAGAGCATTGTTATTGGGCACCAGTGGTGTCTAGCACCTTCTAAATGTGTCGACTTGCAATTGGCTAGCGATACTCTATAAAAATTATTATATTAAACTATAAGAGACCCGATACTTAATTGCACCAATAGCGATATTGACACGTAGGAGGATGCTAGGCACCAATAGTGCCCTTTAGCATTTCTCAGTACAGAAAGTGTAAATTAATTATAAAAGTCAATATCATTAATACTCATTTAAAATATATAAAATAATTAATTTTATTTATATTATTTTAATATCTTATAAATATATCTTATTCAAAGTTAATAAATAGTATTAATAAGTGACAAAAAATAATAATAAAAAATGTATTATTTATTATGGACTAAAATTTGACACATATTTTACATTACCAGCAGAATTAAATTTTAACAAAATATTATAAAAAATAGCAATACACCACATTTCTAGCTCTTTATTAAAAATGCTCTTAAATTAGATTTTTGTTAAAATGCTAATTGGATCCCTATAAAATGTTTAATGTCTCCAACAACAAAATAAAGTAAATATTTTATTGTTTTATGTCTCCAACAATAAATTAAAAAAGAAAAAAAAAAAGTAAAAAAAAGTTTATACGTAGAAAGAAATATTTTAAATTATATTTTCCTTATGTATAAAAATATAATATATTTGATGTATTAAATTTTTAAATATATTTGTATTATATGTATTACAAGTTTAAATTATTATTTTTTTTACATTCAAATATTTATTGTGTATATATTTTTTTCAAAAAATATATAAATATATGTAGATTGGATTGAATGAGTTATTTTTACATGTCAATGAGCATTCATTCCACACAAGTACATATTTTAGATTTTCCAATTCAATTTAATTCGTACTAGTACAAATATTCACATTTTGCGCATTAACAGGACCACTGTAAGAATTTATGGGCTTGAAAAAGAGTGATATGAAATTCGAACCTATGATATTGTATAAAATGACATACATATTAATTAACTAAGCTATGAATATTTATTGTTTACAATATACTTAATTTTACTTAAATAAAAGCTTAATAATTTTTGTTTATTTTTTATTTTAGGCTCTCAAAAAGTGTGTGTACTAAGTACGGGCCTAGTCCACCTATACTTAAAGTTGGCCATGCGCATTAAATTAAATCGGGTCGTACAAATTAGATTGGATTAAGTATTTTATGAGGACCCTTATTAATTAGGAATAATTACATAAGACACCATTTTTTGTAAAATATTTACATTTTTACGTTCAAATAATGTTTTTTTTACATTTTTACGGTTTCTAAAAAATAACATGAAAACAACATAAAATCAACAAGAAAACAACATAAAAGTAACATGAAAATAACAACAAAAAAAACAACAAAAAATAACATACATATAACAAAAAATTAACAACAAATTAACAAAATTTCAATATAAAAAGACCGTATTTTATGTAAATAAAATAAAAAAAAATCGTAAAAATGTTTAAAATTCCATAAAACCGTATTTTTGTTGTTTTTGTGCACTTGTGAAATTAACCCTATTAATTAGTGTGTTATGTACAATTGGGGTGGGCCCATGACGTACGTACGAGTGTCTGCCTTTTTCAAGGCGTCAATCAAGTGGGATTATCCTAAAATAAAGTCCGGCCCAAGCTTCAATCCAATGCCTAGTCACCTAATTAATCTCTCTGTCCATTTGTCTTGTAGTGAGTGGAGCCACATCTATGATCTATCTCAACCAAACCATGCCTAATAATGTCTAATAGTGTCTGTCGAGTATTGCTATTATATCTCAATGATATTTTTTACACTTAGCAATTAATATTTTTTAAAAATTATTATATTAATAAAAATACTAAGCAGTACTGGTACCTTAATATTTAGTTAAATTAATAGCGATAATAACATATTAAAAAAAATACTAACTTAATACCTTTTTTTTAATAAACTAACTTAATACTTAATTAAACTAATAGCAATAATACTACATTAAAAAAAAAAAAATATTAAGCTTACCCTTTAGAATTTCTCAATAATGCCTATTATTTTTCCTTCATTTGAGGTTGTTACATAATTACATTGCCGGCTCTCTTTCTTTCTTTCTACATTCCAATCTCCATTGAGTAGTTTTATTTTAGGTGACAATTTCTTTATTCTATAATAATTGTTTTTCATTTACTCTCCCTCACGTTATTCTATACTTTATTCTCTTTAAAATACATCCAAAAATCTAAGAAGTATATTTATATTTGAATTTAATTAATTTTTCCTTATTGTACTATTTGTTGTACTTCAAATAATTGTTAACATATCATCACATCACATCAACCGTCCACCAAACATAATTAAACTACACACACACAATCTAAATGGCAATTTAGCTATTTATGTTATTTAGGTGAGTTGCTTATTCATATATACATTACTCTATACCTTAATTCGATTTATTAAGTTTGAGACTAGATATGCACCTTTACATGACGTGTTGGATTTTTAAGATTATTTATGGGAGATCCACTTTATTATCTAATCTCACTTTAACACTAATGATAAATATTGGACAAACTATATATGTTCAAATCATGTGAATTTATTAATATCACATTCATTTATTTGATATATTGTAAGAGTATAATTTCATTTATTTGATATATTGTAAGAGTATAATTTCATTTTTCTGTTTTATGAGTACAAGGCCAAAATAATTCATATCAAAACTTAATTATGAATTTAAGCACATATAAAAAAGAATACTTAAAAGACTCAGTATCATATTCATACAAGACGTTTTATCTTTGTCATTCGGTTAAAGAATGAACTATCTTAGATTAAAGAGGATTTTGTGTTCCCCGTCATTATATTCTTGAATGGTTTTAATTTTTAATTGCTTCGTCAAAAAAAAAAAAACATTACTATTGGCCTATTAGGTACTTTAATGGTAAACAATTTATTATATTATTTATTAAAGAGTATCTACTTATTTAATATCTTGTATTTTATCTAAATATAAATTTGATACTCTAGCCTTGGTTAATATATTAAAATTTTTATCAATACGGTTAAATTATCTTTAATTTTATAAATTTTAAAATTTAATTTAATTATTTAAACTGAAAAATTATTTAGTTAACTAAATAATTAAATTAATTATTTTATTTAGTTAAGTTAATAAAATAGTAATAATTAAATTTAATTTTAAAGTAGGAAATATATATAATTTCAAAATATAAAATACTAAATAAATATTATTAAAAATAATGCCAAACATATTTTTTTTGATATGATACTAAATGAGTGTGTTGCTAATTCCCTTTATTAAATTAAAATGTACAACCGATATTAATGTAGTCATAAACATTTTTGTCTAATTTAGATTTAAGACATTATATTTAATGTGTTTTTTTTTTTTTTTTTTTTTTTGGTTTGATAACTTATATTTAATGTGTTGAGTCAGCAGGATGGCTCTAAAGTGTTTACATATGAGGCTTTTTTGTCTACTTGTCATTATTGAGGATATTTTAGAGAGTTAATTTTGTTTGGAAAATGGGTATAGCTCATTGTTTGTTTGTTTGTTTTATTTAAAATGAACTTAATATAAGAGCATGGGCGGAGCACTATGTGTTTCATCTAAAATAACAATTTATATAAAAAAGATAAATGCAATTTTTTAAATTTTCTCTACTAATTAATTATATCTTTGTTTTCAAATATTTAAAAAAAAATAAAATAAAATAAATATACAAATAATTCTATTTATGTTATGTTGTAGTAATTTGTTTTTTTTTTATATATATATATAAAATAATAAATTTATTTTGAAATTTGAACAATAATTATTATTACATCCCTCTCAATCTCATCTAATATTATTTTTTTCATTTCAACAATACAATATATGATAGTACATGTAGTGTTTGTTTTTTAGAGCTAACAAATCACGCTTTGCAATTTGTTAGTGATATTAATTAATGTTTTAAAAGTTATTATATTAAATTATATAAGACTCAATAGTTAATTATACAAATAGTGTTATGACACCTTAGAATGTGCTAAGTACTACTGTTGTCTTTTAGCATATCTGTGAGCATTGCTATTAGAGTGTCTAAGCACCATTAAATCTGTAACTTTATTTTAGTTTTGTTCGTTTAGCCGTGTGTAAAGTAATTTATTATATTAATCAGGACATATAAAGAACTTATTAAGAATTATTTTTAGAACCCATGCTTCCCCATACCCAAACTCGAACTTAGACCCGAACCCAGACCCCAACCTGGGCTTGGACCTAAACCCCGGACCAGGACTCGAACCTGGACCCCAGACCCTGACTCGAACCCCGGACCCTGGACCTGGACCCCAGACCATGGACCTTGGACCCCAACTCGGATCCCGGACTAAGACCCAAACCCCAAACAACGGACATGAACCTAGTCTTGAACCCCGAACCTCGGATCCTGACCCTGACCCCAAACCCAGCACAGGACCTCAGACTTAACCCCAGGTCCGGGCCCAGGTCCAGGTCTAGGTCCGGGTTAGGGTCTGGGTCTAGGGTCCGAGTTGGGGTTTGGGTTCGGGATTTGGGTCAGGGTAAGGGTCCAAGGATCGGGTCCGGGTTTGAGTCGGGGTCGGGGTCGGGGTCGGGGTTCGGGTCCGGATATGTGAGTAAAAATATTAAATATAATATGTTAGACAATTTTTTTTTTTTTAAAAAAATAGATACAATATTTTGATATTTTCTGTTTTTTAATTTTAAAGAAACAGTTTTTAAAATTATTTACCAAACAATCCATATTAATTTTTAAAAACTGAAAATAATTTTTAAATTATAAAACCAAACAACATCTATATCTGTTTCTTTGAAGTGATTGGATTCTTAAAAATTGAATTAAAGAAATTAAGCATTATTAATGGTTTGAGTGGTTGGTGTTATTTTTATTAGCTATAATCCTATTTTGGTGGTTGGTATTTGATTCAATCAGAAAATGATTCCATAGGAGTTTAAGTGTTTAATATACACAAATATTTATAGTTAGTGGGGTGCCATCATTCTTGATAAATATTCAAAATTAATTAAATGTTTACTATTATAATGATCATTCATCCTTACCATTTTCAATCCTTTTTAATAACTGGCTTATTTCTAATATATCTATCTTATAACTGGGTGATAAGCCTTTTTCAAAAATAATAATAAGCCTCATTAAAAAAAATATATATATATTATTAGGCAGTAAATGTGGAGGATGATCAAAACCTTGGTCATTGTTTTGTAGTTAGTCCAATTCGACATTATTTATTCTAATATTAAGATAAGAATTAATACACATTGGGAAATGATTGGTTTGAAATTAGTACACTTCATCATTTTCAAAACTTCAAAGTGTGGGAAAGAAACCTCATAAAATAACTAGTAGCAATAAAAATAAAAATATGATTTTAAATTTTAAGCTAACAATAAACATAATGAAATTTGAGTATTCAAATATTATTTATAAATATTCTTCAACTCCAATTTCAAGATTATTTATTTATTTTTTCCTCGTGAAAATTGAAAAACAAATTCAATTTTTTAAGACTTAAACATGCTACAGTAAAACTTTTTATAACTTTGTAAAATTAGCCATGATAATTGTAGACTCAAATACTTAATTGAGAAACTACTTAAGATTAGTTTAAGCGGTCATAAGAGAGAGTGCGTGTGTATTTGAGGTTCTGAATTCGAGTCCCAAATTATACATAGTTATAATATGTAAACATTTAAATGAAATATCACTACTAGTGTAATTTAATATCGAGCATCACTTATTTTATTTTAATAAAAATTATAAAAAATTACTAACTAATTATAAGACGCTACTTTATAATAATATTAGGCACGTTAATATCTTATAACAATATTATACTTACTTCCATGAATAATAATACAATTAGTGCCGCTCTAAGCATTTCTCTTATTTTATTCATTATAAAATCAAGTAAAACAAAGTCAAAGGATGACCATTGTTGAGACATTCTCCCCACTCAAACATTCCAAATTTAAACCCTTCTCCACTCTGTTTTCTCATTAATCCAAAAAACTCATGAAAGAACAACTTTCTCCTTAGACCTTTCTATCTCTCCATTTCAAAAAACATCTATATGAAAGTATAGAAAGAAAGAAAGAATAATGTTGGGGAAGAAGATAGTGAGTTTCAAAAAACTAGCAAAGAAAGTGAAAATCATGGGGAGAGGAGGTGGTGAGAAAGAGGGGTCGTCATCATCATCATCATCATCATCATCACCATTTTCATTATCATCAGAGTATCATGAGAGTTTGCTTAGAGAATTTGAAGAAGAAGAAGAAGAAGATGAAATCCCAACTGGGTTTTTGGCTGTTTATGTTGGAGAAGAGAGGCAAAGGTTTGTGGTTCCCACAACCTTTCTATCTCACCCTCTCTTCAAGATGCTGTTAGAGAAGGCCTATGAGGAGTTTGGTTTTCAGCAAAGGAATGGGCTTGTTGTTCCTTGCAGTGTCTCTTCTTTTCGAGATGTTGTTAATGCTGTCCAATGTAGTAATGGTATGTTTGATTTTGGCAAACTTGTTGAGGAGCTTCTTTAATTAGTATTGTATGGATTAATTTCTCTTATGTTTAAATGGGATTGTGTGTATATAGGATAGAGCCTTTATGAGTGTCTTTTTCCTTTTTTCCTCAACGACATGTATAGAGAAATGTACTAAGCGTGATCAATTTCGATGTTATTCCAACTTGGAGAACAATTTAGTTGATTTGGTCTCTTGGCACAAAAAAAACTTATGAGTTCTTATGTTAGGAGCAATAGGTAATAGGGGAAGTAGATTGTGATCTGTCTAACTTCTTTGTATAATACAAGTTCGGCTTCTTTTAGATGAAATTGATATTGAAGTGATAGAAGTTCAAATGTCTCTAAAAACTACTCCATTGAAGCAATCTATTTTGTTGCTTGTTTGACCTCACCAATAATATTTGTTGATTAATTAAATTATGTAACTTTGTCTAATATAGGCAAGCAAAAAAGTCCACATAAGCTTTGATTCTATTTCCACATAAAGAGCATCTTTTATAAGTACCAAAAGTATATTATCACAATTTATTTTTGAATAATTAACAATTGTACCTTTAAAACTTTTTACACTATTAGGTTGTGGACTTTAAAATATACGTCTTCTTAATAATATTCATTAAAATGTAACTTTAATATTAATTTAGTCCTTCCATCATACTATATTCAATTATTTGTAAAATGAGTGATATAAAGGGTAGTAGTTGACAAATAAATATAAATTATATAATTTTTACTATTTTCACATCAATGAATGTTAGAATATAAGATTTTTTCTTTTTTATAAGAATTAATATTTTTATTTTTAGTTTTTTAGCTATTATGGTATAAAATGTGAAAAGTAAATAATTTGTATCTATATATCAATTATCATCTATTGTGTCACTCATTTCACAAAAAAAAAAAAAAAAAATCAATAGAATGTGATGGAATGTTAATGTAAAAGTTGTATAACTTAAGAGACACAACTTAAAAGTGTAAAAAATTCAGGGAACAAAAATACTAATTATTCTTTATTTTTTATTTTCTCTTTCATTCTAAGATTTAATAATTTTCTACAAAACATACTCCAATAGTGGGCAACTCTAAAATTTGTCAAAGGTGCACATTTTTTTTTTCGAGCTTATGAGAAGAAAGAAAGAAAGAATGAAGAACAGAGAACCAGAGCAAGAATTTGTTATTTCTGTTATGATTAAATGTTTACAAATGAGAAAATGAGCTTATACAGCTCTGTTCATACAAAGTAAATCAGTTGGAGAATTAACCAACTATTAACAGAATGATTAGCTACATAATCAAGATTAACAACCCAATAACTAATCCTAACTAACTTAGTCCACGTGTTCTAAAAGCCCCCCTCAAGATGGAGTGTAGATGTTGATCAAACCCATCTTGGAGACAATGTTCTTGTGATGAGTTAGGAGAAGAGCTTTGGTGAAGATGTCGGCTAGGTTGTTTTGGGAAGAGACATGTAGTAGCTTGACGGAACCTTGTTGAACTTTCTCTCGAATGAAATGACAATCAATTTCCACGTGCTTTGTGCGTTCATGATAAACCGGGTTTTCACTAATGTGAATCGCTGCAGTATTGTCACAATATAGCAACGCAGGGTTTGAATGAGATATGCCAAAGTCTTGTAGGAGGGTAATTACCCAAGTGAGTTCGGAGGTAGCATTAGCCATAGCTCGATATTCTGCTTCAGCAGAGGATAGAGAAACCGTTTGTTGTTTCTTTGATTTCCAGGACACAAGAGAGCTACCTAGGAAGAGGTAGTAGCCAGATATTGAGCGTCGTGTGTCTTGGCAGGAGCCCCAATCAGAATCCGAGAAAAAGGAAAGTTGAACATTAGATGCAAACAAGCTGGTCGCGGCATGAGCTGATATGGTGGGGGTTGTATTGGAGGCAAAGAATAAGCCTTGTCCCGGGGTTGTCTTTAAGTATTGTAGGATGCGGTGTGCAGCATGAAGATGAGGAACCCAAGGAGAAGTCAAAAATTGGCTCAAATGGTTGACTGCATATGAGATGTCGGGTCTTGTTATAGTTAAGTATATTAGTTTGCCAATGAGGCTTCTAAAAATAGTGGAATCAGGTAGGAGATTCCCTTTGTCATTACTTAACTTTAGGTTTGTTTCCATAGGTGTGGAGACCGGTTTGGCTCCTATGTAACCTGTGTCCTTGAGTAATTGAATTGTAAATGGTCTTTGAGAGATAGAAATGCCTTGTTTTGTTCTACCAACTTCAAGGCCAAGGAAAAATCGAATGGTGTCAAGGTCCTTGAGTTTGAATTTGTCATGAAGGTATGTCTTGAAGTGAGAGATAGAAAAGTCATTATTGCTGGCAACAATAATGTCATCCACATATATGAGGATGGCTAGAAAAAAGGTTTTGGTTCTCTTTATGAATAGAGAATTGTCAGATAGTGATTGGTGAAAACCATCTGAAATGAGAGTGTGGCTAAGTTTACTAAACCATTGCCTGGATGCTTGTTTGAGGCCATAAATGCTTTTGTTTAGTTTGCACACAGTGTTCGGAGGTGCTTTGTAACCAGGAGGAATTTTCATGTAGACTTCTTCATGAAGATCGCCATGGAGAAAAGCATTGTTAATGTCCAATTGGTGGACATTCCAATTGTACATTGCAGAAAGAGCTAAGAAGATCTTTAGGGTATTGAATTTTGCCACAGGGGCATAGGTTTCAGAATAGTCAATGCCATGTCTTTGAGTGTAGCCTTTGGCTACTAGACGGGCTTTAAACCGTTCAACAGCTCCACTTTCATTGTATTTTACTTTGTAAACCCATTTGCATCCAATGGCTTTATGGCCAGGTGGTAACTTGGTGACAATCCAAGTGTTATTTTTTTCGAGAGCATCAGTTTCTTTATCCATGGCAAGAAGCCAATGTCAAAACTGGGAGGCTTCGGCATAGCTTTGTGGTTCGACTTCAGAATAGGCTGCAAGTACAGCTGCTCTGAATTGAGGATGCAATTTAAGGTAAGAGAGAAAGGGTTTAATGGGATGATTAGTAGAAGAAGCATGACAGACATAATCTGTGAGATGTTTTGGTTGTGTAATGGTTCTACCAGCCCTTGTAGATGTTATAGAAGGGTCAGGAACATGAGGTATGGGGGCTGGTTTAGATACTGCTGTAATAAAATCAGTGATGCCCAATGTAGGGACTGTATTAGAAGCACCTGGTGTGGGAATTTGTGTGCCAGCAGGGTTGGAAACTAGGGTCTGTTGGGAATTTTTATCTGGTGTGTGAATACCAGGTGTGGTTGCTGATTTGGGGCCAGAACTGTATGAAGTTGCTGGTGTGGGAGCTGCTGGTATAAGAGCAGTATTTTGTGAATCAGCAGGGTGATGTGAAGGAGTATTGCTCCTGGAACTTGCAGTGTCGTGTGCACCAGAAATTGGTGCAAATGGGCAACCAGAGACCTTGTAGTTATGGTTCACAGTCTGGTGAACGCTTGTTTGTTGCACAAGTTTTGTAGTGGGAAGCACTACATCAGGAAATAATGTGTTGATCTCAGAAGAGGATGTTTGGGAAAACAATGGAAATATTGTTTCATAGAAGACTACATCCCGAGAAGTATAAATTTGTTTTGTTTCAATATCAAGAAGTAGGTATGCTTTCATGCCTTGGGGATAGCCAATGAAAACCGAAGCTCTACTTCTTGGTGTAAATTTGTGTCTTTTTGAGTTGAGAGTGGAGCCATAGGCAAGAGACCCAAAACTTCTTAAATGATCATATTTAGGATTAGTGCCATGGAGCATTTGAAAAGAAGTCATACCTTTGAACAATTTAGAAGGAGTTCTATTTATCAGGTAAGTGGCCGTTTGAACTAGGTATGGCCAATAAACTAATGGTAAGTTTGATTGGAAACCTAGAGCACGAGCAACATTGAGAATGTGTTGGTGTTTCCTTTCAACAACGGAATTTTGTTGAGGCCGTTCCACACACGAATGGTAATGAATTATTCCCTTAGATGCAAAGAAAGAATGTAAATTGAATTCTTTTGCATTATCAGAACGGATGGCCTTAATATTTGTTGAATATTGAGTGCAAACCATGTGGAAAAAATTTGGAATCACATTTTGGACATCCGATTTATTCTTTAGTAAATAAGTCCAAGTAAATCGAGATTTGTCATCCACTATAGTAAGGAAGTATTTATATCCTTCTATGCTAGTGATGTGAAATGGACCCCAAATATCCATATGAATCAAATCAAATATTCTTTTGGAAAAATTATGATTTGAAATGAAGGGTAAATGTTTTTGTTTAGCCAAATGACAAATATGGCAATATGAAGAAGAACTCTTATGTGAAATCTTGTTTTTTTTTTTTTTATTGAAGAAATTTGAAATACACATTGAAGGATGTCCAAGGCGATTGTGCCATTGGTTTACACTTGTTTTATTGGAAAAAAAAAAGAGGAAATAGTGGCAGCTGCAGTAGGGAGTTGGACTTGTTGAAGCAAGTACAAATTTCCATGTTTTTCAAATGTCCCAATCACCACATTCCGAGAAGGATCCTGAATTAAACAAGAATCATCATGAAACCAAATAGAATTAGGTGTTTCGGCCATATATGCATTTGAAATTTGGTAAGTAGAGTACTTTATGGAAAGTAATGTGGGAGTTGATATGGACAGTTCCAATATTTCTAACAGTAACTTGTTGTCCATTGAGTAGCAGCACATTCTTAGGGAATGGGATAGGTGTGAATATAGAAAAACATGCAATATTAGAACACATGTGGTGTGTAGCACCACTATGAATTATCCAAGGTATATGATTAGAATTAGAAATTTTACCTGCAAGATTGGATGCTGCAGCAGGCAGGGTATTGAGATCAGCATTGGTATGATTGTTTAGTTGTTGACTGAGGAGGAAAATTAATTGCTGACATTGAGAAGTGAGATCAGCAGTGGTAGATGGTCCTTCTAACTCAGATTTGGGGTTGCTGGAAGAGGTATTGTTTGCCTTAGCTTTGCCCTTTTCTTGTTTCTTTTTATCTCCATAACCGGGGTGGAAAATCGTGGAGAAAGTAGCACTTATCGTTTAAGTGTCCAGGTTTGCCACAATTCGAACATGATGGCCTTGGTTTCTTGGCTCTTGATGGGTTCGAAGGACCAGCAGCAGCCGCAAGGGGGATTTGTTCAGTTGAGCCAAGAGATCTTTGGCGTTCTTCTTGAATTATCATAGCAAAAACGCGGGAAAGGTTAGGGATGGGTTCAATGAGCAGAATTTGTGCTCGAACCGAGGCAAAAGACTCGTTCAGACCAGTCAAGAACTGGAGAACTTGATTCTGGTTGTAACAGTCTAAAAAGACTTTCATTGCACCACAGGTGCAAGTGGTAATTGGCTGGAACTCTTTGAGTTCATCCCATAGGGATTTCAGCTTAGTAAAATAAGCAGAAACGGAGTTGTCACCCTGTTGAAGTCGGGTGATTTGGTTCTGCAATTGGAAAATTCGAGGGCCATTGCCTTCATTGAAACGCTCAGCAAGATCGTTCCACATTTCAGTAGCTAAATCAAAGTACATAATACTTTGTGCAATCTCAGACGAAACAGAGTTAATCAACCAAGACATCACCATATTGTTACACCTTAACCAAGAGTTGAGATAGATATTACCGGGTTCTGGGCGAGGAAGAAATCCATTGATGAATGCGATCTTGTACTTGGCAGTGAGCGCCATGGTGATTCCTCGTTTCCAGGGTTGGTAATTGGTGCCGTTGAGGACAGTGGAGACAAGAACCAAGTTGGGATGATCACCGGTGCTGAGGTAAAAAGGACTGGAGTGATCATCAGCAACCGATCGAGAAGTAGGGGCTTGATTGGTGTTGTCGTCAACAATGGTGGATCGAGCTTGGGGAAACGGATCTGTGGGCTGAGATGGAACCCTAATTTGTGGATTTCGAATGGGATTTGCTGAGGGATCTGGAGCTGGTACAGAGTCGGAGATGACCTCTGCAGCTTGGTTGTCGATCGACGATGGAGGAGCGCCATCCTGGGATCGGGTTGAAGGTTTGGCCATGGAAGCGTGGGGCAGTATGCCGTCTGATACCATATGAGAAGAAAGAAAGAAAGAATGAAGAACAGAGAACCAGAGCAAGGATTTGTTATTTCTGTTCTGATTAAATGTTTACAAATGAGAAAATGAGCTTATATAGCTCTGTTCATACAAAGTAATTCACTTGGAGAATTAACCAACTATTAACAGAATGATTAGCTACATAATCAAGATTAACAACCCAATAACTAATCCTAACTAACTTAGTCCACGTGTTCTAAAAGAGCTCTAATGGACAACCCCCATTGGAGATAGTCTAAGGTCCTCCGCAGGACTGGCCCTAGGCATAGGCGAGCTAGGCCCGCGCCTAGGGCCCACTCATTTTAGGGGCCCAAATAAAAAAATTACCTTTTAAAAATGGGATTATTTCACAAAAACATAAAACAAGAAAAAAATTACAAAAATACGGTTTCACGGAATTTTAAACATTTTTAGGATTTTTTTTTATTTATAGAAAATACGGTTTTTTTTATGTTGTAATCTTGTTAATTTTTTGTTGATTTTTTGTTATCTGTATGTTATTTTTTGTTGTTATTTTGATGTTACTTTTATGTAGTTTTCTTGTTGACTTTATGTTGTTTTCGTGTTATTTTTTGGAAAACCGTAAAAATGTAAAAAAATATTCTTTGAACGTAAAAATATAAATATTTTACAAAAAATGGTGCCTTATGTAATTATTCCTTTAAAAAATATACATATTTTTTTTAATAATTTTTAAAAATACTATTTATCTTTATAGTAAAGATCCAAAAAAATTTTTTTTTTGCCTATGATCTATTTCAACTCAGGGCCAGCCCTGGTCCTCCGTATAGATATAATGCAAGCAACTCTTGGGTAATACCCCATTAATAAAATAAAAAAATTCTTGAAGATGTTTTAAGGGTTTGGGTAGATAAGAATGTAAATGTTAGTGCATGTTTGACATCATAACTAAAAAACTGTTTTTTGTTTTTAAAAACAGAAAACTGTTTTTTAAAAACAATTTGGCTTGTTTGGCATTGTTCTTTGAAAACAGTTTTCAGAAAATAAAGTTACAAAAAACAAGAATTTTGAAAACAACAAAATGTTGTTTTCTGTTTTAAAAGCCTATTCACTTTTGGTCAATATTGTTTTTAAAAAACACTAACCAAACATGACTTGTTTTTTAAAACTTCAAAAACTATTTTTTGTTCTCATTTCTAAAAATAATTTTTTGAAAACAAAAAACAGAAAACAATACCAAGCATGTTTGGTATTGTTTTCTGTTTTTTGTTTTCAAAAAATAACAAAAAATTTATTTTTAGAAATGAGAACAAAAAATAGTTTTTGAAATTTTTAAAAACAAGTCATGTTTGGTTAGTGTTTTTTAAAAACAATATTGACCAAAAGTGAATTGGTTTTTAAAACAGAAAACAACATTTTGTTGTTTTCAAAATTCTTATTTTTTGTAACTTTGTTTTCTGAAAACTGTTTTCAAAGAACAAGGCCAAACAAGCCAAATTGTTTTCAAAAAACAATTTTCTGTTTTTAAAAACAAAAAACAGTTTTTTAGTTATGATGCCAAACATGCACTAAGTCTTTCTCATGTTTAACTTAGCTGCTTCGTCCATAGGCACAGGGTTAAACCACTAGCTACCTTAGTAGAATAGTGACAAGAGTGTCTATTTGTTTCCTGAAAATTGCTAAAGAAATTGAATACATTTACAATTTCAATATGACACAAATAATTTATCTTAATTTGTGAAGATATTAATTTATAGCCATTAAAGGGGCAGCGTGCACAAATGAATTCACTTTTGCTTGTACAACTTTCTAGCTTAAAACTACAACAAATTTACAATAAATTCCAGTGTTTCCAAAAGCACTTAACTGATATCCAACTTCTCTATTATTTCAAAATGCATCTGCAGATCAGGCCGCCGATCAGCCAAGTAAAATCTCTCACACACCTGTAATTTTCCTCCACTCCTTTGAGTTACAGACTTAAGCAAATGAAACAATTTTTCTTTCTCGTTGCGAATCCATGATCTATTGGTGTCACACCACTGCCTCGGAGTTCCATGAAGCACAAACCGTAGTCCTTTATCCCCTTCTGCTTGTTCAAGGTGTTCAGAGATTTTCTCAACCAGGTGACTGTCAGTAATGTATGCACCGACGGAATTAAGTCCAACATCCACATAATGTATCTCAGCAATGCTGTCCAAGAAGTCTTCTTTCGAACAGGGTATAATTTGTTGAAGTTCATCTTCAGTTTGTGTACTATCTTGCATTGATCTAGACTTTGCCAAGCCAAGCTCAGCAACTAGCTGATTAACTACAGTTCCACCTTTGCTGAATCCAAATACGAGTGTTTTGGGGCGATAAAATTGCAACCCTGAAATGCTGGCTAAGCTTGGAATATTTTGTTTATGTGTTGCAGCACTCTGCACCAGCCATTTATTTCAGGTTCAATCAAATAACAGGTTTTTAAAGACCAAAATATCTCATCATTGTTTTTCACAAAGAACCTCCTTTAATCGATTAACACATACAGAGAGTTACTCAGATAAAAGAAAAAAGTTTGATGAATCACATGAATGAATATCAATTAAGTACACTCACCTCTCGAAGACAATTTGATAAGAGTGATACGGTCGACCAACTAGCAGGAAACCCAGTTGGGTCATATGATTTTGGTTCTCCCCATTGATTCACAGACGGTATAAAGTCCTTATATACAGCAAAAGGCCCATTAAACAATGAAGCCTCAATAACCCAAGCATTGACAGAACCACCAATTTTTGAGACCATAATATCAGCAATGTTTTGTAAATTAGATAACCTCTCAATCAATGGATTCCCAGTCCCCATAACTCGATCTCCAGTGAAAAAGATAGCATTTATAGACGGCACCTGCCCATCAAATTTACAACAAAAAACAAGAACTCAGTTCTTTAAGTGACTAAACACTAAAAACCATATGAAGATTATTGTTAAAACTCATTTGCATAGAACAATAAGAAAAGAAACAAAAAAAAAAGGTCCTGAATTGAACAAAAGAACTTACAGTTAGGGAATTTGAAGATAGTGAAAGGCAGAGAGATGCAGCAACCTGGTAAAAATCTCTACTGTCAGCGTGTAATGGGACTCTCAACAGCCCTCTCCATCGCTCCATAACTCGATCAAAAAGCAACGAAAAAAAAGCTGCGCTTTGAATTGAGCTCTGTAAATTACTCTACAGTTTCTATTCTAAACCATAGAAATGACCTGTTATATACTGAAACATCAAAAAGCTGAGGGCTTTATACAGGAGACTTTTAACAAACAGTTCTCGTGCAACACAAACACCTTGAAAGTAGATGAACATTAGGAAATTATAGCGAACAAAATAATCGTTCTTAGCTAACATGCACCACTATAAGCCATGGCAAAGTATTATCCAGAGAAATACAACTGTTTCCCAGTTTACGTTACCTACAGATAGATACATATAGTCATACCAAAAAACATGCTGATTTTCTAATTGGATGGTGAAAGCAACCATGACTACCAAACTCAGAAGAGAATGCACAGAGATAGAAATTAAAGCTGCAGATTCTTAATATAGCTTCATTTCAATTCAAACCCAGTAATTAAAGATTTCAAGTAAAAAAAAATAAAATGTTCCACAAAACACAGTAGCCAAAGGGAGTAGCAGCAAAACCCTAGAAAATGATATTGCATTGCAAAGTATTTAATACAAAAATTTATATACGCACCTTGGTTGATGCGATGGAGAGAAGATTGAGTTCAAAATTTTGGGTTCGATTTTCCTAATTAAATCGTTTGTGGAGATCGTTCCACATATCATAACCATATTATTACAGGTAATCCAAAAATTGAGAGGATATCATATAACAAAAATGGTCACTACATTAAGAGGATTTTATATTTTTATTTTTTACCTTTCTTTATTTTTATTTGTAGCTGAAATTGAAATCAAGTTTGACAACACATGATTATTACAGCATTTTAAACCAACATTATTTGGTTTAGAAATGATCCAAATAGTTTTTTACTTTTTACCCCAAACAAGTCAAACACAATATCATCATCAATTAACTTCCATTACTTTCAACATCTTCGACACTAACACAACCAGCAACAAGAATGCTCTTCATACGATCAACCAAATCCTGTATTTGTTCCCTCGAATGCAAGGGCGACGGATAAACCATAACACAATCCAAACTCCCCCCACGTATGGTGTGAAAAACCGCAATCGAGGGACCAACTCCATGAGCCGAAGCACATCCCATGTAGTCCACCAAGCCAAGCTCTTGTTGCAATTCAGCAGTTTGATCGACAATTGAATCCTCAAAAACCGACATGAAAGCCGTCCTCATGGAAGACGAAGGAGTCAAACTCGGGTTTTCAATGGCCTTGCACATGAGGAAGTTCAAGTCAGACATGTCTGTGAAATGCTTGTTTGATTTCTTGGCATTGGCATTGGACGTGTAGCTTCTTTTTGCCAACTCCCATAGTGTGTCTCTTCCGGTTATGTTATGAGTGTTAAGAATGGCAGAGTGATAAAACCCTGCATTGCACATACAAATACAATCAAGTTTTTATTTTTCACAATTATTTATATATAAAAGATTAAAATAAAATTTGGGTAGATGTTGTTTTACCAAGATGGTTGTTTGAAAGAGGTGGTTCGAGAATTGAACGACAATCGGTGAGAATTACGACAGCATATTTTTCTTTATTGTCTTCAGGAAGATTTTTAGATGAATGTGCAGCTAACAGTCCAGCGGCTGACAAAGCCGCCCACAGTTTTATTCCCCTTGCCTCGCAACCCTGTAAGGGAATAACATTTCAAGGTTAAACCCCAAACAATATTACTATTCTCTAGCATTAACTTATTCTAAACACCTTCTTAGTTATTTTTTTTAATTGATATCCAAACCCTTTAAAAATGACTTTTCATTAAAAAAAAAGGAAAGAAACAATCTTTACAGAATAGGTACCCGAATCGGTACCTCAACAGAAAAAATAAGCTACAATTTTTAATTTTTATTTATCTTGTGTTCTAGCCTTAAGCAAAACAATAAAGCCAAAACATAATAATGAACAAACTCAAAAAAGAATGCAATAAAATGATTGTCAAAAAAGAAAGAATGGGGAATTTGAGCTTTGATATTAGATGCTAGTGCACAACATCACTATTCTATTCACTAACGTCGTTATGAAATTATTAATAATTTTTTATAATAATTATTAAAGTAATATGACTTTTTTTTGTAATGGAAATTAATGACTTAATTAATATCAGAATTTTCTTTTTTGAGATAGTACGACAAAACGTTGTGTCAAATGACTGAATTGGACAATTCTTGTACGACGATAACATGAGACCCACTTTACGGAAATTTTTCTTTTTTTAAACAGTCACGTGACAGATTTCTGTGCAACGGAAATTATACAAAACACGCAAAATAATAGCTGTGACTGTGAACTCCCATTAGTTTATTTCGAAAGGAAAAAGTCATTATTTATTTATTTTCTAAATATGAGAAATTACCATCTGAATCTGTACTTACAAAAACACGTCAAACACGATAATATGATTTGAAATTAGCATAAGAATTAACGGGTTTAAATTTATCTTATATCAGCTAAGTTTGTGTTTGAATTGACTTTCTCAATCCTTTTACTAACTGAATTATATAAGTTATTATATTAAATTGAGACCATCTACACTCGTAAATTACTTGGGTTGGGATTTCATTTTTTTACAGAATTATTAAACTGATCGTGCTCGAGTCCGCGAACAACAAATCTAATACATATTTTTTAAAAGAAAAATAATTATTTGTTTTCTTAAATTAATTACAAAAATTATTATCAAACAAAATGAACTAAGAAAATATATTTAAGTTAATTTTTTTTTTCTTTTTGAACTCAAAGTCAAACTTAAGAACTTTAACGAATTGAGGTAATAGTTACTTACAGCGAGTAAATTCTGGGTGTGAAGCGGGTTCATCTGAAGCCTCACCACCCGAGATTGTCTCGACGAATTTGGGTCTACAAACTCCAAATTTGACAACCTGAACGAGTTCAACGAGTACCCAACCATGTCTACTCCCCGAACCCAAAATGGCTTATTACCTTTCCCCTTTGGTATAATCTCCTCAATTCCCAAACTAACCTCCCCATTTCCCTCAAATTCCCTTTCTCCGCCACTCATTTTCCTCAGCAAACCCCTCAGCAGCGCCGCCGCGGCCGCTCGATCGCACACCGACGTGTGAAGCCTCAACACCACACACCATTGGGCCTCGCTCAGAGAATACAAGCTGGCGAAGAACACGTCAGCATCGACGTCGGGATCGAGCCAGCTGTTGCGGTTGAGCTCGTGCTCGAGAATGAGTTGAAAAGGTGTGACGGCGTCGTTTTGTGCGTCCTTTTGGAGGTCTTGGAGAATCTGAGCCGTTGATTGAAGATCAAAGGGTTCGATTTGGAGATGTGGGTCGGGGTGTTTTAAGTAAGAGAAGGATTTGGTTATGGGATTGAAGTGGATGTAGGAGTTGAGAATGGGGTGAGAAGTTTGGAAATGGTGGAGGGTATTTTGGAGATTTGTGATATCAGGTGGGTTTGAAAGAGAGAGGGCTAGAACAGTAATTCCAGTGCCGAGGGGTACGGCCTTGCACCAGCTGTACTCGGTTCCGCCGACGGGGCGTAAGAGGTTGGTGACGTCGGACATGGCGGAGAGACCCAAATGTGGCGAGTGAGAAAGAATGGTAATGAAATTGAAATATGAGATGAGAGTGAGAGTGTCACTCTCTCTTTCTCTCCTTAGCCAGATTCAGACTCAGAGATTAGATAGTAGTTGATCCATGGCCCACTTTGTTAGAGATTTTATTGTGTTGTCTTTCTCATTAATAATGGACACATTTTTGTTTTGTTTTGTTTTTTTTTTTTTGAATGAGGATACATTTTTGTTGTTTTTATTGATTTATGAAGTCTTTTTAACGATCATCTTGTAAAACGTTTTATTTTTAAGGGAAAATTATATATTTGTGAAGAGGAATGCTATATATATATATATATACAAGAATTTTTTTAAAAAAATAACATAAAAAATTTATAATTAGGCTAATTTTAAATTTTTTCCTCCGAACTTTGACATATACTAAATCATGTCCGAGTTTTTTTTTGCCGTTAAAAATTCCCATGAAATATTAAAATTGTTAGATTTAAGGACTTTTATTTAAATTTTAGTAAAAAATTCTAACATGAATGAAAATTCAGGGAACATGATTTAGTACATATCAAATTTGAGGGACATGATAACAATCACTAAAACAGTAATATTGTTTGAAATTAGACAAAAGTCCTTAAATCTAACAATCTCAATAGTTCAGAAGGAATTTATAACGGCCAAAAAAATTCAAAAGGCATAATTTAATATATGTCAAAGTTCGGATGAAAAATTGCTAATTAACCTTATAATTAATAGCAAAATAACAGATATCAACTACAAGAGTAAATCAATTGGTAATGTAATGGACTGTACATTAAATTAACAACTCAATAGTTGATATAAAAAATGTATTAGCAACATAATTACAGTTGAGATATTATATGGGTAAATACTAAGTTATTAATTGGATTATTTGTTTTGTTAAATGAGAAAATAAACTCTATATTTTTTAAAATGCTAAAAATAAGATCATGAATTCAATTTTTATCAATTTTATTTTTTTAATATAATTAATTTTAAAACAATTTCTAGTACGAAGAGATAAAAAAAATATAACCAATATTTGTTGTAGACTAATAAAGGCATAAAAAAATACTTTATTTAGAATCCACTCCTCTATTTTTAAGTCCCCAAATAAATTTAATCCATTCCCAAGAGAAAGTGACAATATTGTGTAAAGGAATAAGCCTCCAAGAGAAAGATCTCCAAAAATAAAAAGCAAGGCTACAATACGATGTTACATAGATTTTTCACCCGCACCACACACCTCTAAGTGCAGTCTAGTAGTGATAATGGCACGGATGGGCACGGGTAGCACTTCAATACACCACCACATATATCTTTATATATTAAAAGTGCCTATTTAACGGAAATTTTTGGTTTAACGGAATCATTTTATTTTATTCTGTTAGTTTTAACGGAGAGTTAACATCCGTTAATTAATTTTATAATCATAAATACACACTATTCATCTTCCTCTCGAATTTCTCTCTCAAACCCAAACCTATATTCTGCGATTGGCCTTATTAAAATTCTACAAAGACAATTGCTTCCAATTGTCGTCATTCTTCAACCTCAAATCCAAACCCATATTGCTATCGACATGTATTTGCGCCTCACCTATTTTCTTTGATCTTCTCGTTGTTTCACAACATTTACGCTGTGAATCGTCACCTCTTCTCCGCGATTACAAACTTTTCTTCGATTTAGGTATATGTGATTCTGACATTATATATTTTGTTGTTTCGGTATGGCTCTTTTTTTCATTTTGAATATTGAGTTGAGATGAAACAGCCTACTATGGGATTAAATTCTCAATTTGTTGTCTTCAAGGTTTGGGTTCTGTCATATTCGTATTTATTTTTTGTTGCTTTCTTTAATCAGATGGTGATGGCCACATTACTGGCAATGATGCTTTGAAGTTCTTTGCTTTGTCAAATTTGTCTCGGCAAGATCTCAAGCAGGTTTTTATTTTCTTTTTCGTATTTTTTTTTGGGGTTGTTCATGTTCTAAGGTTGTGACATTTAATATGAATTTAGTTATTCTTAGTTATTATTTTTTTTGAAAAGGTTATCATTTTTATTGTTCAGTTAAGCCTTTTAGCCGAATTAATATAATAAATTAAATAATGATTACAGTGCTTTCGAAATGGTTGTTTCTTTTTATTTAAACTTACAATAGAATGAATGTTGATACCATGGTGTTATTAATTGAAAAATAGCAAATTTCATATTCTATTGTTATTTGTACTATTGGGTTGAGATAATTCTTTCTACTCAATAATGGAAAAATAGCTTGATTTGTTAATGTAGTCTCTATTGGGTGTTTTACAATTATGTGGTTACATTATTGTTTTATTTTGTGTTTGTGGAGTATTTTCTTTCAAAAAATGAATTCATGAATGTATTTCCTTGAAATGACATCCCTGATTATTTATAGCTGGTTTCTTTGGTGCAAACTGGACTTGAAATAACACATAATTTATTGAATAGCAACGGTAAGTTTTTCTAAAGGTGGTTTGTTGTCACTGTGTTTGTTGCTCCCTCTTCTGATTAAAGTTGAGGATACTTGCTGGCAAAATTGAACCAATAATTACAATTGCCACCACTGAGTAAATCTGTCAAACCATTTGATTTACTTTTAATTTTGTTTTGGATTAATTATCTTTAAGATAGTTAAGAGATTGGAGTGATGATTCCATAATATTCAAGCTCAACAGACCGGAATGCAGGCTCCTCTTACTGGTTTATATTAGAGACAAATGACACATAGTTTTGAAATTATCTTGAATGTATTCTGTTTTTTAAGTTTTAATTATTGTTTTATTTTTCTTAAATATTTTCATTTTAATTTTGTCTTGCAAGCACGGTCTAAGCTTCGGCATAACAGTGCTGCAGTGCAAGTGCCTATTAGATTGGTAGAAGATTTCAAGGGCCTTATAGACCTTGTGCAGTTAAAAACTTACTACTTTCATGGTACTAACGGGTATGTTTTTGGAAGTTGATAACTTGCAGAGCTATTTCTTAATAAGGAGCCTATATCTTCTACTGATCTTGAGGTAAAAAAAATTATTAAATAACAAAACAAAAATGTTGTCAGATATTTGTATCACATGGTTGTAATAAATTTTCTTAGAAATATTTATTTTGGCTTTCTTTTCTTTTTCTCTTCTAGGAAGCAATTCGCATGGCAACCATAACATAGAAATCCTTACCAATATTTATGGGAAGTGCATCCAAAACCAAGGTACTTCCATATTTGCAGTATCAATCCTTCACAAACTTAGTTATTATTAATAATTAAAACCATTAACAACTACATCTAATAATTATTAATTAATTAAAATTAGAATTAGATCAAGATTAATAAATCAAATCTTCATGATCATCAGAAGAAGAATCAGTTTGTACATAAATGGTTTAAACTTTGACTTAAACTAGGCAATCTCCACGAGGAGTAGGAGTACTAATTATCTTCATCGCTTAAAGTAGTAGCGATCATTGACTCATTTAAAGTTTAACAAACTTATATTCAATTGAATTTTCAGGTTGTGTTGATTAATTGCGGCCTTTCATCCTTATGGGTTTGAAATATAATCATCTTCCCTGCTTTGATCTCTCCTTTTGTTCGCCAGTTGAATTTCTTTCTGTCTCCATTATTTTACGTGATTGAGAAAATGTGTCATGTCTTTTCTGTGTAAAATGATTATTTCAATTCTTATTTAATCATCCTTCTTTCTTTTAGGCATTCTCTATTATGTTGTCCATCATAGCATATGCATTTGTTCACTAATTTCAGGTTCCCCATACTTTTATAGTCTTTTTAAATGTGAATTTATCATTGGAAGGGAGTTGTATTGGACTCGCATTTTCTTTTAACTTTAGCTTTGGTTATAGTGAGATTTTTGGTTCATGTCTTTTATTTTGGACTCTTCTTTCACCCAAGAGTATTTTAAAGCAACTAAGGCTTCAATTTTTATATGGATTCTATTTAAACATGAATCTAGCCTTGTGGCCGAGCATTGGTGTGAAAAGAGAGTATACACCAAAAGAGAAGGAAGCTTAGGCTGCTGCTATTGGTTACAAGGTGGTTGGACCGGTGGAGAGGTCCGATCGAGTTTTCAAGCCTTACGAACCTATTTTTGCCATTGTTAGGTTCAATCTGGTCTCTCTTAGTTAATATTTTGTAATAAAGTTTGTGGTTGGGAGCTGTTAAATTGGGTTTAGTGATTGAATGTGGTTTATGTAGATTGGTTCGCACCAGTTCAAAGTCAGCAATGGAGACTGCATTTTTACTGAAAGATTGAAATTTTGTGACATTAACTAGAAGGTAATTATATATTTTTTTTTATTCTATGCTTAAATCGTATTTGTAAATGTGATGATTGTTTGGAATGAAATTGTTTAAGTTACTATTTCAATGTCAAATTGTCAATGGGTAGAGTGTTCTACTTTGTTGCTATCATTTCCCTTTCAAAGGTTTAAGTTTTCAATTTTGCAAAGGTGAGAGGAAGAAATGTTTATATATTTGGATTGTATTTAGGATTGTGTATGGCATTTTGGGAAGAGTGTAATACAGTTTGATTTTGTGAAATTGGTTTAACTAGCAGATGATGTTTCTTGTAACACCCTAACTACCTTAGGCGTATTACGTGATTTTTAAACGTACTGTGCAGCTCGTTGCTAATCAACGAGGTTTATGGAAAAACGTGATTAATTAAAATTTTGCTTTTTGATTAAACTTGTAAAACATATTATAAAAGACTCGGGATCCCGATTATAAAAATCGTTACAAAAAGTTTCACTGTTTAACTATTACATCAAAATAAAAGTCGTCTAACGACAGTTACAAAAAATCTCAGCCTTGCTGTCCCGAGGATCGTACGCTCCAGGCCTAACCGCCCCGACATGTACAATCTCATAAGCTCGCTCACGGTCCATCAGCTACAGCCTTGCCTTTACCTACACATGAACATAAACTGTGAGTCGACAGACTCAATAAGAAAAGCATAATAATATCATACATAACTAACTGCCATGTCCAACACGATACTGAGTCCCGCTACTGCCATGTCCAACATGGTGCGAGCCCTTCTTGCCATGTCCAACATGGTGCGGAGTTTTGAACGTTCGGGGGACGGTACTATTGACAAGTATCCTCTGATCGGTCGAGCCGGTCATACTCCGACCTTGGTCATACTCCGGCTGTACCGACGGGATAGGTCAATAGCACCGAACCACCAACCAAGTGTCGGCTGATCGGTCGAGCCGGTCATACTCCATTCTTGGTCATACTCCGGCTGTCACCGACGTGACGGGGTTGGATGGTTCGAAGCCTAAATACATAACTAATGTAATCTAACGGGCTTCCTACATGCACGCTAAACATGTAATCTACATATGCATCTTTGTTATACTAATCTTACGGATTAGATTTCAGTGTCTTGGTCAACATGGGAGCGAAGCTGAGCGGCGGATTACTGGCTCCTAAACCATAAAAATCACAACGCTATAAGTGACACGCTAAATCACTTCCCGGGGACTAAAACTTGAAACTAAAAGTTTCCCTATCGATAAAAAGCATGGCAATACCCCTAAAAACATAAAAACGAGGAAAACTAGGCTACTGAAAAATCCCCCAATAGGTAGGCAGGTTGCCCAACCGAATTCGGTTACGGGAAATTCGGGACCCCCATCCGAATTCGGATGCACAACCGGAATTCCGGTTCCTCGCAGGCAGCAACTTCAAAAATTCATAACTGGACCAATTCAACCCCAATTGGTACCAAACTTTCCAGACCTGTTCTAAACACCCTAAAGAACAAATCTAAGGCCTCAAAACCACCCAGAAAACACAGAGGCAAAATTCACCATTAGAGACCAAGCTTTGAGTTCCAAAACTCAAACTTGGTTAAATCCACCTAAACATGCATTCCACTAGCTTAATTCTACTTAAACTAGCATATAATCATCTCTGAAAACAAACAGAAACTACAGCAATTACACAGAAATAGATTCACAATATTTTCCTCCAAAAACCACATTTTTGCATATAAAACTCAAACTTTAAACAATCAATCCAACATGCTTTCTTCATCACATAAACAACCCTAATCTAACATGCTTAAACTCAAAACAACAACCAGATTTCAGCAGCAACAACAACAACTATTCAAGCATGCATTTCATCCATTTTCATAAAAATGTCAAGAAAACTAATTAGAAAAAGCAAGACAAGAATTACCTTGAATAGAGACACACAACAAGCTGAAATTTACTTGAATTTGAAGAGAAAAAATCACCCTAGAAGCTGCCTCAAATGGCCGAAAAGAGAGAGAGAGAGTTGAGAGAGTTTTCTTTGAGAAAATGCAATTTTTCTAAGTTTGGGAAAAATGAATTAAAAGCTATAAAATCTCTTTTTATTCAGCCAACAATTAAACACTTAAACATTTAAATTTTCAAATAAAAACTCACATAAGACAAAACACTAATGGGGCAAAAAGACCATTTTGCCCCTCCACCATAAAACCACATAAATCATACTAAAGGGGTATTTTTGGGACATTCTAAATTCCCGGCCATTCCCGACATTCCCAATGTCTAAAACCCGTCCCCAAATTACTAACATACTAAGTTGTGATTTCTACTGAGCCAAACGCCGAGTTCCAAAATACCGGACACCGGAAATGCAAAATATGCAAGCTACTGAATAACATAAATAACAGTATCATAAATTATTTAAATAGTTATAAATAATTTCATAATTAATCATAAACAACTGCTAATTTCCAAATTAACTAAGCGGGCTTTACAACTATTCCCCCCTTAAAAGGATTTCGTCCCCGAAATCTAACCTGAATAACTCTGGATATTGAGCTCTCATATCTGACTCTAGCTCCCAGGTGGCTTCTTCCACCTTCTTGTTTCTCCGAGAGAACCTTGACCAATGCTATGGTCTTATTCGAAGGACTTTATCCTTTCTATCCGGGATGCACTTGTTGTTCCTCATATGACATGTACGGTGAATGAAGGCTCTCATAACCGAGTATATGAGAGGGGTACGAAACGTATTTTCTCGGCATTGAGACATGAAATACGTTGTCTGCTTCTTGATAAAATTTGGAGGCAATGCTAACCGATATGCCACTTGACCTATCTTCTCGAGAATCTCGAAAGGTCCTGTAAATCTAGGGCATAACTTGCCTCTTTTCCCGAAACGTTTAATCCCCTTCATCGGAGATACTCGCAAAAACACATGGTCCCCTATTCGGAACTCAACATCTCTACGTTTCGGATCTGCGTAACTCTTCTGTCTGCTCTGTGAGGCAAGTATTCTAGCTTTTATCTTTTCAATTGCCTCATTGGTCCGCTGAACTGACTCTGGACCTAGGTATTTCCTCTCCCCTGTCTCATCCGAGTGGATAGGGGATCTACATTTCCTACCGTACAACAGTTCATAGGGTGCCATCCCTATCGTACTCTGATAACTGTTGTTGTACGAAAATTCTATCAACGGTAGATATTTACTCCATGAACCCTCAAAGTCCATAACACAGGCTCTCAACATATCCTCCAATATCTGAATTGTTCTTTCGGATGACCATGCAATACGAGGATGGAATGCTTTCTTGAATTTTAGCTTCGTACCCATTGCCGTTGCAAACTTTGCCAAAATTTGGAGGTGAATTTCGGATCCTGTCCAGAAACTATAGACTTCGGTACCCCGTGAAGTCTCACTATCTCCACGACATATAACTGCCACTTGGCGATCCCTTTGTAAATGTTGTTCTAACCGTGAGAAAATGAGCGGATTTCGTAAATCGGTCCACCACTACCCGAGATGGAATCATACATACCGTGGTCCTAGGTAACCCGAGCCACAAAATCCATCGTAATATCCTCCCATTTCCATTACGGTAGGGTTAGAGGCTGCAACAACCTGTTGGTCTACGATGTTCGGCCTTGATCTGGCGACAAGTGAGGCATCTCGATACGAATTCTACCAAATTATTCTTCATACCGTTCCACCGAAGTACGGTTTCAAATCTTGGTACATCTTGGTGGTGCGGGATGCGAGAGAATACGGGGTAGAATGAGCCTCATCAAAGATCTCGTTTCTAAGCTCGCCTTTGCTCGGGACACAAACCACGGCTTTATACAAAAGCATCCTTTGTCGACACTAAAAAGTCTTTGGCTTGACCGGCCAATACCTCATCTCGGATCTTCTTTAACTCGGATCTATCATACGAGCGACTTTTATTCTTTCTAATAGATCGGATTGCGGCGTCAAGTTGTGAAGCCGACCTACCACAAACTCAATCTTGGATCTAACCATATCCTCGGCTAGGTTGGGTGAGATACGAACCATGCTAGCTACTTGCCGGGACCACTTTCTACTCGGGGCATCGGCCACTACATTGGCTTTTCGGGATGGTAGAGGATCTCGCAATCGTAGTCCTTCACTAATTCCAACCAACGCCTTTGTCTCATGTTCAAATCTTTCTGAGTAAAGAAATACTTGAGACTCTTATGGTCGGTATAGATCTCGCACTTCTCCCATAAAGGTAATGCGCCAAATCTTCGGTGCAAAAACCACCGCGGCCAATTCTAAATCATGAGTCGGGTATCGTTGTTCATAATCCTTTAGCGACGGGAGGCATAAGCGATAACCGTCGGCTTGCATCAATACGCACCCCAAACCCTGTTTGGATGCGTCACTGATGAACTACGAACTTCTCCTTGTCCAGAAGGCAAAGCTAGTACGGAGCGGTAATCAACCTCTGTTTCGGCTTCGAAAACTAGCTTCGCATTTATCGACCGGATAAATCGGCGATTCTTCTTTGTAAGCTCGGTTAGGGGCATTGAAATTTTGGAGAACCCCTCCAAGAACCTACGGTAGTACCCGGCTAATCCCAAGAAGCTTCGATCTACGTCCTTGTCTTCGGTCTCGGCCAATCACGACGGATTCAATCTTCCCGGGATCCACCTTGATCCCATCTTTACTCACAATGTGCTCTAGGAAGGACACTGAGACAACGGAACTCACATTTCTTGAACTTGGCGTAGAGTTTATGTTCTCGAAGTCGTTGCAGTACCATCTGAAGATGTAACTCATGCTCATCTTCTGACTGAGAGTACACGAGGATGTCGTCGATAAACACAATCACACAGATATCGAGGAAATCCTTGAATACTCTATTCATCAGGTCCATGAATGCTTTGCGGGAGCATTGGTTAGTCCGAATGACATAACCGAAACTCGTAGTGTCCATACCTAGTGCGGAAAGCGCGTCTTTGGAATGTCCTCCTCTCGGATTCTCAGCGATGATAACCCGAACGGAGGTCAATCTTAGAAAAGACCGTCTTCCCCGAAGGCGATCGAACAAGTCATCGATCCTAGGTAATGGATATTTATTCTTCACCGTCAACTTGTTCAACTCTCGTAGTCGATGCACATCCTCATAGATCCATCCTTCTTCTTGACGAACGAACCGGGCTCCCCGGGGTGACACACCGGGCCGAATGAACCCTATGTCAAGCAACCCTTGGAGCTGAATCTTTAGTTCCTTAAGTTCGAGTGGAGCCATCCTATACGGGGCTTTGGAAACCGGATCCACCCACGGTGCCAAGTCAATCACGAAATCGATCTCCCGCCGAGGTGGTAACCACGGAAGTTCTTCGGGAAAAACGTCCAAAAATTCCCGAACCACTACGATGTCCTACGGCGAACGGTGTACGGCCGAGTGGTGTCCACCACCACGGCCGAAACCCTAAGCACCCACCGTGCAATAATTCTCTCAGGCCCGACATAGCGAGATCACCGGGATCCGAGATCCCTGAACCGAACCCACAAATACAAATGGTTCTTCACTTTCCAGTTGGAAGACCACCATCTTCCTCTTACAGTCAATGCTCGCCGAATATTTAGATAGGAAATCCATTCCTAAAATAATATAAAATTCGACTAAGCTCATCTCTATCAGATCAGCGCTTAACTCTCTACCATCTATCCTGATCGGCATCGACCTAATCCACCTATTGGAGATAACCAATTCTCCGCCGGAGTAACGGGGTTCCAAACCACGATTCATATCTATCAAAGGGTCTACCCAACTTACTAAAGACTGCGGCCGCCACATAAGAATGTGTAGCCCCGAATCAAACGACGGAATAAAGCGAGTTGTTAATAAAAAGGCGACTGTAACAAGCGGTGGGCCGGCATCCGCATCGGCTGCGTGATAGCGAACACCACGGGCCGGAGTGGGTATCGCCGGAGCTCTCGGTGCCTGCGGCGGAGCCGGGGACATTCCCTCTTGAAGTGTCCGGGCATGCCACAATGAAAGCATCCTGCCCCTTGCACTCACCCCGATGATGCCTCTTGCGGCTAGGGCACTCGGGATAGGAGAATCGGGTCTCGGTACCACCGGGACGACTCCTCCGATGCGGTTCCCCCGAACCTCTTGTTCGACTCGAGCCGCGGAAGCAGTGGGTGCCCTCTTCCTCTGATCAATGGCCGAACCACTACTCCCCCTGCTATAGCCTGATGCAGGAGGGGTAGGAGCTCCGCCACTAACCGGAGTACTCGCTGATTCTGACATGCACCCCACTGCGCCCTCAGCTCGCAGTGCCTTCTCCACCATCTGAGCATAGGTGGTGCTGTCGTCGGTGGTGATCATCGGGTCATGCACGATCTTGGGATTCAACCCGTCCGGATACTTCTCCTTCTTACCGAAGTCGGTCGGCACAATTCCCGAGGCTAACCTCGCCAGCCCACAAACCGAGTAGTATACTCGGTGACGCTCATGTTCTCCCGCCGGGGTCGGGTGAACGAACTGCTTTCCTCTTGGCGCTTCGACCGCCTCATTGTAATACTTTGCGTTGAAGAGTTCTTGGAACCTCTCCCAAGTCATGGTGGTGACGTCATGGATGCGAGACACCATGTCCCACCATACCGGGCGTCCTCACAGGCCGAAACGTGGCGCACACCACTGCAGTCGTTACGGTGACACCCATGAAATTCGGGATTACGGTAATCACCGTCGGCCCATCGCTCGACTTTCATTACATCCAGGACCTCCCGGGGAATACGGAGGTGCACGCTTACAGGAACCGCTCATACAAAGGTTCCAATCTATGGGCCGCCACCACTATCTCGGCACAGGCGGCGGGCGGGTGCCACCGGAACTATAGGCACCGGAGGCTGCGGGAGCACCTGGCTGTCTCAACCTACGGATCTCGAGGTCTTGTTCTTCGATCCGGGCTTGCATCTCCGCAAACCGTAACTCCCGATTCGGGGCTCCCCGATCGGCCGGGGGAGCTGGGCGGCTGTGGCGGGTTCTCATCACCCGGCCACGAGCCCCGCCTCGGGGACCTCTACCTCGGCCCACGGCGGGTGGGGGAAACCGAGCTCCCCGTCCCCGGTTCGACCTGCGGAGTTGCCCCGACTCTGGTAGTCCGCCCGACGTCCATCTAGTTAGAACCGCACTGCGAAACCAAGAGTTGGCATATCGGGTCGTATTCAAGGCGAGCTTACTAATGCGCTTAATTTGGAAATTAGAAATGAAACATGCGCCTATTCTACTATCGGGCTACTAACATGCTTCCTAACGGACTTTTCTTTTTTCATAACCGAATAAAATAAACTACTAAAGCAATAAAGGCTTGCCGAACCGTGAACCGAGCTAGCTGGCGATGATGATTGTACATGTCGTGACGATCTTCGGAAGACAACACAGCGGCTACGATACCAAATTGTAACACCCTAACTACCTTAGGCGTATTACGTGATTTTTAAACGTCTTGTGCGGCTCGTTGCTAATCAACGAGGTTTATGGAAAAACGTGATTAATTAAAATTTTGCTTTTTGATTAAACTTGTAAAACATATTATAAAAGACTCGGGATCCCGATTATAATAATAGTTACAAAAAGTTTCACTGTTTAACTATTACATCAAAATAAAAGTCGTCTAACGACAGTTACAAAAAATCTCGGCCTTCTTGTCCCGAGGATCGTACGCTCCAGTGCCTAACCGCCCCGACATGTACAATCTCATAAGCTCGCTCACGGTCCATCGGCTACGGCCTTGCCTTTACCTACACATGAACATAAGCCGTGAGTCGACGGACTCGGTAAGAAAAGCATAATAATATCATACATAACTAGCCGTGTCCAACACGATGCGAGTCCCGCTTCGCCATGTCCAACATGGTGCGAGCCCTTCTTGCCATGTCCAACATGGTGCCGAGTTTTGAACGTTCAGGGGACGGTACTATTGACAAGTATCCTCACGATCGGTCGAGCCGGTCATACTCCGCTTGGTCATCCTCCGGCTGTCACCGACGGGATAGGTCAATAACGCGAACCACCAACCAAGTGTCGGCTGATCGGTCGAGCCGGTCATACTCATTCGCTTGGTCATACTCCGGCTGTCTGCAGACGTGACGGGGTTGGATGGTTCGAAGCCTAAATACATAACTAATGTAATCTAACAGGCTTCCTACATGCACGCTAAACATGTAATCTACATATGCATACTGTTATACTAATCTTACCTGGATTCCGATTTCAGGTGTGCCGGTCAACCTGACTGGAACTGAAGCTGAGCGGCGGATTACTGGCTCCTAAACTATAAAAATTACAACGCTATAAGTGACACGCTAAATCACTTCCCGGGGACTAAAACTTGAAACTAAAAGTTTCCCTATCGATTAAAAGCATGGCAATACCCCTAAAAACATAAAAACGAGGAAAACTAGGGTTCTGAAAAATCCCCCAACCGGTAGACCGGTTGCCCAACCGGAATTCCGGTTACGGGAAATCGGGACCCCATCCGTCGGATGCACAACCGAAATTTCGGTTCCTCGCAGGCAGCAACTTCAAAAATTCATAACTCGACCAATTCAACCCCAATTGGTACCAAACTTTCCAGACCTGTTCTAAACACCCTAAAGAACAAATCTAAGGCCTCAAAACCACCCAGAAAACACAGAGGCAAAATTCACCATTAGAGACCAAGCTTTAAGTTCCAAAACTCAAACTTGGTTAAATCCACCTAAACATGCATTCCACTAGCTTAATTCTACTTAAACTAGCATATAATCATCTCTGAAAACAAACAGAAACTACAGCAATTACACAGAAATAGATTCACAATATTTTCCTCCAAAAACCACATTTTTGCATATAAAACTCAAACTTTAAACAATCAATCCAACATGCTTTCTTCATCACATAAACAACCCTAATCTAACATGCTTAAACTCAAAACAACAACCAGATTTCAGCAGCAACAACAACAACTATTCAAGCATGCATTTCATCCATTTTCATAAAAATGTCAAGAAAACTAATTAGAAAAAGCAAGACAAGAATTACCTTGAATAGAGACACACAACAAGCTGAAATTTACTTGAATTTGAAGAGGAAAAATCACCCTAGAAGCTGCCTCAAATGGCCGAAAAGAGAGAGAGAGAGTTGAGAGAGTTTTCTTTGAGAAAATGCAATTTTTCTAAGTTTGGGAAAAATGAATTAAAAGCTATAAAATCTCATTTTATTCAGCCAACAATTAAACACTTAAACATTTAAATTTTCAAATAAAAACTCACATAAGACAAAACACTAATGGGGCAAAAAGACCATTTTGTCCCTCCACCATAAAACCACATAAATCATACTAAAGGGGTATTTTTGGGACATTCTAAATTCCCGGCCATTCCCGACATTCCCAATGTCTAAAACCCGTCCCCAAATTACTAACATACTAAGTTGTGATTTCTACTGAGCCAAACGCCGAGTTCCAAAATACCGGACACCGGAAATGCAAAATATGCAAGCTACTGAATAACATAAATAACAGTATCATAAATTATTTAAATAGCTATAAATAATTTCATAATTAATCATAAACAACTGCTAATTTCCAAATTAACTAAGCGGGCTTTACATTTCTCTTGTTAATCACTTTGTCTAGACACTTACACAATTACTCTTTGTTATTTTTATCATCTAGAGATAGATAATGGTTCTTTTTTTTGGTTTTTAAATTTTTCTTCATATAATGAGGAGTACAAAACTTATAATCATTGTCATTTTTAGGATGCCTAAATGATACGCTAGCATGGACGACAGCGGAGAAAATAGTGGACAGCGAGATTTTTTTGTTAATTAGTTATATTTATTTAAAGTAGAGGTTATATAGGAGCATTTTAGAAGATTTGGTTATTCAATAACCACTTGAAAGGTATGGCTCATATGTAATTATTAATTAACACTAAAAGTAGTACTTTTAAATATTGATGACCCTATTTATTTTGTTTATTAACCTGATTTGTAAATTATATCTATTTCCTTTTTTTTTTTTAATATTCATTAATTTTTTAGAACACTGTAGAGTATTCTGTTTCAGTTTGATATTTCGTTTTAGTTTAGATTGTTCGTTTTTAAGCAGATTGTTAGATTTATGTTACAATAATATTTTTAATGTTCCTATATTTTGATTAAAAAAATATAAAAAGTTTTCAAATTGAATACGTTATTTTGCTTTCAATATCACCACTTCATTATTATTGCTTGCAATATGTTTTACTAACATTAGTCATTTAACTAATAGTTCAAGATACTTAACACAACAATTTAATTATTTATTGATCATAACAATTTACGAAAAAAAAACATCATTTATCTTTAATTTATTATTACTTTTAAAACTAATAATAAATCACCTAATATAAAAATTAACATACGTGCATCGCACGTAACAATATGCTAGTATATATATATATATCTATTCTATATAAAGTGTGCCTATATAACTGAATTCTTGGTTTATGAGAAATTCATGGGTGTGACTTTTTATTTATATTTAATAAAATAATAAAATATTATTTATATATAATAAAATAATAAAATAAAAATAAAACAAATCCCATTTAAACTGATATTTGATGTTTGAACTGATATTATTTATATATATATACAATATTATATATTGTTCTCATGTGATATTATTTAAACCATAAATTTACTATCCTATTTTGAATTTAATTAAAACCAACAAAATATACATACCTAATCTTGTACGTATATCTCTCATTTTTTCTAATTTTTTTTTATTAAAGTTAATTATTTTAAATAAATAAAAATTCATAATAAAAATTTAATTTCTAAATTTTCTCTATACTATTTTGAATTTAAATAACACCAATAAAATATATGTACTTATATTTTTCATTTTTTAATATAAATTTTCTATATACATATATATTTATACAAAAAAAATAGAGATAAAAAATAGTAGTGAAGAGATCCAAAAAATTTCACATAAGCTTCAAACACACTCTAAAAAAAGTATCATTTATAATTCTATGTGTAACTAATTTATTTGTTTATTTGGATGATTTTAGTCTATATATCTCAAATTACACTTTTTAATTTTTATAATTCGGTTATAGCAAGTAAGAATATTTGGATTGATGTAATCATAACAGTATATATATATAGCTTTAGTTGAGCATGGATTGTCCATTTGATTTTGTTTTAAGTTTAGATTTTACAATTGTATTTGAATACTTAGCTATATATATATGTGGATCTTGAGTTTATCGGGTTAATTTGTTGAAAATATATGTTTACTGATTTGCTCAAAACAAATATACATAAACACATATATTTTGTTGAATCCAAATATACATAAACACATATATTTTGTTGAATCTATCATGAAGTACTATGAGATTGATGAGAGGCTTCAAGAGAAGAATGATATTAAGATAAATTTGGAGAGCATTGCTTTGTTATAATATTATTTGGAAGCTATCATATTTCTTGTTTTTTTATATTCTTTCTTTCATATGTCCAGTTATATGCCTGCTACCCCTATTCTTTATAATTTTATTATTACCGGCTCGAGTTAAGTGTCCGTAGTAAATGTGTAGCATTATTATTTTTTAAATATATTTCAAGCTAATCTCCATTCTCCTCTTCTCTTTCTACAAATTTTAAATTTGACTTTTCACTATTGATTTTCAAATAACACCACACACTAATTAAAATTAGTTTTTAAACCATTTTAAATTATATGATTATTTATTGAATCTTTCTCAATTAAATTATAGAGCACCTGACATAAAACTAAGTATACGTGTCTTGCACGTAACTTTCTTCTAGTATATACATATACAAGGGAAGATAGATAAATAAGCATATTCTTACCAATGCAAATATGTGTGTTAACCTTTTTCGAAAATCCAATTCACTCTGTTACACACCATAGAAAATGAATATGTGAATTATTGAATACTAGAAAACTAAGTCGCGGTGTTATCCAACTTTTCTAATATTTTATTTATATATTTTTTATATTTATTAAGTGATATACTTTTAAATATAACATTTTGATGTATGTGTTACAAACAAAGTAATAGTATTGAAATTCGACACATAATTTTCTATTTTTATGATATATATATAGATAAAGAAAGATGATAATTTGGTGGCAAATATTAAAAATTGTGGAACTAAAAAAGAAATTACATGTGTTTTTTTAATAAAATAAATGAAAAAAAGAATAATATTTCTAAATTAATAAAATGGGCTTGTGATTGATGATGTAGTTATTTTTAAGAGACTATTTTTAGACTCTTTTTTTCTTTATTGGAAAGAAACAATTTAACTAATATTATGAGAATTTTACATTTTATTTTGTGGTATCGGTGGAATGTCATCTCCCCAATATTATTTGTTTTTGAAACAGAAAAAAGAGAGATTTATATAAAAATGTTAGTGATATAATATTTCTAAGTCGCGCTTCGCGCGGTGTTATCCAACTTTTCTAATCTTTTATTTATATATTTTTTTATATTTATTAAGTGATATAATCTAAAATATAACATTTTGATGTATGTATTACAAACAAAGTAATAGTATTGAAATTAGACACATAATTTTCTATTTTTATGATATATATATAGAAAGATGGTAATTTTGTGACAAATATAAAAAACTGTAGAACTAAAAAAGAAATTACATTTATTTTTTAATAAAATAAATGAAAAAAAGAATAACATTTCTATATTGATATATGAAGCTTAACATATGAAGCTGTTCATTACTTAACAATCGAGGATATCTTTACTCCCAGTACATGCAATTCACTGCCCAAGAAAACATACAATTTGACTTTAAGAACAAAATAAACATCCCAAACCAAACATATATCAATATAGATGATATATGGATACTAAAACCAACCTTCCAAGATTAACAGCAAAAGCAATCAACATGAACATGAAATGTGCTAGAGCCTAATCAGGATTGAAGGTGGAAATCAAGGGCGTACCAATTACAGACACATACAGGGCGATTCTTTCATGAAAAATAGGGTTGTAGCGTTCCAAATGTGCATAGTAGTCAGCCTGACATACAATAATATACAATAGCTTTGAGGCTAGTGAATGTTGAGTTATTAGACTGTTTCAACTTGCAATGCTTACATATTCAAATCATTTCAAAGTGTGCAATAGATAGAATATATGTAGAATTTGTCTTTATCTTAATACTTTTAAGTTTCCATTTGGAAACAGAGAAAATGTACTAACACAATATTTCTCAAGTAAATTAATGCACTACATATTTATACTGTCAACATGAGGATAGCCCAGAAACAAGATTCGATAATGTAGAATGTACTTTATCAAATGACTTTGTTGAATCCTTGTTTTGAACCATGTCTTGGCAAGTGACAACACATCTATAAACTTGAAACACCCTATTTGATGCCCTTGCTGGTTGAGATACATCCTTACCCCTTACCAAAAGAAACATACATAAATTGCAAACTAAGAAAACTTAATTTCTGACTTTGTTTTATAGATAGGCAATGTTGGACCATATGTAACCTGAAATTAACCATTTTAAATAGCTCTGGAAGCTTGTTCGGATCCACAAAACTGTGAGGAAGAAGTTTAAATATCTCTCGTGCTCCAAGAGAAACTACATAGCACAAAATTTATTTAAAATTTGCATTATCACAATAGTATAGAATAGATTTCCTCGATTGTTAAGTAATAAAGTTACGTACAATGTACGTATATATCTAGTTATACACTTAGTTTTTCTTCTAGGTTGAGTTTAGAATTTTGAATATTAGAATAAAATTGTAAATTTCGAAAAACTTATTAATTTTAAAGACTTTAAGCAAAATTTTTTAAAATAAACAGAATTGAAGTTGATATGGTCCAACTTAAGAATCAGACTCACTCCAAATGGCTCGAAATGGTGGAATTGCCTCAGTTTACAGGTGAACGGTTGGGAGGTCTTGAAGACAATCTCAATATGGAGGGGAATATACCTTCGGATGCTGCTGTGTTGCTGATGACAGATGCCTCTTGGCAAAGTGAAGTAGCAGGTCTTGCTGCAGTTATGGTAGACTTGAGGAGTGGCCATTGGTCATACATGCTGCAACAATCACCTGCAACCTCCCCCTTAGAAGCTGAAGTTAAAGCAATTCAAATGGCTCTATCTTGGGCCGTAGATAGAAGTTGGTCGCAGATTTGTGTGGTGTCGGATTCGGCTGTTGCAGTCCATGCTTTCCAACAGAGAAGAAAAATCTATAACTGGAAGCTTTTAAGTATTTCTTTAAGTATTTTAGATTCAATTAAGACTTTTAATGTTTGCAATTTTATTTATACTAATAGGTGTAACTTAACTTTTGTGGATGGTTTGGCAAGAAAAGCTAGAGTTTCTAGTGAAATTGCTAAAGTTTTTCAAGGGGAGGGAACTCCTCCTGTGATTCCCACTTTTGCTTTTGCTTAATAGAACGTTTGTTCCTTCAGAAAAAAAAAAAAACAGAATTGAAGTATTGAGTCTTGTCATATATCCAATTAATATTCCAAAATGAAGTAAAAGATTATTTATAAAATAAAATAAATACCATTAAATAATGTTAAAATTGAAATCATGAAATACTTTATGATAATTTGATTCACAAATTCATTATTACATAATATATATACAGTTTTAATAATATATATTTTTTTGCAAATCTTTAATTAAAATCATTCAGCGTATTAGTTTGAATAATTTAGTTTCTTTACTCATTAGTTTTACCTTTTGTGTAATTCTTAATAATATTTAAGTGCTATGCAACAATATAAAAGATATATACTAATACTTTAATTAACAATCAAAGCCAAATGCAAATTTAACTTATGTGGTCCTTTTGACTTTGAAGTCTCTGTTTTACGAAAGAATAGAACTGTACAAGATAACATAATGCAGAGTCCATTTTGATTAAAATTAATAATGTAGTGCAAGTAATGAAAGTTTTATATCAGAACAATGACTAATACAAAACTTATCAGGTAATTTATCTCGTTACACGTATACACCTTTAATATCTGTAAGCTTATTAGCACCATCCTCACCAGTTGGTAGGCCAAGAATAGTATCGTGATCTATATCAACATCCATATCTATTTTAATGCTGAAAATTAGAAAATATGCAGGAAATTAGAATATACAATGTTCAATCAAAACATAAACAAAAAAATTAAGACAAAATGGTGCTTATTATTATCATATTAGGGTTACTTGGTAAATTGCAAAAGAATAAATGAAAGGGAAAAACAAAATTCTAGGAAATATAAATATATATATATAATAATTTGAGGTTTATAATTATGATCTTAAATTAGTAAGAACAACAGATAATAAAGTTATCAAATCAACAATACAAATTGGAAGAAGCATCAGTTTTATTTGATCATTTCAGCCCTCTACAGTCCTCTAATAATTTATTATAAGAATAATAAGATGAAGATGAATGAAGTGATGATTTTTCTTAGTGCTTAGAGATAGGGGGAAATAAGCTTTTGGACAAAGGTGTAATACCTTGTTCAAGTCATGGTGATCCCCACTAATCTACACTCAAGGTTGTGAGTGAGTGTTTATATATATATATATTATTCTCTTGTTATATATATACATATATTATATTACATGTGTTGTAATCTTCTCTTCTACCTTTCATATATATATAATATATAGTGTATATATATGTATTGTAACATATATTTAATAAATCTCTTATTTTAGTCCTTGTATTATTTTACAATAGAGTTGTAATAAATCTTGATTTTCTTCCATTGTAATAATATCTCTAACAATCAAAAGCTTATCCCTTTTCAATGGAAGAGGTGATAAATCAAGATTGTGAGAATACAAGGATAAGAGATTTTATGTGAAAGTCATTCATGGGTGAGCATGATGGTGAATATTATGTGATTTACTATTTTATATGATAGTATTATATAATATATATATGTGACATATATGTGATTATGTGTTTGTATCATATTAATATATATAGTAGTATATAATATGATATTTAAATTTTATATCATGCTATTATATGTATATATGTGAGATATATAATATATAATATGTATGTATGAGTAATATATATTATGTATATGTAGAGCATGTGATATAATATATATTAGTGAGATTAAATATGTAGAAATAATTACTTCTATGTATTTATGTGAGACATGCATATATAATATATGTTATATATGTGTATATAATATATATTATGTATATTAATGTGTATATATATGTTATATATGTGTGAGGTATGTAACATATATAGTTGTCTAATAAATATATATATTATGTGTATATGATATGTATATTATAGTATATATGTTATATATATGAGATATGTAACATATATATTTGTGAATTTAATATTGACATTATGTGTATGTTACATATAAGATGTTGATTAGTAACATACATATTATATTAATGTATGAGTTATATAGTATGATAATAATGTTGATAGTAATATAATAGTGTTTATTACTATTGATGTGAAAATTATTATCATCTATTTTGTGAATAAATAATAGATTTGAATTCTTATTCAATTTGGTGGTGAACATCTCACTTTATGAGATAATAAAAGATGGATTTTGAGAAGTTACATCTTTTATTGGATTATAAGAGATAATCATCTCATATTATGAGATAAGGAAAAGTGGACTATGAGAGTTACACTTTTATTGGACTTGCATTGTGATCATAAGCAAGAACAATTAAGATCATAGTGGATCCAAACTTGTGAAATGAGTCATAAATTGAAAGAGCAATTTTAGACTCAAAGTAAATGAATCATTGTGGATTCAAAAATAGTGAAAAGATAACAAAATTGGAGAAGCAATTTTGAATCTTAAATGATCAAAGTTGTGAACAAAATTGTTGAGAATTTTGTTAACTTTTGTATAATTTTGGGCTAATTTCAATAAGGAGATAACCATAAATTATGAGTAAAATAATCACATTATTTTATGAGTAGTAATGTGAGTTTGACATTTTAGATTTATTGAGAAAACTAAAAATGTCAAATGATATTTTTTAAGGTGACCTTAAAAAGTCATTTCAAGAGGAAATACACAAAAGTGATATTTTATATACACTATGCTAGAAATGTGGGGGTGAGCCACAATGTGTTGAGACATTGTTGATTAATTTATTTGATTTTGAATTCAAATTCTAAATCAAGTTTGGCTATGTGCATAAGTGAAAATATTGACATATTTGGTGTCAAATTTTTGATAAAAATAATTTCAAGAAGGAAATTAAATTTAAGAAAAATTATAGAGACAAAGTGGTCTTTTATATTTTAAAATCAAGATATTATCTTGATAGTGAAATGTGAAAGTGTGGGGGTGATACTCCAATATGAAAAGTTTAAGACATGTTTGGTGTCTTAAAATAAAGTATAATTTAGACATGTTTGGTGTCTAAATTAGTGTTTAATTTTGATATGCATGGTATCAAAATTATTGAGAATTTGAGTTGTGTGAAAATTAATCTTTTATGATTAAATTTTCAAAGCTTAAGTACTTAAGGAGAAAAGTGGTCACAAAGTGAACACTATATTTTTGGCATGCATAATTCACATGGAATCAATAGTGAGAGGTTATAACAAATCGCTTAATCTCCGTACAAGATTAAAGCATGAATTTTCGAGGGATGGGACCTGAACTCCCTTAGCGTTTTGCTCATTGATGGTAACCTATCTTAACACTAGTAAAAATCTAGTCTTAAGTTCAATAGGTAATAACAAGTCAATAGAGTGAATGTGGTACTCAATTGTCCCATCTATGGATGAGTACATGTTGTAAAATTGAGGGTTAAAACCAAAAGGTTTTTTAATGGAGCTTAAGCTTAAGAAAACTCACTTAAGCTTAAGAAGTGTCTAACGAGTGGTGAGACACTAAAACTCCACCTATATGGACTAGAGGTGGTGCCGCCTCTTATGAGAATTGGGAGTATTCTCTAGAGAGTCTATGAATTGGAATTTTGCACATGGCCATTAACGGTGCAAGAGCGAGACAAGCGGTCTCAAGTGAGCATTAGCGAGGGTGTGTGTGTTATCACCGGTTTGTACTAAAGAAATAGTGGTTCAATGCTACGGCAACCAAAATTTCATCAAACTTTGTGGTAACTACACTAAGGTAAAATTCAAGTCGAAAGACATTTTACCTAATGCACCTAAGCAAGACTTCTTTGAAAGTGTGTATTTATTCAATCAAAGTGGGGGAATGTTATATTTTGATATAATATTTTGATTGATTAAATAAATGTTACAAGTGTGTTACACATTTTAATCTAGTGGGGGATTGTTATATTATTTTATAATATAATAAGTGTAGATTAAAATGTAGTAATATATATTATTATGTGAATAATATGTATTAGGTGTTTGGTAAATAAATTGTGTAACATATAATTTATTTAACCTAAAATTGTAACCTACACTTTATAACATGGAGAAGAGTTACAAAGTTAATTGCTTTTGTAACTTCTTTTGGTTGATCATAATATTGTGTAATAAAAGAGATGTTACACAATTTGATGATAGGATTCAAATGGTTTGAAATATAGTTGTTACAAACTATATTAATGCTCATTATATGAGAGAAATGAGATGGTGAGTTTGAATTCTAAGTGTGATCACCTAAACACTATATAAAGGAGTCTAATGTGCTCATTTGAGAGAGATGAAGTTTTCTATCAAAAAAGCACATTGCTAGAAAACCCTAAGGCTTGATAATTCCTAAAGCTATTTCCTAGAGAGTTCCCTTAGTGCTTAGAGATAGGGGGAAATAAGCTTTTGGACAAAGGTGTAATACCTTGTTCAAGTCATGGTGATCCCCACTAATCTACACTCAAGGTTGTGAGTGAGTGTTTATATATATATATATTATTCTCTTGTTATATATATACATATATTATATTACATGTGTTGTAATCTTCTCTTCTACCTTTCATATATATATAATATATAGTGTATATATATGTATTGTAACATATATTTAATAAATCTCTTATTTTAGTCCTTGTATTATTTTACAATAGAGTTGTAATAAATCTTGATTTTCTTCCATTGTAATAATATCTCTAACAATATATATATAGAAAGATGGTAATTTTGTGACAAATATTAAAAACTGTAGAACTAAAAAAGAAATTACATTTATTTTTTAATAAAATAAATGAAAAAAAGAATAACATTTTTAAATTTAATAAAATGGGCTTGTGATTGATGATGTAGTTATTTTTAAGAGACTATTTAGACTCTTTTTTTCTTTATTTATTAGATAGAAACAATTTAACAAATATTATAAAAAAATTTACATTTTATTTTGTGGTATCGATGGAATGTCATTTTCCCAAAAGTGAATTTCGCATGACAACTATAAAATAGGGCATCACAATATTATTTGTTTTTGAAGCAGAAAAATGAGAGATTTATATAAAAATGTTAGTGATATAATATTTCTATATTCAAATAAGAAAGCCTCACCAATGAGTAAAAATAGAATAACAATCATATAAAATGCCACATTTCCTATATAGATTATTTTTGAGAAATTTGCGGCAAAAGTCCCTAAAATGTTCACTTTGTTACAGATTAGTCCTCAAGCTCGAGAAATAGCGGCAATAGCCCCTAAGGTCGCTATTTTCGTAAGTCCGTTGGTACTCAATTTAACAGACCTGTTAAATGCTGACAAAAATACCACGTGTTTAAATATTATTGGGCCAACTTTTTATTTCAATTAAAAAATAATTTAAAATGATTTAAATAATAAATAAATTATTAAATAAATAAATAAATAAATAACTTTAATATTTTTTTTATTTCCTTTTTCTTTTTCATTTATTTCTTTTGACTCAATCTTCTTCATCATCTTCAACAAGCACGCACAGATCTATTTTTTCCACTCCAATATTTTTTTTGCAAGCTCTATTTCATATCTTCTTTCTTTCTTTCTTGCCTTCCACCACCATTGATTTAAACTCCATACTGGAGGTTGGCTTGTCGGACGTTAAAAATACTCAGGTCGAAGCCATGGCGGGTGATGCTTCGACAATGGGTCGAAGCCATGAAGTGTTAGATATGTTCAGATCTCTCGCTCGCCCAAGCCTTTACGACTGCGTCTCCACTACTGGACTCATCTCCGGCAAGAAAAAATCCATAGTAAATCATCCTTGCTTGTCTTTGTCTTCGTCTCTCTCTCTCTCTCTCTCTCTCTCTCTCTCTCTCTCTCTCTCTCTCTCTCTCTCTCTCTCTCTCTCTCTCTCGACTCCACCTCCGTTTATCACTCTTTTGTATTTTTATTTTAATATTTTTACAGATCTGGTTTGTGGTGAAATAAAAATGTGGGTTTAATTGATTTTTTCTTAACTTCGTGGTGAACGACGAAGGGAGCTTCAAGAACTGCAGGGCTTGGGCTTTGAAGCCCGATGAAGGCCACGGTAGCCTTGACTCCAGAGAAAGACGAGGAGGTCCGTGGTGCCGATGGCCTCTATTTTTGACGGTGATGTTTCTTCGACTGTGGAAGAATTGCCCGAGAAATAGATTTGGGGCTTAGAGATTTAATTTCTTTCTACACTTTTCTTCCAAGTTCCATAGGAGGATTGAATTTGAAAAGAGAGAGAGAGAGAGAGAGAGAGAGAGAGAGAGAGAGAGAGAGAGAGAGAGAGAGAGAGAGAGAGAGAGAGAGAGAGAGAGAGAGAGAGAGAGAGTTGGGATCGAGTGTTGCTGGAAGAAGGAGAAGAAAAGAAATAATAATAATAATAATAATTTTTATGATTTTTTTTTTGAAAAAGAAATTTTTATGATTTTAAAATATATTTTTTATTTTTATTTTTTTTAATTTTAATTATTTTTGATTAAAATTATTATTTGGACCAATAAAGCTTCAACACGTGGCACTTTTAAATAAATTAACGGATGAGTTAAATTTAAGACTAACGGACTTACAAAGAGTGCGACCTTGAGGACTATTGCCGCTATTTCTCGAGCTTGAGGACTAATCTGTAACAAAGTGAACATTTTGAGGACTTTTGCCGCAAATTTCTCATTATTTTTTTTTATATTTATTAAGTGATATAATCTAAAATATAACATTTTGATGTACGTATTACAAACAAAGTAATAGTATTGAAATTAGACACATAATTTTCTATTTTTATGATATATATATATATATAGAAAGATGGTAATTTTGTGACAAATATTAAAAACTGTAGAACTAAAAAAGAAATTACATGTATTTTTTAATAAAATAAATGAAAAAGAGAATAACATTGGGCTTGTGATTGATGATGTAGTTATTTTTAAGAGACTATTTAGACTCTTTTTTTCTTTATTTATTAGAAAGAAACAATTTAACAAATATTATGAAAAAATTTACATTTTATTTTGTGGTATCATGGAATGTCATTTGCCCAAAAGTGAATTTGGCATGACAACTATAAAATAGGGCATCACAATATTATTTGTTTTTGAAGCAGAAAAATAAGAGATTTATATAAAAATGTTAGTGATATAATATTTCTATATTCAAATAAGAAAGCCTCACAAATGAGTAAAAATAGAATAACAATCATATAAAATGCCACATTTCCTATATAGATTATTTTTTTTTTTTTGATCAAGAAGAAGAAAACTTCATTAATCTACTAAACAAATACAAGCAAATTCACTTCTACAAGAGAAGCAACCACCTCCACTTCACCTAATTACAAATCAATCTATGAATCAAGTCCTTCTCCTTCCTAGAGCATTTTCTATCTTTAATCAATAAGAGTCTATACTTCACTTCACTTTTAATTTTATTTACAATGCAATTTACATAATTATAAAAAGAAGAGACTAAACAAGTGTTTCGATTCCACCAAAGATGGTAGATCACAGCCGCAATCATGAGGACCAAAATCCTGTCCACCACAGTCAGCTTAGGGCAGCCCAACCAAACTCTCCAACTATCATAGTCCTCAGACCAACCAACCATGCCCAGCCATTGAAAAATCCTGTACAAAACCAGGAAAGAAAGTCTGCACTTGAAAAACAAGTGGCTATGACTCTCAAGATCAATATCACAAACCACCAATTCAGATTAGACATAGGAATGTTCAGCTTGCTAAGATGATCCCTTGTTAACAACTTGTCTTGGGTTGCTTGCCAAAGTTGGAAGGTGTGTTTAGGCATGCTCAAACCATGCCAAATAGCCCCCGCTGCAGGAAATAACGTTTGTTTCAGCAAGCTGCAATAAACTCTGCTGGTTTTGAACTTTTCTCCACCCGCTGCCACAACATCATCTTTGTTGAAGGTTGTTCGTAACCTGCAGAGTTTTCTCCAATACCAACTAGTATCCATGCTCATTCTATAGGACCAGAAATCACTCCCCTTAAGATAAATTAAGTTAATCCACTTAACCCACAATAAATCTTTTTTGTTCATCAAATCCCAAATGAATCTAGCTAAGGAAGCTTTATTCCATTTAGAACCATCCTTGAACCCAAGACCACCATAAGCTTTAGGGAGGCACACCTTTTCCCAACTTATCAAGTGAACTCTAGGGCGATTGTCTTTTAAACCCCAAAGGAAACCGCGGCAAAGTTTCTCAATCTCCTTAATCACACTTTGAGGTAACATGAAAACTCTCATCCAATAGTTTCTTAATCCTATGAAAGTAGAATGGATTAATTGAACACGGCCAGCATAGGAAAGATGTTTGTTGGCCCACGAATGAAGCTTATTTTTCATCTTTTTCAAGATCGGCCCACAATCCTCAAGTCTCCATTTGGTAGGTCTAAGAGGGATTCCAAGATACTTGAGAGGGAACTCTCCTATAGAAAGATTTATTTTCTGAGCAAGAGGAATTGGATGATCAACTCCACCAAAATAAACCTGGGATTTAGCAAAATTTATAGAAAGTCCCGAAGTCTTGCTAAAATCATCAAGCAGAGCTTGAATGACATTGAGAGAACCCTCATTGCCTTTACAAAAAATTACTAAATCATCCGCAAATCAAAGATTAGTAAGTTTCAGTTTTTTGCATAAGGGATTATACCTGAACTCCTTATCTCTGGCCGCTTTTTGGATACTTCGAGACAAATATTCCATGACTAGGACAAAAAGGAGGGGGGAAATTGGGTCTCCTTGCCTTAGCCCTTGTTCGCCTTTGAAAGATCCCTGAATTCTTCCATTCAAGAGTAACGAATACGACGTATTTCTCACACTGTTCATTATCCACTTAACAAACTTTTCAGGAAAGCAATAGGCCAGCAAAAGTTTCTCAAGAAAATCCCAATTGACCGTGTCATAAGCTTTACTTATGTCAATTTTTATAGTGCATCTTGGGGAGCAATTCTTCCTTCTATAATTCTTCAAGATGTCTTGGAGAATAAGGATATTGTACGCAATGGAGCGACCTTTAACAAACGCTCCCTGATTCTGACTCACTAAAGTAGGCAGAACATTGGCAAGTCGAGTACAAATCAGTTTAGAAACACATTTGTACAATGTTGTGCAACAAGCTATAGGCCGGTAGTCAATTGCTTTAGAAGGGCTCTCAGTCTTAGGAATAAGAGAGAGAGTTGTGCTATGAAGCTCAGCCGGGAACTGGTTGGTTTCAAAGAAATGAGCAATATCAGCATGTATATCTTTCCCCATCTCAGGCCAAACCGACCAAAAAAACCCTGAACCATAACCATCAGGCCAGGAGACTTAGTGATAGGAATGCTAAACATTGCAGCTCTGACTTCTTTGAGAGAAAAAGGCTTTAGAAGATGAACCTGTTGGTCAAGGTTAAGTTTAGGCCCCATCGCAATGCAATCAGGTTGGATCTCCATACTGGTAGGCTTGGCTTTCCCCATAATGCTTTGGAAGTGACTAAGAAAGTGATGAACAACATCAGGGAAATGATCGTTAAAGACCCCTTGCTCAGTCACAAACGAGACAATCCTGCTTTCTTCCTTCCTTTTTTTCAAGAAAGCATGAAAATAAGCAGTATTGCTATCCCCTTTCTGAACCCAATTGACTTTGCTTCTTTGGTACAAGAAGCTTTGATACATTTTTTCCTGTGTGTGAAACTGCTTACCCGCCTCAATCTCCAAACTAAGAAGATTATTGTCATTAGGACTAGCTTGGCATTGATATTGAGCCTCAATGTAAGAATCTTTGGCCTTCTCATACGCCTCATCAATGTTCCCTATTGCATTCCTGTTGAAGGCCTTCAGTTTGTGCTTAAGGCGCATCGTTCTGAGATAAATCCCCTTCAAACCACTACATCTCAAAGGCTTCCCCCAACTATCCATAACTGTCTTTTTATAATCCGGGTGATCGGTCCAGAAATTAAAAAACCGAAATGGCTTACTACCAATAAGCTCGGTGGCATTAGAATGAATCACACAAAGGCAATGATCTGAGCAAGTTTCCCAAGAGAAGTGAGCTAATGTGTTCGGGAAATCATCAACCCAATCCTCATTATGGAAAACATGATCTATTCGGGAGAAGATCCTACTATTCTGTTTATCAGTCCAAGTGAAATTCGATCCAGTCTGTTTCATCGGCCCTACAGAAGAGTTAACCACCTAATCATTAGAATCCTCAAGCTCTGAAGCACTGACCGCATTCCCCCCTTGTCTATCATCATGGTTGAACACCGCATTGAAATCTCCAAGAATAATCCAAGCTTTAGTTACATTGATCTTTGAAAGAGCAGACCAAAGATCTTTCCTTCCTTCTACAGTATTAGCTCCATATACAAAGGAAGCAAAAAAATCCTTTTTCTGTCCTATCATTTTGATTAGACAATGAACATGTTGCTTAGAGTTTTCTATAACTTCTACATTCACAAACTTCTTTCTCCAAAGCAAAAGGATCCTTCCTTCCATTTTATTACTAGAATAAAAATCCCAATGAGAAAAGCAATTCACCATCATTGCTTGAAGCCTCTCCCCTTTAACCTTAGTTTCAACCAAAGCCCCAACTCCTATTTTATTTCTTCTCAACACTTCCGCAACTTTCTCTTGTTTCTCTTTTTTATTCATACCCCTAACATTCCAACTACTTATATTACAAAAATCCATCAAACACTAACTGTCAAGACTTACTCCCCCTATTTCTTCAATTTGTTCCCCCGTTAGAATCGCAAAAGAATTCCTAAGAACCTTCTCGTTAGAGTCCAAGACTTTTCTTGTTGAGCCCGAGCCCTTGGTATTTCTGCTTTTGGTAGCTTTCCAACCCCCAACAATTTCCTTCTCTGTAAAGTCTGCCGCCCCTTTAAGATGTCCTTCAGATAAACCTTTGTTGCTTTGATCTTCATTACAAACTTCCTGAACAATGGCTGCTGCCAAATTTTCTTCAGCAGCAGGTTTAACTACTGTTAAAGCTTCAGTTGTCGCACCTTCTGCTTTTTGCTGAGAAACATTCTCTTTGACAGCTTCTTTTGGCTTTTCTACCTTCTTACATTCAGCCATAATGTGCCCGAAACCACCACAATGTTTGCACTTCACCGACAACCATTCATACTCTATTTCCTGCTCAACCAATTGCCCATATTCATTAACAAACCAGAAAGTTCGATTAGGATTATCAGTAATTTCCATTTCCACAAGGACTCGAGCGAATTGAACTCGGGTTCGATCCTTAGTATGCTTATCAATCATTATCGGATTCCCCACAGTACTTACAAGAGCACTCAATGTTTTCTTTCCCCAATATTGGAGCCCAAGATTAGGCAGCCTAATCCAAAGTGGAACCGATTTCACCATCCTAACCATATTCAAATCCGCCGACCACGGTCGAACAATGACCGGTTTCCTATCAATTTGAATCATTCCATTCTCAAGAACCTCATCTCGTGTTGCTTCATCATTAAATTTCACCATTGTAAGCCCCTTTGTCATTCTAGCAACCTGGACTATGCCTAAATGCCCCCATATTCTTCGAATAAACCCCTCAAATACCATAACTGGAACATTAGCACCTAGCACCATACATATAACAGAAGATTTCCAACTTTCCTCTTCCAATTTCACCTCCTCCAAGTATATGTGAGCTATTTTTCTACCTTCCCTAATCACTGGTTCAGTATATGAGAGTTTAGCATCAGAGAACAAGGCCTTACCTCCGGTGAACTGCTGCCAGTGGTGTTGCGAGGCTGACTGCAAGTTTTCGACCTCCTCTGCCCAGCTTCTCCTTGCAGACTTAAGAGATTCGAGTTCTTCCCTATTGTTAAGATCTGGAACCAGTTGAACCTCGAACTGCTGCTTCTGCTCTGCGAACAAACCAGCATCGCTCCCCCTCTCCTGGTCGACACACTGTTCCGAGCCTGCTGCTTCAGTCGGCGCCTTCAATCCCGGCCTTCGACCTAGTTTTTTCCGTTTCGCCATGGAACGAGAGAAAACCGTGGTCAGGAGGCGTTCTTATATAGATTATTTGTTTTCTTAGTGTTTAAGACATTTTTCTTAATACTAAGATTTTGACAAAATAATAAATAAATTTTTTTAACTAATTAAGCAAGATTAGATTAAATAATAAAAATATTTTATCCAACCACCACATAAAGTTAAAAAAAACTCATTTTATTACAAATCAAAGTAAAGACTAATAGACATTATTTATACTATATAGTATAACACCCAACATGATTCCTAAACAATGTGGGACTATTTTGAAAACACGTATCATCAAACTTTCTTCACAAAATGAGAAAATCTCACAAATGAGTAAAAATAGAATGAAAATCATATAAAATGCCACATAATCTTTTTTGTGCTTTCCTTTATATAGATATATAGATGCTATAAAAATTTCTAAAAAAAAAAGAATATCCTATAAATTATAAAAGGAAAAAAAAATCAATCTGTTCATAAATTTCTGTTGTTCATCATAACATTGATAATTGTGATTTTCTTAAAAGCAGTGATATTCTTTCCAGTGTAGTTGTGGTTTGTATTTCTGCTCAATCATACGATGTGATTTAAAAGTTTGAATTAATAATTGCGACTCAAACTATACCATTAATTTTATAAAATATACTTAAAACTAGTTGTGGTTTGCCATGCATTCTTAATAATTTTTTTTTTTGAAAAAAAAAATATTTTAAAAAATTATTGAGGAAACTATCAGCATTGTTTACATTTCAAGTTAAATACTATAAAGTCAAAATTTTAAATTTAAAATAATTTAACTAATAAACGTAATTTATGTAGTACATTATATATAATTTTTTTTTCTTCAAAAAATATATAAATTGGTTTATTCAGGTTAATTGGATGATTTAGACTATTTTTTAATCCACCAAATATATTCATGAGGCTATTTGGAGTTATATTAAGTTATTTTGGATTACATTTTTTGTCAGCTTATTCGATTTAGTTGATGGTTAGTAAATATTTTTGAACACTCCTTGGCACCATGAAGCTAGACATGAGTAAAGCCTTTGACAGAGTGGAGTGACATTTTCTTCGCAGCATGATGATTGCCTTAGGATTTGCTCCTTCGGTTGTTGAGCTTATACAGCGATGCTTGAACAGTGTCACGTTTTCTTTTCTGATAAATGGTTCAATTCAAGGTCAGGTTGTTCCAAGTCGTTGTATTCGTCAAGGAGATCCACTCTCGCCTTACCTTTTCATCATTTGTGCAGAGGGTCTTTCTAGACTTTTTCAATATGAGGAGAATCGTGGTCATCTTAAAGGTTTGAGAGTTGCACGGGGTGCGCCATCAGTCTCACATTTATTCTTTGTCGATGATAGCCTGGTTTTGAGTCGTGCTAATAAAAGATCCATTGATACAATTAAAAGATCTTTTGATTTCTATTGTCGTGCTTCGGGTCAAAGATTAAATGCTGAAAAATCAGTTCTTTCTTTCTCTCCCAACACATCTGTTACAATACAACACAACATTCAACAAACTTTACAAATGCCAATCAAGCCTTGCCATGAACGCTATCTAGAACTTCCTTCATACTCTGGGAGGGACAAAAAAGTTCTTTTTGGGGAGATTAAGGAAAAACTATGGAACCAATTTTCTGCCTGGCAGGAACAATTATTTGTTGGAATTTATTTTACCAGGATCTTAGATCTACTCACAAGTATGTTGATTAACACCCTAAATATGAACTTTCTAAAACGATGAAATAAACACATATAAAGTTTAGGAAACCTTACATTGGGTGCAGCGAAATATAATGACTCCTTCCGTTCAGATATCTAGCCCTTGATTCCTTTCTGTAGTAGAGCACTATCAATATCTGAACCTGGATCTTTTTCTCTGAATCTTTGATGCTGAAACCTCCTTCTTGCTGAAAGTCTTTCTTCACGATCTTCCTCACTATGATTGAGGTATCACTTGCTGTGTGTGGGCACTATTCTCACACTAAGAATTTCGAAATATTGAAGAAGAAAAGAAGAGGGAAGTGGCGGCTAAAGATAGGGAGAGAGAAGGCTCAGTTTTTTCTGAATCAAAAGAAGTAGAAATTTTAAGTGTTATTTTTTCTGAAGCCTTCACTATCTATTTATAGCATTCCACTAGGGTTAGGTTTGAATTATTTGGCATTAAAATAATGAAAATATCAGTTTAAAAATTTAAACCAAGTGGTCGGCCATGTACAGTAATGGGCCTTACTTGGATTTTGCAGTTTTATCTTTTCTGCATCTGATTTTCTCAAAAACGCCAATTTTCAAATTTAAATGCCAATTCTAACTATTTAATAACTATAAATAATTATTAAATAATATTGTCATTTATCATATTTATTAATTGAACCATACAAAGTATCATAATTAACAAATATGCCCCTAATAACTCTTTCTTTACAATTTCGCCCTTACTTAGTGAAAATTTCACAAATAGACATAGTCTAAATTGAGAATTATAATTGATTAATCAAAACCAATTATACGAGTCTTACAAGCAATATTATCTCAACTAGTGCGGGGACCATGGGTCTATATAACCGAGCTTCCAATAAGTAGATCAAGAATTTATTACTAAAATTCACTAACTTATTAATTCTTCGTTGAATCCACGCATAGAACTTAGAATTGCACTCTCAGTATATAGAATGCTCTATATGTTCCACCATATAGATGCATCATTAGTTATCCATTGTTATAATCCTAATTTGATCAATGATCCTCTATATGAATGATCTACATTGTAAAGGGATTAGATTACCGTTACACCCTACAATGTATTTTATCCTTAAAACACTTGACCTCGTATAAATGATATTTCAACTTATGTGAAATGAGTACTCTACCATTTATGTTCGTTTGGTCAAGCTCGAAGGAGATCATCCTTTGCTTACTATTCGCCAGATAGAAGCTATAGATTCCATGTTTATGATAGCGCTCCCACTCAATTGCACTACCGTGTTCCCAAAATGTACGTATCACCCTGACCTAAAAGTAGGCTTAACTAACAAATTAAAGAACACGAATAGCATTTAAAGATTGAGCCTAATCATAACAGGATTAAGATCATTTGATCTAGGATCAACTAGGCGATATTGACTTGAATAGATATTACGGTAAGTTTAATAAATCTAAGTCAAAGTTCAATATCGGTCCCTTCCGAGGCATACTCCATGCATCCAACCTGAGCTTTACTTTAACCAATGCTCTGAAAAGAACATAGCAATTCTCCAAATGCAAGTAAACTCTGTTGTAGATTATCATATCAGTAAAACCCTATGTCTGATAAATCTAGGAAACTTTAATCACATAGTCATGTTTACTTTCCAATGTGTTGACGACACAATAAACAGGATCAAGTATGTGAAAAGGGTTTCAGATGAATTTATACATTATGTACATATAATCATGAAATAAATCATGTGAACCATGCAACATTAAATGTTATTTCTGATCTATATTAATAAGTAAATCTGATTATATTGAAATGAGTTTTATTTAGGGCATAAAACCCAACAAACTCCCACTTGCACTAATATAAAACAAAATGTGCATTTCAAATAATCATTAACACCTTGATATATAAATCAAGTGTAGTAGTAGTAAACTCCTCGTAATAGGATCTGAAAGGTTGAATTAACCACTACCTTCCCTCCACTATTACTCTTCCTTTAATCACAAAATCATTGATAATGTGAAATTCCTCTCTATATGTCTACTCTTCTTGGGATACTTGATTCTATACCTTTGGCAACTACTTTTGGTTAATCAGGAAATTAACACTAGTAGTTTAAGGCAATTTGGAATGATGCCAAAAATGTATAGAACTTTCCTTAGACTGAATAAGTACCTTTCCTGCAACCTTAACATTCAGTCCCTCTCTGGTAGACCTAGAGACTTCAGATAGGTTTTTACACTTCTCCAAAATCACTATTCCACCCCCAGAGTAATCACCATCTTATCAGAAAGATTTACTAGCACAAAGGCAAATTTCGAAATCTGATATGGTGTAGTCTAAGAGTTTTAAACACACCCTTATAGACTAACATATAGTTCCTCTTCTTTATCTTAAGATTTACTTGATTGTCTTCCAATGTTCTTCTCCTGGATTAATCTGATACCTACTCATTACTCCCACTCAACAGCAGGTGTCTGGTCTAAGGCATGCAAAAGCATATCTAAGACCTCTCACTGTTGGTATAAGAAATTCTTTCATGGCTTTATCATTTCTGGAATAGTTGAGACTTTTCCTTAGATAAATAAAATCTATGTCTAAGAAGTTGTGAAGCTTCTATAGATTGCCATTAGAAAAAAGATGCTTCAGCATCTTACTAAAGTAAGTTGCTTGCATTAGAGTAAGTAATTACTAGGTATACCACAAGCCATAGGTTTTGATAAACTCAAACCTATAATACTAGGAACATGAAGTTTGTTAAGTCCATAGAATAGACTTATTAACAAAAATTTCCTTTTTATGTCCTTGTAATATAAAACTTTAGGTTATTCCATGTGAATGGATCAAACTATAGTTCTATTGGCTTTCTTCTTAGTTTCTTATCTTGACAATCCATTACTTGTTTAAACTCACAATGAATTTTATCACTAGTGTCTCCCAAGTCATAAGAAGGTGAGTTCCTAGAAACTCTCCCACTACGACAAGGTACCGTGAAATATGTCTAAGAAAACTAAATGGTATTAACCTCTTGGGTTGTGACAAGACAACAGAGGCAGTGGGATCATCATATGTCAAATAAGATGATAGAACACTTATGGAATCAAGAAAAATATCTCCTTTATTTACAACTTTATTTTCAGACTTAGTCATTATCTTAGAAAAGTAGTATTTGTTTGAACAAACACTTTCTTATCTATTGACTATGGGATGGTCCACCCCTAATCACTTAGAATAGCTAACAAACCATGGTTAACAGTTCTAGCTTTTCTTAAGATTTTGATTAGGTCATCCATGAATCTAGTAATGATTTACATTAAGTATATAACCATTACATCATTCTGAAATTGTATTACCATAGAAGGAATTAGGCAACGACTAGTAACTAATCATCAATATGCAAATCAAAATTTCTGGGGAGGTAAGTTTGGATATAATTCAAAAATCAAATTAATGATCTTTGAACTGCATATCTACTAACTATTTATCCACCCCTATCAGTTCGCAAGATCTTTAACCACTTACCTTAATAGTTTTAACCATTGCTAGAAATTAATGAATTTTTTAAACATTTCAAATTTCTTTGCATAAGGTATAATCTAGAGTTATCGTTTTAAGAATACAACGAAAAACTCATATCCACCCCTGAATGTACATCCATCTGCGAATGAGATGAACTACTTTCAGTGGATATAGGCATATTAACTCTTTGCAGAGATTGATCTTGTCTAATCCACTATGAACAAGATACAAATGCGATAGATTAATAAAAATGTGGTAGTGTCTTTTGATGACTTAGGTTTATAAAAGAATTCTTAGAATAGTGCAAGTGGATCCTGGTCACAGAATACCTAACTCATATTCCATACAGTTTGAATCCATTAATAAAAGATGGATATTAAACACTTGAGAAAGTGTAACTGTATTGTATCTGGAATTAGAAATATAAGAAAATTTCTATTTGGAATCTAAAATTAAAGTCAAAGACTTAAAATTTATACCAAATATAATGAGTAATTCTATCTTGGACCACCACTACTAATTTAATTCTAAGTCTGATTTGCCCATACAAGTAGGAGATTTCTAAGATTGAGGATTTATATCAATTGGGAATAGAATTTCGGGATTATAATCATATGCGTCATTTAATTTCTTAAGAGAAAATATAGAATGACATGAAATGATTTATAGACCATTCATCCAATGATATGTTTTGAAGCTAATTCGAAATGAATAAGCTAAGAGGAATTAGGATAATTTCGTTTATAAATAAGAATTCAACGATGCTTCGATTAGCGAATGTCAAAGTGTTATAGGCATAAATCTACCCTCCCCGCGAGAAAGACTTGTCTATAGAGAACTCCCTGCATTGAAGGTGGCTCGCAATATTATAGTACTCGCAGTACCGAAAGAAAGGATCTCGCAATATTAACTTAAAGAGACCTCGCTATAGTAAGAAAGGCACACCTCGCATATTTGGTGAACTCGCAGTACTAATAGGAAAAGGCGCAAATATATACACCAATCAACGGAAGTCAACAGTCAAGCATTCAAGGAGCATTCATGACAAACGTTACACATATTTTATAACCGTTGTAATTAATTTGATTAATAAGCCTATTATTATTATTATTATTATTTTGTAACGGTCTCATTATGGCCATTATTTGTAACTGATGCCTACTACCTATAAGTAGGGGCTTCCCCCTCCATTCAAAGGGGGTTGATCTGAATAAAAGAAAGAGAGCTAGAGTACTCTTTTCAACAGTGGATTAGGCAGGCCAAGCCCGAAGCTCCTGCCGAACCACTATATTTTTCTGTGTCTATTTTATACTATTCACAATACTCGCGTATATTATACACTATATTCTTTGAGTACTCGCCATTCTAAGTGAGTACTCGCATATCTATTTTTTGGTATCCAAGCAACCCTTGGATACTCGCACAAAACTGGTGTTGTCAAAATTTGCTCGACAACAATTGGCGCCGTCTGTGGGAAACGTATTTTATAATATTTTTATGATTTTGGAGGAGAATCATGACGTGACAAGCCGAGTATACCAAGAAATCAACTCCTGCGTACTCAAAAGATAGCCAAAATCAGCCCAAATCTCTGAGATTATCAACAACCTTGCCCAGAAGTACAGAGTTTTTTCTCAACCCCAACTTGAGATAAATCAGACAAAAGAAGTTATCGAAACTCCAAACAAGTGATTACATATTGCTTTGAGTTGCATAAGATGATCACGTTGAAGAAGAACACTGAGGTTGGAGCGCACGAACTCAGAATATGACAGCAACCGATAAAGGAAAGACCAATCTCCATAGAGCCATAGAGAAGAAAACCCAATAAATTGTTACAAAGGTTCCAACAATCTCAAAACCAATTCCATACTTCACATTCCAGAGCTCAATCACAAATTTGGCCATTGAAAGAGACCACGAAGCTCTAAATAAATGGATTGCAGATCCAGCCACACGAATACAGAAATGCTAATAAGAGGAAAACGAATAATCTGGTACCACTATATATGATAAGTGAGGAGTAAAAAGGAAAAGGAACACAAACCGTTGCTACCCATTTGGCTTTCGCACTCATCACTGGAGGAGAAGACGATCAGAGAATCCATAACGGGCCACCTCTATCTTTTGAATCGAAAAGGCAGCAATGGGGTGCCAACCGTAGAAACAAATTACTCTCGCACTAAAGGAGAACCCAAAAGGTATCCGCTATTCCCGTCATTTAAGGAAAACGCTTATAACAATCTATTGAATAGCTCATCTCATGATTCTTGTCGGTGCTTGTAAATCCGGAGCACACAATTAAAAAGCCTAAGGCCCTACAGGAGAGAATTAAGTTGGGCCCATTATACTAAATAGTTAGAGAAAAAGACAAATCTTATACATCATATATAAAATTTCCTCTATATTATCAAGCGATCTCCAGAGAAAATACGTAGGCCCAAAAACTTGTGCTCAAGAGAAGACCATACAATTAGATATCTTCTCTAGAGTGCGCCAGGTACAAATTTTCTTACATATATATTTGATATATTTTCAATTTATAGTTTATTAAAGTGAATAATTTATGTGGGCATGCAATTAACGCTACCACATATCAAAGTTAAGTTCCATTATAATTGCGAAACTGGCGAGCCCGATCTGTGCTCATTCTCGCATAATTGCTCAACAAAATTATTATTGCGCTTATACATAATTGCAAATAGGCGAGCCTAATATAGTGCTCATTTTTGCGTTATTTAGCAAATTCACTATTATATTTTTATTTGCAAATTGGCGAGCCTTACATGTGCTCATTTTTTGCAAAATTATTTAACAAGTTGACAATTATGCTCATGTACTCTCAAAGAGACAAGTTAAAACACTCATTTTTGTATACTAAAATACCAATTACATGGCAAACTCGCGATAGTGCTTAATTATTTTTACCCATTAGCACATCGCAGATATGTCCAATGCCTCGCTTAGGCACCACTCTGATTCAATCGGACAGCACAAACCCAAAAGGTTTGCTGGCTAGCGTCTCAGAAAAATAAAAGAATCGAACCCTACTGAAAAGGTTCGGACGATGAATTAATTACCAAAGGCAAAAGACTTTTTTGTCTCATTTTAGGGCCCGATGGCCCACTTGGTAAATACCACACTCTTATATATCGAATATATAAAAGTGAAGAGGTACGATACATTAGAGGAACGAGAAGGAATTAATCAACGCCTGGACGCTATATGTGCGGATAGCCCAAACGCCTACAGATTACCAGGTGCACTTTTTCCTTTATTTTAATCAAGTCCAATACTTTGGTCAAATAATCATTTTATATTTGATAAATTATTATCCATTAACTTCTAAGGAGAATAGAAATTCATCTGAATGGATGATAAAGCTATATTTTTACATGTGCTCATTTTATTTGCAAAGTAGAGTGAAAAAATGACACTTATTTCTTGCATAATTATTTATGAGCGTATTGCAATAGCCATTTTTTCATACTCGCAAATTGGCGAGCCCAACGTGTGCTCATTTTTGCATGATACTTAGAGCCAACTATAATGCTCATTTTTGCATACGCTCACAAATAACTGGCAAGTCGAAAATAGTGTTCATTTTTGCCCACGATTATGCTTATCTAATCGCAAATTGGCGAGCACTGTCTGTGCTCATTTTTGCATAATTATTTGGGCCAACTATGCTCATTCTTAAGTAATCGCAAATTGGCAAGCTATGTGCGCTCATTTTTGCTTAATTATTTAGTGAGTCTATTGCAATAATTATTTTAATAATCATAAATAGGCGAGTCCAAAGACTCATTTTTGCATGATAAAATAACAAGTTTATTGCAAACCCCTGATGGTGCTCGGTACTTTTAATACTAGCACATCGTATATATGGCCAAATCTATGCCTTATTTGGACGATTCATGAAAAAATTGCCTCTCCGTCCTAACGGACAGTACAAACTCCAAAGAGTTCTGCTAACAGGGCATCTTGAAAATATAAATGATGATCGATAGTCATTATGAAAACCTCGATAAGGTAAAACTAAAGAACACCTGCAAAGTGACAGATCAAATGTCCCTCAAGAAAAGTTCAACGATTAGACAGCAACATGTCATTGCAAGAACTAGGGGCATGATAAGGGAGCAATTCCCACAGTATTTCCTTGCATGATCAAAACTTGCGAGAAGGTGCGACCGAGATATGGTCTAGTCGCACACTATGCATCGCATAGTAAAAATAATAAAAGCGGGATGTAGAGAGAAGTTAGCACAGTCGCGACATATATCGAGTATATGCGATGACCCGGTGTTTCTCCCTCAAGCTTATGTAAAGACTGCATCTTTACCAGCATTTGGTCTGGATGACCAATGTGCACGACAACTTGATCGGAACCCGCGAGTTCTATGTTGTCAGTACACGAATGCCCGATATGCGACCCGTTTAGTCGCATGCATTCCATGAATTAAGAACCCTAGAGGTTCATACATGAATGCCCGATACGCGACGCGTTTAGTCGCAGGCATTCCATGAATTAAGAACCCCGACAGGTTCATACATGAATGCTCGATACGCGACGCGTTTAGTCGCAGGCATTCCGTGACTTAAGAACCCCGAGAGGTTCATACATGAATGCCCGATACGCGACCCGTTTAGTCGCAGGCATTCCATGAGTTAAGAACCCCGAGAGGTTCCTACACAAATGCTTGATACGCGACCCGTTTAGTCGCAGGCATTCCATGAGTTAAGAACCCCGAGAGGTTCCTACACGAATGCTTGATATGCGACCCATTTAGTCGCAGGCATTCCATGTAATAAGAACCCCGAGAGGTTCGTACACAAATGCTTGATATGCGACCCATTTAGTCACAGGCATTCCATGAAATAAGAACCCCGAGAGGTTCATACACGAATGCCTGATACGCAACCTGTTTAGTCGTAAGCATTCCATGAGTTAAGAACCCTGAGAGGTTCGCACAACAAAACAAACCTCGAGAGGTTTGTGCATTTATTTGAACCCCGTAAGGTTCATACATCAGTGCAAACTCCGAGAAGTTCATGCATCAATTAGAACCTCACAAGGTTCATAAAAACCCCGATAGGTTCATACACCGATGAAAACCCTGCGAGGTCCATGCATCAATATGAACCACGAGCGGTTCACACATCCAAAAGAATCCCGCGAGATTCACATTTTTATTGTGCGATGGTCTTATAAGAAACCTGCGAGTTTAGATAACCAATCAAAAATGTGACGCACAACATGAATAAGGCATCATGATCTCCGACAAACGCGGGCTTGGACTATTTTTAGTTCTCCAGCACAGAGCAAGCTATACTGAAGAACTAGGGGCATGTGTTATAGGCATAAATCTACCCTCCCCGCGAGAAAGACTTGTCTATAGAGAACTCGCTGTATTGAAGGTGGCTCGCAATATTATAGTACTCGCAGTACCGAAAGAAAGGATCTCACAATATTAACTTAAAGAGACCTCGCTATAGTAAGAAAGGCACACCTCGCATATTTGGGGAACTCGCAGTACTAATAGGAAAAGGCGCAAATATATACACCAATCAACGGAAGTCAACAGTCAAGCATTCAAGGAGCATTCATGACAAACGTTACACATATTTTATAACCGTTGTAATTAATTTGATTAATAAGCCTGTTATTATTATTATTATTATCATTTTGTAACGGTCTCATTATGGCCATTATTTGTAACTGATGCCTACTACCTATAAGTAGGGGCTTCCCCCTCCATTCAAAGGGGGCTGATCTGAATAAAAGAAAGAGAGCTAGAGTACTCTTTTCAACAGTGGATTAGGCAGGCCAAGCCCGAAGCTCCTGCTGAACCACTATATTTTTCTGTGTCTATTTTATACTATTCACAATACTCGCGTATATTATACACTATATTCTTTGAGTACTCGCCATTCTAAGTGAGTACTCGCATATCTATTTTTTGGTATCCAAGCAACCCTTGGATACTCGCACAAAACTGGTGTTGTCGAAATTTGCTCGACAACACAAAGTAATCTTATTTATACAATCTTCTTGTTTCATATCGTAAAAATACTAGTCTAAGGTGTCATCAATTGATGAACAGCTAGATGTCGCATATACAATATTTATCTTTCGAGATCTTACACTATTATGTATGTCTAATGGTGAAAATCCATTATGGATTTATCTCATTAGAAAAACAAACATGTTAGACCAACAATGAAGATTCGAAATTAAACTACAATTTAATAACAGAAAATAACATGGTTCAATATAAATTCATACACAATTTAGAAATTATTAAACATATAGCAAGTAGGAATGACAAGTGAAAATACTAAAACATACAATCCTAAATAATTTCCAAGGTTTTCAACAAACTGATACAGTGTCCCGGTAGGCGAGAGTCAAAGTATCATTCATTAAATAGAGTTGTCAGCTCATCTAAAATAGAAACCATTCTAGCAACCTTTTATTCGATCAAAATAAGAATCCAACGTTGTCCCGGTAGGCGAGAGTCAAGGTTATTCTCATTTTATGAGCTTCCACCATTGTTTCATGTTTTATAAGTTTATCTCTAAGTAGTCACCGTAGGGGAGAGTCTAATAGAGACGAAAACTTACAAAACACTTATCAAATGAGATCTTACGGTGTTAAATGCGTTCAACGAATAACCATCCATAGGGGGACGAAGTCTAGCGTCTCAAGGTTATATTGAAAACATTTAACTATTGTAAGACCAACAATGGAGATCGAATATCTTAATAATAATAAAGCTCATTATTTAAAGAGAGTTGTATTTTCATTTATACTTATTTTAATCTATTTATTTTAAATATATATTTATTTAATTAAAATTTCTAATTTAGAATGAAAAATTCTAAATATTAATTTTAATTTAATATTTATAAATTTTACTTAGATGGATATGAAAATAACATGAATTTCTTCCATCTTAGTAATAATTTCCAATAAATATTTAGAAAAATATTCAATTTAAGTTGTTACAAAATTAATTGAAATTAATTTACAACTCAAATTTAATTTTCTATAAATATATATTGCATTTCGAAAAATTAAAGTATTTACAATTTTCGAAAATGCATGTTAAAATAAAAATAAATCCTGGAAAAATTATTCTAATTTAATGTTGGCCCAAAATTAATTAATAAAATTAATTTACAACAAAAAATATAATTTTCCTATTTAATTAAATATATAAGAAAAATTTCAAATATTTAACTATGATGATGAAAATCAACTTAAATATTAATTTTCTATTTAATTAGATACACTAGAAAAATACATCAAGCAAAAAATATCACCTATCTAGATTTTTCTTTTGACTAATTAATTCAATTTCTAATAATATACTTTAATTCATTTATTTTAAATTAATCAATAAATGAAAAAATCATTGATTTAAGTTGGTCCAAAAATTAATTAAAATAAATAATTAATTTACAACTTAATCTATTTTTCAAGATAAAATTCGAAATTCCAGCATTTAAGAAATGCAATTTCAAAATTTGATTAATAAAATAAAAAATATATATTTTGAAAAATTATTTAAATTTAGTTGAAAAAATAAATTTCAACTAAAAATAATTTTTCTATTTAATTAAGTGTCATGAAAAAGAAATATTTAAGTATGATAATGAAAATCAACTTAGATATTTAATTTTCAAATTAATTAAATGTATTAAATTCAAGAAATAAATAATTAATTGTAGAGAAGGCTTAATTATTAATCTCTAGTTTAATACTAGGAAAAAATATACTTAAAATAAATTGTACCAAAATTAATTATTTAAATAATTAATTTCACAATTTATAATATTTTCCTATTTAATATTAGAAATAATAAGTAGTCTAGAAATAACTATCTAGAAAATATCTTATTTGACTAAGTATCTTTTCCACAAAATTTGAAAAAAAAAAAAAAAATCTAATTTAAGTTGTATTAGAAAAAATCTAAAACTTAAATATTTTCAAATTTAAATTTAATTAAATATCAAAAATTAAGTTGTAATCACTTAATTTGAAAAAATATTCTATTTTAAATTAATATTCGAAAAGATATTAACTTAAAAAATATCTAAAATATTCCATTTTAAGTTAATATTCGAAAAGATATTAACTTAAAAAAAATATCTAAAGAATCTTAATAACCAATGCCTAAAATTCCTCAACTTAATTTTGAAATTTTAAATCCAAAAGATATTTAGATTTAAGCTGGTTAGTTATAGATAACTAAATGTCAACTTAAATAAAAATATTTAATGAAAAATTTAAATTAAGCTTCAGAAAGAATCTAGATGGTTATAATTCTATATTTAATTAAATACAAGAAAATACATATAGTTTAGCTTAGAATAAAATTCTTTAAACTATGATTTTCTTAAATTAATTTCAAAATAAATGAAATTAATTATGTTGCTAATCAATTTTATTAGGTTAAACTAGTTTAATTAACCTAGTACAGTTATTCAAATCAAGCAAATGGGCCTTCACAATTGGGGTAGTTCATGTGAGGGGGTGCTGGGTTCAGTATGTCGTACCCACTACTATGGCTCCCAACTCTCACACAAGGCCCAAAAGAGAGGAATTTAACCTTAAAATGAACAACTGTTATTAATTGAATAGGCCCAAAACTAAATGGGCCTAAATAAAATCTATCAATGACTATGACATTTTATTTAGCTACAACAACCTATATGCATCTATAATGAAATTAAACACATAGGCTCACACATGCACACTTTGGATGGGTCCTATCATGTTGCTAGGTCATACACAGATGAAAGAAGATTGTAAATATACCTGTTACAAATTATTTACTTGACTAAGGGAGCCATGAGTTAAAATCAGATCATTGGATCTGTCAACAAGTTAACCATGGCTATTTGCAATCAAGCAATAATAGGTTTTAAAAACTTACACACAAGCTAAAACACATACTCCTGCAACAAGGTTAGGTGAATAGTTGGATGTAGGATTTATTTAATTTTAAATAAATAATTTCGAAAAATTAAATAATTAAAAAAAAGTCGAAAATTTTAAAAAAAAAATTCAAAAATTCGAAATTTCAAAAAAAAAAATTAAATTTAAAATTAAACCTACAATTTTAAAAAAAATAGGTTTCAAACAACCTAAATATCATTTCAAAATTTGCTAACTACTTTTAAAAATTTAAATGTTATTTTATAAATAAAAATTAAATAAAAAATTAAAAAAGATAAATAAATATCTTTTTCAGATTTTAAATGTAATTTAAATAAATAAAATAACAAAATTTAAAAGTTAACAAAATATCTTACACCTTTTTAAAATTACATGATTATAGTTATCTTATTTTAAATTTAAATAATATCACATTATTTAAAACAAATTTAATTTAAAATATTTAAAATCTGACCTTAAATTTAAAAATAAGATAAGATATAATCAAATTTAAAAATAAGATAGATTATTAAGCAAATAAGATAGATACTAACTATTTTTAAATTCAAATTACACTAACATCTTGAATTAAATTTAAAAAATATTAAATTAATTCATAATGATAATTAGAATTGAATTAGGAATAGTAATAGTATAAATACAGAACTACACAAAAAATCGGAAGTTAATTCCATGAAAAAGCATGAAAAATCGAAGAAAAACGAAAAAATTGCGAGCTGTACGGACAGTTTTCGCGCGCGCATGAGAATTTCAGCACAACTCCGTTTTTTTCGATTCTTCAAAAAATCATAACTAATTCAAATTAAATCGAAATTGAGTTCTGTAAAAAAGTAACTTGCTTAATTTTTTCCATACTATCCAATAAAAATAATTCCAGAAACATATATTCAATGATTTTTAACAAAAATTCACAAACACCAATCAATCATCAAATAACACTCAATACAACATGATACCATCCAAAAACAAACAAACAATCGTTTTAAAGTCCAAATTTCTTGCAAGTAAATCAATTACCATGGCTCTGAGGCTATTTGTTAGAATTTATTTTACCAGGATCTTAGATCTACTCACAAGTATGTTGATTAACACCCTAAATATGAACTTTCTAAAACGATGAAATAAACACATATAAAGTTTAGGAAACCTTACATTGGGTGCAGCGGAATATAATGACTCCTTCCGTTCAGATATCTAGCCCTTGATTCCTTTACGTAGCGAGCATTATCAATATCTGAACCTGGATCTTTTTCTCTGAATCTTTGATGCTGAAACCTCCTTCTTGCTGAAAGTCTTTCTTCACGATTTTCCTCACTATGATTGAGGTATCACTTGCTGTGTGTGGGCACTATTCTCACACTAAGAATTTCGAAATATTGAAGAAGAAAAGAAGAGGGAAGTGGCGGCTAAAGATAGGGAGAGAGAAGGCTCAGTTTTTTCTGAATCAGAAGAAGTAGAAATTTTAAGTGTTATTTTTTCTGAAGCCTTCACTATCTATTTATAGCATTCCACTAGGGTTAGGTTTGAATTATTTGGCATTAAATAATGAAAATATCAGTTTAAAAATTTAAACCAAGTGGCCGGCCATGTACAGTAATGGGCCTTACTTGGATTTTGCAGTTTTATCTTTTCTGCATCTGATTTTCTCAAAAACGCCAATTTTCAAATTCAACCATTTAAATGCCAATTCTAACTATTTAATAACTATAAATAATTATTAAATAATATTGTCATTTATCATATTTATTAATTGAACCATACAAAGTATCATAATTAACAAATATGCCCCTAATAACTCTTTCTTTACAATTTCGCCCTTACTTAGTGAAAATTTCACAAATAGACATAGTCTAAATTGAGAATTATAATTGATTAATCAAAACCAATTATACGAGTCTTACAAGCAATATTATCTCAACTAGTGCGGGGACCATGGGTCTATATAACCGAGCTTCCATTAAGTAGATCAAGAATTTATTACTAAAATTCACTAACTTATTAATTCTTCGTTGAATCCACGCATAGAACTTAGAATTGCACTCTCAGTATATATAATGCTCTATATGTTCCACCATATAGATGCATCATTATGTACATATAATCATGAAATAAATCATGTGAACTATGCAACATTAAATGTTATTTCTGATCTATATTAATAAGTAAATCTGATTATATTGAAATGAGTTTTATTTAGGGCATAAAACCCAACATTATTCTCAGTTGGAGGAAAAGAAGTTCTACTCAAAGCTGTAGCTCAAGCTATACCAACATATGGGATGAGTTGTTTTTGCCTTTCCAAGTCTTTAATTCATAAAATGGAAGTTATGATGAATAAATTTTGGTGGGGATCCAACTCCTCATCATTTCAGATTAGCTGGAAAACTTGGAACGCGCTTTGTCATTCGAAAGTGGAAGATGGCATGGGATTTAAAAGTTTTGTTCATTTTAACCAAGCTTTATTAGCCAAACAATCATGGTTAATTTTTTCCAATCCCTCATCGCTCTTACACCGAATTCTGGAAGCTTGATATTTTAAGTATAACTCCTTTCTAGAGGCTGACTTAGGCAACTACCCATCCCTCCCTTGGAGAAGTGTTGTTTGGGGAAAAAAATTGCTTCTTAAAGGATTGCGTTGGAAAGTGGGTACTGGTGATCAGATTTTTTGTGCCTCAGATCCATGGCTTCCTGGTTTCACTTCGTTTCGGCTTTTGATTTTTAAAGATTCAGATACAACAATGAAGGTTTTTGATTTGATTACTGGGAATAGACAATGGAATCACTCTTTGCTTCAGCAATTGTTTTTGGACTCTCATGTTGAAAAAAATCAGAGCATACCCCTTACTCTTTGTGATCAAAATGATCAACTTATGTGGCACCATGAAGCTAATGGTATGTACTCTGTCAAATCTGGTTATGCCCTTGCTACCAGAATGGAAGAACAGCAGGCCACAACAAGTTCTAACCTTTCGCTTCAATAGTGGAAAAAGTTCTGGTCCTTATCCTTACCGTCCAAAATTCGAATCTTCTTATGGTGTGCTACACATGAATGTCTCCCAGTGGCTGGAATCCTTCACAAAAGACATATAAGCGACTCGGCTATATGCACTTTATGTAACAGATCCAACGAGACAATCATACACGCTCTATTCATTTGCAAACGACCAAGAAAAATGCGGCAGCTATCCTCTTTCTCCATCAATGATCTCTTGTCAAATAATATCTCTAATGGACTTCTTACAGCAGGTTTCCTCAATTTGGTCCACTAAACAAATAGAGCAATTTGCTACTATCCTATGGAGCATTTGGAACGAGAGAAACAAAGAGAGACATGGATCTAAACCAAAACCGCCGGAGATCGCCTTATTTTTTGCAGTCGATTACATGGAGGAATATCATGCTGCAAGAGCTAAACCAGTTGCTGCGGCTGTCTCTACTGGTTCATCCTTCAGACCCCTACAGCATGATCCTCCTTGGATGAATCCACCTTCAGGTCAACTGAAGCTAAACACCGATGCGACATGTAACACAATGAATAAAAAAATTGGTTTTGGAGCAGTCCTTCGTAATAGCATAGGAGACATAATAGCTGCAATGGCTATGCCTTTACAAGGATGCTTTTGACCAGAAGTTATGGAAGCTATGGCTTTGATTTATAGCTTGCAATGGCTCAAAAATCTTCAATTACCAGTTCACTACATAGAGACTGATTCTCTATTAGTGGTTAAAGGATTGCAAGCTTCCCAAAGACATGTTTCTGATTTCCATTGTCTGTTAAATAATATTTCCCTATTAGTATCCAATTTCCCTGGGGCACAGATCTCTCACATTTATAGATCTGTTAATAATGCGGCTCACTTGTTAGCCAAATTTGCTCTTTCGGTGGATTCTAATTGTTTATGGTGAGAGGAATTACCTTCTCCAATTATGTCTCTTGTATTCTAATTTTGTTATCAATATATTGGCATTTTATCTTAAAATAAAAGTTACGATAATGATTATTACTCTACGCAAAATAGCCCTCCTATGAATTTTACCTATTCTCTTTTTAACTCAAAACCTAATCTTCTCTCTCTCTCTCTCTCTCTCTCTCTCTCTCTCTCTCTCTCTCTCTCTCTCTCTCTCTCTCTCTCTCTCTCTCTCTCTCTCTCTCTCTCTCTCTCTCTCTCTCTCTCTCTCTCTCTCTCTCTCTCTCTCTCTCTCTCTCTCTCTCTCTCTCTCTCTCTCTCTCTCTCTCTCTCTCTCTCTCTCTCTCTCAGACTAAACCAAACGATAGAGCATCCTCCACCACCACTTATGTCCGTTCTTTATTTCTTTTTCTCTTTTCCTACAACCTAAACCTACGATGATACCCAACCTAGAATCATGGTTTATTAACGATTTGGATTTTTTTTAGCTTGAAAAGGCTTGATAGGGCATCGAGCTCATCCCAAAATAGACATTTTTAAATACTATATTGAGTAAGGGTGTTTATCGAACCACCTGCACCATACTACACCACATCACATAAAAATACAGTTTGAAATTCTTTGCAGTGTAGTTGTCGTTTGCATCTTTGCTAAACCACGCGGTGCGATTTAAAAGTTTGAATTTAATAATTGTGACTCAAAATACACTATGAATAAGTCACATATTTATATAGTAAATTTTATTTTAAGTTTCAAAGCATATTCATCTCATTCTTGTCCTTTATAAGTGACTACCACTAAGTTTTTATGTCTAACAACTTTTAGCTATAGTCTTCCAAACATGTCTTTAAAGAGCCATAACCTCTAATTTCTCATCCAATTTTTACATTTCTTATGTATCCCTGAAATATAAATTATATTCTATACTAAAGAGAAAGAGAAATATAAATTATTGGAAAATTTTACTATACACCCCCTTAAAATAGATGTATCAATGTACTTTTGTCTATTTCGGTTTATTTAAAATACTTAGTCTAATTTTTTTATAGTCGTATACATTATAGTTATTTAAGACATCTGTTAAAATTTTAAGAAATTCAGAAAAATTTAACACGTCAACAATAGTGTTCAAAGAGTCAGTTACATGCTTGATTTTTTTTATTTTATACGGGTGTAAAATAGACGGTTTAAATATTGATTACTATATTGTAAAATATTCTGAATTTTTCAAAATTTTGCAGGATGTCTTAAATAACTATAACATACACGATTATGAAAAAATTTAAACTAATATTTTTTTATAAATACTGAAATAGTTAGGAGTTGTATCACTACATGTATTTTAATGGAGTGTAAGCTAGGGGTGAGCAAAAAATCCAAGAAACCGACCAAACCGACCGTCTGAACACCGAAAAAACTGACACCGAAAAAACCGAAAACTGAAAAAACCGCCTTCGGTTAAAACCGCCTTAACATGGTCGGTTTTAGTTTCAATCGCAAACCGACCGAACATATATATTATATGTAATATATATTACTTTTGTACATATTTAATATACAATTTTATTAATCTAAGTTTACTTATATCTTTTTTATTTAAAGTCTCAATTATTCATTATTTTATTTTATTATAATTTGATGCATTTACGTATTATATACACACATTCATAAAATAATACTAGTTTTTTAATATAACTCATTACCATATTAGTAGCACAAATAATTTGAAAAAATTTAAAAAAGTTTATTTTACATTATTTATTTAACTAAGAAAGTTTTATTTTTAAATTATATGATATTTAATACAATACTTTAATTTTTTAGTTTTCAAATAATTATAAAAAATTTAAAAACTTATTTTTTAAAAAAAACAAAAAAGTTCGGTTTGGTCGGTTAAACCGTGGATTAAAACGGTCGATTTTTTTATATTTTTATAATGGTCGGTCGGTTTTCGGATTAGAACCATAAAAACTGAAAACCGAATTTTGGATTTTTTTTGTATAAAAAACCGACCAAACCGACCGTTGCTCACCCCTAGTGTAAGCACCCTATATTATATTACTATAAAGTTTTAAAATTGACTTATACAAAAGTAGGCTAATATTTGAAGAAATTACACTCTATACTATTTTTATATTGTCATCTTTTATTTTTATCCTCTTTTTTAAGTCTATCATTTTTACCTCTTTTTTAAAAATTGTACCAATTTTACTCCTGTCACTTCTAGATACTCTCCATGTGACTCTCTTAAGTCAGGGTATTTTGGGTACAATACATATAAAAGAGGTATGTTTCAATTAAATATAAAATTAAAGGTAAATTTGATTAATTGATTAATAAAAGTGGTATTTTTCAACTTACCCCCTAATATTGGGAAATTATAATAAATGGCCCCAAATCATAGGAGTATGTTAGTTTATGTCCTCATTTTAAAAAAATATAGCAAATGGCCCTAAATCATAAGACTATGTTAGTAAATGTCCTCATTTCAATTTTTTTTTTTTTTTAGAATTAGAAGCAAATTATTTAAACATTATGGTATATCTATATTAGTTTTGTTAAAATCTTTTTTATTTTAAAGTTATGGCAATTTTTTTTTAATTTTTTATGAGTTGCTTTGGGTTGTTGGTATATAGATTTTGTTGTACGGTATATTTCTATTTTGTTGTATGGTATATTATTATTCTTAGATGATATTTATTTTTTATTATGATATGTATAATAGTGGTATATAATTTTACTAGCATAATAAAAATATTTTAATGTATGTATATAATTTTTATTGTCATGCTACATATATTTAATTATTATTTTTATATTTTTTGATTGTATGATTATTTATTTTAAATAATATTTAATTAGTTTTTATTTTATTATATACAATGGTCATGGTATATATATTTTAATTGTGGTATATAATTTAGTTAGTATAGTATACATATATATGTGTATTCGTAATCTATATTTTTATTATTATTATTATTTGTATATATATTTTGGTGTATGGTATATGTATTTTTTGTTATACGGTATATAATTTTTTTTTAAATAATATTTAAGTTTTATTTTCTCTTGTACTTTTGTTGACATGATATATAATTTTATTAGCATCCTATATATTTTTATTTTTATTTGTTGTTATTATTATATATATTTTTATTGTAAGGTATATATTTTATGTTATATGGTATATAAGTTTTATTGTATAGTATATCATTTTATTTTAGATAATGCATGTTTAGTTTTTATTTTACTATACATAAAGGTGATATATAATTTTGTTAATATGATATATATACATAAAGGTTTGAGAGTTGCTCGGGGTGAGCCATCAGTCTCACATTTAATCTTCGCCGATGATAGCCTGGTTCTGAGTCGTGCTAATAAAAGATCCATTGATGCAATTAAAAGATCTTTAGATTTTTATTGTTGTGCTTCAGGTCAAAGATTAAATGCTGAAAAATCAATCCTTTCTTTCTCTCCCAACACATCTGTTACAATACAACACAACATTCAACAAACTTTACAAATGCCAATCAAGCCTTGCCATGAACGCTATCTAGGTCTTCCTTCATACTCTGGGAGGGACAAAAAAGTTCTTTTTGGGGAGATTAAGGAAAAGCTATGGAGCCAACTTTCTGCCTGGCAGGAACATTATTCTCAGTTGGAGGAAAAGAAGTTCTACTCAAAGCTGTAGCTCAATCTATATCAACATATGCGATGCGTTGTTTTCGCCTTTCCAAGTCTCTAATTCACCAAATGGAAGTTATGATGAATAAATTTTGGTGGGGATCCAACTCCTCATCATCTTGGATTAACTGGAAAACTTGGAACGCGCTTTGTCATTCGAAAGTGGAAGGTGGCATGGGATTCTAAAGTTTTGTTCATTTTAACCAAGCTTTATTAGCCAAACAAGCATGGTTAATTTTTTCCAATCCCTCATCGCTCTTACACCGAATTCTGGAAGCCTTATATTTTAAGTATAACTCCTTTCTAGAGGCTAACTTAGGCAACTACCCATATCTCACTTGGAGAAGTATTGTTTGGGGAAAAGAATTGCTTCTTAAAGGATTGCGTTGGAAAGTGGGTACTGGTGATCAGATTTTTTGTGCCTCAGATCCATGGCTTCCTTGTTTCACTTCGTTTCAGCCTTGTCTTTTTAAAGATTCAGATACAACAATGAAGGTTTCTGATTTGATTACTAGGAATAGACAATGGAATCACTCTTTGCTTCGGCAATTGTTTTTGGACTTTGATGTTGAAAAAATTCAGAGCATACCCCTTACTCTTTGTGATCAAAATGATCAACTTATATGGCACCATCAAGCTAATGGTATGTACTCTGTCAAATCTGGTTATGCCCTTGCTACCAAAATGGAAGAACAGCAGGCCACAACAAGTTCTTGTTGGGTTTTGTGCCCTAAATAAAACTCATTTCATATAATCAGATTTACTTATTAATAAAGATCAGAAATAACATTTTATGTTGCATGGTTCACATGATTTATTTCATGATTATATATATATAATGTATGAATTCTATTTAAGTCCAGGACATATGAATTTGTTAAAGATTATAGTGTTGTCAGCACAGTGGAATATAATCTTAATTATATGTTCGAAGTTTATTCCCTGATTTGTCAGAACACTGGATTTAGACTGACATGGTATAATCAGCGATAGGTATTCTTACACCTTGGAAAAGTGTTATGTCCTTTCCAGGACATTGACAAAGTTTACCAGTATCGGATGTATGGAGTATACATCGGAAGGGACCGATAATGAACTTTGATTAGATATATTAGAACTTACCGTAATATCTATTCAATTCAATATCACATGTTGATCCTAGATCAAATGATCTTAATCCTGTTATGATTAGGTTCAATCTCAATAGTGTTATTCGTGTTCTTTGATTTGTTAGTTAAGCCTACTTTTGGGTTAGGGTGATATGTACATTTTGGGAACACGGTAGTGCAATTGAGTGGGAGCGCTAACATAAATATGGAATCTATAGCTTCTATCTGACTAATAGAAAGTAAAGGATGATTTCCTTCGAGCTTAACCAAACGAAAATAAATGGTGGAGTACTCATTTCACTTAGCTGAAATATCATTTATACAGGGTTAAGTGTTTTAAGGATAAAATACATTGTAGGGTATTACGGTAATTTAATCCTTTTACAGTGTAGATCATCTATATAAAAAATAATTGATCACATTAGGATTATAACAATAGATAACTAATGACGTGTCTATTTCGTGGAACATATAGAGCGTTCTATATGACAGAGAGTGCAATTCCAAGTTCTAAGAGTGGATTCAATAAGGAATTAATAAGTTAGGGAATTTACTTGGTAAATTCGGTTCAACTTATTGGAAGCTCGGTTATATAGACCCATGGTCCCCATACTAGTTGAGACCATACTGCTTGTAAGACTCAGTTAATTGATTTTAATTAATCAATTATAATTCTAAAAGTTAGTTTATGTCTACTTTATGAATTTTCACTAAGCAAGGGTAAAACAGTAAATAGAGAGTTTAAAGGGTATATTTATTAATTGGGAAACTTTGATTAGTTTTTATTAATAAATAAAATAAATGACAATATATTATTTAATAATTAATTATAGTTATTAAATAATTAGATTTGACATTTATGTGGTTGAATGAGAAAATTGGCAATTTTGGAGAATAGGAAACTAGGAATGATAAAATAAGAAAGTTGCAAAAGTGAGAGGCTTGTTTCCCTTTTTCTATGGCCGGCCACTTTACTTCCCTTTTGTCATTTTATTTTTCATTTTAAATGCCAATTAATTCAACCTTAATCCTTTGTGGTATTCTATAAATAGAAGGTAAAGGCTTCAGGTTTCACACACACTTTACTGATTATTTTCTCAAACACTCTGAAGCCGCCACTCTCTCTCTCTCTCTCTCTCTCTCTCTCTCTCTCTCTCTCTCTCTCTCTCTCTCTCTCTCTCTCTCTCTCTCTCTCTCTCTCTCTCTCTCTCTTCTCTGTTTTCGAAATTCCCTTGAGTGATAGAGTAGTGCCCACACACATCAAGTGGTACCTCAATCATAGTATGTAAGACTATGGAAAATCAGCATCAAAGAAGGAGAGAAAGAGATCCAGATTCAGATCTTGATTATGCTCTGCTACAGAAAGGAATCAAGGGCTAGAGATCTGAATGGAAGGAGTCATAATATTCCGCTGCACCTAATGTAAGGTTTTCTTAAACTCTTATGTGTTTATTTTATTGTTTTAGAATTCATATTAGGATGTTAATCAAACATACTTGGTAGTAAATCTAGATCTTGGTAAAAAGATTTCCAACAACTGGTATCAGAGCCATGGTAATGATTTACTTTCCTGTAATATGAATTAAAACAATGTTTTATATGTTTTGTGTTGATTTGGATAGTTTCATATTGGTTTATGTGTTTATGTGATGAAAGTTTGTGTTGTACGAATTTTTTCTATGAAAAATATTTTTTCAATTTTTGAAAATATTTTTCAATTGGGTTTCATGGCTGCCAAAGCTTGGTGCAACCATGCATCAGGAGCTTTGGACAAGGCATCACGCGTGCGCATCCCAGCCCCTGACGACCCTGCACATCCGCCCGTGATCATCCTGCATGCGCCAGGGTTTGACGCACGCCTGACGCTGCAGCCTCCTCTGTCCGCGCGCGTAAGGGCTGCAAATGCAGCCCCTCCTGGGCTGCAGAAACTATGTACCAACATTCACACATCATAGCACAAACATATACCTCAAACATACAACAAACTAATCATAAGTATAAATAGAGGCAGCCACACAAATACTGAAATACCACACACTCACACTCCAGCTTCCATACAAATCTGGGGTGTCTTACGTTCTTAACCAGAACGCAGTACCAATAACCAGTGCACCCTTACGTACACTGCCTCACTTACCACATCACCATACATGTGTGGTTTCCAACCACTTCCAAGTACCTGGAACAAGATTAAATAGCCATATACAATTCATCGATAAAACACTATTTCACCGAAACTATCACATTCCACAGTTTCAATACAATTTATTCAAGCAGTCATACAAGATACTCAAACCATATAAAAAGCAAGTATAAAGTATAATTATTTTTCCTTACCTCAACTCCGCTGTAATTAACTCCTACGATACCTTCTAGGCCCTATAACAATTAGTGAAACCCTTAGTCCACCGATAAACTCAATATATTTATTACTCTTACTGTACAACAAGTTTAGCCTGGAATTTGACTCATAAAACGTTTGAATTAGAAGTCCTACAGTTCACAAAGTTTTTAGTTAATCGAAATACCTTTCTAACGGTATAAAGATCATCAAAATCTGAGTTATAACCTAGGAGTTATGCATGTTTTCTCAAAACAGTTTCTTTAAAATCCTGGATCATGCCGATTTCTGAATATAGCCCAAAATAAAAGTTTTAAAAATAGTTACATCCTGATCTAGACAATACTTCCTTCATAAAAAATGTAGCTAGTTTTCTAAGCTTTAAAACGAGATAAAGATCTTTTAAAATGGATCAAAAGTGAGAGAGATATTGAATTTTTACTGAAGACACTTTTTCTGAAACAAAACTTAAAACGAAATATCCTAACCGAGTAAAGATACTAATTTTTGACTGGTAAGAACTCCGAATTAAGGAAAAGTTTCTTCAAAGAAAATATGGATTATTGAATTATCTTTCTAACACTACAAGAATCACTGTAAAATAATAGATATTGAGAGAGATAGCACACTTTTACTAAGGCAATATCGGAAAGAAATTTTAAAAAAGCTATAAATTGACAGTCAGTGTAAAACATGAATTTTTTGACATCGAAATATTCAGAATTAGGAAAGAATTTCTTCATAAAAAATATAGATCATTAAATTATATTTAAAATGGTACCTAGATCACTGAAAACGGACCTATGAGGAGAGATATATGATAGTTTTATGAAAGCCTATTTCTCTGAAAACGAAAATAAAAACAACTACGAATTTTACCTGAAGATTTCGAAGACACATAACGATGATCGGTTGATTGCTGACCCCGAAGCTCTTAAGATTAAAACAATTTATTTGGTGCAATAGAGAGGATAAAAAAATTGAGAGATAGTGAGAATAAAGGAATACGATACTATCTGGCTGCTAGGGTTCTAGAGTATATACGTATATAACATATCGTATAATAGGTTTAAATTTAAAAATAAAAATCTAACTAATCAGATAAAATTATGCTGATTTAAATTTTAAATTTTAAACTAACTAATCTAATGCCTCACTATTTATTTATCTAACTATTTAATATATACATATATATCATCATTTTCTCACCCACTCACACGCACAACAAAAAAAGAAACAAAAAGATATTAATAATAATAATAATAATAATAATAATAACAATATAATTGTATCACACTTAATATACCAAATACTAATATATGTATATAATCTGGATATTACATTCTACCCTCCTTAAAAGAAATTTCGTCCTCGAAATTAGACTTACCAAAAAGTTCGGGGTATTGATCTTTCATGTCTCCCTCCATTTCCCACGTTGCCTCCCTTTCTGAACGGTTGCTCCACAGAATTTTTACTAGAGGAATACTTTTGGACCTTAACTCCTTCGTTCCTCTCTCTATAATGCAAACTGGTCGCACTTCATAACTCAAGTCCTGCTTTAGCTCCATTCTTTCATAGTTCAGCACGTGTGATGGATCCGACACGTATTTTCGTAGCATAGAAATATGGAACACATTATGCGTCTCAGCTAATACTGGTGGCAATGCCAGTCGATAAGCTACCTGTCCCACTCTGTCCAATATCTCAAAAGGATCTATAAATCTTGGACTTAGCTTTCCTTGCTTTCCAAAACGCATAACCCCTTTCATAGGTGACACTCGAAGGAACACTTTATCACCCACTGCAAATTCCACATTCCGTGTCTTTGCGTCGGCATAACTTTTCTAGCGGCTTTGTGCAGTTACCATTCTATTTCGAATCTTTTCTACCGCTTCAGTGGCCTCTCTTACTAGGTCTGGGCCTAAGTATCGCTTTTCACCAACCTCATCCCAGTGTAGTGGTGATCGACACTTCCTCCCATACAACATTTCATAGGGTTGCCATCCCTATTGTAGATTGATAGCTATTATTGTACGAGAACTCCATTAGTGGCAAATAGTTACTCCAGTTACCTGGGAAATCCAACGCACAAGCTCGTAGCATGTCTTCTAGTATTTGAATAGTTCGTTCCGATTGTCCATCAGTTTGAGGATGGAATGTTGTACTCAACTTCAGTTTTGTGCCCAAAGCACTTTGCACACTTTCCCAAAACTTAGAGGTAAAAACTGAACCTCTATCAGATACAATGGTCTTTGGGACTCCATGTAGCCTTACAATTTCTTTTACATACAGTTCATCATATTGCTCTGCGTTGTAATTAGTGCGCACAGGCAGAAAATGTGCTGATTTAGTGAGTCTGTCAATAATCAATTAGACAGAAACCTGTCGTTTGCTGTTCTTCGGTAACCCCGTCACAAAATCCATAGCAATATCTTCCCATTTCCACTTAAGAATATCAAGAGATTGCAACAACCCTGCAGGTCTCTGGTGTTCGGCCTTAACTTGCTGGCAGGTAAGGCATTTTGCTTCAAATTCTGTTATATCATTTTTCATACCCGGCCACCAATACCTACCTTTCAGATCATTGTACATTTTGGTTGATCCTGGGTGTAAAGAATAGGGTGTAGTGTGCGCCTCTTGTAAGATTTTTGATTGCAACTCCGCTTTATTAGGTACACACACCCTTGCCTTGTATAGTAGAATACCATCTTCATTAACTGAGAAGTCCCCGGCTTTCCCATTTTGTAGTTCGACCCGCTTCTTGATTAAAAACTCATCTTGGGCTAGTTCTTCTTTGATATTCTCTAATAAATTTGATTCAATTGTGAGGTTAGCTAGCTTTCCTGTTACTAACTCTATTCCAAATCTCTCGATTTCCTGTTGCAACGGCACCTTTAATGCCCTTAACATTGATAAGCTTGCATAGTTGCGTCTGCTAAGTGCATCCGCCACTACGTTAGCCTTTCCAGGATAGTACAGTATCTCACAATCGTAATCTTTTACCAGTTCCAACCACCGCCTCTGTCTCATGTTGAGCTCTTTCTGCGTAAAGATGTATTTTAGGCTTTTGTGATCTGTGTATATTTCACACTTCTCTCCATAGAGGTAGTGCCTCCAGATTTTCAATGCAAAGACCACTGCTGCCAACTCTAAGTCATGAGTTGGGTACCTTGTCTCATACTCCTTTAGCTGCCTAGAGGCATAGGCTACCACCTTCTCATTCTGCATCAACACACAGCCGAGCCCTTGCTTTGATGCGTCGCAATATACTACAAATTTGTCTTTGTTAGTTGGAACACACAGGACAGGTGCTGTTATGAGTTTATCTTTCAATGTCTGAAAGCTTTCATCACATTTATCTGTCCATGCAAATTTTTGTTGCTTTCGAGTCAGATTCGTCAACGGTGTGGCTATTTTTGAGAGCCCTTCAACGAATCTCCTATAATATCCAGCTAGTCCGAGAAAACTCCAAATCTCACTTGCGGTTTTTGGTTTTGGCCAGCTCTTCACTGCTTCAATTTTCGTAAGGTCCACCTCTACCCCATCTTTGGACACTATATGGCCTAGAAATGCCACTTTCTCCAACCAGAACTCACACTTTTTGAATTTGGCGTACAATTGGTGCTCTTTGAGTCTACTTAGAGTTAGCCTTAAGTGCTCCTCGTGCTCTTCCATTGTCCTTGAATAAATGAGTATGTCATCAATGAATACCACCACAAACTTGTCAAGATATTCCTTGAATACTCTATTCATTAAATCCATGAAGGCTGCTGGGGCATTGGTTAACCCAAATGACATCACTAGAAATTCATAATGCCCATACCATGTTCGAAATGCCTTCTTTGCTATATCTTCCTCTCAGACTTTCAATTGGTGGTACCCAGATCTCAAGTCGATCTTTGAAAAGATGCTCGCCCCTTGTAACTGATCAAACAAATCATCGATGCGAGGCAAGGGATACTTGTTCTTTATAGTCACTTTGTTCAGCTCTTGATAGTCTATACACATCCGCATACTACCGTCCTTCTTCTTGACGAACAACACTGGCGCACCCCAAGGTGAGTAACTTGGTCTAATGAACCCCTTGTCTAAAAGATCTTGTAGTTGAGCCTTCAATTCCTTCAATTCATTGGGAGCCATGCGGTATGGAGCCCTCGAGATTGGTGCTGTGCCTGGTGCTAACTCAATCACAAATTCTATCTCTCTATCTGGGGGTAGCCCTGGTAGGTCTTCCGGAAAGATTTCTTGGAATTCACATACTATGTGGACATTCTCTGGCTTGAGGGTGGTTTCTCTTGACTTGTCTACTATGCTGGCCAAGTATGCTTGACATCCCGCACGTATCATCCTTTGTGCCTTCAGGGCTGTAACTAGCGGTAAGCTTGACTTGACTTTGATTCCTTCAAATATGAATGCCTCTCCAGATTCAGGGGTGAAAGTCACTGTCCTCTTTCGGCAGTCTATTGTTGCTCCATGTCGTGATAGCCAATCCATACCCAAGATAAGATCGTAATCCCTCATCTCCAGCTCTATCAGATCTCCACTAAGTTCCTTGTCTGCAATCCTTATTGGCGCATCCCGCACTCCTCTAGATGATATCATAGCCTCGCCGGAGGGCAACTCCGTCATGAACTTATAACTAAAGTTTACATACGGTAGTTCTAACTTATCTATCATCTTTAAAGCAATAAATGAGTGCGTAGCTCCAAAATCAAATAAAATAGTACATAGTTTTCCAGAGATAGAAATCTGACCTGCAACCACAGTGTTACTAGTCTCAGCCTCCCCTCTGGTTAGTGCAAATACTCGAGCTGGGACAAATTTTTCATCCTTAAGTTGATCACCCTTTTGCGGACAGTCCTTCTTATAGTGGCCTGGTTGCCCACACTTGTAACAAGTCTTGCCTTTCAGTCGACATTCTCCCGAATTCTTACGACCACATGTTGGGCATAGGGGGTACTCCACATATGGCTTCTTCCCTTTGTAGTTATTGGACCCTATCTTGTTTCTCTTGTCGGCTTCGTTGTGTTGGTTACTTGGCATTCCTTTTGTTATCACCACCTCTATTACTGGCTTTTCTGGCCTCCCACCTAGTTGTATTGTCTTTCTGTATACGACTTTCACACAACTCAGCTTCTAGGGCTTTTTCTAGTACCTCAGCATACGTGGTTGCCTTTACTCCTGACATCGCTATGTCCCGACTTATTCGGGAGTCGAGCCCTTCAGTAAAGCGATGAATCCTCAGAAACTTAGTAGGAACCAGATCTGTGGCAAACTTTGCTAATCTGTCAAATTGGCGAGCATACTCTGTAACTGTAGACTTACCCTGCCTCAGGTTCGTGAACTCATTAACTCTAGCTGAGCGTATTGCTTCACTATAGTATTTTTTGTTAAAAACTTTTACAAAGTCAGCCCAGGTCATTGCAGCCACATCCCGTGTTTGTTTAATAACATCCCACCAGATGCGGGCATCCTTTTTCAATAAACTAGCAGCACAAGCTACACTATCTCCGTTACCGAGCCGCATGTACTCAACAATACCTTCCACTGTTCTTAACCATTCCTCAGCTTCCATTGGATCTGAGCCCCCTTCAAAATTTGGTGGGTGTTGCTTGCGGAACCTTTCATATATTGGTTCCCATCGACCCTCCGGCACAGGCATGTATTGCACCGGCAAAAATTGATGTTGTCCTTGATTGGGTTGTTCCTGAAGGTTGTGAGGCTCTTCATCTCGCTTCCTAATTTCTTCCCTGAGACGAGCAACTTCTTGCGCCAAATCTTCTTGTTGTGGTGGCACCACTACTGGGGCGTTTTGGTGTTCTTGACCAACTACCCCAGCAGGGACTTCGTGGTTGCCCCCACCTTGACCTGGTTGTTGTCCATTTACAGGGGCATTTTGATTCTCCTGGATCACCGCCTCGGCAGGGACATGGTGGTTTCCCCTGCCTCGACCGCGACGTCGACCGCGAGCACCTTCTCGCCCTCGACCTCTAGCTCGGTCTCTTACAGCCGCTCTTTCATTCAACCGAGTTGATCTTCTGGGTTCACCGTTTTCCATCAAATCCCTTAACTTGTTCTTCAAAAGAAAGGAGATGGTAGCGATAAGAAAAATAACCAAAGATGTATCTTGCTCAAAAAGGAAATATCTATACACTAAATTATATAAACTAAAAAAAAAACGTAAATCATCAAGCAAAAATTCACCATGTAAAGTAAATAAATAAATAATCTTCACTCATATAAAAAAAAAAATTACACTAATAAGAAAATTGTTTGAGTTATACTAAAATTCTAACTCCGAAGAATCAGTTAACTGTTTCGATTAACCATACCCTAAACTTCTAGCTAACTAAAGGAAAATCAAAAGATAAAGACTAAACAAAATTTAACATATAAGACATAACATATATAAAGCATACATACTTGATGACAAGTTGATCCTTTGCAGCGATGGTGTGTATGTCGCGTGAATTCAAGATCAATGTAACTGTGGCTCTGATACCATTTGTAACGCCCTTACTTACGTAAAATAAGATGCCATAAATAAACTGGCGTTAAGATACTAATGTTGCCGTAATTAAAAAAAAATAACAATTTTCAAAACATGGGTACCCAGTTGAAAATAAAGTATTACCACTTAGGGAAAAGTAATAGAAAATTTAAACGACAACATCCTCGATAAGTTTAATAAATTAAAAAAAAAAAAAACTTTCAGCGGAAGATGGCCAAGACCACACGCAGTTACATGATCACACGAGATACACCCCATGTTGCCCAGACTCAACTTGTCACCGAAAGCTTACAGGCTTACTTATCTGCACATAGGGGTAAATAAGGGGTGAGCTGCAAAGCCCAGTAAGAAAAAAAAAACAAAATACTATGTACCAGCATTCACACATCATAGCACAAACATATACCTCAAACATACAACAAACTAATCATAAGTATAAATAGAGGCAGCCACACAAATACTGAAATACCAGACACTCACACTCCAGCTTCCATACAAATCTGGAGTGTCTTACGTTCTTAACCAGAACGCAGTACCAATAACCAGTGCACCCTTACGTACACTGCCTCACTTATCACATCACCATACATGTGTGGTTTCCAACCACTTCCAAGTACCTGGAACATGATTAAACAGCCATATACAATTCATCGATAAAACACTATTTCACCGAAACTATCACATTCCACAGTTTCAATACAATTTATTCAAGCAGTCATACTAGATACTCAACCCATATAAAAAGCAAATATAAAGTATAATTATTTTTCCTTACCTCAACTCCGCTGTAATTAACTCCTACGATACCTTCTAGGCCCTATAACAATTAGTGAAACCCTTAGTCCACCGATAAACTCAATATATTTATTACTCTTACTGTACAGCAAGTTTAGCGTGGAATTTGACTCATAAAACGTTTGAATTAGAAGTCCTACTGTTCACAAAGTTTTTAGTTAATCGAAATACCTTTCTAACGGTATAAAGATCATCAAAATCTGAGTTATAACCTAGGAGTTATGCATGTTTTCTCAAAACAGTTTCTTTAAAATCCTTGATCATGTCGATTTCTGAATACAGCCCAAAATAAAAGTTTTAAAAATAGTTACATCCCGATCTAGACAATACTTCCTTCATAAAAAATGTAGCTATTTTCCTAAGCTTTAAAACGAGATAAAGATCTTTTAAAATGGATCAAAAGTGAGAGAGATATTGAATTTTTTCTGAAGACACTTTTTCTGAAACAAAACTTAAAACGAAATATCCTAACCGAGCAAAGATACTAACTTTTGACTGGTAAGAACTCCGAATTAGGGAAAGGTTTATTCAAAGAAAATATGGATTATTGAATTATCTTTCTAAAAGTACAAGAATCGCTGTAAAATAATAGATATCGAGAGAGATATCACACTTTTACTAAGGCAATATCGGAAAGAAATTTTAAAAAAACTGTAAATCGACAGTCAGTGTAAAACATGAATTTTTTGACATCTAAATAATCAGAATTAGGAAAGACTTTCTTCATAAAAAAATATAAATCATTAAATTATATTTAAAATGGTACCTAGATCACTGAAAACGGACCTATGAGGAGAGAGATATGATAGTTTAATGAAAGCCTATTTCTCTGAAAACGAAAATAAAAACAACTACGAATTTTACCTAAAGATTTCGAAGACACATAACGATGATCGGTTGATTGCTGACCCCGAAGCTCTTAAGATTAAAACAATTGATTTGGTGCAATAGAGAGGATAAAAAAAATTGAGAGATGGTGAGAATTAAGGAATACGATACTATCTGGCTGCTAGGGTTCTAGAGTATATACGTATATAACATATCGTATAATAGGTTTAAATTTAAAAATAAAAATCTAACTAATCAGATAAAATTATGCTGATTTAAATTTTAAATTTTAAACTAACTAATCTAATGCCTCACTATTTATTTATCTAACTATTTAATATATACATATATATCATCATTTTCTCACCCACTCACACGCACAACAAAAAAAGAAACAAAAAGATATTAATAATAATAATAATAATAATAACAATAACAATATAATTGTATCACACTTAATATACCAAATACGAATATATGTATATAAACTGGATATTACATGTGAATTAATTTAAATTAATTTTGAAACAACTTAAATTGAATAATTTTCTAAATATTTATGGAAATTATTACTAAGATGGAAATAATTCACGTTATTTTCATATCCATCTAAGTATAATTTATAAATATTACATTAAAATTTATATTTAGAATTTTTTATTCTAAATTGAAAATTTTAATTAAATAAATATATATATTTAAAATAAATAAATTAAAATAAGTTTCAGAAGAAAATACAACTTCTTTAAATAATGAGCTTTATTATTATTAGGATATTCGATCTCCATTGTTGGTTTTACATAGCTATTGTTTTAGTGAGTAATCCTCCCTAATGGAGGAACGTTCATTAGCAAGTTACCACCGTTTAATCTCGAAAGATAAGTAATCTTGTAAGTTTTTTATATAGTATTGATCACCCTAATGGTGGCGACTGTATAAGACTTACAAGAATATGAAACAATGGTAGAAGCTCATAAGATAGAATAGCCTTGACTCTCGCCTAAACGGGACAACACGAATTCCAATCTTGATCGAATAAAATGTTGCTAGAATGTTTATCATTTTAGATGAGCTGGCAACTCTATTTAATGGATGGTAGCTTTGACTCTCGCCTAAACGAGATACTGATATCAGTTTGTTGAATACCTTGGAAATTATTTAGGATTGTATGTTTTAGTATTTTCACTTGTCATTCCTACTTGCTCTACGTGATTAATAATTTCTGAATTGTGTATGGATTTATATTGAACCATGTTATTTTCTGTTATTAAATTGTAGTTTAATTTCGAATCTTCATTGTTGTTCTAACTTGGTTTGTTTTTCTAATGAGATAAATCCCTAATGGATTTTCACCATTAGACAAACATAATAGTGTTAGATCTCGAAAGATAAATATTGTATATGCTGTTGGGTTTTGTGCCCTAAATAAAACCCTTTACAATCTGTTTAGTTATCAATGTAAGAAATTTGAAGTGATTTATGTTTGCATGAATTTTACATGCTTATGGTTTAATATGTTTATTGTGTTAATACACAAAATCTGTTAAGTCTAGATCATATGTTTATTCACAACTACAGTATTGTCAACACAGTGGAATGTGATTGTGATCATATGATTCAAATGACTAAGTTCCTGTTTCATCAGTGTTTTGGATTTACACTGATGTGATAATCAGCGATGATGTGTACTTACACTTGGAGTAAGTGTTATGTTCTTTCCAGAATATTGGTAAAGTATACTAGTTTCGAATGTATGGAGTATACATTGGACTGGACCGATGTTGAACATAGTTAAGATATTATAAACTTACCGTTGTATCTTTCCAAGTCAATATCAATAGTTGATCTTAAGATTAAAAGAATCTAAATCCTGATATGCTTAGGCTCAACTCAGGAGTGTTATTCATGTTCTTTGATTTATTAGTTAAGCCTACTTTTGGGTCAGGGTGATATGTATATTTTGGGAACATGATAGTATGATTGAGTGGGAGTGTTGAACATAAATATGGAATCTATAGCTTCTACTGGTGTATAGAAGTCAAGTGATGATTCCCTTCGAGCTTAGCTAAATAGAAGTAAATGGATGAGCTCTTGTTTAAGTGACTAATTCTTAGATCACTAAACATCATTTACAGGTAGCTAAGTGTTTTAAGGGGCAAAATACGTTGAGGGGTGTAAACGGTAAAATTATCCCATCTTGATGTAAATCATCTATATAGAGGATCCTTGATCACAATAAGATTATAACAATGGTTAAATGAGATAGCATATCTATATCGTGGAACATATAATATGCTCTATATAAGTCTGAGAGTGCAATTCTAAGTTCTAAGAGTGGATTCAACGAGGAATTAATAAGTAGGGATTTACTTAGTAAATTCGGTTCACTTATTGGAAGCTCAGCATCTAGATCCATGGTCCCCATTCTAGTTGAGACTATACTGCTTGTAAGACTCAATAATTGATTTGTGATTAATCAATTATAATTCTAAAGTTAGACTATGTCTAATTTGTGAATTTTCACTAAACAGGGGTGAAATTGTAAAGAAAAGAGATTCTACGTTTATTTATTAATTAAGAGACTCTATATGTCTAATTTATAATTAAATTAAATGACAATATTATTTAATAATCTGTTTTAGTTATTAAATAATTAGTTTTGGCATTTAAAAGGTTAGAATTGGAAAATTGGCGTTTTTGAGAAAATAGAAATAAAAATTGTGAAAACTGCAAAATTCAAGTAAGGCCCATTAACACCTATGGCCGACCACTTGGGTGATGTTTTTCCAATTAATATTTTCATTATTTTAATGCCAAATAATTACTAACCTAAACCTAGTAGTTGCTTATAAATAGAAAGTGATGGCTCAGTCAAAAACAAGTTTTTCAAACCTTTTCCTCGGAAAATCAAAGATTGCTTTTTCAGAAAAACTGAGCCTTCCACTTCTCTCTCTATAGCCGACCCTACCTCTCTCTCTTTTCCTCTTCTCAATTTCGAACCTTAGTGATAGAGTAGTGCCCACACACATCAAGTGGTACCTCAATCATAGATTGGAAAACTGTGAAGGATCACACACTAGGGCTGAGCATCGGTCGGTTTGGTCGGTTTTTTTTTATATAAAAATCCAAATTTCAGTTTTCGGTTTGGATTGGTGTAATCCAAAAACTGACCGACCAATCTAGAAACCTATTTAGAACCGACCAATCTAAACCGCGGTTTGGTCGGTTCAAACCGCCAAAAACTGAATCTGTTTTTTTTTTAAATATAATCTAATATATTATATAAGCATATTTATAAGTGTAAACATACAAATTAGAATATATGATTAAAAGTCTAAAGTCTAAAACACAACATAATACATCACAAATAAAATAAATAACAATAGTACATATTAAATGATTCTCCCACAACCACACAAATCAAAGACATTAAAAATGTAGAGAGAAAATAGAGAATTTCTGCAAAACTCAATTTTTTTTCTTGAATCTGCTCTAGTTTAAGTTCTGTAAAAATAATAAAAAAAAGAGTGAGAGATGAGATTGATATTAAGAGAAAAATGAGTGAGTAAATGTATGAAGAAAGAGGATGAAAATTAAGAAAAAAATACTTACCATGATTGAATTTTGGATATTATTTTGATTTATTTTTGTGAGTTTTGTGAGTTGTGACTTTGTGAGATTAAGATAAAGAAAGAAAAAAAAAATGGACGAATAAGGATGGAAAAGAGAAACTCTAGCAGATTTAAGGTTTTTATTTTTTATTTTTTTATGTAAAATATAGAAAGAAGAGAAGACTCATTAGAGAGTCAGACCTAGATAATAGATAAGATAGGAGAATAGGAGATGAGAGAGGGTAGAAGAAGGTCAGTAAAAGTGACAGATGAGAGAGAATAGAATATTTTATTTATTATTATTACTTTATTTTATTTTTAAAATATTAATATTATTAAAGTAATAATATATATTATATAATCTAAAAGTAAAAACAGTACAAACGTTTTATATATTTATATAAAGTAATAAATGATTAAATGGTCGGTTTCGGTTTTTTTTGGTCGGTTTGGTATCGAAAAAAAAACATACCGACCAGTGGTAGTTTTAACTATTGGCGATTTTTTCGGTTTTCGGTTTTGGCGGTTTCAGTTTCAGCAGTGTTAGACAGGTCGGTTTGAGCGGTTTTTTCGATTTTCTGGATTTTATGCTCAGCCCTATCACACACAAAGAGAAGGACATTCGGGCTCAGATCTTGATAATACTCTGCGGCAGAAAGGATACAAGGGTTAGAGATCTGAGTGGAAGGAGACATTATTCCGCTGCATCAATGTAAGGTTTTCTTAACTTTATATGTGTTTATTTATCGTTTTAGAAAGTTCATATTTAGGGTGTTAAACAACATACTTGTGAGTAGATCTAAGATCCTGGTAAAATAAATTCCAACAACTGGTCTCAGAGCCATGGTAATTGATTTGCTTGCAAGAAATTTGGACTTTAAAACGATTGTTTGTGATTTGGATGGTTTCATGTTGTGTTGTGTGTTATATGATGATTGATTGATGTTTGTGAATTTTCGTGAAAAATAATTAAAATTCTATTTCTGAAATTATTTTTGTTGGATAGTATGGAAAAAATTAAGCAATTTACTTTTTTACAGAACTCAATTTTGATTTAATTTTAATTAGTTATGATTTTTTGAAGTTTCGGAAAAATATCAGGGTGGTGCAACTACCCACGCGCACGCATGAGGGGTTTCCCTCAGACAGCACGCGCACGGACAGCCTTTTTTGTCTGAGAAACGTCCCTACACTCACGGAATAGGCTGCTTGCAGCCTCCTGTGCCGGCGTTTCTCGGTCAGGACCCTTGATGCGCGCCCATGGACAGTATGCAATGCATACTGTCCGTACTGCATGTAATTTTTTCGTTTTTCTTCATTTTTTCATGTTATTTCATGGAATTAACTTCCGATTTTTTTGTGTAGTTTTGTATTTAGATTTTTATTTTTCAATTTTCAAATCTAATATCAGAAATAAATTAATTTGAATTTTTTAAAATTAATCTTAGATATTAGTGTAATTTGAATTTGAAAAACAAGTAAAAATCTATCTTTTTGCTTGATTTTTTATCTTATTTTAAATTTGATTATATTTTATCTTATTTTTTAAATTTAAGGTCAGATATTAATTTTTTTTTAAATTAATTTTTTTTTTAAATAATTTGACCTTATTTAAATTTAAAATAAGATAACTATAATTATGATATTTTAAATAGAAATAAGATATTTTGCTAACTTTTAAATTTTGTTATTTTATTTATTTAAATTAAATCATAAAATCTGAAAAAGATATTTATTTATCTTTTTTAATTTTTATGGAATATTTAATTTATAAAATAACAATAATTTTTAAAAGTAGTTAGCAAATTTTTGAAATGATATTTAGGTTAGTTGAAACCTAATTTTTCAAAATTGTAGGTTTAATTTTAAATATTATTTTATTATTTTTTTTAAATTCGAAAATATTTTTTTTTATTATTTTTTTTCGAAATTTAATTATTTAAAATTAAATAAATCCTACATCCAACTATCCAGTTAATCTTGTTGTAGGAGTATGTATTTTAGCTTATGTGTAAGTTTTATAAAACCTATTATTGCTTGATCTAAATTGTCATGGTTAACTTGTTGACAGATCCAATGATCTCATTTTAACCCGTGGTTCAATTGTCAATAGGTCAAGTAAATAATTTGTAACAAGTAAATTTTACAATCTTCTTTCATCTGTGTATGACCTAGCAACATGATAGGATCCATCCAAATGTGTGCCTGTGTGAGCCTATATGTTTATTTTATTATATAGATGCATATAGGTTGTTGTTGCTAAATAAAATGTCACACCATGATAGATTTTATTTAGGTCCATTAGTTTTTGGACCTATTCAATTAATAACAGCTATTTATTTTAAGGTTAAATTCCTCTCTTTTGGGCCTTGTGTGAGAGTTGGGGGCCAATAGAAGTGGGTACGACATACTGAACCCAGCTCCCCCTCACATGAACTACCCCAATTGTGAAGGCTCATTTGCCTGATTTGAATAATTGTGCTAGGTTAATTAAATTAGTTTAACCTAATAAAATTGATTAGCAACATAATTAACTTTTAAAATATATGAAATTTATTTTCATTTTAATATTTTAAAGTTAATTTTAAGAAAAACACTCTTAGTTTTAGATATTATATCTAGACAAACTATTTGTATTTTTCTTGTATTTAATTAAATAAAGAATTTTAACTAACTAGATTCTTTCTCAAGCTTATTTAATTAAATATTCCTATTTAAGTTTTAAATTAGTTATATTAACTGATTTTTCTTATCTAACTTAAATTTGAATATTTTTTTTAAATTTAAAATTAAGTTGAGGAATTCTAGGAATTAGTTATTAAAGATTCTTGAGATATTTTTTAAGTTGGTTTTAAACTTAAAATGGAATATTTTTCAAATTAAGTGGTTATAACTTAATTTTTGATATTTAATTAAATTTAAATTTGAAAATATTTAAGTTCTAGATTTTTTTTTTATAAGAACTTAAATTAGATATTGTTGACCGAGGTTTTCGGCAACCAATAAAATATTATAAGTTTATAGAGCTGTAAGAAAATTAGAGAAGGATTTTTACGTGGTTGGGGCGTTAATGAGCCTTAGTCCACGAGTCTAACTTATTTATGGATGTATTTAATACAGAGAATGTATTTGGTGAGTGTTTCACCCTTATAAAATACAGAGAATGTTCTTGGTGAGTATTTACTCTTCTCGCTCTTATGCAACCCAAGATTCTCGACCCCATTTAATGAGCTTTGAGGGGGTATTTATAGTGTTTTTGGTGGGGCGATCCCCAGAACTATTGTACAAGTGTATCTGAAAGTATCCATAAAGTTGGGCATTCCCAATGAATATACCATGGGCAATGCACGGTCAAATCTCTAGGTGCTGTAGGGCTTTTATGTGGAATGTCCTTATTGTCTTTTGACTGATGTGACTCTTCACAGTGTAGCCGTCGATAGACTTAAATGATCATTACTTTGTAGCTGCTGGTTGGAGGTTGTGTCGTCAGAATTTATTGTGTGTAGCAGTCCCAACACGCTTCCTCCCATGCGACATTAAATGCGACTTGATTGCTCAGGTGAAGCCTGACACCTCGAGGAGATGCCTTAGCATCACTTGGGCTTCCGGGAGCGTATGGGGCTTGTTAGGTTATAATTAACCTATATTTCGGGTCTTTAAAGTTAGCATTATCTCGTCTATTGGTGTCTTTTGGAGCAGTTTTACGCTTGATTTTCATTATTTCAGGTTCCCGGGGTGTTAAAGTTCGAATTCAGTCAAATGGCGAAAAACTGGGATAAACTTGGAAAAATTGGAAAATTCGGTTCCAGAAGTGTCAGTAGTCGCGACCTCCAGAGAGCCAGGTCGCGACCCTTTTTCCTGGTCGCGACCCTGGTCGCGACTTCGTAAGTTTGGCAGAAACTCGGTTTTTCGAGTTTTGCCTGTAGTCGCGACCAGCTTAAATGCTAGTCGCGACTAGGTACGGAAATCGCAGATTTGACCTAATTTTGATTTTCACTCAATTGGAGGCTCACCACTCATCCCTATATAAGGAATACGACATTGAAGGTCAGAGCTAAGCAAAAACAGACCTAATAGTGGAGGCAAGTGGAGAGGAAGCTATCTTGAAGACCCGGAGCGATACCACCTTCTAGTTTCTTTCTTTTACCCTTTTTATTCATCTTTATGTTTGTTTTTATTTCTGAATTAATCATGGATGTTTTTAGAGTTATTATGAACTAAATTTCCCAATAAGGGAGGATGATGATTGTTGTTTAAGTTTATGCCTAGTTAATAAATAATTGCCATTCCTTCATCTTATGTGTGAATACTATCTTTATTTGTGCTTAATTTCATGTGCAAGCTTGATCACCTTTTTACATGTTCTATGATCCTAATTCGAAATCTGAAAAGTGAGAATTGGGAATGCTAAAATTTGGATAGTCTAGGTTTTGATGTAAAACGAAAGTATTTACATAGCCTTAGTGACTAATAGATTATTGCTTAATGCTGATTTTGTGTTGATCTAATTAAAAAGTTAATTAGAGAACATATTATTTAGAACCTAAAAGATCTGAAAGGAGTTAGGTTAATTTATAATCTGTCTTTCACATTGAGATAAGGATAGCAATTAGGTATTAACATTGGTAGCTTATCAACAGGATTCACCTCCCTAATCTCTCATCTTGATTAATCTTCGTTTATTTTTCTCTTTAATTTCTGAGTTATTTACTTTTAAAATTGCAAACTTATTATTTTACCAAATAGAATCATAAGTATAGTTTAGTAGTACTTAATCCAATTCCCTGTGGTTCGACCTCACTTGCGTGAGATACTACTTGATACGTACACTTCCGTAATAAACAGAATTTTCGTAACAAGTTTTTGGCGTCGTTGCCGGGGAATTGTTTAAAGATTAATATTACACAAAATTATACTAACTTCTACTTTGGTATATTTTCTCTTGCTGATTTTTCTAACCTTTTTCTTGCAATATTTTCTTGATCTATTTCAGGAATCATAAGTGTATGCGCCGTCAAGGACAAGCAGTGATATTACCAGTTGATCCCGAAATCGAGAAAACTTGTAGGAGAAACCGAAAGAACAAGAGGCAAGAGGGAGTTTCAGCAACTGCTGAAACTTCAGACATCATGGCTGCCAATGCTGCAAACAATGGAGGCAATAACGGTAACAATGGTGGCGCAGTAGAAGATCAAGCTAATGGCCGCAGCTTGAGAGATTACATTCTCCCTACTCTGACGGGAGTGCAGTCGTGTATCAGGCCACCGGCAGTGGATGCAAATAACTTTGAGATAAAACCTGCCATACTTCAGATGGTGCAGTCTTCAGTTCAGTTTGGTGGCCTCCCTTCTGAAGATCCTAATCTGCATCTCTCTAACTTCATGGAACTTTGTGAAACCTTTAAAGTTAATGGAGTTAGTGATGATGCTATTCGACTGAGACTGTTCCCATTCTCTCTTAGAGAGCGAGCCAAGAGTTGGCTAAACTCCTTGCCACCCAACTCTATCGCCACCTGGAATGATTTGGCAACGAAATTCTTGTCAAAGTTCTTTCCTCCAGCCAAGTCTGCAAAGCTGAGAGGAGAAATTAATAACTTCTGCCAACAAGATAATGAATCTCTCCATGAGGCTTGGGAGAGGTTTAAAGATCTGATCAGAAAGTGCCCTCACCATGGTATAGAGAAGTGGATGCTGGTCCACAACTTCTACAATGGGTTGGTAGGAAATACAAGAACTTTAATAGATGTTGCAGCTGGAGGAGCCTTTATGAGGAAGAGTGCTAATGAGGCTTATGATCTATTGGAGGAGATGGCTCTAAACAATCAACAGTGGCCAACTGAGAGGAGTCAATCAAAGAAGGTAGCTGGTGTGTTAGAGGTCGATGCCATCACCAAGTTGACAGCACAGGTTGAGGCATTGACAAAGATAATTGCAGGGCAAGCTAAACAAGCCCAAGTTGTGTGTGAGTTATGTGGGGGAAGCCATCACTTTTCAGAATGCCAAGCTGATGTGGATGATTTGCCAATGGATGAAGCTAAAGCCATTGGAAACTATTCACAGAACAACAACAACAACAACTATGGGTTCAACCAGGGTAATAACCGAAGAAACAGTGGGTTCTATCAGCAACGAAATCAGAACCAGAATCAGAATCAACAGTTTAATCAGCAACAAACCTCTGGTGGAAATTCTGGTTTGCAGACAGATCTATTGCTACAATTCATGACTGAAACTAAATCTTCCATTAAAGACCTGCAGACTCAGATGGGCCAATTAGCAACTCAGGTAGCAACCCGTCCTCAAGGAAATTTGCCTAGTACAACTGAAATTAATCCTAAGGAAAACTGTAATTCAATTACCCTGAGGAGCGGTAAGAAGTATGATGGGCCTGAATTGACACAACCAATTGATGTAAATAAGGAGATTAAAGTTCAACCAGTGCCAACCCCAACACCAACAGTAGAGAAGGCTACTGATAGCTCAACACAACCACAACAGTCCCCACCAATCAGTATTGAGCATCATGAAAAGATACCTTATCCTCAGAGACTCCATAAGACCAATCTAGACAAGCAGTTCACAAAATTTCTAGAGGTCTTCAAAAGACTACACATCAACATTCCTTTTCTTTGAAGCCTTGGAACAAATGCCCCGTTATGTGAAGTTCATGAAGGAGATATTGTCTAAGAAGAGAAAATTGGAGGACTATGAAACAGTGGCATTAACTGAGGAGTGTAGCGCCATTTTGCAAAAGAAACTACCGCCCAAGCTTAAAGATCCGGGTAGTTTCAATATTCCATGCTCTATAGGGGGTTCGGTGGAAACCAAAGCTCTATGTGATTTGGGAGCAAGCATTAATCTAATGCCATTGTCTGTCTTCAAAAGGCTAGGATTGGGAAAAGCAAAGCCTACAACAGTGACTTTACAACTGGCAGATCGTTCTTTGACTCATCCTCGTGGAATAATTGAAGATGTACTGGTGAAGGTTGGTAAGTTTATCTTCCCTGCTGATTTCCTAATTCTTGATATGGAAGAAGATTCAACTATTCCCATTATTTTGGGAAGACCATTCTTAGCCACGGGCCGAGCAGTAATAGATGTTCAAAAGGGAGAGTTAAAGTTGAGAGTGCAAGATGAAGAGGTCAATTTTAATGTTTTTGCCCCAACTGACATTCCTACCTGTTGCAAGATTGAGATGGTGAAGGGCTCTTTTGTTAAAGCTGATAAGAAGAAAGCAAAGCCTAAAGAGCGACTTCGAACGATTCAGCGTAGTTGGAAAAGATTGATGTGTGGTAGTTCTGAAGGTGAGCTTACTCTTGTGCAAAAATCTGAAATCAACACTATTGGTGGTCAATTTTCTTCATTTAGTACGAGGGCTCTTTTGGATGAAAAGGGTCCACCCAACCCTTTTTGAGAGGGTCTCAGGTAAGTCTCTTTTCTCTGCATATTCCTGTATACATTGGGGACAATGTCATATTTAGTTTGGGGGGAGAGGCTTAAAATTTTAAATTCTGCACTTTAATTTCTGCATTTTAATTTTATGTTTTAGTTTTTTGTTTTAGTTAAGGAATGGCAATAAGCTTGATGATAGTCGTATACTGCTGATTAGTGTGATGTGATCTGAAACTGTAAAATAACTGTGTGCTTGATTTTGTTAACTCCTTGGATTAGTTTGGATGCTTAGAAACCTGTGTTTTTCTGCAAATACTCAATTTGTGAAAATTGTTATAACTGTTTTACTATGGTTTGTGGTAAGATTGACAGGATAGCTTAGAACTTGCATGTTTATTCTTTTGAAGCGAAATCCTTGATAGTGTTCAATTGGAATATGACTTAGGCATTTGTTGGATAGTTTGAGCCTTTCAAGCCTACCATAATGTATATCCCTAGTTACCCTTTTGAGCCTTAACCTGTTGTGTTTTCACCCACTGATTTGAAATTTTGCAACCACACTATTAATTTTTATTCTCACCATGATTATCCATGATATCATAAGCTATATGATTAGTTTGGGGGAAAAGAAACATTTAGTGTGACGAAATAGTGAGAGGGAGAAAAAATTTGTAAGATTGAGAAGAGGAAAAAAAAAAGAAGAAGAAGAACAAATTGTGTAATTCAATGTCACTGAAAAAAAAAAGCACTGAAAAAAAAATAAAGAATATGATTTCAGTGATGTTGGAAAATAATAAATATATCTTCTCTCAATCTTGGTAAACTTGGGAACAGTATGGGGTTTAGAAAAAAGAAAAGTAAAAGCTTGGGGGTTCTGTTTGTGTGCTTATGATATCTTGAGCCAAAATTGTCTCTTGCCTATCCCTGAATATCTGAGCCATATTACCTAAGCCTTGAAAAGACCTAATGATTCCAAAGAATACTGTCAACATTAGTGGAGAAAGGTAAACATGCAAGCTTATGAGTTATCGTGCTGTGGAACTAATGGAAAGAGTAAAACTTTTATAACGATGTTTCATATTTGAGTAGATTGTTGCAGTTGTACATAGTGTTATTAATTGAGCATCCGAGTTAATTGTTAGAGTTAGTAGGATCAAAATTCTAGTTTATGCAAGGAAGAAAACAGAGCATGAGTTAGCAGCGTAGTGATTATCTGATAGCGTAGTTAGTTTTTTTTTATCTTACTCGGGGGCGAGTAAGAATCTAGTTTGGGGGATTTTGTTAGGTTATAATTAACCTATATTTCGGGTCTTTAAAGTTAGCATTATCTCGTCTATTGGTGTCTTTTGGAGCAGTTTTACGCTTGATTTTCATTATTTCAGGTTCCCGGGGTGTTAAAGTTCGAATTCAGTCAAATGGCGAAAAACTGGGATAAACTTGGAAAAATTGGAAAATTCGGTTCCAGAAGTGTCAGTAGTCGTGACCTCCAGAGAGCCAGGTCGCGACCCTTTTTCCTGGTCGCGACCCTGGTCGCGACTTCGTAAGTTTGGCAGAAACTCGGTTTTTCGAGTTTTGCCTGTAGTCGCGACCAGCTTAAATGCTAGTCGCGACTAGGTACGGAAATCGCAAATTTGACCTAATTTTGATTTTTCACTCAATTGGAGGCTCACCACTCATCCCTATATAAGGAATACGACATTGAAGGTAAGAGCTAAGCAAAAACAGACCTAATAGTGGAGGCAAGTGGAGAGGAAGCTATCTTGAAGACCCGGAGCGATACCACCTTCTAGTTTCTTTCTTTTACCCTTTTTATTCATCTTTATGTTTGTTTTTATTTCTGAATTAATCATGGATGTTTTTAGAGTTATTATGAACTAAATTTCCCAATAAGGGAGGATGATGATTGTTGTTTAAGTTTATGCCTAGTTAATAAATAATTGTCATTCCTTCATCTTATGTGTGAATACTATCTTTATTTGTGCTTAATTTCATGTGCAAGCTTGATCACCTTTTTACATGTTCTATGATCCTAATTCGAAATCTGAAAAGTGAGAATTGGGAATGCTAAAATTTGGATAGTCTAGGTTTTGATGTAAAACGAAAGTATTTACATAGCCTTAGTGACTAATAGATTATTGCTTAATGCTGATTTTGTGTTGATCTAATTAAGAAGTTAATTAGAGAACATATTATTTAGAACCTAAAAGATCTGAAAGGAGTTAGGTTAATTTATAATCTGTCTTTCACATTGAGATAAGGATAGCAATTAGGTATTAACATTGGTAGCTTATCAACAGGATTCACCTCCCTAATCTCTCATCTTGATTAATCTTCGTTTATTTTTCTCTTTAATTTCTGAGTTATTTACTTTTAAAATTGCAAACTTATTATTTTACCAAATAGAATCATAAGTATAGTTTAGTAGTACTTAATCCAATTCCCTGTGGTTCGACCTCACTTGCGTGAGATACTACTTGATACGTACACTTGCGTAATAAACAGAATTTTCGTAACAGGGCTCCTTATGTCTTCTTCGGGAGGCATGTCCCGGATGCTGCTTTATTACATAAGGACTTAGCAAATAGTTTGGATGATAAGTTGCTTGATCCACGTGTCCTTGTCTGGTTGGTCCACGTATATTGGGCAAAATCAGGGGCAACATTTACCCCCCAAGCCTTGTTTATTTGAAAAATAAAACAAGGCTTGCTCAAGTGCCTCCGGTTGACTCCTCGGTTTCCTAGCACGAGCTTTGAGCGCGTGAGGGTGCATTTAATGATGGCTTTTAATGCAGCGATTCACTTTTTGCAGAGGTCGATTCGTTTCACGCCCATTGATTGATACGACGCATTAATGGTGTCAGACGGACACTCAAACGTTTCCACCGCCTTAATTACAAATTAATCTGATCCGTTGATCTTTGGGAATTCGAATCGTGCGTTTCCCCAACCGTTCGATTGGTAGGTGATAGTGCCTGTTCCTCGTGAATTTTTGCCTATAAAAGCCACCTCCTTTCCTTCATTTCGGTTACTTCCCATTTCTCGCCAACTTTGCTCAAGTTTCCCAGAGAGAAAAAATTCTCAGACCAAGAAAACACTGTTGAACACTTTGCAAATTTCCCAGTCCATCTTCGTTCACTACTGTCAATCCTTCTTATCTTTGTTTGATCTACAGCAGAACCCCCAGTCTCAACACTCATCTGTTCATTTTTTCTGGGTTTTGTATTTGAAGTTTCTGGGAATGCACTCTTTTAGATTTTTCACGTAACAGGTCTAAATTCACCATTTCTGGTGTTAGGACTGCTCTTGTCACGTATTTGTTACTACTTTTCTGCAAAGGACCATACGTTCTTCGTATACTGGTCGTCTAGGGCATAAAGGAGACTGCTTTTTTCTCGATTTTCTGCCCTTTCCTTTTCTTTAATGCGCAATGTCGTCTTCTGTGAATTTATTGCACCCGACTCTTGTCAAGGAAATCCTTCTAGGGTTTCCTATTTGACAGATGTCCGGAGGGGGCCTCTTTCCAGCGGTTAGGGGACCCCCATTCCCTTTTTCTTGGTTTAAGGTTTGGTATGCAGCCTAACTGCTGGAATCTTAACTCTTTTTTCAGAATCAAAACATGTCTACATCTGGTTCAAAGTCATCCAAGAAGAGTGGTAAGCGTCTAGCTACCCTCGAAGATGTCTCCCTGGGTCCCCTTGCCCAGGAGGGGTATAAGTCCCGGGCCACCGGATGGGAGGCGGCAGAGCTTCACTCCACCTTAACCTACCCCCATCAGCTGGAGAACATCGTGGAGGTGGCTGGAATCAAGCCTTCCACATCCGGGACGTACCACCGGCCGCCTCGAGATGCGGAGACGCCCAACCATAACTATGGCGATTTCGGGGCTTAGAGCCAGACGCATTTGATGTCCGGGGCTATGCTTCTTCTCCAGGATTACTTTGTTAATTTTCTAGTTTGTGTCAGCCTCGCGCCATACCAACTGATTCCTTAAGCATACCGCCTGCTCTCAGGCTTATTTATTTTTTACTCCGCCCGGGGATGGGGCTCTCCCAGCGCGGCGGAGATTTTGTATTTTTACGAACTTGTTTCTGTCCCCAAAAAAGGGGGACAAATTTAAAGATAGTTTTTTATGGATTTCGGGCCCACCCTGCCAATGATGGGGTGGTCCCTTATAATAGGCAAACTCACGTTAAGGAGTACCGCCACCGTTTCTTCTTCTCCTCCGGGTTCCGAGTAGTGGAGCACCCGGAGCTTCTCACGGAGTGGGTAAGGATTCCTCCCTATGAGCAGACCGCGCCTACTCAGGTCTTTCTCCGGAGGGCCCAGGTCTTTACAACTTATGACCGGGCTGAACTTGACGTCGGAGGCTTGGTCACGACAGAGAACTGCCGGAAGGCCAAGCTCATCCTGCCGCACCAATCAGTGGAGGACTCTAACCTCTCCAGGGTTATCTGTCCCAATGTGAGGGCGCCTGTCGTGGAGAAGATCTTCCGGGACGAGATCATCGCCCCTGCCGAGAAGAAGTACCAGGAATATCTCTACCGGAAGGCTCAGGAGAAAGCTTACTCCAAGGCTCAAGCAGCTTCGGGGAGGCCACTTCGCGTGGGGAGCCCGGTCGAGAGGAGAAGCCAGGCGATCGCTGGGAAGCCCCTTCGTATTGGGGACTCGGCTGAGAGAAGGGCTCCTAGGCCAAAGCCTTCGGCTTAGGAGCCGAACACTGGGGCTCCTGGCGCCAGCACTTCCGGCTCCGGTAAGTCTCCTTTAGCAGTACATTACGTCCCTTTTGTTGGCTAATATGCCAGTCTTAGGCCTGTAGGGTTCGATGAGCGTCTTTATAGGTTTAGGATGCCCTCGGCCCGGTGGGGAGACCATATGAAGAAATTTTAGTTTTACCAACTTAGGAGATTTCCTAGGTCGGTCCCGGATGGGTTCTGGTCCTCCGGAGCCCGTTCCCTTAGACCCTTCGGCTTATATTTCATCCAGCTGGTTCCGGCCTTCGGACAGCTATCTCGGAGACGATACTGCCAACGTTAAGATTCAGAACTTTGCTAGGGCCGAATTAGAGAGTTAGGGTAGGACTAGCTTGATTGCTATATCTGAGTGTTTGTTGTTTTCCATGGATGTTCTAACACTTGCCTTTTTTCTTTTGTTGTAGCAGGTACTTCCATGGATGCCATTTTGGCCGAACTTGCCGGGGTTCACACTCATGATGCTCCCCCTCCTTTAACTTCCTCCTAGATGGTCACCCCTTTGAAAGCTTCTTCCAGTGCCCCTCCAGACACTATTGACTTAGTGGATGAGGAGGTGCTTCCGGGAGAAGGTAAAGAAAAGCAATGGGGCTTTTCTGAGGAAGTTGAAGAAGGTAAAGAAGAGCAACGGGCTCTTCCTGAGGAAGTTGAAGAAAGTGAAGAAGAGCAAGAAGTTGCTCTGATTCGCAAGCGCAAGGGCCAAATGGTTGCCAAGGAGGAGCCCAAACGGCAACGGAGAGCTGATACTCCGGCCCATGGTCTTGATGGCGGGATCTCTCCCGAGATGGAGGAACACACAGCCCCTCCCAACATTGTGCTGACTACGGTTCCTGGAGATGAGGCGAGACAGGAGCTCCGGATAGCTAAACACAACTACGCCATGGATGAATACTCCCGGGGGTATGCTGAAGTGGAGGCTCTGAAGAGGATTTTGCGAGTTGAGATGCAAAATACTCTCAACAACCCGGAATACCAGAATCCATGGGATTTAAATTTGGATCCCTTGTCGGATTGGTTCGGTCGTTTCCTCGGGCCCACACTAGCTCCCTTTGCCGCGGAGATGACCGGCGAGTTTGCGTCCCAGCTTACCCGGTGTGCACCCAGGCGGTTCGCTGCTTGTGCATCCTTGAACTCCATCTTCCAAGTCTAGGATCTCAGCCACTCCCTCACTGTGGTAAGTATTTTGTAGTTTATTTTTCTCCTTATTATTTTTTCTTGGAGATTCTTACTTATACTTGTATCCTTTCCCAGCTTCCTGCTGAGGCCGGCCGCCTTTCCAAGAACATAATTAATCATGGCTTCGTCCTGTCCGATTTTGGGGACATGGATGAAGTTAAGAAGATCCTTCAGGACCTGACTGCTGAAAGGCGGCTTTATCAGGAGGATGTTGAGCGCCGGGAGGCCCTTGCCAAGGCCAGTGAGGAAGAGGCCAAGCGGAGGGAAGCGCAAGCGGAGGCAATGATCCGGGAGGAGGCCCTTCGGAGAGATAGGCTAGAGGCCAGGCACCAAGAGGAGTTGAGGGCGGAGGGCGAAGCTGCTGCTAAGGCCAGGCGAGATCTGCGGGAGGCCAGGGAAGCCTTGGATGAGATGGCTGCCAAGGTGAGGTCCTTAGAGGAAGCTCACCAGGCGAACTTGGAGTCTAGGGCCAACCTGGCTGTGGAGCTGAAGGAGCTCAAGGACTTCAAAGACCAAGCCTTAAAGAAGGCAAAAAGAGATGAGCTCCTTTCTCCCGTCTCCTGCAGGGTGCGCCAAGCGTTTTGATGATGGCGTCTTCATGGCCTAGTCTACAAATGACCAGAATATCAAGTTTACCTTCTACCCCGAACCCGAGGAGATGATCGCAAAGTTCCGGGAGAAGAAGAAAAAGCTTAATGCCATGGTGGAGGCACGCATCGGTCCTCGCCTTCCTCCTCGCATTGATTAGGCCGCTTCGAGTTCAACCCATTACAATCAGGATTTCACTCTTTTTTTTTTTACAGCTAATTATCTTGTACTTAAGACAATTTTTATTTACATAGCTGTTTCTTTTTTATTTAAAGGGGAGACAATATTTAAGGCCTGTCCCCGAGCCATTTGTATATATTTTGACCTGCCCTTAGGGCTAGGATTTTTATATTTATATATGATCTTTTTCGATGCACATATCTTTCTTTTGGACCTGCCATTTGGGTCAGGATGTTTATACATATGCTTTTCATTTTCCTTTTTTGTGCATACTCTTTTTGACCTGCCCTTTTGGTCAGGATATTTTGACCTGCCCTTTGGGTCAGGATATTTTACTTAGTTTGTTTTTTGTCTGTCCGTGTGGTATACCTTAGTACCCCCCTGAGTGGTATAGAAACTTTGTTTTTAAGGCACTCAGTTTTATTTATCATGCGGAGGCTGTATACATTTAGACGGTACAAACTCTTTAAACAAAATCTAAGTTACATTTTTGGCTATTGGTAATATTTTCTGAGGTGATCGGCATTCCAGGCTCTTGGCACAATGGTTCCGTCCATCCTTTTTAGCTTGTAAGTGCCTGAACCGATTTCGTCCTCGATTTCATATGGTCCTTCCCAATTTGGCCCAAGTACCCCCACTCCGGGTTCTTGGGTGGCTGGGAAGACTCTTCTTAAGACCATATCCCCAATAGCAAACTTTCTGTTTTTAACTTTGGAGTTAAAATATTTGGTCACCTTCTTTTGATAAGCTGCCATCCGTATTTGAGACTCGTCCCGGAGTTCTTCAACTTGATCTAGAGCTTCTTGAAGCAAAGCCTGATTCGTGGCTGGATCGTAAGTCGTTCTCCTGTGGGACGGGAATAACGTTTCTACCGGGACCATTGCTTCGCAATTGTACGCCATTGAAAAAGGCGAGTGGCCGGTTGTGGTTCTAGGGGTCGTCCAGTAGGCCCATAACACTCTTGGCAACTCTTCGAGCCAGTTGTTTTTGCAGGCCAGCAGCTTTTTCTTCAGGGTGACCTTTAAGATTTTACTGACTGCTTCTGCTTGACCGTTTGTTTGCGGTCTTGCCACCGCGGAGAAGCTTTTCACTACTCCGTGTTGGTTGCAGAAGTCAGTAAATTCTTCGCAATCAAATTGCTTTCCATTGTCAGAGACTATTTTATGAGGCAGGCCATATCGACACACTATGTTTCTGATAACAAAGTCTAGTGTTTTTTTGGCAGTTATAGTCTTCATGGGCTCAGCCTCTGTCCATTTGGTGAAGTAGTCTACTGCTACTATTGCATACTTTACTCCTCCTTTTCGTGTTGGCAGGGACCCAATAAGATCTATTCCCCAAACCGCGAAGGGCCAGGGACTAGTCATCAGGGTAATTTCATTGGGAGGAGCTCTCGGTATGTTCGCGAACCTTTGGCACGAATCACACTTTTGGACGTATTCTATGCAATCTTTTTTCATTGTTGGCCAGAAGTATCCCTGTCTCAATATTTTCTTTGAGAGACTGGGTCCTACTGTATGATCTCCACAGAACCCTTCGTGGACCTCTAGCATAATTTGCCTAGCTTCAGGGTCCGATACACACCTTAAATAAGGCATGTTGAGTCATCTTCGGTAGAGAATTTGATCCATCATTACATAACGATGGGCCTGATACTGAATCTTTCGAGACAGTGCCCTTTCTTGGGGCAACTCACCTTTTGTAATGTATTCTATGATGGGGACCATCCAGCTAGGTTCTTGCCCAACCGTTATTATGGCCTCTTTTACTTTGATGCTTGGCTCTGCCAAGCGTTCCACTGGTACTACCCCTAGCCCTTCGATTTCACTATCTGAAGCTAACTTAGCCAGACAGTCCGCATGAGCGTTCTTTTCCCGGGGGATTCTTTCTATTTTGTAGTCCGTGAACTCGTGGAGCAGCTCCCGGACTATTGTTACATATGCGGCCATTCGCTCGCCGCGCGTTTGGTATTCTCCCGATATCTGATTTACGACCAACTGGGAATCATTGTAGACTTCCACTCTTTTGGCCCCTACGGCTTTCGCTAATTTCAGCTAGGGCTGAGCATAAAATCCAGAGAACCGAAAAAACCGTTTAAACCGACCTACCGAACACCGCTGGAACCGAAACCGGCGGAACCGAAAACCGAAAAAACCGACAACGGTTTAAACCGCCAATAGTCGGTCGGTTTTTTTTTGGACCGTAAACCGACCAATAAAACCGAAACCGACCGAAATATCTTATACATATATAATTTTATAATTTTTTAGTTTATTTATTATATTCTAATTGTATATACTATATAGTATATACTGATAAGTAAAATATATAATATATAATATATTATTATTTAATTAATATTAAAATTTAAAAGTAATAATTTTATTAAAGTCATTCACTATTTTGGACTTATAAGTTATGTTTGATTTGTGTTGTATTATGTTGTATTTTAGAGTTTGAACTTTTAACTAGACATTATAATTTGTATGGTTGGACTTGTAAAATATATAATGATGTGTTTAGAGTTTGTATTTATGTGTTTATAGAATAAATTTTATTATATTTTACAAAAAAAAAAAGAAAAAATCGGTTTGGTCGGTTTTAACCGACCAAACCGCGGTTCACATTGGTCGGTTTTAAGGATGTTTCTGGATTGGTCGGTCGGTTTTCGAATTGAACCAATCCAAACCGAAAACCGAATTTCGGATTTTTTTTTGTAAAAAAACCGACCAAACCGACCGATGCTCAGCCCTAATTTCAGCTCTGCTATTAAGGCTTCATATTCTGCCTCATTGTTCGAAGCTAGGAAGTCGAACCGTAGGGCCGCCTGGAGTCGCAGTCCGGTCGGGGATATCATTGCCACTCCTGCTCCGGATCCATTTTCATTGGAGGCTCCGTCCACAAACACTCTCCATGTAGGGACCGATGGTGCTGGCACATTTGCGGTTGCCTCGGCTTCATTGCATTCGGTAATGAAGTCTGCCAAGGCTTGGCCTTTTATGGAGATTCCCGGAATGTAGTGTAAGTCGAATTGACTTAACTCCATTGCCCACTTGAGGAGCCTTCGGGATGCTTCAGGTTTTTGGAGGACTTGCCGGAGCGGGTGGTTGGTTAGTACCTTGATCGGATGTGCTTGGAAGTATGGCCTCAATTTTCTTGAGGCCATCAGGAGGGAAAAGACCAACTTTTCGATGATGGGGTACCTCGTTTCTGCTCCTATCATGCGCTTGCTAACATAGTACACGGGATGTTGAGTTTTCTCTTCTTCCCGGACTAGGGCAACGCTGACCGCGTGCTCGGAGACAGCCAAATATAGAAATAGGTCCTCTCCGAGAACAGGTTTTGATAGGATAGGAGGCTTGGCCATATGTTCTTTCAGCTTCTTGAATGCCTCCTCACATTCGTCCGACCACTCAAACTTTTGACACTTCTTCAGTATGTTGAAGAAGGGGATGCACTTGTCTGTAGACCGTGAGATGTAACGGCTCAGGGCAGCAACCTTTCCGGTTAGGCTCTACACATCTTTATGCTTTTTGGGGGATGACATGCTCAGGAGTGCTTGGATTTTCTCCGGGTTTGCCTCAATTCCCCTCTGGCTGACGATGAAGCCCAGGAACTTCCTTGATTTGACCCCAAAGGTGCATTTCTTTGGGCTGAGCTTCATGTTGTATCTCCGGACTACCTCGAAACACTCCTTTAAGTCGTCTGCATGGCTATTGCATGCTTTGGACTTGACGAGCATATCATCTACATATACCTCCATGTTTCGTCCCAAGAGGCCTTTGAACATCCGGTTGACCATTCTTTGGTAGGTTGCTCCGGCGTTCTTCAGTCCGAAGGGCATGACTAGGTAACAGTATACCCCCTTATCGGTCCTGAAGCTAGTGCACTCTTGGTCCGCCGTATGCATCTTTATTTGATTATACCCAGCATAGGCGTCCATGAAGGATAGTAATTTGAATCCAGAAGTGGTGTCTACCGTCTGGTCGATCCTGGGCAGCGGGAAGCAGTCCTTCGGACAAGCTTTGTTTAGATCAGTGAAATCTATACAAACTCGCCAAGTTCCATTCGGCTTGGGCACCAGGACCAGATTGGCTAGCCATTCCGGATAGTATACGTCGCGGATCATGCCGTTAGTCAGAAGCTTATCCACCTCTTTCTCTAAAGCCTCGACTTTCACCGAGTCGAGAGGGCGTCACTTTTATTGGATCGGTGACATGTCCGGATTGACGTTGAGGACGTGGATGATGACGTGGGGACTTATGCCAGTCATGTCCTCTTGGCGCCATGCAAAAATGTCGGTGGCGCCCTTCAGTGTTTTTATTATTTTTTCTTTTTCCTCCGGATCTAGGCTCTTTCCCAGCCGTAGTACTTTGGTGGAGTCGAGGTCGCACACTGATATTTCCTCGACATCCTCTATTGGTTCCACAATTTTTTCGAACCCCACCCAGGGATCCAACTCATCTTCTTTAGCCATTTCTGGCTCGATGGTTTCCCGGACCATCAGCACGGGCAGGTGGGTTGCAACATTGTAACATTGCCTTGCTTCCCCCTGGTTTCCTCTCACTGTCCCGATCCCGGCTTCCTGGGTAGGGAACTTTAAGCACAGGTGCCGAATGGACGTGACCGCACCGAAATCTACCAAGGCCGGTCGACCGAGGATCGCGTTGTAAGCGGTCGGGCAGTCCACCACCACAAAAGTGCAGTACTTGAATGTGCTCTGGGGGGTGTCCGGACACAAGGTGACTGGAAGTCTTACTTTTCCCATTGGGATAAGCGTCGTTCTATTAAACCCTGTGAGTTGGGAGCCACTGGGTGAGAGGTCTCGGTCCGTCAGGCCTATTGCAGTGAAGGCCTCCTTGAAGAGTAGGTTCACGGAACTTCCATTGTCAATCAAGACTCTGGCCACCACTTTATTAGCGATGGGGGTCTCTATGACCAACGGGTAACGATGAGGGAAGCGCACCGTCTTGGCGTCTTCTTCCGTGAATGTGATGGGTTGATCCATCAGCCGGGGCCTTTGAGCTGGGAGTTGAGTGACCTCCCAAACCTCATTGTGTTTCACGGCCCCCGCGTACCGCTTTAGCTCCTTGCGAGTAGTTCCTCCAATATGGGGTCCTCCGGAGATCATGGCTACCCTCCAGTTGGGTCTAGGCGGCAGACCGGAGATGTGCTGGGCATCGCCCGCGGGAGCAGCTGGAGCCAATACTCCTGCTGCACCCCCCGGTGTTCCCTGGGGCACAACCCCTGTCGCCTGGCTCGGATTGAGGTGAGGCAGCCTATTCTTGATCCACTCATAGAGATGGCCCAATCGGATCAGGTTTTCAATCTCGTCCTTGAGATTCTTGCATTCATTGGTGCTATGACCAATGTCGTTGTGGTACTCGCATCTTTTGCTCGGATCCCTCCGGGAGCTGTATTTGTACAAAGGATGCGGTCTCCGGTAGTGCGTATTTTGCCTAGTAGCAAAGTACACACGTTCTTGGGAGTCCGTCAGCTCCGTGTACTGGGTGTACTGGGGAGTGTACCCCCTTTTCTGGCGCTTCTCCCTTGTCCGGGTGCTGCCTTTGGAGGATCTCTTACTCTTCGAGCCCTGAGACGGGCCTGCCAGGCTAGCGGTTGGAGTGGAGTGCGAGGGATCTTGTCCATTCATCCCTGAGGGATTTCCAAAATGGGATGATGCGGGCGCCAAAGCCTGGCCCTGACTATACCCGGGGTGGCAGAGAACTGTATGCCGCTTATCGGTGGAGCCGCGGTCGGGGCAGTACCCGAGGGCGGTACTCCGGGCATGTTGTTGGGTTTTATGCCCTAAATAAAACTCTTTACAATCTGATTAGTTATCAATATAAGAAATTTGAAGTGATAGATGTTTGCATGAATTTTACATGCTAATGGTTTAATATGTTTAATATGTTTATTACATTTACACACAAAATCAGTTAAATCCAGATCATATGTTTATTCACAATTACAGTATCGTCAACACAGTGGAATGTGATTGTGATCATATGAATCAAAAGTTTTGGTCCCTGTTTCATCAGTGTTATTGGGTTTACACAAATGTGATAATCAGCGATGATGTGTACTTACACTTGGAGTAAGTGTTATGTTCTTTCCAGGACATTAGTAAAGTATACTAGTTTCGAATGTATGGAGTATACATTGGACTGGACCGATATTGTAACTAAGTTAAGATATTACAAACTTACCGTTATACATATCTTTCCAAGTCAATATAAGTAGTTGATCTTAAGATTAAAAGAATCTAAATCCTGATATGCTTGGGCTCAACTCAGGAGTGTTATTCATGTTCTTAGATTTATTAGTTAAGCCTACTTTCGGGTCAGGGTGATACGTATATTTCGAGAACATGATAGTATGATTGAGTGGGAGTGCTGAACATAAATATGGAATCTATAGCTTCTACTGGTGTATAGAAGTCAAGTGATGATTCCCTTCGAGCTTAGCAAATAGAAGTAAATGGATGAGCTCTTGTTTAACTGACTAATCATTAGATCACTAAACACCATTTACAGGTAGCTAAGTGTTTTAAGGGGCAAAATACATTGAGGGGTGAGAACGGTAAAGAAATCCCATCTCGATGTAGATCATCTATATAGAGGATCTTTAAATCACAATAAGATTATAACAATGGTTAAATGAGATAGTATATTGATATCGTGAAACATACAATATGCTCTATATAAGTCTAAGAGTGCAATTCTAAGTTCTAAGAGTGGATTCAACGAAGAATTAATAAGTAGGAATTTACTTGGTAAATTTGGTTCACTTATTGGAAGCTCAGCATATAGATCCATGGTCCCCATTCTAGTTGAGAACATTCTGCTTGTAAGACTCATTAATTGATTCGTGATTGATCAATTATAATTCTAAAGTTAGACTATGTCTAATTTTATGAATTTTCACTAAGCAGGGGTGAAATTGTAAAGAAAAGAGTTTTCTAGGTTTATTTATTTATTAATGGACTTTATATGTCTAATTAATAATTAAATTAAATGACAATATTATTTAATAATCTATTTTAGTTATTAAATAATTAGTTTTGGCATTTAAAAGGTTAGAATTGGAAAATTGGCATTTTTGAGAAAATAGAGATAAAATTTGATAAAACTGCAAGATCAAGTGAGGCCCATTAAACACCATATGGCCGGCCACACAGATGAAGTTTTACAAATTAATATTTTCATTATTTTAATGCCAAATAATTCTAAACCTAGACCTAGTAGTTGCCTATAAATAGAAAGTGATGGCTCAGTCACATAACATGCTTTCATTAGTAATCTGACAGAAATTTCTCTCTTCAGAAAAACTGAGCCTTCCCCACTTTCTACACCTTGGCCGAAACCCTCTCTCTTTTCTTCTTCATCTTTTTCGTGACCCTAGTGAAAGAGTAAGTGCCCACACACAGCAAGCAGTAACTCAATCATAGATTGGAAGACTGTGAAGGATCAAACTTGAAGAAGAAGGACATTCGGGCTCAGATCTTGATTATACTCTGCTACAGAAAGGAATCAAGGGTTAGAGATCTGAGTGGAAGGAGACATTAATTCCGCTGCATCAATGTAAGGTTTTCTTAACTTTATATGTGTTTAATTTATCGTTTTAGAAAGTTCATATTTAGGGTGTTTAAACAACATACTTGTGAGTAGATCTAAGATCCTGGTAAAATAATTTCCAACACATGTACCCTGCTATCCCGGTGGGATAGTATCCTCCATAGGCCACTATTTGGGCTTCTTCAAGGTTGATATATTTTTGGACTCTCTTCTGGAAGTCCTGAAGGCTAGCAGCCCCCTCTTGTTGTAATTCGTTCCAGAAGGGAGTCTCTGTACGGATGCCTGCCTGGAGAAGTGCAAGCTGTTGTCCGTCATCAACTTTCTTGGTTTTTGAGGCCTCCTCTCGAAACCTCTTTATATAGTTTTTCAAGGTCTCAGTGGGCAGTTGCTTGATGTTAGTCAAGGCACTGACCTCCAGGTTGACCTTTCTTGCGGCGACAAACTGTCTCCGAAAGTTGGTCTGTAACTTGTTCCAACAGCCCACAGATCCTGGTTCCAGCTTCTTGAACCATTCCTCCGCGGACCCACTTAAAGTAAGCGGGAAGCACAGACATTTTGCGTCATTGCTGACTCTTATGACCGTCATGACACGGTTGAACCGCGACAAGTGGTCGCTTGGGTCAGAGCTCCCGATATAAGCGGCCATTTCGGGCATCTTAAAGTTCTTGGGGAGCTCCGCCTCCAGGATGTGCTTAGCACATGGCTCCCGGTCCTCGCAGTCTGAGTCGGAGTCATCCCCTTTTTGTCTTCGGGAGACTCGAGCAATGTCTTTTCGAAGTATGGTGAGTTCCGCCATAATTCCTTCATTCAACGTACCCGTGGAGACCGCGGGCCCGTATCTTTTTTGGTCAAGGTGATCCCGGAGGTCACCTTGATTCCCATTGATTTGATTTCTCAAATCAATGGGAGGACATCTCTGTCCTCTTCTTCCTCTACCTCCGGGCTCTTGGTGCACGAAAACGATTTTTCGGTCCTCTCGATCATGAGGGCCAAGACTCCCTTTGTGGAGCTTGCCCCTCTGCGGACCTTTCCCTTTAGGGAAATCTGAGCGGACCTTTCGCGGATCCTGCGCCTTTTTCTTTTGCCTAGGAGTAGAGGTAGGATTTTTCTTTTGGTTCCCTTCAGCGGGATACCTTATGGGGCTAGGCTCCCTAGACTTCTGTTGTTGGGTACTAGGCGAGGATTCCTCTGGTTCCTTGCCGAGTCCAGCAATCATTGCCTTGGGATGCACGTGAATGCCAGCCGCCTCCATGGCCTTTTTCATGGCCAGCATCACTTCTTGCATTTTTTGGTTGTGTGCAATCTGGGCTTCGATCTCGGCTTCGTGATCGATAGCTTTTTGCCTGAGAAGCACCAACTCTGAGTAACTACCTTCGTCGTAGGCATACTCATCGAGGTTTCCCTCGTAGTCATCATCAGGAATTCCTTCTTCTTCCTCAGAATCCTCAGCTGCTCTTGAGGCTACATCTTCCTCATTTGGATCTTGAGCATCTTCTAGTGGGCGAGGTTGACGAGTACTTCTAGTCTCCACCATTTTTGTGAAGTGAAGTGTATGTTTGCAGTAGCTTTCTTCAGCTCTCAATGAAAGCACCAAAATATTGACCGAGGTTTTCGGGAACCAATAAAATATTATAAGTTTATAGAGCTGTAAGAAAATTAGAGAAGGATTTTTACGTGGTTGGGGCGTTAATGAGCCTTAGTCCACGAGTCTATCTTTTTTATGGATGTATTTAATACAGAGAATGTATTTGGTGAGTGTTTCACCCTTATAAAATACAGAGAATGTTCTTGGTGAGTATTTACTCTTCTTGCTCTTATGCAACCCAAGATTCTCGACCCCATTTAATGAGCTTTGAGGGGGTATTTATAGTGTTTTTGGTGGGGCGATCCCCAGAACTATTGTACAAGTGTATCTGAAAGTATCCATAAAGTTGGGCATTCCCAATGAATATACCATGGGCAATGCACGGTCAAATCCCTAGGTGCTGTAGGGCTTTTATGTGGAATGTCCTTATTGTCTTTTGACTGATGTGACTCTTCACAGTGTAGCCGTCGATAGACTTAAATGATCATTACTTTGTAGCTGCTGGTTGGAGGTTGTGCCGTCAGAATTTATTGCGTGTAGCAGTCCCAAAACGCTTCCTCCCATGCGGCATTAAATGCGACTTGATTGCTCAGGGGAAGCCTGACACCTCGCGGAGATGCCTTAGCATCACTTGGGCTTCCGGGAGCGTATGGGGCTCCTTATGTCTTCTTTGGGAGGCATGTCCCGGATGCTGCTTTATTACATAAGGACTTAGCAAATAGTTTGGATGATAAGTTGCTTGATCCACGTGTCCTTGTCTGGTTGGTCCACGTATATTGGGCAAAATCAGGGGCAACAGATATTTTTCAAATTTTTGTTGAAAAGATACTTAGTGAAATAAGATATTTTCTAGATAGTTATTTCTAGTCTACTTATTATTTCTAATATTAAATAGGAAAATATTATGCATTGTGAAATTAATTATTTAAATAATTAATTTTGGTACAATTTAATTTTTCCTAGTATTAAACTATAGATTAATAATTAAGCCTTCTCTACACTTAATTATTTATTTCTTGAATTTAATACATTTAATTAAATTAAAAAATTAAATATCTAAGTTGATTTTCATCATGATACTTAAATATTTTCTTTTTTCATGACACTTAATTAAATAGAAAATTATTTTCAGTTGAAATTTATTTTTTCAACTTAAATTTAAATAATTTTCAAAATATATATTTTTTTCTTTATTTTATTAATCAATTTCGAAATTGCATTTAATTATGCAAGATGATTTTGAATTTATCTTGAAAAATAGATTAAGTTGTAAATTAATTATTTATTTTAATTAATTTTTGGACCAACTTAAATCAATAATTTTTTTGATTTAATGATTAATTTAAAATAAATGAATTAAAGTATATTATTAGAAATTAATCAATTAGTCAAAGAAAAATCTAGATAGGTGATATTTTGCTTTAAGTATTTTTTCTAAGTAATTATTATTTAAGTATTTCGAAAATATAAAGTTTTATACTTTCCTTTTCAAAATACAATAAATATATTCTCATGAAAATTTAAATTTGAGTTGCAAATTAATTTAAATTAATACAACTTAAATAATTTTCTTAATATTTATATATAAAAATTACTACTAAGATGGAAATAATTCAATTTATTTCAATCACCATCTAAGTATAATTTTATAAATATTAAATTAAATTTTAATTCTAAATTTGATATTTAATGAATATATTTTATTATAAATAATAAATAAAATACATTTTAAATAATAAGCTTTATTATTATTATTAAGATATTCGATCTCCATTGTTGGTTTTACATAGCTTTTGTTTTAGTGAGTAATCCTCCTTAATGGAGGAACGTTCATTAGCAAGTTAGCACCGTTTAATCTCGAAAGATAAGTAGCTTTGTAAGTGTTTTATATGGTATGGATCACCCTAATGGTGGCGACTGTATTTGACTTACAAAATATGAAACAATGATAGAAGCTCATAAGATATAATAGCCTTGACTCTCGCCTAAACGGGACACGCTGGATTCCAATCTTGATCGAATAAAAGGTTGCTAGAATGTTTAACATTTTAGATGAGCTGACAACAATATTCAATGGATGGTAGCTTTGACTCACGCCTAAACGGGACAATGATATCAGTTTGTTGAAAACCTTGGAAATTATTTAGGATTGTATTTTTTAGTATTTTCTATTATCATTCCTACATGCTATATGCTTATAATTTCTGAATTGGATTTTGTGTTAAACCATTATTGATTTCTATTTATTATTTTGTAGTATCCTGTATAACCATGATGAATCCCATGTTATCACTCTTGACCGAAAAGTAAGCTAAATGGATCTAACTTTCCAAAATGGAATGAGAACATTAATATTGCTCTCATAGGAGAAAGTGCCTTGTTTGTGTTAACTGAGCCGTCTCTTGAAGTGCCGGGTGACAATGCAACCAAAGCTGTTAAAGAGAAATATGAGCGTTGGCAGAATGCTAACAATAAAGCTCTATACTTCATGCTTTCCAGCATGGTTCACACCCTTAAAACTCGATTTTCTAAAACCGAAAAGGCTGCTGAAGTTATGATGAAGTTAACTGAACTATTGGGTAGGGCATCCCTTTAGTCTCGCTTTGACGCGACTAAGAAATAAATCAATGCACGAATGGAACCCCATCAGAATGTGCGTGACCATGTTCTCCTAATGGCAAGTTATTTCCAAGAAGCCCAGGATCATGGTGCTGAAATGGATCACACTACTCAAGTAAGTCTTATCTTCAATAGTTTGACTCCATCATTTCTGCCCTATACATCAAATTATGTCATGAATAAAAAGGACATAGACTTTCATGAGTTAGTCAATGACCTTCAGACATATGAAAATTTGATTGGAGGCCCCAAGAAGAAAGGGGGTAAACATCAAAATTCTGGCAATGGTAATGGGACGGTTAAACCTGAGGCAAATGTTGCCTCTACTTTAAAACCCATATCTAAGAAGAAGTGGAAAAACATCAAGAAGCGAGCCAAAGCCATGAAAAACAAAAAGGTTGCTGCTTCTGGTAATGCTCTAAAAGGAAAGTGTTTCTACTGCAATGAGAAAGGTCATTGGAAACCCCAATGTCCTAAACTTCTTGCAAAGAAACAAGGTATTTCTTTCTATAAACTTTAAGAGTTTTAGTGAATTATTATCCAATTGGATTATTGATTCTGGACTAACTTTGTTTATTTGTTTCTTCTTCTTATAGGCCAAGCTACTTGAACTCAGATGCTATCTTAGTGAGTTAGATCGGAAAGCTGGACAAAAGGGGTGAAGATCGTCCAAGATGAAAATGAAGCTCATTTATTTATCTATTTTTGAATTAATTATTTTAGTTTAAAAACAATTTGAATTTCGAATTTTTTAGTTTGGGATTTTTATCCCTGTTTTCTCATAAGGTTGCAATATATTTTTTTATTATTAATAATATTTTATTTTCTATTACAAATAAATTGCAATTTATGAGATTGAGCTTCATTTACTTTATCTTAAACCACAATTACTACATTATATTTATATGTTTGTATGTGTAAGTATTTTTATTAATGATACAAATTCTATAATATTAACAACTCTTCATAGAGTTATATTAAATAAGCACTAGAAATTATTTCTGTGTTTATTAATAATTGTTAATTCTAATACAATTATTGAGAATTTGTTTAATAAAAGGATCTTTGGATCTGATAGGGGTGGAGAAAAGTTAAGAAAACTATGCAGTTCAACGATCTTTTATATCTAATAAACTCTGGATTGTATTCAACTGCACATAATCTCTATAACACTTAGAGAATCATGATCTTTATAACCTTTAGGGGTGGATCATAATCTCTATATACTTAGGGGTGGAATTTATCCACAATACCCTATGTAACACATATTTTCTTTAAACATGGAAGTAATATAATGAATTAGCTATTATCAGTATAAATTCTTGATCTTGAGTGTATGTTCCAATTTAGTTTTACTGTTGTAGTAAATAAAGATACCAATAAAAATTCTTTGATAATATATCACACTACCTTAATTAAGTGGGAGAATTTTAAAATTCTTTACCCATCTTCATTTGGTTGACACTTGTGATAGGAACTTAAGAACACTACTGAAAAAGCAAATCTAACCATTCATGTGGATAGAAATAACTTATCAGAATTATGAGAATAAGATAAAAGAATTCTAGCACAGTCTATTCGAATGACTTGAGCCAAGATTTCTTAATCCTCATAACATTTTATGGTATCTTAATCTTGTTTACTTAATCTCTAGCAAGTATTTTTCACTTCAAATACTAGTCTGCTATGTTGATGATTTAGTCTCTAAAAGAAACTTATAGTTTCAGACTAATACAATAAGTCACAACTAGATATCTCTCCAAACAATAAGAGGTTAAAAGTATTATTAAACCAGACATCAGCTATTGAGTGGGAGCTATCTGAGATGTAATCAAATAAGGAACGTTAGAAGATATTCAAGAAAGATTTATGAAAGTGATCTATATATTAGATATTAAGGAACTGTATATCAGTTATCCTTATATCTACCCCAACTCATTCAAATTTTGAGGTGGTGGTTACTCTAGGGGTGGAGGAGTTATTCTATAATAATTCAAGCTCTACCAGAGAAGATTTATAACTTTGTAAATTGAAATTACCAGAAAGTTATTTTACTAAAGAAAATTCTACGCTGTATTATCTCAATTCCATATTTTGAAATATGAAAGATATGTCTTCTGTTTATTCAGATGTACTTTAAACAGTAAGCATTTCAGTATCCGTTGATGAGTAATGCATATAGTAAAGGATGTTTCATAAATGTATTTATGAACTAGTTTCCAGAAGTTTGGGTGGATTCAAATATACTACACTTGGTCTGAAGATCAAGACAACAGATTGATTAATTTGCACAGTTTGTTTTATGTTAGTGCAAGTGGGAGTTTGTTGGGTTTTGTGTCCTAAATAAAACCCTTTACAATTTGATTAGTTATCAATGTAAGAAATTTGAAGTGATTTATGTTTGCATGAATTTTACATGCTTATGGTTTAATATGTTTATTGTGTTAATACACAAAATCTGTTAAGTCCAGATCATATGTTTATTCACAACTACAGTATTGTCAACACAGTGGAATGTGATTGTGATCATATGATTCAAAAGACTAAGTCCCTGTTTCATCAGTGTTTTGGATTTACACTGATGTGATAATCAACGATGATGTGTACTTACACTTGGAGTAAGTGTTATGTTCTTTCCAGGACATTGGTAAAGTATACTAGTTTCGAATGTATGGAGTATACATTGGACTGGACCGATGTTGAACTTAGTTAAGATAATATAAATTTACTGTTGTATCTTTCCAAGTCAATATCAGTAGTTGATCTTAAGATTAAAAGAATCTAAATCCTGATATGCTTAGGCTCAACTCAGGACTCAGGAGTGCTATTCATGTTCTTTGATTTATTAGTTAAGCCTACTTTTGGGTCAGGGTGATACGTATATTTTGGGAACATGATAGTATGATTGAGTGGGAGTGCTGAACATAAATATGGAATCTATAGCTTCTACTGGTGTATAGAAGTCAAGTGATGATTCCCTTCGAGCTTAGCTAAATAGATATAAATGGATGAGCTCTTGTTTAAGTGACTAATTCTTAGATCACTAAACATCATTTAGAGGTAGCTAAGTGTTTTAAGGGGCAAAATACGTTGAGGGGTGTAAACGGTAAAATTATCCCATCTCGATGTAAATCATCTATGTAGAGGATCTTTGATCACAATAAGATTATAACAATGGTTAAATGAGATAGCATATCTATATCGTGGAACATATAATATGCTCTATATAAGTCTGAGAGTGCAATTCTAAGTTCTAAGAGTGGGTTCAACAAGAAATTAATAAGTAGGGATTTACTTAGTAAGTTCGGTTCACTTATTGGAAGCTCAGCATATAGATCCATGGTCTCCATTCTAGTTGAGACTATACTGCTTGTAAGACTCAATAATTGATTTGTGATTTTAATCAATTATAATTCAAAAGTTAGACTATGTCTAATTTGTGAATTTTCACTAAACAGGGGTGAAATTGTAAAGAAAAGAGATTCTAGGTTTATTTATTAATTAAGAGACTCTATATGTCTAATTAATAATTAAATTAAATGACAATATTATTTAATAATCTATTTTAATTATTAAATAATTAGTTTTGGCATTTAAAATGTTAGAATTAGAAAATTGGCGTTTTTGAGAAAATAGAAATAAAAATTGTGAAAACTGCAAAATCCAAGTAAGGCCCATTAACACCTATGGCCGGCCACTTGGGTGATGTTTTTCCAATTAATATTTTCATTATTTTAATGCCAAATAATTAATAACCTAAACCTAGTAGTTGCCTATAAATAAAAAGAGATGGCTCAGTCAAAAACAAGTTTTTCAAACCTTTTCCTCAGAAAATCAAAGATTGCTTTTTTCAGAAAAACTGAGCCTTCCACTTCTCTCTCTATAGCTGACCCTACCCCTCTCTCTTTTCCTCTTCTCAATTTCGAACCTTAGTGATACAGTAGTGCCCACACACAGCAAGTGGTACCTCAATCATAGATTGGAAGACTGTGAAGGATCACACATAAAGAGAAGGACATTCGGGCTCAGATCTTGATAATACTCCGCGACAGAAATGATACAAGGGTTAGAGATCTGAGTGGAAAGAGACATTATTCCGCTGCATCAATGTAAGGTTTTCTTAACTTTATATGTGTTTATTTATCGTTTTAGAAAGTTCATATTTAGGGTGTTAAACAACATACTTGTGAGTAGATCTAAGATCCTGTTAAAATAAATTCCAACATATGCAACATCTAGCTGTTCATCAATTGATGACACCTTAGACTAGTATTTTACAATATGAAACAAGAAGATTGTATAAATAAGATTACTTTGACTCTCGCTAATCGGAGCATCGTTGGATTCTTATTTAAAACGAAATTATCCTAATTCCTCTTAGCTTATTCATCTCAAATTAGCTCAAAGACATATCATTGGATGAATGGTCTATAAATCATATAAAGTCATTGTATATTTTCTCTTAAGAAATTAAATGACGAAGATGATTATATTCCCGAAATTCTATCCCGAAATGATATAAATCCTCAATCTTAGAAATCTCCTACTTGTATGGACAAATCAACTTAGAGTTAAATTAGTGGTGGTGGTCCAAGAAAGAATTACTCATTATACAGTTACACTTTCACAAGTGTTTAATAACCATTTTTTTAATGGATTCAAACTGTATGAGTTTAGTATTCTGTGACCAGAATCTACTTGCACTATTCTAAGAACTCTTTAATGTAACTAAACTTAAGTTATCAAAAGATACAATCACATATTTTATAAATCTATGGCATTTGTATCTTGTTCATAGTGGTTTTGACAAGATCATTCTCTGCAAAGAGTTAATATGCCTATATCCACTGAAAGTATAATCATCTCATTCGTAGATGGATGTACATTCAGGGGTGGATATGAGTTTTCGTTGTATTCTTAAAACGATCACTCTATATTTTACCTTATGCAAAAAGAAATTTGAAATGTTTAAAAAATTACATGAATTTCTAACAATGGTGATAAACCATTAAGGTAAGTGGTTAAAGATCTTGCGAACTGATAGGGGTGGAGAAAAAGTTAGTAGATATGCAGTTCAAAGATCATTAATTTGATTTTTGAATTATATCCAAACTTACCTCCCCAGAAATTCAATTTGCATATTGATAATTAGTTACTAGTCGTTGCCTAAATCCTTCTATGGTAATATAATTTCAGAATGATGCAATGGTTGAATACTTAATGTAAATCATTACTAGATTCATGGATGACATAATCGAAATCTTGAGAAAAGCTAGAACTGCTAACCCTGGTTTGCATGTTTGTTAGCTATTCTAAGTGATTAGGAGTGGACCATCCCATAGTCATTAGATAAGAAAGTGATTGTTTAAACAAATACTACTTTTCTAAGAAAATGACTAAGTCTGAAAATAAAGTAGTAAATAAAGGAGATAATTTTTTTTTCTTGATTCCAAAAGTGTTCTATCATCTTATTCGTTACAAGATGATCCCACTGCCTCTGTTGTCTTAACACAACCGAAGAGGTCAATACCATTTAGTTTTCTTAGACATAATTGACAGTACCTTGTTGTAGTGGGAGAGTTTCTAGAACTCATCTTCTTATGACTTGGAAGATACTAGTGATTAAAATTCATTGTGAGTTTAAACAAGTAATGGATTGTCAAGATAAGAAACTAAGAAGAAAGCCAATAGAACTATGGTTTGATCCATTCACATGGAATAACCTTAAGTTTTCTATTACAAGGACATAAAAGGAAATTTTAGTTAATAAGTCTATTCAATATACTTAACAAAACTTCTTGTTCCTAGTATTATAGGTTTGAGTTTATCTAAACCTATGGCTTGTGGTATACCTGCTAATTACTTACTCTAATGCAAGTAACTTACTTTAGTAAGATGCTGAATCATTTTCTTTCCAATGGCAATCTATAGAAGCTTCACAACTTCTAAGCATAGATTTTATTTATCTAAGGAAAAGTCTCAACTATTCCAGAAAAGATAAAGCCATGAAATAATTTCTTAAATCAACAGTGAGAGGTCTCAGATATGCTTTTGTATGCCTTAGACCAAACACCTACTGTTGAGTGGGAGTAATGAGTAGGTATCAGATTAATCCAGGAGAGGAACATTGGAAGACAATCAAGTAAATCTTAAGATTAAGAAGAGGAACTATATGTTAGTCAATAAGGGTGTGTTTAAAACTCTTAGACTACACCACATCAGATTTCAAGACTTGCCTTTGTGCTAAAAAGTCTGCTGATAAAATGGTGATTACTCTGGGGTGGAATAGTGATTTTGGAGAAGTGTAAAAACCTATCTGAAGTCTCTTAGTCTACCAGAAAGAGACTGAATGTTAAAGTTGCAGGAAAGGTACTTATTCAGTCTAAGGAAAGTTCTATACATTTGTGGCACCGTTCCAACTTGCCTTAACTACTAGTGTTACTTCCTGAATAACCAAGAAGTAGTTACCAAAAGTATAGAATCCAGTATCCCAAGAGTGTAGACATATAGAGAGGAATTTCACATTATCAAGGATTTTGTGATTAATGAAGAGTAATGGTGGAGAAGAGGTTGTGTTTAATTCAACCTGTCAGATCCTATTACGAGGAGTTTACTACTATTACACTTGATTTGTATATCAAGGTGTTAATGATTATTTGAAATGCACATTTTGTTTTATATTAGTGCAAGTGGGAGTTTGTTGGGTTTTGTGCCCTAAATAAAACTCATTTCATATAATCAGATTTACTTATTAATAAAGATCAGAAATAACATTTTATGTTGCATGGTTCACATGATATATTTCATGATTATATATATATAATGTATGAATTCTATTTAAGTCTAGAACATATGAATTTGTTAATGATTTTAATGTTGTCAGCACAGTGGAATATAATCTTAATTATATGTTCGAAGTTTATTCCCTGATTTGTCAGAACACTGGATTTAGACTGACATGGTATAATCAGCGATAGGTATTCTTACACCTTGGAAAAGTGTTATGTCCTTTCCAGGACATTGACAAAGTTTACCAGTATCGGATGTATGGAGTATACATCGGAAGGGACCGATATTGAACTTTGATTAGATATATTAGAATTTACCGTAATATCTATTCAATTCAATATCACCTGTTGATCCTAGATCAAATAATCTTAATCCTGATATGATTAGGTTCAATCTCAAGAGTGTTATTCGTGTTCTTTGATTTGTTAGTTAAGCCTACTTTTGGGTCAGGGTGATACGTACATTTTGGGAACACGGTAGTGCAATTGAGTGGGAGCGCTAACATAAATATGGAATCTATAGCTTCTATCTAGCGAATAGAAAGTAAAGGATGATTTCTTTCGAGCTTAACCAAACGAAAATAAATGCTGGAGTACTCATTTCACTTAGCTGAAATATCATTTATACAGGGTTAAGTGTTTTAAGGATAAAATACATTGTAGGGTGTTACAGTACTTTAATCCATTTACAGTGTAGATCATCTATATAGAGGATAATTCATCACATTAGGATTATAACAATGGATAACTAATGACGTGTCTATATCGTGGAACATATAGAGCGTTCTATATGACTGAGAGTGCAATTCCAAGTTCTAAGAGTGGATTCAATAAGGAATTAATAAGTTAGGGAATTTACTTGGTAAATTCGGTTCAACTTATTGGAAGCTCGGTTATATAGACCCATGGTCCCCATACTAGTTGAGACCATACTGCTTGTAAGACTCAGTTAATTAATTTTAATTAATCAATTATAATTCTAAAAGTTAGACTATGTCTACTTTATGCTTTTTCACTAAGCAAGGGTAAAACAGTAAATAGAGAGTTTAAAGGGTATATTTATTAATTGGGAAACTTTGATTAATTTTTATTAATAAATAAAATAAATGATAATATATTATTTAATAATTAATTATAGTTATTAAATAATTAGATTTGACATTTATGTGGTTGAATGAGAAAATTGGCAATTTTGGAGAATGGGAAACTAGGAATGATAAAATAGGAAAGTTGCAAAAGTGAGAGGCTTGTTTCCATTTTTCTATGGCCGACCACTTTGCTTCCCTTTTATCATTTTATTTTTCATTTTAAATGCCAAGTAATTCGACCTTAACCCTATGTGGTATTCTATAAATAGAAGGTAAATGCTTCAGGTTTCACACACACTTTACTGATTATTTTCTCAAACACTCTGAAGCCGCCACTCCTTCTCTGTTTCTTCTCTGTTTTCGAAATTCCCTTGAGTGATAGAGTAGTGCCCACACACATCAAGTGGTACCTCAATCATAGTATGTAAGACTATGGAAAATCAGCATCAAAGAAGGAGAGAAAGAGATCCAGATTAAAATCTTGATTATGCTCTGTTACAGAAAGGAATCAAGGGCTAGAGATCTGAATGGAAGGAGTCATAATATTCCGCTGCACCCAATGTAAGGTTTGTCTTAAACTCTTATGTGTTTATTTCATTGTTTTAGAATTCATATTAGGATGTTAATCAAACATACTTTGTAGTAAATCTAGATCCTGGTAAAAAGATTTCCAACAGTTCTAACCTCTCTCTTCAATGGTGGAATAAGATCTGGTCCTTATCCTTATTGTCCAAAATTCGGATCTTCTTATGGCGTGCTATACATGAATGTCTCCCAGTGGCTGGAATCCTTCACAAAAGACATATAAGTGACTCGGCTATATGCACTTCATGTAACAGATCCAATGAGATAATCATAAACGCTTTATTCATTTGCAAACGACCTAGAAAAATCTGGCAGCTATCCTCTTTCTCCATCAATGATTTCTTGTCAAATAATATGTCTCTAATGGACTTCTTACACCAGGTTTCATCAATTTGGTCCACTAAACAAATAGAGCAATTTGCTACTATCCTTTGGAGCATTTGGAACGAGAGAAACAAAGAGAGACATAGATCTAAATCAAAACCGCCGGAGATCGCCTTATTTTTCGCAGTCGATTACCTGAAGAAATATCATGCTGCAAGAGCTAAACCAGTTGCTGCGGTTGTCCCTGTGTTGGAATATTATTTACCAGGATCTTAGATCTACTCACAAGTATGTTGTTTAAACACCCTAAATATGAACTTTCTAAAACGATAAATTAAACACATATGAAGTTAAGAAAACCTTACATTGATGCAGCGGAATTAATGTCTCCTTCCACTCAGATCTCTAACCCTTGAATCCTTTCTGTAGCAGAGTATAATCAAGATCTGAGCCCGAATGTCCTTCTTCTTCAAGTTTGATCCTTCACAGTCTTCCAATCTATGATTGAGTTACTGCTTGCTGTGTGTGGGCACTTACTCTTTCATTAGGGTCGAAATTGATCAAGGAGAAAAGAAGAGAGAGGGTTTCGGCCAGGTATAGAAAGTGGGGAAGGCTCAGTTTTTCTGAAGAGAGAAATTTCTGTCAGAAAAGGTTATTGAAAACTTGTGATTTGACTGAGCCATCACTTTCTATTTATAGGCAACTACTAGGTTTAGGTTAGGAATTATTTGGCATTAATATAATGAAAATATTAATTTGAAAAACCTATTTAAGTGGCCGGCCATGGTGTAGTATTGGGCCTCACTTGATTTTGCAGTTTTATCAAATTTTATCTCTATTTTCTCAAAAACGCCAATTTTCCAATTCTAACCTTTTAAATGCCAAAACTAATTATTTAATAACTAAAATAGATTATTAAATAATATTGTCATTTAATTTAATTATTAATTAGACATATAAAGTCCATTAATAAATAAATAAACCTAGAAAACTCTTTTCTTTACAATTTCACCCCTGCTTAGTGAAAATTCATAAAATTAGACATAGTCTAACTTTAGAATTATAATTGATCAATCACGAATCAATTAATGAGTCTTACAAGCAGAATGTTCTCAACTAGAATGGGGACCATGGATCTATATGCTGAGCTTCCAATAAGTGAACATAATTTACCAAGTAAATTCCTACTTATTAATTCTTTGTTGAATCCACTCTTAGAACTTAGAATTGCACTCTCAGACTTATATAGAGCATATTGTATGTTCCACGATATCAATATACTATCTCATTTAACCATTGTTATAATCTTATTGTGATTTAAAGATCCTCTATATAGATGATCTACATCGAGATGGGATTTCTTTACCGTTCTCACCCCTCAATGTATTTTGCCCCTTAAAACACTTAGCTACCTGTAAATGGTGTTTAGTGATCTAATAATTAGTCAGTTAAACAAGAGCTCATCCATTTACTTCTATTTGCTAAGCTCGAAGGGAATCATCACTTGACTTCTATACACCAGTAGAAGCTATAGATTCCATATTTATGTTCAGCACTCCCACTCAATCATACTATCATGTTCTCAAAATATACGTATCACCCTGACCCAAAAGTAAGCTTAACTAATAAATCAAAGAACATGAATAGCACTCCTGAGTTGAGCCCAAGCATATCAGGATTTAGATTCTTTTAATCTTAAGATCAACTACTGATATTGACTTGGAAAGATATGTATAACGGTAAGTTTGTAATATCATAACTTAGTTGCAATATCGGTCCAGTCCAATGTATACTCCATACATTCGAAACTAGTATACTTTACTAATGTCCTGGAAAGAACATAACACTTACTCCAAGTGTAAGTACACATCATCGTTGATTATCACATTAGTGTAAATCCAATAACACTGATGAAACAGGGACCAAGTCTTTTGATTCATATGATCACAATCACATTCCACTGTGTTGACGATACTGTAATTGTGAATAAACATATGATCTGGATTTAACTGATTTTGTGTGTATGAATGTAATAAACATATCAAACATATTAAACCATTAGCATGTAAAATTCATGCAAACATCAATCACTTCAAATTTCTTATATTGATAACTAATCAGATTGTAAAGAGTTTTATTTAGGGCATAAAACCCAACAAACTCCCACTTGCACTAATATAAAATAAACTGTGCAAATAGGTCAATCTGATGTCTTGATCTTCAGACCAAGTGTAGTATATTTGAATCCACCCAAACTTCTGGAACTAGTTCATAAATATACTTATGAAACATCCTTTACTATATGCTTTACTCATCAAGGGATACTGAAATCTTTTACTGTTTTAAAAGTACATCTGAATAAACAGAAGACATATCTCTCATATTTTAAAATATGTAATTGAGATAATACAGTGTAGACTTTTCTTCAGTAATATAACTTTCTTGGATTTCGAATACACAAAGTTATAATTCTTCTTTGGTAGAGCTTGAATTATTATACAATAATTCCTCCACCCCCAAAGTAAGCACCATCTTATAGAAATCGAAATTAGATGGTGAGATACAAGGATAACTGATACACAGTTCCTTAATATCTAACATATAGATCACTTTCATAAATCCTTCTTGAATATCTTCTAATGTTCCCTATTTGATTACATCTCAAATAACTCCCACTCAATAGCAGATGTCTGGTTAAATAATACTTTTAACCTCTGATTGTTTAGAGAGTTACCTAGTTGTGACTTTTGTATTAGTCGAAACTTTAAGTTAAGACTAAGTCATCAACATAGCAGACTAGTATTTTGAAGTGAAAAAATACATGCCAGAGATAAAGTAATCAAAATTAAGATACCATCAAATTTTATGAGGATTAAGAATTCTTGGTTCAAGTCATTCGAATGGACTGAACTAGAGTTCTTTATCTTATTCTCATAATTCTGATAAGCTATACCTATCCATGTGAATGGTTAGATTTGCTTTTCAGTAGTGTTCTTAAGTACCTATCACAATTATCAACCTAATGAAGATGGGTATAGAACTTTAAAATTCTCCCACTCAATTAAGGTAGTGTGAAACTTTAACAAAGAACTTTCAAAGGTATCAAACTTTTACTTACAACAGTAAAATCGAAATGGAACATACAATCAAGATCAAGAATTTATATTGATAACAGCTGACTCATTATATTACTTCCATGTTTAAACAATATATGTGTTTCATAGGGAATTGTGGAATATACTCCACCCCTAAGAATATACATATAGGGTACTATGGATAACCTCCATCCCTGAGTATATAGAGATTATGATCCACCCCTAAAGGTTGTAAAGATCATGATTCTCTTAGTGTGATAGAGTTTATGTGAAGTTGAATACTATCCAGAGTTCATTAGATATAAAAGATCGTTGAACTGCATAGTTTTCTTAACTTTTCTCCACCCCTATCAGATCAAAAGATCCTTTTATTAAACAAATTCTTAATAATTGTATTAGAATGAACAATTATTAATAAACATAGAAATAATTTCTAGTGTTTATTTAATATAACTCTATGAAGAGTTGTAAATATAATAGAATTTGCATCAATAATAAAAACACTTACACATACAAACATACAAATATAATGTGGTAATTGTTGATGAAGATAAAATAAATGAAGCTCAATCTCATAATTTGCAATATTGAATTTCGAAAATTAGAAACTTTATTAATAAAAAAAATGTATTGCAACAATATGAGAAAAATAGGGATAAATATCCCTAACTAAAATTTGAAATCCAAATTGTCTTTAAACTAAAACAATTAATTCAAAAATAAATTGAAGAGCTTCATCTTCATCTGGACGATTTCACCCTTGGTCCACCTTTCTGATCCAACTCAATTGAGTTCAAGTAGCTTGGCCTATCAGAAGAAGAGAACAAATAAACAAAGTTAGTCCAGAATCATAAATCCAATTGGATAACAATTCACTAAACTCTTAAAGTTTATAAATGGAAATACCTTGTTTCTTTGCAAGAAGTTTAGGACACTGGGGTTTCCAATGACCTTTCTCATTGCAGTAGAAACACTTTCCTTTAAGTGTAGCATCACCAAAAGGAACAGCCTTTTTATTCTTTATGGCTTTTGTTCGCTTCTTGGTGTTCTTCCACTTCTTCTTCGATTTGGGCTTTGAAGCAGAGGCAACATTTGCTTCAGGTTTTATCGTCCCATTACCATTCCCAGGATTGTGAGGTTTACTCCCTTTCTTCTTGGGTCCTCCAATCAAATTTTTATAAGTTTGAAGGTCATTGACTAATTCATGAAAGTCAATTTCCTTCTTATTCATGACATAATTTGATGTGTATGGTAGAAATGCTGGAGTCAGACTATTCAAGATAAGACTAACTTGAGTAGCACTGTCCATTTCAGCACCATGATCCTGGGCTTCTTGGAAATAACTAGACATGAGGAGAACATGGTCACGCACGTTTTGATGAGGTTCCATCCGTGCATTAATGTACTTCTTAGTCGCGTCAAAGCGTGACTGAAGTGATGCCTTACCGAATAGTTCATTTAACTTCGTCATAACTTCAGCAGCCTTCTCGGTTTTAGAAAAACGAGTTTTGAGGGTGTCAACCATGCTAGAAAGCATAAAGTATAGAACTTTGTCATTTGCTTTTTGCCAACGCTCATACTTTTCTTTCACAGCTTTGGAAGCATTGTCCCCAGGCACTTCAGGTGACGGCTCAGTTAAAACAAACAAGACACTTTCTCCTATGAGAGCAATATTAATGTTCTCATTCCATTTATTAAAGTTAGATCCATTCAGCTTGTTTTCAGTCAACAGTGATAACATGGGATTCATTTTGACAAAACAGGATACTACAAAATAATAGAAATCAACAAATAGAAATTAATAATGGTTTAACACAAAATCAATTCAGAAATTATAAGCACATAGCAAGTAGGAATGATATGAGAAAATACTTAAAAAATTCAATCCTAAATAATTTCCAAGGTTTTTCAACAAACTGATATCAGTGTCCCGTTTAGGCGAGAGTCAAAGCTACCATCCATTGAATAGAGTTGTCAGCTCATCTAAAATGTTAAACATTCTAGCAACCTTTTATTCGATCAAGATTGGAATCCAGCGTTGTCCCGTTTAGGCGAGAGTCAAGGCTATTCTATCTCATGAGCTTCTACCATTGTTTCGCAATTTGCAAGTCAAATATGGTTGCCACCATTAGGGTGATCTATACCATATAAACCACTTACAAACTACTTATCATGCGAGATTAAACGGTGCGAAATTGCTAATGAACGTTCCTCCATTAGGGAGGATTACTCACTAAAACAAACGCGGTGTAAAACCCACAATGGAGATCGAATATCTTAATAATAATAAAGCTCATTCTTTAAAATGTATTTTCTTTATTATTCTAATAAATAAATTCTCATTAAATTCGAAATTTAGAATTAAAATTCAAAAAATAAGAATTTAATATAATATTTATAAAATTATACTTAGATGGTGATTGAAATAAAATTAATTATTTCCATCTTAGTAATAATCTTAAATATAAATATTAAGGAAATTAATTTAAGTTGAATTAAATTAAATAATTAGCAACTTAAAAATTTCCTTTGAGAATATATTTATTGAATTCGAAAATTTAAAGTATATAAAAATACAATTTTCGAAAATAATAAAAATAGAAAAGAAATACTTCAAGCAAAAATATCACCTATCTAGATTTTCTTTTGACTAGTTAATTCAATTTCTAATAATATATATATATTTTAAATTTATTTATTTTAAATTAATCAATTAAATGAAAAAATCATTGATTGAAGTTGGCCCAAGAATTAATTAAAATAAATAATTAATTTACAACTCAATCTATTTTTCAAAATTAAAAATTCGAAAAATATTGCATAAATAAAATGCAATTTTTGAAATTGATTAAAAAAAAATTATATATTGAAAATTATTTAAATTTAAGTTGAAAAATTAAATTTCAACCTAAAAATAATTTTCTATTTAATTAAGTGTCATGAAAAATCAATAAATATTTAAGTATCATGATGAAAATCAACTTAGATATTTAGATTTTTTCAAGTTAATTAAATGTATTAAATTCAAGAAATAATAATTAAGTGTGGAGAAGGCTTAATTATTAATTTCTAGTTTAATACTAGGAAAAATATACTTAATAAAATTGTACCAAAATTAATTATTTAAATAATTAATTTCACAAAGTATAATATTTTCCTATTGAAATATTAGAAATAATAAGTAGTCTAGAAATTACTTTCTAGAAAATATCTTATTTGACTAAGTATCTTTTCAAAAATTTGAAAAAATATCTAATTTAAGTTAGATAGAAAAATCTAAAACTTAAATAATTTTAAATTTAGATTTAATTAAATATCAAAAATTAAGTTGTAACCACTTAATTTGAAGATATTTTTTTAAGTTAATATTTGAAAAGATATTAACCAAAAAATATCTAAAATATTCCATTTTAAGTTAATATTTGAAACGATATTAACTTAAAAAATATCTTAAGAATCTTTAATAACTAATACCTAGGATTCCTCAACTTGATTTAAAATTTAAATCAAATATTCAAATTTAAGTTAGATAAGAAAAATCAGTTTAATTAAATAAGCTCCAGAAAGAATATTAGTTAGTTAAAATTCTATATTTAATTAAATACAAGAAAAATATAAATAGTTTGTCTAGAAATAATATCTAAACTAAAAGTGTTTTTCTTAAAATTAACTTTAAAATATTAAAATGAAAATAAATTTCATATATTTTAAAAGTTAATTATGTTACTAATTCAATTTTATTAGGTCAAACTAATATAATTAACCTAGTACAGTTATTCAAATCAGGCAAATGGGCCTTCACAATTGGGGTAGTTCATGTGAGGGGGTGCTGGGTTCAGTATGTCGTACCCACTTCTATGGCTTCCAACTCTCACACAAGGCCCAAAAGAGAGGAATTTAACCTTAAAATAAATAACTGTTATTAATTGAATAGGTCCAATAACTAAATGGACCTAAATAAAATCTATCATGGTGTGACATTTTATTTAGCAACAACCTATATGCAGCTATATTAAAACAAAATAAACATATAGGCTCACACATGCACACTTTGGATGGATCCTATCATGTTGCTAGGTCATACACAGATGAAAGAAGATTGTAAAATTTACCTGTTACAAATTATTAACTTGACCAAGGGAGCCATCAGATCATTAGATCTGGCAAAAAGTAACCATGACTATTTGCAATCAAGTAATAATAGGTTTTTAAAAACTTACACACAAGCTAAAACCACATACTCCTGCAACAAGGTTAGCTGGATAGTTGGAAGTAGGATTTATTTAATTTTAAATAAATAATTTCGAAAAATAAATAATTAAATAAATAAAATATTTTAATTTTCGAAAAAAAAAATTTAAAAAATATTTTTAATTTCGAAAATAAAATAAAAAAAAAATTAAATTTCGAAATTATTTAAAAAATAAATATTTAAAAATTAAACCTACTATTTTGAAAAATTAGGTTTCAACCAACCTAAATATCATTTCAAAAATTTGCTAACTACTTTTAAAAATTAAATGTTATTTTTAAAAATAAAAATTAGAAAAGATAAATGAAATATCTTTTCAGATTTTAAATTTAATTTAAATAAATAAAATAATAAAATTTAAAAGTTAGCAAAATATCTTACATCTATTTAAAATTACATGATTATAGTTATCTTATTTTAAATTTAAATAAGGTCAAATTATTTAAAAAAGATTTAATTTAAAAATAGTTAAAATCTGACCTTAAATTTAAAAATAAGATAAAATATAATCAAATTTAAAAATAAGATAGATAATTAAGCAATAAGATAGATATTTACTATTTTAAAATTCAAATTACACTAATATCTTATATTAAATTTAAAAAATATTAAATTAATTCATAATGATAATTAGAATTGAATTAGGAATAGTAAATCTATTAATACAAAACTACACAAAAAATCGGAAGTTAATTCCATGAAAAAGCATGAAAAACGAAGAAAAACGAAAAAATTGTGAGTTGTACGGACAGTTTTCGCGATCGCAGGAAAATTTCAGCACAACTCCGATTTTGTCGAATCTTCAAAAAATCATAACTAATTCAAATTAAATCGAAATTGAGTTCTGTAAAAGGGTATCTTGCTTAATTTTTTACATACTATCTAATAAAAATAATTCCAGAAACAGAATCACAATTATTTTTCACGAAAATTTATAAACATCAATCAATCATCAAATAACACTCAATACAACATGATACCATCCAAAAACAAACAAACAATCGTTTTAAAGTCCAAATTTCATGCAAGTAAATCAATTACCATGGCTCTGAGGTCAGTTGTTGGAATATTATATACCAGGATCTTAGATCTACTCACAAGTATGTTGTTTAAACACCCTAAATATGAACTTTCTAAAACGATAAATTAAACACATATAAAGTTAAGAAAACCTTACATTGATGCAGCGGAATTAATGTCTCCTTCCACTCAGATCTCTAACCCTTGAATCCTTTCTGTAGCAGAGTATAATCAAGATCTGAGCCCGAATGTCCTTCTTCTTCAAGTTTGATCCTTCACAGTCTTCCAATCTATGATTGAGTTACTGCTTGCTGTGTGTGGGCACTTACTCTTTCACTAGGGTCGAAATCGATCAAGGAGAAAAGAAGAGAGAGGGTTTCGGCCAGGTATAGAAAGTGGGGAAGGCTCAGTTTTTCTGAAGAGAGAAATTTCTGTCAGAAAAGGTTATTGAAAACTTGTGATTTGACTGAGCCATCACTTTCTATTTATAGGCAACTACTAGGTTTAGGTTAGGAATTATTTGGCATTAAAATAATGAAAATATTAATTTGAAAAACCTATTTAAGTGGCCGGCCATGGTGTAGTATTGGGCCTCACTTGATTTTGCAGTTTTATCAAATTTTATCTTTATTTTCTCAAAAACGCCAATTTTCCAATTCTAACCTTTTAAATGCCAAAACTAATTATTTAATAACTAAAATAGATTATTAAATAATATTGTCATTTAATTTAATTATTAATTAGACATATAAAGTCCATTAATAAATAAATAAACCTAGAAAACTCTTTTCTTTACAATTTCACCCCTGCTTAGTGAAAATTCATAAAATTAGACATAGTCTAACTTTAGAATTATAATTGATCAATCACGAATCAATTAATGAGTCTTACAAGCAGAATGTTCTCAACTAGAATGGGGACCATGGATCTATATGCTGAGCTTCCAATAAGTGAACCAAATTTACCAAGTAAATTCCTACTTATTAATTCTTCGTTGAATCCACTCTTAGAACTTAGAATTGCACTCTCAGACTTATATAGAGCATATTGTATGTTCCACGATATCAATATACTATCGCATTTAACCATTGTTATAATCTTATTGTGATTTAAAGATCCTCTATATAGATGATCTACATCGAGATGGGATTTCTTTACCGTTCTCACCCCTCAATGTATTTTGCCCCTTAAAACACTTAGCTACCTGTAAATGGTGTTTAGTGATCTAATAATTAGTCAGTTAAACAAGAGCTCATCCATTTACTTCTATTTGCTAAGCTCGAAGGGAATCATCACTTGACTTCTATACACCAGTAGAAGCTATAAATTCCATATTTATGTTCAGCACTCCCACTCAATCATACTATCACGTTCTCAAAATATACGTATCACCCTGACCCAAAAGTAGGCTTAACTAATAAATCAAAGAACATGAATAACACTTCTGAGTTGAGCCCAAGCATATCAGGATTTAGATTCTTTTAATCTTAAGATCAACTATTGATATTGACTTGGAAAGATATGTATAACTGTAAGTTTGTAATATCTTAACTTAGTTGCAATATCGGTCCAGTCCAATGTATACTCCATACATTCGAAACTAGTATACTTTACTAATGTCCTGGAAAGAACATAACACTTACTCCAAGTGTAAGTACACATCATCGCTGATTATCACATTAGTGTAAATCCAATAACACTGATGAAACAGGGACCAAGTCTTTTGATTCATATGATCACAATCACATTCCACTGTGTTGACGATACTGTAATTGTGAGTAAACATATGATCTGGATTTAACTGATTTTGTGTGTATGAATGTAATAAACATATCAAACATATTAAACCATTAGCATGTAAAATTCATGCAAACATCAATCACTTCAAATTTCTTATATTGATAACTAATCAGATTGTAAAGAGTTTTATTTAGGGCATAAAACCCAACACCATGCTGGTTCATCCTCCAGACCCCCGCAACATGATCCTCCTTTGATGCCTTCAGGTCGACTGAAGCTAAACACCGATGCGGCATGTAACACAATGAATAAAAAATCTAGTTTTGGAGCAGTCCTTCGTAATAGCACAAGAGACATAATAGCTGCAATGGCTATGCCTTTTCAAGGATGCTTTCGACCAGAAGTTATGGAAGCTATGGCTTTGATTTATAGCTTGCAATGGCTCAAAAATCTTCAATTACCAGTTCACTACATAGTTTGCAAGCTTCCCAAAGACATGTTTCTGATTTCCATTGTCTGTTAAATAATATTTCCCTATTAGTATCCAATTTCCCTGGGGCACAGATCTCTCACATTTATAGATCTGCTAATAATGCGACTCACTTGTTAGCCAAATTTGCTCTTTTGGTGGATTCTAATTGTTCATGGTGGGAGGAATTACCTTCTCCAATTATGCCTCTTGTATTTTAACTTTGTTATCAATATATTGGCATTTTATCTCAAAAAAAAAAAAAAAATTATGATAATGATTATTACTCTACCCAAAATAGCCCTCCTATGAATTTTACCTATTCTCTTTCTAACTTAAAACCTAATCTACTCTCTCTCTCTCGGATTAAACCAAACGATAGAGCATCCACCACCATCACTTCTGTTCTTTCTTTATTTCTTTTTCTCTTTTCCTACAACCTAAACCTACGATGATACCCAACCTAGAATCATGGTTTATTAACGATTTGAATTTTTTTTAGCTTGAAAAGGCTTGATAGGGCATCGAGCTCATCCAAAAATAGACAATTTTAAATACTATATTGAGTAAGGGTGTTTATCAAACCGCCTGCACCATACTACATCACATCACATAAAAATGCAGTTTGAAATTATTTGCAGTGTAGTTGTGGTTTGCATCTCTGCTAAATCACGCGGTGCGATTTACAAGTTTGAATTTAATAATTGTGACTCAAAATACACTATGAATAAGTCACATATTTATATAGTAAATTTTATTTTAAGTTTCAAAGCATATTCATCTAATTCTTGTCCTCTATAAGTGAGTACCACTAAGTTTTTATGTGTGACAACTTTTAGCTATAGTCTCCCAAACATGTCTTTAAAGAGCCATAGCCTCTAATTTCTCATCCTTTTCTTACATTTCTTATGTATCCCTGAAATATAAATTATATTCTGTACTAAAGACAAAGAGAAATATAAATTATTGGAAAATTTTACTATACACCCCCTTAAAATAGATGTATCAATGTACTCTTATCTATTTCGGTTTATTTAAAATACTTAGTCCATTTTTTTTATAGTCGTATACATTATAATTATTTAAGACATCTGTTAAAATTTTGAGAAATTCAGATTAATTTTACACGTTAACAATATTGTTCAAAGAGTCAGTTACATGCTTGATTTTATTATTTTATACGAGTGTGAAATAGACGGTTTAAATATTGATTACTATATTGTAAAATATTCTGAATTTCTCAAAATTTTGTATGATGTCTTATATAATTATAACATACATGATTATGAAAAAATTTAAACTAATTTTTTTTTATAAATACTGAAATAGTTAAGAGTTGTATCACTACATGTATTTTTTTAATGGAGTGTAAGCACCTTAGATTATTTTACTATAAATAAAAGTTTTAAAATTGACTTATACAAAAGTAGGCTAATATTTGGGACCTTTTGCTAAGGTGGAAATTACATGCAGTATGACTTTTTTAAATGTTTTATGATAAATATGGCAGTTTTAAGTTTGGACAATTTGTATGGCATTTTTTCTTTTTTGGGTTTTTATATGGGTTTGAGGATGCCATATTTAGTAAATGATTCTTTAAAATCCCATATTTAAGGATAAAGGAATCTAACTTCTCTCTTCCCCAACCCAAACGCTACTCTCTCTCTCTCTCTCTCCAATTGACTATACTCTCTTCTACCGCTCACTCACTTAAACCGAAGTCCACATTCTTAGCTGACTCTTTCCCTTTCTTCTCAATTAAACTTGTTTTTTTTTTTCTATTTAAACTACTATTTATTTATTTATTTTTTGTTAACAACTAATTATTTTATTAAAAACAGCAAAAAAAAAAAAAATCAGTTTCATCAACATCATCATGAAAAAAAAAATAATATAAAAAATTATAATCTAAAAAGAATGCAAACTTTAAAAACTACTTTTATCAACATTAAAAATAACTAATAATTTCATTAAAAGATTAAAAAAAAATAGTTTCATCAACAAGATAATGAAAAAAAATTACAATCTAAAAACGATACTAACTTTAAAAACCAGTTTCATCAATATTAAAAAAAACTAATTATTTCATTAAAAGAGGCAAAAAAAAAAAATAAATAATTTCATCAATAACATATTGAAAAATACACAATGCCTAATAACTAAACTTTTACAAACAATACTAAATTTAAAAACCAGTTTTGAATATATAAATTTTATATCAATACCTAATAACCAAACTTCTAACTTTATTCTTTATTTTGGCATTTAATTTTTATTTGCTTGCTCAAAAAATAGAATTGATTTAAACATACGTTATGTAGCGAATGTAGCAAAGACAAATAGAAATTAAAATCAAAGAGAAAAAAAGAAACAAAGAAAATTAAAGAGACAAAATGCAATAAAAACCATTAAAGAATAACAAAAAAAAACAGTGGAATGTAAGAAACCAGTTAGTAAAACAACCAAAATAAAAACAAACAAATAAAAACCAGTTTCTTGAAATAATCAAATTAAAAATTGAAACTTAAAACTCAATTATGAACAACAATAAAAAAACCAGTTGTGAAAACTAGTTACTTAAAAAAAAAATAGTTATGAAAATAATAAAATAATATGTTTGTCAAAAACTGATTATTTAAAATAAAATAAAAATTGTTGCTCAAATATCATACAATAATAAAACTGATTTTATACAAACTAAAAAAAATACAATAATATTATAAAAATGGAGCAACCCCATTACAGAACAGTTAAAACATGTGAAACCAGTTTCGACCTATGAAACCAGTTTTGACGCTATAAAAAATCATAACAAAATATAAATATTAATTATAAAGTTAACTGAAACTAGTTTCATCAGACAATCAAATAAAAAAAATACACACACAAAAATACAAAAAAAAAAAATACTAATCACAAATATAATCAAAACAACTCACCATGCATACAAATATTAAAAAAAAAAATATAAGTGTAAAACAACCATAAAAACAAAAAAAAAAACCATAAAACTCGAATAAAAACCATAAAAGAATAACAAAAAAAAAATAATGGAATGTGAGAAACCAGTTAGTAAAACAACCAAAATAAAAATAAACAAATAAAAACCAGTTTCTTGAAATAATCAAATAAAAAATTGAAACTTAAAACTCAATTATGAACAACAATAAAAAAACCAGTTATGAAAACTAGTTCTTAAAAAAAAAACCAGTTATGAAAATAATAAAATAATATGTGTGTCAGAAACTGATTATTTAAAATAAAATAAAAATTGTTGTTCAAATATCATACAATAATAAAACTGGTTTTATACAAACTAAAAAAAATACAATAATATCATAAAAATGGAGCAACCCCATTACAGAACAGTTAAAACATGTAAAACTAGTTTCGACCTATGAAACCAGTTTTGACGCTATAAAAAATCATAACAAAATATAAATATTAATTATAAAATTAACTGAAATTAGTTTCATCAGACAATCAAAAAAAAAAAAAACACACACACACACAAAAATACAAAAGAAAAAATATTAATCACAAATATAATCAAAACAACACACCATGCATACAAATATTAAAAACAAAATATAAGTGTAAGTTTCCAACCTAGAAACAAAATAATAAAAAGGTAACTTAAAATAAAAAATTTGTAATAACATAATGAAACTATTTTTTTTTTTATTTTTTTAATGAAATTATTAGTTTCTTTCAATGTTGATGAAACTGGTTTTTTTTTTCAGGATGATGTTGATGAAACTGATTTTTTTTTCTGCTGCTTTTAATGAAATAATTAGTTTTTAACAAAAAAAAAAACAGTAGTTTAAATAAAAAAAAAACAACTTTAATTTCTGTAAAAAAAAACAACATTTACAGTTGAGATCATTTTTTCTTTATTTTAGTGTTGTATTTTTTAAAAAAAGAAAAAAAAAATAAAAAAGAAACACAAATTTAAAGTTTTTTATGGCATTCCTCATTACTTTTTCCCATATTTGTAAGTTTTTTTAAAAAAAATGTCATATTTAGGGTAATTAAGTTTTTATGCCATATATATCAAAACATATATTCATTTTCCCATATTTTTGTAAATAGCCCTTTGCTAAGGGGCCTAGCATAAGTTTGGGCTTTACATCTTACGTGGGCCGAGAGCCCGTGACAGCACAAGGGTAATAACGTAAATCAGTTCAAACAACATTAAAATCATCGGCACCGTCGAATATTCAAAAACTTAAAATTAAGCCGTTGATATATATTAAAGGGAGAGCGGCTCCCAAAATTTCAAATCCCACGCCCGATCCCGCTCTCTCCCTAAACTCAGTACCTGAGGAGAGAGATAGAGACGAAGAGAGAGAGAGAGAGAAGAGAGTCCATTTCTGAGAACGAAACGTTTCGAATCTAAGAGAGAGAGAGAGAGAGAGAGAGAGAGAGAGAGAGAGAGAGAGAAACTTGTTCGACCATTTCTGGATTCAGATCTGCTACTATCATTTTCACTTGGAGTTCGGATTGATTCTCTCTCTTTTCGCCGTGAAACTTGAAAATGTCAGGTCGCCATGAGAAAGAGAAGGGCGTTAATGTTCAAGTCCTTCTTCGTTGCAGGTACTGTGTATTTAGGGTTAGATTTTCTCATTAGTGTTCGATTTAAATATCTTTTGGTTTACTATTAGCTTTTGGGAGCCCTTCTTTTCAAATTTTGTTAATTATTGCTTTTTATATATTTAACAGGCCGTTTAGCGAAGATGAGTTGCGAAGCAACGCGCCTCAAGTGGTGACTTGTAATGATTACATGAGAGAAGTGGCTGTGTCTCAGAGCATTGCGGGGAAGCACATAGACAGAGTTTTTACTTTCGATAAGGTTTTATTTTTATGCTGAACTTAAACAGTTTCGGTTTCTGATGAATTCTTCTCAGTGTTTGTAACTTTTCAAGTTTGTATTTTACTACTTGGTTTGGTACTCAGTGGATAAGATGATGTTAATTAATGTATATGTAATGTTAGGAAGTTAAAGTTTATGCCTGTTTACTTGTACGTTAGATTATAGTTATAAATAATGCTCATAATTGAATAGTGAATCATGTTTCACAGTGATGGCTGTTGTTTTGGGTTAACTTACTTGCATATTGTTTTAACTTCAATGTTCACTATATTTGAATTGAGGTCAGTTTCATTGTTTGTGAATTATATGGTCAGGTTTTTGGTCCTTCTGCTCAGCAGAAAGATCTTTATGAACAAGCCGTGATTCCAATCGTACATGAAGTCTTGGAAGGCTTTAATTGCACCATTTTCGCCTATGGTCAAACTGGTACAGGCAAAACATATACAATGGAGGGTGAATGCAAAAGAGCAAAGGTATAATGTATATATTTTCTCCATAGTTGTTTTTATGAATAATCCAAAGATTAGTTGTTTGTTACTTTACTGATATTGTGAAGTCATGCCACAGAGTGGACCTAATGGAGAATTGCCTCCTGAGGCGGGGGTGATTCCTCGGTCTGTTAAGCAGATTTTTGATACCCTTGAGAGCCAGAATGCGGAGTACAGTGTAAAAGTCACCTTTTTAGAATTGTATAATGAGGAGATCACTGATTTACTTGCCCCTGAAGAGCTTTCCAGAGTTATGTTGGAGGAGAAGCAGAAAAAGGCATTGCCTTTGATGGAAGATGGAAAAGGTGGAGTTCTTGTTAGAGGTTTGGAGGAGGAAATTGTGACAAGTGCAAATGAAATTTTTACTTTACTTGAAAGAGGGTCTGCAAAAAGACGCACTGCGGAAACTTTGTTGAACAAGCAGTCAAGGTAATTTTCTTCCATATTCACATTGTGCACTATTATAGTATATCTGAAGTCCATTGTCTTTAATTTTTTTTTTTCTCATCTCAGTCGGTCACACTCTCTATTTTCCATAACCATTCACATTAAAGAAGCTACACCAGAAGGTGAAGAATTAATCAAGTGTGGAAAGTTGAATCTAGTTGATTTGGCAGGTTCTGAGAATATTTCTCGTTCCGGGGCTCGAGAGGTATAAGACTCATTATCATTTGCACGTTAACATGTTGGTTTCCTTAATTAATAATCTTAGCAGGAATTGTTCTGCTAGAGGTCATAACTATTTTTTTTTGCTATGTTATAACTGTATGTTATGCTGCCAATGTTTTGATAGGGGCGTGCTAGGGAAGCTGGAGAGATTAACAAAAGTTTACTGACTTTAGGAAGGGTAATAAATGCTTTGGTGGAGCATCTGGGACATATTCCATATAGGTATGGGTTGTAGTTTTGAGTTTTTCTTTCTCATAATTGTCTTTTAGATTCTCACATTTACTCTCTCGGGATCTCAGGGATAGTAAGCTAACACGGTTGCTTCGTGACTCGCTTGGGGGAAGAACCAAAACATGCATCATAGCTACAGTTTCGCCGGCTGTCCATTGTCTTGAGGAAACCTTGAGTACTCTGGATTATGCACACCGTGCGAAGAATATAAGGAATAAGCCCGAGGTTTGTTGTAGCAATGTTTTTTTTTGATGTTATTTGTTTAAGGTAGTCCTTGCAGTGGATGTATATTTTAATTCCAATTGTCTGATTTGTGAACATATTTTAATTTCTTGTTGTGTAAAATGATTGGTTTTGGGAGTTCTGTACAGTTTTCTTAGTTATTTTTCTTGGTTGCAGGTGAACCAAAAAATGATGAAATCAACACTTATTAAAGATCTCTATGGTGAAATTGAGCGCCTTAAGTCAGGTGAGTCTTTGAATTCAGTTTGTTAGAAGAAATTGTTTCACACATTCTGTGTATCTTACTGCTTATGAATGTTCTGATTATGTTCAGAGGTTTATGCTGCACGGGAGAAAAATGGTGTCTACATCCCAAAAGAAAGATACTTTCAGGAGGAAACCGAAAGAAAGGTATTGCTTACATTGTTTACATTTTTTCACAAGCTAATCTAGTACTTTTAGTAGAATTTATGTCGGCAAATAATTTACTCTGTAGATATTGCAAGTGGCAATTTCCAGGATATTTTTATGCAGATATAATTTCTTGTATTGTCTAGTGAATACTTATGTCCAATTTCTTTAATAGGCCATGGCTGACCAAATTGAGCAAATGGGGGTCACTATAGAAAACCATCAGAAGGTTTGTTGTTGATATTAATTTTATATGATAAAGTAATGGCTGGGTAGTTCCCTTAATATATTAATGTTCCTTTCAATGTCATGCTGTGAACAGAACTTTGAGGACTTGCAAGAAAAGTATAAAGTCCAGGTTCAACAATGCAATGATTTGAGTAGCAAACTTGAAGGGACAGAGGTGAGTTGAAGTAAATTGTTTCCTATGATTTTTTTTGTCTCTTAGCTATAAATAATTAGGTTATATGTATAATGTGCAGAAAAGCTTAAATCAAACCTCCAAACTGCTTGCTAACACGGAGGAGGAATTAAGGAAATGCCATTATTCCCTAAAGGAGAGGGATTTTATTATATCAGAACAGAAGAAAGCAGGTAGACATTATACTCCACTCTTAATTTTTTATGGCTTCATTCTGTATGGTGTGGTAAGTTTTATTTTATTTTATTTTTGTAATGTTTAGTTTTGTCAAATGTGTTTTTCAGAAAATGCGCTGGCCCATCAGGCATGCGTTTTGCGATCTGACTTGGAGAAGGCACTTGGAGATAATGCTTTGCTGTTTCAGAAAATCAGTTAGTAGTCTAACTATCAACAATTGTGTTTGTATGATGTTTCTTTGTTTTGTTTTCTAATGATTTGATTTATTATTATCCAGATAGAGAGGACAAAATGAGTTCTGATAATAGATCGTTGGTGAATAATTACCAATTAGAGCTTGGGAATCAAATAAAATCTCTTTGCAATTATGTTGAAAAGTCATTGTCTAATCAGGAAGGACACATTCAGTGTGTTGAAAAACTTTGTAAAACATTTTTAGATGCACATGATAAGGTAATTTGTGAATGTCTTCAACACTTGCTCATTCAACTTAAGCTGCTTGATGCAAGTATAGTTTTTAATGAGCTTTTGCATGATGAATTAATTCCTTCTCAGGCTGTTAATGACTTGAAGAAGAAAGTTAAATCTTCAAAGGCTTTGTATCTTTCTCATATAGAGGCCATGCAAAATGTTGTTCGTTTGCACAAGGCAAGCTCTGATGCTGGTTTGGAGGAAATTTCTTCTTTGGCTTCTTCTAACGCGCATTCTGTTGAAGAAGTACGTAGAAATAGTTTGTGTGCCTTGTTTGATTCTTCTTAGTTTTACCAATTACTTACATTGATTAATTAGGCTTTTCTTTCCGTTCCTCTCATCCAGATAGTTGGTTCTAAGTTGTGTCAATTTGTTTGTAATTCAGTTCCTAGCATCTGAGGCTGGTAAAGCAGACTCCATATTTGGTGATCTTCAGAGTTCTCTTTCAACACAGCATGGCGAGATGGCTCTTTTTGCAAAGGAGTTGCGGGAGGTTTTTATGTTCTTACTTTTTACATTTTAAAGTTGTATAGCAATATTTGAAGGCACATTATCATATCATTCAGTGTCGGCTTTTCTATGTCCACTTTTCAATTATTTAAAAGTTTAGCAGTGTTCTAATGCTTTGCAGGTGTTTGTGGGGGTAATCTACATACTAATTATTTAAATTTTAGTCATGATACAAATGCTTCGCTACATAACTTTTACTTTTTGGTTTTCTGTGCTGTTTGTAGTTAAAATGTCTGCACGTGCTTCTTAAAATACCTCTGAGTATTTGTGTTTATGCCCTTTGTGATTTTACAATGTTTCAGAGATTCAGTGCCTCTGCTGAGCAAATAAAGGACATATCTGAATACTCTCAAGGGTTTCTACAAAAGCTTTTTGATGAAAGAAATAGGCTTGTATCTCATGTTTCAGAAGCTAGTGAAATTAAAATGAAGAGTATTGCTGAATTCCAGAAGGCTTATGAGGTCACCTACGATTCTATTTACTGCTTTTTGAACGACTTTTCTGAAAGTAACTGACATCAAAGTTTATGATTGCAGGAACAGTCAAAATCTGATGCAGAGAAACTTATGGCTGACATTTCTTGCTTGGTCACCAATCATATGTCTCGACAAAAAGAAATGGTATGTTTTGCCCGCTTTTACATTTATGATTTATCAATCACTTTTGCTCTATTGATCTTTTAGATTTTAAACTGATCATTAATCTGACGTTTATTTGTTGGCAGGTTGATGCAAGGCTTGTTGGTTTAAGAGATGGTGCAATTGCAGAAAAGGAATTTTTGGACGGTCATGCTTCGTCAATGGAATGTATTACAACCGATGCAAAACGAAAATGGGATTCATTCTCAACGCAAGCAGAAAGTGATGCCAAAGATGGTGCTGTACACTCCGCTGCAAAGCATTGTCGTATGGAGGTACTTCTACAACAATGGTAAGTATTCTATTCTATTCTGTTCTATTGTATTGTATTTTGTTTTTATTTTATTTTTGCAGATTCAGTCCTGATCTATGTTATCTTATGATTCTAATTTGCTCATGCCCTTAATTCTCTTAAGTGTAAGCACTGCTGATTCTGCTTGCAAGCAATGGAAGATGACTCAAGAGTCTGTGAATGAGATGGGAGCAAAGCATGTGTCAGCCGTTACGACATTTATCAGGTGGCTGCCAGTTTGCTTTAGTTGCTCTTTCTTTCATTTAATACATTTTTGTTAGCGGCTATTTTTGCTTTTTGCACTTAATTCTGATATTGATTCAAGAGGAAGGGTTGCTCTTGGTGTAAGTTCTGGACATAGTTTTATAAACATTCCATTTTATGTGACTTCAACTTATCATTTGAAAATTTGTTGGTGAAGGAATGCTTCTGAGGGTAATGAACAACATGATGCTGAGATCAATTCTGCAAGGGAAGTGGCTGAGCAAGACGTAGCAAAGAATAACGAGGATCTGCTTCATTGTGTCGATAGTAAGTTTTTTAGTCTGAATTAGTTCTCACTCATTAGTCAATATCCCATAGTCACACTCTTCAGTCCCAAACTTAACAACATTCTGGCAAGTTCCAAGTTTTTTTAGTTTAACTTAATAATTTTACTGCTCTTCTTATGCAAACTATCCCATTGAAACTTGCTGCAGGTGTGTCCGAACAAGAAAGGGAGTCGATATCTGGAATCCAGGAAACTGTCAAAGCACATTCAAGTACCTTAGAAACATTCCGGGTGGATCACTCTGGTCATGCTACAACCATAGAGGAGAAGGCTCGGGAAACCTTCATCAACCAGTATATGGTAAGTCATGGTGGCTCTATAACCTCATGAGCCGATTTAACCCCCCTTCAAAAGAAAACTACCTAAAAAAAGCTGTGATTTTGATGATGTGAACTTGGTTTGTGTTAATTTTATTAATGTGCAGGATTATGAGCCTACTGGAAGCACCCCAATAAGGACTGAGCAGGATATCCCAACCAAAGGGACAATAGAGTCACTCAGAGCCATGCCAATGGACTCTCTTGTTGAGGAATTTAGAGAAAACAATGCATATGAATCGTTTGATGGAAAAGAGTTGAAACCGTCCCTCATACCACGCTCTCCTCTTACACAAATCAATTGAGATTTTTTATTGATTTAAAAGCTCATTTCACTGCATTGTAATGCTGTATCTGTATAATTAGTGTATACACTATTGATTATTTTTGCTTGTGCTATTGTTTTTGTAAGATGTAGCAGAAGAATATATGGATGGAGCCTGGAGAGGGATCTGGGGGACTGGGTATTTCTTATTGAGGGTGTCAATAAATCCCACCTTGGGATTTTGGCAATTTGTAGCTGGATAGTGGAATGTATATTGTTTAAGGATAATACTTTTTTTTTAATCTTTTATTTACTATCCAAAATGATGTGCCCCAATCTGGTCTATATTGTTTAAGCTCTTTCTTATTTTGTTTTTACTCATTAGTTAAAGTCAATTAAGGAAGAACGAGGTGTAAGACCTTTACAACTAGCATGTGGTCTTCGAGATTTGTCTAAGTTACCGAAAGAGTGAGGAAGAGATATATGATACTATTTTAGCTAAGCAAAACGAAGAGAAAGAGTTTGCAGTTAACCATTCAATTTATACACCACATAAACAAAAACTGGAAATGCAGAAAAAAAAATTGGAAATAGAAAACAATAGATAACACAAGCAATTTAGAGGTGTTCGAACTTTCCTCTACATTTTATAGAGAATTTATTCCCCCTGAACTCCTTTCACTATGATAATGGCAGATTACAAAGCTTGGTTCAAGATAGCTTGAACTTGTTACAATGTTAATCTTTCCCTTTACCAATATTCAAATGAAGCTACAACACCTAGGAAACCCCCTTGATGACCCCTGCTTCCCACTGGTTTCTCAATTTCGTTCTTCTCTCTTCATCTTTAAGACTTTAACCCTCTTGCTCCAAGTTACAATAAAACCTCACCATAAAAAAATCTCACAGTTCTCTCTCTCTGTCTATATTCTGTTCTTAGAATTAATTAATAATAGGCATCCTTTATCTACATAAGGAGCCCAGTACAAAGTTAAAAAATTAACAACTTAGAACTGTTATGAGTGGTTTATCAGGGACTGATATAACAACAAAACATTTTTTTGTTCATTTGAGACGGCTGTTTTGGACTGGCCCAAGCTCATTTAATTTTAGAGAAATATAGTGCTTAATATTACCTAGAAGTGTGATATCACTATTGGACGGCGGTTTACGTTATTAGTTATTAAGTTATTAAGTATCGAGTCTCAAATAATTTACCTTAACAACTAAAATAGAATATGGTTAGCTATTTACAAAATTTTCACATATAAATAATACTAATTAAACACACTACAATCTAATAAGAATACTTTTATAAAAGTCCAGCCAATTTAGCTGCCCATTGTTTGTTTAGAATAGCTTTGGAAGCTATAGCTGAGTGGAATGAGGATTACACTTGTGCTAGCTGCTGGTTTTGCTATCATGGCTGACCAGACCTGCCTTTGTAATCTTTGTTTTATATGAATTTTGTTTCCTTAAAAAAAGTAAAAACAAAAATAAAAAACTACATGTATTGGTGTCAGTCAGGTATTGTAATTAAACAAAGTACTTACCTTTTCAGGTTTATGTTTTACACGTGCTACGTACTTTCTCACCTTAGTACTACTACTAGTAATAATTAATAAATTAAAGCCAAAAGGAATATAGAGCATCTACCTTTCAGAATTTATATATTAGTTCTGTTTTAATTTTTATAAGGTACAGAATTAGTACTTGTATAAATTTACTTAATAGTTAGTGGACATGCATCATCCATAATTATTTTTTAATTAGCTATATTGTTAATTAATTAGCTACCCAACCCAATAAATGATCACTATAATATGTACATTATATACACTTAGTTTTGTTAGTAATTAACCTCGTCATACCTTTTGATATAATTTATTATTTATTGTTATTTTTATTTATGTTTATGTACTTAGAGCAATACAAATATACTAGTAAACTAATATTAATGTTCAATACTAATATACAAAAACTATTTTATATATTGATATGAAAAAGATCACAGATAAACATAAAAATAAATTAAACAGGGCAGTACTAATTAATAGAGAGAAAACAAACCATTTAGTGAAAGCTAGCTCATTGGTTTGTTTTTTCTTTTCTTTTTAATTTTTATTGCAAATTATATATATGATGAACCCTAAAAGTGAAATAACCCTAAAGTTATAATAAGAACAATATTCAGTACTCTCTCTCAGTTATTGTTCATCAACAGAGGTTTCTTCATGCTCCATGCTTTGAGACTTTCCACAGTAACAGTCTCACTGCCATTGTTAAAGAGGTACAACTGAGCTTGATTAAAAACTGCCATGGTTGGATAAACCCTAGAAGTGATGCAAGTCTTTCCTCCAGCACCAAAGCTTTCCACCACAGAATGATCAATCTACAATAATAATAATAATAATAATAATAATTTTAAAGTGTCATAATTAATAATATATATAAGATGAGAATATATATTGAAATAATTAAAATTAATTAACTTACCAAACTTCTAAGTGAAAGCTTGTTATCAGTTAAATCTACATCCACAAAACCTGCAAATGATGGCTTGTACAGACCCTTACCCAACGAAGAACTGCATTATGCCAAATTAAACAAATTTAAAAAAGGAATATTAATTGTCACACAAAAATATAAAATACATGTAAGATATATATCATAACTACAAATTAAATATCACTACAAAAAAAAAAAAATCTTACTCTTACCTACAATAAAACTTGTGACTAAAAATAAAAAAATTAACAATAATTATAAATCATCATTCTTATAGTGTGACTAAAAAATCTGTGGCAAAAAATATTAGTAACAAAAATTACAATTTGTTGTGACTAATGTGTTTTTAATCACATTACTTGTTTTGGCTAAAACTAAATTAGTGATAACTTATATCAAATACTATGTTTTAATCACAAATAATTAATTTTTTGTTATGATTAAAAATTTATGTTGTGACTAAATTATCACTAAAAGTAGCTATTTTTTATATTGGGTAATAAATATAAAATAATAGAATATATGCACAAAAATATTACATAGACAATAATGATATGATATTATATTTGAAAATAAAGAATATCATCTTAAATAAAAATCTGGGATACTTGTAATTTTTGTGTGCATATTTGGTGTGGATGTCATATACATATCATCATCATCATTAATTCTTTTATTATTCTATAATTAGTACGTACCTTCTTGCATCGGAGCACAAGAGCACTTTGTGTTTATTTTGAGTAGTTTTGAATATTCTAAAGAAGACAGGAGTGAACTCTTCTAGCTTTTCTGAAGCTAAAGTCAATAGTCCAAATGGTCCAACACCACCACTAATATCAGAACCCTTTTTACCACAAAGGGCTTCAGCAGTGTCCCATCCTTTTCTATCTAATTTTTCAGCTTTATCCAAGCTTGCAAATGAAAAGGTCACATCCACATCCGCCTATATATAATCAAATTAATAATAATCTCAATATTTTAAAAATAATTAAGTACGTACACAACAACAATATATTATATATTATTAATTTTACCTGAGCAGGTGTGATTCCTTTCACTTTAATAATATCTCCTTTCTTCAATTTTGCATTTTTAATTTCAATTTCCTTTCCTCTCAAAGTTTCAACTTCTTCAATAGGCCATTGTAGCAATTGTTTTCCACTAGGATCAAGCACTATTGTCCTTGGAATAGCCTAACATATATAAAAAAAAAATTACAGAATTTTCACTTTTATAGTTTTTAAAGCACTTTCAAAAAATTATTTTATGAGATTTTTTTCAAAAAAGTTAAAAAATTATAGGAAAAATAATATTACCCTAAATTTTTTCCCATTTTTTATTTTATTTTATTTTATTTTTAATTTTTCTCATAAAATATATATTTTATGCAATTTCACACATATATATTAAAAAAATAATTCATTAATAACAAACATATATAAATATGTTACCTGTACTCCAGCCCATCCTTTTTGGACATCAGATTCACGAGCATCAGACTCATTAGCCCAACCCCACAAAATTCTCCTCTTCTTAACAGGATCATAAAATGTTTTTGAGGCATAAAAGTTACCATAATCATATCTCAATCCATCCCAACTATCAATAGATCCATTATCAGGAACATACCTATCTTCCTTAACATTATATGTCCCAATAGTGTAATAATCAAATCTAGTAAGATCAAGACTCACTTTAAAAACATGCTTAATACCATTTCCAACAACAGAAGTGTCCAAACCATTTTGACTACTAGACACTGAAACAGGGAAGAAATCAGGGCATTCCCACATTCCACTATCTGACTTAGAATGAATTGGGTGTTTTGCCTTAACCCAATGAACAAAATCTTTGCTTCTATACAAATGAGCCATTCCTCTCATATCCCTCTTCCCACCAACTAACATTCTCCAATGACCATCTTTCCCCAACCAAGCAGTGGTTGGGTCCCGAAAGGCGCTAGCGTTTTCGCCCTTGTCGGGGAAGACTATTGGATTGTTGTCTGGCTTGATCCACTCTCTAAGATAAGGATCAGATGTGTTTTTGGGGATGGCATAGTTTTGGACTTGGTTTTGGTTTGGGTCAATTCCAGTGTACAACATTACTGGCTTGTTGCCTGGGAGTATTGTGGCTGAGCCTGACCAACACCCATTTATGTCAAATGGCTTAGATGGTGATATGGCTGGTTCTAAGGCTTCCCAATTAATCAAATCTTTTGATACTGAATGTGCCCATACAATGTTCCCCCATACTGCTCCTTTTGGATTGTATTGATAGAAGAAGTGGTAAAGTCCTTTAAAATACATTGGTCCTGTTATTACATAAATTAATATATGTGTCACATAACCATAGATTAAATAATTTAATTAAATTTTTATAATTATTAAAGAAAAAAAAGACTCTTATTACCATTTGGATCTGTTGAGATAATTGTATTTTGTTTGTTGGAGAGATAGTTATGATTCCCACATGACAAATAAGAGAAGAAAAAAAAAAGATGTTAGATAAGCTAGAACACATGATCATTAAATTATTAGTAACACTTTAAATTAACTATGTGTTATAAGTATTTGTTAATGATTAATCGAGTAACATTATTTATTTTATTTATCTACATAAACATAGAAATTAAGCACATTTGTGTGTGGTTATAGTTAATATAGACATGAGTCTAATAAATAGCGTAGTAATATAGATTAAGCTTTAGTTATATATTAGAGTTTCTTTTTGTAGTTAAATTCTTTCAACTATCACTCAATTGGCACTTAATTCTCTAAGCTCAAATTTTGACAATAAAACTCTTCAAACTACGGGAATTTAAGGTGTCAACTATTTTTTACAGTTAATTATTAATATAGACTACTTATATATACACTTTTGTACATGTATCAAATTTATATTAGTTATCTAAATATTATTATTTAGAAAATATAAAATTATTTTAAAATTTATAATATTTTTTAATTTTTAAAATATTTTAATTTTAATTTTTATAATTTTATTTAATTTTGAAAATAATTTTTAAATAATAATATTAGGTACCAATATAAATATATGAGGTGTACAAAAGTGTACACATAAGAAACTCATAGTGACAGTTGACTAGATAAAACCTTAAATTTGCTACTAGTTGAGTAGGATTTAACTACCAAAATTTGAACTTAAAAAATTAAATACAAGTAAATTGACAATTAAAAAGGTTTAGCCGTTAAAACCTCATTATTTTTTTTTTGTTGGCGAAATTCAAAGTTTATGATTAAGAAAGGTAATAATGTAAAATGCACCATGAAAAATAAAAATAATAAAAATGTAAAATAGTATAAGGGTGGACAAACCATGGTGCATGGTCTCTCTTGTGACCACATACTGATCATGCAAAATGAGTACAATATAATTATTAAAGGGATTTAAAGGTTGATCGATGTGTACGTCTCTACTACTTTTGTTTATTATTGAAGTTGACAAAACAATGAAAAATAATTAATTAAAATGAAAAAAAAAGAAAAAGAAAAAACCATCCAAATAAATAAAGACACAGTAACCCTAACTTTACACATAAAAGTAAAATTAATTCCTAAACTACTATTTGGTGGAATGTTATGTAATCTTACTAATTGTTCCAAACTTCAAATATTGTTTATTATGCTAGAAGAACTATGTGCATGCGTGCATTATTATTAAAAAAAAAAGTCACTTATTTTTTATTTTATTTTATTTTTAAGCTTGTTACAGAAAAAATAGATTATAGATATCATATATTGTTATCATTAATTAATATATAGTGACAAAAAATATATTCATAAAAATAGTTATGTATTAATAATTTCCGGGGGACTGCAAATTAAAGGAAGAGTCTTATTCCTAAACCCGTCGCCACACATGTCTTTTTCAATCAATTCAAAACTAATGTGTAAAAATGAATACTTCCACTACTCAAAATTATATTCTTCTATTCTATATGAGGAAATGCTACCAAAAAAATCATGCATGTATAAAAAGATATAGATAAAAATACATTAATGCCAGCACAAACACACACAAACAAAAAATCTACATTTTCCTATAAAATAAATATAAATAATCAGTCCATCTAAGATGTAACAAACATATATTATATACCCAACTTTAGGTTTAAATGTTTAATAAGCTAGCCAAAAAGCCTCAAGTTCCAAGGCTTGTCGCTCATATATAGGCAGAATATATTTTTTTTTAAAAAAATGATTAGAACTGGTACTTCAAAAGTTTTCCACGTCTGAATCGCAATAATGTATACCAAATATATAACACAAAACAAATTGGATGTTTTCTGATTTAAAAAAAGTAAGTAAAATTGGCAAAAGAAACAATAAACACAAATGAAAAAATGGTCGAAAAATCATTGACCTGACATTTATGTATCATCATTATTCCCCATAGTATGTGGTCAAGATTTTACAATCTTATCTTTGGAGATTTTCCAACTATATGTAACATACATATGAGCCCACCATGTACTCCCATTTAAAAGAAATCACAATATATATGGAAGCGGATCATACACACACACTCAATTTTATTATGCATCTTAAATCAGTCAAATATCCATTTAAAAAAAATAAAAATCAGTCAAACATTTTTTCAAAATAAATTATTATTTTATGCATAGTTTAATAGTATCACATCATTATGTACATTAATTGCTATTCATATTATGCATACATCGCATAAATAGTTCAAAAATTGCTATTCATATTATCATAATTATTATTGTTTTTGTCAAAAAAATTTGCTCTTCATGTTAATTAGTTATCTTCACTTAATGGGCATTACTTTGGTAAATTTTAGTATTTAAGCTTAATTTTTTTATCTAATTAATTTAATCTCTCATTTTTACATTATATGGATTGAGTTTCTATTGAAAAAAATTAAGAAAAAATATTTTTCAGTAAAAAAAAAAATTAAAAAAAAATTGAGTTTGATTTAAATATTTTCTATAGATAAACATATTTTTGATATAGAGTAAAAAAAAATATTTTTTTTAATTAAGTAGCTAATTAAAGTAAGTATATATACTAAAAATTTTCTTTTATTATTCGTTATTGGATCAAAATATAATAACTTAATATTTTTAAAATTAATATATATATAGTTAAATTTATTTAGTAACAGTAATATCACGAAATATTCTATATTTATATGTATGGGTGTCAATATATATATATATAATTAGATCAATGATCATAATTTTCATTCAGAAATGTGTACCCTTTCAAAAGAAAAAAGATCGATCGATCACCAAAAAAAAAAAAAACTACAACTTCCTTTTATATATATAAAAAAAATGTTGCATGCAAATATATAAAGATGAGGATATGAACATGATATAAATATATATATATATATATATAATGAAGTAAGTATTACCGTTAATCCAATGTTTGGGAGGTTGGAAATGGTATCCAGTTCTGTGAGTTTGCCTGACTTGAACAGCCTCCACATTAGAATCGATAGGGTAATATATGTGAGAGGCTTCAACTCCATCTTCATAATTAAGGTTTAAACAACAAACAATACATAACAACAAACCCAAAACCTTCTTCTTATTATTATCTTCCATTATAATTATTTTTGGAAAAATAAAAAGAAGAAGATGAAGAAAAATTATATATATAATATCATCAAAGACAGATCCTATAGTCTATATATGTTTTTACGAATATATGAATGAGGAGGGGGAACCTAAGTATTTATAGATCCCAAACTACCACTCTTTTGTACGGTCGTTTTTTTTTTCTTTTTTTAATAATAATAAAAAAAAAAGAGTGAAAAAAAAGTAGGTAAATGGTGTTAGAGGTGAAATGATAATGGTCCAGATATGCTTTTCCACGTCAAGTTTTAGTCAATTTTCAGCCTTTTTTATAAATAAAAATCTATTTATAAATAGATTTTTTTTGAACAATTTGGAGAGAAAGATTAATTAAGGGATAATTTCATATTTAATAATTTATATTTATTTGCTCCCAATTTTCTTTTTTAAGAGATAATTAATTATTCCATATTTATTAATTAGTATTTTTCATACTATTTTTATTTTTGGACATATCAAAATCTAAATGTTAATGTTAACTAAATATATAACCCTAACCAAATCTTTAATTTGCTTTGGTGGAATTCATTTCCAAATAAGTAAATACTAATTTTATCCATTTTTTAGAGATATTTTAGTTTGGATCAGATTAATGGATGTAATTACTTTGGAACATTGCTATTAGTTACTATGGTGCCTAGCACCTAGCTAGGGATAGAAATTTAACTCGTAGATATGGGACCTGCATGTACTCTGTCAAAATAATCTGTTAAACTTGAATTTGGTCAAATTATTTTTGAGTAAGATCAAAATACATATTTTCAAATTTATAAATTAATCAATTAAAACAAATATTTAAACAATTTAAACAAAATAAAATAAAAATATAATTTTTAATGTTAATTATATTGTATACTGAACTAAAAATAAAGTGTTCACTGAAATTTCGTTGGCGGCTAAACCACCTGAACTTTACTGTTTGTAACACTTAACCACAAAAACTGAATTTTTGGCGGCTAAACTACCTAAACCCTGGTTCCGTTTTGCTCTGCACACCTCCGTCCAAAAATTACAGTTAAGTGCCATGGTGGACTGTCCACGTGTACACACTTGTACACGTGACAAATTTTTAGTGGTCCACGTAATATTAGTTTTAAAAAATAATTATAAATATTTAAAAAAATTAAAAAAATAAGAATTTTTTTTACTTTTTTAATTTAAAAAAATTAAAAAAAATAATTTTTTTTTAGTTTTTTTTCTTTTTCTTCTTCTTTCTTCTTTCTTCTTTCTTCTTTCTTCTTTCTTTTTCTTTTTCTGCAGAAACCCTCCCAGCAGAAAAAGAGGGCAAAACCACCAATAGAGAAGCTTACAAACCATTAATAAAAGGTACCACCTTAGCCGACAATATATATACCTATATTTATATAGAGAGATACATAAGAAAAATACAACTTAGTATATAGCTATGGCGATTGACGGAGTAGAAGAGAAGATGATGAAGGAGGAGGTGTTTGATTCAACAACGGCGTCGTTTTTGCTCAAAGAGTTGAAACAGAGTTTCGCCTCTGGTAAAACTCGGAGCTATGAATGGAGAGTTTCGCAGTTGAAGAGTATTTTAAAATTTGTTAACGATCACGAACAAGATGTGGTCGATGCTCTTCGCTCTGACCTCTCTAAACCTGAATTCGAATCCGTCATCTATGAGGTTCTTACTCAATTACTCGAATCCGTCATCTCTAAACCTGAATTTGAGTTAGGCTTTTGAGTTGAGGGAGGCAGTGAGTTGAGAGAGAAGAAGAGAATGATGTATTTTTAGGGTTACAAAATGGAGAGAGGTTGATAGACATAGAGAGATTGGCGTGAGATTTTTTTAATGTAAAGTAACTCCATTGATTGAGCAATATATAAGATCCAAGTTACAATTACAATAATAGATTTGGAGATGGAGTAGGAGACGATAAGTGGTTTTTAAGCTTCTCTGGTTTTGCGCTCTTCTTTTGCTGGGAGTGTTTCTGTAGAGAAAGAAGAAGAAAGAAGAAGAAGAAAAATATTAAAAAAAGTAAAAAAAGAAAAAAAATTCTGATTTTTTATTTTTTTTAAATATTTATAATTATTTTTTCAAACTAATATTACGTGTACCACTAAAAATTTGCCACGTGTACAAGTGTGTACACGTGGACAATCCACCGTGGCACTTAACTGTGATTTTTGGACGGAGGTGTGCAGAGCAAAACAGAACCAGGGTTTAGGTAGTTTAGCCGCCAAAAATTCAGTTTTTGTGGTTAAGTGTTACAAACTGTAAAGTTTAGGTAGTTTAGCCGCCAATATCCCAAACCTTTAAATAAATTTTTGTTTATAGAGATTAAAGAGAAGAAATATAAACAAGACACGAATTATACGTAGGGTTCCATCTCAAAACCAATTGGCAACCCCATGTTCTTATATATGACTCAATTCTCTACCATTTATTCTATGTGGGACAATGTCCACAATATTCCCCCTTAAGATGATGGCTACTTTTTGCTCATCAATCTTGAACCATATCAGAGTGGACATGGTCACTATCTGTATAGGTGCGGATCGGATAGGATCACTTGCCTGCAAGGGATATGGCTCTGATACCATGTTGAGAATTATGAGGTTCTATCTCAAAATCAATTGGCAATGAGTAGAGTAGCCCATGCTCTTATATATGGCTCAATTCTCTATCATTTATTCTATGTGAGACAATGTCCACAACATAAGAGTTACTGCAATATAAGAGATAAATTTTTGTCACAACAATAAAGGTTCTTTTGATTTTTAATATCGTTTTTGCTTAAGAATAATTGAAAATTGAATCATTCTATAAAGATAACTTCTGTTTATAGAAATTTATGTAAAGTGGACCGTTTTACCAGTTTCCAAAATTTTTATTTCTTTTCCTCCTAATTAATTAATTCTTTATTATTTTTAGCTTCTCTTTCGTATTTGGACACCTCCTCCATGGACTATGAACACAAAAAATCAAAAAAAAAAAAAAAGAAAATAGTGAAAAAAAAGTAATCAGACTTATGATCAACGAAACCCTGATACTATATTAGTTAGATAATGCAGAAAGAAATGAATAAAAACATTTCTCAGCGATAGTAACGAATGAATTACACAATAAGATATTTATACAAATTGTAACTAAAAAGAGTTACAATTTGTTACAATAAATAGCTAACCACACCTACTACTAACTCTAACAGAAAAATAACAACCTAACTAACTTTTTAATTTCAGTCTTAATAACTATGTGTGGGATTAAAATTGAGCTCATATGTATTAGTTAATCACTTTAGTCTTTTTTTTTTTTATTTTTTTTATTTTAGTTAAGTTGTTACTTAAGCTCGTTCTTGAGTCATGTTGGCCATCTTAAATACTTGTACTCTCAATTACAAACTGTGAGAGTTGAAAATTAGCGAGAGGGAGATCAGGTTAGAAAGAGAGAAAAACTATTACCTATAGTTTATATATATTGGTAGTGATCCTCAATAAATAAGAATCACTTATTCTCATTTTCTCCCATCAAGAATTAAGAGAGTAAACTATAGAAACTCTTAGTTTTGTTTTCTTAAAAAGTTATTACACCTAAAAAAATCATTTCTACCAAATGAATTAAGATAATCTCTATCAATAAATTACATCTATGTGTGAGTTTTTATTCTCTTCGAAGTATTATCAAGGAATTTTTTATAATATTAAGATTCTTTATTTATACATTTGTATCAGGTAGCATATGCGTATAGATTTGAATTGAATGTTTACATAGTATACGAATATTATATAAAGTTTGAACAAGTAGAAAATTGCTCAATTTAGAGATGAGTAAGTAAAAACATCAAAATTTATGAGTAGAGTTTTTCTTTTTTGAACAATATGGGTATTATTATTATTATTATTATTGTCGACCAAAACAAACAAAACGTAATCATTAAATATAATAATAATAATAAAAATTAAAAAAAAAAAGAAGAAAGTTTCAACACACAATAGCAAGAAAATCATGTATCATAAATATGGGACACCAAATCTGAAAGATTAAGTCGGTTGCATAAATACATAACAAAGATAAAATTACTATTTTTATATATAATATATCTAATTCCCCAATCACAAAGCAATTTCCAATACACCACACACCTATCAATTTAATCTATCAAAATCAAAGCCCCACAACTGTTGATGAACACATTACATTTACACTACAAGCTGCTTTTAAATATAACTATTTATTTTTGTTTTTGAGTGGAATAAATATAACTATATTGAGTGAGAAATGTTGGTGTCAACTATCAATGAATATCAAATCTCATATATATTTCAATCTTTATAATTTTCAATTAAAATATATAAGCATAATTTCCAACGAAGAAAAAATATGTAAGTCTCCCTGTTAAATTAATTATCAATTGTTATAAAATAATATAATATAATATAAAGTAGATGAGAAGAAAGAAGAAAAAGATGAAGAGAGAAAGAGAAAGTGAATGAGAATTTCTGAGTTGTTTATTCCAATGGGGTGAACCCCTATTTATACAAATACAAGAGTGAGATATTAAGAAACTAAGAAAAAGGGAAACTAAAGAAAAGAGGAATGTTGATTACAATTCATGGTAATAAATAAAAGATTTGGACATCCACATAATTATTAATATTTATAACACTCCCCCTTGGATGTCCATAATAATTGCCTTATTAAAAATCTTGCTGAAAACTTGAACAAAGGAAAAAGAGTATAGTGTAAACTAACTCCCCCTCAGTTAGGCATTTGTGGAGATCTTCTAATCGACGAATTTCGATCTTGTCTGCCGTCTTCTCAAATGTTGATGTTGGTAATAACTTTGTGAATAAGTTTGTAAGATTGACACTTGATTGAATATGTTGAACACCAATATGCATTTTCTTGAAGCGTATAAAGAAGAATTTCGTGAATGTGTTCTAACTCTATCGATGTACCTCCTCTTAGTTGAACGATGCAAGCAGTATTATCCATAGAGAATTGCTTGGGTTGATACTTCTTTATTGAGTGCAATTCATATGTTTCCCGAATATGCTATGCCAATGATCTCACTCACAGACATTCTCTACTTGCTTCATAAAATGCAAGTATGTTAACATGATTTATAGTTGCCTCGTTAAAAATCTTGCCAGAAAAACCCAGTAGGACAAAATCTGAGCTAGGGAAAAGAGTACAATATATATTTCATATTCATAATTATTTGCAAGTTGCCTCGTTAAAAACCTTGCCAGGAAAACCCATTGGGACAAAACCTGAACTAAGGGAAAAAGAGTGCAACATGAATATGTCTCCCCCTCATGCACATATGATCCATAATTCTTTTGGTGATAATATATCTCATAAGATTATTGTTATCACTTTTAAAATATCACCATATATAATCTTTGATCATATATTTTCTATAACTCTTCCAGAGTATGTATGGACTTCTAAATTATAGATAAGGGGTTCGTGGAACATTAGTCTTTATCCAACTAATTGTATCATTCATGTGTGTACACAATTTTGTTCATACGAAAATTTAAAATTTCAAGTAGATATGAACATAACACATTAATGGTACTATAAATTTTCATTTGTGACAATGATGGTATTCCAAGACCATATATTTATACCATCTTGTTTTATGATCTTAATTTCCATATCAAATGATCATATATCTATAATTCTTGATACATATGAAGTACTTCAGGACTTCAATACTAATGAACAAACTTTATACATTTAATATTTCTCGATATACAAAAGAAATAAAAGTTTGTTTTGTAATTAATCAAAAACTCTTCAAGAGTCTATCACAACGTATAATTTACGTATTTATACTGCATAGACAACCATACGTATTTTTCAAACAATAATTTACTTACATGTCTTTATTTCATACAAAGATCTTTGTCATATAGTGCGCGCGACTTAGAATTTATATCACTTAAGACATGTATTAAATTCTTCTAGAATTTTTAGATAAGGCTTATTTCAAATTCTCACTATATTAGGAGCTCCAAATAAATAATCTTTTGTTGCAACATTTATGTGATGCTTATAAATTCTCATAAAATATATTCCAGGCTATAATCAAATCATGATTATATTTTCTCAATATTTAAGCCTTACTTCAATCAATCTCATGTCTATGCAAACTTTGTACAACAATTCATTATGTACAAATACATATATGCAAATTTCTCATTAGAAATATTTATTTGCACACCCTACAGGTCTTACTTCACTTTATGTGAGTAAATTTACCTGGACTGCGTCATAATATTTTGGCCAAAAATCAAAATGTAAGTCGATGATTCTCGACAAATCTAATATCATGATCCTTGCTATCTCATGTTAGTTTATTGCATATGCACACATTCAATATTTATTGTCGACAAAAATTTCAATAAATGATAATTTCCTCCCATATTGACATAACTTATAGATATCTCTTTAAATTACATATTTTCAAATATGTTTATCATTTATAGGTACCTATAACGAATCACTTCAGGGATTCAATTATGATTAAATGTGTTATGTCTAACTTCTCTTGGGAGTCTCTTCGAGTACCGTTTTCATCACGGTTATCATTTTAATACTTTATAACATTAAGGTATCTCCATGAGTACCTCTAGATTTAACAACTTCAGGGCAAATCAAATGAACATTTACTAATAATTTCTATATTGTTCATTTACGCTTCAGGCGTTTTCAACTCATTCTATCTTAACTTTGAGTAATATTGATTTGCAGTTGGTATATATCATTTTGAACTATATCGTTCTTATAACTTTGTGCAAGGATCATTTTTCAAAAATTATCATCGATCCCAACTGCTTCTCTCCCCCTGATCGAGAGAATTTTAAGAAATTGTGATATCTAATAATAAAAATACACCTGTAGGGATTTCAATATATCACAATGAATCAATATCTATTTAAACTCATATATATTATATGACATTGAACTTCAGGTTCAATAACTTCAGTTTCAAGTTCAATACTTATGAACTTAATTCATTTCTAAGAATGAGTCATACGTGTATAATTAGAAATACATAAATTTACACATTTTGTAAATGCATGATCATATAATCTTATTACATCGATAAGAAACTATGCAATAAAAATCTAACAATAGCTCAAGATTGTTAAGAAAATATAATTTAAATATTTTCTATGTGCAAATATATGCACATTCTTCTTTTGAGCCTTGTAAATTAACAATGAGAAGAATCTTCTGGTTCTTCAACAAAATTTAGTCAAATTCTTTGACAATTTATTGCATATGATTGATCATGTCAAAATAATTCAATTAATGAACTTCAGGTTCACTATAATTTGTATTTCAATGAAACTTTCAAAGGTAATGTAAATTTATTACAACATAATCATTATAAGTTTCATTTTTATATACACGAATAATATAATTATATTATTCTCCAAAACATACACTCTTCAAGAGTCACTATTATGTTTATCAAACTTTATATTTCTTCAGGAATCACTATCATCAATTCAATGATGTGTATAATGTAAAATGTACATGACAACTTCATCATGTTGTTATAATGGTCAAATAGATATAACCATAATATATCATTCATGTTTCCTGGTATCTTTTTAACAAGTCGTCTAATTTATTAATAGACTATTCATCAGTCTAATTATCATGACTTGATATATTATATATTTAAATGTACAACCAGTACATATAATAAGTTATTTCTTATCACTTTCATAACTAGATAAAAGTTATACATCTAGGTACATACAAAAATATTTTACTACTCAAAGTAGCAATTGTATGTAAGACTTCTTCAGGAAGCTTTTCAAATAATCTTTTTGTGATTCTTTATCACTTTGATTATATTGGATCACTAACAAATATTAGTAAATTATATATCCACTTTTGGGAATATGCAAACTGAATTATATAGTAACTATATATATACATATCATGTACCAACAATAGTTTGAAACTATTGATTTCAAGAAATAATAAAATATGTATATATTAATTTGTTTCTGGCATTACCAATATATGTGAAATCTATATTCTTTGAAATAGAATTTCATGTCTATTCATTCTCTTCAGGGAATGATATTTAAATATTCTAAATGTACAATAAGTTTGTACAATTCACATTCTATTAAATAATCAAGTATATTTTTATCTTGATTATAACTGTGTCCGTACTACAGGTACGCGACCACTATTATTCAATTCCACACATGATAAATAGATTTCATGCACTTTGATTGTGTGTGGTATCTCATCTTTTGGTTGTTTCCACTTTCTTCTAGAAATATTTGAGTAAATAATGCCATCGATTGTTTAAAATCATTACATTCACTTCGGGGAATGACGTTGAACAAGTAGAACATTATTATAAATTTTTTAAAAATTTATTACTTGTTCATCCATAAAAATATAAGAAATTATTCAACAATTTCTTTTACGATATTTCAAAGAATATATGAATGCAATTTTTGCATAGTCTCCAAGATATATGCAAAATTTAATCTTTAATATATGTCAGATTCAATAATTTCCAACATTGCAAGTAATAACAATGTATAATAACATGACTAATACGAGGAATCTTTAAAAGTAATTGACTTCAATTCGTATCATTCTCTGCAGGGAATGATGAACAATAAATACATGCCTCTGTATTTAAATAACATTAGTCATGATCATTGTTATTCTTATACTTTATGTTTCAATGCAATTTTCTTAACATTCTTTTTAGGTATTCAAAACCCACTATAAAATTGCATCAATAATAATCATTTTTAATGATTCCTTAGTTGTATTCACATAAATACAATCTTTTTTTTTTTTTTGACAAATATAAAACATTTACTTCAGGAAATGTTTGTCAAAATCTATATTGATATTAGATTACTTTTCATTGTCCTCAAAGAATACAAGAACATATATATAAATATGTATTCATCTCTTTCATTATATATCCATCAACTATATAATGAATATTACGTTTGCATAATCTTCAGGATATATGCAAGATTTTATTGAGGACGCATAATCATCAGGATATATGCAATATTTTTATCAAGAATGCATAATCTTCAGGATATATACAATTTTTTTATTGATGATGCATAATCTTCAGGATATATGCAATATTTTATCGATGATGCATAATCTTTAGGATATATGCAATATTTTTATCGATAATACATAATCTTTTGGATATATGTATAATTTATATAGATTTTCTCTATCATATCATAGGCCCACATATATTGTAAATATTACGAATGATAAAAACATAATATATATATATATGAAATTAATAATAAATATATAAAAACATATACATACATATATAATATATAGATATATAGATAAAAATAAAAAGAAACCAAATAATTCTTGAAATTGTTTCAGTCAGATGAGTATATATATAAATATATATTTAGTGTATCGTGACTTTGAAACAATTCAAGAACTTTAACAAAATACTTACATTGGGTCTTAGGCAGAGACTCATGCTTGAAGCTTGGGCAGAGACTCGTGCTGATAACGTGTTATAAAATAATATAATATAATATAAAGTAGATGAGAAGAAAGAAGAAAAAGATGAAGAGAGAAAGAGAAAGTGAATGAGAATTTCTGAGTTGTTTATTCCAATGGGGTGAATCCCTATTTATACAAATACAAGAGTGAGATATTAAGAAACTAAGAAAAAGGGAAACTAAGGAAAAGAGGAATGTTGATTACAATTCATGATAATAAATAAAAGATTTGGACATCCACATAATTATTAATATTTATAACATCAATAATGATAAACTATTTTTTAAAGTGTATTTCTTTTTATATATAGAAGTATAAATATTATTTATGATTTTATGTTTTTGCAGTAATTATGTATTTTTTATTTTATTAAATAATAATTTAAACATTATAATTTTTTTTAAATAGAATAAAATAATATTTTAAACTTAATTTTTATCAAAATAAAATTTAATAATAATTTGACATCGAGATTTTATGACTAGAATGACTATATTTTTGCATTGTTTGTGCTATAAATTGTCTTTATACTGATTACTAGGGGTGTCCACAAAGTATCCGATCCAATCCAATCCGCATGATTCAATCCAATCCAATTCGCAAAATGCGGATAACCGCACTTGTGCGGATTGGATTGGATTGAAAAATCTAAAATCCGCATTGGACCTCAAAAAGTAACCGATCCAATCCAATCCGCACTTAATTATATATATTTTTAAAAAATTATAATATATAATATATATTAATTAAAAAAAGACACAAACTTTTAATTTCTTAATTTTTTTTAGTAACATATTGAGTTGGTGCATTTTATTTATTTTATAAAAAAAAAAAATACAAGAAAAATAATTCTTATTCACATAGATACATACACATAAAGTTTAAATATATCTATACTGCTTATTTATTTTAGTAATAGATACATATAGATTTTAGTGTAAATCTAAAGATAAGTATATATATTGATATATGTATATTGGTTTAATTTATATATAAATAGATATGGAAATAGATTATTATTGGAGATTAAGAAACAATAACTTTTTTTTTTAAAATTTTTTCTATGAAATATTAAATAATTTATTATTAAAAAAATAACCGATCCAATCCGCATTATTGCGGATTGGATTGGATTGGATTTAAACTCTTATGCGGATCGGATTGGATCCAAAATATGAAATCCGCACTTAGTGCGGATTGAATGTTGTTTGACCAAAAAAGTACAGATTGGATCGGATGAACACCCCTACTAATTACATTAAAAAAATTGATGAAAATTAAGCATATGGTACTATTTTGTACCATTTAAAAAAATATAGGGACCGATTTATTATATTATAATAACATAGTGAATTTGATTAGTAACTTTTGTAAAATAAATGATTCAAAATTTATCATATATATATAGTATTGTAAAGCAATATATAAACTTAGGTAGGGTGTGCATAAATTGATCCAATGTAATTATAACTGACCACTCTAATTATAATTGACCGTCAAATATTAGATATCTAATTGTGATCAAATCGAATTAGATGTTATTTTTGAATACATAATTGGATCAGATCGGATGTTGGATGGGGTATCCAAAAACCCAATATCCAATTGAACTTATTAGTATTTTCTTAAGTTAAATAAGTAATTAAATTTTATATTGTTACATATACTTTAAATATATATGTATATATGAAAATTAATATTAAAAATTACTTTTTTTATTTTATTGGATTGGATAATTAATATTAAAAATTTACTTTTTTTATTTTATTGGATTGGATAATTAATTAATATTGAAAATTTACTTTTTTTGATTATCCAAATCCAATAAATACTATATCTAAAAAAATTAAAGGGTTCCGACACAATCTAAAAATAGTACTCGATCTAAAATATTAGGTAAATTCTAATTAATGCAATACATTATTATCAATGTAATATTTAGATATTGGATATACATGAAATACATATTTAATAATGGATAGAACCAATTTAATTCAACATCCAATAAAATAACTGGATCAATCGGATGATAAAATATATATAACATCAAATATATAATTGGATCAAATCTAAATATATATACCTAAAAAAAATATTAATAAATATGATCGAATAAATAATACTCATATTCTAAGCATATAATATTTCCACAATCGATTTATCTTTTCATTAGTTTATTTATTATAATTTCACATGTAAAAGAATTACATTTTACCTCACCCCACCAGTCCACCACTAATCAATCAGTGGAAAATTATATATTTTATTTACCCTTGGTGTGTTATTTCACTCTCAATCAACATCTTATTTATGGCATTAAATAAGGTAATCATTCTGATATGATCAATTTTAAAATGATAAATGATAAAATTTAGAGTAAGTTTAGTTGAGTTTTCAGTTTTTTAGTTTTATAGAATAGAAAACATATTTTAATGGTGTTTGTCCAATAAATAATAAATAAAAGAAATTATATTGTATACTCATCTTACTTATTTTTTTTATTTTTTATTTTTATCTTCATTTTAATATTCTTTAAGATATACTCACTTTTATAGATGATGTCCCTAGTAAATCATGTACTACACTTAAGTGTAGGGCAAAGATATATTAAGCAACCCACTCAAGTTGGTAAATTTTAATAAAATATAATATGAGGGTATTTTTAATTAATGAATAAAAAAAAAAAAAATTATTCCTCAACTTATCCCTAAATAATACTCATATTCTATGCTTATAATATTTCCACAATTGATCTATCTTTTCATTAATTTATTTATTATATCTTCAGTGAAACAATTACATTTTACCTCACCCCGCCACTAATCAATCAGTGGAAAATTATATATTTTATTTACCCTCAGTGTTATTTCACTCTCAATCTACATCTTATTTATGGCATTTTAAATAAGGTAATGATTATGGTATGATCTATTTTAAAATGATAAGTAAATTTAGAGTTGTCTTTTCAGTTTTCAATTTTTAAAATTGTATTTTTAAAAGTGAGAATAGAAAATAGTTTTTTGTCATTTAAAAATCTAATGGTGTTTGCACAAGTTTTTTAAAACTATTTTTAGATTTTTTCTTACAAAAAAAAAATAATATTTTAATTATACCATGACATGAACCTATTCGGGTTCGAGTTCGGGTTTGGTTCTAAGTCTAAGATCTAAGTATGTGAGCAAAAATAAAAAATATAATATGTTAGATAAAAAAATTATTTTTGAAAACTGAAAACAACATTTTGATGTTTTCTGTTTTCTAGTTTTTTAAAACTCGATTTTTAAAAAACTATTTTTGAAATTTTTTACCAAATGACCCCTATTAGTTTTTAAAAATTGTTTTCTATTTTTTAAAACTGAAAACAATTTTTAAATTATGAAGTCAAACAACCTATTGGTGTTATTAAATTTTAAAATTAAAAGAAAATCTTTCAATATTAGCAAACATTTTAATTATATTTTCTATTTGTAAATAAAATAAAATATTTCATTTTGTTTTTGAGTCAATTTTGTTAAAAAACATAACATAAATAATTTGTGAATCTAATTTTTCTACTTTTATTCTCACTTCCCCATTCAAGATGAGTAGCAGGTCCATTTCTCTTTGCAGAGTCTCGAGGCCTGATTTCTTAAGAATGTTGAGGAGGACATGGTGGAGGAGTCACGGTGGTTCTCTCATTATTCTGAGGTCGTTTAACATCAGGGGGATGCCCCATTGGTTGGCGCCGTCGAGCTCGAGTCCTTCTGAGCTCTTGATTAAAGGTATTTTCCCTTTGGGAGCCCTCCATGCTCGGTGTTTGCCTAGTGCCTGATCAGTTACCATGTGTAGTTGTAACGCCGTAATTAGAATTAGGCATACTATGACAACCAGTAATATAACCTAACCCCGCTAAACTGGGATTATTAGAAAATAAGAGTGAAAAATTTATACTTTGATTACAATGGAATAAAAACATAACTTGTAATAATTTAAACTTTACAATCAATCCAAAAATACAACATGTTTCGAGATCCCATAACTTTTCGTAAAATATTACAAGTTATCTTACATGTTGACCTAAGCGGCAAAATCTGATAATATAAAATATAACCATTGGTAGACCACACCCCGCTTGGTCTAGTTTGGCCCGAACATGTACAATTCATCGTCAAGCTCTCGTACTCATGGCTGATTACTAACAGATTTACCCTTTCTTGTTCTCCTTTATGTTGTTTGGTATTAGGAGTATATGTGGAAGGATGGAGAGTAAAATAAATATTAAAATTACCATTTTATCATTTTTAATACAATTATATATTATTTTTTTAAGGGTAGAAAAGATATTTTGTATAATTTTTTTGTCTTTTTCTTGAATTTCCTATGTTAAGAGGGATTAAAAATAGTGTGTTTGGAGGGAGACCCTCTCCTTCCATCTCTCCTCTCCCTTCTTCTTTCCCTCTTGCCAAACAAAAAGATTCTCCAATCTCTCTATCCCTCTCCCTCCCTCCTTCTCTCCCCTCTACCAAACATAATGTTAATGTTGGAGGAAGGATTCAAAAATTTAAGACCTCCTATTAGTAGGAACTCCTATTAGTAGGAAGTAGTATAAAATTACCACCTCATATTAACAAGCTTATAAAAGGTGAAAAACCCATGTAAATTTAGTACGCTAATTTTTTTTAGTATATATATAATATATATTCTTTATTCATAAACAAAATTGGTAGGTTTTCTTAACTCGTATGCTTCTCTCTCATTTGAATTATTGTAATTCAGCCTTCATACAAGTAGGATATGTATTATAGTTATATTGTTCTATTTACATATACACATCTCTCTCGAGTTGAATTAAATTTTAATTTTAGAGCATATATAGACGAAAAAAGAAATTCAGGAGAGAATAGTTTTACTTGAGAATGGTGGAGATGGTGAGCTTCTATGACCAAAGGATTTTGATCACTTTGGCTTTAGAATTCTTAACACAATAATATTTGTATACATGCATGTGTACACATTTGTTTTCTTTTCACTAGTGATCAAAAAAGTTTATAACCATTAAGTTTTTCATAACAAAGTTTTTGTGTAGTCGAGATTTTCTTTGATATTTTTATATATGTAGCATTATTCTGTTTTGCATTTTGATTTGTAACCGTAATGATGAGCACTATTATTTTAGAGTAAACATATATTTGGTATTGATATGTGTTTATCAAAATAATAACATAATTCTTTATATAAGTTTTATACAATATCAATACATTATTATGACTAAATTACTTCAACAGTGTTATAATAATTTCATAACAGAACGACACCATTAAAAAATTGGAATACTTCCAAGAATGGGGTGATGATGATGGATCTAGGTTTCCAAATCCCACCCACACCAATGGATGATTCGGTGGCTTTGCCCGGACAAGACACCACAGCAGTGTGTTGTGTTCAAATTTTAACCAGTGGATAGAAAGTGTTTCTCTATTAGACAACTACTTGATAACATAAACAATTATTCTTTCATATTTTAATAGCCACTTCAACAATGATCCCTTGTTTAGCATATTTTGAATATGAACCACTCAATTATTGACTGTCACCCACCAAAGATATCATTTTCGTAATCATTATTTCTTCTATAGGAAGAGCACTTGGGGACAAAATCTTTCAACAAGTAATCTTTAACACAATTAACAAGAACTAGCAAACCAATCCCTCTTTGAAATCACAGCCGAAATTCACTCCCTCTAATCCCCTTTATAGTACACCAATGAATTATTTGTCCAAAAGAAAAAGTTAATAGAGAGAGAAGCAAGCTCACAAAACTTATACTACCCTTTAAAATAATTTTTGAAAAACCCCCAATTGGAGCTGCAATGCGATAATAATGTCATGACTAAAATGGGTAACATAATACTGAGAGCATGATAGGCTTCCATCTCAAAATGAGGGGAACAATGGACTAACTTGTTTTCTCATAACTAAAACAATATTTTCGTACTCTTCTTATGTGGTACACTCTAACAAACCCCGGGTTCTTTGGCACTCCTTGCTAACTTAGAGAAACACAAATTTCCACAGTAACTTATGATCATATCATCTATACTAAGAACTAAGAAGTAAGCTGACCTCATGAGTACGATTGTAAATTAATTACCAATAATTCCAACATGTACAAACTCCTTCCTAGAAGTGGTGAAAGCAATTTGAATCTCAGACTGATCACTCTTTGTGCGACATTTAATACAATTTACTAATTGTTCGACAATCACCACAAAGTTTAAGGTTCTTTGTTATTCGGATAGGTGTTCCAGCAGTGCTGCAGTTAGGCCAAATGCAATACCTAACTATTCATTATTATGTGAATGCAGCATATCCCACCTTAACTAATTCTTCAGCAACATCTTGCAAATGAAATTTGTACCAAGAACACAGCCTGCCAGTTTCAGCATCTCATTCAAGTTTTTGAGCATTTCATAACTCTCCTTGGAAAAGGATGAGTCTCATCTCCACAGTTGAGTTTTGTGAATATTGTTATCCACCTCAATCTATGGCCAACCAAGAACTTTCTTTAGCCTAATCTGACTCTTGAGATTCGTAAATTATATCTTTCGAATGTCCTGCATTGTGGGGCTATAGACTAAGAAGTGAATTTGTTGCCTTTTCTGCCAGGTCTTATGTCCATGGATTCTAAATGCCCAAGGAAAGCAACCCATATGTGTCTTCATGTTTCTCAACTTCCATGCTCTCAGCAACAGTAATGGCCTCATCAAGTCTCCCCGCACAGCCTGAAAGAGGACTCGTAAGCTTTTCCACATAAATCGTAACAACACATAATAGGGTCTCAAACGAGCACCACAAAGCAATTCAACTCCAACACATGTTTGAAAACAATGTTATGAATAAATCTATCATTCGAAGCATTCATCATAGCCTTGGAAACCCTTATCGAAAACTAGTGAAAGAATCTGTCTGGCCTGGGAAACTCTTCTACTGCAAATCAGCAAATAGATTGCAAATTTGGGGTGGGGTCCATATAACAAGGAAAATGATGTTTTAGTCTTTCTCGAAACTAGGTGTTTTGTAAGTTGAGTTGAGGAGTTGTAGTTTCCGCCATGTTAGGAGCTGTAGAAACCAAGCAGTAGCAAAGAAGCTTCTCATGACAGCAGTAACCTTAAGCTGAGACCTTTCAAAACAAGATTGATTCTGTTTAGTTCCACCATCCCAGCCCACGGAAAGAAACCAACCAAAAAGTAATGGTGTATGTCAAACCGCTCCTACGCTACAAACCCCACCGAAATATCCTCCACGGGGTGCCATTTTAAATTTCATAAATGTGGTTCAAACTTGCACCACAGCACCACCTGATTGTTCATTATTTATCACAAAATTTTAGCAACCCGTAAAAAATGTACTCACTTTAATGAAGTCATCGTGACTATACCAAGCCACTGAGGCTCTACAATTTAAAAACTGTTTTCTGTTTTGCAAAATTGAAAATAGTTTTCAAAAACTAATAAGAGACATTTAGCAAAAATTTTTATAAACAGATTTTTAAAAATAAAAAATTAGAAAACAGAATGTTGTTTTCAATTTTCAAAAATAATTTTTTTTGTCTAACATATTATACTTTATATTTTGCTCACATATCCTAGACCCGAACCGAAACCATACCCGAACTTGGACCCAAATGGGTTAATATCATGGTATGGTGTTAAAATATTAATTTTTTTCCTAAGAAAAAATCTAAAAATAATTTTTAAAAATTTGTGCCAAGCACCATTAAATTTTTAAAATGACAAAAAACAATTTTCTATTCTCACTTTTAAAAACACAATTTTAAAAACTGAAAACTGAAAAACACAACCAAACAAGCTCTTAGTTTCCTTGACTTTTTAACTTTTGTTTATGAGCAAGACCGAATGGTGTTAGACTTAACTTAATGGGAAACACTAACCAAGTGACATTTTATATTTTATTTATGCTATTTTCTCAACCCAATGGTGTTAGACTTGGCTTGGATGCCAACCATTCAATCTGGCTTTTAAATTTTTAATCCAATAGGTTTTGCCACTTTTTAGAAAATAGCATAAATATAAAATCAGAACAGCGAGTCGTTAAGAAAATATCACTACCAAGGCAATGAATTAAACCAGGGCCTTATTCCATAATTGTGCCACATAAATTGAATCAGAGTGGGGACAAATTAGATCTATATCCACTCAAAAATTATGAGTAATATTTCTGTACGGTAATATACTAGGAATATGAAGTAGAAACTCAAACCAGAGAAATTTCATATGGCATCAATTTTGGGTGCCATAATCTCTAGAAGTCCCTTGGGATTGTCCACATGAACCCAGTGGCCTGACTTTGGAAGTACATGAGCTGTGACTTTTCCCTCTGACGGACCTCTTTCTAGAGCTGAAAGAGCTTCGAGTCGCTTAATGGTATCCTGGTCCCAGCTATCACTTTCCTCGGCACGCACAATATCTATCTCCATACCTTTCGGAGGGTGCTCTAACAGAGTCCAATATGACTTCTCCCTACAAAATTTGCCATGACTCATCGTACTGTATGCTATACAGACTCCTAAAACTACCATTTCAACTATCTATTTACTTCATCATCTATTGAAATGATTTTGTAAGTATGTCAAGACCAAGGATTACCTGTAAGACCGTAGCATCCCAGCTGCGCCATCAAGATTAAATGCCCATGTCATGTTGTCTCCAGATTTCTTGAGGTTGGTGCCTATCCATTCTGATAGTGACTTTGAGAACCCAAGTCCAATAAGGTGATTTACAAGCCACCTGAAGCAATCAAAAACAAGAAAAGTTAATGAGAAAGGCATATCATGAAGAAACAATAAATTTAAACCAAAGCAACAATTGAGATGTTATTGAATAAAGTATTTACCCATGTCAAATTACTTTCAATGAAATATAGTAAGTACCAGTAACTATCCTCAAAGTGATGGAACAGAACAGAAGTCAGTTATAGGACTTTGGCAATATGAATTGGCATATATGCGGCAACAAACCAAATCAATGGGAAATTGAGCTTCCCAAAACTAAATTTGAATCCAATAGCATGTAAATTGGTCAACTAATGAGGTCCAAGATTTTGTTGGAAGAAAAACTACACGATTGCAGGGGATCACCACAAGCATGTGAAGATATTCTCAGGGCAGTGATTTGATGACAATACATTTTCAAAGGGGAAATTGAACCATTTTGGATTATAAAAATTAACAAAAATTCCTATGCTATAAATTTTCCTTCTGATATGGGTTTTTCTACAATCTTCAAGAAAGCAGGCATATATCACTATCTGTCAGCTAAGTTTTATTTGTCTCTTCCAAGTATGAGTTTTATTTTCTCCCAAGGAGGATTGACTGATGTAGGAATTTCGTAGATTAGCCGTGTGTCATCGGTATTATATTGGATTTCTTAGTCTTTTAGTAGTACTTTTTCTGTAAAGGCCCATTATACATTGAGTTTCAACCCATTTCTCGTCAAAAGTAATAAGTATATGTCACATTTCTTAAATATTCCAACTTCTAGAAAGAGTCTTAAATTGCTATCACTCTGATGCACCCAATGGGCACTTTCCTACATCATAAGTTAAATTAAACATTAAAATTTACAGCCCATACACTAAGATAATAGTGGTACTATATCTTATGAGAAAGATGCGACAACCAACTCAATGAGCTTATAATTTTGACTTGAGTTGTAGTTTAACTTCCTTAGACTCTAGTGCTCACACTCATATAAACTTTCTTACAACCATCAGATGATAAATAACCAAAAAGCTCTCGCCCGTATAACAGAGTTTAAGCATGGGATATGAAAGTAAAATTTATAGCAAAAGGAAGAGAAAAATCAAGCATATGAAACCAGCATGGGTGCAAATAACATTATACCAGAAAAAAGAGCTTTACTTTCGTGAAGAAACTGTTGGAGGTATACTCTGCAAGGTCTTCAAAACATTTTCTACTTCTCCTTCATCTTCAGGTTTCTTTACTCCTAGAAAAGAATCGAGTACCCACAGCTGTTCTGCGTCAATATTTAATAAAGGGTCATCAACTTTTTCTTCAAAACACCAAGCAAGTGGAATACTGTCCCAAACACAAGTAACCAAACTAAAGTTCAACCTAGGCTTATAAGGGAGTATTTTGTAAAAATAGTCATTACGAAAAAATTAGCAAAACAACCAAGTTTGGTCGCAATTATAACCAGCCTTTCAAATTCATACAAAAGCCTTCAACTTCTCATTCATTTTTCACAATGATTAAATAGCCATTTTCAGGTACCGATCAAGCTTTAATGCAAGAAGTTTATATTTCAAGTGGTAATTTAGATTCACAACATGAAATTTGTCATTACAAATCAACATTTCTAAAACTACACTATTAAAAAAAAAAAAAAAAAAAAAAAAAAAAGGAAAGAAATGGGACCTGTTTAGGCAACACAGCAGATTCTCCATAGTCACCACGAGCACAGTTCTCCACATACTGCAAAGCAACCTTACCACCCAAAGAATGGCCTACAACAACATCCGGCCATCTCCAACCTTGAGACTCAACTAAATTAGCTAAGTCCTTAGCGGCATTAGTCAAATCATGAGGAGGGTTAAGACCTTCCACCTCCGCTGATCTCCCATGGTTCCTTAAATCCACAAGCACCGCTCTCCATGCTTCCAATAAAAAATAATAAGCACAAATGAGCTCCAGTTCGTATCACTTTCAAAATAAAAAATCCAGAGAGAGAGAGAGAGATACCAGATGGATTTGAGATTGTGGAGAGGAGATTACGAGAGAAAGTTTTCCAATTTCGGCCAGATCCCAAAAGGCCATGGATAATGAGAGCAGTACGGTGGTAGGGTTGGTCAGTTGATACTCGGACCTCTTCGAAGGCTAGGGTTCCTTTGGATCTTTGTGGTGTGGTGAGAAAACGAGTTAGAAGTGTGTTAAAGATAACAGATTTCTTTCTGAGGAGACTCGTCGCCATGGCTGGCTGCTACATCAGAATAATAATAAATTTAAAAGAAGAATATGAAGTAGAAAAAGGAAGAAACGATCGAACAGAATAAAAAAAATGAAAAAAATGACAGCTGTGGGATTTGAACCCACGCCCTTTCGGACCAGAGCCTAAATCTGGCGCCTTAGACCACTCGGCCAAACTGTCTTCTATGCAATTGTTAGTTACATACAACTCATATCATTTCCTTAACCAACTACTTAATAAACTCTTCATTGCAAAAAAAAAAAAAAAAAAAAAAACTACTTAATAAACTGTATTTATTTATTTATTTATTTTAAAAGACCACTACAGTAAATATGGGGGACGAACATCACTGATTGTTATCAATGTCTTGTGTCGCTTTACGATTAGCTAACGATACTTCTTAAGAATTATTGTATTAAACTATATGAAACTCGATATTAATAGTAATATTTAGGGGTGTGCATAAATCGATCCAATCTAATGAGAACCAACTTATCCAATTAAACCGACCGCCAAACATTGAATATCCAATTGTGATCGGATCAGATTGGATGTTATTTTTAAATATCCAATTGGATCGGATCGGATGGTGGATGGGGTGTCTAAAAATCCAATACATCCAAAATCCAATCGAACTAATTAGTATTTTCATTTAGTTTGAATGAGTAATTAGATTTATATTGTTATACATCAAATCTATATGTATATATGAAAATTAACATTAAAGTTTTACTCTTTTTTTTCTTGGATTGGATGGATCCAGTCCAATCCAATACATACTGGATCTAAAATATTGGATGGATCCGATCCGATCCGATCTAAAAAATACTAGGTCTAAAATATTAGATAAACCCAAATTAAACAAATAAATATATATGAAATACATCCAATGGATAGAGCCGATCCAGTCCAACATCCAATGGATGTTGGATCGATTGGATGACGAAATTAATTGGATCGGATCGGATGGTAAAATCTAACATCCAATATATGATTGGATCGGATCTGGATAGGCCTAAAAACATTGGTGTGATCCAATGAACACTCCTAGTAATATTGATACATAAGAAAGTATTAAGTATTACTGGTGCTTTATAGTATTTCTAATACATTAAACTAGATTAAAGTTACGGCCAGAGAATGCATGTATACTTAATCTTCAACATAATTATAGATATTGTTTTAATTAAGAAAAATTAGAATGTAAATCAATATAAAAACAAGGCTAATTAGTAATTTTTCCCCCTGAACTTTGACATGTAGTAAATCGTGCTCCATGAACTTTTTTGGCCGTTAAAAATTCCCCCTGAACTATTGAGATTGTTAAATTTAAGGACTTTTGTCTAATTTCATTCAATTTTACTGTTTCAGTGATTGTTTATGTACTAAACTATGCTCCCAGACTTTGATATCTACCAAATCATGCCCCTCAAACTTTAATATGTACTAAATCATGTCCCTTGAACTTTCATCCATGTTAGAATTTTTTACTAAAATTAGACAAAAGTCCTTAAATTTAACAATCTCAATAGTTCGGGGGGAATTTTTAACTGCAAAAAAAGTTCAGGGGGCACGATTTAATACATGTCAAAGTTCAGGGGAAAAAATTACTAATTAGCCTAAAAACAATAACAAAACTAAATATATAAAAAATAACAATGTTAAATTAGTATTTAATCGCCCCTAACTAATTCTAGTTTTTACTGTCTATTAATGAATAATAAAATTAGATGCCAAAAACCTTTATCTCTTTTTTTTTATATAAAAACAAACCATTATTGGCATCAATACGTATTGATTTAAAGCTAAATTTACTTCAATAATCATAATTATTATAGTATGTTCATACCCATTGTGGTATAGCATAAAGAACTTCACATGTGAATTTACCACAAAGAAAAATATATGAGCACAAAATTTCTATGGCCGTAACTTTAATCTAGTTATCTAAATTTACCATGTGCGACCAAGAAGCTCTTACGCAGACTTAAGGGGAAAATGTTATCTAAATTTCTACACAGGGTGATGTGCCATCCATTTAGATAACACGTGGAATAGATTCTGTGACTTGGACGAAAGATTTTTCTCATAATGAACCATACAGGGACCTATAATGCTCAAAGTCAATAAGAGTTGGAACATCTGAGTAGAGTATGCGAGAGCACCCAACCAGCTTCATCATGTGGGTTGCTCGCATAAGCCAACCAAAATATTATAAATGTTAAAAATTTAAAAGAGGCAATGTTATCTAAAATGAAATGAAAATTTTGAAAAATTTACTAATAATAAACTACAAAACACATTAAGATAAGACAAATTTACATAATAGATCAATTTTTTTTAAAAAAAAAAATTACAAAAATACATCAACATGAAAATATTTTTATTGATAAAAATATCTCTTCAGTAAAAATAATAAACATTTTTTGGTTGTTTTATAGTTTATTTATAATTGTTATGAAGTTATTTTTCCTGGTAATTTTTGTTATTTTATAGTTTATTTGTAGTTGTTGTGAAGTTGATCTCGTTGTCTTTTCACTTTTTGCTAAACAAAGTGTATTTTTATAATTTTAAAATTTTACGAGCGTATTTTTATAATTAAAAACTTTTAACTGTAAAATTGTAAATAAAACATTAAAAATGAGTATTTTTTTAAATTTCCCTTAAGATAATGTATAATAATTAAAAATAATATTATAAAATAAAAAAAATAAATGAGTCCCCGTCAGTGCGAGGGTATTATCTCCATCTCCACCCGTTTAATATTTGTAGATACAAAATTATTTTCATTCACACCTCATTTCCCATTTAAGCGGGAAATTCTTAATGGGAGCGAGTACCCGCGGAACTCAATACCCAAAGTACATTTTTCATCCCTATTTAAAACTAAATTAAGCGTTTTAAAAAATATAGGATTTTTTTTTCCTTAAGATTAAAACCACACCCACCATATTTGAGCTGATTGATTACAATTGTAGGATACAACTAGTATGCCACCTTGTATATCATCAAATGTTTTATAGTTAATTTTCATTTATATCATTTAAGTCAATTCCAACTCAAGTTTCATGATAAATAAACCCTATTTTTAATGATTTCCAGTATTATGCATTAATTGAAATGTTATTCTTACAATGGCATTTGATTTACAGTATTATCTCTTCAAGAGTTTTAACCTCCCTTTACAAATTAATTCCAACAATCTTTTAGAAAACCTGACATGACAGTAACAGCACTTAATCGCTATTACACTCTTCCTTCTTTCTCAATTACCAATTGATCAACATTAACAAATATTGGGATATTTACATTTTAATATTGTATAATAATCATCATTATATACATATATCTCATGATTAGAAAAAGAGAGTCAAAAGATGTGGGACTTTTATACGGGTATATAAAGGAGCGAACCCATATAGTAGCGAGGGGACGAAAATTAGGAAAAAAATATATATGTATTTTAATTAGTTACAACATATATTTGTATTAAAATATGATATTTATAGACAAAATAGTAAGCTTGGTGTAATGATTAAGGTAGATGACAAATAGATTAGAGGATAAAGGTTCAAATCCCACTAACTACGAAAACGCAATCCAGAAATAGATTTTATGAATTATGAACTTCTTTATTAGGTAGCGTTTGGTTGGAGGTAATGAAATGGAATGGAATGGAAAGGAAATAATTTTCATTCCATTCCTTTGTTTGGTTGCATTTTAAAGTATTGGAATGACATTCCAATGGAATGCTCTTTCCACCATTTTGGTAGAATGCTATTCCATTTTTAAAAAGAAGGAATGATCATTCCAATGTAACAAGAAAAAAAATTTAATTATTTTTTTATCAATTATTTTTATGCATTTTAAATTTTATTCCATTCCATTCTTATTCCCATTTCCATTCCCATTCCTATTCCTATATTTTCATTCCTCCCAACCAAACGCCTCCTTAGTTTCTTCATTAGTTTCTTTTTTTGATATGGTTATAAAACCTGGAGTGAGGGAAATAATTTGAATAAAACAAAGTTAATATCTGCAGTACATCCTGATAAGACCTCGTAAACTGTTTAAACAACAACCAGATCATTTTACTTTTCTTAATCAAATTTTTATTTTGAGAATTAAAAAGAAACAAAAACAAATTATCCCATGTAACAAAATCACTATATAAACCAAGAAACAGCCTTTTACTTTTACATCCAAGATTCAATTTTCAATGTCTGTTTGGAGTGAGAAGTAGGGAACATAAAAATGTACATTGATAGAGCTACTAAATCAACATAAGGAAGAAAAATAAGTGAACACTACAAAGAAAAGCTCACATTGGTAAGTAGTTAGTCAAAAGGGTCAATCCGGGGATCATGCTCACTTGCCATTACCATTCCAGTGCACAGACAGGTAGGGCACATAACCTATAAACAAGATGATCAATCACTTAATGAAGCAAAGGTCAATTAGTGAGGATAAAGAAAGGACCATGATTTTTGTACCTTTCCTGCACCGGAGCAATTTAAACACCTTTGTGTTGCCGGCACTTGCAGAGGGCGGTCAGATATGTTAGATGTTAATATGGGCTCAACTTTCACACACACACCACTTGCTGAACATCTAGCACAGGCCAAGTATCCTGTACATGCATGATTATGCAAAATCTCAATAAGAATAAAAGATTTCTAAAGCTTTACAAAATTGTATGATGTATATCATTCATGAACCCTTCAAACAATGTTGAAATCACCATAACAATGATTATTGACAAAAGCACAAACCAGTTCCATTGCAATATTTGCATCTTTTCTTCTCTTGCTGTTCGACATTGTTGGCTTCGATTAACATCAGCGCTGAAATGACACCCACAGCCCCACCAGAAAAGGATGCTACAATCGGATCAACCTGACTGAATCCAGTGAGTACGAAGAAAAGTTTAGGATGCTAGCCAAAAGTTCTGATTTCCATTTTGGAAAAAGTGAAAGGAAAAAAGAAAGAGTAGAATACCTTAATTGCATAGGTAAGTGCATACTGCGAATGAAATCTTCATATGAGGTGCCTCCTAAGCCTAGTTTTAGTTCTAACTGCCAAGAAAAAATCCCAGTTGAGGAAACACTACACCATCCTAAAGACTGAAAAACCTTTTACTTATGGTTACTAGATTAAGAACTTACAGTTGGTGCAATAAGTCCTCCAAACACAATTATACCAGAAACAAACGATAAACTGGTCAAGTAAAGCTGCTTCAATGTCTTTGGTGTCTACAAAATCATATACAAGCCTAGTCAAAAATCAGAGACCTCCATTACTACACTCTTTCTATTCCTTTTCTTTTTCCAAAACAAATAAACAAGATAATTAATGCATATGCAACTCCATAGTCAAGCACCAAATACACATAAGATTTCTTCTTTCAGAAAATAAAAGAAATATAAAGAAAGATTTGCAGCATAACTACCAAATTTTTTGGGTTTATAACCAGTAGGGACCTATTGGTTTCTTTTCTCCCCAATAGTATTAAAAGTGTAATTCTGTCTAATTTTCTCCTAACAGGTTTTGTTTATGAGTTTGTCTACACACGTATAAGAACACGATTAATACATATTTTTTATTAGGCTAATTAAGATTTTTACTCCCGAACTTTGACATGTACCATATCATGCTCTTTGAATTTTTTTTTTTTTCTGTTAAAAATTTTCTCTGAACTATTGATATTGTTGAATTTAAGGATATTTGTCCAAATTTATTCAATTTTACTAATTTTGTGATTATCTATGAACTAAATCATGCTCCCTAGACATTAATATCTACCAAATCATGCCCCTCAAACTTTAACATGTATTAAATCAAGCCCCCATCAATGTTAAACTTTTCATACTAAAGTTAGAAAAAAATTCTTAAATTTAACAATCTCAATAGTTCTTAAAAATCTTTAACGACCTTGAAAGTTCAGGGACATGATTTAATACATTCAGGGACAAAAATTCTAATTACCTTTTTTTATTAATACACTATTAAAAAGAGCTTAAGTTAGTTTTGCACCTAAAAAATTAACGGGTTCCTTCCAATTATAAACTTAAAACTTTTCGTAGTTATGCTGCAAATATCCCAAAAATATAAATTAATTCAAGCTTATTATTAAGCAGAATAAGCCAATTCCACTAAACTCACCACATCAGGGAGAAAGGGAATGGAGGAAGGAATATCAGGCATCTCATATGCCTCTTCAATGTCTTCCTCATCAATTTCATTGATGCTCTTAATCCGCTGTTGTACTCTTAATCTCCTCACCTAATAAATCATCACACAAAATTACCAAAATTAAGTAAACAATACTAATACATTGATGTATTTCGAAGAAAAAAATCAAATGAAATGAAAGTGTTAGATTTAATATTGACCTCTTCCATAAGAAGAAAAATCTTGTTCCGCCGGCTCTTAATATTTTCCTGAATTTCCTGTAATTGCATTTGAACAAAATCCTGAACTGTCTCTGGTCCTTCTATGATGCAAAAATTACTGAAAAATAAAAACATTACAATTAAGCCCAAAACAAAATTCTTCAAAATAAGGCTTAGGGAGACAAGTTTTAACCAAACTAAACCTGGAGAAGTTATCGCCACCAAGAGTATCGTCCTTGGAATTGATTGAGGAACATATAACTCGAGAACGTGGTAAGGTTAGGGACAGAGGTCTTGTTGGGTGGCCATGTTGGTGGGTTCTGAATTTATTGCAGTTTGGAGAGAAAGAAGGAGATTGGAGAGAGAAAGCAGCCATTTTTAGCTTCTTCCTTATCTTCTCTCCTATCTTTTACTACTCATCATCAAAGAGCCGAGAGAAGAGAGGGGTTTTGGTATTAGATCGTGGAATCTTAGGAAGACATTCTAGGAGCATCTTATGAATTTTTCCTTAGCTAAAGACAGAAAAGGATGAGATGAGACTAGTGGGTAACTGCCACGTGTCACCGTTTGTATACGCCAACTGTTTTGTTGTTCGGTTAACGTTGAATTCTATGTTCAGTGTTCGGTGTACTATATTAGTAGAGTAATTTGTTTTTGTTAAGTTTGATAAAAGAAATGTTTGTTGAGATTAACTGTGTGTTGGTTTTGAGTGACATGTGTCATGTGTCTTGGTAGTGATATGGGTGGAAGTGGAAAGAGATATAATAATAAAAATAATAAGAATGACAATGAGAACGATAATGGAAATCAAGGAAGATCACATTATTTTCGGTCCAAACAAACCCTTGGTCTAAATATAAAATAATGAGATTCTTATTTATGTTAATATTTTAAACCAATCACATTTGTGGGTGCTACTATCATTACTCCTATAAATGAGTTCAAATGAATAGAGTAGTACAATGAGTATAAGACAAATGAAAAATCAAATAAAGTAGGTTTACTAGAATTCTAATGCTTTATGGTACAATTTATTTAGAGCATAACTCCAATAGCATATTGACGTGATATTGAATTGCACATTGATTTCTCTTCTATTTGTCATATAAACAAAAGAAAAGTAAATTTTTTAACATTTGTCCATTTGGTCCCAAACTACATAAGTTTTGTAATTTGACATTAAAATTTAGAGTATTATTAATGTGTATTAGTGGTGTCTAGCACTTATAGACATACCGTCTTGTGATTAGGTAGCGATACTCTCTAAAAGATATTATATGAGCATTGCTATTAGACATCAGTAGTGCCTAGCACCTCCTCTAGACATGTCGTCTTGCGATTGGCCGACGATATTCCTTAAAAGTTATTATATTAAATTATATGGGACTCGATACTTAATTAGACTAATAGCAATATTAACACATAAGAGGATGCTAGGCACTATTGGTACCTTTTAACATTATATTATGTTATATGAGACCCAATATTTAGTTGGATCAATAGTAATATCAATACATAAAAAAGTGCTAAGTACCACTGCCCCTTAGCATTAACTCCTCTAAAATTTAAAATCCGTAAAAGAAATTGATAAAAAAATTTATTTAATTTTTTATCATTATGCATTCGAATAGTTTTTTCTTCTATTTCAAATATAATAGTCATTCATTCTACTAAAATAGTAAAAAAATCATTCTATTAAAATGATAATATGCAATCAAATAAAAGTACAGAATATAGATTGTTTCTTCTTCATTCTATTCTATTTCATTCTATTAAATGGTGCAACATAATCAGATCAAAAGTTTGCACCTTTTGTAATATAGATTAGTAGGTAGACTATAGTAGTAGCATTGGTTAGTAATTTAAGCTGAATAGCTGATAATATATATATATATATATAGGGCAAGACTATGGTAGGACCTAGCAAAAGTTCCCTATCAGTAGGGTACTTTTTTTAACCATTCATTTTAGATCGTGTGGTTATTATGATATAAGATGTATACTCTTACGATAAGACTGCTTGTATACAATTAAAACTTTATACATTATAATAATATTTAATATTTATTTTAAAAAAATAAAATAATATTAATAATTTATAAAAAAAAATATTAATTTTTGATTTAAATTATTATTATTTTTTTAAAAAATAGTTTAATTTTTTTATACAATTAAAATTTTAATATAAAATAAATAGTAATTAAAAAAATCTAACACATATAATACACATATATTTCAAAACTTAATAGATTAAATGTATATTCCATTTTTATATATATATTTTCTACATACAATTTAAAATAAAATTAAATATTTTATATATAATTTTTTTTCCTTTGAATTTGTTATTTGTTATTTTATTTATTTTAATTTGTTGTTAGACACATAAAATAGCAATATAGTTATGTGAAAAAAATGTTTTTTTTTATAAATATTAAATAATTTAATATTGAAAAATAACCGATCTAAAATAACTGATTCAATCTGTATTTTTTCTGATTGAATTAGATTGAATTTGAGCTATTGTGCGAATTGGATTGGATCCAAAATATGAAATCCGCACTTAGTGCGAATCGGATACACTATAAGCAAAATAATGCGGATTGGATTAGATGAACACAACAACACTCCGTATTTAAAAAAAAAAATTAAAATCTGTAAAAATATGAAAATAATCCCTTTTCTATTTTCAAAAAATTAACAACATGCTTTTTTAGATTTAAATATTTAAATTTAGAAACAAAATATGAAAAAAAAAATTGTACAAGAGGCGCACATTTAAGAATTATTTTTTTTAATCTTCTCTGCTCTAATAATTTATTTTTCAAAATTTAACTTCAAAAGAAAAACAAAATAAATATTCATGAAAATGATAAAATAAATAAAATAATTTTCTACAATAGAGTTTATTGTATTACAGTGAAATGAAAGTCACTATTTCATATTTGATTAAAAAAATTCCTTATACAATAGGGTAAAAACAAGCCGCCCCAGTCCCACCATAGATAATCCTTATATATAGGGCAAGATTATAGTAGAACTTAGCATAAATTCTCTACTCATAGGGAAACTTTTTCGGCTATTGCTTTTATATCTAATGGCAATATGGAGGTAGGGTGCATTTTAATTGAGTAGATTTTAGTGTATTTGATAAAAGATTTATATAAATTTATTATGAGATTCTTGATGAATTTCTTCATCAACTTTTTATTGAAATGGTATGAATTTCTGGATATTAATTTTCCTCTATGAAAATAAGTGCTAAATTGTACAAAATATTTAATTGATTAAAGTATTAAATATATATAAATAACATACAGACACTCCACCGTAATTTCAATACAGTTTATGTTCTTTAGTTTGTGATTGGTCTAATTTATTACCCTATGCTATGAGGAAAAAGCTAAAGCACCTACTATAGAATAACCCATATATATATATATATATATAAAAAAATAGGATACAATTGTTCAACAGTGAAAAAGAAAAAAAAATTACAAGACTTAGAAGTGTTGATGTAGTAGTAGTAGTAGATGAAAGAGAAGAAAAGTGATTGTAAATGTAAAGTTCAAAGTCTAGCTATTTCAACAGATTTTTGAAGTGCCTGAAGAAGACTTCTCATTATTCTTGGCTCCCCAGGTGGAGCTTGATCTTTCTTGGGTCCATTTCTTATGGCTCTAAACAGTGGTCCTGAACTCTCAGTAGCTGGAAATACCAGACAATCAATGTACACAAGTACCTCTGTTTTACCACCATCCTCAATTGTAATGAACCCCAGTCTAGCTCCACCAGCAATTTTATCAATCTTTCCTCCCCCAAAACAAAAAATTTTAAATCAACATAAGCTGCTTAACTTATCCATAAACAATTTATAATTGATGGATGATCCTTGATTATTACCTTCAAAGGTACAGGAAGTGGCAAATTAGCTCCTTGGCATAGACTGTTGGCCCACTGTATTTGTAAAATGAGAAAAAATATATGAAATTAAAAAATTAAAAAATCGCTAGAAGAAGGGGTCGAACCTCCGACCTTGTGGTTAACAGCCACACGCTCTAACCATCTGAGCTATTCCAGCTTCTTATTTGTGTTATTCATTTTAATAATAAATAGTCTACTCAATAATAATTATGTATTTTTAATTTTAATTTAATTTTATTTTATTAAATGCAAGTAAATAAGTGACGACCCACCTGAAAGAGCAGAAGTTCAAACCTCTGGAAATCGGTGTCGGTGGGCAATTTCATGGTTCCCAAAGAGACTCCATCTTCAGGGTCGTTGTTTTGAGTCGATGAAGCCTTGGCGACCATCTTCTTCGTTAGGTGGTAGGTTCGGCGGGACTGTTCGCTGAGCTTCAAGAACGAATTTTTGTTTTCCCAATTGAAGAATACCAATGGCTGAGGAAGAGGACGAGAGAGCTGAGGATGAGAATCCACACGTGCAGAGTACAGCAGTGACTTCACGGCTGCAATGGCCATGGCTACACTGCTTCACTACGTACGCAGATTGGGATTTAGGCTTCAAAATTATTTATTTCTCTTAATGGAAAATGGCTGGCTACAAAACGAAGCTCATAATTTAAACGGATAGGATAGACTTTCTCTCTCTCTCTCTCTCTCTCTCTCTCTCTCTCTCTCTCTCTCTCTCTCTCTATTTAAAAAAAATAAATTAATTTAAATTTGGATTAATTTTTTTTTTAAGTAATTACTCCCGTATAGTATTTTTTTAATTTTTTTTTTTTTTAAATTTACGGTTTGAGTTTTTAAAGTGGTTGCAGCGCTAGATACAATAGGAGTTTCTATACGATTTTTCTATGTAGAATTTCGTAAAAATACAAAAAATATATATATATTTTGAAGTGTAAAAATGAAAATGCTCTTTTTTTTAAAAGGTAGATGAAAATTTCTATAAATAACTAAATCACATATAATTTATTACATGCAGGTATTATTTTTTACATGCATGTATTATATTTTAATTATAACCGGTCATATTTTAATTATAACCGGTTTGAGTTATTTTGTATGATTATTTTTATTCATTATGTTATAGAATCGGTTCTATTTTTATTTATATTTGAAATATCTAATTCTGGTGACTTTTTCCGGTAACTTTTTCGGTGACTTTAATTTTTTCGGCGTCGGTGAATTTTCTGACGAAACTTATTATTGTTTTAAAAATATGAGATTTTCATCTTTTTTTTACAAACATATAGCATAAAAAATTCCATATAAATGTGTAAAAAAAAAAAACTCATAATCTCATGGTATTATTTATTTTTGCCATAAAAAGGTAAACTGTTATAATTTTCTCATATATTGTGTAATTTCTACTTTTCAATAATATTTTAGAGATAATCATATAAAAAAATTATTAGCATCATTAAAATTTAAATATTTATTTATAAATACTCAAATTTTTATATCACACCTTTGAATAAATTAATATATAATCTTAGTTTTTCATTTTTAATAGTTTTAATTAAAAATTATAATCTTCAGTATTATATTTAGAAATTTTTTTATTTTTACACTTTAAATAGTTTTTTAACGAAAATCCACGTAGTAACCTATATAGCAACTAACGGAACAAGTTAAATCTGGTTTTGAGATGGAACCCCATGATTCTTAACATGGTATCAGAGTCATATCCCTTGCGGGCAAGTGATCATATCCAATCTGCACCTATATAGATAGTGACCATGTCTATTCTGATACGGTTCAAGATTGGGTGAGCAAAAAAATAGCCACCATCTTGAGGGGGAATATTGTAGAGAAGTGAGCCATATATAAGAACATGGGCTACTCCACTCATTGCCAATTGGTTTTGAGATGGAACCCCATGATTCTTAACAGTAACCAAAATTCACATAGCAACCCACATAGAAACCACCGGAACAATTTAAACCGTAAATTTAAAAAAATAAAAAATATATTTATAAGGTAATTCTCCTTATATTTAAGTATTATTATTATTATTATTTTTATTTTAATTAAATTAATAAATTATACGATTTTTAATATGTCGTGTTTTACATTTTAGACTTGTCGCGTGTCGTGTCTTTCGGGCTAGTCTATTCATACTTACGTGATGTGTTTTTCGTGTTTCTTGTGTCGTATCGTGCCAATTTGTAACATTGTACCATATCATGCCCAAACCCATATTTCTTCATGCCTAATCGTGGTCGTGTCTTCTCGGCTCGTGTCAAAAAACTTGACCCGTATTTAATAAAGAAAAATTAATAGCACCTTCAACTAAAAGATACATAAACAATCACACTTATTAATGGCTATCAATCAAAGATACCAACTATGCGAAGGACAAACTTAATGAAAGATTAATCTATAAAACAGAAATTAAGGAGATATTATATTATAGTAATTTAATATCATATTTCATATAATTTAATTTAGGAAGAGGTTTCAATGGTTACATTTTTATTGTAACCATCATGGTTACATTTTTTTAAGCCATTGGATTATTATTTAATGGTTGTGATTAATTTGAAAATTAAATAAAAATAAATAAAAAATAACTTGTAACCTGAAAGTAACCTAATCATTTATTTCCTTATAAAACTTTAATTAAGATTAATTATATTTTAAAATTAAATTAATTATAATTATTAATTAATTTTTTGCAATTTATTACTATACAAGGATCTTTTAGCAATTTATTTTTTTATACTTAAGTTATTTAAAATTTTATAGCAAAGTTTTTTATAATTTAAAATTATACACATATAATTTCATAATTTAAATTTTATTATTCTTGTAATCTTAATTTTAAATTATTACACATAATTATTTAATTTTTTTTATTTAAATATTTAAAAAGTACAAAATGAAATAAGTTGAAGGATTTTTTAGAAAAAAAATGGCTGCACTTGTTATCGATTGATTAGCTTGAGGCCTCATACTTAGTTCATATAATTGTAACAAAATAATTAAATATCATTTAAAAATAATCAATTATTTGAAAATTTATCATAAGAAGAGAATTTTAATTTGTGTCAAAAGAAGTTTAATTTTTGTAAAAAAAAATAATTTTTTTTGTAAATAAATACCATTTTAGACCCTGTGTTTTGCAAAAGTTACAGATTGGACCCTGTATTTTGTTAAATGACAAAATAGACCATGTATTTTTTAAAATAGTAAAAATAGGACCCTGAGCTTAATTTTTGACAATTTTTTTTTTAATACAACCAACTTGAAGACAATGCTTAATACGAACAGATACAAAAAATGTAAACAGTTTTGTCATAACACTTTTAGATCGGATTATAATTAAACTTTATTTTGACAAAAAATCAATTCAGGGCCCTATTTGTACTATTTTAGAAAATACAGGATCCATTTTGTCATTTAACAAAACACAGGGTCCAGTTGGTAACTTTTGTAAAACAAAGGGTCCAAAATAGTATTAAATGGCTTAATTATTAAAATAATTCAAGTAACGATTTAAATATAAATATTAATTACTAAAAGAGGTCTTATTAAATATTTAATTAATTATTTTAAGAAAATAGTTAATTATAATTAAATAATTCTAAAAAAGGAATGTCTATTTAATTAATTATTTTAAGAAAATAGTTAATTACAATTAATTAAATCTAAAAAAAGAAAGTCTACCTATTAGTAAACTGATATTACAGGTTAAAGAAAAATATACCATATGGTTACAATAAAAATGTAACCATTGAATAGTCACCCTTTAATTTAATATTCTAGAAAATTACTAACCAGGTTCCATTATACATAATAGTAATGCTCTTCAAATTTATTTCTTGGCCCCTACTAAACAATGTCAAACCTTCTAATATTGTAAATTTGAAAATAAACTTGGGCATAACATGGTGGAGTTAAGATTTCAATAAATTGACTTTCAAAAAAGAAATAAAGAGACTTCAATAAATTGAAAATGGAAAAATTAATGTGTGAGATACACATGTTTTGAGTTTTATTGACAGTTTACTCCGCACATATAATCTTTCAAAACATAAACTCAACTATCACCTAAATTAATTTGAATTTGTACAAGTAAAATAAATAAAAGAACAGAAAAAAAAAGAGAAAAAAAACCCATTCATACTACATTAGAATAGCATAACAATACTCCTGATTCCTGAATGCCCAAGTGTTTGCAGATCAAGAGCCTGCCTTGCCATTCTTGTCAACTGCGGAAATGTATGTAGCAACTTTCCTTCTTCATTGACTACGAGGTGTCGAGTGAACATGCGTCAAGTTTGGGAAGGAGACTTCGCCAAGCATCAGCAAATGCATTCGCCAGACGTGCCTGTCCTTTGGCGAATTCATGGAAAGCGATCCCTATGTCGTTTGTTTTCTCATCCTGAAACCGCACCATCTCTTCATTCATTCTTCGAACGATTGTCTCGTATCTTGTTGTTGCTTCCTCACTGGCAGCCTTTAACTGCATCACAAAGCCAAATTCAGTCACATAAAAATTCATATAATTTGTAAACAAATCACTGATAAGATAGGCTGACTTGCCTCCTTGTACTCATGTTCAGCTTCTCCAACCCTCTCAGATCGTGTAAGCATTAGTTTGTCTCTGAAAACCAATAAGAAAATCAGTAATAATGAGTTGTCCCCACTTAACAGCATAAAATTACCGAAGAGGTAAATAGAGATGAGAAAAGGGGTGGAGGTAACCGGACACTTACAAAGCTATCTCCTTCAACCTAATTGTTTCAGCAAGTTCGCAGTGTTGCTTGAAGGCATTTGCTCTCTCTGCAATTGTGGCCTGTTTAACAGAACAAAGTAAAATAGAAGTGCAGAGTTGAGTGATTGGAAATCATCCACAGTAACATATGCTTTACTTCTTCCACTTGCATCAATGTTATGCATCCAAAATTAACCCAAACTGTGCATGTATCTATGATTACGTGATAACAAGGAAAAGAAGTTTCCAATAATTTTGGTAGATTCAGAGTTAATTACATTAGAACACAATTTCTGCTAGATCAAGAGTTAGCTACGTAGACCATAAATGTCAAACAAGATAGAAACCAAATTCACCTTAATAGATTGTACAGCACGAACATAATCTTTCAAGGGTTCTTCGAAATTCATTAACAGATGTTGAGCCTGCAAGAGAAAGAATGCAAATGGCAGTGCCAACAAAGCAAACTCATTAATCCAAATAAGCCCAGCCCTTAGGGAAAATACACGAACAAAGACACAATACATACTACACATGAACAGATTGTTAACTTCACTTTAAAAGCCTACCTCCTTTTGCAGCTTGATTGATATTGCTTCTGATTTTGCACCAAGATCACAAAATGCCTTACCAACATCATTACTTTCGCAAGCACCCAAAAGCTTGAATGACTTTCCTAATTCTGACAGAGATTGCCCATACTCTACATAGACAAAGAAAGTTAAGAGTTTGAACTGATGGCAGCTGCTTAAATCAATGCTTTCACATTTCCAGTACCTCGATGTCTTTTTACAAGACGGTATGCATGCTTCTGTGCTTCGGCAACATGATTTTCAAGCTCAAAGATATAATGTTTCAACTTTTCATACTCAGCATTTGACTCTTCCACTGGCTTCTCCTTTCCAAGAACTACATCACTCATTTTAGTTTGTACATCCTGCCAGATGAAAATAAATTTCTCTCATCAAATTGAAAGTCCAAAAGAATGATTTCATATTAGTCTACCACAGTGAGCTACTAAGTTTTGTAGTTGAGGTGTATCAGTAAACAGACATTATGTACAGTACAGTCCAATACTCCAATGTCTATAAGAGAAATTTCTAAAATTACTTCTAGGACAAAAGTTAACACTATCCCCATGAATATTTAATGCATTTTTGCAGTTTACGAAATTTGCTAAAGACCATCATAATGAGTTCAAAGTACCTTAATGATTTGCAAGAAATCAGCTGGCCTCTTCTTAAAGATCCCAGTGTCTTGAGATCTCAACCTTTCCATTGTCTAAATAAGAATCACATAAATGTATCAGAAAAATTATTGGTCAGTGTCTTTTACAAAATCAGAAATATTATCTCTTGTTAATAAGGTTAGATGCACATACACCCTATGGATGATATTAATCTTTAAGAAAGAAATCATGAGGCATTTTCAAAGTTTTTAACTACCTCTTCATCTGCCTGTAAGAAGGTTCTAAGATCATCACTTTGCTGAAGTTCATTGTGTGAAGCTATTCGATTGATGAATATATCCAACCCTTGGCGCCTCAATTCAATAAACTCAGCACTGAAACGAAACTTCTCTGCATAGAGTGAGCGAAATTAGTCTTAGTCCCCTAGTCACTTTGAAGTAGTTTGAACTTCAAACCACGATTCTATATCATCAAAATCGATGGATTTTCAATTTTCAAAGGATAATAAATGCATTGTATTGTTTGTTACAAAAACGAGACAAGAAAAGGAATATGTTGCTACCTACAGCACTTTTCTCAGGAAGAGGAGGAATAAATACTCCCTTGTACTTCTCAAAGAGACGATCACGCAACCAAACGAAATCACTATAACGCCTGATAACGATCTTCTCAGGCCCTTGATATTCAGGTAAATTTGTCTGTCAAACAAAATCCCACCTTTTAAACCATCATCATTCATATTTCATTCTAATTCAACTCTGAGCTTAAAAAACCTAACAATGCTAGGCAGACAGATCATTATACAAAACCCATTAACCCTATTCATAATAGTCTTCATACCAAAGCAAGAAAAACGAATGATCAAAAGTGCACACCGCATTTTCTAGCCCCAAAAAAACAAAAAGCAAAACCCTAATCCAATTACAGAAACCAGAAACAGAACTGAATCAATAATAATACCTTGGTGATGACTCGGTAGGATATGTAAGCCTGGACTCCATTGCCCAATTTGACTGGATCAGTGACCGAGACTGAAAGGAACGGCTGCGAAGACGGAGATCTAGGGCTCTGAGATGAGCCCGATACACTTCTCTGCTGCTCCATTAGTCACACCAAAATTACAGAAATTAAAAATCAAAAAACCAAAAACAATTCACATAAAAATTACTGACACCGAAATATAAATGAAACCCAACTATGAATTCAACAAAGAAGAGACCCAAAAAAAAAAAGACAGACAGAGAAGGCAGTGGCAAAACTGTAATTACCAAGGAATTCATGGCGGGTTCGGGAGATGAGAAGAAGAAGAAGATTAAAAATTGAGAAGATTTTTGATTTAAATCGGAAAATAATCAAAATCATAGTTGCAGAGCTTTTGAGTTTCCTTAGAATGACATAAAGTGGACGAATAACAGGCTGACACGTGGTATCTTGACCAATGAGATCTCTCTCCTCTCTCAGTACATAGTTTTGCTTTACACTCACTCCCATGTACTAAATCATAGTTTTTTATTTATTTTCTTAAGAACATAAATGCAATTATGTAACTAGTTCTAATTATTAATCATCAATTGTGAAGGGAATACATTTGTGAGAATATTATTTTTAGTGAGCAAGGAATTGATTTAATTATTCATTCATTCAATAAATATGAGAATGAAATTAGTTCCCTTAATAGTTTTGTTACCATGATTGTCATTCTTGTATGGAAATTTTTACTCACCAAAATGTAAGTTAAATTAATAAAAGAATTAAAAGTATGTTTTCATAATATTATTGAATCTTGTAGACTTTTACCTTTTATTTATTTTTTATTAAAAAATCTATTCAAAATATATATAGCACAAGTTTGGTTGCATACTATTAATTTAGCATGAATGTTATACCCAATTTACCAAGTAGTAAATGATCATCTTGGATAGCATGACACATCTCATAGTTAACTTATTTAGCATGGTTCTTCATAAAATAATTCCGAAACATTAATAAAGTATAATCCAACAATGATGGTAATGTTTATAACATTAATAAAGTATAATCCAACAATGATCGTAATGTTTATAAATTAAGGTATTTTAATATTATTGAGAAAATTACATCTGACCAGCTCGATTATATATTTATTATTGAGGGAATGAATTAGAACAATTATCTCGACTAACAATAATTTAATTAGTTAAACAACTCAATTACATGGAGAAAATGGAGATGCATATTGGCTAAGTAATTTATATTATCTCAAATATGTACAATGTGGCCATTATACACATTAACTCATAATCTCACTCACATATGAGAGCTGGTAACCAAAAGTGATGTCTATAAAAGATCTCTTGTTAAAAAATTGTATCTCATATTGTGTTGCACTAATTAAAATTTGACACGTCAATTAATTTTTTATTTAGGAAAAAATTAAATCTTTAATTGAGTCAACAAAAATTATTAACATATTTAATATAAATTAGATTAGTTGATATATCAAATTTTTAATTAATTTAACACAATAACACTAGTTTTTAATAAGGGATCTTGATTCATAAATAGGAATAAAAAGACTGGAAGATATGGGTAACAGATTTTGCATTTATTAAAATTCTGCCCAAATTCATATTCATGTGTATAGTCAATATGTGCAGTTTAAGAGTTCATAAAAAAAATTGACAAAAATTAGATTCTAAATGTATGCATTAATATTTGGGAAATTTGATTTTCTATACTTAGAAAATCAAAAATTTTTTTCCCTAAACAAAAAATTTAAAACCTAAAAAAACTATTCCTTTTTTTTCAAAACCCCAAAAATACCCCCCTCACAATATTCTCTCTCTGCACCATCTCTCTCTCCCTCTATCTCACCCCAACCGCCCACCCTCACCCGAACCACCCTCACCCACCCACGTCAACCCCAACGCCGATCACCACCCTCACCCCCGTCGACCACGACCCCAACCCCTCCGACCCCAACCCCAACCCGAAAGAGCAACCCCAGTCTCTGAAATTTTTTTTTTTTTCCTGCGATTTGAGAGAGGGAAGAAGACAGAGGTCCGATGGTTGGACCTTGGGGGTCCGATGGGTCCGACCATCGGACCCCCAAGGTCCGACCGTCTTTTTAATTTTTTTTTTTTCTGCGATTTTGGAGAGAGAGGAAGAAAGAGGTCCGATGGTCGGACCTTCGGGTCCGATGGGTCCGACCATCGGACCCATCAGACCCGAAGGTCCGACCGGCTTTTATTTATTTATTTTTTTTTATTTTTTTTTCCCCGCGATTTGAGAGAGCAGGAAGAGAGAGGTCCGATGGTCGGACCTTGGGGTCCGATGGGTCCGATTGGTCGGACCCCATCGGACCCCATGGTCCGACCATCGGACCTGGGGTGTGGGATTCTTGGGACCGGCTAGATAGAGAGAGAAAGAGAGATAGTTTTAGTTTGGGGGTATTTTTGGGGTTTTGAAAAAAAAGGTATAGTTTTTTTAGGGTTTAAATTATTGGTTTAGAAATCAAATTTTTTGATTTTCTAAGTATAGAAAATCAAATTTCCCTAATATTTTTAGAGTTGATATTTATATGTTTAGTACTAATAAATTTCAACAATGTTTAATATTTATATATTTATTTGTATATTTGTGATTTATAGTCACATAACAAATTGTTTTAAAAATAAATGTAATGCAGTTGAAGGAACACATTTTTAATAATTTGTATAGTTCAATGGTGTACACAAAGCAAAATTCTACAAAAATTGTAATTCAGAGAAGAGAAACTATTATTCTTAAAATAATATTTTTACTATTTTTTCTACCCGATTTCAGTCAAATTTGCATTTAGGTGATAGATTTGAATATTACTCCCAATTAACGGTAGTGTCAACCACATATTTTAGGGGATTTTTTTTTTGCTAAAAGAGTATTAATGAAAATATAATTTTTATAAGATAAATAAAAATAAAAAATATAAATTTTATTACGGAAAATTTCACATAATAAAGAAAAAAATAAAAAAATTTAGCGAGGAAACTCGATTATGTTTTAATTTTATAAACTTAACTCTTAATATTTTTTTTTTTGTGCCAATACCTCTTTAACTTTACTTTTGTTTGCAATTTTAATGTGTCAATTAAATTTTACTCTTAAATGCCAAATAAATCATCCATGTGTACACCTGTATATTCATGATATGTTTTTATTGGTTTTGAGATTTTTTTTTTGTAGACTCCACTTTAATGGAAGATATCATTGGCTTCGAGATTATAGTGTCGTGTGTATACATGTGTGCACAGTTCCAGTTGAGATTTAACAATAAAATTGAACTGACATCTCAAATTTACAAACAAAAGTGAAGTTAATGGAGTCCTGCCACCAAAAAATAAGATCAAGAGGTTAAGTGTTTAAAAATTAAAACATAAAGAGTTTCGCTGCTAATCACCTAAAAAAATTTATAGGGACAAAAATGAAAATATGTAAGATTAAAAAAAGATATTTGCGGCATAAATATCTCATGTTTTCAATTTTGCATATTTACATTAGTCTTCCTCACAGTCTTTGGGGATCGTCTCTCGAGTAATCTGGATCATTAGTATCACCGTCTTCTCCTTTCACTCGGGATGTTATCTCTTCTTTTGGACTTTCTTAAAGATCACGTAGTGGGGAGGTTGCTGGTTGTTTCTCGTCATCACCATTGCGACAAAAGGTTTGTGTTAGTGAATGTTTCGTACAATTTTCAATGAAAGTACTAAAATATTGGTCAAGATTTTCGGGAATTACTTAATCTTCTTTTATGAAAATTGATTATAAATAGAAGAAGAAATCTTTATGCGATTCATGTGTTAATTAGCCTTAGTCCATGAATTACTTGAATTTATGTGTAATATTGATATTATAATAGGGTCTTTTTCCTCTCTTTTCTTTTAAGAAAAAATTTCCCAATCTCATTCTTTTTGCATTCTTCTCTATCTATAGGCTAAGGTGTGGGATATCCTAGGTTATTTGGCACATCCTTCCTTTACCTCTATGCTCTATATAGCCTTTTTTCTATGTACAAGAAATGATATTTTACAATGAGTGTATTAGGTGGGATTTGAAGTAGAAATTTGGAGAGACAATACTGGGCGTGTTCGCGACTGATGGGACAAAGTAAGGAGTAGTCGTCACTGAACGTTTATGGGGGCACACAATGTCAGAAAAAGTATGGGTCAAATCCCTATAAAGCATCCCATTTTTTAAGGCGAGTTCATTTTGTCATCTGTGTTGAAAGAGTCATTTACAATGTTCTGTCTTGGGAGATGTGTTAGGGGTATGGATGACTCGCTGATGCTAAATGGTTCAGGAGGTTATCATTCTCTTGGAGGCCAAAGTTGTGACTCAACTTTGGGAACCCTTCCAGGATCTTTGTTCACTTTTGGATGCTGACACATCTCTTGAATGCCTACCAGAATCAAGGCGTTAATATCCATTTATTATGTCTTATGTGCGGGCCTATCGCTAACTCTCGATTTGCCACATGTTTTTGGTAAAAAAATACAAATGACAGAATATATCTTAATAAAAAAATATTAATTTTATGAGGTGAAAATAAAATACTCAAAATTAACATATTGAAAATTTAGTTTATAAAAAATTGACTGGAGGAAATTGACTCAACTTAATGATATACATAAATGTTGAAAATCAATATATTGTATAAAAATAAAAGAAGAATTTTCAAAAATACTATTTTTATATTTTATTTATAATTTTACAACTTAAAATTTTTTATTATAAAAATACGTTTACAAAATTTTAAATTACAAAAATACATTTTGCTCAAAAAGTATAAAAAAAAAAACAACTTAAAATCAATAAAAAAAAATAACTTTATGACAACTACAATACAACTATAAATAAACTATAAAAATTTAACAAAGAAATATTTTTGTAAATAAAAAAATTTAAAGAGTAAAAATGAATTTTTTTTTTTTCGTATTAATGTATTTTTTTAAAAAAAATTAATTTATTATGTAAATTCTTCAAAATAAAACTCAACAATATAGCATCTTTATCTACATAAAACTTTAAAAATGAATACTACTCTACCACATCCTCTCACTGCTCGAGCTCCTCTATGTAGCCGAAGACTACAATGGAAGAATCGTCGGATACGGTCTCGCCAAGATGGAGGAAAAGAGCAGAGTGCAACAGCCACATAACCTCAATCGCCGTACTCCGATCCCATCGCAAATTAGGGCTCGCGACAAAGTCATAGCCATGGTCATAGTCATGGTGGTGGTGTTGTTCTGGTGGTGAACCCAAGAATGTGGAGGCTAAAGGGTTAGGGATAAGAAGAAGATGAAGAATAAAATAAAAAAAATTAAAAAAAAAATTATTTTTAAATAATTTATTTATTTATATTTTTAAAAACTAAAATAATAATTTAGACCAATAATATTTTAACACATGGTAATTTTAAAAAAGTAAACAACTCAGTTATACAAATAAAAAGCATGACCTTAAGAACTATTAAAGTCAAACTGAACTTTTTGAAACTTTTGCCTAAAATTTCCCAATTATTAAACAGCCTTTAAAATAATAAACATATATTTTAAGTGTAAATTTTAAATAATAACTTCAATGTTCAAATATAATTAAAATTATCAACTATAAAATCTAAATTTTTAGTTAAACACTATAAAATACAAATTATACATGTAAAATAATTTAGCTACTAACCGTAATTTATGTATTATATTATAGTTTTAGTAAAAGTACATAAATTAGTTTATTCAACCCACATCATTTATTTATTAAGCGTTTTAGATTTTTAGTTAGGTTATTCTTGTATTTTTTGCCAATTTATTCGATTTAATTTAGACATTTTATTTAAGTTGACAGTTTGTCAAATTTTTTGGACACCCCTACTTGGGCGTTTTGGATATTTGAATGAATTTTCATCTCTTTGCCAAACTTGGATGGATGTTGGCTTCGAGTCATGATGTTGTGGACCAGGATATTGTTGTCTAAATACTATAAAGGTGATGGGTCCACTCCTGGCCAAGCTCCTTACCTACCTCAGCGTACCCTGTGGCAAGAGGTATGGGATACTATGCAATTTGTGGGATAACTTGATGTGGCTCCCTAATCGCCAATCTAAGGCCCCGATTTGGGAGTCAAATTGGTTATGCATGGATAGTAACCCTGTGGAGAAGCTGTGAGATTCGATTTTACTAGGTAGGGGCTGCTCGAATCAAGAGTTGGTTCATATACTCTTTCCTAGAGTTGCGCGTTCTGATGTACCAAAGCAAAAGTTCAACTGCACACGACAAAAGTACAATTGACAAACTTGAAAAATGGAGATTGGTTTAGGAAACCAAGATGCCCTCAGATGCAAATTATACTAGCAAAAAAGGGTTCAACAATTTGTTTCCATGTGCAACTAACTACTAGCATTTGTGACATGAAATTGATAAGTATTTATAGAAAGGCATCAGAAAATAATGGGTAGTAGGAGACTCTCAGCACAAGATTAAATCAGAGTGGTGCATGACATTCTCAATCTCTCATCATTGCCAATCGAAACTAAAAAAAAAACAAATTTCACTTGCACAATAATGAAAAATAACAAATCGAGAAAATGAAAATCACCCAAACAGGAGAAAAAATAGATAACCATATAAAGATTAGGGGTTTGAAGAGAGGCATCAGAAAATAATGGGTAGTAGGAGAGTCTCAGCACAGAATTAAATCAGAGTGGTGCATGACATTCTCAATCTCTCATCATTGCCAATCCAAATTAAAAAAACAAATTTCACTTACACTAATGAAAAATAACAAACGAGAAAATTAAAATCAACAAAATATGAGAAATAACAAGAAAGATTAGTAAGGGTTGAAGAGATCCACGAGAATGTGATCCTAAGGGCCGTGCTTAACAAAAATTATTACTTTACAAAAAATGAATGAGAAGTTTACCTTAACACACCAAATTGTTTCTTCAATCTTCCTCACTAGAAACTATGATCAAACCATTCCAAGTCAAAAGAATCCTAGATATAGCCAACATGTGAAAACAAAGCAAAAAAACTACAAGCCAATGGAGTTGAACTTCTTCATTCATGAAAAGGGCTAACCCCACGAGAAATATGAAATAGATATAATGGTGATGGATGTGTATGATGTACCATTCATGAAAATCAACTGAAAAGAAGAAAAAAGCACAGCTGACAAAGTTAATAGAATGGAAAATTTAATGTTGGGAACAAGTATAACCTCATTTGCACAATGCAGCAAAAAAAGCTAAGATTGTCCCGTTGTATTAGGTTGATTCTGTGTTCAAAACCAGCAAGAAGAGAAGGCGGAAAAAACTCTTTAACAACTAAATTTTCTGAGTTTTCAAAGTTAAGATTGACCTTGATGAGCAGAAATACAGAATCAACAAAAGTACCTTCTTTGTCTTGGATCTTAGCCTTGACAATTGACATCGTCGATGGTATCTTAAACCAATGACTTATCACTTAGAAAGATAAGGGACAAGAATTAGTATTTTATTTCAGTCAAGCTATGTTTTTAATGTACAATAAACAACACTATATAGTAACCAAAACAAAGCGGGTGTTGCTGCAAGTCGTCGATGGTATCTTAAACCAATGACTTATCACTTAGAAAGATAAGGGACAAGAATTAGTATTTTATTTCAGTCAAGCTATGTTTTTAATGTACAATAAACACACTATATAGTAACCAAAACAAAGCGGGTGTTGCTGCAAGTCAGACAGTTCCAAATGCCTCAAATATTTGAGTTCATAAAAGGAGTTTTTATGCTCCTTTTCACCCATCTAATTGAATCATCATTCTTGCAAAAGCCAAACACAACAAAACCAAATCAATAATAATAAATCCCAATCCCAATAGCCAAAAACACCTATATAAGAAACTAGAAAATAAACTGTGGCAAATATGGTTTTGGAAATGGAAAATTTTCACATCTCAAATTACAAAAAAATGCCCAAAGAATGATATATTTAAGGTGTGAAAAATTGGAAGGTTTCACAAGGAAAACCAATAAAACTTCACCAAATTAACATAGTGCTATAACGCAGCTATGACTCGACACGCTTCCATGCTTATTGAGGAAGGCAATCTTAAGGGCCACACTTAACAAAGACCAAAAACAAAAACACCATCCCAAATAATTAAATGATGTACCAACACAAAAGTTCAACTGCACACAAGTACAATTGACAAACTTGGAAAAATGGAAATTGATTTAGGAAACCAAGATGCCCTCTGATGAAATTTACTAGCAAAAAAGGGTTCAACGTTTTGTTTCCATTTGCAATGAGCAATTATGCTAATATATGATGAGCAACTAGGACTTAATCTAAAAAAAATAAAACATAAAAACTACAGGCCAAAATGGTTCACACAATGGAAAAATTCAGAACTAGTACACAGTATGGTGCAAAGAGACATCTCTAGGAGACATATAGATATAATGGAAAGAATTGAAAAGAAAATAGAAGCAAACATGTACAAGGTGTGCCATGCCATTCAAGAAATGATAACAAGCACTAGAAAGTTCAAAGTTGAATAGGGAACAAGTACAATCTCTTCAGAGGAAAATTAGACATGCATTTCAGAGTAAAGGTTTGTGACCAATAAAAAGACTAGATCCATAACATGTGGTGCAGCTGCAAGCAAGTCAGACAGTTCCAAATGCCTCAAATGTTTGAGTTCATAAAAGGAGTTTTTATTCTCCTTTTCACACATCTAATTGAATCATCATTCTTGCCAATTCCAAACAAAACAAATCAAAATTACAAATCATTTGAAAAAATCTAAAATATTGGTAGGAAAATGTAACCAGAGAGTAATATATGTGATGCAGCACCAGCAAGTCAGACAGTTCCAAATGCCTCAAATGTTTTGAGTTCATAAAAGGAGTTGTTATCCTCCTTTTCACACATCTAATTGAATCATCATTCTTGCCAAATCCAAGCCCAACAAATCAAATTTGACAAATCATTTGAAAAACAATCTAAAATATCGGTACAAATGTTACCATTTCAAAATAAAAGGCATTCCATGAAACTAAAGTGACCTAAAATCCCATTAGCCAAACCAAGGACACAATAGAAAATAAACTAGTGGCCAGTAAAGTTAGACAAATGGTAACAAATCAGATCAAAGTAGAAGGATATATGCCTGATGAAGAAATTTAAAGTGGGAAAACTGGGAAGGCCTCAAAAGGAGAACCCTTAAAAGACACTCCCAAATTAGAATATTACTCTTGCACAGCTATGACTCAACACGCTTCCATGGATGAGGAAGGGGATCCTAAGGGCCGTGCTTAACAAATTTATTACTTAAGAAAAAACAATGAACAAAAATGAATCAGAACTTCACCTTCACAAATTAGATTGTTTCGTCAATCTTGTCCAATCACAACAATACCCACTTACCAGACACAGGATGATTAAACCATTATGAGTTAAAAACTCCTAGAGATATAGCCAACGTATGAATACAAAGAAAAGAAGGCTATCAAACAATGGAATTCATATAATAGTGAATTCACATCCAGATTCAATACACAAACAGAATTAAACTAGTATATAATGTACCATCCATGAAAATCAACTGCAAAGAAAAAAAAAACACAGCTGACAAAGTTAATAGAATGGAAAGTTCAATGTTGGGAACAAGTATAACCTCATTTGCACAATGCAGCAAAAAAAGCTAAGATTGTCCCGTTATACAAGAAGTGAAAAAACACTACAAACAGGTTAAAAGGCAATCAAACAGCTAAAGAACATACTTCCTGCTTATCATTTTCTCCTGATTGTACTTTCGAGCCAATAATCAATTAAAAATTAACTTACTGGTTGGTATTTCTAAGAGAAATAGCTGAACATTTTAGATGTTGTAATCGGCCAATGTACGTATATCCTGAAACTACTTTTAACAAAAAACCAAACGTTGCTAGTCAGGAGGAATACTAGTTCAAAGTTTCAACTCAACGTGTTAAGCTTGATTTCAGCAAAAGAAACATAAAATATAGGCATTGAGCAGAAATATAGAATCGACACAAGTACCCTCTTTGTCTTGAATCTTAGCCTTATTGTTGATGGTATCTTACGCCAACACCTAAGACTAATATTCCATTTCAGTAAAGCTGTGTTTTTTAATGTTTCAAAAAACAACAGAGATTTTAGGTACAAAATGTCAATTTCATTCTTAAGATTTTGCTTATCATAAGCCATTGAGTTTGGATTAATGAAATTAAAATTAACACAGCAACCAAAACAAACAGGGTTCAAAGTGAGTTTTGTGGCAAGCAAGTCAGACAGTTCCAAATGCCTCAAATGTTTTGAGTTCAAAAAAGGAGTTTTTAAGCTCATTTTCACACATCTAATTGAATCATCATTCTTGCAAAAGCCAAACCCAAAGAAACAAAATTAACAGACCACTAGAAATGTATATTTAAATTGGTGTTAGAAACAAAATGTTACCACTTTAAAATAAGAGGCATTAACTTTAAAGACCTGAAATTCCCATTAGCCAAAAACACATATAAGACACTGGAAAATACACCAGTGGCAAATAGGGTTTGGAAAATGGAAAATTTTCAGATCCAAAAGTACAAGGAAAATGCCCAAAGAAAATATTTAAGGTGGGAAAATTGGGAAGGTTTCTCGAGGAAAACCCTTGAGAGACTTGCCCAAATAAACATATTGCTATTGCGCAGCTATGACTCGACACGCTTCCATGGTTATTGAGGAAGGCGATCTTAAGGGCCGCGCTTAACAAAGAGCATTATTAACTCAAAATAAATGAAGAAGAAGGAATAAGAAGACGTAGGATGAGAATCCATTTCTGGGTAAATGAAAATAGATTTCAACAACACCAAAGGAGTGTTGGGTGAGGAAGAAAGAGAAAGAGCCTCACTGGTCTGGTCTGAGACAAAGGCGGCTGAGAGACCTAAGAGTTAGGGTTTCATATAGCAGCTCCCACGTTTCTATATATATAATGCCCCATGAAAAAAAAAAAAAAAAAAAAAAAAAAAAAAAAAAACAATGTTTTCAACGGTAACAAACAAATGCCATAATGCACAGTATGGTCTAGCTAAAAGCCTTTCCGTGAGGAGAGGTCCGACCCACACACCCATCCAAAGCCCAGAGGACTCGACTCCAAGACGAGACTTATCTGGGTCCAAGAACTGGTTGGACCAGTCGAAGCTTTCTGGACAAGCGTTGGCATGCGTCCAAAAAGGGTACCCCAAAAGGCACCTCAGAAGCCTAGTATAGGATGATGTGGCTGCCCTCTCACACCCTGTCCCACCGAACCAGGGTTTTCCCTGTGCCAAAGCATAAGAGTGCACGCACCACCAATAGGAAACCTCCCTTTTGTCAAATGACACAAACTTGACACTACAATACATATATGCGGTGTGCATTTAACATCTATTAAGGATTGCATGGTCCCGAAGCTTATGGAACGCCTTTGCCCCATGAGATGGACTTCTGCTAGTAGGTCTATAGTCATGTATTTTATGTATTTACCTAATTAGTGGGCCTATTTACATAGAAACCCTAGCGGTTCACGAGTATACCCGAACCCAATTCCTAGCCTATAAATACCATTTTATACCTTCATGCAAGGGATTAGAATCTGAGGGTTAGAAAACTAGAAAGTGATAAAACACTATAGCAAGAAGCTAAAGTTCTTGAGCTTGTAAAATCACATTGTAATACATCAAGGGTCGTCAGCTAAATACAAGGGACTCGTAGACTAGGGTTAATTAACACATGAACCACGTAAAATATTCCATCTCCATTCTATATTAGTTACTTTATTTTCTTAACTATCATTTCAATTGATTTTTAAAAATCTCGGTATATATTTTGGTGCTTTCATTGAGAGCTGAAGGAAGATCTGAAGCTACCTTGTAATCCCAACAATGGTGGCTACCAGGAAGACCATTGTCGCACAACCCACTCATCTGAGCCAAGATGTCTTCATGGATGACGTCAACCCGCTTCCTCCATAGCACGTTCAACCAAGCACTGTAGGGGATGAGGAAGCGTTTAAAGTTGGTAGTCGATCGGCTGATAAAACCCAACATCGGGAATAATATGTGGAGAAGAACCATATCAATGATGGAGATATAGAAGAAGATGATGGCGAGATCAAAGATGGATATTATAAAGACGAATACTATTATGAGCAAGACCCTAAAGTGCTCTAAATGCTCGTTGAGCTTGCTAAAACGCAACAAAAGTTAGCGGTGTAATAAGCATTCTCTCTCCAGATGCAAAAAAATATTAGAATGGCTGCAAACAAGGCTCGATAATGTTGAGGAAGACTCCGAAGAGAATGTTCCAAAATAGCACATCAGTATAGAGAAAAGGGCAAACTCTTTTGACGTAGGACCCTTTGCTCTTGAAAAGGACAAGGGGAAAGGTAAAGTAGGTGAACCCTAACAAAAAACTTCTCGAGTTCCTCCTAGAACCAACATGAACACTACCAACCCACCTCAACAGAGAAAGAAGGCCACCGATGCCTCCAACCTTGGACGCACTTCTACTCTGTGAGGCAGAGTTGTGCAAAATAATATGCCTGACACTCAGGTGCAAAGGCCTACCGTTATAGGATAGAAAATGACCCTAGTGACTCAATTAATCAGGACGACGACGTAGAAGAAATTGTTGGAAATATTTTACCAGGATCTAGATTTACTACCATGTATGTTTCATTAACATCCTAATATAAATTCTAAAATAAAGAAATAAACACATATAAAGTTTAGGAAACCTTACATTGGGTGCAGCGGAATATAATAACTCCTTCCGTTCAGATCTTAAACCCTTGATTCCTTTTTGTAGCAGAGGATTATCAAGATTTGAACCTGGATCTCTTTCTCTCCTTCCTTGATGTTGATTCTCCTTCTTGTTGATTGGATTCTACACAATCTTCCACACTATGATTGAGATACCACTTGATGTGTGTGGGCACTCACTCATTCACTCAAGGTTTGAAATTGAAGAGAAGAAAAGAGAAGAAGAGGGTGGCGGCTATGGTATAGAAAAATGGCTCAGGTTTTTCTCTGAAAGGAATAAGATGCTTGTCTTTATTTCCTAAGCCATCACTATCTATTTATAGTAAGCCACATAGGGTTAGGTATGAATTATATGGCATTAAAATAATGAAAATATTAAATGATAAACCCTATACAAGTGGCCGGCCATATTAGTGGATAATGGGCCTCACTTTTGCAATTTGCTGTTTTATCATTTCTGCATCTCATTTTCTCAAAAACGTCAATTTTCAAATTCAACCATTTAAATGCAAATTCTAATTATTTAATAACTAAAAATTAATTATTAAATAATATTATCATTTAATATATTTATTAATTAGACATATAAAGTCTCTTAATTAATAAATAAAACCTAGAATCTCTTTTCTTCACAATTTTGCCCTTGCTTAGTGAAAATTCATAAACTAGACATAGTCTAACTTTAGAATTATAATTGATTAATCAAAATCAATTCATTGAGTCTTACAAGCATTATGGTCTCAACTAGTATGGGGACCATGGGCCTATATAACCGAGCTTCCAATAAGTCGAACCGAATTTACTAAGTAAATTCCCTAACTTATTAATTCCTTATTGAATCCACACTTAGAACTTGGAATTGCACTATCAGTCATATAGAACGCTCTATATGTTCCACGATATAGATACGCTATTAATTATCCATTGTTATAATCCTAATTTGATCAATGACCCTCTAATAGATGATCTACATTGAATAGGGACTAAATTACCGTTACACCTTCAATGTATTTTAACCTTAAAACACTTAGCTCCGTATAAATGATATTTCAGCAAAGTGAAATGAGATCTCAACCATTTATCTCTGTTTAGCCAAGCTCGAAGGATATCATCGTTTCACTTCTAAATTCCTATAGAAGTTATAGACTCCATATTTATGTTAGCGCTCCCACTCAATTATACTATCATGTTCCCAAAATGTACATATCACCCTGACTGTCAAAAGTAGGCTTAACTAACAAATCAAAGAACATGTATACTACTCTTGAGATCGAACATAACCATATCAAGATTAAGATCATTTGATTTAGGATCAACAGGTTGTTCGAAAATATTTTACCAGGATCTTAGATCTACTCACAAGTATGTTGATTAACACCCTAAATATGAACTTTCTAAAACGATGAAATAAACAAATATAAAGTTTAGTAAACCTTACATTGGGTGCAGCGGAATAATATGACTCCTTCCGTTCAGATATCTAGCCCTTGAATCCTTTCTGTAGCAGAGCATTATCAATATCTGAACCTGGATCTCTTTCTCTGATTCTTTAGTGCTGAAACTCCTTCTTGTTGAAAGTCTTTCTTCACGATCTTCCTCACTATGATTGAGGTATCACTTGCTGTGTGTGGGCACTACTCTAACACTAAGAATTTCGAAATTGAAGAGGGAAGAGAGAGAAGAAGTGGCAGCAAAAGATAGGGAGAGAGAAAGGCTCAGGTTTTTTTCTGAAGGAAAAAGTAGAAAATTTAAGTGTAAATTTCCTGAAGCCTTCACTATCTATTTATAGCATTCCACTAGGGTTAGGTTTGAATTATTTGTCATTAAAATAATGAAAATATCAGTTTAAATTCCCTACAAAAGTGGCCGGCCATACAAAGTGGAATTGGGCCTCACTTTTTGTAATTTTGCAGTTTTATCTTTTCTACATCTAGTTTTTTCAAAAACGCCAATTTTCTAATTCAACCAATTAAATGCCAATTCTAACTATTTAATAACTATAAATAATTATTAAATAATATTGTCATTTATCATATTTATTAATTGAACCATACATAGTATCATAATTAACAAATATGCCCCTAAAACTCTTTCTTTACAATTTCGCCCTTACTTAGTGAAAAATTTACAAATAGACATAGTCTAATTTGAGAATTATAATTGATTAATCAAAACCAATTATATGAGTCTTACAAGCAATATTATCTCAACTAGTGCGGGGACCATGGGTCTATATAACCGAGCTTCTAATAAGTAGATCAAGAATTTATTACTTAAATTCACTGACTTATTAATTCTTCGTTGAATCAAGGCATAGAACTTAGAATTGCACTCTCACTATATAGAATGCTCTATATGTTCCACCATATAGACACATCATTAGTTATCCATTGTTATAATCCTAGTTTGATCAATGATCCTCTATATGAATGATCTACACTGTAAAGGGATTAGATTACCGTTACACCCTACAATGTATTTTATCCTTAAAACACTTAACCCTGTATAAATGATATTTCAGCTTATGTGAAATGAGATCTCCACCATTTATTTTCGTTTGGTCAAGCTCGAAGGAGATCATCCTTTACTTACTATTCGCCAGATAGAAGCTATAGATTCCATGTTTATGTTAGCGGTCCCACTCAATTGCACTACCGTGTTCCTAAAATGTACGTATCACCCTGACCTAAAAGTAGGCTTAACTAACAAATCAAAGAGCACGAATAGCCTCTCGAGATTGAGCCTAATCATAACAGGATTAAGATCATTTGATCTAGGATCAACTAGGCGATATTGACTTGAATAGATATTACAGTAAGTTTAATAAATCTAAGTCAAAGTTCAATATCGGTCCCTTCCGATGCATACTCCATGCATCCAACTTGAGCTTTACTTTAACCAATGCTCTGGAAAGAACATAGCATTTCTCCAAATGCAAGTAAACTCTCTTCTAGATTATCATATCAGTAAAACCCTGTGTCTGATAAATCTAGGAAACTTTATTCACATAGTCATGTTTACTTTCCAATGTGTTTACAGCACAATAAACAGGATCAAGTATGTGAAAAGGATTTCAGATGAATTCATACATTATGTACATATAATCATGAAATAAATCATGTGAACCATGCAACATTAAATGTTATTTCTGATCTATATTAATAAGTAAATCTGATTATATTGAAATGAGTTTTATTTAGGGCATAAAACCCAACAAACTCCCACTTGCACTAATATAAAACAAAATGTGCATTTCAAATAATCTCAACACCTTGATATACAAATCAAGTGTAGTAGTAGTAGTAAACTCCCCGTAATAGGATCTGAAAGGTTTAATTAAACACAACCTTTTCTCCACCATTACTCTTCCTTAATCACAAAATCATTGATAATGTGAAATTCCTCTCTATATGTCTACTCTCTTGGGATACTGGATTCTATACCTTTGGCAACTACTTCTCGGTTATTCAGGAAGTAACACTAGTAGTTAAGGTAATTTGGAATGTTGCCATAGTTGTATAGAACTTTCCTTAGACTGACTAAGTACCTTTCCTGCAACTTTAACATTCAGTCCCTTGCTGGTAGACTTAGAGACTTCAGATAGGTTTTTACACTTCTCCAAAATCACTATTCCACCCCCAGAGTAATCACCATCTTATCAGAAAGATTTTCTAGCACAAAGGCAAATTTTGAAATCTGATGTGGTGTAGTCTAAGTGTTTTAAACACACCCTTATAGACTAACATATAGTTCATCTTCTTAATCTTAAGATTTACTTGATTGTCTTCCAATGTTCTTCTCCTGGATTAATCTGATACCTACTCATTACTCCCACTCAACAGCAGGTGTCTGGTCTAAGGCATACAAAAGCATATCTAAGACCTCTCACTGTTGATTTAAGAAATTCTTTCATGACTTTATCTTTTCTCGAATAGTTGAGACTTTTCCTTAGATAAATAAAATCTATGCCTAAGAAGTTGTGAAGCTTCTATATATTGCCATTATAAAGAAAATGCTTCAGCATCTTACTAAAGTAAGTTGCTTGCATTAGAGTAAGTAATTACCAGGTATACCACAAGCCATACGTTTAGATAAACTCAAACCTATAATACTAGGAACAGGAAGTTTTGTTAAGTCCATTGAATAGACTTATAAACGAAAATTTCCTGTTAAGTCCTTGTAATAGAAAAATTTAGGTTACTCCATATGAATGGATTAAACCATAGTTCTATTGGCTTTTCTTCTTAGTTTCTTATCATGACAATCCATTACTTATTTAAACTCACAATGGATTTTAATCACTAGTGTCTTCCAAGTCATAAGAAGGTGAGTTCCTAGAAACTCTCCCACTACGACAAGGTACCGTTAATTATGTCTAAGAAAACTAAATGGTATTGACCTCTTTAGTTGTGACAAGACAATAGAGGCAGTGGGATCATCATATGTCATATAAGATGATAGAACACTTTTGGAATCAAGAAAAAATATCTCCTTTATTTGCTACTTTATTTTCAGATTTAGTCATTATCTTAGAAAAGTAGTATTTGTTTGAACAAACACTTTCTTATCTATTGACTATGGGATGGTCCATCCCTAATCACTTAGAATAGCTAACAAACCATGGTTAACAGTTCTAGCTTTTCTTAAGATTTTGATTAGGTCATCCATGAATCTAGTAATGATTTACATTAAGTATACAACCATTACATCATTCTGAAATTGTATTACCAACTTTCTTATCTATTGACTATGGGATGGTCCACCCCTAATCACTTAGAATAGCTAACAAACCATGGTTAAACGTTCTAGCTTTTCTTAAAATTTTAATTAGGTCATCCATGAATCTAGTAATGATTTACATTAAGTATACAACCATTACATCATTCTGAAATTGTATTACCATAGAAGAATTTAGGCAACGACTAGTAACTAATCATCAATATGCAAATCGAAATTTCTGGGGAGGTAAGTTTGGATATAATTCAAAAATCAATTTAATGATCTTTGAACTGCATATCTACTAACTATTTCTCCACCCCTATCAGTTCGCAAGATCTTTAACTACTTACCTTAATGGTTTTAACCATTGATAGAAATTCATGAAACTTTAAACATTTCAAATTTCTTTGCATAAGGTATAATTGTTGGATATTATTTTACCAGGATCTTAGATCTACTCACAAGTATGTTGATTAACACCCTAAATATGAACTTTCTAAAACGATGAAATAAACACATATAAAGATTAGGAAACCTTACATTGGGTGCAGCGGAATATAATGACTCCTTCCGTTCAGATATCTAGCCCTTGATTCCTTTCTGTAGCAGAGCATTATCAATATCTGAACCTAGATCTCTTTCTTTGATTCTTTAGTGCTGAAACTCCTTCTTGCTGAAAGTCTTTCTTCACGATCTTCCTCACTATGATTGTGGTATCACTTGCTGTGTGTGGGCCAAAGATAGGGAGAGAGAGAGAGGCTCAGTTTTTATGAATCAGAAGTGTAATTTTCCTGAAGCCTTCACTATCTATTTATAGCATTCCACTAGCGTTAGGTTTGAATTATTTGGCATTAAAATAATGAAAATATCAGTTTAAATTACCTACAAAAGTGGCCGGCCATACAAAGTGGATTTGGGCCTCACTTTTTGCAATTTTGAAGTTTTATCTTCTCTACATCTGATTTTCTCAAAAACGCCAATTTTTTAATTCAACCATTTAAATGCCAATTCTAACTATTTAATAACTATAAATAATTATTAAATAATATTGTCATTTATCATATTTATTAATTGAACCATACATAGTATCATAATTAATAAATATGCCCCTAAAACTCTTTCTTTACAATTTCGCCCTTACTTAGTGAAAAATTCACAAATAGACATAGTCTAATTTGAGAATTCTAATTGATTAATCAAAACCAATTATATGAGTCTTACAAGCAATATTATCTGAACTAGTGCGGGGACCATGGGTCTATATAACCGAGCTTCCAATAAGTAGATCAAGAATTTATTACTTAAATTCACTGACTTATTATTCTTCGTTGAATCCACGCATAGAACTTATAATTGCACTCTCAGTATATAGAATGCTCTATATGTTCCACCATATAGACACATCATTAGTTATCCATTGTTATAATCCTAATTTAATCAATGATCCTTTATATGAATGATCTACACTGTAAAGGGATTAGATTACCGTTACACCCTACAATGTATTTTATCCTTAAAACACTTAACCCCGTATAAATGATATTTCAGCTTATGTGAAATGAGATCTCCACCATTTATTTTCGTTTGGTCAAGCTCGAAAGAGATCATCCTTTACTTACTATTCGCCAGATAGAAGTTATAGATTCCATGTTTATGTTAGCGCTCCCACTCAATTGCACTACCGTGTTCCCAAAATGTACGTATCACCCTGACCTAAAAGTAGGCTTAACTAACAAATCAAAGAACACGAATAGCCTCTCGAGATTGAGCCTAATCATAACAGGATTAAGATCATTTGATCTACGATCAACTAGGCGATATTGACTTGAATAGATATTACGGTAAGTTTAATAAATCTAAGTCAAAGTTCAATATCGGTCCCTTCTGATGCATACTCCATGCATCCAACCTGAGCTTTACTTTAACCAATGCTCTGGAAAGAACATAGCGTTTCTCCAAATGCAAGTAAACTCTGTTGTAGATTATCATATCAGTAAAACCCCGTGTCTGATAAATCTAGGAAACTTTATTCACATAGTCATGTTTACTTTCCAATGTGTTGACAGCACAATAAACAGGATCAAGTATGTGAAAATGGTTTTAGATGAATTCATACATTATGTACATATAATCATGAAATAAATCATGTGAACCATGCAACATTAAATGTTATTTCTGATCTATATTAATAAGTAAATCTGATTATATTGAAATGAGTTTTATTTAGGGCAAAAAACCCAAGACAGGTGATATTGAATTGAATAGATATTACAGTAAATTTTAATATATCTAATCAAAGTTCAATATTGGTCCCTTCCGATGTATACTCCATACATCCGATATTGGTAAACTTTGCCAATGCCCTGGAAAAGACATACCACTTATCCAAGGTGTAAGAATACCTATCGCTGATTATCATGTTAGTATAAATCCAGTGAACTGAAAAATCAAGGAATAAACTTTCGAACATATAATTAAGATTATATTCCACTGTGCTGACAACACTATAATCATTAACAAATTCATATGTTCTGGACTTAAATAGAATTCATACATTATATGTATATATAATCATGAAATAAATCATGTGAACCATGCAACATAAAATGTTATTTCTGATCTTTATTAGTAAGTAAATTTGATTATATTGAAATGATTTTTATTTAGGGCACAAAACCGAACAAACTCCCACTTGCACTAATATAAAATAAAATGTGCATTTCAGATAATCTCAACACCTTGATATACAAATCAAGTGTAGTAGTAGTATACTCCTCGTAATAGGATCTGACAGGTTGAATTCAACACAACCTTTTCTACACCATTACTCTTCCTTAATCACAAAGTCCTTGACATTGTGAAATTCCTCTCTTTATGTCTACTCTCTTGGGATACTGGATTCTATACTTTTGGCAACTACTTTTTTGGTTAATCAGGAAGTAACACTAGTAGTTAAGGAATGTTGGAACAGTGCCACAAATGTATAGAACTTTCCTTAGACTGAATAAGTACCTTTCCTGCATCTTTAACATTCAGTCTCTCTCTGGTAGACCTAGAGACTTCAGCTAGGTTTTTACACTTCTCCAAAATGACTACTCCACCCCCAGAGTAATCACCATCTTATCAGTAGACTTTCTACCACAAAGGCAAGTCTCGAAATTTGATGTGGTGTAGTCTAATAGTTTTAAACACACCCTTAACGACTAACATATAGTTCCTCTTCTTAATCTTAACTTGATTGTCTTCCAATGTTCCTCTCCTGGATTAATCTGATACCTACTCATTACTCCCACTCAACAGCAGGTGTCTGGTCTAAGGCATACTAAAGCATATCTGAGACCTCTCACTGTTGATTTAAGATATTCTTTCATGGTTTTATCTTTTCTGGAATAGTTGAGACTTTTCCTTAGATAAATAAAATCTATGTCTAGAAGTTGTGAAGCTTCTATAGATTGCCATTAAAAAAGAAAATGCTTCATCATCTTACCGAAGTAAGCTGCTTGCACTAGAGTAAGTAATTAACCAGGTATACCATGAGCCATAGGTTTAGATAAACTCAAACCTATAATACTAGGAACAGGAAGTTTTGTTAAGTCCATTGAATGGACTTATGAACGAAAATTTCCTTTCATGTCCTTGTAATAGAAAACTTTAGGTTACTCCATGTGAATGGATCAAATCATAGTTCTCTTGGTTTTTCTTCTTAGTTTCTTATTATGACAATCCATTACTTGTTTAAACTCACAATGGATTTTAATCACTAGTGTCTTCCAAGTCATAAGAAGGTGAGTTTCTAGAAACCCTCCCACTACAACAAGGTACCGTGAATTATGTCTAAGAAAACTAAATGGTATTGACCTCTTCGGTTGTGTCAAGACAACAGAGGCAGTGGGATCATCAAATGTAGAATAAGATGATAGAACACTTTTGGAATCAAGAAAAAAAATATCTCCTTTATTTGCTACTTTATTTTCAGACTTAGTCATTTTTTTAGAAAAGTAGTATTTGTTTAAACAGACACTTTCTTATCTAATGACTATGGCATGGTCCACCCCTAATCACTTAGAATAGCTAACAAGCATGCAAACCATGGTTAACAATTCTAGCTTTTCGATTAGGTCATCCATGAATTTAGTAATAATTTACACTAATTATCCAACCATTCCATCATTCTGAAATTTCCTTTCACTAGTAACTAATCATCAATATGCAAATTGAATTTCTGGGAAGGTAAGTTTGAATATAATTCAAAATCAACTTAATGATCTTTGAACTGCATATCTACTAACTATTTCTCCACCCTTATCAGTTTGCAAGATCTTTAACCACTTACCTTAATGGTTTATCACCATTGCTAGAAATTCGTGAAATTTTTCAAACATTTCAAATTTCTTTGAATAAGGTAAAATCTAGAGTGATCGTTTTAAGAATACAACGAAAACTCATATCCACCCCTGAATGTACATCCATCTACGAATGAGATAAACTTACTTTCAGTGGATATAGGCATATTAACTCTTTGTAGAGAATGATCTTGTCAAAACCACTATGAACAAGATACAAATGCCATAAATTTAAAAAAAAAATGTGGTTGTAGTCTTTTGATGACTTAGGTTAAGTTACATTAAAGAGTTCTTATAATAGTGCAAGTGCATCCTGGTCACAGAATACTAAACTCATATTCCATACAGTTTGAATCCATTGATAGAAAATGGTTATTAAACACTTGTGAAAGTGAAACTGTATTGTATTAAAATTATTTATTTGGAATCTAAAATTTAAAGTCAAAGACTTAAATTTATACCAAATATAATGAGTAATTCTTTCTTGGACCACCACTGCTAATTTAAGTCTAAGTCTGATTTGCCCATACAAGTAGGAGATTTTTAAGATTGAGGATTTATATCATTTTGGGATAGAATTTCGGGAATATAATCATATGCGTCATTTGATTTCTTAATAGAAAATATAGAATGACATGAAATGATTTATAGACCTGTAATACCCTAGAATTAGGAAATGGATTAGCAAAACCCTAATTAGATAATTATGAATGATTGAGGAATTATATTATTATATAGTTCAATATATGAGAATTTATTTGATTAATTATATGTTAAGACCCCGTTGGTGAGCCAGGGGCATTTTAGTAATTATGACACAAGTAGGGTAAAATGATGAAATTAATTTAATTACGTGCTTAATAGAACTATATTATTATATAGTATGCATGTGTTATCTTTTCAGGTGTGTTCTGACAGGTTGGCGCGGTATAGTCACAACCTGGTATTTCGGGCCGAACTGGGTTCGAGCCCGAAATGTAAATTGGATTGAGATATTTGGCATTTTTATTTATTAGTGATAATCTAAAATTAATTGGAATTTATTTATGCATGAAATGACAATATTACCCTTGTGTCATGCTTATGTTATATTTAAGCCCTAGGGGCATTTTGGTCTTTTGACCATTTGATTAATTATCAACAAAAGGGAATTTTTACAAATGAGAAAACCAATTTTCTGGTTTTATAGCACACCACCGACCCCCCTCTCTCTCTCTAAACCCTCTTGATGTTTCAATTTTTGAATTGAAGAAAAGTGTTTGGCTTTGGCTTGGAATTTGCTTGTTTTGGAGCTTAAGACTTGGAGTTTGATTGTGCTTAGCCTTGCTAGTATTTGAGATAGTTTCTAAAGCTTTAATTCTTGTTATTGTTGCTAATTTTTGTTGTTGGATGAGAATGGAAAAAGGGTTGTGATGCTTTGATTGCATGTGTTTGAATTTTGAGTTGTTGTAAGTGAGTTTATGCATGATTTGGTTATGAGCTATGTTGTTGAGCTTTTGATGAAGTATTGAGAATGTTTTCTAGCTTTAGCCATGTGTTTTCTATGGTATTTGCTGCTGGAAATGGATTGAGTAAATTGGGTATAAAGCTCAAGTTTTTGAACTTGACATGTTGTGGGTTAAAGCATGATTTTGGGTTGAATTGTAGGTTTTGTTTTTGGTAAATTCAGAGGCGTTTTTAAGGTTTCATTGAGTTTAAATCAGATTGCAAGCTCTGATTTTGGTTGTGTAAAGCAAGCTTGAGTTATTGTGTTTGAGCTTGGAACTCAAGCTTGGAGCTTTAATAACACTTTTTGATTTTTAGTGAAATTATTGTGTTTGAGCTACGGAATATGTTTATTATGTCATATAATAATGATCTGGAAAGTTTGGTGGTGTTTGGGAAGGATTTGAGTAAGTTTTGGGGGCTTAAAGATTGAAAATTTTCGTGTTCTCTGCCCAGACAACCGGAATTCCGGTTGGTTTAGGGCTGCTTCAACTGGAATTCCGGTTGGAGTACATCGAGAAATGCTGAATTTTGTTTTGGCCATAACTTTTGACTCGGGACTCCGTTTTGGGAGTTCTTTATATCGTTGGAAAGCTCGTTTCGAGCTCTATGTGATTATCTGTATTTTAAATGCCATGAATATATTTTATGAATGTGAAATTAGGGGTTAACCCTATTTGTGAAAATCCCAGATTGTGTGACTAGGATTATCAGCACCTGGTCAGGAGCACCCGAGGATTTGGAATCTCTGCCTTTGCGGGACAACAGGTAAGATAGTAGTTAGCACGTAGAGTATGCGCGGTGGCGCTTATATTGAAATTGATATGTGTGAGTAATTGTAACCGGGATTAGGGTTATTACCCTAATATGAGCGGTCAATAGCCTAGGGTTATTACCCTAGTGATATAAGTTGAATAGATTCTATGCCATGCTAAGTGTATGATTATATTGAGATTTAAAGATTATGCGATCAAGGCATAATCAGGTTGGACTCGGTAATCAAAACCGAGAAGAACCATTCTAAGGCCTTATTATCAATAGACGTGTGAGAGAAACACGTAGGTTTACGCCACGTAAACATAAATAGGCATGTGAGCGCAACATGCATGTCTGTGTCACACATACAGATCTAAATGGCATTGTTGTTTGTATTTTATGATGAGCATATTGTTGATATGTTTTATATTGTCTTACTGGGCTTGGCTCACGGGTGCTCTACTGTGCAGGCAAGGGTAAGACTATTGCTGATCAGCCATGAGTGCAAGAGCTGGACGAAGAATGTACATGTCCGAGCCATATCAGACTAAGTGGGTTAGGGTCTACCAGTGTTGTATTTTTGGAGACTCTGTTTTGCCGCTTAGGTCGGTTAAAAGAAAAGGACTCGTAATAATATTTTGTAAATGTTTTTGGGATCCCAACTTCTGTAACTTTTAGATTGTAAAGTTTCAATTATTACAAGTTTTATTTTAATTCTGTTTATAATTAAAGTTTAATTTCAGCGCTAATCTTCTTAGTAATCCCAATTAGTGGATTTATATTTCGTCAGTATCTTGGGTAGCGTGCCTAATTATTTAGGGCGTTACAAGACCATTCATCCAATGATATGTTATTGAGCTAATTTGAAATGAATAAGCTAAGAGGAATTAGGATAATTTCGTTTTTAAATAAGAATCCAACGATGCTTCGATTAGCGAGAGTCAAAGTAATCTTATTTATACAATCTTCTTGTTTTATATTGTAAATACTAGTCTAAGGTGTCATCAATTGATGAACAGCTAGATGTTCCATTTACAATATTTATCTTTCGAGATCTAACACTATTATGTTTGTCTAATGTTGACAATCCATCAGGGATTTGTCCCATTAGAACAACAAACCAAGTTAGACCAACAATGAAGATTCGAAATTAAACTACAATTTAATAACAAAAAATAACATGATTCAATATAAATTCATACACAATTCAGAAATTATTAAACACATAGCAAGTAGGAATGACAAGTGAAAATACTAAAACATAGAATCCTAAATAATTTCCAAGGTCTTCAACAAACTGATATCAGTGTCCCGTTTAGGCGAGAGTCAGTGATACCATCCATTGAATAGAGTTGTCAGCTCATCTAATAAAATGATAAACATTCTAGCAACTTTTTATTCGATCAAGATTGGAATCCAGCGTTGTCCCATTTAGGCAAGAGTCAAGGCTATTCTTATTGGAATTTATTTTACCAGGATCTTAGATCTACTCACAAGTATGTTGATTAACACCCTAAATATGAACTTTCTAAAACGATGAAATAAACACATATGAAGTTTAGGAAACCTTACATTGGGTGCAGCGAAATATAATGACTCCTTCCGTTCAGATATCTAGCCCTTGATTCCTTTATGTAGCAGAGCATTATCAATATCTGAACCTGGATCTCTTTCTCTGAATCTTTGATGTTGAAACTCCTTCTTGCTGAAAGTCTTTCTTCACAATCTTCCTCACTATGATTGAGGTATCACTTGCTGTGTGTGGGCACTATTCTCACACTAAGAATTTCGAAATATTGAAGAAGAAAAGAAGAGGGAAGTGGCAGCTAAAGATAGGGAGAGAGAGAGGCCCAGTTTTTTCTGAATCAGAAGTGTGAAATTTTAGTGTAATTTTCCTGAAGCCTTCACTATCTATTTATAGCATTCCACTAGGGTTAGGTTTGAATTATTTGGCATTAAAATAATGAAAATATCTGTTTAAAAATTCAAACCAAGTGGCCGGCCATGTACAGTAATGGGCCTTACTTGGATTTTGCAGTTTTCTCAATTCTGCATCTGATTTTCTCAAAAATGCCAATTTTCATATTCAACCATTTAAATGCCAATTCTAACTATTTAATAACTATAAATAATTATTAAATAATATTCTCATTTATCATATTTATTAATTGAACCATACAAAGTATCATAATCAACAAAAATGCCCCTAAAACTCTTTCTTTACAATTTCGCCCTTACTTAGTGAAAAATTCACAAATAGACAGTCTAATTTGAGAATTATAATTGATTAATCAAAACCAATTATATGAGTCTTACAAGCAATATTATCTCAACTAGTGCGGGGACCATGGGTCTATATAACCGAGCTTCCAATAAGTAGATCAAGAATTTATCACTAAAATTCACTAACTTATTAATTCTTCGTTGAATCCACGCATAGAACTTATAATTGCACTCTCAGTATATAGAATGCTCTATATGTTCCACCATATAGACATATCATTAGTTATCCATTGTTATAATCCTAATTTGATCAATGATCCTCTATATGAATGATCTACACTGTAAAGGGATTAGATTACCGTTACACCCTACAATGTATTTTATCCTTAAAACACTTAACCCCGTATAAATGATATTTCAGCTTATGTGAAATGAGATCTCCACCATTTATTTTCGTTTGGTCAAGCTCGAAAGAGATCATCCTTTACTTACTATTCGCCAGATAGAAGTTATAGATTCCATGTTTATGTTAGCGCTCCCACTCAATTGCACTACCGTGTTCCCAAAATGTACGTATCACCCTGACCTAAAAGTATGCTTAACTAAAAAATTAAAGAACACGAATAGCCTCCTGAGATTGAGCCTAATCATAACAGGATTAAGATCATTTGATCTACGATCAACTAGGTGATATTGACTTGAATAGATATTACGGTAAGTTTAATAAATCTAAGTCAAAGTTCAATATCGGTCCCTTCCGATGCATACTCCAAGCATCCAACCTGAGCTTTACTTTAACCAATCCTCTGGAAAGAACATAGCATTTCTCCAAATGCAAGTAAACTCTGTTGTAGATTATCATATCAGTAAAACCCTGTGTCTGATAAATCTAGGAAACTTTATTCACATAGTCATGTTTACTTTCCAATGTGTTGACAACACAATAAACAGGATCAAGTATGTGAAAAGGGTTTCAGATGAATTCATACATTATGTACATATAATCATGAAATAAATCATGTGAACCATGCAACATTAAATGTTATTTCTGATCTATATTAATAAGTAAATCTGATTATATTGAAATGAGTTTTATTTAGGGCATAAAACCCAACAAACTCCCACTTGCACTAATATAAAACAAAAAGTGCATTTCAGATAATCTCAACACCTTGATATACAAATCAAGTGTAGTAGTAGTAAACTCCTCGTAATAGGATCTGAAAGGTTGAATTAAGCACAACCTTTTCTCCACCATTACTCTTCCTTAATCACAAAATCATGGATAATGTCAAATTCCTCTCTATATGTCTACTCTCTTGGGATACTGGAATCTATATATACCTTTGGCAACTACTTTTGGTTAATCAGGAGATAACACTAGTAGTTTAAGGCAATTTGGAATGGTGCCAAAAAATGTATAGAACTTTCCTTAGACTGAATAAGTACCTTTCCTGCAACTTTAACATTCAGTCTCTCTCTGGTAGACCTAGAGACTTCAGATAGGTTTTTACACTTCTCCAAAATCACTATTCCACCCATAGAGTAATCACCATCTTATCAGAAAGATTTACTAGCACAAAGGCAAATTTCGAAATCTGATATGGTGTAGTCTAAGAGTTTTAAACACACCCTTATAGACTAACATATAGTTCCTCTTCTTAATCTTAAGATTTACTTGATTGTCTTCCAATGTTCTTCTCCTGAATTAATCTGATACCTACTCATTACTCCCACTCAACAGCAGGTCTCTGGTCTAAGACATACAAAAGCATATCTAAGACCTCTCACTGTTCATTTAAGGAATTCTTTCATGGCTTTATCTTTTCTGGAATAGTTGCGACTTTTCCTTAGATAAATAAAATCTATGCCTAAGAAGTTGTGAAGCTTCTATAGATTGCCATTAGAAAGAAAATGCTTCGGCATCTTACTAAAGTAAGTTGCTTGCATTAGAGTAAGTAATTACCAGGTATACCACAAGCCATAGGTTTAGATAAACTCAAACCTATAATACTAGGAATAGGAAGTTTGTTAAGTCCATAGAATAGACTTATTAACTAAAATTTCCTTTTATGTCCTTGTAATAGAAAACTTTAGGTTATTCCATGTGAATGGATTAAACCATAGTTCTATTGGCTTTTCTTCTTAGTTTCTTATCTTGACAATCCATTACTTGTTTAAACTCACAATGGATTTTATCACTAGTGTCTCCCAAGAAGGTGAGTTCCTTGAAACTCTCCCACTACGACAAGGTACCGTGAATTATGTCTAAGAAAACTAAATGGTATTGACCTCTTCAGTTGTGACAAGACAACAGAGGCAGTGGGATCATCATATGTCATATAAGATGATAGAACACTTTTGGAATCAAGAAAAATATCTCCTTTATTTGCTACTTTATTTTCAGACGTAGTCATTTTCTTAGAAAAGTAGTATTTGTTTGAACAAACACTTTCTTATCTATTGACAATGGGATGGTCCACCTCTAATCACTTAGAATAGCTAACAAACCATGGTTAACAGTTCTAGCTTTTCTTAAGAATTCGATTAGGTCATCCATGAATCTAGTAATGATTTACATTAAGTATACAACCATTACATCATTCTGAAATTGTATTACCATAGAAGGATTTAGGCAACGACTAGTAACTAATCATCAATATGCAACTTGAAATTTCTGGGGAGGTAAGTTTGGATATAATTCAAAAATCAATTTAATGATCTTGCATATCTACTAACTATTTCTCCACCCCTATCAGTTCGCAAGATCTTTAACCACTTACCTTAATGGTTTTAACCATTGCTAGAAATTTATGGAATTTTTCAAACATTTCAAATTTCTTTGCATAAGGTATAATCTAGAGTGATCGTTTTAAGAATACAACGAAAAACTCATATCCACCCCTGAATGTACATCCATCTGCGAATGAGATGAACTACTTTCAGTGGATATAGGCATATTAACTCTTTGCAGAGATTGATCTTGTCAAATCCACTATGAACAAGATACAAATGCCATAGATTAATAAAAATGTGGTTGTGTCGTTTTGATGACTTAGGTTTAGTTACATTAAAGAGTTCTTAGAATAGTGCAAGTGGATCCTGGTCACAGAATACTAAACTCATATTCCATACAGTTTGAATCCATTAATAGAAGATGGATATGGAACACTTCGAAAGTGTAACTGTATTGCATCCTGGAAATAGAAATATAAGAAAATTTCTGTTTGGATTCTAAAATTAAAGTCAAAGACTTAAATTTATACCAAATATAATGAGTAATTCTTTCTTGGACCACCACTACTAATTTAACTCTAAGTCTGATTTGCTTATACAAGTAGGAGATTTTAAGATTGAGGATTTATATCAATTGGGAATAGAATTTCGGGATTATAATCATATGCGTCATTTAATTTCTTAAGAGAAAATATAGAATGACATGAAATGATTTATAGACCATTCATCCAATGATATGTTATTGAGCTAATTCGAAATGAATAAGCTAAGAGGAATTAGGATACTTTCGTTATTTTAAATAAGAATCCAACGATGTTCCGATTAACGCGAGTCAAAGTAATCTTATTTATAAATCTTCTTGTTTCATATCGTAAAAATACTAGTCTAAGGTGTCATCAATTGATGAACAACTAGATGTTGTATATACAATATTTATCTTTCGAGATCTAACATAATTATGTATGTCTAATGGTGAAAATCCATTAGGGATTTATCTCATTAGATAAACAAAACATGTTGGACCAACAATGAAGATTCGAAATTAAACTACAATTTAATAACAGAAAATAACATGGTTCAATATAAATTCATATACAATTCAGAAATTATTAAACATTTAGCAAGTAGGAATGACAAGTGAAAATACTAAAACATACAATCCTAAATAATTTCCAAGGTTTCCAACAAACTGATACAGTGTCCCGGTAGGCGAGAGTCAAAGTATCATTCATTGAATAGAGTTGTCAGCTCATCTAAAATAGAAACCATTCTAGCAACCTTTTATTCGATCAAAATAAGAATCCAACGTTGTCCCGGTAGGCGAGAGTCAAGGTTATTCTCATTTGATGAGCTTCCACCATTGTTTCATGTTTTATGAGTTTATCTCTAAGTAGTCACCGTAGGGGAGAGTCTAATAGAGACGAAAACTCACAAAACACTTATCAAATGAAATCTTACGGTGTTAAATGCGTTCAACGAATAACCATCCATAGGGGGACGAAGTCTAGCGTCTCGAGGTTATATTGAAAATATTTAACTATTGTAAGACCAACAATGGAGATCGAATATCTTAATAATAATAAAGCTCATTATTTAAAGAGAGTTGTATTTTCATTGATACTCATTTAATCTATTTATTTTAAATATATATTTATTAATTAAAATTTCCAATTTAGAATGAAAAATTCCAAATATAAATTTTAATTTAATATTTATAAATTTTACTTAGATGGATATGAAAATAACATGAATTTCTTCCATCTTAGTAATAATTTCCAATAAATATTTTGAAAAATATTCAATTTAAGTTGTTACAAAATTAATTTAAATTAATTTACAACTCAAATTTAATTTTCTATAAATATATATTGCATTTCGAAAAATTAAAGTATTTAAGAATACAATTTTTGAAAATGCATGTTAAAATAAAAAATAAATCCTGGAAAAATTATTCTAATTTAATGTTGGCCCAAAATTAATTAATAAAATTAATTTACAACAAAAAATATAATTTTCCTATTTAATTAAATATATATAAGAAAAATTTCAAATATTTAAGTATGATGATGAAAATCAACTTAAATATTAATTTTCTATTTAATTGAATACACTAGAAAAATACTTCAAGCAAAAATATCACCTATCTAGATTTTCCTTTGACTAATTAAATAAATTTCTAATAAAATATATTTTACTTCATTTATTTTAATTAATCATTAAATGAAAAAAAAATTATTGATTTAAGTTGGTCCAAAATTAAAATAAATAATTTACAACTTTAATCTATTTTTCAAATAAAATTCGAAATTCCAGCATTTAAGAAATGCAATTTCGAAATTTGATTAATAAAAAAAAATATATTTTGAAAATTATTTAAATTTAGTTGAAAAAATAAATTTCAACCAAAAAATAATTTTCTATTTAATTAAGTATCATGAAAAAGAAACATTTAAGTATCATGATGAAAATCAACTTAGATATTTAATTTTCAATTTTATTAAATGTATTAAATTCAAGAAATAAATAATTAAGTGTAGAGAAGGCTTAATTATTAATCTCTAGTTTAATACTAGGAAAAAATATACTTAAAATAAATTGTACCAAAATTAATTATTTAAATAATTAATTTCACAATGTATAATATTTTCCTATTTAATATTAGAAATAATAAGTAGTCTAGAAAATAACTATCTAGAAAATATCTTATTTGTTTTAGTATCTTTTCCACAAAATTTGAAAAAATATCTAATTTAAGTTGTATTAGAAAAAATCTAGAACTTAAATATTTTCAAATTTAAATTTAATTAAATATCAATAATTAAGTTGTAACCACTTAATTTGAAAATATTCCATTTTAAGTTAATATTCGAAAAGATATTAACTTAAAAAATATCTAAAATATTCCATTTTAAGTTAATATTCGAAAAGATATTAACTTAAAAAATAAATATCTTAAAGAATCTTAATAACCAATTCCTAAAATTCCTCAACTTAATTTTGAAATTTGAAATTCAAAAGATACTCAGATTTAAGTTGATTAGTTAGAGATAACTAAATATCAACTTAAAACTTAAATAAGAATATTTAATGAAAAATTTAAATTAAGCTTCAGAAAGAATCTAGATGGTTATAATTCTATATTTAATTAAATACAAGAAAATACATATAGTTTAGCTTAGAATACGATTCTTTAAACTATGATTTTCTTAAATTAATTTCAAAATAAATGAAATTAATTATGTTGCTAATCAATTTTATTAGGTTAAACTAGTTTAATTAACCTAGTACAGTTATTCAAATCAGGCAAATGGGCCTTCACAATTGGGGTGGTTCATGTGAGGGGGTGCTGGGTTCAGTATGTCGTACCCACTACTATGGCTCCCAACTCTCACACAAGGCCCAAAAGAGAGGAATTTAACCTTAAAATGAACAACTGTTATTAATTGAATAGGTCCCAAAACTAAATGGGCCTAAATAAAATCTATCAAGAACTATGATATTTTATTTAGCAACAACAATCTATATGCATCTATAATGAAATTAAATACATAGGCTCACACAGACACACTTTGGATGGGTCCTATCATGTTGCTAGGTCATACACAGATGAAAGAAGATTGTAAAGATACCTGTTACAAATTATTTACTTGACCAAGGGAGTCATGAGTTAAAATCAGATCATTGGATCTGTCAACAAGTTAACCATGGCTATTTGCAATCAAGCAATAATAGGTTTTAAAAACTTACAAACAAGCTAAAACACATACTCCTGCAACAAGGTTAGTTGGATAGTTGGATGTAGAATTTATTTAATTTTAAATAAATAATTTCGAAAAAAATAATTAATAAAATAAAATAAAATAAATATTTTCGAAAATTTTTAAAAAAAGTTTGAAAAAATTTCGAAATTTAAAAAAAAAAAAATTTAAAATTAAACCTACAATTTTGAAAAATTAGGTTTCAACCAACCTAAATATCATTTCAAAATTTGCTAACTACTTTTTAAAATTAAATGTTATTTTATAAATAAAAATTAAATAAAAAATTAAAAAAAAAAAAGATAAATGAATATCTTTTTCAAATTTTAAATGTAATTTAAATAAATAAAATAACAAAATTTAAAAGTTAGCAAAATATCTTACATCTATTTAAAATTACATGATTATAGTTATCTTATTTTAAATTTAAATAAGGTCAAATTATTTTTAAAAAAAATTAATTTAACAATTTAAAATCTCACCTTAAATTTAAAAATAAGATAAGATATAATCAAATTTAAAAATAAGATAGATAATTAAGCAAAAAAGATAGATACTAACTATTTTTAAATTCAAATTACACTAATATCATGAATTAAATTTAAAAAATATTAAATTAATTCATTATGATAATTAGAGTTGAATAAGGAATAGTAATAGTATAAATACAGAACTACACAAAAAATCGGAAGTTAATTCCATGAAAAAGCATGAAAAATTGAAGAAAAACGAAAAAAATGCGAGTTGTACGGACGGTATGCTGTGCATACTCGTCCGCGCGCGCGCATGAGGTGTTTGGGCGTGAAATCTAGGCGCAGGGGAAAATCGCATGATTTCCGCGCGCAAAATTCTTGATGCTCAACCCCGATTTTTTTGAAACTTCAAAAAATCATAACTAATTCAAATTAAATTGAAATTGAGTTCTGTAAAAAAATAACTTGCTTAATTTTTTCCATAATATCCAATAAAAATAATTCCAGAAACAGATATTCAATTATTTTTCACGAAAATTCACAAACATCAATCAATCATCAAATAACACTCAATACAACATGATACCATCCAAAACATTAAACAATCGTTTTAAAGTCCAAATTTCTTGCAAGCAAATCAATTACCATGGCTCTGATACCAGTTGTTGGAAATTATTTTACCAGGATCTTAGATCTACTCACAAGTATGTTGATTAACACCCTAAATATGAACTTTCTAAAACGATGAAATAAACACATATAAAGTTTAGTAAACCTTACATTGGGTGCAGCGGAATATAATGACCCCTTCCATTCAGATATCTAGCCCTTGATTCCTTTCTGTAGCAGAGCATTATCAATATCTGAACCTGGATCTCTTTCTCTGATTCTTTAGTGCTGAAACTCCTTCTTGCTGAAAGTCTTTCTTCACGATCTTCCTCACTATGGTTGATGTATCACTTGCTGTGTGTGGGCACTAATCTAACACTAAGAATTTCGAAATTCAAGGAAGAAGAGAGAGAGTGGGTTCGGCCAAAGATAGGGAGAGAGAAGGCTCAGTTTTTTCAGAATCAGAAGTGTGAAATTTTAGCGTAAATTTCGTGAAGCCTTCACTATCTATTTATAGCATTCCACTAGGGTTAGGTTTGAATTATTTGGCATTAAAATAATAAAAATATCAGTTTAAAAATTCAAACCAAGTGGCCGGCCATGTACAGTAATGGGCCTTACTTGGATTTTGCAGTTTTCTCAATTCTGCATCTGATTTTCTCAAAAACGCCAATTTTCAAATTCAACCATTTAAATGCCAATTCTAACTATTTAATAACTATAAATAATTATTAAATAATATTCTCATTTATCATATTTATTAATTGAACCATACAAAGTATCATAATTAACAAATATGCCCCTAAAACTCTTTCTTTACAATTTTGCCCTTACTTAGTGAAAAATTCACAAATAGACATAGTCTAATTTGAGAATTATAATTGATTAATCAAAACCAATTATATGAGTCTTACAAGCAATATTATCTCAACTAGTGCGGGAACCATGGGTCTATATAACCGAGCTTCCAATAAGTAGATCAAGAATTTATTACTAGAATTCACTAACTTATTAATTCTTCGTTGAATCCACGCATAGAACTTAGAATTGCACTCTCAGTATATAGAATGCTCTATATGTTCCACCATATAGACACATCATTAGTTATCCATTGTTATAATCCTAATTTGATCAATGATCCTCTATATGAATGATCTACACTGTAAAGGGATTAGATTACCGTTATACCCTACAATGTATTTAATCCTTAAAACACTTAACCCCGTATAAATGATATTTCAGCTTATGTGAAATGAGATCTCCACCATTTATTTTTGTTTGGTCAAGCTCGAAGGAGATCATCCTTTACTTACTATTCGCCAGATAGAAGCTATAGATTCTATGTTCATGTTAGCGCTCCCACTCAATTGCACTATCGTGTTCCCAAAATGTACGCATCACCCTGACCCAAAAGTAGGCTTAACTAACAAATCAAAGAACACGAATAGCCTCCTGAGATTGAGCCTAATTATAACAGGATTAAGATCATTTGATCTAGGATCAACTAGGAAATATTGACTTGAATAGATATTACAGTAAGTTTAATAAATCTAAGTCAAAGTTCAATATCGGTCCCTTCCGATGCATACTCCATGCATCCAACCTGAGCTTTACTTTAACCAATGCTCTGGAAAGAACATAACATTTCTCCAAATGCAAGTAAACTCTGTTGTAGATCATCATATCAGTAAAACCCTGTGTCTGATAAATCTAGGAAACTTTATTCACATAGTCATGTTTACTTTCCAATGTGTTGACAACACAATAAACAAGATCAAGTATGTGAAAAGGGTTTCAGATGAATTCATACATTATGTACATATAATCATGAAATAAATCATGTGAACCATGCAACATTAAATGTTATTTCTGATCTATATTAATAAGTAAATCTGATTATATTGAAATGAGTTTTATTTAGGGCATAAAACCCAACATCCCTCTCATTGTATGCCGCAAGCTTGATGTATTCCACCTACTAACCGAATCTTGATAAAACTCCAAGAGCTCGAACTCCCTTCGATCACCTTGAAGAGTGCTTGAATCCTCCCGATTCAAGGCTAAAAGGCTATCTCCCGAAAGCCTATACAACCATCTCCCGAAGGTTGTGTGCTTGTATCATCCCGATGCAAGACTTCAAAAGCAATCTCCCGAAAGCTTGTAAAAACCCTTCTCCCGAAGGTGTGCTTGTATCCTCCCGATGCAAGACTTCAAAAGCAATCTCTTGAAAGCTTGTAAATACCTTCTCCCGAAGGTGCACTGATGTTCTTCTTAGTTGTAGACTTGAATACAGACTCAAGACAATACAAACTACAAATAAACAGAGTAAGAGTCGAACAACTCTTCTCTACATAACAAAGACACTCTTTCCTTAAGATGTGAATACAATTCTAAGTGTTTGAAAGAGATACAAAACCTAGCTGCTATAAGATGTATTTATAATGAATATACATCTTATTGATAGCTTACATTCGGTCTGAACAAGACCTCAGCCCACTAGAAACTTCCCTAAAATAATTCTTCAATCAATCCAGGAATTTCCGTTTCTGTACCTACAGAATCGTGGGCAATAAGTACAACTTTCCTTTTATAGAAAAGGAAAGTTTAGCTCCGGTTTTCTCTTCAAGAAATCTGATCTGAGAAAATGGGAAACTCAACACAGGATCAGATTATACAGCAGGTTAGATAAAAAAGAAATGGGTAACCAAACTTACTATTTTTACCTTTTTTCCAAAAATAGGAAAGCTAGACAACTTTCCTTCCAAGTTTGAATACACAAAATAGGAAACCATATTAAAGCATACCAGTCGAAATTAATAGGAAATAATAAAATATTTTTGTCAATTAAATATGCCAAAAATAGAATTAACATCATTCAAGGAATTGATTTTTGATTTAGTTATTTCATGTAAATAGTTTTTGTATGTTAGTTTTTATTTTAGTTGCTTTACAAAACGAGTTTTTTTGTCTCAAATTTTTAACTAGTTGATAAATGTAACTTATTTGTTTATCTTATATTATAATATCCAACTCCGACATCTAACTTCGGTGACGATGAAAACTCTAACAACTTTTCTGACGATAATGGATTTTTCAGCGTCTTTTTCGGCAATGATGACAATTCTAATGGCTTTTTTGGCAACTATGTTTGCTCTGACGACTTTTTCAGTAATATTTGTTCTTATAAATTTTACCAATTTTACTTATAATTTTTTGTTTGCTTTCACATATTTTAAATTTTGTTTATTTTTTTTAGCTCCATATTCTTTTACATTATTTTTTTATTCATATAAAAGTGGACTTTAATTTTTTTTTCCAATAAAAACGAAAAATGCCCTTGTTAATTCTCCCAACAAAAGCAAGTGTAAGCCCTCCACATAGTATGGGCTTGGCCCATAGATGAAATTGTAGAAAATTGCAAGATTTTATAATTGGGACTGATTTTTTTATTTATGTGCTTTTTCCTTAAAAAGTTTTAAGAAAATACTAGGGGAGGCTTTAAACACCAATAAGTGGTGGCATACATTTATTAACGTCAAGTACCATAAAACGTAGTAAAAAAAAAAAAAAAAGAAATTACACTCTATATCTCTTTTAACTTAATACTTTAATTTTTATATTATTTTTTTTAAAAAAAATCTATTATTTTTACCTATTTTTTCAATTATTTTACTAATTTTATTCTTACGTCTCTACGATAATTTTCATTATTCTTTAATTAAAATTTTGGCCAAACTTTCCCACGAACTTACACATCTATCTACAAAGAATACAAATCTATTATGTTTGAAATTATGTCTTGAGTGTGTGAGGATAATTTGGGTACAATAATTATAAAAAAAGATATATTTAAATTAAATTTTATTTAGAGGTAAATTTAATTAATGTATAGAAAAAAGAGATATTATTCAACTTCTAAAAAAAAAAAAAACCCCACATAAGTTGTTGTACAAAAAAAATTATAAAAGAAAAAACTTATACAAAATAATTGTGAAAAAATTGTGAAGAAAAATATAAAAAGATAAAAAAGAAAAATTATAAAACGACAAAAACAATTTTTTTTTTGTCATTTTGTGGGAATCTATCATTCTATTGATGTTATATGATATATAAAATTATACTTTGTACATAAAAAAACTTCATTGTATGAACTTTGATGCTGGAGCGAAGTTAGGTGTAGATTAGATAGGGCAATGGTCTCAACTGAAATTATTAAAACTGGTCTTAAACTATATATAGAGTTTAGGCCAAATAAACTTTTCATATAAATAGTTTTCTGCTCAAACAATATCAAGTAAAATTATTTATTGTGGTGGTAAATATTTCTTTTATAATTTAAGGAGGTCACAAATTTACACTCTACACTTTTATTTTTTAAAAAAACCTATCATATTATTGTTGGGATTTAAACTACCTACCAATTATAGTTCAAAAAAAATTAACAATTATATCACTACTACAAAAATAGCTTTTCCATTTTTAAACAGTCGTTTAAAATATTTTTGTCGGTCTCTATAACCGTCGCCTATACGACCGTCGCCAAACAGACAAAATAGGCGATGGTTAAAAACCGTCACTAATGTGGACTTCCTGACGGTTTTAAACCGTCGCCTATAGTATAAGGCACGTTTTGAAACTGTCGCCTATACCATGTTATAGGCGACGGTTTTAAACCGTCGAGCATGTAAAAAAAAATACAGACTGTACTTTCCCCTATTTTTTTCATGCATTTGTTTTATAATTTTACCTAAATTAAAATAAAACAACTAATTCATTTCATTACAATAACAACTAATTTTAAAACATATTGAATTTATACAATAACAAAATAAATATATAATAAATAAAAAAGTGTATAAATAAAAAAATGTATTTATACCGAGCTCGGAGAGAGAGAATGAGAGAGAGGGAGACGGATGGGAGGTGGTGGTGGTTTGACGTATGAGACGGAGATGAGATGGACACCGACGGGAGGTAATGGTGGTCTGACATATGCGACAGAGAAGAGAGGGAGACCGACGGGAGGAGGGGTGGGTGGAGATCGATCCAATTTTAAAATTGGTTTATTCCGCGGCAGCAAACGCCACTCCCCCTACTTGTCTTGGATTGCATTGGTTGTAGGCTAGCCAGTCAGATTTACTTTCTTTAAAGAACCACAGATCATGAATTAGTAACTGCATCCAATCTCCAAAAAATCCCAATTGTTTCGAGGATTTGAAAAAAAAACCTTTCCCTTATTAGCCTTCTTCGCTAGAAGAACTTTTGTTGTCTTGATCCCAGTTCAACATTAAACAAGTCCGAACTAATTGAATACTAGTTCTAGAAATTCCCAAAATGGGTTTGCCATTTCCATAAAGAATATAATTTACAACTCTAAGTTCTAGATTGGGGTTCCCGCGCTTGAAAACAAAAACCTGGGGCGCCCCAATAGCTGGAGACAACAGATTTGTATGAGAAAACATAAGTAAACGGACGAGACAGACGAGAAGAAAGGGAGATCGAGAGACGAAAGAAGACAACGAGAGAGGAGGGCGATGGTGCGAAGGCGTGGATGGGGTTTTGGAGAGAAGATTTTTCGTTTTAGGGTGTAGGAAATGAATAAGAAATAGGTAGGCATGTGGGAAATAAAAAAGAAGTAGGCGGGCACGTGAGAAATGTGGCGAGAAATAGGTAACGATTTTTTATTAGGCCCTTATACCCGACGGTTTAAAACTGTCGCCTATACCATCGGGTATAAGGGCCCAATAAATTTACGAATTCCAATTAAAATCGTCGCCTATTCCTGTAATTACTGTTATAAACTGTAAGGAATATTATTTTTTTCCGACAATTTTAAACAGTTACTTAATTCTTTTAGCGACGGTCCCCTAAAAAAATGTTTTTAGGACCATCACGAATTTTAATTTTTGTAATAGTGTATGTATAAAATAAAAATATAAAATCTCATTGACATTAAGTCACTTTAACAGAATTAAATACATTTTATTATATCTAATTTTATAATTCTTATTAAAATTTTAAAATTTTTAACATAATAATAATATATAAATATGTAATCACCCCACTCTAATTTTATTTACAGGTTGACGAGCCTTTGTGTGTGTATATTATTTGGGAAGACGATTGTGTGTTTAGTTTTTGGTCTTTATTTCTTTTGGTATATATATTGAGACCATTTAAAATATCATCACATTATTTCCTATACTTTGTAGCATGAGGTCAATAGGATCCTTTATTTCCTGGTCTTCGTCATACAAAGGTTATATTTTTATATTTGTGTGGCTATACTGAAAGCTGAATATAACTGATTCCTTACTACATCAATTTAAAGGCATAATGATATTAATGTGAAAAGGCATAACATTTCCAAAGCAATTGCCTTGGAAATTCCGTAAACAAAAAACAAAAATAGTCAAGACTCAAGTAGCATGGCAATACCAATATGAGTGTGAACACAAATTTTGAAAGTCACGGGGACTGAAATTACCTCTCTCTCATCTCATCCGTAGAAAAAGGGGAAGAAAAGAATGAAAAGAAAATCAAGGTTTGAGGTCACAAAATAGAAGCACACAAATCACTAAAGTGTTCTTAATCTTACCAATGACACTAAAGCTCATGCTCTAGCAAAGTTTGCTCTATTTATGTAAATCTTTTATATGATCAGGCCTACCGTCTATCGGTATGTCTTTCTTAGGTTAGGATTTGAACTCTCAACCTCTTAGTTATTAAACTAATCAAATTACGTACCACTAGGCTACAACACATATTTAACATTAAAAGTATTATTAATTATTTTAATTTTTTTTTTTTCGAAATAGGACCCTAAGCGGTGGGGGGCCTAAGGCAGCGGCCTCCTTCGTCTTAGCTCAGGGTCGGCCCTGACTATCACGAGATGACGTTTTGCAAATGGTTAACGGTTTTTTATAATAATTACTAAATTAAAAGCTCAACACCATCACGAGATGATGTCTCGCAAATGATTAATAATTTTTTTATACTAATTAATATCTTGTAGTACTAGACACAATTAATACCCCTTAGTATTTCTTTTGTTTCTATATGTTGGTTAGATATTTGCTAAAGAAGAAATAATTACATACTTAAAATTTTAGAGCATGTATGATATTATTTTCTATTTTTTAATTTTAGAAAAGTATTTTTAGATATGAGAATAAAAAATAGTTTTCTGAAGTTTTTGAAAGACAAGTCGCGTTTGGCTAATATTTTTTAAAAAATAATTTTTATTTTTTTTAAAAATTTTTTTTTGAAAAACAATTTAATACTTTGAGACCTTATTATGAACAAGATCCGACCAAGACCCGGACTTGGGTTCCGAACTTGGACCCGAACCTTGACCTAGACCCGGACATGGACCCTGACCACGACCCCAGACCCCGACCCGGCCTGGATCCGGTCTCAGCCTGAATTCGGCCTCGACCTGCACACAGCCTCAGCCTCGGCCCGGACCCGAACCTGGTCCCAGCTCAGACCCGACCACTGCCCGTACTCGAATCCAGCCTAAACCTAGACCCAGCCCTGGCCCGCAACCGGACCTGACCCTGGCTCAGACTCGAACCCGTACCTACCCCGGACCTCAAACTCGACTCCGGCCTGGTCCTGTACCCAGCCCCAACCAAGATCCCATCCTAAACCCAGACTTGGACTCGGACTCGGACCTGGACCTGGCTGAACCTAGACCCAGCCCAAACCCAGACCCGACCTTGGCCCGCACCCAACCCCGTACCCGCCTCGGGCCCCGACCCCAACTTGGTCTTATACTCGACCCAAACCCGAACCCTCACCCGGACCCCACCCCGCCCCCGACCCTGAATCCCAGCCCGGACCCCAGCCTGGACCTGGACGCGAATCCCGGCCCGACCCCAGATGCTAGCCCGAACATGGACCCGGACCCTAGCCCGGACCCAAACCCTGGCCTCGATCCTAGACCCAGCCCTGATCTCGGACCCCAACCCAGCTCTAGACCTCAGACCCCAGACCCCAACCAAACCTGAACCGAAAGTGTTGAGAGAGAAAATAATGAGATAGAAAATGACGAGAGAGAAAATAATGAGATAGAAAATGATGAGAGAGAAAATAATGTGAGAGAAAGTGTGAGAAAATAATGCGAGAAAAATAATGAGAGAGAAAATAATGTGAGAAAAAGTGATGAGAGAAAAAATAATATAAAAAAATAATGAGTATAATAATATGAGATAAAACGGAGAAAAAAATATTGAACAAAATTGAATTATTCTTTACAAGAAAACAATTTTGTTGCTCTTAAATTTTTTTTTTTTTTGTAATTTTGTGTTTTGAAAATTATTTTAAGAAAAGGTCAAACACATAAGTGTTTTGAAAAAATAATTTTTCATGCTAAATATACATTAGGTTGATAGTTCTCAATTTTTTTTTTCTTAATATATCGATTAAAGAGGTCTCTAAATTAATTTTTATGGCATTGGGATTTCCAAATTTTTGTAGCTACTATTTTTTTTTTCTTTCTAAATATTATAATTAATACTATTTTCAAAATTAAAAAAAAAATCATTATTGACAAAAAAAAAAAAAAAAAAAAGTATCCAAAATGAATATAATTTCTCAGTAATGTTTTGATGAGTCTGCCATTGACGTGAAAATTCATTTAAATGGACTGATGAAGACATTAATCGTCTATATAATCATAACAACAATAATAATAAATATTATAACACTATTAATGATATATATTTTGTCATTACAATTTACAATCACGTGCAAATGAAATTATTGTCATAGAAATGTAATTCATATTCATAACAAATATTCTTGTCAGAATTAATAGATCGAATTACAGCCGCGCCCTCAACATAGTAATTAAAATTTCGAGCATTGCTATTAGGTACCAGTAGTGCGTAGCACCTTCTCGACATGTTGCGTTGCGATTGGCTAGCGATACTTCCTAAAAGCTATCATATTAAACTATATGGGACCCGATACTTAGTTAGACCAATAGCGATACTAACACATAAGAGAGTGCTAAGCACCACTAGTACCTTTTAGCATTTCTCTTAAATCTCTTTTTTTCAACTCAACTATATACATAACATGTACATATATATTTATATATATATATATATACAATAGAGACAATAGAGACTAATGATAGTCATTGGTGGATTTCAATCTTCATTTGCTTCAATAGAGACAATAGTGTAATTTTTGTATTTTGCACTTTTCATTCTAGCCGGGTCCGCATATATCTGGATTGTCCATTTTTTTATTGATAAATTAAATATAGTACTGTCGACAAAGCGGCGGTGTTCCTGCAAACTGTGATGTATTTTCATTTAAAATGATTAGACATGGTGTGCATAATTTATTTAATTAAAAAAATCAACTTATGAAAGGCATGTAAAACTATTTTATTTTTTTAAAATTACAGATTTGCAGTATATTTCATTAGTTGGGCAGCAGTACACGGAAATATTTTTTCCACAATATCTGCGAACATGACAACAGATAGGCTCTTTGTATTGTCATCAAGTTCAACATATGCTATAGCACTGTAAAATGCATAATAAGATTGTTAGTATTTTTTTTTTTATTATTATTATTTTAACTTAATTTCAATAACATCATATGTTTTTTGTAATATACCGTGGTGTAGGAAATCTTTCCTGGCCGCATGATGGCTTGTCACATATAATTTTTTCATTGCGATTGTATAAATCTATTTTTTTTATGACATGCGTCACATGACATGTAATAAAAACTCTGAACGGTATCAGTTATTTTTATTGCCGCCTCAATCTAAAAATATTTTTTTTTACATCCAAATCAAATTGTGTTAATAATAGTAAGATATTGAAACAAAATTTTTATAAAGTAAATATTGTAGTAGTCTTTACCTCATTCAGTTGCAGATTTTTTATCAACTCTGAAATTTGGATGTTAGTCACTATTTCGCTAATATATTTAATTGTGCTTCTAATTTATGAGCACGTGATCAAAAACAGTGCTGTAATGTACTCTCTGATTTGTTTTTTTTTTTTTTTTTTTTTTTTTTTTTGCATCTAATGCCTTAGGTTTAATTATAATAAGTTTTCGTGGGTTTTCGTAAATATTTTTATTTTTCTGGTTTGCATTAATAGCTAGAACATGGAGAAATTAATAAGATTGGCATTCCTTTTTGTCGCAGCATGTACAAATGAGCATAATTATAATAATGCTTTAAGTTGCTATTATTTTTATTTAACAGAAGACGAAATTATAAATTTTATGGCTTAATTATACTGTATGTGTTAAAATATAACTTTTTCTTATAATGAGTGTCTTTATAGGAAAATGGTAATTCTAGAAGAGAAGAAGAGAAGAAGAAGAGAAAAATCGTAGATGTACAACAACAAAAATCCAATCGTATTTTTTAGATTTAATGGGATTTATTTTATTATATATAAATAAAAAGTGATCCATGAATTTCTTATAAACTATTTTATTTTTAATAATAAGTTATTTTATTTTTAATATAAATAAAAAGTCAATGAATTTCTCATAAACTATTTTATTTTTAATAATAAATCATTTTATTTTTAATATAAATAAAAAGTCACCTATGAATTTCTCATAAACCAAAAATTCGGTTATATAGCTACACTTTATATAGAATAGATATTGTCACGAGAAAAATGAGCTTTTTTTAGAGTCTTCTTGTGAAGTTGATTAACCTACTTATAAAATTGGGTTCAATTTTCTTTTCGGAAAATGAAAGAATATTCTATGAAATGAAAATTTATTAGTTTACAATTGACAACTAGCTACTTGTTTTCATTTTCTCCCCCAACTTTCTTTGGATAATTTTTAATATAAAGTTATTTGTTAACAAAAATTAAAATTCCGTACGTACTTACTGTCTTATAGGAAAAAGTTAAAACCCAAGGAAACATAAAAAGAAGAAGAGAAGTATAACTTACAAAAAACTTCCATTTGGTTAGAACAATCGAGAGATAACAAAGTGATGATATATATTAATTATTTTCTTTGTTTTAATATGTTTTTTTTTATTTGATTTTAAATAATAGAAAGGTAGATAGATTTATGTTTGTGGAAAAAATATTGTTATAAAATATTAATAGTGTTTAGTAGCTAGGTTAGTTCGGGCTATGATCCTTCGAACAAGGCAGTTCATGAGCTGTTATCTCCGACCGAGGTTAGGTCTTCTTTTGCTTTGCTGTTATTATTCCTCCAACCTACAGGCCAAGGCTTCTCGAAGTCAAATACATCAAATATCTATTATCTTGCCACTTAATATCGTCATGAATAGTTATTAATATTTTATAATAATTATTATTGAGTTAAATTGTATGAGATTCGATATTAAATAATATAATATTTTAGATGGTACTAAATACTACTAGTATACTTTACTAGCTATTTCTTTATGGAAAGTGAGCAACTATTAAGAGAAATACTAAACGATGCTCATAAATTATTAGTAACTAGTATTTTTATGATGAGTAATATTATTATTAGTATAATTTATAATATCAAATCTTATATAATTTATTTTAAAAATCACTTCATAATAATTAATGTTCAAATAATAAATGCATTAATTCAAAGAGAGTGAGATATGCATGATATGATGACTAGGTTCATGATCGTATTCCACACCTACATGGATTAATTCACATTAAAAACCCACATGCTTTCACATTAAAAATTCTAACTTTTTCTTATATGATGTGGTGTACAAAGTATAATATTATTGAAAAAATTTCATAAATTTTTATTTAAATAATTTACAATGCAAAAACCATGTGACAAATCAATTTTATAACCTGCTATTTCATAGGTTTTATTTTTTGAAACTTATTTTCAACAATAAAAATTAAAGATTATTTCACAAAAACATAAAAACAACAACAAAAAAAAAAAATTACAAAAATACGGATTTACGGAATTTTAAATATTTTTACGATTTTCTTGATTTTATTTACATAAAATACGGTATTTTTTAGTTCTAATTTTGTTAATTTGTTGTTGATTATTTGTTATATGTATGTTATTTTTTGTTGTTATTTTGATGTTATTTTTATGTAATTTTTTTGTTGATTTTATGTTGTTTTCGTGTTATTTTTTGGAAAACCGTAAAAATATATATATATAAAAAAATATTCTTTGAACGTAAGAATATAAATATTTTACAAAAAATAGTACTCTTACGTAATTATTCCTAAAAAGTAATCAAAAATTTATAAAAATAGTAAATAATCTTAAATAATTATGATATGCAGTTATAAATAGAAAATATACCAATTATTAAAAACAAAAAGACATAAAAAACCATGTTTTACCATATATATATATAACTAGCAAAAACTACGTGCGAGGCACGTATACTAAATTTTATGCTAGTTTTTTTCTATGTTATTTGAAAGTGATACAATAAAAAATTAAAGAAAAAACATTATTAGTTATTAGGTGAGATTATTTGAATAAAGAACAATAAATAATCACGTAAAAATTAAAAATAATTATTTGAATAAAGAATTCAATATACATATTTATATATATAAATCTCATTAATCAAAAAGAATTATTAAATATATGAACAATAATTTGTCACGCTATATGTTTCCCAATAAAGAAATCCACCTCCTCATAGTCAAAAATAAACAATATATGTAATACAGATCTTTGTAATGAAGTACCTAAAAGAAACAAAACTTCAGTTAGCATAATCGGAAAAGGTTTAAGTGAACTAAATAATGACTAAGAAGATCTAAATTACAAAATGAAAATAACATGTCTATATGAGTATGATTCTATTGCTATATGAGCATATAAATATAAATATACTTAATATAAATATACTTAATATTAATTTTGACAAAGAAACAATTCAATTATAAACAATTCTAAATATCAGCTTGACAATTTCAACACACTAATTACTCATTAAATAACCATAATGTATACATCATGATAATTTTATTTTATTTGATATCAAATGATAGAGATTATTGAGGTTTTCAGCCATGGAAAATACACTATGATCAAAAAGTAATGCTCATTAATTGTATATTTCAAAGAAACCCTAATTTCCATGAATGTCCCTAATAATATATAAACAATAAAGTTGTAAATTAAAAAAAAAAGTAGCAAAATTTCATTTAATATAAGAAATAGAACAAATTGAAGATTTATACAATACTGGAATTTGAACTCTTAGAAGCCATTAGCAAAGGGGCGAAACTCGTTAGATCTCCTAGTTGAACACTACCTTAAAAAAAATTAAATGATGTGGAGGTTTTTTTATGTGTTTCTGTTTCGATATGTTCTTTTAAAACACCATAAATTGTAAAACAAGCCTAACACAGTTGCTTAATGTTTCCTTAGCTTTAACGTGGTACCAACTTCTTAGATTGGCTTTTTTATCTTGTATATTTATGTATCTTTGAGATTTAACGGAAAAGGCTCTATTGCCTTGAGATTTAAACCACGTTTGATTTTCTTATTATTTACAGGGCCGGCATGCTTTGGTCTATGATATAAATACAACAAATGAGACTTGGGAGTGGGTTGACCTTAAGGAGGTAACAATTGTGTTTTAAAATCTTGGTTCCTGAAGAATGTTTCAAGATACAAGTATGATGTGTTTTTTATATTATACACGATTTGTTCCAAAACATAATAGAACTAACCAATTTAGGTTAATAATTTGGCTTCTGATACGTCCATATTAAAGATGATTGGGGGTGTGCGGTTCTGTAAATGCTATGAAATAATTTTGTAGTTAGTCTGTGAATATTGCAATGAAAGTGTTGGTTTGACCTGACAATTTTGTGGTTACAACTTACAAGAATTCTTGACAAGGTTGTTGAATAGTAAACCAATATAAAACTTGTTTTACTCTGTTGAATAATATGAAAGATAATTCATTTTTTCACCATGTTTAAAAATAAATACAAATTTGATGAGCATATTACTTTTTTTTTTTTTAATTGAGAGTCTCAGAGTATCAAATCCCGGGTTATTTTTTTTTTTTTAAATGTGTTGTGATTCTCGAATATTTAGCATCAAATATCAGTTCAAATATTAATGGAATTTGTTTTATTATTATTTTATTATATATAAATAATATTTTATTATTTTATTAAATAAAAATTAAAAGTCACCCAAATATCAGTTCAAATATTAATAGGATTTGTTTTATTATTATTTTATTATATATAAATAATATTTTATTATTTTATTAAATAAAAATTAAAAGTCACCCAAATATCAGTTCAAATATTAATGGAATTTTTTTTATTATTATTTTATTATATATAAATAATATTTTATTATTTTATTAAATAAAAATTAAAAGTCACCCAAATATCAGTTCAAATATTAATGTGATTTGTTTTATTATTATTTTATTATATATAAATAATATTTTATTATTTTATTAAATAAAAATTAAAAGTCACCCAAATATCAGTTCAAATATTAATGGAATTTGTTTTATTATTATTTTATTATATATAAATAATATTTTATTATTTTATTAAATAAAAATTAAAAGTCACCCAAATATCAGTTCAAATATTAATGGAATTTGTTTTATTATTATTTTATTATATATAAATAATATTTTATTATTTTATTAAATAAAAATTAAAAGTCACCCAAATATCAGTTCAAATATTAATGAGATTTGTTTTATTATTATTTTATTATATATAAATAATATTTTATTATTTTATTAAATAAAAATTAAAAGTCACCAAAATATCAGTTCAAATATTAATGTGATTTGTTTTATTATTATTTTATTATATATAAATAATATTTTATTATTTTATTAAATAAAAATTAAAAGTCACCCAAATATCAGTTCAAATATTAATGAGATTTGTTTTATTATTATTTTATTATATATAAATAATATTTTATTATTTTATTAAATAAAAATTAAAAGTCACCCCTAAATTTCTCAAAAACCAAGAATTTTAGTTATATAGGCACACTTTATATAGAATAGATATATAGGATAATACTTCAGTGGAGGTATTAAAAATGACTTTATATAGAGTCATTTTTTTAAGTAGGTGTCATTATTTAATTTTATTTTTTTAATTAGTTATTTTTTATAATTATTTGTCAAAACTACTCATATTCACAAAAAAAAAAAAAAATTATTTTAGGTGGATATATAATTTGAGAGGAGAATTATATTGTACAAATTTTTTTTGCATTGTTCTTTGACTTCGCCATTAGAAAATTTTTGAGTTCCAATCTCTATTTTTTCTTTTTAAAAAAATATCAAAGTTCTTAGTTTTAGTTATAGTTTAGGTTTTTTGATTGAAGAACTTTTAGAGAAAAAGATGAAGGAGAAGGAGAAGAAGAGAGAAGTGAATAATAGTTTTTTTTTTTTTTTTTTTTTTTTAAGAAAATGATATATAGTATTTTAACAAATAATTATATATGTAAAATATTAAATAAGGAAATAATATTTAATAAAATAAAATAAAATAATAATACATATTAAAAAAAAATAACTTTAATACCTCTACACAAGCATTATCTTATAATATAATATACAATTTCAATATTTAACATGGAATATAGTCTTTATTTTCTTTGCGATTTACGCGTAAGAAGCTGCTTGATTAATTTTGTATTTATATTATGAATATTGATATTATTCTCTTGTCTTCTGCTATATAGACTATCCCTATTAATTTGATGAATTTATTAATTAGTTTGGTGAGACTTATCTTGACTTTGTTCTTCTACCCTTTTTCTACGTGGTCGACTATGTTCACATGTGCCTTCATTATTGTTTCTAGTCTAATTAATTTAAACAACAGCCAGTAATTATATTATTCCTCAAAAAGTTTTGTTGTCTTATTATTTTAGTTTTTTTTTCTCTTATTTCATCATTTCTATTTTTTTTTAATTATTATTTGTGCTACACTCTCAGGTTAAATCTCTATTCAATCTGTCACGCGGCCAAAAAATTCAGTCTTGTATAGGGATGATAATTATACTTGCGGGTACCCGCTTTTAATGGGGCGGGTACAGGGGTTAACTTTTGAGGGCGGGGCAGATATGGGTTTAAAATTTCATACGCGAGTCGAAAACAGAGTGGGGGTAAGAGAATAGATACCCGCCCCAATATGATATATGTATATATATATAAGTTTTAAAATCATAACTATTATAATTAAAATAACTTCATGCTTTAAATTTTTTTATTCATTATATTCTTTTTTTTTTACTATACACACTGTTCCATTTAAGTTTATTGTTTTACTAAGTTTTTATGATTATTTTTTTTAATTCTCTTTGAGACATCATTTTTTTTTTCAAAAATATATATGTAATGGGTACCCGATGGAAATCCTTCTCCCATCGGGTAAACCCTGCCCCGCCCCACCCCGTTTACATCCCTAGTCTTGTATGCTCTTTGCTGTAATTTATAGGAACTTATAATTTTTGTTTGGAGTGTAGAAATGTGAACTTTTTTGTGAATGAGGCACTACTTATTACTACATATAAAAAATAGTCATCACATAATTTTTTTTTTTTTACTAAATGTAGTTTTTGGTCACAATAAAAAATTACTTGTGACTAAAATATAATATTTAAATACAAGTTGTTACTAATTTTATTTTAGTCACAACAATGTGATTAAAAACACATTTAGTCATAATTAATAAATTGTAATTTTTGTGACTACTACTTTTAGTTACGGATTTTTTAGTCAATATAAGAATGATAATTTATAATTAGTTACAATTTTTTTTTTACTTTTAGTCTCAAATTTTATTATGACTAAAAGTAAAAAATTAGGTAAATACTATTTTGGACCCTGTGTTTTGCAAAAATTATCAATTGGACTTTGTGTTTTGTTAAATAACAAAATAAACCATGTATTTTCTAAAATGGTACAAATAGGACCTTGGACTACTGATTTTTTGTCAAAATAAAATTTGATAATAATCCGATCTAAAAGTGTTGTGACTAAACTGTTTACATTTTCTGTATCTGATTGTGTTAGGAATTGTCTTCAAGTTGGTTATATTAAAAAAAAAGTTATCAAAAATTAAGCTCAGGGTCCTATTTTTACTATTTTAGAAAATACAAGGTTTATTTTGTCATTTAATAAAATAGAAGATCCAATTAATCACTTTTACAAAACATAAAGTCCAACATAGTATTGGGTGATTCTACAATGATGCACCCTTAACTTATTTCGACATTCAAAAAAAAATTTGAGTCTAATTTTTTTTATATATATTCATGTACGTTATATCTATTTAAGATATTCTACAAAATTTAGAGAAATTTGGAATAATTTACAATATAGAAAACAATGTTCAAACAGTTGATTTTACACGCATATAAAATAAAATAGTCACCCGTGCAATACATTGTTTGAACATAGTTTTCGGCGTGTTAAACTTTTCCAAATTTTTTAAAATTTTGCAGGTTGTCTTAAATAACTATAACGTATATAACCATAAGAAAAAATTTGACTAAAAAATTATTTCGGATGCTAAAACAGATAGGATTGCATCTATATATCTATTTTAATGTGGTGCATTGTAGAATTTTCTAATAGTATTTATGACTACATGATGCAAGATTCCAAAAGAAAAAAAAAAACAGGAAAAAAGAAAAGTTGCACGAATAAATTTATGTCCTTAGATGATTTTGATGAATGAAGTTCGAATATTTCTACGTAATCTAACAACAAAGAATTCTAAGTGCGTATAGTCAGTGGCGGACCCAGGATTTATGTTGAGGGGGACGACACTTTTTTTTTATAAGTGAAGGGGTGCGCCTTTTTTTTTTTTTTTTATATTGCATAACATGTTAAAAATTAATGCAAATTTATATTTTAGTAAATATAGTATAAAGTAAAAAAAAAAAACAATAAAATATATTTGGTTCAATAATTAAAACATTAAATATAAGTATTATTGGTAGATGTTCAAAAAGTAAAATACTAAAGTAAACAATTTATATGCATGAAATGACTTTACCATTATACCAAATCTTATTTTATGTATATGGATATCACTTTTATTTATAAATATATGTTGTAACTAACTAAAATACATATATAATTTTTTTTCGATTTTTTTCTGCAGGGTGGGCGACTGCCCCACCTCGCCTCTATGTGGGTTCTCCCCTACGTATAGTCAATATAAATGTATGCAGTTATTAATTAATTATATGCAATTATAATTAGTTACAACCTACAATTCATTAATTTTTTACGAAATTTAGCATCGGAATTTGGAAGATAATTGTAAATTACAATATAAAAATGTTAAATACTATTTTAGATCCTTTATTTTGTAAAAATTATTAATTAGATCTTTTGTTTTGTTAAATGACAAAATGGATCCTGTATTTTTCAAAATGATAAAAATAGGATCCTGAGCTTAATTTTTGATAATTTTTTTAATATAACCAACTTGAAGACAATTCTTAACACGAACAGATACATAAAATGTAAACAGTTTTGTCATAACACCTTTAGATCAGATTATTATCAAATTTTATTTTAATAAAAAATCAATCAAGGGTCTTATTTGTACCATTTTAGAAAATACATGATCTATTTTGTCATTTAACAAAACATAAGGTCCAAAATGGTATTTACCTATATAAAAATTAGATTAATTAGGATTTTTGTTTTTTTGAATATTGATATGTACTAAATCATTATTTTTAAAATTTTTTGACCGTTGAAAAATCTTCTATTGTCCATGTACTAAATCATGCTATTCGGACTTTGATATCTACTATATCATACTTCTTGAACTTTGACATGTGCCAAATCATGCCCACTGAACTTTCATCCATGCTAGATTTTTCTTATTAAAATTAGACAAAAATTTTTAAATTCAACAATCTCAATAGTTTAAGAAAATTTTTTAACCGTCTTCAAAATTTAAAGAGCATAATTTAATTCATCTTAAAATTTATTAGGGAAAAATACTAATTAACTTAAAAACTAACAATGATGACGATTCTAAAAAAAACAGTTGACTTCATCACGAGTCATGACTATATATATATAAACAAAAAAACTTTAATTAATATAAGAACTAATACACTTGAAAATAATGTACTTTAAGAGACCACACGGCACACGGTCTATTATTGCAAGAATTTGAAGTCTAATTAAAAGAAAAGTTATAGTACACTCCTTAAAAATTTATTCTTATATACTCTTTTATTTGTTTTAATATTCTCAAGAATTTTGCAGTCTACTTAATTGTGGTTATTTAGGATCGTTTGTAAAATTTTAAATTTAAACAACTATTTACTGTTCGTATAAGAAAACATAAACATACGTATAGTAAAATATTTAAACTTTATTTTTAATATATTGTACACTATTTAATTTTTTTATTTTAAAAATTTACAAATAATTTTATATAATTACAATGTATATAGTTATAAAAAAATTAGACTAAATGTTTTTCTACATGTGGAAATAAATATAAAGTAACATGTATTTAAGAAGGTATATGTATACTATAAACTTACCCTAAAAATAAAGAAAATTTAAAATATTTCTTTTTAATTAATATCGTCCTTATATATAGTTTATATATAAACGATGCATACTGATATATACTAACCAGAAAAAACTATATATATTCATTTTGTTGGAAAGGCACGTTATTTCCATATAATGAATTACTTCATAATCATGAAAATCACATATGTATGATTGGTATAATAATATAGCCTAGGTTTTAAAGTTAATTCCAAATAAAATAATATGGGTTGGAACTAGAACTAGATTGAATATAGTGCTTAATATATTTAAAAATACTATAAAAATTTAAAGAATCATACTAAAAAGACGTTTTATAAAATGTTTTAATTTTTTTAAATTTATTATTTATATTTTATATTTATAAAATATTATTTATTGGTTTAAATTATTTATTAATTGTTTTACAATTTTGAATATATATTTTAAGGGGAGGTGAATTGGTAATTTTGATGATGCATGAGCATGAGCTGTAACTAGTAAGGCTGACGTATGTACGTACGTGGGTACCAGCTAAGAATTTTCCTACTTGGTTAAATAAATGCTGCACACGATTATTATTATTATTATTATTATTATTATTATTATTATTACAGTAATAAGTAATAATAATTTTCACACAATGATGATGAGATGATAATAGTATTTTTTTTGATCTAACTTTAACATGTCTTAAATTATACCTCTTGAATTTTTTTAGCTATTAAAAATTTATCCTGAATTATTGAGATTGTTAGATTTAAAGACTTTTGTCTAATTTCATTCAATTTTACTGTTTTAGTAATTGTTTATGTACTAAACCATGCTCCCCAAACTTTAATATCTACCAAATCATGTCCTTCAAATTTTGATATGTACTAAATCATATCCCCTGAACTTTAATCCATGTTAGACTTTTTATACTAAAATTAGATAAAAGTCCTTAAATCTAACAATCTCAATAGTTCGGGGAGAATTTTTAACAGCCAAAAAAGTTTAGCGCGCATGATTTAGTACATATCAACGTTTGGGAGAAAAAATTGAAAAATACTAATTGCTAAATCTTTGTAAGTAAAATGTAATTTCTAAAATGTACTTCTGCTCTGTTTGAGCAATTGGTAAATATAAAGTTACTTCTTTTGAAAAAAAAATTGAAAAATGTTAAATGACATGTACTACCATGTCACCAAATCGAAGAAGATATGAGATATTGTTATTAACTCCTTCCATTTTTATTTTAATATCATTGTACCAACGATTGGTACTACAGGGAGAATCATGTTAGCTTGGAAGATTGGATTCAAAACCATATTTATGGTCTTGTCTACTCGGACCCCCCCTAAGAAAACTTTCTGGGTAGAGTTCATGAAAATTAGGGATAGGTTTGGAGGTCCGTGACTAATTATGGGAGACACAAATTTTGTGCTTAACGAGTCGAAACATGTTGGTTCAAAGGGTAGGGCCCAATTTATCTCGTTCATTTCTAACTTGGTGAAATTTAGGGGGCTTATTAACTTACCTATGTAAGGAGATAAACTTACTTGGGATAATCATCGGTTGTTAGGCTATTTTTAGCCTATGTTTTGGATCCAATTTATGTGCATTCTTAGCTGTGTTGGGACGGAATTACGCTTGTTTTCTATGTTTTCAGGTTCTTTGGAGTAAAAGAGGTCTCGGGTGCAGAAATTCACCGAAAGACGTGCTGAGCCGAAGAAAAACTTCATATTTTGAGTTTTTGCATATCTGGCCGCGGCGATGAAGAGTCTCGCCGCGGCGAGATACGAGAAACAGAAAGTGCCTAATTTTGGCACATTCTCGCCGCGGCGAGAGGAAGTGTGGCCGCGGCGAGATCCCGTACGGACCGGGGGTAATTTCGTCCATCGAACCCTAAATTTCAAGTATAAATAGAAAACTGCGATTGGAAGTCAGGGAGAGCGATTTGGAACCACAAAAACACGGTGAGAGCGGCGGGGAAGAGCGTAGAGATTCAAGTGAAGATCCGAAATTCACCCTTAAAGAGTTCTTTTCTTTATTCCTCTGTAATTTATTAATGTTGAATATTGCTATAGGAATGGTTATGGATTTGTTTCTGAACTAAATTTCCCATTTAGGGAGGATGATGATTGTTGTTTAATGTTTTCCTAGTTAATGTTTAATTACCATTCCTCAATTCTTGTGTGTGTGAAATTATCTTAATTTGTGTTTAATTTCATGTTTAAGATTGATCACCTTGTGCATGCTCTATGATCTCAATTCAAAATGCGAAAAGTGAGAATTGAGAATGCTAAAATTAAGATAATCGATGTTCTATGTGAAACGAAAGTATTTACATGACTTATGTGACGAGTAGATTATTGCTTAATGCTGATTTCATGTTAGTTTAATTAAGGAGTTAATTAGATAACATGTGATTTAGAATCTGTTTAGAAGATGCGAAAGGAGCTAGGTTATTTTATAATCTGTCATTCACCCCAAAAGAATAGGATAGTAATTAATCATTAACAATTTGGGTAAACAACAACAGGATTCTCCTCCCTATTGTCTCATCTTGCTCAACTTTAAAGCGTGTTATTAAGTTTTACGAATTTCTTTCAAATTTTCTTGTTTTTAAACCATAATTACTTTTGATTTACCGAATAGAATCATAAGTATAATTTAGTGGTACTTAATCCAATTCCTGTGGGATCGACCTCACACGTGTGAGATTTTACTACTTGATTGCGTATACTTGCGTAGCGTTTAAAAATATAGCAACAAGTTTTTGGCGCCGTTCTTGGGAATTGTTTAAAGATTAATATTACATAAAATTATACTAACTTCTACTTTGGTATATTTTCTCTTCTTGATTTTTCTAACCTTTTTCTTGCAATATTTTCTTTATTTATCTCAAGGGAATCCTAAGTGCATGCGCGTCAAGGACAATCGGTCATATTACCGAGTTGATCACGAAATTGAGAAAACCTGCGGGAAGAATCGAAAGAACAAGAGGCAAGAAAGAGTTTCGACAGAATCACTTTGAAACACCGGAAAATCATGGTACGCCAATGTGAACAATAATGTTGGGAACAATGGGCGTAATAATGGTAATAATGGAGGCGCTGTGGAAGATCAAGCTAATGGCCGAAGCTTGAGAGATTACATTCTCCCTACTCTGACGGGAGTGCAGTCATGTATTAGGCCACGGCGGTGGATGCAAACAACTTCGAGATCAAACCTCGCCATCCTTCAAATGGTGCGATCTTCGGTTCGGTTTGGTGGTCTCCCTTCGAAGATCTAATTTGCATCTCTCTAACTTCATGGAACTTTGTGAAACTTTTAAAGTTAATGGAGTTAGCGACGATGCCATTAGATTGAGGTTGTTTCCATTCTCTCTCAGAGAACGAGCCAAGAGTTGGTTGAATTCTTTGCCACCGAATTCTATTGCTACATGGAATGATCTGGCAACAAAATTCTTGTCAAAGTTCTTTCCTCGACAAAGTCTGAAAGTGAGAGGAGAAATTAATAATTTCTCGCTAACAAGATAATGAATCTCTCCATGAGGCCTGGGAGAGGTTTAAAGATCTGATCAGGAAGTGTCCCCATCATGGTATAGAGAGTGGATCTTGGTTCACAACTTCTACAACGGGTTGGTTGGTAATACTAGAACTCTAATAGATGCGGTGGCGGTATGAGCTTTTATGAGAAAGAGTGCTAATGAGGCATATGATCTATTGGAGGAGATGGCTCTAAACAACCAACGGTGGCCAAGCTTGAAAGGAGTCAATCCAAGAAAGTAATGGTGTGTTAGAAGTCGATGCCATCACAAAGTTAACGGCTCGGAGTTGAGGCATTGACTAAAATCATTGCGGGGCAAGCTAAGCAAGCCCAAATTGTTTGTGAGTTATGTGGAGGAAGTCATCACTTTTCGGAGTGCCAAGCGGATGTGGATGATTTGCCAATGGATGAAGCTAAGGCCATTGGGAATTTTTCACGGAAACAACAACAACAACAATTATGGGTTCAACCGAATAACAACCGAAGAAATAGTGGGTTCTATCAACAAAGAAATCGAACCAATAGTTTAATCGGCAACAATCCTGCGGTGGAAGTTCTAGTTTGCGGAGACAGTTCTGCTCCAATTCATGAGTGAAACTAGATCTTCAATTAAAGAACCGCGGACTCGGATGGGCCGGTGGCAACTCGAGTAGCAACCCGCCCTCAAGGAAATTTGCCTAGCACCACTGAAGTTAATCCTAAAGAAAGCGCAAGGCAATTACGCACGAGGAGCGGTAAGAAGTATAATGGGCCTGAGTTACCACAACCAGTTGAGGTAGATGTAGAAATAAATGCTCAACCAGTGCCAACACCAACACCGGCGGAGAAGGCTGCGGTAGCCCAACACCACCACAACTGACGGTCTTCCACCGATTAGTATTGATCATCATGTAAAGATACCATATCCTCGGTGAGAAAGTCAAGCTTAGACAAGCGAGTTCACCAAGTTTCTAGAAGTCTTCAAAAGACTTCACATTAACATTCCTTTTGCCGAAGCTCGAGCGGATGCCAAGTTATGTGAAGTTTATGAAGGAAATTTTGTCAAAGAAGAGGAAGATGGAAGACTATGAGACGGTGGCTGCGAAGAGTGTAGCGCTATTCTACGAAGAAACTCCCTCCAAAACTCGGAGATCCGGGGAGTTTCACTATTCCTTGTACTATTGGTAAAATTGAAGGGATAAATGCACTATGTGATTTGGGAGCCGATATTAACTTAATGCCCTTGTCGGTGTTCAAAAGATTGCACTAGGTGAAGCAAGCCAACTGCGTAACTCTTCAATTGGCGAGATCGATCGCTAGCTCACCTAGAGGAGTCATTGAGGATGTGTTAGTAAAGGTGGACAAGTTCATCTTCCCGGTGATTTCATTGTTGGATATGGAAGAAGACAAGAATGTTCCTATCATTACGGGGAGACCTTTCTTGGCAACAGGAAAGCACTAATTGATGTTCGAAAGGAGAGTTAAAGCTAAGGGTACAAGGAGATGAAGTTGTATTTAATGTACTCAAGCAATGACCTATCCTACGGCTAGTGACAACCGTTTTGCAATTGATGTGGTGGATCGAGTTGGTGGAGACAAAGACACATGCTTGAAGATCCTCTTAATCCGACTTTGGTACAAGAAGAGGTGGTAGAAACAAGATGGTAAGGAAGCTTTTGAATATGCTATGTGGCTCGATTCTTATGGACCGCTGAATAGAAAGTATTACGAAGAGTTAGAGTCATACCAACAAAGCCTACCCCATCTACCGAAAAGCCTCCTCAACTAGAGTTAAAAGTCCTACCGAGCATCTCGGGTATGAATATTTGGGTGAAAATAAGACACTTCCGTTATTGTGGCTTCTTCCTTATCTTCTGTAGAGCAGTATAAGCTATTACGGGTTTTAAGGAAGCATTCAAAAGCCATTGGATGGACTTTAGCAGATATTAAAGGGATCGGCCCTTCAACTCGTAATGCATAGAATCTTAATGGAGGAAGGAGTGAAACCAACCATTGATGCACTGACGTAGATTAAATCCACCAATGAAGGAGGTTGTCAGGAAAAGAAGTCTTGAAGTGGTTAGATGCGGGGGTAGCGTATCCTATTTCGGACGAGTAAATGGGTAAGCCCAAATTCAAGTTGTTCCAAAGAAAGGAGGGATGACGGTGGTGAAGAATGAGAAGAATGAACTCATCCCAACTAGAACTTGTCACGGGATGGAGAATTTGCATTGACTACGAAAACTCAACAAGGCCACAAGAAAAGATCACTTTCCACTCCCATTCATTGATCGAGATGTTAGACAAGTTGGCGGGACAAGAGTACTATTGTTTCCTTGATGGATACTCGGGGTATCACCAAATAGCTATAGCACCGTGAGGATCAAGAGAAAACAACATTCACATGTCCATATGGTACTTTTGCTTTTCGACGAATGCCATTTGGGCTATGTAATGCTCTGACAACATTTCGAGAGGTGTATGATGGCTATATTTTCGGATTTAATAGAAAAGTGCATCGAGGTGTTCATGGATGATTTTCGGTGTTTGGCTCATCGTTTGACTCAATGTACGAGTAACTTGGAGTTGGTTTTAGCAAGATGTGAAGACTCTAATTTGGTGCCGAAGCGGGAAAAGTGCCATTTCATGGTTACGAAGGAATAGTCTTCGGGACATAAAATCTCAAAAGAAGGTATTGAGGTTGACAGAGCCAAAGTATCTACAATTGAGAACTTGCCTCCTCCAATTTCGGTGAAGGGAGTTCGAAGCTTTTTAGGTCATCTTAGGGTTTTATAGAAGATTTATCAAAGATTTCTCCAAAGTGGCCAAACCGCTATCCAATCTTCTTGCTAGTGGAGTTCCTTTTGAATTTGGGAAAGATTGTCTTGAAGCATTCCAAATTCTCAAGGAGAAGTTAATCTCGGACCGATTGTGACTACACCAAACCGGGAACTACCTTTTGAAATCATGTGCGATGCAAGTGATTATGCTATTGAGCAGATCTTGGGACAACGGGTTGACAAGGTATTCGAACCATTTATTATGCAAGCAAAACCTTGAATGATGCCCAACTAAACTACGCTACTACGGAAAAAGAGATGCGGCCATAGTATTTGCTTGTGACAAATTTCGACCCTACTTAATTGGTAATAAAGTGATAGTGTATACGAGATCATTCAAAGGCAATCAAATACTTGATGACTAAGAAGGATGCCAAACCACGGCCGATTCGTTGGGTTCTTCTTTTGCAAGAATTTGATCTAGATATAAAAGACAAGAAAGTGCGAGAACTTGGTGGCAGATCACTTGTCAAGACTAGAGTGGAAGAAAGTCGAATACAAAAGAGGTACAAATAAATGAACAATTTCTAGATGAACAACTCTTTAGTGTGAGGGAAAGTACGATGGTACCATGGTATCTTATTATGTTAACTTCTTGGTCGCCAATATCACTCCTACGAGCTATCTCGACAACAACTAAAGAAGTTCTTTTCGAGGTGAAACATTACTATTGGGAAGAGCCAATCCTCACAAGCAACGTGCGAGATCGGATAATAAGAAGGTGTGTGCCTGAAGAGGAGATGTATTCTATTCTTAATCACCGTCATGCTTTACCATGTGGGGGACACTTCGGTGGAACTAGAGCAGTTGCCAAGGTGTTGCAAAGTGGATTCTTTTGGCCAACGCTTTTCAAAGATGCTAGTACTTTTGTGAAGGCATGTGATCGTTGTCAGTACAGAAACATCTCGAGGAGAAACGAAATGCCTTTGACGGGGAATCTTGGAAGTAGAATTGTTTGATGTATGGGGGATAGATTTGATGGGTTCTTTTTCTTCATCTTTTAGCAATTTATACATCCTATTATTTGTGGATTATGTGTCAAAATGGGTGGAAGTTTGCGGCCACACCGGTTAATGATGGTAAAACAGGTCCTTCGGTTCCTTCAAAAGAACATATTCACTCGGTTTGGAACTCCCGAGCAATCATAAGCGATGAAGGGAGTCACTTTTGCAACAAACAATTTGAAGCACTCCTTTCGAGATATGGTGTTCGTCATAGAACGACTCTACCTTATCATCCGCAAAGTAATGGCCAAAGCCGAGATTTCTAGCAGAAATAAAGATGATTCGGGAGAAAACGGTGCGAGAGATCAAGGAAAGATTGGTCAAGAAAGTTGGATGACGCATTGTGGGCTTATAGAACGGCGTTCAAGACGCCAATCGGGATGTCACCATATCGGTTGGTGTTTGGAAAGGCGTGTCATTTTAGGTGGAGTTAGAACACAAAGCTTATTGGGCAATGAGAACTCTAAACATGGACTTAAAGGCTGCCGGCGAAAAGACTACTACGAGTTGGATGAGTTGGAAGAATTTCGAAATGAAGCATATGAGAACGCCAAGATTTACAAGGAAAGAACTAAGAGATGGCATGACAGAAATCTAGTCAGAAAAGAGTTTCAACCTGGTCAACAAGGTCTACTCTTTAACTCAAGGCTAAAGTTGTTTCCTGGTAAATTAAAATCAACGTGGTCAGGGCCATTTACGGTGATCAAAGTGTTTCCCTACGGAGCAGTGGAACTAAAAGGTGAAAGTCCTAATACTTTCAAAGTGAATGGACAACGATTAAAGCTCTACTTGGGGGGTCAATTTGATCAAACCAAGTCCGCCATGATTCTGGCGCCACTTTGAAGATCTCGATCAACGTCTACCGAGCGACGATAAAGTTAGCGCTAATTGGGAGGCAACCCAAGTGTTCTTTTGATTTAGTTGAACTCTCTTTATGTTTACTTTTATTTTTCTTGATGTTCATTTTTGTTTCGTTCTTTGAAAAAAAAAAAAAAAAAAAAATTTTTTTTGGTTTGTGGTCAGTGGCCGCGGCCATGAAATGTCTGGCCGCGGCCAGAATTGTTATACAGAAAGAATCGTATTTTGGAGGATTCTCGCCGCGGCGAGGTTGCAGGTCGCCGCGGCGAGATAAGACTTACAGAATCCTCCGTATTTTCACGGATTCTCGCCGCGGCGAGGCCACATGGTCGCCGCGGCGAGATGGTCAGATTACCCTTTTTAAACCCCAATTCCCTAACATTTTAAATCAAACCCCACACTCAAACCCTAACTTCTCCCAGCCGAAAACACCATTCCTCACCATTTTTTCTTCATCTACTCCCATTCAAACTCCTTTTTCATCAAATCTAACCATAAACTTTCATCAACAATCATCCTAAACCCTTCTTTCTCACATTAAACACTATTTCCCACTTAAAAATCCATTCCAAAATCCCTAAACCTCACCCAAATTTCAGAAAAATCACTATTCATCTTCTTCTTCCCTAAAGCTTCAAGGTTCTCATCAATGGAGGTTGACTAAAGAGTGATTTTCATTGAGGTATTGATTCTAAGACTTCCATTCCAATTTTTATTGAAGAATTTCTGAATTTGTTGGATAGTTTTGAATTATTTGGTGGATATTTGGGATTTTTGCTATATACATTGTTGAAATTGATTGTGTGAATAGAATTGGGTTAAATTGAAAGGGATTTTAATCACGGAAGTCAATTTTTAAGGGGAAGTCTTGTCAAAATTTTGAAAAATCTTGAAAGTTAGAAAAAATTTGGGAGTTATGGGTCCAAAGAGGTCAAGGGTCAATGAGGAGGGAGCTTCATCATCCAACCCATCTAGGGGACGCCCTAACCTTGATAGAGTTAGGTTTGCCAACGTGGAGGCTCAAGAGAGGTTTTTAAAATTGAAAGATAGGGCGTTCATTGAAGATAGAGGGATAGACATAGTCAACCTAAGCCAAAGCCAATATTCCCCACTGCTTTTGCATCTATTAGGGATCAAATCCTAGAGAGGCGGTGGACTAAGTTCGTCGATGTCAGCGAGCGTGGTAATCAAACTCTAGCTTTGGAGTTTTTAGCCAAGCCTTTGAAAGAGAGGAGGGAAAAGTTAGAGTTAGGGGGTTAGAGTGCACCTTTCTACCGTAGACGCTATTCATGCCCTTTATGATCTCCGAACTTTCACTTATGAAGAACAACAATTGAAACAACAATTCTATAATAGAAGTACGAATTATGTGGATATGGGCTGAGACTCTAGGGGTATCACGGCCTTAGGTTCCATGAGCTTAGTGGAGTACCATACCAATTATACCGATGTGAACTCAATCCGGTGGCCAAGGCTTGGCTATACTTTGTTAGTGCGAGTTTGCTCCCCAACAAGCATTTTTCGATGCTCAAATGGACGGACTTAAATGGGTTTATGGTATTATGAAAGGGTATAATGCGAATGTGGGGGATATTGTTCGAACAACCTTTGATATTATGGTTGAGGGATCTTCGGTGGAGGAGCGGGGTTGGCCGGAATAATCACCGACCTCTGTGAGAAACATGGAGTACCACGGTGCTCATATGATACAAAGGTACCGCCCCGGCGCCTATTACTTTGGCGGCGTGCGCTTCAAACCTCCTCATCCTCATGGCCAACCGCCAGTTCAAGGAGGTCCTCAGGCAAGAGAAGTAGAGGAACGTGAGGACATCGAACCACCACGTCTTGTCGGGCCTCTTGACCCTGCCATGCAATACACTCACAATCATCGGCTGAATTATCTCGATTCGGCGGAGACATTCATATGCAAAATTACATGGCCCAGAGGAGTATCTTCGATGAGCAGCAGGTGGCTCAATTGAACACCCTTGTCACGAGGATGAACATCGGTGTGGAGGATCCAAACTATTTTCCCATGCCACCCCGTTTCAACCCGTATGACCAGCCACCGCCGCCAAACCCCTTTTAAGGGGCGCAGGTAAGTTTCTCTCCTCCTGGTTTATTTTCACACATTGGGGACAATGTGCATTTTAGTTTGGGGGGGGGGGGGAACTTAATCTATTTTTTCGCGTTTATTTGTTTTAGTTTAGTTTGTTTTAGTTTTTTTTTAGTCTTGCGTGATAGCTAAATTGAAAAATGGATTGAATTGTTGTTATTCACTTGTGCAATGGATTGAAACATAACTGTGTGCTTGACTTGCAACTGTTTGAATTAAATTGGATGTGTGCTAGGAAGTGATTCATGTAGGTTTAAAACATTTGCTATTCTCACATATCACTTGTGTTCTATTTGGATTGTGGAATGATTGATTGAACATGGAATAGAATTTGTTTGACATACGCTCTTGAAGCGAAATCCTTGATGATTTTTGTTTGGAAAATGATTTAGGCAAATTTTCTTTGGATCGATTGAGCCTTTCAAGCCTACCTGAAAAAATTTTTTTTTTCCTTAGTATACCCAAAGTTGAGCCTTAGCCTGTTTTAAAATTTTTCACCACTTCACGGAGCTGAATTCGTTATTCTAAACTCTTTTCACCCTGAACATATTTTGTTATGCCATAAGCCTTAAAGCAAGTTTGGGGGGGGGGATAAGTGCTGTAAGTGAAAAAAAAATATATAAAGTGTAGGAATGAGAGATTGAAAAAATAATAAGAATATTGTGTGTTGTGCCTATGAAAAAAAAAAAAGGAAAAAAATGTGTCTTCTTGAAAAAAAAAAAAAAGTTAAGAAAATTATGAGGTGCACACACAAGAAAAAACTGCAATCTCTTATTTCTGTTTTTGGGATATATGGAAAGAAAGCAAAATAAATGTCTAGGCTTGCTTGGTTAATAGTGCTTATGGTATAGTTTAGCCTAAATGACTTCTCATCTACCCATGTACCTAAGCCATGTGATTTTAACCGAAAAAGACCTATTGATTCCAGGTAGAAATTTGTCAACATTAGTGGAGAGAGGTATGTCATTCAAACTTATTGATCATGTGTTAGTGGGATGTTGGAAAGTTAGAACAGTTGTGATATTGATGGGAATTGCGATGCTTTATGTTTGTATGAATTACTTACTTGTAAACTGCACATTCAACTTAGTTCTTAGAGTTGGCAAGTTGAAATTCTGGTTATTGAAGGATTGAAGTTGTGCAGGTGGTGGTAACAATTTAATTGTTGGAAAGTTCAGCTATCATTTTTAGTTTTTTTTTAGTTTAGTCTTAGTTTACTCGGGGACGAGTAAAGAGTCAGTTTGGGGGAGTTTGTTAGGCTATTTTTAGCCTATGTTTTGGATCCAATTTATGTGCATTCTTAGCTGTGTTGGGACGGAATTACGCTTGTTTTCTATGTTTTTAGGTTCTTTGGAGTAAAAGAGGTCTCGGGTGCAGAAATTCACCGAAAGACGTCTTGGCCAGAAGAAAAACTTCATATTTTGAGTTTTTGCATATCCGGCCGCGGCGATGAAGAGTCTCGCCGCGGCGAGATACGAAAACGAAAAGTGCCTAATTTTGGCACATTCTCGCCGCGGCGAGAGGAAGTGTGGCCGCGGCGAGATCCCGTACGGACCGGGGGTAATTTCGTCCATCGAACCCTAAATTTCAAGTATAAATAGAAAACTGCGATTGGAAGTCAGGGAGAGCGATTTGGAACCCTAAAACACAGCTGAGAGCGGCAGGAAGAGCGTAGAGATTCAAGTGAAGATCCAGAATTCACCCTTAAACAGTTCTTTTCTTTATTCCTCTTTAATTTATTAATGTTGAATATTGCTATAGGAATGGTTATGGATTTGTTTCTGAACTAAATTTCCCATTTAGGGAGGATGATGATTGTTGTTTAATGTTTTCCTAGTTAATGTTTAATTACCATTCCTCAATTCTTGTGTGTGTGAAATTATCTTAATTTGTGTTTAATTTCATGTTTAAGATTGATCACCTTGTGCATGCTCTATGATCTCAATTCAAAATCTGAAAAGTGAGAATTGAGAATGCTAAAATTAAGATAATCGATGTTCTATGTGAAACGAAAGTATTTACATGACTTATGTGACGAGTAGATTATTGCTTAATGCTGATTTCATGTTAGTTTAATTAAGGAATTAATTAGATAACATGTGATTTAGAATCTAGAAGATCTGAAAGGAGCTAGGTTATTTTATAATCTGTCATTCACCCCAAGAATAGGATAGTAATTAATCATTAACAATTTGGGTAAACAACAACAGGATTCTCCTCCCTATTGTCTCATCTTGCTCAACTTTAAACTGTGTTATTAAGTTTTCTGAATTTCTTTCAAATTTCTTGTTTTTAAACCATAATTACTTTTGATTTACCGAATAGAATCATAAGTATAATTTAGTGGTACTTAATCCAATTCCCTGTGGGATCGACCTCACCTGTGTGAGATTTTACTACTTGATTGCGTATACTTGCGTAGCGTTTAAAAATATAGCAACATCGGTCTGGTTTGTACCATGTTAAATTTGCTCTTGATAAATGTTTAGTGAATGGTGCTTGGCTAACGCTGTTCCTGAGAGCGGTCATTAGCTCCTCTCTGACTTGCAACTCTGATCACAGACCTCTTTGCCTTCTTACCGGTGGCTTGGAAGATAAATTTTAAAAGAAGCTTTAAATTTGAAGAAGGCTGCACTCAAGACGATAGGAGCAAGTTAATGGTTAAATTTGCCTGGAATTCGGTTATTCACTTTTGGGCTCCTACCAGGGTCTTCAAGAAAGTTAGAGCAACTCGGGTCGCTCTTATGCACTGGAATAGAACACAATATTGTAGAATTGACACCTTAATTAAAGATCTGGAAAGGAAACTCAACTTCATTCAAAATCTAACTGTGGGGGATAGAGATTGGACTACTAAATGTGATATCCGTCGATTTCTCAACGAGGTCTGGGAGAGAAGAGTTATTTGGGAAACAAATGGCCAGGGTTTCTTGACTCAAGGAAGGGGATAAATGTCACAACCCGAGCCCTAGGCCGTGGCAGATATGTAATATCCATAACTTGGGTGGTCAAAGGTCACACTTTGACCCTTGTAGGAAAATAAAGCTTGTAAATGATCATTTTATTTATATTTTAAAATACTAATTTAAAAGATATGGATTAACTCCTATATTAATAAGAAAATATTAGTAATAAAATCAGGACCACTCATCAATATAAAAGAACAGTAATATCCCCACAGTTATGTAATCACCAAATAGATAGATTTAATAAGTCAATAAAATACCAAAATAATACCTAGCATCCATCATTTCTCATTTCTAACTAATACAAAGCTAATTTAAGTCATCCAGACCATCCATTTGTTCTTAAATACAAAATCAGTCTCATTAGAAGGTGAGAGAGTAAAATATGACTAAACTAATAACGACATTCCTTTCCCAACGGTACCATCCTCATCCACTAGCACCAAACTGAGTTCCTGGAATGGGAGAAAATAGGGAGTGAGCTTATAAAGCCCAGTAGGAAAACAACTAATATCAAAGGACCCTTGGTTTAATAAAATTCCTGCATGGTTAGCTTTGTAAAAATAAATTATCTCATCAACAGTATCAATATGTACAAATAAAGTAGAGAGACCACAAATAATCACAATTCAAACGTCAAATGCATATCACACCGTCCACTAGACCCCTAGCTCTCAATACCAATCATAGAAAACGACATCCAAAACCGGGTAGTCGCATCTGATATCCACCATAAATATCGGGGCTCAGATTTAATTCACTCCCTGTACAGATTCTAGGTCTTTCACCTACAGGTGAGTGCACACCTGATCTACCTATGATGACACAGAGACTAGGTCGTGAAACAACAATATGCACCGAACATGATCAACATGGCTCTCATCAGTATAACCAAAGCAGGCAAATAATAAGCATAACAAAAGAACATATTCCTTTTTATTTTCTAGAAAATTCGGCAGCATAACAGCTGTATTTTGAATAAACCCAAAAATCATAATCTGCATAAATATTTGCACACAAAAATATATTTGGCACTTAGTGCCCCAGAACAGTCCAGAAAATATGCAGATTAAGTTTTCAATTTTTCAAACAATTTTGTAAATCATAAAAATTAGAATATGTCTAATGTTATACAACGCATATAAAAATCAAGTCCAATAATCAAGTTGAGTCCCTACCTCTCCCGAGTCGTTAATTTTTTTTTTCCAAAACACGATCGTAAGCTCTTAAGTCCCGAGCTCCACTTATTTAGTCCAAACTTACATATTACTCTCACCTATACCACCAAATGGTTAAATAATTATCATTATGAAATTCTACATTCAAAACCGAGTCCAACGACATATAATATGATTATATTTAAAATTTGAGGTTCCGACGCCTCACCTAAGCGGTGCACATTAACAATCGGTGGCGGTAAAAATTGGTGTACCGGAAATATCGCCGAAAATAGGAGTAGTATATATCAAAACGACCACCTCGACGAGTAGATCACACCCATGCCAACCGTTTGTCAAAATGGTACACGATGTCACTGGAAAGTCGCAGGAAAGGGGCAGAGCTACAAAAATGTCACCTAAAAAGTAGTGAACTGGGAAAAATGGTTTAATGTAGGTTGTTCTCCTCGACGAGCTGAGTTTAGTGGTGAAGACGATTCGTCAAACGGACGTCGGAGGTGACCGGAAAATCTGTTCAAAGTTTGAAATCCCAAACTTTGACTTGCGATCCCGAGTCAACGGCGGCGAGAGGAGCGGCACCGCTTGGGGGTGAGGTCGCCAGCACTTGGGCTTTCGATTTGTCCGGCGCGTGGGGCCGGGTGGTGGCCGGAGGTTGGTCGCTGGAGTGGTGGTTATGGAGGTTTATGGGTTTTATTTTTGTATTTTAAAGAAAGAGAAAGAGAGAAAGATAGATAGAGAGAGAGAGGGGAACGAAGGGGTTCAGTTTTTATTACATATAATAATTTTTTTTTTATATACATATATATATTATTTATTTATTATTTTATATATATATAAAAATATTTGACTCGGTCAAACCGAGTCTTTACAATAAATGTCCTAAGTTCTTCTTCGTCTCGGCTTCTATCAGAGGAGAAGGAATGCTATCGAGAGTGTCTTGAATAAAGATAATATCTGGATTTCTAGACGGGATTTAATTGGTACAAAATTCATCGACTTCTTTGAAGGAATCTTCTTGAGTGCGAATAAGGGTCACAATCTTGACTGCGACCACCTCATTTAGGATAGGATATCTAAAGTTGATCAGGCTAAACTTGTTAAAGGCCCTACTCGTGAGGAGATCCGTAATACTCCTTTTTTCATGAGTAACAACGAAGCTCCGAGGCCAGATGGGATGTATCTGCTTTTCTTCAAGCACTATTAGGGGACTGTGGGAGAGGATTTTTGTGAAGCAGTCTTAGACTTTTTTTGGATGAGCATTATGCATAAGGGGGTCAATGCCACGAACGTTGTTCTTATCCCCAAGGTCCAAAATACGAAAAGTCGAGCTAACCACTATAGACCTATCTCTTTGTGCAATGTCATGTACAAGGTCATTTCTGAAATCATTGCCAATAGAATTAAGCCCATTTTACCCTCCCTAATATGCCCTACCATGCTTTTGTTCCGGGTAGGAATAATTAGGATAATAATGTGATTGTCTAAGAAATTATCCAGTCTTTCAACCGGAAAAAAAAAAGAAAAGAAGTTTATTTTACCATAAAAATAATAGACCTTATGAAGGCTTATGACAAATTAAGCTGGAGATTTATTTGTTTTAGGGCACCTTAGAAGTTTCGGAGTTGGATCTTCCAATGTATAACAACCACCTCCCTCAATATTTGCCTTAATGGGAGACAATTAGGGAAGATTATGCCTTCTTCTAGTCTTCGCCAGGGCGACCCCTGTCGCCTTACCTCTTTATTTGGACTGCGAAAATTTTGTCAAGACTTGGTAATTGATGCCTAGTGTAAGGGCACTGTTAAAGGTATTAGGCTTAGTAGGGGGTCCTATTATCTCTCATAAATTCTTTGCGTATGACCTAATCTTGGTTGGAAAAGTGAATATAGAAGAAGTCAAAGGCTACTGGCAATGCCTTGATAGGTTTTGTGTCTGGTCTGGCCAGAAAGTTAATAGCTCATAACCTCTATCTTCTTTAGTAAAAATACTTCCAATGGTAGGAATCAAGTCTACTCTGGGAATAGAATCCCCTAATTATAATATCAAATATTTGGGGTTACCTCCAGGGGCGGAGCCAGGACGAAATGTTTAGGGGGGCCAAACCATATTAAAATTTAAGTGATAAATATTTCAAATATATTTAAGTTGATAATTGAGATTAAAATATTAAATGTCTCTCTTGCATATAAAATAAAGCTTAACAATCACGCTAGTTACAAAAATAGTGGTCGGTATTACTTGGTTTGAAATGAGAGAAAAAAAAATTTAAGATGATATCTAATTCTTTGTAAGGCAGTTGTGTTGATCTTATAAATTTTTAATTTTTATATTTTTGTTAATAAATTATGTTGTCGGTTGTGGTTTTGCTAACTAGTTATATTATAATATTTATTAAAATCTAATAATAAATGGAAAGTAATAAATGGTTTGCAAACTGAAAAATGAAAATTAATCACTTTAATATTATTAGTATTGTTAAAATGTATTATATTGACCATTCTGAATGAGTACAATATGTATATATAAATTCATTTTTCTTATTCTTTGACATTATTTTTACTTTTCGATTTCAATTTCATTGAAGGGACCATGTCACAAACAAATAATAAAAAAGACTCACATACATTAAAAAAAGAAAAAAAAAAGAATATGAAAAGAATATATATAACATATTTTGGGTGGGGGGGCCAAGGCCACTGTAGGCTTGTATGTGCCTCCGCCCCTGGTTACCTCTCTTTAGATCCAAACAAAAGGATGTCGACTTCAATTTTATTTTGGATAACCTCGCTTTTAAATTTCAGGGTTGGAAAGCTAATACGCTATTTAAAGCAGGTCGTGCCACTCTTATAAAGTCTGTGGGTTTATCTTTGCCCATGTATGTTATGCATACGACTAAACTTTCCAGCCGCATTGCTGCTAAGATTGATTAATGGTTTGTGACTTCTAGTGGAGATTCGAAAAGGGAAACTATGGTCTATATCTAAAAGCTTGGGATAAGATTTGCCTTCCTAAATCTTTAATTTTCAACAAATTATATATATTTTATACTTAAATATTTATTTACGCGAGCCAATTAAATTGTGTCACGTATACAAAATCTCCATGTGGACAATACTCTCTGTACACATGGATAGCCAACATGACACTTAATATTAAAAAGTAACTAATCAAATCCGCACTTTTACGGATCAAATTGTGGATTGAATTTGAGCTATTGTACAGATTGAATTATATCCAAAATATAAAAATCTACACTTAATGCAGATCAAATGCAGTAAAATAGTATAAATTTAATTAAATGAACACCCCTAATTATACAATATATCTCCTCTAAGTTAATATATTATAATTTGGTCGTCTACTTTATATCTAACATTCAATTTTTCTGTGCAGTAGGAAAAATTCCTAGGGGCAGGTGGCATATATATATTTATTGCTATTAATATAAATTAATATTATCCTACATATTTTATTTTAATAAATAATATGAAAAACCGTACATGTACAATTATCATAATTTCTCTGTAACATAACACTAGTAGTAATTTTTCTTTTCTTCGTCACAAGCGCGTGGAACTTTCCTTTCCACGCTTATAAAAACATCACCACAAATCCCTCTCTCTATCTCTTTCTCCTACTTTTCCCTTACCAAACTACCTTGTACCTTTTATATATATATATATAGCTTAGAACTTGTATAAATATTCATGTATATGCGCATGCATCTTCGCCTAACTCTGTCATTTCATTTCTCCAAAATTTCTCTCTGTCTAAAATCTCATTAATTAATTTATATATAGACTTTGAATGAATTCATAGCTAGGTGATGATAAGATCATATTAATGGAAGATAATAATGGCATTATTAATGATAATAAGTCAAGAATACCTGGTTTTAGATTCTACCCAACCGAAGAAGAGTTGATTTCATTCTATCTTCATAACAAGCTAGAAGGTGAAAGAGAGGATTTGAATCGGGTCATAAACCGGGTTATTCCTCTTCTTCCTATTTATGAATTCAACCCTTGGGATCTTCCACGTACGTTTATATATATATATATATAATTAATTTTTGTTAATATATTGTATGAAATTAATTAATAATTTTGTGTTAATTAATATTTGATCAGGGTATTCAGGAGTAGCATGCCAAGGAGATCCAGAACAGTGTTTTTTCTTCATAGCAAGGCAAGAGAGTGAGGCAAGAGGAGGTAGGCCGAGCCGGCTAACGGAGAGTGGCTACTGGAAAGCCACCGGCTCTCCCAGCTACGTTTACTCTTCCAGAAACCGAATAATCGGACTCAAACGGACCATGGTATTCTACAATGGGAGGGCGCCTCATGGTACCAAAACCCAATGGAAGATGAACGAGTATAAGGCTATTCAAGGAGAACCAACTACTACTCCTTCTGCAACAATATCTCATCTTCCTCTCGTATGTTTCTATTTTTACTAATATTAATTAATTACACCCAATTTATATATATATATATATATATTCATTATTTTATGATAATCCCATGATTATAATAAATCATCTCAAGATTCTTGATATATATATTTTTAGAATAAATATGAAGCCCTAATTATTAATAATTAATATTATTTATTAATTCTACAAAACATTAATAGCCTTAATTCTCCAATATCCTTCTTCTCTCAAATCAATATATAATTTTCACATCATGATCTGATGTTCATCTTTTCTTGTAGTGTATTATATATATAGTATTGTATTTAGTATTATCTTAAATTGTATTATATATTGTATTTTATACAATACTATATTAAATTATAATATCCAAATATTAAGTAGATATAATTTAATATTAAGTACAGTACTATATTAAAATATAATATCTATGATACAATATAATATTATACAATTCTAATACCATGCTGTATACCAAATTAAATAATTTTTTATAATACAATCATTGAGCGTATATATATATTAATATAACATATATGCATATACAGACGAACCTAATTGAAGCCTAATTAGGGCTTATGCCCACCCTCATTATATATTTTTCTTTTCTTTCACAAAGTTTAATGTATATTTTTTCAAAGTCTTTTATGTGTATATTTTGGCATTTATACAATATCATTTTCATATGTTGCAATTTAGTACTTTTAATTTCATGCAAATTTTGATATTTATGTCCCATCTAAATTTTGTTATTAAATTTGCTCCTAATTAATGAACAAAATTTCTGAGTGTCTGCCGTATGCACATATATAAATTATATTTTTTAAATAATTGTTAAGTATACATATAACCATGTGGAAATTAAGTGAGATATATTGAATCTAAAGTTAATATAATAAACTATAATTGTTGACAGTAAATTTAAAAAATCATCAAGATCATTTTACATATTAAAAACATATATGCACGTGCATTTGCTAAAATTTTATGATGACCTAAGTAATATGTAACTAATAAGTCATTTTTAATAAGTGGAACTAATCTTAAAAACAAATAATTAATTAAATTTACTTTTCTATAAGTTTATGTTAAATTTGTGTGTAATTTACGTGCATCATTAATACAACATTATTTTTTAGTATACTAGAGTGTTGCTAATTTTTTATATATATATATATGTATAATTATATGTGCATGCAGTTAAGGCAAGAGTTTAGCTTATGCAGAGTTTACAAGAAAACAAAATGCTTGAGAGCATTTGATAGAAGGCCTACTAGGGAAGAAATCATAACTATTAATCCCACCACCACCACCACCACACTTGATCATCATCATCACCAACACCAACCGTCTTCCCTTCCTCCTCAGCTGCCGCCGCCACTACTCACCGACATGATGAGTACCACTCCTTCCTCTTCTGGCGGTGGCAGTGGTGGCCAGCCTTCTCAAAGTGTGGAGAGCGAGTACTTGAACACTCAAACTTCGACTGATAATAATAATAATTATGATGGTACTACTGATACCTGGGGATGGGGCTGGGATCAGTTTAATTTATTATAATCGAGAACGTATATATATATATACTAGTAAAAAGTTACGTGCGATGCACGTATTCTAAATTTTATGTTAGTTATTTTTTACTTTATTTAAAAGTTAACAATTAAAAATTAAAGAAAAAATATTATAAGTTATTAAGTGAGATTATTATTATGTATATCTAAATAATCTGGTAGTGACAGAGTAGTTTAGCTATATAAGGCTGAAACCGGTAGGCTTTGAGCCCTTTACATGTTTAATGTCATTGTTGATTTCACCAATTGAGTTATGAATAATGGTTAGAACATAGTTTAATCTCATGGTTCAATTGTAAATCAAAATATAAAGAATTTCTATGAGGGATAAGTCGAAAAGTCTAGCCATAAATGTTTCCCATTGTTTTGGTTTAATTTGATATTCTACAGTTCTGCTTCTCTCAACTATGAATCTATCCAATTACAATAAAGTAAAATCAACAATTTAAATATCAACTTACCACAACCACAGAGTTATCCTAAGTGATTCTTCTTCCAACTCTTCAAAATAATGCTTAAACACCTGCAAATGAAAATAGAACAAAGCAACTATTGTTGTTGGACATTAAATGTGATAACTGAAACATATAGTTTGGTGATTCAATGTGCTTATATTCCGACAAAAAAAAAAAAAAATTCAGGTATATATATGTGCTCTTGAATTCTGACATATAAAGTCTAGTATATATATATGTGCTGATTAAGAGTGGAGACCATTGCCACCCAATTCCAGATCCACAGCCGAAAGAATTCTATGATGGCGGTGGACATCATGGTTTTTCAATGCACCTATAGAATGCTCTTTGCCCTTAAACTTATTGTGCATGGAGAACACAAAGTTACCATTAACACTCAAAAACAAAGCCAAAGACGATAATTAACCCAACAAAGCCAATCTCGTCCGTAGGTCCATTTAAACACAAGAATCTTAAAATCTAAAAATTACAGCAACAGAAGTTTACATGAGAGTATATAAATATATATATATGTATATACATACTATATGCTACAACTGATTATCAAAAAACCATTGAAATAAATAAATTAATTTTTCTCGTTAGCTTCATTAGGAAAAAAAACTAAAAAAATAAAGTAATAGCTTATCTTCAATTACCATAGAAAGAATAGTTTCAACATTAATGTCAGTAGTTTATTTGGATTTGAAGATAACAGAAGGACGAGTAAAAGACCTCTACTGCTGTACTAACCTTCCTTATTTTTCAAGGAACACGAAAAATAAGAGTACTTTTTTTTGGAAGATAGAATCTAAGTGGCTATACTGGAAATACTACAAGTGGAATGTTTTCATAACTTTATCAATGAAAATATTTCATAAAATACAAAATTATTATATATGTATATAAATATAAAGAGTATATAGTTGAAAAGCTTGATATTGACTCGAAAATCTACAAATTTTCATATAAATATAATATGTATAGCTTCTAATACTGAATGAATAGACATTAGGTGATTAATTTCATAAACTCAAAAACTTACGACATTTGAGAAGAGCGCTGACGAAATACTGGGTTTGATGAGATCTTTGAGAGTAAATCTCTTAAGGCAAGCTAACGCAGCCACCACTTGCTTCACCCTTTTGAAGATTCGGATTCTCAAGCTGCATAAAAGAACACATTTTTTAAAAAAGGCTAACAAAGAAATTCTAGTTTAACTTGAGTCAATGACAAGACTAAAATGTGTCGTTCATTAACTTGAGTACACTGCCAACGCCATGAGCATGCACAAAATTGTTTGCTCAAATCTCCTCTCCGTATCAAATCTCATGTTGTTTTCTTTTTAAATGGGTTGTCATTCTCGAATATTTAATATCAGTTCAAATATCAATTCAAATATTAATGGGATTTGTTTTATTATTATTTTATTATTATATAAATAATATTTTATTATTTTATTAAATAAAAATAAAAAGTCACCCATGAATTCCTCATAAACCAAGAATTTCAGTTATAAGAATAGATATGCAACTCTATATATATTATATATATCTAAAATAATAATATAAGAAGAAGATTAATTCTGAGCTGATCAAAATTAATAACTACCATAGCTAGATGCATGCAAACCTTTTTTCTTATTAAGTATATACGTAATAACTTTATGTAAGTTATGATAATAGCTAATTAAGTAATTGTATAATACAGAATTTAATTAATATTTGCTGGGATATATGTCTTTAATTACACTAGTGTCCCTAACAAATATATATTAGCGGATTCAATATATATAATAATATATATAAATATATCTATTCTATATAAAGTGTGCCTATATAACTAAAATTTTTGGTTTTTGAGAAATTTATGGGTGACTTTTAATTTTTATTTAATAAAATAATTAAATATTATTTATATATAATAAAATAATAATAAAATAAATCTCATTAATATTTGAACTGATATTTGGGTGACTTTTAATTTTTATTTAATAAAATAATAAAAATTATTTATATATAATAAAATAATAATAAAACAAATTCTATTAATATTTGAACTGATATTTGATGCTAAATATTCGAGAATCACAACACATTTAAAAAAAAAAAAATAACCCGGAATTTGATACTCTGAGACTCTCAATTAAAAAAAAAAAGTAATATGCTCATCAAATTTGTATTTATTTTTAAACATGGTGAAAAAATGAATTATCTTTCATATTATTCAACAGAGTAAAACAAGTTTTATATTGGTTTACTATTCAACAACTTTGTCAAGAATTCTTGTAAGTTGTAACCACAAAATTGTCAGGTCAAACCAACACTTTCATTGCAATATTCACAGACTAACAACAAAATTATTTCATAGCATTTATAGAACCGCACACCCCTAATCATCTTTAATATGGACGTATCAGAAGCCACAGATCATTAACCTAAATTGGTTAGTTCTATTATGTTTTGGAACAAATCGTCTATAATATAAAAAACCCATCATACTTGTATCTTGAAACATTCTTCAGGAACCAAGATTTTAAAACACAATTGTTACCTCCTTAAGGTCAACCCACTCCCAAGTCTCATTTGTTGTATTTATATCATAGACCAAAGCATGTCGGCCCTGTAAATAATAAGAAAATCAAACGTGGTTTAAATCTCAAGGCAATAGAGCCTTTTCCGTTAAATCTCAAAGATACATAAATATACAAGATAAAAAAGTCAATCTAAGAAGTGGGTGCCACGTTAAAGCTAAGGAAACATTAAGCAACTGTTAGGCTTGTTTTACAATTTATGGTGTTTTAAAAGAACATATCGAAACAGTATCACATAAAAAAACCTCCACATCATTTAATTTTTTTAAGGTAGTGTTCAACTAGGAGATCTAACGAGTTTCGCCCCTTCGCTAATGGTTTCTAAGAGTTCAAATTCCAGTATTGTATAAATCTTCAATTTGTTCTATTTCTTATATTAAATGAAATTTTGCTACTTTTTTTTTTTTAATTTACAACTTTATTGTTTATATATTATTAGGGACATTCATGAAAATTAGGGTTTCTTTGAAATATACAATTAATGAGCATTACTTTTTGATCATAGTGTGTTTTCCATGACTGAAAACCTCAATAATCTCTATCATTTGATATCAAATAAAATAAAATTATCATGATGTATACATTATGGTTATTTAATGAGTAATAAGTGTGTTGAAATTGTCAAGCTGATATTTAGAATTGTTTATAATTGAATTGTTTCTTTGTCAAAATTAATATTAAGTATATTTATATGTTTATAAGTTTATCTATTTTCTCTTATGCTCATATAGCAATAGAATCATACTCATATAGACATGTTATTTTCATTTTGTAATTTAGATCTTCTTAGTCATTATTTAGTTCACTTAAACCTTTTCCGATTATGCTAACTGAAGTTTTATTTCTTTTAGGTACTTCATTACAAAGATCTGTATTACATGTATTGTTTATTTTTGACTATGAGGAGGTGGATTTCTTTATTGGGAAACATATAGTGTGACAAATTATTTTTCATATATTTAATAATTCTTTTGATTAATGAGATTCATATATATAAATGTGTATATTGAATTCTTTATTCAAATAATTATTTTTGATTTTTACGTGATTATTTATTGTTCTTTATTCAAATAATCTCACCTAATAACTAATAATGTTTTTTCTTTAATTTTTTATTGTATCACTTTCAAATGACATAGAAAAAAACTAGCATAAAATTTAATATACGTGTCTCGCACGTAGTTTTTGCTAGTATATATATATATATATATCGTTATTCTATGTGTTCCTAATAATATGAATGGTTGGTTTAGTGCTATAATATTGTACAATTAGAATAAATGGTAGAGTAATGAGCTATATATAAAACTATGAGTTACTATACTTATCACTAATTGGTTTTAAAATGAAACTCTATAATTCTCAATATGATATTAGAGTCATATCCCTTGCAGGTAAGTGGACCATGTCCACTCCGATACTGTTTAAGAATGTGAGCAAAAATAACCACCATTTTAAGAGATAATATTGTGGACATTGTATATAAGAACATGGTGTAAAGACTCGATTTTGAACGAGTCAAAGATATATATAATAAATAAATAATTATTATAAAATATATATGTATATATATAAAAAAAAAATAAATAAAAAACAAGCAAACAACAATCAGACCCCCATATCGTCCTCTTTCTCACTCAATCTCTCTTTTTCTCTCTCTTCAAACCACCAAAAGAAAACCCACAACTCCATCACCGGCGTGACTTTGGCGACCCATCTCCAGCCACCGTCCAGCCCCACACGCTGGACCATTCAAACCCCCAGGTGTCGGAGACCTCAGCCCCTTAAGCGGCGCCACTCCTTTTACCGTCGTTAGCCCAGAATCGCAAGTCAAAGTTTGGCGGTTCAAACTTTGAACGGATTTTTCAGCCACCTCCGGTGTCCGTTTGACGAGCCGTCTTCACCACTAGACTCAACTCGACGAGGAGAACACCCTACACTAAGTTATTTTGCCCAACTTGCTACTTTTTCTGGTAATGTTTTTGTAGCTCCGCTCCTTTCCGGCAAATTTTCGGTAATATCGTGTACTGTTTTAATAATTAACGGTTGGCATTGGTGTGATCTACTCGTCGAGATGGCCGTTTTGATATATACTACTTCTATTTTCGATGACATTTTCCACTACACTAATTTTTACCGTCGCCAATTATTAATGTGCACTGCTTAGGTGAGGTTTTAAAACTCCAAACTGTAAATATAATTATATTATATGTCGTTGGGGTCAATTATGAATGAAGAATGCAATGATGATAATTATTTAGCCCTTTGGTGGTATAGGTGAGAGTAATATCTAAGATTAGACTAAACAATTAGAACTTGGGACTAAGAGCTTAAGATCAGTTTTTGGACAAAGTTTAACGATTTGGGAGAGGTAGGGACCCTACTTGATTATTGGACTTGATTTTTATATATGTTGTATAACATTAGACATATTCTATTTTTTTACAGTTTGCAAATTGTTTGAAAAAAAAATGAAATCTTAAATATGCATATTTTTCTACACTGTTCTGGGGCACTGAGTGCCAAATATATTTTTGTACAAATATTTATGTAGGTTATGATTTTTGGGTTTATTCAAAATACAACCGTTATGTTGGATATATTTTACCAGGATCTAGATTTACTAACAAGTATGTTTCATTAAAATCCTAATATGAATTCTAAAACAATGAAATAAACACATAAGCGTTTAAGAAACCTTACATTGGGTGCAGCGGAATATAATGACTCCTTCCGTTCAGATCTCTAGCCCTTGATTCCTTTCTGTAGCAGAGCATCACCAAGATCTGAACTTGGATCTCTTTCTCTCCTTCCTTTGATGCTGAATCTCCTTCTTGTTGGTTGATTTTCCACAGTCTTACACACTATGATTGATATACCACTTGATGTGTGTGGGCACACTCATTCACTCAAGGATTTCGAAATTTAGAGAAAAAAAGAAGAGAGAAGATGGCGACTAGAAATTTTCTGTGAAGGAATGAGATGTGTCATCTTTTCCTGAAGCCATCACTACATATTTATAGGTAACCACCTAGGTTTAAGTTAGAATTATTTGGCATTAAAATAATGATAAAAGCCTACAATAGTGGCCGGCCTGGGCTTTGGATAATGGGCCTTACGAATGCAATTTCGCTGTCTTATCATTTCTGCATCTCATTTAAATGCCAATTCTAATTATTTAATAACTAAAAATTAATTATTAAATAATATTATCATTTAATATATTTATTAATTAAACATATAAAGTCTCTTAATTAATAAATAAACCTAGAATCTCTTTTCTTTACAATTTCGCCCTTGCTTAGTGAAAATTCACAAAGTAGACTTAGTCTAACTTGAGAATTATAATTGATTAATCAAAATCAATTAACTGAGTCATACAAGCAGTATGGTCTCAACTAGTATGGGGACTATGGGTCTATATATCCGAGCTTCCAATAAGCAGATCAAGAATTTATATCTTAAACTCACTGACTTATTAATTCTTTGTTGAATCCACGCATAGAACTTAGAATTGCACTCTCAATATATAGAACGCTCTATATGTTCCACGATATAGATACGTCATTAGTTATCCATTGTTATAATCCTAATTTGATCAATGACCCTCTAATAGATGATCTACATTGAATAGGCACTAAGTTACCGTTACACCTTCAATGTATTTTATCCTTAAAACACTTAGCTCCGTATAAATGATATTTCAGCAAAGTGAAATGAGATCTCAACCATTTATCTCTGTTTAGCCAAGCTCGAAGGATATCATCGTTTCACTTCTAAATTCCTATAGAAGTTATAGATTTCATATTTATGTTAGCGCTCCCACTCAATTACACTATCATGTTCCCAAAATGTACGTATCACCCTGACCCAAAAGTAGGCTTAACTAACAAATCAAAGAACATGTGTAATACTCTTGAGATCGAACCTAAACATATCAGGATTAAGATCATTTGATCTAGGATCAATGGGTGATATTGAATTGAATAGATATTATGGTAAATTTTAATATATCTAATCAAAGTTCAATATCGGTCCCTTCCGATGTATACTCCATACATCCGATGCTGGTAAACTTTGCCAATGCCCTGAAAAGGACATAACACTTATCCAAGGTGTAAGAATACCTATCGCTGATTATCATGTCAGTCTAAATCCAGTGAATTGACAAATCAGGGAATAAACTTTCGAACATATAATTAAGATTATATTCCACTGTGCTGACAACACTATAATCATTAACAAATTGATATATTCTAGACTTAAATAGAATTCATACATTATGTACATATAATCATGAAATAAATCGTGTGAACCATGCAACAAAAAATATTATTTCTGATCTTTATTAATAAGTAAATCTGATTATATTGAAATGAGTTTTATTTAGGGCATAAAACCCAACACGTTATGCTGCCGAATTTTCTAAAAAATAAAAAGGAATATGTTCTTTTGTTATTCTCATTATTTGTCTGCTTTGGTTATACTGATGAGAGCCATATTGATCATGACTTGTGCATATTATTGTTTCACATCCTAGTCTCTGTGTCATCATAGGTAGATTAGGTGTGCACTCACCTGTAGGTGAAAGACTTAGAATCTGTACAGGGAGTGAATTAAATCTGAGCCCCAGCATTATATATGGTAGTTATCAAGTGCGACTACCCAATTTTTGAATGTTGTTTTCTATGATTTGGTACTGAGAGCTAGGGTCTAGTGGATGGTCTCGATTATATATACTTTTAGTGTCGCTCTACTAACGACACTTGAAGTCATTATAGGTGTCAGTTATAAACTAAGACCAAAGAGTTGGAGTGGCCATTAGTGTCAGTTTTTTTAAAAAAAAATATCCCTCAAACCAACACCAAAAGTCTATTTTGTAGTAGTGAAAGAAAAAACTAAAAATCACACAAAAACAATCACAAATCCACTTATAATCTAAAAACAATCACAAAGACAATCAATGTTCTTTAAAATCTAAAATTAAAAAATAAATTAGGTGTCGTTTGGTGACACTTTTGTTTTTTTAATTTTTTAATCACAAAATGAAAGTAAAATTTTTGTTTTTAAAAAATTTATTTTTGAAAAATAAAAATGCGCTATGTAACCACTTGTGTTTTTCAATTTTAAAAACAAAAGACAAAAGTGTGTTCTGTAAAGTTTATTTTCATTTTTATTTTTTTATTTTATTTAAGTTAAGTCTAGGTCCGGGGTCGGATTCGGGTTTGGGTCAGAAGTCGGTTTCAGCGCTAGGGCCGTGGGGAGGGGATTTGGGTCTGGATCTAGTCGTAATTCAAAAGATTGATTAAGAAAAAAAACTGTTTAAAAAAATAGTGAAAGCGATTTTTTTTGTTTTTAAAATTTTAATTTCTAATTATAAAATTGAAAAGTAAAAACAGTTTTATAGAACATGTTTTTGAAAAATATTTTCACTTTTTTACTTTTAAAAATAGAAAACTGATTAAAAAAATGTTACCAAACACTACCTTAATAAATAAAAATGTACCTTATGTTTGGGCTTTTGGTGGTGGCAACGGCAAAGACGAAGGTAGACGTTCGCCTTCGATCAGGCGGAGAAGATTGGGGCTTCTCAGGCAATTTTTTCGCGTCACGGGGGTTTGGGTTGATAGTGGAGCAAGAGAAAAAGTCGGGAGTTCGGATCGACGATGGAGAGAGAGAGGGAGAAGGTTTGGTCGTTTGAGAGAGAGAGAGAGAGAGAGAGAGAGAGAGAGAGAGAGAGAGAGAGAGAGAGAGAGAGAATTTTTCATTTTTTGAGTATTTTCGAAATGAGAATGGTATTTTAGGTTAGTGTGGGAATTAGTAGGATTAAATGGTATAGAAAAATTAAGGGTTTTTTTCGTAATAAGGAAGTTTATTAAGTATGAAAAATGATTTTTTTTTATTCGAATCTATATATCCTTCATATATTATGGTCATATAACTATAGACTATAGAGATTAGGATCTATATGTTGATAGTTTTGACTTATGCTATCTTTTTTTTGTATTATGGTTTTTATTTTGGCTTTTTTACTTTCTAAATAGTAATGATAAAATTAATAGATTATATTTATAATACGTGGCTGTGGTATGTAATTATGTATGTATATATTAATTCCACTTTAAATAGAAAATAGTCAATTATTTACTTAGAATTAATGTATATAATTTTGTGTTTACACAAGAATATCAAACGACTTTACAAAGTGCACTCGAGTTAGAAAGATATATTGTGTTCTCACTTGGTTTAGTGGACCACTATTTATAAGCCACTTGGTTTAGTGGACCACTATTTATAAGCTCTACCTGTGAATAAAAATAAATGACTATTAATACAACATATTTTCTTAGTAATATTATGGATGAATTGATGACCATATATATATAGTAGGTAGATGTTACGTGTCGAGCTACTTAATGTTTGTTTTATTTAAAGTTTTTTATCTTAATTTTGATAAAAAGTTATTAAATAAAGACAAGATAGTATAATCTAGAAAAACTAAAACAATGTTATGAAATATTAGTATTATGTAATATTATAATTTAGAGAAAGAAAATAGAGAAGAGATGAGAATTTTCTGAGTGTTTTATTCCAATAGGTGATCTCCTATTTATACACATACAAGAGTCAAATATTAAGAAACTAAGAGAAAGGGAAACTAAGAAAAAGGGAATGTTGATTACATTAATGGTAATAAATAAAAGATTTGGACATCCACATAATTAATACTATTTATAACACTCCCCCTTGGATGTCCATAATAACTGCCTCATTAAAAACCTCGCCGAGAAAACCCAGTGGGACAAAACTCGGTCAAGGAAAAAAGAGTGCAGTATGAAATTACTCCCCCTCATTTTGGCATTCGTGGAGATCCTTTAATCGACGCATTCCAATCTTGTGAACCATCTTCTCAAAAGTTGATGTTGGTAATGACTTCGTGAATAAGTCTGCAAGATTATCGCTTGATCGAATTTGTTGAACATCGATATCACCATTTTCTTGAAGATTGTGTGTAAAGAAGAATTTTGGTGAAATATGTTTAGTTCTGTCTCCTTTAATGTACCCTCCTTTAAGTTGAGCGATGCAAGCAGCATTATCTTCATAGAGAATTGTTGGTACTTCTTTATTAGATGTTAATCCACATGTTCCTCGAATATGTTGTGTCATTGATCTTAACCAAACACATTCTCGACTTGCCTCGTGAATTGCAAGTATCTCAGCATGATTTGAGGAAGTAGCCACCAGAGTTTGCTTTGTTGATCGCCAGGATATAGCAGTGTCACCGCAAGTGAACAAATAGCCAGTTTGAGATCTGGCTTTATGTGGATCAGATAAATATCCTGCATCTGCGTAGCCAATAAGTTGTGACCCACAATTATTAGAATAGAATAATCCTTTATCAATAGTACCCTGGAGATAACGGAGTATGTGCTTAATCCCTTTCCAATGTCTATATGTTGGAGCAGAACTAAATCTTGCTAATAAATTGACAGAGAAAGCTATATCAGGTCTTGTACAATTAGCAAGATACATCAATGCTCCTATTGCACTAAGATATGGTACTTCTGGACCAAGGAGCTCTTCATGTTCTTCTCTAGGTCGAAAAGGATCTTTTTCTACATCAAGTGACCTAACTACCATTGGGCTACTCAATGGGTGTGATTTATCCATATAAAATCGTCTCAAAATCTTTTCGCATAAGTTGATCGATGAATGAAAATTCCACATTTTAAATGCTCAATTTGTAGACCAAGACAAAATTTTGTTTTTCCTAAATCTTTCATTTCGAACTCTTTCTTTAGATATTCCACAACTTTTCCGAAAGTTTTTCAGGAGTTCCAATAATATTCAAATCATCAACATATACAACAATGATAACAAACTCAGGACTTGAACTTTTTATAAAAACACATGGGCAAATAGGATCATTTTTATATCCTTCTTTTAATAAATATTCACTAAGTCGATTGTACCACATGCGTCCTGATTGTTTTAATCCATACAATGATCTTTGTAATTTAATTGAGCACATTTCTCGATTGCTTGAATTATATGCATCAGGCATCTTAAATCCTTCAGGGATCTTCATGTAAATATCACTATCTAGTGATCCATATAAATAAGCTGTGACTACATCCATTAATCGCATATCGAGTTTTTCACTCACAGCCAAGCTAACCAAATATCTTAATGTTATTGCATCCACCACAGGAGAATATGTCTCCTCATAATCAATACTTGGCCTTTGAGAAAAACCTTGAGCTACAAGTCTTGCTTTGTATCTCACAACTTCATTTTTCTCATTTCTTTTACGTAAACATACCCATTTGTATCCAACGGGTTTCACACCTTCGTGGTGTTTGGACTATAGGTCCAAATACTTTGCGTTTAGCAAGTGAATTCAATTCTGCTTGAATTGCTTCTTTCCATTTTGGCCAATCTTTTCTATTTTGACATTCTTTGATAGATTTAGGTTCAAGATCCTCGTTTTCATTCATAATTTCTAGCGCTACATTATAAGCAAAAATATTGTCGACAATTACTTCGAGTCGGTTCCATTCTTTTCTTGTATTGACATAATTTATTGAGATCTCATTATTGCTAATATTTTCAGAATTCGAATCTCTTCAAGAGATTTGTTTATGTCAACATCTTCCTCGAAATTTTCAGCCTCTTCATTAGGGCCATCTTGATTATTTGCTCCCTTTCTTTTTCGAGGATTTTTATCTTTGGAACCGACTGGTCTACCACGTTTCAAACGTGCTTTAGAATCATTAATTAATTGTCCTTCTGGGACTTCAATTCGAATTGGAGCATTTTCAGCTGGAATATGTGATTTTGTAATTTTCTTTGGGTCAGTGAATGCATTTGGTAATTGATTTGCAATATTTTGCAAATAAATTATTCTTTGAACTTCAAGTTCACATTGATTTGTACGAGGATCAAATTGAGATAATGATTGTGCATTCCATATAATTTCTTTTTCCAGCTGTTTCTTTTCCCCTCCCCCTAAAGCTGGGAAACTTGTCTCATCAAAATGACAATCAGCAAAACGTGCTGTAAATACATCTCCAGTTGTGGGTTCGAGATATTTAATGATAGATGGAGATTCATACCCAACATATATTCCCAGCCTCCTTTGAGGACCCATCTTTGTTCGTTGTGGTGGAGCAATCGGAACATATACTGTACAACCAAAGATTCTTAGATGGGAAATATTTGGCTCCTGACCAAAAGCCAATTGTACTGGGGAGAATTTGTGATATGATGTTGGCCTAATGCGTACAAGTGCCGCAGCATGTAAAATAGCATGTCCCCAAGCTATAATTGGGAGTTTTGTTCTCATAAGTAATGGTCTTGCGATTAATTGGAGGCGCTTAATAAATGATTCTGCTAGACCATTTTGTGTATGTACATGAGCAACAGGATGTTCAACATTTATCCCTATTGACATACAATAATCATTAAAAGCTTGTGATGTAAATTCACCAGCATTATCAAGGCGGATTGTCTTGATTGCATAGTCTGGGAATTGTGCTCGTAATCGGATTATTTGAGCAAGCAATCTTGCAAATGCTACATTACGAGTAGATAATAAGCAAACATGTGACCATCTAGTTGATGCATCTATCAATACCATAAAATATCTGAATGGTCCACATGGTGGGCAAATAGGCCCACATATGTCGCCCTGAATTCGTTCAAGAAATCCAGGGGATTCAATTCCAACCTTTACCGGTGAGGGCTTAATGATTAACTTTCCTTGAGAACAAGCAGCACATGAGAACTCACTGGATAAAAGAATCTTTTGGTTTTTCAATGGATGACCATGTGAGTTCTCTATTATTCTACGCATCATAATTGAACCGGGATGGCCTAACCGGTCATGCCAAATAACAAATAAATTTTTCTGGTTTGCGAACTTCTCGTTCACAATAACATGAGTTTCTATTGTACTTATACGTGTAACGTACAAACCTGAAGACAAACCAGGTAATTTTTCTATTATGCATTTTTTTCTTGAAACAATAGATGTAATACAAAGATATTCAAAATTATTTTCATCTATTGTCTCAATATGATATCCATTACGACGTATATCTTTGAAACTCAACAGATTCCTTTTTGATTTGGTGGATAATAAGGCATCATCTATAATAATTTTTGTTCCTCTAGGCATCAATATAATGGCTCTTCCAGAGCCTTCAATTAAATTTGCAAAGGCTCGATATTGTATTAACATTTGCCTTCATTCTTGATAAATTTGAAAAATATTTATCACTTCTGAGTATTGTATGAGTGGTTGCGCTATCCACCAAACACATATCATCACCATTATTTGTAGAATCATGTATAGAATGACAAATGTCCATTACTTCATTAAAAAAAAACGTAATAAGTTCAAAATATAAATGCTTAAATAATAAAAGTTCATTACATAAATATGCCAAATAAAATAAACACCTTAAAGTAAATAAATGATAATAATAAAAAAAACATAACAAAGAAAAGTGACTAATTGTGGACATTCCCATCTCCATTATCGATATTCATGTTGTTATTAATGAGATCTTCATTAAAAAAATCTGCAACATCTAAGTGCGTAATATCCAAAGGCTCTTTGAGAAAACCATCATCTTGATAGGCAAAATTTGCTTCTATTTTCTCCTTTCCTTTCACAGATGCTTGATAAAGATCAGCAAGGTGTTTTGCCGTACGACAAGCACGTGCCCAGTGTCCTTTTATTCCACATCTGGAACATAAATTTTCGAAATTTCTATGATTATTATTTTGAGGACCTTTTCGCTTGTTCTCAGTAGTTGTGCTTTTCATTGGAGTATATGAATTTTTATTTTGACCATTACGATGCCAAACATTGCTTCGACCGCGATCGCGACCTCGACCGCGACTTTGATTATGGTCACGACTACGTCTATTACTTTGATTATGATCAAGACTACGACTATGATTATGATTGTCAGCAATTGTAGCATTCACTTCAGGGAATGGAGCAGACCCAGTTGGGCGAGATTCATGATTTTTCATCAAAAGTTCATTATTCTGCTCAGCTACTAGAAGGCATGAAATCAATTCTGAATATTTTTTAAAATTTCGCTCTCTATATTGCTGCTGCAGGAGCACATTAGAGGCATGAAAAGTAGTATATGTTTTTTCTAACATTTCATAGTCAGTAACTTTTTCTCCACACAACATTAATTTAGAAGTGATATTAAACATTGCGAGTTATAATCACTTACTGATTTAAAATCTTGCAACCTCAGGTGCAACCAATCATTCTTAGCCTTTGGCAATATGACAGTTTTTTTGATGGTCATATCTTTCTTTCAAATTTTGCCAAAGCACAAGAGGATCTTTTACGGTTAAATATTCAGATTTTAACCCCTCATGGAGATGATGGCGAAGGAAAATCATAGCCTTGGCCTTATTTTGTTTTGTTTCAGTATTTTGATCTTTGATGGTGTCTCCAAGACCCATAGCATCTAAATGGATTTCAGCATCAAGAATCCATGACAAATAGTTTTTTCCAGAAATATCAAGTGCCACAAAATCAAGTTTTGCAAGGTTTGCCATGGATAAAACTATATCAATATAAAGTGTAAATTATTAGACATATACATAAACTTTGAAAAAATACAACAAAATATAGTACAATATAGAATAAGATAATAAGATTAAACAATATAATATGATAAACAAATCAACACACATATATAATATATAAGCATCTATATAGATATATATAAGCATAGACATATATTGTATAAATATTAATTCATTAAAAAAAATAGCTAACTCGAATGTGTTTCAGTCAGATGAGTATATATATATACATATATATATTTAGTGTATCATGACTTTGAAGCAATTCGAGATCACATAACAAAAATATTGTTATACCTTGGTTAGAGGCTCGTGCTGATAACGTGTTATGAAATATTAGTATTATGTAATATTATAATTTAGAGAAAGAAAATAGAGAAGAGATGAGAATTTTCTGAGTGTTTTATTCCAATAGGTGATCTCCTATTTATACACATACAAGAGTCAAATATTAAGAAACTAAGAGAAAGGAAAACTAAGAAAAAGGGAATGTTGATTACATTAATGGTAATAAATAAAAGATTTGGACATCCACATAATTAATACTATTTATAACACAAAACATTGTAAAATTTTGTCTTAATCTTTATACAATTCAACAGTTTGAATCCCAAATCAAAGTTATAATGGAATCAATTCCAAAAGAGTTTTTGTACAGCTACATGAATAAAATGTATTTGTTTGGCTTGGGTAGAGCAATTGATTAGCAAATTAAGTATCTTTGATTGATCATTTGACTGACTAATGAAGAATTAGGTAAATATAATGTGGAAACAAAAATTACTCAAAAAAGTAAAAGGAATTTAACAGAAACTGAGAAAAAATAAAATGGTTTATAAAAATAAAGGTACACAATAAATGAATAAGCTCTAAACAACATATTCAGCAAAAAAAAAAAAAAAAAAAAAAAAAAAACAAAAAAAAACAAAATCTTGACATCAAAGTTTGAATAAGATGTCAATATTGATTGTGAAACACCACACCGAAAAAAAAAAAAAAAAAAAAAAAAAAAAAAAAAAAAAAAAGGCACACATGATCATGTACATGCACAACTATTGTACCTTAATTAATCTGGGGACACATACAATTATCCAAATATACCAGATGTCCTAAAACACTAAATTTCCCAGGCAATAATTTCATAGTGTCGGTTTTACAGGCTCCAACACATCTATACACACAGTTAGAAGTCCTCCGAAGAAAATTTTGTCCATTAATCGCGAGCTACCAAATAAGAAAACATTGTCATTATGAATTATGAAATGTAATAGAAAATCGGAAATAAATTATGAATAAAATATATAATCTAATAAGAAGAAATAAATTACATCAAATAATTTTAAATAAAATCAAGAAAAGAGACTTCCTAAAATTCTATAATCTTATATAATACCCATTATCTTATTCACTCTTTATTATTCTCAATATCTTCAAAGATGACCCTTTACGTCAAAAGATATTAAATCAAAAAGGTAAAATAACGGCAGCATAATAGATTGAGATTTACAATATCATAAATGATAAAATAATATGGTATTTATTCACTAATTGAGCACATAATTTGACAGAAAATCTCCATCTATATTAACAGAGCAAATGAAGGTCCACAAAATGAAAAGTCTGACAGTTTTTCACATATATAATCTTAATAAGAAAATAATGTCAAAAGATAAGTACATACCTCAAACAAGACCCAAATGGAACGTTATGTGCCTAGTGCACAGTTTCAAACACCTAAGAGTAGAGACAATATTTTTATGAATAGATAGAGACATAAATAAAAGTAATCTCGAGGGCACATGGGACACGTACAGAGGGATGAATTTTACTTATTTAACTTGACCATCATATTTATATGCAGTATGGCACTATCTCATTTGAGAACAAAAACCCAGTTAGAGCATAATTTTACATCAATAGAAGCATCACTGAACTACCAAATTGTCTCATTTACAATGTAAAAAAACTAAGAACTCATCAAACTTACCTTTGGTTAACCATTCACAAGAAGAAAATTATTGACAGCAAATTATCTTTGACAAATTCACTGCATAGGGTCTTATAGGTTGTGAAATCTAGATAAACAGAAAATTAAAAAACTCTATGAGCAACAGGTCTTATAAGTTGTGAAATCTAGATAAATAGAAAATTAAGAAACTCTATGAGCAGCAACACAATAACATTTCTTTTCTTCACTAAGTATCAACTTATAAATAATTTCTTACAATGGCTAATATTGAAGACATGATAACCACGCGCTTCAACTTGGCATCCAGCGCCGCTCGTAGGACATTAATTGTGCCCTGTACAGCGGGATTGAGAAATCAATTAGGGCCCAATCAATTAAGGATCCATCTGAAAAATATCTTGCTTTAAATACTTTACAGGCAAGAGAATGGGGATTAGAAAAAAACTTCCAAAACCCCTATTATCCACACACATTCTTTCCCACATAATTAATTACATCGAATACTTATAACATTTGATAATGAAAAATGAAAAACTAAAAAGATTCTGCAATTTTTGAAATAGAATTTTTAAAGAATCACCATCAAGGAAAATAAAGGTAAATAAAACTATTTGATTTTTTTAGATAGCTTTTGATTTTCTTCATTGTAGCATCAACATACATCAAAAAGAAACTGACCAAATCAGAATGTACGTAGAAACAAAGACACTTGTCGTCTAGACCACTAAAATCATGGTTCTAATAACAAAATCAAAGAAGAAAAAATTATCCATATATATATGCATCAATGAAATCAAAGATTGAAAATCAAATGCAGTGAAGATTAGGGATAGAGTTGGGGAAATAAATGAATCCAAATTGTTGAAATAAGGTTGATATATATGAAGACATGTGAGAAATCAAACAATTCAATTCTAAAAAAAAAACAAAGTGAAAAAGTCCTTTTTTCAAACAAAAAAATGAATAATTTCTTTTTAAAATGAAACAACTTTGGAAGAATGGCTTATTGTATCTAACTTCAACGTAACCCTAAATGGGTGAAAGAAAGCATTGACTAAACATCACTACAAAGGCTAATATTCTCTCCATTGTCAATCCAAAAATTATGACCTATCTATATGAAGAAAAGGGTCATAGTTCATTACCTTACAATCAAACTATTACTGTTGATTTTGATTTTGATTTTCTACCTGAGATGTATGGGAACGATTTCAAAGATGCGAAGACTTGTGGGGCTTCACATCTCTTGAAGCTGATGAAGCACTAATGCTGAAATGGGTTTGAGGGAACTTCTTTTTGGGAAGAGTAAAATTCAAAGAAAATGGGGATGAGAAGGCAGAGGAATAGTGGGTTTTACCCAAATCCGAATCAAACCATAAGTAGAGATTTGATTTCGTTTTCAGTAAACAAATTTTGGGTCTGGAAATATTGGGAGATTGAACACATATGAGCCTGCAATTCTTACTAACGAAAAGGGTTCAACCCGTCCTATCACACCCATTGTCACAGGTGGAATCGATCGCACATTTTGATAGGGTTGTTTGTTTCATAGACCTCTCTGCTCGTTCAGTCGCATCAATTGTTGCAGCTGTAATCGAACCTTTTTATCGGGCTTCTGGGATTGGAATCGATGGCAAATTTAGAGAAGAATGGTTAAGGTTTTGGACGTAGCCATGGCTATGTTTCCTCTCTACAGCAGATTCACATCAAGAATTAATGGAGCTTTCAATCGTGTTGGACTTTGAAAACGTTTTAGGGTTTAGGCTTCATCACTAAATCGCTTTACCAAAAAATCGCAAAACTCAACAGATTAGTTTGGATTTTGAAACTAACAAACAAACGAGGAGCAGGGAGAGATGGCTAACGTCCCGTTAATGTTCCGTCTGTTTTTATTAAAAAAAAAAAAAAACTCCGTTAAAAATAATCGTTAAACTAAGAATTGCCGTTAGATAAGCACTTTTAATATATAAAAATATTAGATTGAAATTACATGCATTGCACCTATATTTAATTTATTTTTATAACATATTATATTTTTTTATTTGTTTTAGATTTGCTCATTCTAATTTTCATGTAAATATATTCAAAGGTTTTCCTTTTGTATAAGGGACACTATTTTTGTAATTAAAGCAAATAAAAAATATATAATCATAAAATAGAAAATTAAAAAATGCTTTGAGAGCATAGGGTCATTTTCACCAAAAATGACAAGTTTGGAATTCATTAGCAATATAAAATACATTCAACTCGTTCGGGATGATTATAGCAAAACTTGCAAAGTATATAACTAAAATATAATAGAAAATCAATCAAACTAATAAAAACTAAATATGGTGATTGAGAAATGGTAAATATTGCGTTAAAAATTAATAATAATAAACTAATGGTAAAAAAGCTTACCTGAAAACTAAACATGGTGATTGAGCTATATAAGAAATTTAGATGAACAATAAGTACACATAAACTTATGGCAAACTCTTTTTTTATTTTTTTTTTTTTGAAAACCTAAACTTTACAGCAAAAGAACAAAAGTACAGAAGGTTCAGACTAAAATGGAAGGTAGAGAACAATTCCATATAAGCTCATTGTTTAATCCTAAACTTATGGAAGACTTATTATGAAGAAAAAAAAATGATAATCTATTGACTTATATCAACCAAATTAATGAAAAATAAACATGGTAATTGAGAAATGATAATTTCTTTTGTAGTGCTATAAAATATCCCATATCGTATTGCACTGCAGTAAAATAAATCATTAGGCAAGGGTCTATTATTGATAATTATACCACTAAGGAAATAAATGATTGCTTCCACAAAATTTCTCCAACCAAATAATATAGAAAAAAAAAAAGATTTCATCTAATAACTCAGCAACAATATATAAAACTAGTGGTACAAAAGATTACATCTTAAAATTACCCCCAACTATAATAAATCAATGTAAACAATGTAAAAGAAGTGGCTAAAATTTTCTTTGAGTCATTTTATCAAATATATGGTATGCATAATTATAGATAAACTGTCTGAACAATGCATACTATCTAAATTACTCAATTCATGCATAATTACCCAAATATTACACCAGTAAAGTCATATGCTCATTGTGTTCGTTGGTTCCCCCTGATAAAACTCCAGAAGTATCCACAAATGTAATGTGCTCTAACAACTTTAGATGTAAAATAATAATATTTAGATGCATAGTTAAATCAATTAAGTTCATTGTAATTATAAAATGATAACTTACAGGATGTGGCATTTGAGAACACTCAAATTTTGATAAGAAAATAATTCTGAATGTTGTAAGGCCACTGAAGGGCATGTTATCTTGGACAGCAACAGTGTTGCCAAGGATACTCAACTCAGCAGGCCCAGACTCTAAACAACCATAAGAATACAATAGAGAATCGATAAATAAAAATATGCACTAAAGATAGAAAATAAAAAAAAAAAAATATTCACATCTGATTAGCCTCTCTAACAATCATTTAAAAAAGCAAGAATGTTCATTACCATCACAACAAATCTGTCAGTTGTGGGTTCTGGTCCAATGTGAGCAATTGTTAATATCATAAAAAAACATAGTAGAATTGTATTCAGTACATACAGACACAAGTTCAACCACAACTCCATAGAAAATAGTCTGAGAGATAATTGTTAAGGTAACGTGATTTGAAATTTGGCTTGAACTAAAAGGTGAACTTTGTGACGAAATCAGTTAGCAATCCTCCTTCTGTTTTTCACCAAAGAGAATTTCACTTCATTTCTCGAAATTCCTTAACAGAGATGTGACGTAGACATAACACATATAGATAATTTCATTGTTTTCAATGGTTTCTGTTATAATACAGGTAGCATATATAATTAATGGAAACTGCAAGAATCTAATGAACATGTCTTAAGCTGATCAAGTGGAACTTTGGCATTCTATTTTAAATGGTATGTCTTCAAATTGATCACATTTTTGCATAATCACTGTGTATTGCCCTTTCCTAAACATAAAAACTCATAAGATTTGGCCTTTTTCATTTTTCCTAAAGAGAATGGACTTAGTAATTGATGAAACGTCATTTATACAATAAGTAATGCAAAATATACCACGGACAGTATCTATATATAATATAGATTTATATATATTTATATGATAATCCACTTATTTTGCTAGGTGGTGTTGCGTGTGACATAGTACCATGAAAAACAGAATTGAGAAGGGTACAACAGAGAATGTGCAAAAAAACTGTGAATCGAGTAATCTAAATTTTTCATAAAATATCAATGTCAACCATTCTCAAATCTTATAAATAATATATTATAGTTCCCAACTAATATAATCACTTAGTTAATCAAATCACACAAAAATAAGGAATCATTATCACTACGCCCAACACTTATTTCTACCATTATTAATTTCTCAGCGTCGAAAGCTAAAATCAGAGGAAATTTCTGAGACAGGGCAATCAAAAAATCCCTAGAAATACCCAAATCTCCTCCTCCTCCATTACCGATAGCCAAAACCGCAACCTCGCCTATCAACTCATCTATCTCAGTTGCAAAATCCAGCGATGATTCTACCGCTTTGCATACATATCTCAAAAACTCAGCCAAGAACGAAGCAATCACATCAGTACCAAATGCTTGCAGCCAAAAAGATTTTTTGAATGAAGTCCGAATAGAACGAAAGAACTCCAAAACCACTGCTTTAGGACAGAGATCAGCACAATCTGGACATTTCGACAGGAACCGAGCCACGGCAAGGACAATATTGAGTTGAGATTCAGTGACGAGAGACTCTAGACCATTGGGGCTTCGATGATTGAAGTCGTAGAAGCCAGTGGTGTTCGGCAGCAATCGTGAGGAGCGGCAGATGCAGAGGGAGGTCGAGTGATAGACTCCATTAATTCTGTGGTGTGATTTGGAATTTGGGATTTAGTTAGTCAGGCTGGAGAAAGAGGAAGGTAGTGGAGATAGGACATCACCATTCAGAAAAAGATTATAAATGGAGATAACTAATCGTTGTCTCGTAAAGATTTTTAAAATTTGGGTTTGAGAGAAGAAAAAAGAATCACATTTAATGGGGATGAAGAATTGCAGATACAGTTGTAGGGATGGAGAATTATTGGGATTGAAAATCGCATAGTTTTGTTAGAGAAGAAGAGGAATCTCAAGGTTTGAATAGCATTAATTAAAGGAAGCGATAGTCTCCGTTAAAGTTAACCGAATAAAAATAACAAAACGTTAAATTAAGAATCACTGTTATATAAGCACTATTAATATATAAAGATATATATATATCTTGAGGTCTAGATGATACTTTGAATAATCGTGATTTGAATTGTTCGAGCTAATTTCGAATAGGAAGACTCTGTGTGTATGCCTATATATATAATATATACAAGTATTGTTCTAGATGAACTGGAACAACTTTTATTATGTTTATATATATGCATATGATCTTGTAGTACAGATTTTACACAATGTATAACAAATAGTAACGATCTTTAAGGTACAAAAATGTGTTAAGGCACCAAAGGATTGTATGTAATACATGTATTAACTACCACTTATGATAAGTAATGTGGTGATTATGCCATGTCAGATAAAGTATATGGAGAACTGTTAAACATATATACTAATTAATAAGTAATAAAAATAATGATAAGATAATTATTCTATATTACTTGTATTATTAAAATTAAGAAAATGAGAACTTAATTTAATAAGGGATAAAAGAAAGTGAATTCTCCCCCACCAATTTTATAGGAAATGCCATTAAAGGTGATTTTATTTATTTTTATTTTAGTTTTTAATATTAAAAATATATAATGACAATGTTGTCCTTTAAAATACGTCTTACAAAATAACTACCATATACTATAGTTTAACTCAAAAAAGGAATTTAGTCCATTTAAGCATCCCGATTACCTTTTCTGATATAAGTAAACAAAATAAATTACTATTATTCCATTTTTTTAAAAAAAAAAATTAGTAAACAACATATTACAAATATTGATTTCGATTATTCTTCCATTTATTTTGTTATATTTCTCTATTAATTTATTTTGATTCTGAATACTTTATAGTAAATGTGCCAAAGTACAAAAATATATGTGTTAAGGCAGCAGAGGATTAAGAAAGTATTCTATGGTTCACATTGTTGAATGTGCTTGTTTGAACGTATTATGACATGTATTGGCAAATATGGCAGATCAACTTGCTTTAAATCCAACCCAAAATTTGTTAGTGTGGGAGTACGTAACTTGTAACACATAGCATAATTGTTATTGTGATGTATTAATAAATTGAGACATTTGTTTTCTGTGTTGTAATATTGACTATTGAATTGCTAATGAGATAACTTATGAAAGTAGAATAAGTACTTGAATGATGGATTATGTGTTAGAATATATATGGTTTGATTGTGCATGACGTTGATTATAGTTTGCTTTCGATCTATATGATTTTAGGCTGGAATTGTTAAGTTGAAAAATACCATTTTTTTTATCCATTAATAAAAAATACTTTCATATTATATTTTATTAAAATATATCATTTTTTTTTGAAAATTAGGGTATTATATTTTCCAATAAAACTTAAAATCCCACATAAAAACAAAGTAAGAAAATATCATATTTACCTCAAATGTTGACACCGCGTTGTTCGCTGCCACTCATCAATTTGACATTGCCATGGTACTCGTGATCATCAGGGTGGTCTTCTTAAAGCTCGTTCCATTTGCTGTAGGGGAGATATAAAACCTAAGTTGGTTGAATTATTAGCATCAAGAAAGCTCTCAGTTAGATTAAGGATAGAGAATGGCCAACAGTAGTGCTAGAGACAGATTATTTAGTAGCGGTTGAGGTTGTTCGTAGTCAATTTATGATAAACTCCCTTTTTTGAAACCTAAGTTAGTTGAATTATTAGCAGCAAGGAGGCTCTCAGTTGGATTAAGGATAGAGAATAGTCACCAGCGGTGCCAAAGACGAATTGTTTAGTAGCAGTTAAAGTCGTTCGTAATCAGTTGATGATGAACTCTCCTTTTGAATTAGTTATTAATGACTGTAGCTATTTGTTTAATTGTTTGAAGGAAGCTTCATTTTTGTTTAGTCATTATTCTTCTAATAGAATTGCTCATAGTTGGTGAATTAATTTATGTCTTTCCTATTAGACAATTTGTCTTATTAATAAAATCATATTTTAGTTTAAAAAAAAAAAAAAAAAAAAGAGAGAAAAGAATATACCATATTTTTATTATTACTATTTTTTTATGGCAATCAACTACATGTACTAAATATTATTTGCAACAACTTTAACAAATTAATCATTTGTAATTATATTATAATGTGTAAAATACTACATGTACTAAAATTTAGAAGATTGGTTCAGGGTGATCTAGATTGGACATGAATGAAACAATCATTTTGTTGTCAAAAATATTTTGCAAAATGAAAAACGTAATTGAATGAAAAGATTATGACTGCGAAACCCAGAAATGGGAGCAAAGCCTTTGTTGTCACAGCCTTCATTATCCAAATAAGATTATCAACATGTAATCTTTCCGTGTTTAGCTTGTTAAACAGGAACCTTATCTTTAGTAAGACAGGTTTATCAAACAGCATTCTAAAATCATATACATATAACTGATGTACAATGTTGGAGAGTATCTCACATGTTTCCCCACTATAAGATTTCTCTTTTTGTGGTGCTGGGAAACCAAAATAAGAACTTACTTCGTTCGAGTTTGTTACCAATCATCTTCGAGGCTAGCGTGGTGAAAACACAAGACAGTACAGACGAAGATGATGAATGAGACGAACTCGATGAGCATTGCTCCTGTAGAAATTAAATGAGCATGCCTAAGAATGATGGGAATAGCTATGCTCCCTACACTGGATGCTCCGGTCAAAAATTTAGCAGCACCAATCCACCTGCAATATACGAATAATTGAGATAAACAAACACGGTAAAGCCATGAACATAGAGCACATTTATTCAAACTAATAGAAGAAGGTCATAGATGGATAGCTTGTGTAATTTTTATAGTGCCTAACAATTTATGATTTAAGGACTTGGGATTGGGAATAGGCAAGTTCTAGTTAGTGACAGAGCAATTCAGCTGGAGTAAATAAAGGGAATAGGTCATTTTAGTACGTTGTTTGTTTTGGAACCAACTTAGTACCATATTGTTCACTTAATGCCATTTTAATACTTTGTATATGGTAAATCACCCTATTGTTTGTAAAAATATTTACCGAAATTAGTGAAAAGGTACAATTTCGGTCTCATTAACAATATACAAGGTATTGTAAACAACAAAGCATTAAGTTGGTTTCAAGACAAAAAACAGGGTGCAAAAATGGTAGAATCCCATAAATAAAACTAAAAAAAATATTCCCAACACCAGGGCATAAACAACAAGGCAAACCCCTGAAGGAGACAAAAATATGTTTCAAGCGTAAACAAGAATATAGATCTCATTTACAATACCAAATGAAAACAATGTCTACAAGCAACATAAACCTACATATTATTCAACAATGCCATTCAGTCACAAATAAATGTCATAAGCCAAGTCCTGGTCATGACACAGGCCTTTTGGTGTCATTTTAAAAATTATGGGGAAAGAAAACTAAGACATAAAATCAAGTGATAAACACTTGTTCAAGTCAAGCAATAAAAGCTAGGAAGACTTACCCCCCTCCTTCCCTGCTAAACAAAAATTGCGAGGACCCACCACCAAAGAATAAGCAAGGCATAGGTACCAGCACGTACATGAGAGCTGTACAAATAATCAAATATCCATATCAACTTAATGCAATAAAAAGTACACTAATATGAAATATATGCTGTATTTTTATCAACCTGCTAACATTGGCCACCAATTGTTGTATAATGCACAAGCCTGTCACACAGAAATTTAGCTCGTAAAAAAATAAGAATGATGATAATAACAAGTAGCTAATGACTCTGTGTGAACAAAATCAAGTAAAAAGAAATTATTTTAAAGCAACGCCTCATCTTTCAGGACATCCACCAACCACAAATTTCACTGTGACATCTCACTAACATGATTTAATAGCAATAGTTGTATAGACACAAATGCTAATGTCATGAAAGCTGATTGTTAAAGCTGTTCCTTAGTATTAACAAGTCTAACATATACACCCCTCATCTATTTTTTCTCTTCCTCACCCTCTATTTCATTCATACTCGTACTGTCCAGTCACACACCTAGACAATATGTGAAAAAAGACAAATATTTTGCATAAATTGCATTCAAACAAAATACTTTTGAAACTCTTCTAGAGTATACAGAGAATGTGGTTTCCATCATGTGGCATAAACAATATAGAATCAAAACTCATGGCTTTCAAAAATAATTTTATTTCCAGAACTATCACAAGTTTAAAACAGGTCAAAGTATGAAAACCTACCAAGATCTGTAGCAATATGCTAGATGAAAACATAAAAGCAAGCCCAGCAAGACTGCACAATTTGAATGAACAAAAAAAGAAGGGTCAAGTTAGAAGCATTGTTGCAAGAGCTGCAAACTTTAAATCACATAACTAAGATTCCTCACTTACACTGCATCGACCAAGAACCATTACAGATGTTTTCCAGGACAGTGCACATACGGAAAAAAAAAAAGGAATTAGTGATTATATATTATTGAGAATACTAGCAGAAAAGAAATAACAGATAGAAATAGAATAATGTCATAGAACAAAATGCAAATTATAAAGCTTTACCAGTAGTAATTGAATAGGTGTTCAATTACTTTTTTTTTTTTTGTATAATAGGTGTTCAATTACAAGAAAAGACAGTAGAGTCCATTGACCATTTTCTACTTCAATCAGCTATATAATTTGCCTTAACCCACTCAAATTTATGTGCTGAATCATGCAGATGATTTCACACTGTTTAACAACCACTCCAAACTAAAAAAAACAAGTCAAATTTCTCCTAATTTTAAAGTATTTTACGCCAAATTTTCTTAAGAGAAGTACTATTTGTTCAAACTTTAGTTTTACCATTTGCAAATTTCATCTTTTGCTTCTGATTTATAAACATAATTTCAGACCATTGTGCAATACAATATTTCAAAGTTCCTACCTTTCTTTCTTTTTTCGATCTTTAATAACCTTCATTTTTCATTTTCACCCCTATTCTAGTCTTCGAAAATTACACACTCAAGGTTGCCAATTCTGAAGCAATTTCAACTCATTTTTCCTGATTCAATATTTTCCCGATTACCAAACAAGAGCATACCCAACTGCCAGAAATACATCAAAACCCTAACTCAACACTAAACACCGGCGAATCAACACCCTTTCCGAAATCAGTTAAAACCCTAATTCGATATTCAGCGAATAAAATAATTAACTAAAATCACTATTTCCGCAAACTTCCATGAATTCTCTACGAACCCCTTTAAATAAAATAAAGTAAATGGGAAATTCAGAAGTTACCTTCAATTGTCATCGCCATTGTTTGTTGAAATGGAGGAATTTCTGTAAATTAATGGAAGAAAAAGAAAACCCCAAACCAAGCAATCTTAGAAATGATTTCTCTTTGGCCGAGCTGCTGACCTTTGTGCCAGCTTTCGTCACACTAATTTTTATTGATCACTTTATTATTTGTTTTAGTATCTTTAATCACTTAAGTATTAGTCAAAGAAAAAATACTTGTATTATTAAAAAAAAAATGACAGGAAAGTTTATATTTTACATTACATTTATCATTTATTATTAAATTAAGTGGTTTTTTCATTTTTATACTTTGAATTTTTTTATTTATTTTTTTTTTTTTTGTATTTCTACGAAATTCTACATAAATTTTTCTATTACAACTAGCGCTGCAACCACTTTAGAAACTTAAACCGTAAATTTAAAAAAAAAGTTAAAAAAAAATAATATATGGGATAATTCCCCTTAAATTAATAACATTAATTTAATTTTAATATTATTAGTGTTTATATTTTTTTTATTATATAACAATTTTCATTGGAATAAAAATAATTTTGGAATGAATAATATTTGAATTGAGCTTCAATCAAATTAAATACATCGGAATTGAAGTAGGATTTTTTATTGAAATAAGTTCTTTTAAGAATAATTAGTATTTTTTTCCTCAACATTTGGTACTATTTGATTTTGTCCTCTAAAATATACAGCTTGTTAAAAATTCTCCTTAAAATATAACAGTTACATAATTATGCTCTTTCTATTAGGTTTTGTTTCTTTTACCATTAAAAAATAGTATTTTTACTAGGGGTGTACATCGGTCAATTTAGTCGGGTTATAGTATATTTTTACCAATCCAATATAAATATCAGGTTGCATTATTTAATTGTAACCCGCCCAATTAAAAATTAGAAAAAGTTCAACCCGCCCAATGATTTCGTTGGTTTGGTCGGGTTAACCCATCCAAACCGTTCTTCACTTTTTTTATATAATTATTATTCTTGGTTTCTAATTGAAAAAAATAGATTTAAAAAAAATAAAAATACATTATTTATATTTCAAGTTAAAAAATACAATAGTCTAAATTAATTTTAAAAACTTTAATATAAGATAAATATAATTGAGTAAACATGAAATAATCAAATAAAATAATAATAAAAAAAAAAGTAATAATATTGTATAAATTTTAAACTTCAACTTTAATATCCAAATACAATAAAAATTATTAACTATAAAGTCTAGATTTTAAACACTAAAATGTCCAAACTTTAAATACAAAAGAGTTATTTGCGGCATAACCTCTTTAAGTGGTCAAATGTTTGCAACTAACCCTCAATTCTAAAATTTTGGTGGTAAAACCTCCTAAACTGATATTCAGTTAGCAATTAGCACTTTCCGTCCATTTTTGGCTGTTAACTGCCATGGTAGAATGTCTGCGTGTACACAGTGTACACGTGGCACAATTTTAATGGTCCACGCAAATAAATATTTCAAAAATAAAAATTAATTATTTAAAAATAAAAAATAAAAAAATATTTTTCTTTAAAAATTAAAAAATTAAAAATTAAAAAAAAATAATTTTGAACAATAAAAATTAAAAAAAAAAAAAAACCCTAATCCCTCTTTCTCTTCTTCTCATCTCGCCGCCCCCTACTCCTCCTCCTCCTTCTTCTTCTTCTTCTTCGTCTTCTTCTTCATGCTCAGAAGTTTTCACTAGCGGAGCAGCATCCTTTGCAACCCTCACAGCTGCTTTTGCAAGAGTAACAACAACTATTACAGCCTCTGTCTCTCTCTCTGAAGAAGAAGAAGACGCAGAGGCATTATCAGATCTTGGAAATGCCTCGCCTGACTTTGAACCCTAATCATCTTTTGCCTAGGTTCGTCTTCGGCCAGTCTTGGTCCCTTTCTTTGTCTTTGGCGTTTAAGTTCAAGCCATGGAGTTCTGTTCCTGCCATGGCGATCCTGTCCTTGTTGTTCACATACCGCCCTTGCCCCGTCGAACCGAGTCGTGGTGGCAATGGTGGAAAAATCCCATCCCCTAGACGTCCTTCTCCCGTCAAACCGTGCCCCCCTGCGATTGAGAAAAAGAGAGGGAGAAGAAGTTTGAGATTTGTAGAGGAGAAAGAGGCGGAGCAGAGCAGCATCCTTTGCAACCCTCACAGCTGCTTTTGCAAGAGAAGAAGAAGGAAAAGGAGGAGGAGGAGTAGGGGGCGGCACGAAGAGAAGAAGAGAAAGAGGATTAGTTTTTTTTTTAATTTTTAAAGAAAAATATTTTTTAATTTTTTATTTTTAAAATAATTATTTTTTTTATTTTTTTAAATATTTATTTACGTGGACCAATAAAATTGTGCCACGTGTACACTGTGTACACGTAGACATTCCACCATGGCAGTTAACAACCAAAAATGGACGGAAAGGGCTAATTGCTAATAGAATATCAGTTTAGGAGGTTTCACCACCAAAATTTTAAAATTGGGGGTTAGTTGCAAACACCTGACCACTTAAGGAGGTTATGCCGCAAATAACTCAATACAAAATAGTTTGACTAATAAATATAATTTATGCAATATATTATATACACTTTTATTAAAAAATATATTAATCGGTTTAATTCGATTTATTCGGGTTAATTGGACGGTTTAGAATAATTTGTAAACCACCCAATATATTCATTGGGCGGTTTGGATTTTTATTGTACTATTTCGGATTGTATTTTTTGTCGGCTTATTCGGTTTGGTTTGGGCAGTTTATTCGGGTTAGGCGGTTTATAAATTTTGTTAAACACCCCTAATTTTTACCCTTGAACTATGACCAATACAAAAATTTTCCCTCTTTTATTAAAAAAAAATAATTTTAAAAATATAATATTCTATTAATTCAGAAAAAAATAATAAAAGTTATTTTAAAACATGATTAAAATATTAAATTAATTAAAAAATATAATTTTACTTACAAAATTCAATTAATCTTAAAAAAATGTTTCAAACTTTATTTTAATTATAAACACTATCTTAAAAAACCAAACCAAAATTATTGAGAATCCAATCAATAATTTAGGGATTATTTCACAAATGCACAAAAACAACAAAAAAATTACAAAAATATGATTTCACGAAATTTTAAACATTTTTATGATTTTTTTTTTTTTTACAGAAAATACGGTCTTTTTATGTTGTACTCTTGTTAATTTGTTGTTGATTTTTTGTTATATGTATGTTATTTTTTGTTGTTGTTTTGATGTTATTTAGATGTTATTTTCTTGTTACTTTTATGTTGTTTTCGTGTAGTTTTTATGGAAACCGTAAAAATGTAAAAAAAAAACGTAAAAATGTAATTTTTTTACAAAAAATAGTGTCTTATGTAATTATCCCAATAATTTAAATAAACTAAGACTTTTTGAAGAAAAAATCAAAATTATTTATATTTATAAACTCATATCTTAACAAATAAAGAAAAATAATTAAAAATACAATAAAAATATAAAATTATTTTGAGAAAAAAAGTTAGAAATTAAACTAAAAATTGTTATGTTTACTTAAACAAATCTATATTTTTTGAGAAAAATAAAATAGATTCAAGTTTGTTCCCGTAAAATTTAGTTTTTACAAAAATTGAATTTTTAATATCTAAATGAAGTTTTTAATAAAAATTAAATAATTTTTAAATCATTTAAGTAGTTTTAAAATTTTAATTTCTTTTTTAATTTTCTTAATTATTCTAAATAATTTTTTTTTTAAGATCTAAATTAATTTTTTAAGATTTACTAACAAAAATGTTGAATCTTTCTCATTTTTATTTTGAGGGGGTACGATTCGATAATTGTCAAAGCTTATAGGGTAAAATTGCTAATTTACAAAGACATGTCAGTATTTAGACTAAATAATAGGACGGAACTTAACAGAAGGACTAAATTTCTATAAATGTAAAAGTTGAGGAGGGATTCTTAACAAGTCTTATATTTTAAGAGCAATATTAATATTTGTTGAAAGTTGAAGGGGCAAAATTACTAATTATTCTTATTTTAACTTATACGCAGCATAATTTTTTTTCTTAATGTGCAGTGTAGCATATATTGAAAAACAATTAAAAGCTCTAGTTACAACTTGAAAATTTGGAATATTACCCATCCAAACGATAGTGGATAGAACAATTACTTGCAGTGATGCTGAATTATATAAGAATTTTTTTTTTGGGATAAGTTAAGGAATATATTTTTTTTGTATCGATTAATCAAAAATACTTTCATATTATATTTCATTAAAATATACCTTTATGAGTGGGTTGCCCAATACACCCTCCACTTAAGTCTAGCACATAATTTACATTAACCTAAGAGGTATAATGGAGACATCATCTATAAAAGTGGGAATATCTTAAAGAATAAGAAAATAAAAGTAAAAGTTAAAACAAACAAAGTAAAGTGGGTATACAATGTCATTTCCTCATTATTTTTTTTATTTTTCTATGTTTAATTGGATAACTTACATATTTTTTTTAATTTTTCTATGTTTAGTTAGTTAATAATTTGAAAAGATTTGGAGTACTTTTAAAATATTTATGTAATATATGTATTTAGAATAATGTACATATATTTAGTTATATGATTAATTTAATTTTTAATTATATAAAATTAATATTTAATTTAAATAAATTAATAAAAAATACACAAAAAAACATATGTGAAAAATAAAATTTAATTTTCAATAGTTTTAAAAATAAATACTCTACGACATCACTTATTTGCAAATAATCAATGCCATAAAATATTACAGCTTTTGTTATTTGCTAATAGTTGACGCCATAAAGGTGTCATTGTACAAAATAACCCCAATTCTTCCCTATGTTGTCGATTATTTGATAATAACTAAAGTACGGCATAGTTACTCATCTGTATATTGTCGGCTAATGCTTTTCTTCTTGTTGCTTAGAACAACGTCAATAGCAAATTTTATTAAAATTGACGTTGAAAGCCCTTAAAATCGCTTCCTATAAAAAAATATATTAAATCTTATTACATTGCATTGCATTGCATTCTTATTTTTATTTTTATTTTTCTCAACCAAAAACTCTTACAATACATGCATGTGATTTCCATAAACATGTCATAACCCATAAAAATTACACATGAACATGTTTATAAGGAAAACGTGTACAAAGTACACATTTCATTACAACCTTATTTGCAATAACTTATTAATATTAATTCTTACAAAATATATATATAGCATTATTAAGATGAAAAAATTTCGATGAGCTAATTTATTAAGAACAGAATAAATATTACAAGTACTTTATCACTATAAATGACATATATAAGGGACTTTTATCAAATGCTAATTAATATATAAAATACAATTTTTGTTAATTAATAATAACATCCTAATTCTTCAATAGTTGTAACTTATTCAAGAAAGAAATAGCAATCCATTCCAAATCCACGGGAGACCAACGCACTTGATTAATCTCAGCCGTCGATGCATACCACATATTGGGCTCCACATCATCATCACCACCGTCGGATCGAAAACTAGGTCCCACCACATCCCAAATCAAAGCCCTTGAATCATCACCAACAGAACACAATTGTTTCCCCAATGGAGGAGACCAAGAAATGGCATTAACACTCCCTTTATGCCTACAAAGCTCAACTAAAGGAGTAGTTGGAACCCTAATATCCAAAACAACAATTTTATTACTGTCCATACCAAACGTGGCCATGTATCTTGGATCAAACTTATTCCATTCCAATCTCAACAAGGCACAATTCTCAATAGGGTTTTCATAAATAATGGTGGATCTTTCTTTATCTCTCAAATCGAAAACCCTAACCGAACCATCCCCAGAAACTGATGCAAAAACATTGTAACCACCCCAAGAAATGTCGTAAACTTCCTTGTCATGTGCCACTAATTGTGTGTCCACAATTTCCTTCTCAATATCCCAAATGGTGCAGCTTGTGTCGACACTCGAGGCAGCTATCCTGCGAGTGTCGAACGAGGCCCAATCAAAAGAGGTTAGGGCAGAGTTGAATTGGGTTGTTTTGTTGTTGTTAAGTAAGGATTTGAGCTCGATTCGATCGTGGTGGATCTTCCATAGGCGAAGGTAGTCGCCCGACGAGGCTAAAAGGTCTGGATTTGAGGTGTCCTCTGAGGGGAAGAACATGAGGTTTGTTGGAGCGTAAGGGTGGTCGAAGAAAAGGCGAGTATCGGTGATGAAATCCGAGGTGTCGGTGTTGAATTGGACGAGCTCTACCTTGTTGCTGTAGTCCTCTAGATAGCTCCCTATTGCTACACGATTCTGCTTGTCTTGCCTTAGTGACCATGCTAATGCATAGATCATTGCCCATTGTGACGCGTACGTGTATACACCTGATTTTTTCTCTACTTGCATTACTACCTAATAATAATTAACACTTAAGTACTATACTCTATTCAATACATAGTATCTGTACATAAACAAAGAGATTAATTAGATTAGTAATTATTTTATTATCATATCATTTTAATCATGTATATGAATTACATTATTACTATTGGTACATATTGTTTATTTTGCATGTATTAACTTTTGTGAAACTAACATATGGAATTTGATATATAAAATAGGTAAATATTATTTTTCATTTAGTTTTACAAAAGTTATTAGTTGTACTAGTATTCTTTAAAATTATACAAAATAATACTTTGATTTCAATTTTGGTAATTTTATTTTTAATATAGTATTAACATAAAACCAAGTATGAATATGAACAGTGTCCAAAAAATAACTTAATCAACACCTTTAAAGTTAAGTTATTAATAATCATACGAGTATAAATCTCTACACACCATGCATGGTTATTGATGACCCCCTTCATGCTGAAAATTCATATATATAATTAATGAAAAACTTTTTATTTGAGTTACATGTTAATTAAAGAATTTACTCTTTACACCTATATATAATATATATTTATATAGTTGGTATAAGTGTAAAGGTTTCTTTTTCAAAAGAAACTATATGTATGTAAACTTTTTAAACGAAAAGAAGAAAGAAGACTGAGAAAAGTTTATTACAGTGAAAAGATTAATGAAAAGAGTATTGGAAGAGGTGGAACTACTATTACTTACGTTGTATAGTCGAAGCAGACCAGAGAGAGGTTTCAGATGATGATATAGCTCTTCACTTTAATTAAGAAGATCATGATCATGATTCAGCTCATATTATTTGGATATATGAGTAGTTGAGATATCCAGTAATGTATCTATCTTGGTAATTAAATATCACTATATACATTATTATAGGAAAAGAATTAGGTAAGCTAACAGTCAATTTTGGCACGAGTATAGTACTTCTGAAGGTTGGGTCTCATCAAATTTTCCATACAATACATTAACTCTCTTTCTTTCTTAGGGAGCCTTCTGCACTCAATGTCTACATTTATTAGTATTGTATATATATTTGTGCGTCGGTCCAATCTATATGTTTTTCGTGCTTTTTAAAATATGAGTCTTGATGTAGTATCATAAAAAATATAGATTGTGTCGTGTCGTATTATGCTAATATTTTTAAATGGTAGGCCCGACAAATACTTGTAGGTTTGATATTTTTGTGCTGTGCTCATGTTCGTGTCATGTTTTACTTAGGTCGATCAACTCGTTTTTCTTAAATAGACCAATCTATTTCTATATTCATTGTGCTTAATTTACTTTTTTACTTTTTCTTTTTATGCTAATTATTTAAATATATGTATTTTTTGTAACTTCAATTATGTTTATATAATTTTTCGACAATATTTTTTCAACAACTTATATTCCCGCCGGTCCTTAAACCTTTTTTTTTTTTTTTGAGGAACCGTCAATAAGAAATGAAGTGAATGTCTATAGTGAAGAATAGCCATCGGTTGTAAACACTCCTTGAGAACATTTTTCAGTTTAAAATATTTATAAAATTGTGGGGTTCATTTTTTAAGGGAATAGCCGACGTTTATACAATGAGGACAATTATATCTCACTCAGATCTCATATTTAAGGGTTACATATGATTAGCAGTCGCCCACCCTCACGATAATCTCTCTCTCTCTCTCTCTCTCTCTCTCTCTCTCTCTCTCTCTCTCTCTCTCTCTCTCTCTCTCTCTCTCTCTCTCTCTCTCTCTCAAAAAGTGCAAACCTTCGAGAGATCAGGTTCATTCAAGTCTTGCCACAGGATGAAGAAAGCATTATTATCTTTGAGAGAATATTTCTACAAGTCTTGCATCCAAGGAAGCAAGCATTCATCAAGTAATTTGAAGGGAGTTCAAACCTTGGTTGCTTAAGGAGATTCCTTCAAAAAATAGGAGTACATCAAGCTTGCGATAAAATCATTAGAGAGATTCTAAGTTTTGTTTAAGTTGATTACTTTGTACTTGTTAAAATTTGACTAATGAATCTTATCTCTAGGCATGACCCTGTAGACTAGTAACAATCGTCAGGGATTGTTGATACCACGTATAAAATTTTGGCTAATTAAGATTTTTGCCCTCTGAACTTTGACATGTACCAAATCATGCCTCCTGAACTTTTAAGGTCGTTAAAAATGCCCCCTGAACTATTGAGATTGTTGGATTTAAGGACTTTTGTCTAATTTCATTCAATTTTACTATTTCAGTGATTGTTTATGTACTAAACCATGCTCCTCAGACTTTGATATCTACCAAATCATACCCCTCGAACTTTGACATGTACTAAATTATGATCTCTGAACTTTCATCCATGTTAGACTTTTTTACTAAAATTGGAAAAAAGTCATTAAATCCAATAATCTCAATAGTTCAGGGGTATTTTTAACGACCTTAAAAGTTCAGTGGGCATGATTTGGTACATGTCAAAGTTCAGGAGGCAAAAATCCTAATTAGCCTAAAATTTTTGTGTATTTTTTATTTTTTTTTCACTATTGTTCTTTACTGGTTTTCTAGTCTAGAGCTACAAAATCTTAGTATGTAGCTACAAAATATCTATTTCAATATCAATTTTATTATTCTTTAATTAATTAATTAATTAATTAATACGTTGGTAATTATGAAATGTGTAAAATTTTAATATATAATTTTAGTTTAATATTTTCTAACCATTTTAATTATAGAATTATTATGACATTTAGTGTTGTATTTAAGTATTATTATTTTAAAATTGACAAATATATATTTATTATGATTATTATAAGCTTTTTTTAATGTATTGTATCGTACTTTTTTGTGCTTGTCTGTCCTACTTTTCAAGTTTATTAGTCTATTCATATTATCTTTTTTATGCATATCCTACTATTTTTCAAGCTTGTTATATCGTGTTGTATTTAATATTTTTCATATCATGTCGTGTTAATTTATAGCATTGTTCCTTACCGTATTCAAATTTATATTTTTTCGTCTTTAATCATATAATGTGAAAAAATTGGGTATGTCTTTACAGTATTCTAGTGTACATATTGTCATTTAAGACTTTACTATAGGACTTTAATGCAACCATATAAGACTTTACTATGTATAGTTGTATTATATAATATACATGATTAATAATATATATTATCTCAAACTAATATATAACTATAATAAGATTCTAGAAGTTAATATACGAATTGTGGTTATAGAAGATTCGAACAGTTGAAGTATCTTTATTTATATTATTTATTAATTATTAGCTTAATCATTATATGTTTGGTAGAATAAAAATTGAGATGATAGGAAAGAAAGTAATCATATCTATATATCATATCATGTTTGGCAAAGAAGGGAAAATAATATAGAGATATTATAGACTAGAAAGAGTCATTTTGGTAGGAGAAAATAATATATAAAAGATTAAATGATTAACATGTATCAAATATTTCAAACCAACAAAATCTTTTGTCCGTGTTGTAAACAATTAATATTTAGCGAAAATTGGGTATTCCTTAAATCCGAATAGGCCAAACACAATTATATAAGTAATAAGTAAAACATGTAAAAAGAAAGTTATATTTAAAGTTTACACATATACATTCAAATAATGTATGAATTTTAACTTTTTTTCTTCTTTTAAATATGCAATATTATTGATGCCATCTTATTTAAAACACTACAAATTTTTTTTTCTTTAAGTTATAATAAAATTTGTAACTAAAAGTAAAAAAGTTGTAACTAATTATAAAGCATCAATTCTATGTTGCGACTAAAAGGTCTGTGACTAAAGGTATTAGTTTCAAAAATTATAATTTATTGTGACTAAATGTAATTTTACTCACAATACTTGTTGTGACTAAATTTAAATTAGTGGTACCTTGTTTCTAAATTCTATATTTTAGTCAGAAGTAATTTTTTGTTGTGAATAAAAGTTATATTTAATCACAAAAAATGTATGTTGTGACTAAAAAATTATCACTAAAAGAAGTTGTTTTTCAATGAAATATAATGTTCTTCTACATCAATACTATACCTAACATAACAATTATTTAAAGGTTAATTAAGATTTTTGCCCCCTGAACTTTGACATGTACCAAATCATGCGGCCTGAACTTTTAAGATCTTTTAAAATTCCTCCTGAACTATTGAGATTGTTGGATTTAAGGACTTTTGTCCAATTTTAGTAAGGAAAGTCTAACATGGGTGAAAGTTCAAGGGACATGATTTGGTACATGTCAAAATTTGAGGGACATGATTTGGTAGATATCAAAGTCTGAGGAGCATGATTTAGTACATAAACAAACACAGAATTAGTAAAATTGAATGAAAATAGACAAAAGTCTTAAAATCTAACAATCTCAATAGTTCAAGGGAAATTTTTAATGGTCAGAAAAATTCAAGGGGCATGATTTGGTACATGTCAAAGTTTAGGGGACAAAAATCCTAATTAGCCTTATTTAAATATTGCGTATAAATGGGCCTAGGGTTTTCTCTCTAGGGTTTGGGCATTCGCCATCTGATTTTCCTTGTTTTCTTTTGGACACGGTTCATCAGCCTATCTCTAGGCTTGGGTATGGCCATGGTTGGAGGGATGTTGCTATTTGGGACAACTTTTGATGGAGTTTTGTTCCTCTTTTCTTCATTGCATCTACATATTTAAGGGATTACTAATCAGATTCGTCTCTCTCTTCATTTATTTCGTAGTGACTCTTGTGGCTATGGGTATGGCCAGAGTTCTCGTTTGGCGTCGCTTGAAAGTTGTGGTTGTGTTGTTTTGACCGTCGGAACCCTCTGTTTCTCTGATCGAATTCTTCAATTATAGCTGTAATGATGGTGTGACAACAGTGATGGTGGTCGTGGTGGACTGCAAGCAGATCGACCAGTTGGGGGGGTTCTATTCGGTTGGTCTCTCTACTTGTAACACCCTAACTAGCATAGGCGTATTACGTAATTTTTAAACATCTTGTGCAGCTCGTTGCTAATCAACAAAGTTTATGGAAAACGTGATTAATTAAAATTTTTGCTTTTTAATTAAACTTGTAAAATATTTATACAAAATACTCGGGATCCCGATTACAAAACCATTTACAAAAGTTTGCTGTCTATACAAAATATTTGTCGCCTAGCGACTAGTTACAAAAATAGCCTCGTTGTCCCGATGATCGTACGCTCCAGGCCTAACCGCCCCGACATGTACAATCTTCATAGGCTCGTTCACGGTCCATCAGCTCTAGCCTTGCCCTTACCTACACATAAACATAGCATTGTGAGTCGACAGACTCAGTAAGAAAAGCATAATAATACTCATACATAAAACCCCGGTCATGATCAGACGCCCATACCCCTGACCATAACCCTAACTGTCGTGTCCAACACGATACTGAGTCCCCCTAACTGTCGTGTCCAACACGGTACTGAGTTCTGAACGTTCATAGGGACGGTACTATTGACAAGTAACAGCCTGATCGGTCGAACCGATCATACTCCATTTCTTGGTCATACTCCTGCCTGTACCGACGTGTTACAGTATCAGCCTGATCGGTCGAACCGGTCATACTCCGGCTGCTGGTCATACTCCAGCATGTATCGACGTGATACGTCAAATAGTACAGAACCACCAACCTAAGTATCATCCTAATCGGTCGAACCGGTCATACTCATTGCTGGTCATACTCCAGCCTGTACCGACGTGATACAGTGTCAGCCTAATCGGTCGAACCGGTCATACTCCAGCTACTGGTCATACTCCAGCCTGTACCGACGTGACACAGTTGGATGGTTCGAAGCCAACATACATATCTAATGTAATCTAACAGGCTTCCTACATGCACGTTAAACATGTAATCTACATATGCATACTGTTATACTAATCTTACCTGGATTCCGAATTCAGGTGTGCCGGTCAACTTGACTGGAACTATCTGCGCGGCGGATTACAGGCTCCTAAACCATAAAAATCACAACACTATAAGTGATACGCTAAATCACTTCCCGGGGACTTAAATTAGGAACTAAAAGTTACCCTATCGATAAAAAATATGGCAATACCCCAAAAAACATAAAAACGAGGAAATCTAGGGTTCCTGAAATTTCCCCAACCGGTAGACCGGTTCACCAACCGGAATTCCGGTTCTGGGAATTTTCAAAACCCCATCCGGAATTCCGGATGCACAACCGGAATTCCGGTTCCTCGCAGGAATTTTTCAAAAATTCACACAATGCTCAAATCCACTCCAAACAATGCCAAAACATCCAGACCTGCTCTAAATGACCCAAATAACATTTCTAAAGCAACTACACAGCCCAGAACACCCATAAATCAAAAATGCCATTAAAGCCCAAGCTTTGAGTTTTAAACTCAAACTTGATCAAACACTACCAACATGCAATCAAACCATGATTCAAACTCATAATCAAGCATATAAAAACTGCAGAAACTAAAACCTAACTCATGCAACAACTACAGCAACAATTCACCCAATTTCACTTTGAAAACTCAAGCTTTTTAACAAGAAAAACCATAACTCAAGCAACCTAACTATTATGCATTACTAACAGCTCAAATATCCTTAATTTAACATGCTTAAATCTCTAAAAATAACAACAAAATCACAGCAGCAATAACATCAAATTATCAAGCATGCAATACACAATTTCATCAAAATTTAACAAATTTTTAAGAAGAAGAGATGAGGAGCTAACCTAGCTTGGATTGAAACACAAAAGGGAATGAAATCACAAGAAAAATTCCAAGTCCTTTGCTGCACCAAGAGGCCGAAAAAGAGAGAGGAAAAGAGAGAGAGTTTTCCAAATTTTTCTATTTTTTTCTAACTTTGAAATTTTTGAAGCTTTGTAAAGTAAAATGAAATAAAAATAAGGGATTCTACTTATTCATTTCAGCCAACAAATAAAATCAAATAACATTTAATTTAACCAAATAAAGTCCACTAAAGGACAAACTAATAATGGGGCAAAATGACCATTTTGCCCCTTCACACTAAAATCACATAAATACACTAAAGGGGTATTTTTGGGAAATTCTAAATTCCCAGCCATTCCCGACATTCCCAATGTCTAATAAACCGTCCCAAACTACTAACATACTAAGTTGTGATTTTACTGAGCCAAACACCGAGTTCCATGTTACCGGGCACCGGAAATGCAAACTTATGAAAACTACTGAATGACATAAAATGCATCTCAGAATTCAATAATAACAGTATTAATAATTATTTAAATAGCTATAAATAATTTCATAATTAAACGTGATTAACTGCTAATTTCCAAATTAAACTAAGCGGTCTTTACAACTATTCCCCCTTAAAAGGATTTCGTCCCCGAAATCTAACCTGAATAACTCTGGATATTGAGCTCTCATATCTGACTCTAGCTCCCAGGTGGCTTCCTCCACCTTGCTGTTTCTCCAGAGAACTTTGACCAATGCTATGGTCTTATTCCGAAGGACTTTATCCTTTCTATCCAGGATCCGCACCGTTGTTCTTCGTAAGACATATCTGGCTGCAGTTCAAGGCTCTCATAACCGAGTATATGAGAGGGATACCGAAACGTATTTTCTCAACATCGAGACATGGAATACGTTGTGAGCGCCGATAAAGTGGAGGCAATGCTAACCGGTATGCCACTTGACCTATCTTCTCGAGAATCTCGAAAGGTCCTGTAAATCTAGGGCATAACTTGCCTCTTTTCCCGAAACGTTTGATCCCCTTCATTGGAGACACCTGTAAAAACACATGGTCCCCTACTTGGAACTCAACATCTCTGCGTTTCGGATCGGCGTAACTCTTCTGGCTACTCTGTGAGGCAAGCATTCTAGCTTTTATCTTTTCTATTGCCTCATTGGTCCGCTGCACCGACTCTGAACCTAAGTATTTTCTCTCCCCTGTCTCATCCCAGTGGATGGGAGATCTACACTTCCTACCGTATAATAGTTCATAGGGAGCCATCCCTATCGTACTCTGATAACTGTTGTTGTAAGAAAATTCTATCAACGGTAGATATTTATTCCAAGAGCCTTCAAAATCCATAACACAGGCTCGTAACATGTCTTCCAATATCTGAATTGTCCTTTCGGACTGACCATCTGTCTGAGGATGGAATGCTGTACTGAATTTCAGCTTTGTACCCATTGCTCGTTGCAAACTCTGCCATAATTTGGAGGTGAACTTCGGATCCCTATCCGAAACTATAGACTTCGGTACCCCGTAAAGTCTTACAATCTCTCTGACATACAATTCTGCCAACTGATCCACTGTAAACGTTGTTCTAACAGGCAGAAAATGAGCAGATTTCGTGAATCGATCCACCACTACCCAGATGGAATCAAACAAACCCGTGGTTCTAGGTAACCCGACCACAAAATCCATCGTGATATCTTCCCACTTCCATTCCGGTAGGGTTAGAGGCTGCAACAACCCTGCTGGTCTCTGATGTTCAGCCTTAATCTGTTGACAAGTGAGGCACCTCGATACGAATTCTACCAAATTCTTCTTCATACCGCTCCACCAGAAGTACGGTTTAAGATCTTGGTACATCTTGGTGGTGCCGGGATGCAGAGAATAAGGGGTAGAATGAGCCTCCTCAAAGATTTCATTCCTGAGTTCCACACTATTCGGAACACAAACCCTAGCTTTATACAAAAGCATCCCGTTGTCTGACACTGAAAAATCCTTGGCTTGACCAGCCAAAACCTCATCTCTGATCTTCACTAACTCTGGATCAGTCATCTGAGCGGCTTTAATTCTTTCCAACAGATCAAATTGTAGCGTTAAGTTGTGAAGCTGACCTACCACAAACTCAATGCCGGATCTAACCATATCCTCTGCTAGCTGAGGTGAAACCTGAACCATGCCAGCTACCTGTCCGGGACCCTTTCTACTCAGGGCATCGGCCACTACATTGGCCTTCCCAGGGTGATAAAGAATCTCGCAGTCATAATCTTTCACTAATTCCAACCAACGTCTCTGTCTCATGTTCAAATCTTTCCGAGTAAAGAAATACTTGAGACTTTTATGGTCGGTATAGATTTCACACCTTTCTCCGTAAAGGTAATGCCGCCAAATCTTCAATGCAAAAACCACCGCGGCCAACTCTAGATCGTGAGTCGGGTATCGCTGTTCGTAATCCTTTAACTGACGGGAGGCATAAGCGATAACCCGATCGGCTTGCATCAACACACACCCCAGACCCTGTCTGGATGCATCACAATAAACTACGAACTTCTCGTTGTCCGAAGGCAAAGCTAGTACTGGAGCGGTAATCAACCTCTGTTTCAGCTCCTGAAAGCTAGCTTCGCACTTGTCTGACCAGACAAATCGCTGATTCTTCTTTGTAAGTTCGGTTAAGGGCATAGAAATTTTTGAAAACCCTTCCACAAATCTACGGTAATACCCAGCTAAACCCAAGAAGCTTCTAATCTCTGTCACTGTCTTCGGTCTCGGCCAATCCCTGACGGATTCGATCTTCCCGGGATCCACCTTGATCCCATCTTTGCTCACAATATGCCCTAAGAAGGACACCTGAGATAGCCAGAATTCACATTTCTTGAACTTGGCATAAAGCTTGTGTTCCTGAAGCCGTTGCAGTACCATCTGAAGATGTAACTCATGCTCCTCTTCTGATTGAGAGTACACGAGGATGTCGTCAATAAACACAATCACACAGATATCGAGGAAATCCTTGAATACTCTATTCATCAAATCCATGAATGCTGCAGAAGCATTGGTTAGTCCAAATGACATAACCAGGAATTCATAATGTCCATACCTAGTGCGGAAAGCCGTCTTCGAAATGTCCTCCTCTCGGATTCTCAACTGATGATAACCCGAACGGAGATCAATCTTAGAAAAGACCGTCTTCCCCTGAAGCTGATTGAACAAATCATCGATCCTAGGTAATGGATATTTATTCTTCACTGTCAGCTTGTTCAATTCTCTGTAATCGATGCACATCCTCATAGTTCCATCTTTCTTCTTGACGAATAAAACCGGGGCTCCCCAGGGTGACACACTAGGCCTAATAAACCCTATGTCAAGCAACCCTTGGAGCTGAATCTTTAACTCCTTAAGTTCAGCTGGAGCCATTCTATATGGAGCCTTGGAAACCGGTTCCACCCCTGGTGCCAAATCTATCACGAAGTCAATCTCCCGCTGAGGTGGTAACCCTGGAAGTTCTTTGGGAAAAACATCTAAAAAATTCCCGAACCACCTTGATGTCCTCTGGCCGAATGGTATCTGGCCGAGTGGTGTCCACCACCACGGCCAGAAACCCTAAACAACCGCCATGCAATAATTCTCTAGCTGACATGGCCGAAATCACCGGGATCTGAGATCCCCGAACCGAACCAACAAACACAAAAGGTTCGTCACTTTCCGGTTGGAATATCACCATCTTCCTTTTGCAATCAATACTCGCCGAATATTTAGATAGGAAATCCATTCCTAAAATAATATCGAACTCTACTAGGCTCATCTCTATCAAGTCAGCACTTAACTCTCTACCATCTATCCTGATCGGCATAGACCTAATCCATCTTTTGGAGATAACTAACTCTCCGCCAGGTAATAGGGTTCCAAACCCTGATTCATATCTATCATATGGTCTATCCAATTTACCAAAGACTCTGGCTGCCACATAAGAGTGTGTAGCCCCAGAATCAAACAGTACTGAGTAAAGCGAGTTATTAACAGAAAGCTGACCTGTTACAACTGATGGGCTGGCATCTGCATCAGCCTGAGTGATGGCGAAAACCCTAGCTGGAGTGGGTATCGCCGGAGCCCTCGGTGCCTCTGAGCGGAGCTGGGGACAATCCCTCTTGAAGTGTCCGGGCATGCCACAGTGAAAGCATCCCTGACCTTTGCATTCACCCCGATGGTGCCTTTTGCAGTTGGGGCACTCGGGATAGGAGAACCGGGTCTCTGCACCACAAGAACGACTACCTCTACTTTGGTTCCCCCGGAACCTCTTGTTCTGACTCGAGCCACCGGATGCAGTGGATGCTCTCTTCCTCTGATCTATGGCCAAACCACTACTCCCCCTGCTAAAACCTGATGCAGGAGGGGTAGGAGCCCCGCCACTCGCCGGAGTACTAGCTGACTCCGACATACACCCAACTGCGCCCTCAGCTCGCAGTGCCTTCTCCACCATCTCAGCATAGGTGGTCTTGTCGTCAGTGGTGATCATCAAATCATGCTTAATCTTCGCATTTAACCCGTCTAGGTACTTCTCTTTCTTGCTGAAGTCGGTTAGCACTATTCCCGAGGCTAACCTCGCCAACCGGTCGAACTGAGTAGTATACTCGGTCACGCTCATATTCTCTCGCTGGGTCAGGTGAGCGAACTCTTTCCTCTTGGCGCTTCTGACCGCCTCGTTATAATACTTGGCGTTGAAGAGTTCCTGGAACCTTTCCCAGGTCATGGTAGTGACGTCGTGAATCTGAGACACCATGTCCCACCAGACAAGAGCGTCTTCCTGGAACTGGAAAGTGGCACACACCACTCTGTCATTACCAGTGACACCCATAAAGTTCAGAATTTTGGTGATCACCGTTAGCCACTGTTCGGCCTTCATCACATCTGGACCTCCCAGAAAGACCGGAGGTGCTTGCTTCCGGAACCGTTCATACAAAGGTTCCATTCTGTTGGCCGCCACAACTATTTCGGCCTGAGAAGCAGGGGCGGGTGCCACTGGAACTACTGGCACAGGCACTGCAGGAGCCCCCTGCTGCCTCAATCTCTGAATCTCGAGGTGTTGCTCTTCAATTCTGGCTTGCATTTCAGCAAACCTAACCTCCCAATTCTGGGCTCCCTGATCGGCTTGGGGAGCCTGGGCAGCTTGTGGCGGGTTCTCATCACCCCGACCACGAGCCCTGCCCCTGGGACCTCTATCTCGGCCCCTAGCTGGCGGGGGAAACTGAGCTCCCTGACCTTGATTCGACCCCACTGAATTGCCCTGGCTCCTGGTAGTCCGCCTGGCGTCCATCTAGTCGGAACCGCCTGCGAAACCAAGAGTTGGCATATCAGGTCGTATTCAAGGAGAGCTTACTAATGCTGCTTAATTTGGAAATTAAAAACGAAACATGCGCCTATTCTACTATCAGGCTACTAACATGCTTCCTATCAGGCTTTTCTTATTCATAAAATAAATAAATAAACTACTAAAGCAATAAAGGCTTACTGAACCGTGGAACGAGCTAACTGCTGATGATGATTGTACATGTCGTGACGATCTTCGGAAGACAACCTGGTGGCTCTGATACCAAATTGTAACACCCTAACTAGCATAGGCGTATTACGTGATTTTTAAACATGACGTGCAACTCGTTGCTAATCAACGAGGTTTATGGAAACGTGATTACTTAAATTTTTTGCTTTTTAATTAAACTTGTAAAATATTTATACAAAATACTCGGGATCCCGATTACAAAACCATTTACAAAAGTTTACTGTCTATACAAAATATTTGTCGCCTAGCGACTAGTTACAAAAATAGCCTCGCTGTCCCGATGATCGTACGCTCCAGGCCTAACCGCCCCGACATGTACAATCTTCATAGGCTCGTTCACGGTCCATCAGCTCTAGCATTGCCCTTACCTACACATAAACACAGTTCACGGTACTGAGTTCTGAACGTTCATAGGGACGATACTATTGACAAGTAACAACCTGATCGGTCGAACCGGTCATACTCCATTTCTTGGTCATACTCCGGCTGTCTGGGCGTGTTACAGTATCAGCCTGATCGGTCAAACCGGTCATACTTCGGCTGCTGGTCATACTCCAGCCTGTACCGACGTGATACGTCAAATAGTACAGAACCACCAACCTAAGTATCATCCTAATCGGTCGAACCGGTCCTACTCCGACTGCTGGTCATACTCCAGCTTGTACCGACGTGACACAGTTGGATGGTTCAAAGCCAACATACATATCTAATGTAATCTAACAGGCTTCTTACATGCACGCTAAACATGTAATCTACATATGCATACTGTTATACTAATCTTACCTGGATTTCGAATTCAGGTGTGCCGGTCAACCTGACTGGAACTATCTACGCGGCGGATTACAGGCTCCTAAACCATAAAAATCACAACACTATAAGTGATACGCTAAATTACTTCCCGGGGACTTACACTAGGAACTAAAAGTTACCCTATCGATAAAAAACATGGCAATACCCCAAAAAACATAAAAATGAGGAAATCTAGGGTTCCTGAAATTTTCCCAACCGGTAGACCGGTTGACCAACCGGTAGACCGGTTGACCAACCGGTAGACCGGTTGACCAACCGGAATTCCGGTTCTGAGAATTTTCAGAACCCCATCCGGAATTCCGGATGCACAACCGGAATTCCGGTTCCTCGCAGGAATTTTTCAAAAATTCACACAATGCTCAAATCCACTCCAAACAATGCCAAAACATCCAGACTTGTTCTAAATGACCCAAATAACATTTCTAAAGCAACTACACAGCCCAGAACACCCATAAATCAAAAATGCCATTAAAGCCCAAGCTTTGAGTTTTAAACTCAAACTTGATCAAACACTACCAACATGCAATCAAACCATGATTTAAACTCATAATCAAGCATATAAAAACTGCAGAAACTAAAACCTAACTCATGCAACAACTACAGCAACAATTCACCCAATTTCACTTTGAAAACTCAAGCTTTTTAACAAGAAAAACCATAACTCAAGCAACCTAACTATTATGCATTACTAACAGCTCAAATATCCTTAATTTAACATGCTTAAATCTCTGAAAATAACAACAAAATCACAGGAGTAACAACATCAAATTATCAAGCATGCAATACACCAATTTCATCAAAATTCAACAAATTTTTAAGAAGAAGAGATGAGGAGCTAACCTAGCTTGGATTGAACACAAAAGAGAATGAAATCACAAGAAAAATTCCAAGTCCTTTGCTGCACCAAGAAGCCGAAAAAGAGAGAGGAAAAGAGAGAGAGTTTTCCAAATTTTTCTATTTTTTTCTAACTTTGAAATTTTTGAAGCTTTGTAAAGTAAAATGAAATAAAAATAAGGGATTCTACTTATTCATTTCAGCCAACAAATAAAATCAAATAACATTTAATTTAACCAAATAAAGTCCACTAAAGGACAAACTAATAATGGGGCAAAATGACCATTTTGCCCCTTCACACTAAAATCACATAAATACACTAAAAGGGTATTTTTGGGAAATTCTAAATTCCTGGCCATTCCCGACATTCCCAATGTCTAATAAACCGTCCCAAACTACTAACATACTAAGTTGTGATTTTACTGAGCCAAACACCGAGTTCCATGTTACCGGGCACCGGAAATGCAAACTTATGAAAACTACTGAATGACATAAAATGCATCTCAGAATTCAATAATAACAGTATAAATAATTATTTAAATAGCTATAAATAATTTCATAATTAAACGTGATTAACTGCTAATTTCCAAATTAAACTAAGCGGTCTTTACACTGCTGAGTTGATTTGGTATGGGCAGAGGTGTTGAGATGTCTCTACTATTATAGTTAATGGGGTGGGGTCGATTCTAGGATGTCTCATGTCTTTTCTCATGAAGAGTTAGGAGTCATATCCATTGATCTTTTGTCTTTTATGTGCATTTTTTTATTTAGTGTGATTATGTTTGTTTGTCCTTATATTTTGTTTAAGCCTTTAATAATGATGTTGCTATACCATCCTGCCTGTTATTTTAACGAGATTAGTTGTTAATGTAGGGGGGATCATTGTGATCTTTATTGGATTGTTGGTGTTTTATTGATTTCCTCAAGTTGGTTTTGTGAGGTGGTCATGGATGTCTCTCTCTTCTCGGGTATCAAATAGATTTCTAGATTATTATTGATCTTGTGCCTTTTGATGTTCTACTTTGTTGTGTTAATCGTCTTGTGTATGGTTGGTTGTATATTTGTTTTCATTTATTTTACTTTGAATAATGATTTTGTTATTGCCCAACTTGTTAATTAAGACAACTTCATTCATATCGGTCCTTGTCATGCATATATAATCTCTATTTATATAATACATTCACTTTGATATCATACTATATCTGTAATCCGAACTGAGATTATTTGCACCGAAGAACGAGCATAAATGAATCGTACTAGCAACCTTGATTAAAGATTCCTAAATTTTAATATATTGATGATTGTTTTATTTATAGCTAAATAGTCTAAGTTTTCTGTACAACTACAAGCTATAACCTCATATATGAATAAAGATTTTTTCGATATTTACATATAAATTATTCAGTAATAAATATTAATAACTTAACATTCATTCATATATCAAATGTTCAACTCTTTATTTAATAATCAGAAAATATTTTTATAAGCTTTTCAAGGCATAAACTTTAACAGTTCAGTGCATATAATATCTTTATTTTGTTCTGTTATTGAGGATTGTAAAAAGTTGCTTGTTAATTTAAGAAATGTCCACTTAGTTTTGTTAGATGGGGGTTGATTTATTGGAATAAAGAAATTGATTTCTTCTTTAAAAAAAATATCTACGGGAAATTTCTTAAAAGTGCAAATCATGGTTTTATGTAAAGGGCAAAGGTATTTATTTTCTAATTCTTTTTAGTTATATTTTTTTTGTAATTATTAATTAATAATTTAAAAACTATAAATCTACAATTAAACCAAGCAATATGTATCTAAATCTTATATTACTCTATCTCTTCAAATTTTCTTAGCTAATTTGTATTGTGTGTTATACAGTGATTTCACTTTTACTTTCCATCATTTTTTATTGGATCTATCATTGTTATTTTAGTCAAGTTTAAGCCAATCTAAGAGAGCAAATAAATCATGTAAATAATGATGTTACAGTTTTGGTCCAGCATTTCTTTTCATGTGGTGAGTTTCTTGATTACCTTTCAGATACTAATATAGTGCTTATTCTGAAAAAAATCCCAACCTGAAAGTATGAATGAGTTGCGACCAATTGCTTTATGTAATGTTATTTACAAGATTTTATCGAAAGTATTGGCTACTAGACTCAAAGGGATTCTCACAAAGGTTATCTTAGAGACTCAAAGCGCTTTCCTACCTGGGCGGCTTATTACTGATTATATTTTGATTTCGTGTGAGATAATGCATTATCTTAAACAAAAGCAAAAAGGCAAACAAGGATTCATGGCAATTAAGCTGGACATGAGTAAGGCGTATGATAGAGTTGAATGGGGATTTTTGGAAGCAATGATGAGGAAGTTGGGTTTCCATGAGCAGCGTATTCGGTTGATTTTAAAGTGTGTGAGTTCGGTTGCTTATAAGTTTGTGGTTGGGGAGCATGAGGTTGTGTTGGGTTTTGTGCCCTAAATAAAACCCATTTTACTATAATCATATTTACTTATTAAGAAAGATCAGAAATAACATTTTATGTTGCATGGTTCACATGATTTATTTCATGATTATATATATATAATGTATGAATTATATTTAAGTCCAGAACATATGAATCTGTTAATGATTATAGTGTTGTCAGCACAGTGGAATATAATCTTAATTATATGTTCGAAAGTTTATTCCCTGATTTGTCAGTTCACTGGATTTAGACTGACATGATAATCAGCGATAGGTATTCTTACACCTTGGATAAGTGTTATGTCCTTTCCAGGGCGTTGACAAAGTTTACCAGTATCAGATGTATGGAGTATACATCGGAAGGGACCGATATTGAACTTTAATTAGATATATTAAAATTTACCGTAATATCTATCCAATTCAATATCACTCGTTGATCCTAGATTAAATTATCTTAATCCTGATATGATTAGGTTCGATCTCAAGAGTATTATACATGTTCTTTGATTTGTTAGTTAAGCCTACTTTTGGGTCAGGGTGATACGTACTTTTTGGGAACATGATAGTATAATTGAGTGGGAGCGCTAACATAAATATGGAGTCTATAACTTCTATAGGAATTTAGAAGTGAAATGATGATATCCTTCGAGCTTGGCTAAACAGAGATAAATGGTTGAGATCTCATTTCACTTCGCTGAAATATCATTTATACGGAGCTAAGTATTTTAAGGATAAAATACATTGAAGGTGTAACGGTAATTTAGTGCCTATTCAATGTAGATCATCTATTAGAGGGTCATTAATCAAATTAGGATTATAACAATGGATAACTAATAGCGTATCTATATCGTGGAACATATAGAGCGTTTTATATAACTGAGAGTGCAATTCCAAGTTCTAAGTGTGGATTCAATAAGGAATTAATAAGTTAGGGAATTTACTTGGTAAATTTAGTTCGACTTATTGGAAGCTCGGTTAATATAGGCCCATGGTCCCCATACTAGTTGAGACCATACTGCTTGTAAGACTCAGTTAATTGATTTTAATTAATCAATTATAATTCTAAAGTTAGACTATGTCTAGTTTATGAATTTTCACTAAGCAAAGGTGAAATTGTAAAGAAAAGAGATTCTAGGTTTATTTATTAATTAAGACACTTTATATGTCTAAATTAATAATATATTAAATGACAATATTATTTAATAATTAATTTTTTAGTTATTAAATAATTAGAATTGGTATTTAAATGGTTAAATTAGAAAATTGACATTTTTGAGAAAATGGGATTGAAAAATGACAAAATGAGAAAGTTGCAAAGTGAGGCCCATTTCCCTTATATGGCCGGCCACTATGCAAAGGGTTTACCATTTATTTTTTCATTATTTTATTGCCATACAATTCTAACCTAAACCCTAGATGGCATTCTATAAATAGAAAGTATTGGCTTCAGGAAACTATGACTTGCACATTGTTTCTTTCAGAGAAAAACCTAGCCTTCTATTCTATTGATTGACGCCCCTCTCTTCTTCTTCTTCTTCTCTTGAATTTCGAACCTTGAGTGATAGAGTAGTGCCTACACACATCAAGTGGTATCTCAATCATAGTGTGTAAGACTGTAAAGAATCCAAACAACAAGAAGGAGAATCAACATCAAAGGAAGGAGAGAAAGAGATCCAAATTGAGATCTTGATAATGCTCTGCTACAGAAAGGAATCAAGGGCTAGAGATCTGAATGGAAGGAGTCATTATATTCCGCTGCACCCAATGTAAGGTTTCTTAAACTTTATATGTGTTTATTTCATTGTTTTAGAATTCATATTAGGATGTTAATGAAACATACATGGTAGTAAATTTAGATCCTGGTAAAATAATTTCCAACAACTGGCACCAGAGCCATGGTAATGATTTACTTTCATGAAATATGAATTAAAACGATGATATATAATGATTTGGATGGTTTCATGTTGGTCTGTGTGTTATATGATGATTGATTGATGTTTGTGAAATTTATGAAAAATAATTAAATTTTCGTTTCTAGAATTATTTTTATTGGATAGTTTGGAAAAAATTAAGCAATTTCCTTTTTTACAGAACTCAATTTCGATTTTATTTGAATTAGTTATGATTTTTTGAAATTTTGAAAAAATCGGGAGTCGTGACACACCCTTGTGCGCGTGGCTGGCTGCTGGCAGCACCCTTTGTGCGCCCAAGCAGCCCCTTGCGCCCAAGAATGTGCACCTCGATGGTGTGCTTTGCAGACCATCCGTACAACTCACAATTTTTTCGTTTTTCTTCGATTTTTCATGCTATTTCATGGAATTAACTTCCGATTTTTTGTGTAAATTTGTATTTTGATTTTTACTTTTCATATTTCAAATCTAATTATCAGAAATAAATTAATTTGATTTTTTAAAATTAATTTTAAATATTAGTGTAATTTGAATTTGAAAATAGGTAAAAATCTATTTTTGCTTACTTCTTTTCTTATTTTTTAAAATTTGATTATTTTATCTTATTTTTAAATCTAAGGTCAGATATTAAATTATTTTTATAAAATATTCTATTTTAAGTAATTTGACCTTATTTAGATTTAAAATAAGATTACTATAATCATGGTATTTTAAATAGAAATAAGATATTTTTGCTAACTTTTAAATTTTGTTATTTTATTTAAATTAAATTATAAAATCTGAAAAGGGTAGGTATTTATCATTTTATTTTATTGAATATTTAATTTATAAAATAACATGAAATTTAAAAGGTGGTTAGCAATTTTTTTTTGAAATGATATTTAGGTTAGTTGAAACCTAATTTTTCAAAAATGTAGGTTTATTTTTTAAATCGAAAATATTTTTTTTATTTAAATTTATTTTTGAAATTTTTTTTATTAATTAATTTAAAATTATAAAAATCCTACATCCAACTATCCAATCTAACTTGTTGCAGGAGTATGTGTTTTAGACTGTTTGTAAGTTTTTCTAAAACCTATTATTGCTTGATCTAAATTGCCATGGTTAACTTGTTGACAGATCAAATGATCTGATTTTAACCCATGGTTCAATTGTCAATAGGTCAAGTAAATAATTTGTAACAGGTAAATTTTACATTCTTCTTTCATCTGTGTATGACCAAGTAACATGATAGGATCCATCCAAATCTTTGTGCATGTGTGAGCCTATATGTTTACTTTATGTTTAGATGCACATAGGTTGTTGTTATATAAAATGTCACACCATGATAGATTTTATTTAGGCCCATTTAGTTTTTGGGCATATTCAATTAATAACAGTTGTTCATTTTAAGGTTAAATTCCTCTCTTTTGGGCCTTGTGTGAGAGTTGGGGGCCAATAGAAGTGGGTACGACATACTGAACCCAGCTCCCCCTCACATGAACTACCCCAACTGTGAAGGCCCATTTGCCTGATTTGGATAACTGTGCTAGGTTAATTAAATGAGTTTAACCTAATAAAATTGATTAACAACATAATTAATTTCATTTTTTTTTTAAATTAATTTAAGAAAAACACACTTAGTTTAATGAATAAATTTCTAGATAAACTATTGTATTTTCTTGTATTTAATTAAATATAGAATTATAACTAACTAGATTCTTTCTGAAGCTTATTTTAATTATTTCATAAAATTCCTATTTAAGTTATAAATTAATTATTTCTAACTAATTTTTCCATATCAACTTAAATTTGAATATCTTTTGAATTTAAAATTAAGTTGAGGAACTCTAGGAGTTGGTTATTGAAGATTCTACAGATATTTTTTAAGTTGTTAAACTTAAAATGGAATATTCTTAAATTAGGTAGTTACAACTTAATTTTGATATTTAATTAATTTATTTGAAAATTTTTAAGTTGGTTATTTTAGATTCTTTCTATAACAACTTAAATTAGATATTTTCCAAATTTTTTGAAAAGATACTTAGTTAAATTGAGATATTTTCTACATAGTTATTTCTATATTAGTTATTATTTCTAATATTAAAATAGGAAAATATCATTGATTGTAAAATTAATTGTTTAATATTTAATTTTGGTACAATGAAAGTTAAGTATATTTTCCTAGTATTATACTAGAATTAATAATTAAGTTTCCTCTATACTTAATTATTTATTTCTTGAATTTAATACATTTAATTAAATTGAAAATTTAAATATCTAAGTTTATTTTCTTCATGATACTTATTTATTATTATTTTCATGTTATTTAATTAAATAGAAAATTATTTTAAGTTTGAAATCTTATTTCAGAATAACTTAATTTTGAATAATTTTCAAAATATATTTTATTTTATTTTATTAATCTTTTTTATTATTTTCGAAATTGTATTTTTTTGAAATGCAGAAATTTTGAATTTTATTTAAAAAAATAGATTAAAGTTGAAAATTATTTATTTTAATTTTCGACCAACTTAAATCAATGATTTTTTCATTTAATGATTAATTAAAATATATGAACTAAAATATATTATTATTAGAAAATGAATTAATTAGTCAATGAAAGTCTAGATAGTTATTATCTGTTATGCTTGAAGTATTTTTCTAGTGATATTTAATTAAATAAAAATTAATATTTAAGTTGATTCTTAATCATGATACTTAAATATTTAAAAATTTTCTCAAATATTTAATTAAATAGGAAAATTATATTTTTGTTTAAAATTAATTTTTATTAATTAATTTTGGGCCAACATAAAATTAGAATAATTTTTCAGGATTTATTTTTATTTTATTTTAAAGCATTTTTCGAAAATTGTATTCTTAAATACTTCAATTTTCGAAATGCAATATATATTTATAGAAAATTAAATTTGAGTTGTAAGTTAATTTAAATTAATTTTGAAACAACTTAAATTAAATATTTTTCTAAATATTTATTGAAAATTATTACTAAGATGGAAATAATCCATGTTATTTTCATATCCATCTAAGTATAATTTATAAATTTTAAATTAAAATTTAAATTTAGAATTTTTCATTCTAAATTGGAAATTTTAATTAAATAAATATATATTTAAAATAAATTGATTAAAACAAATATTAGAAGAAAATACACTTTAAATAATGAGCTTTATTTGTAAAGCCCGCTTAGTTACTTTGGAAATTAGCAGTTGTTTATGTTTAATTATGAAATTATTTATAGCTATTTAAATAATTTATTACTGTTATTTATGGAATTCAGAAATGCATGATTATGTCATCAGTAGTTTTTATATTTCGCATTTCCGGTGTCCAGTATTTTGGAACTCGGCGTTTGGCTCAGTAGAAATCACAACTTAGTATGTTAGTAATTTGGGGACGGGTTTTAGACATTGGGAATGTCGGGAATGGCCGGGAATTTAGAATGTCCCAAAAATACCCCTTTAGTATGATTTTCATGATTTTATGGTGGAGGGGCAAAATGGTCTTTTTGCCCCATTAGTATTTTGTCTTATGTGTATTAAATGGATTAAATGTTTATTTTTAAATAGTTATTTTATGTGTGTTTTGTGGCTGAAATAAATGAGATAAATGACTTTGCTTTATTCTCCAATTTTTACAAAATTTGACTAAGTGTTGAAAAGAAAGAAAATTTCAAAGAAACACTCCCTTTTCTCTCTCTCTTTTTCGGCTGAAACTTGGGGTTCAAGAGCTGGGATTTTCGGTGGTGATTCAAGCTTGGATTGCAAGCTCTAGTAACCCTTTGTTGAGGTATTTCCTTATATAATTTCTCTACCTTGTTTTCTTGAGTTTGTTTGATGAAAAAGTTGAGAAAATGCATGTTAATTTGAAGTTCTTGCTGCTGTGTTTAATTGTTGTTTCCAGTAGCTTAATTAGGTTTTAAATGGTTGGATTATATAGGTTTTAATGCATGCTAGTGGTGTTGTTTAAAGCTTTGAATTTCCTATGCAAATATGTGATTTTTGAGTGAAATGGTTCATTTTGTTTCTGTGAAATTGCTGGGTGTTCTTGTATGTTTTCAGAAGCTTATTCATGCTTATTTGAGTAGAATTAAATAGGTTTGGATGCATGTTAGTGGATTTAACCAAGTTTGAGTTTTGGAACTCAAAGCTTGGTCTTTAATGGTGATTTTTGTATATGTGTTTTATGGGTGGTTTTGATGCCTTGGATTTGTTCTAGGGATAGTTTAGAACAGGTCTGGAAAGTTTGGGACCAATTGGGGTTGAATTGGTCGAGTTATGAGAATTTTAGTTGGTGCTGCGAGGAACCCATTCGGTTGTGCATCCGGAATTCGGATGAGGGTTCGATAATTCCCGAACCGGAATTCGGTTGGGCAGCCGTCTGTAGGTTGGGGAATTTTTCCGAACCCTAGTTTTCCTCGTTTTTAGGTTTTTAGGGGTATTGCCATGTTTTTTATCGATAGGGAAACTTTTAGTTCCAAGTTTTAGTCCCCAGGAAGTGATTTAGCGTGTCACTTATAGCGTTGTGATTTTTATGGTTTAGGAGCCGATGTCCGCCACTCGGCTTCGGTTCCGGTCAGTTGACGCACACACGAAATCGGAATCCAGGTAAGATTAGTATAACAGTATGCATATGTAGATTACATGTTTAGCGTGCATGTAGGAAGCCTGCTAGATTACATTAGTTATGTATTTAGGCTTCGAACCATCCAACCCTGTCACGTCGGTACGACATTTGGAGTATGACCAAGCGGCGGAGTATGACCGGTTCGACCGATCAGCCGACACTTGGTTGGTGGTTCGATCTATTGACCTATCCCGTCGGTACAGTGGAGTATGACCGACGGCGGAGTAAGACCGGTTCGACCGATCGGGAGGATACTTGTCAATAGTGCGAGTCACGAACGTTCAAAACTCAGTACCATGTTGGACATGGCAGTAGTGGCTCAGTACCATGTTGGACATGGCAGTAGCGGGACTCAGTATCGTGTTGGACACGGCAGTTAGTTTTATGTATGATATTATTATGCTTTTCTTACTGAGTCTGTCGACTCACAGTTTATGTTCATGTGTAGGTAAAGGCAAGGCTATAGCTGATGGACCGTGAGCGAGCTTATGAGATTGTACATGTCGGGGCGGTTAGGCCTGGAGCGTACGATCCTCGGGACAGCAAGGCTGAGTTTTTGTAACTGGTCGTTAGACGACTTTATTTTGATGTAAAAGTTAAACAGTTAAAATGTTTGTAAATGATTTTATGAATCGGGATCCCGAGACTTTTATAATATGGTTTATAAGTTTAATTAAAAAAGCAAAATTTTAATTAATCACGTTTTTCCATAAACCTCGTTGATTAGCAACGAGCTGCACAGTACGTTTAAAAATCACGTAATACGCCTAAGATAGTTAGGGTGTTACAATTTGGTATCAGAGCGCGGTGTTGTCTTAGAAGATCGTCACGACATGTACAATCATCATCAGCAGTTAGCTCGGTTCACGGTTCAGTAAGCCTTTATTGCTTTAGTAGTTTATTTTATTCAGTTATGAAAAAGAAAAGCCTGTAGGAAGCATGTTAGTAGCCTGATAGTAGAATAGGCGCATGTTTCATTTCTAATTTCCAAATTAAGCGGCATTAGTAAGCTCGCCTTGAATACGACCTGATATGCCAACTCTTAGTTTCGCAGGCGGTTCTAACTAGATGGACGCCAGGCGGACTACCAGGAGTAAGGGCAACTCCGTAGGGTCGAATCAGGGACAGGGAGCTCAGTTTCCCCCACCTGCTGGGGGCGGCGAGAGGTCCCCGAGGCGGGGCTCGTGGCGGGGTGATGAGAACCCGCCACGGGGCGCCGGTGCTCCCCGGCCGATCGGGGAGCCCGGGTGGGAGTTGCGGTTTGCGGAGATGCAAGCCCGGATCGAAGAACAAGACCTCGAGATTCGAGAGGTTGAGACGGCGGGGTGCTCCTGCCGGTTCCGGTGCCCATAGTTCCGGTGGCACCGCCCCCTCGCCGCCTGTGCCGAGATAGTGGTGGCGGCCCATAGATTGGAACCTTTATATGAGCGGTTCGAGCAAGCACCTCCGTATTCCCGGGAGGTCGGACGTGATGAAAGCCGAACAGTGGGCGACGGTGATTACCGAATCACGAATTTCATGGGTGTCACCTAACGACTGCAGTGGTGTGCGCCACGTTTCGGTTCCGGGAGGACGCCACGGTATGGTGGGACATGGTGTCTCAGATTCACGATGTCACCACCATGACCTGGGAAAGGTTTCAGGAACTCTTTAATGCGAAATACTATAATGAGGCGGTCAGAAGCGCCAAGAGGAAAGAGTTCGTTCACCTGACCCAGCGGGAGAACATGAGCGTCACTGAGTATACTACTCAGTTTGATCGGTTGGCGAGGTTAGCCTCGGGAATTGTGCCGACCGACTTCAGCAAGAAGGAGAAGTATCTGGACGGGTTGAATCCCAAGATCAGGCATGACCTGATGATCACCACCGACGACAGCACCACCTACGCTCAGATGGTGGAGAAGGCACTGCGAGCTGAGGGCGCAGTGGGGTGTATGTCGGGAATCGGCCGGTACTCGGTGAGTGGCGGAGCTCCTACCCCTCTGCATCGAGGCTATAGCGGGGAGTAGTGGTTCGGCCATTGATCGAGAGGAAGAGGGCACCCACTGCTTCCGGCGGCTCGAGTCAGAACAAGAGGTTCCGGGGGAACCAGAACAGAGGGAGTCGTTCTGGTGGTACTGAGACCCGATTCTCCTATCCCGAGTGCCCTAGCTGCAAGAGGCACCATCGGGGCGAATGCAAGGGTCAGGGATGCTTTCATTGTGGCATGCCCGGACACTTCAAAAGGGAATGTCCCCAGCTCCGACCAGAGGCACCGAGAGCTCCAGCGATACCCACTCCAGCCAGGGTGTTCGCTATCACGCAGGCTGATGCAGATGCCAGCCCATCAGTTGTTACAGGTCAGCTTTTTATTAACAACTCGTTATATTCAGTGCTGTTTGATTCTGGAGCTACACATTCTTATGTGGCGGCCAGAGTCTTTAGTAAATTGGGTAGACCCTTTGATAGATATGAATCAGGGTTTGGAACCCTGTTACCTGGCGGAGAATTGGTTATCTCCAATAGGTGGATTAGGTCTATGCCGATCAGGATAGATGGTAGAGAGTTAAGCGCTGATCTGATAGAGATGAGCTTAGTCGAATTCGATATTATTTTAGGAATGGATTTCCTATCTAAATATTCGGCGAGCATCGACTGTAAAAGGAAGATGGTGGTCTTCCAACCGGAAAGTGAAGAACCGTTTGTATTTGTGGGTTCGGTTCAGGGATCTCGGATCCCGGTGATCTCGGCTATGTCAGCGAGAGAATTATTGCACGGCGGGTGCTTAGGGTTTACGGCCGTGGTGGTGGACACCACTCGGCCGTACACCATTCGGCCGAGAGGACATCGAGTGGTTCGGGAATTTTTGGACGTTTTTCCCGAAGAACTTCCGTGGTTACCACCTCGGCGGGAGATTGATTTCGTGATTGACTTGGCACCGTGGGTGGAACCGGTTTCCAAAGCCCCGTATAGGATGGCTCCACCGAACTTAAGGAATTAAAGATTCAGCTCCAAGGGTTGCTTGACATAGGTTTCATTCGGCCCAGTGTGTCACCGGGAGCCCGGTTTTGTTCGTCAAGAAGAAGGATGGATCTATGAGGATGTGCATCGACTACAGGGAGTTGAACAAGCTGACGGTGAAGAATAAATATCCATTACCTAGGATCGATGACTTGTTCGATCAGCTTCAGGGGAAGACGGTCTTTTCTAAGATTGATCTCCGTTCGGGTTATCATCAGTTGAGAATCCGAGAGGAGGACATTCCAAAGACGGCTTTCCGCACTAGGTATGGACATTACGAGTTTCTGGTTATGTCATTCGGACTAACCAATGCTTCGCAAAGACATTCATGGACCTGATGAATAGAGTATTCAAGGATTTCCTCGATATCTGTGTGATTGTGTTTATCGACGACATCCTCGTGTACTCTCAATCAGAAGAGGAGCACGAGTTACATCTTCAGATGGTACTACAACGGCTTCGAGAACATAGACTTTATGCCAAGTTCAAGAAATGTGAGTTCTGGTTGTCTCAGGTGTCCTTCCTAGGGCACATTGTGAGTAAAGATGGGATCAAGGTGGATCCCGGGAAGATTGAATCCGTCAGGGATTGGCCAAGACCGAAGACAGTGACAGAGATCAGAAGCTTCTTGGGATTAGCTGGGTACTACCGTAGGTTCGTGGAGGGGTTCTCCAAAATTTCAATGCCCCTAACCGAGCTTACAAAGAAGAATCAGCGATTTATCTGGTCAGATAAATGCGAAGCTAGTTTTCAGGAGCTAAAACAGAGATTGATTACTGCTCCGGTACTAGCTTTGCCTTCGGACAAGGAGAAATTCGTAGTCTACTGTGACGCATCCAAACAGGGTTTGGGGTGTGTATTGATGCAAGCCGATCGGGTCATCGCTTATGCCTCCCGTCAGTTAAAGGATTATGAACAGCGATACCCGACTCATGATTTAGAATTAGCCGCAGTGGTTTTTGCACTGAAGATTTGGCGGCATTACCTGTATGGAGAGAAGTGTGAGATCTACACCGACCATAAAAGTCTCAAGTATTTCTTTACTCAGAGAGATTTGAACATGAGACAAAGGCGTTGGTTGGAATTAGTGAAGGATTATGATTGTGAGATCCTCTATCATCCCGGAAAAGCCAATGTAGTGGCCGATGCCCTGAGCAGAAAGGGTCCCGGGCAAGTAGCTAGCATGGTTCAGATCTCACCTCAGCTAGCAGAGGATATGGTTAGATCCAGCATTGAGTTTGTGGTAGGTCGGCTTCACAACTTAACGCCGCAATACCGATACGTTGGAAAGAATAAAGGTCGCTCAGATGACAGATCCGGAGTTAGTGAAGATCCGAGATGAGGTATTGGCTGGTCAAGCCAAAGACTTTTCAGTGTCAGATAGTGGGATGCTTTTGTATAAAGCCAGGGTTTGTGTTCCGAACAGTGTGGAACTGAGAAATGAGATCTTTGAGGAGGCTCATTCTACCCCGTATTCTCTGCATCCCGGCACCACCAAAATGTACCAAGATTCGAAACCGTACTTCTGGTGGAACGGTATGAAGAAGAATTTGGTAGAATTCGTATCGAGATGCCTCACTTGTCAGCAGATCAAGGGTGAACATCAGAGACCAGCAGGGTTGTTGCAGCCTCTAACCCTACCAGAATGGAAATGGGAGGATATTACGATGGACTTTGTGGTCGGGTTACCTAGGACCACGGGTATGCATGATTCCATCTGGGTAGTGGTGGACCGATTTACGAAATCTGCTCATTTTCTGTCGGTCAGAACAACATTTACAGTGGATCAGTTGGCAGAGTTATATGTCAGGGAGATAGTGAGACTTCACGGGGTACCGAAGTCTATAGTTTCGGACAGGGATCCGAAATTCACCTCCAAATTTTGGCAAAGTTTGCAACGGGCAATGGGTACGAAGCTAAAATTCAGTAAAGCATTTCATCCTCAGACAGATGGTCAGTCCGAAAGGACAATTCAGATATTGGAGGATATGTTGAGAGCCTGTGTTATGGACTTTGAAGGCTCATGGAGTAAGTATCTACCGTTGATAGAGTTCTCTTACAACAACAGTTATCAGAGTACGATAGGGATGGCTCCCTATGAACTGTTGTACGGTAGGAAGTGCAGATCCCCTATCCACTGGGATGAGACAGGGGAGAGGAAGTATTTAGGTCCTGAATCAGTACAGCGGACCAATGAGGCGATAGAGAAGATAAAAGCTAGAATGCTTGCCTCACAGAGCAGACAAAAGAGTTACGCAGATCCGAAACGCAGGGATGTTGAGTTCCAAGTAGGGGAACATGTGTTTTTACGGGTATCTCCGATGAAGGGGATTAAACGTTTCGGGAAAAGAGGCAAGTTATGCCCTAGGTTTACAGGACCTTTCGAGATTCTCGAGAAGATAGGTCAAGTGGCATATCGGTTAGCATTGCCTCCAGCCTTATCAGCAGTGCACAACGTATTCCATGTCTCAATGTTGAGAAAATACGTTTCAGACCCCTCTCATATACTCAGTTATGAGAGTCTTCAGCTTCAGCCAGACATGTCATATGAGGAACAACCAGTGCAGATCCTGGATAGAAAGGATAAAGTCCTTCGGAATAAGACCATAGCTTTGGTCAAGGTTCTCTGGAGAAACAGTAAGGTGGAAGAAGCCACCTGGGAGCTAGAGTCAGATATGCGAGCTCAATATCCAGAGTTATTCAGGTTAGATTTCGGGGACGAAATCCTTTTAAGGGGGGAATAGTTGTAAAGCCCGCTTAGTTACTTTGGAAATTAGCAGTTGTTTATGTTTAATTATGAAATTATTTATAGCTATTTAAATAATTTATTACTGTTATTTATGGAATTCAGAAATGCATGATTATGTCATCAGTAGTTTTTATATTTCGCATTTCCGGTGTCCAGTATTTTGGAACTCGGCGTTTGGCTCAGTAGAAATCACAACTTAGTATGTTAGTAATTTGGGGACGGGTTTTAGACATTGGGAATGTCGGGAATGGCCGGGAATTTAGAATGTCCCAAAAATACCCCTTTAGTATGATTTTCATGATTTTATGGTGGAGGGGCAAAATGGTCTTTTTGCCCCATTAGTATTTTGTCTTATGTGTATTAAATGGATTAAATGTTTATTTTTAAATAGTTATTTTATGTGTGTTTTGTGGCTGAAATAAATGAGATAAATGACTTTGCTTTATTCTCCAATTTTTACAAAATTTGACTAAGTGTTGAAAAGAAAGAAAATTTCAAAGAAACACTCCCTTTTCTCTCTCTCTTTTTCGGCTGAAACTTGGGGTTCAAGAGCTGGGATTTTTGGTGGTGATTCAAGCTTGGATTGCAAGCTCTAGTAACCCTTTGTTGAGGTATTTCTTTATATAATTTCTCTACCTTGTTTTCTTGAGTTTGTTTGATGAAAAAGTTGAGAAAATGCATGTTAATTTGAAGTTCTTGCTGCTGTGTTTAATTGTTGTTTCTAGTAGCTTAATTAGGTTTTAAATGGTTGGATTATATAGGTTTTAATGCATGCTAGTGGTGTTGTTTAAAGCTTTGAATTTCCTATGAAAATATGTGATTTTTGAGTGAAATGGTTCATTTTGTTTCTGTGAAATTGCTGTGTGTTCTTGTATGTTTTCAGAAGCTTATTCATGCTTATTTGAGTAGAATTAAATAGGTTTGGATGCATGTTAGTGGATTTAACCAAGTTTGAGTTTTGGAACTCAAAGCTTGGTCTTTAATGGTGATTTTTGTATATGTGTTTTCTGGGTGGTTTTGATGCCTTGGATTTGTTCTAGGGATAGTTTAGAACAGGTCTGGAAAGTTTGGGACCAATTGGGGTTGAATTGGTCGAGTTATGAGAATTTTAGTTGGCTGCCTACGAGGAACCGGGTCGGTTGTGCATCCGGAATTCGGATGAGGGTTCGGTAATTCCCGAACCGGAATTCGGTTGGGCAGCCGTCTGTAGGTTGGGGAATTTTTCCGAACCCTAGTTTTCCTCGTTTTTAGGTTTTTAGGGGTATTGCCATGTTTTTTATCGATAGGGAAACTTTTAGTTCCAAGTTTTAGTCCCCGGGAAGTGATTTAGCGTGTCACTTATAGCGTTGTGATTTTTATGGTTTAGGAGCCGATGTCCGCCACTCGGCTTCGGTTCCGGTCGGGTTGACGGCACACACGAAATCGGAATCCGGGTAAGATTAGTATAACAGTCTGCATATGTAGATTACATGTTTAGCGTGCATGTAGGAAGCCTGCTAGATTACATTAGTTATGTATTTAGGCTTCGAACCATCCAACCTGTCACGTCGGTACGAGTGGAGTATGACCGGCGACAGAGTATGGCCGGTTCGGCCGATCAGCCGACACTTGGTTGGTGGTTCGGTCTTATTGACCTATCCGTCGGTACGAGTGGAGTATGACCACGGCGGAGTATGACCGGTTCGACCGATCAGGAGGATACTTGTCAATAGTACCGTCCCCTGAACGTTCAAAACTCAGTACCATGTTGGACATGGCAGTAGTGGCTCAGTACCATGTTGGACATGGCAGTAGCGGGACTCAGTATCGTGTTGGACACGACAGTTAGTTTTATGTATGATATTATTATGCTTTTCTTGCGAGTACGTCGACTCACAGTTTATGTTCATGTGTAGGTAAAGGCAAGGCTATAGCTGATGGACCGTGAGCGAGCTTATGAGATTGTACATGTCGGGGCGGTTAGGCCTGGAGCGTACGATCCTCGGGACAGCAAGGCTGAGTTTTTGTAACTGGTCGTTAGACGACTTTATTTTGATGTAAAAGTTAAACAGTTAAAATGTTTGTAAATGATTTTATAAATCGGGATCCCGAGACTTTTATAATATGGTTTATAAGTTTAATTAAAAAAGCAAAATTTTAATTAATCACGTTTTTCCATAAACCTCGTTGATTAGCAACGAGCTGCACAGTACGTTTAAAAATCACGTAATACGCCTAAGATAGTTAGGGTGTTACATTATTATTAGGACATTCAATCTCCATTGTTGGTTTTACATAGCTATTGTTTTAGTGAGTAATCTTCCCTAATGGAGGAACGTTCATTAGCAAGTTAGCACCGTTTAATCTCGAAAGATAAGTATTTTTGTAAGTTTTTTATATAGTATTGATCACCCTAATGGTGGTGACTTTATAAGACTTGCAAGAGTATGAAACAATGGTGGAAGCTCATAAGATAGAATAGCCCTGACTCTCGCCTAAACGGGACAACGTTGGATTCCAATCTTGATCGAATAAAAGGTTGCTAGAATGTTTATCATTTTAGATGAGCTGACAACTCTATTCAATGGATGGCATCACTGACTCTCGCCTAAACGAGACACTGATATCAGTTTGTTGAAGACCTTGGAAATTATTTAGGATTGTATGTTTTAGTATTTTCACTTGTCATTCCTACTTGCTATGTGTTTAATAATTTATGAATTGTGTATGAATTTATATTGAACCATGTTATTTTCCGTTATTAAATTGTAGTTTAATTTCGAATCTTCATTGTTGGTCTAACTTGGTTTGTTGTTCTAATGAGACAAATCCCTAATGGATTGTCAACCATTAGACAAACATAATAGTGTTAGATCTCAAAAGATAAATATTGTAAATGCAACATCTAGCTGTTCATCAATTGATGACACCTTAGACTAGTATTTACAATATGAAACAAGAAAATTGTATAAATAAGATTACTTTGACTCTCGCTAATCGAAGCATCGTTGGATTCTTATTTAAAAATGAAATTATCCTAATTCCTCTTAGCTTATTCATTCTGAATTAGCTCAATAACATATCATTGGATGAATGGTCTATAAATCATTTAATGTCATTCTATATTTTCTCTTAAGAAATTCAATGACGCATATGATTATATTCTCGAAATTCTATCCCAGAATGATATAAATCCTCAATCTTAGAAATCTCCTACTTGTATGGGCAAATCAGACTCAGAGTTAAATTAGTAGTGGTGGTCCAAGAAAGAATTACTCATTATATTTGGTATAAATTTTAAGTCTTTGACTTTAAATTTTAGATTCCAAATAAATTTTTTAATACAATACAGTTTCACTTTCACAAGTGATTAATAACCATTTTCTATCAATGGATTCAAACTGTATGTTAGCATGAATATGAGTTTAGTATTCTGTGACCGGGATCCACTTGCACTATTCTAAGAACTCTTTAATGTAACTAAACCTAAGTCATCAAAAGACACAACCATATTGTAATGCCCTGTCCAACAGGGACGCCACATGTGTGCAGTTTAATAAAATTCTCTGATTTATATAATATATAATTATACTGAAAAGTGTGGGTAATTAAATTTTGATATTTAAAATTCAACTTTTAAAACTGTTTAACAAAAGATAAGTGATATAGACTACGAGATCCCCCTATTTTCAAAATATTTACAAACTGGTTTCAAAGTATTTTACAACATAAACTTTACATTTCCAAAATACAATCAAAATAGAGCATCCTGTTTACTGGGTCGTGCCACTGCGGCTTGTATGTACATTGCTGCTGCGACCACAAACTCAAGGTTGCTCAACCTTTGCCTTCCCTTTACCTGCACCATAAAGCACCTGTGAGTCACAGAGACTCAGCAAGAAAAGTGACCATAACAATAACTGAAAGAAAATGATTATCAATTTAATCTCATGTCATCGTGTTTACTCATTACACAATATCATAAAGCATTCCTTTAAACATTACACATTCTTGGTACTTAATAAAGTACCCCTTTACCACTCGTCACCCACGAGCTGAATATGTCACTATCGTTGCCCGATAAAGCAAACGATAAGTAAGAAACCTAACCGCGGTTTCAAGAGTAATTACTCGTAATGGTAATAACCGTTTCCAACCCTAGGTCATAACCTAGGCTTAATAAATATTTAATCAAAGTCTTGATAATAATCAAGGCCATTTCCATTCAACCATTAATCTTTAACCACATACGATGCTTACCACTTTTCTTACCTTAGTTCAGAAGTCAAGAGTACGGGCCGACCTGAGTGGAAAACAAGCTAGGCGATCCCGATCCAATGTCACGACAATTAAAACTCAAATGAATACCTTAACTTGATATTTTCCGGATTAAAGCCCTAATTTAAAACTGATTAGACTTAGCCTTAACCAACTTTAAAATAACTCAAATAACTCAAAAAATTCAAAGGCAGGTACTAGGTTCAACCCCGAGTCAAAACAGGATTCGGAGAAAACCCGAGAAATTTTCCCTCGTAGGTCGGCCAGGTTACGGTACCTGCAACCAACCGGGACCAGAAAAATTCTGGGTTTTCTTCCCCAGCTCGAACCAAAACCATTACAGACCTAAATTGCATTTCTATAACAGTTCAATATACCAAGTACAACATATCCAACACATCATTTAATCACAATTCACCATTTAACTCAAAATCACCATCTCACATGAAAATTTGCACTAAACATCACTTTCAACACCAATTCAATTAAACAGCCCCTAACTTCACTCAAATTTCATTCAAACAAGTTCCATTTGAACCCTAAGAACCCACCTTACCCTCAGTTTATACCCCAACTCAGAATTCATTGAAACTTTCACCAAAACCTAAACTAAACTCAAGAAAACAAATAAAGAGAAGTGTAGAAAGATCATACCTCCACTTAGATAGCTTCTAGGGCTAAGATTAGCTCAAGAAAGGTTGAAATAAGATGAAATTCACTTGGTTCCCAGCTGCTTCTAGGGTTCGGCAGAAGGAGAAAAGAAGAGCTTGATGTTTTGAAAATTTGGTTTTCTTGCCTTGGAAGGAAACTTCCTTAAATAATGGATTTTTTTTTAATAATAGGCAGCTAAAAAGAAAAGTCACAAGTACCTTGAATTTACTAGTCTACCCCTCTTCCATAATAATAATAATTTTTTTAAAAAAAAAACCCTAGAGGCATTTCGGTAATTTCACTAATTCACCAACCCGACATTCTAATAAAATTCTAACTTAATCCGGGATAATCTCAAAATAATTCTTTCATTAACGTCGTGACATTACTAACCACATCGCTAAATTCTCACAATTGTCGGGCCCGAAAATAACGTATTTTATTAAATAATTTCTCAACAATTTACCTAAGTAAGATCATAATCTTACTTCGTTTCCAAAGTAATTACATATTTAATAAAATATGTCTATTTAAATATTATTTATTTTCTGGGATATTACACATATTTTATAAATCTATGCATTTGTATCTTGTTCATAGTGGTTTTGACAAAATCATTCTCTGCAAAGAGTTAATATGCCTATATCCACTGAAAGTAGCTCATCTCATTTGCAGATGGATGTACATTCAGGGGTGGATATGAGTTTTCGTTGTATTCTTAAAACGATCACTCTAGATTTTACCTTATGCAAAAGAAATTTGAAATGTTTGAAAAATTTCATGAATTTCTAGCAATGGTGATAAACCATTAAGGTAAGTGGTTAAAGATCTTGCGAACTGATAGGGGTGGAGAAATAGTTAGTAGATATGCAGTTCAAAGATCATTAAGTTGATTTTTGAATTATATCCAAACTTACCTCCCCAGAATTTCGAGTTGCATATTGATGATTAGTTACTAGTCGTTGCCTAAATCCTTCTATGGTAATACAATTTCAGAATGATGCAATGGTTGGTTACTTAGTGTAAACCATTACTAGATTCATGGATGACCTAATCGAAATCTTAAGAAAAGCTAGAATTGTTAACCATGGTTTGCATGTTTGTTAGCTATTCTAAGTGATTAGGGGTGGACCATCCCATAGTCAATAGATAAGAAAGTGTTTGTTTAAACAAATACTATTTTTCTAAGAAAATGACTAAGTCTGAAAATAAAGTAGCAAATAAATGAGATATTTTTTTTCTTGATTCCAAAAGTGTTCTATCATCTTATTCTTTACAAGATGATCCCACTGTCTCTGTTATCTTGACACAACCGAAGAGGCAATACCATTTAGTTTTCTTAGACATAATTTCCGGTACCTTGTCGTAGTGGGAGGGTTTCTAGGAACTCACCTTCTTATGACTTGGAAGATACTACTGATTAAAATCCATTGTGAGTTTAAATAAGTAATGGATTGTCAAAATAAGAAACTAAGAAGATAAGTCAATAGAACTATGGTTTGATCCATTTACATGGAGTAACCTAAAGTTTTCTATTACAAGGACATGAAAGGAAATTTTCGTTTATAAGTCTATTCAATGGACTTAACAAAACTTCCTGTTCCTAGTATCATAGGTTTGAGTTTATCTAAACCTATGGCTCATGGTATACCTGGTTAATTACTTACTCTAGTGCAAGCAACTTACTTTAGTAAGATGCTGAAGCATTTTCTTTTCTAATGGCAATCTATAGAAGCTTCTCGACTTCTAGACATAGATTTTATTTATCTAAGGAAAAGTCTCAACTATTCCAGAAAAGATAAAGTCATGAAAGAATTCCTTAAATCAATAGTGAGAGGTCTCAGATATGCTTTAGTATGCCTTAGACCAGACATCTGCTGTTGAGTGGGAGTAATGAGTAGGTATCAGATTAATCCAGGAAAGGAACATTGGAAGACAACCAAGTAAATCTTAAGATTAAGAAGAGGAACTATATGTTAGTCGATAAGGGTGTTTAAAACTCTTAGACTACACCACATCAGATTTCGAGACTTGCCTGCTGATAAGATGGTGATTACTCTGGGAGTGGATTAGTGATTTTGGAGAAGTGTAAAAACCTATCTGAAGTCTCTAGGTCTACCAGAGAGAGACTGAATGTTAAAGTTACAGGAAAGGTATTTATTCAGTCTAAGGAAAGTTCTATACATTTGTGGCACCGTTCCAACTTGTCTTAACTACTAGTGTTATTTCCTGATTAACAAAAAGTAGTTGCCAAAAGTATAGAATCCAGTATCCCAAGAGAGTAGACATATAGAGAGGAATTTCACATTATCAAGGATTTTATGATTAAGGAAGAGTAATGGTGGAGAAAAGCTTGTGGTTAATTCAACCTGTCAGATCCTATTACGAGGAGTATACTACTACTACACTTGATTTGTATATCAAGGTGTTGAGATTATTTGAAATGCACATTTTGTTTTATATTAGTGCAAGTGGGAGTTTGTTGGGTTTTGTGCCCTAAATAAAACCCATTTCAATATAATCAGATTTACTTATAAATAAAGATCAGAAATAACATTTTATGTTGTATGGTTCACATTATGTTGTATGGTTCACATGATTTATTTCATGATTATATATATATAATGTATGAATTCTATTTAAGTGAAGAACATATGAATTTGTTAATGATTATAGTGTTGTCAGCACAGTGGAATATAATCTTAATTATATGTTCGAAAGTTTATTCCTTGATTTGTCAGTTCACTGGATTTAGACTGACATGATGATTTGCGATAGGTATTCTTACACCTTGGATAAGTGTTATGTCCTTTTCAGGGCATTGGCAAAGTTTACCAGTATCAGATGTATGGAGTATACATCGAAAGGGACCGATATTGAACTTTGATTAGATATATTAAAATTTACCGTAATATCTATTCAATTCAATATCACCCATTGATCCTAAATCAAATGATCTTAATCCTGATATGATTAGGTTCGATCTCAAGAGTATTATACATGTTCTTTGATTTGTTAGTTAAGCCTACTTTTAGGTCAGGGTGATACGTACATTTTGGGAACATGATAGTATAATTGAGTGGGAGCGCTAACATAAATATGGAGTCTATAACTTCTATAGGAATTTAGAAGTGAAACGATGATATCCTTCGAGCTTGGCTAAACAGAGATAAATGGTTGAGATCTCATTTCACTTCGTTGAAATATCATTTATACGGAGCTAAGTGTTTTAAGGATAAAATACATTGAAGGTGTAACAGTAATTTAGTGCCTATTCAATGTAGATCATCTATTAGAGGGTCATTGATCAAATTAGGATTATAACAATGGATAACTAATAGCGTATCTATATCGTGGAACATATAGAGCGTTCTATATAACTGAGAGTGCAATTCCAAGTTCTAAGTGTGGATTCAATAAGGAATTAATAAGTTAGGGAATTTACTTGGTAAATTCGGTTCGACTTATTGGAAGCTCGGTTAATATAGGCCCATGATCCCCATACTAGTTGAGACCATACTGCGTGTAAGACTCAGTTAATTGATTTTAATTAATCAATTATAATTCTAAAGTTAGACTATGTCTAGTTTATGAATTTTCACTAAGCAAGGTAGAAATTATAAAGAAAAGAGATTGTAGGTTTATTTATTAATTAAGAGACTTTATATGTCTAAATTAATAAATATATTAAATGACTATATTATTTAATAATTAATTTTTTAGTTATTAAATAATTAGAATTGGCATTTAAATGGTTAAATTGAAAAATTGGTATTTTTGAGAAAATGGGATTGAAAAATGATAAAATGGGAAAGTTGCAAAGTGAGGCCCATTTCCCTTATGTGGTCGGCCACTATGCAAAGGGTTTACCATTTATTTTTTTATTATTTTATTGCCATACAATTCTAACCTAAAACCTAGATGGCATTCTATAAATAGAAAGTATTGGCTTCATGAAACTATCACTTGCACATTGTTTCTTTCAGAGAAAAACCTAGCCTTTTATTCTATTGATTGCCGCCCCTCTCTTCTTCTTCTTCTCTTGAATTTCGAACCTTGAGTGATAGAGTAGTGCCCACACACATCAAGTGGTATCTCAATCATAGTGTGTAAGACTGTGAAGAATCCAAACAACAAGAAGGAGAATCAGCATCAAAGGAAGGAGAGAAAGAGATCCAGATTCAGATCTTGATAATGCCCTGCTACAGAAAAGAATCAAGGGCTAGAGATCTGAATGGAATGAGTCATTATATTCCGCTGCACCCAATGTAAGGTTTCCTAAACTTTATATGTGTTTATTTCATTGTTTTAGAATTCATATTAGGATGTTAATGAAACATACATGGTAGTAAATCTAGATACCTGTTGGCCCCATTGTCCCTACGAGAGGCTTAAGGCAAGGTGATCCGTTATCACCTTATCTTCTCCTGTTGTGTGCTGAAGGCTTTTCTGCTCTCTTACACAACTTTGAGAGAAGAGGCAAGATACGGGGTTGTAAAGTGGCTAGGGGAACTCCTTTGGTATCTCACATGCTTTTTGCAGATGACAGTTACATCTATTGTCAGGCCTCAGAGGAGGGAGCTAGAAATGTGATTAATTTGTTGGAGTGTTTTCAGGAAGCTTCGGGTCAACAAGTTAACCGTCAGAAATCTTCTCTCTTTTTTAGTTCGAACATAGCCTATGATGAGAAGGTCAGGATTTGTGCAATGATGGGGATCAATGAAGCAGGTGACAATAGTCTCTATTTGGGTTTACCGAATACATTGGGCCGAAACAAGACTGGACTTTTGGGGTTTTTAAAGGATAGAATGAGGAAGAAAATTCAAAGCTGGGAACGGAGGTTTTTCTCTAAGGCGGGGAAAGAACTGCTAATCAAGACAGTTGCCCAGTCCCTTCCAAGCTACGCAATGAATGTCTTTTTGTTGCCTGTGGAGACTTGTGAGGAGATGGAACAATTAATGTGCAAATTTTGGTGGCAATCCTCTACTAAGAACAACAAAGGCATACATTGGAAGAGTTGGGACAGATTAACAGTCCATAAGTCCAAAGGGGGTATGGGAGATTCAGAAATCTGAGAGACTTCAACCTTAGTTTATTATGTGAGCAAGGTTGGCGTCTTTTATGTTATACGAAGTCTCTGGTGAATAGAATTTTTAGAGCTCGTTACTATAGGAATGGTAACTTTCTCTCGGCGGGGTTAGGTGGTAATCCGAGCTTTGTTTGGCGTAGTATCTATGAAGCTCAAGAAGTGGTTCGCGAAGGAGTAAGATGTCGAGTTGGCAATGGGTCTGTGGTGAGTATTCTTCGGGATCCTTGGTTGCCAGATTCTGAAAATCCTAAAGCTACATCTACTCATCCGACCTTGTTGAATCAAAATGTTAGTGTGTTGATGGTTCCTGGAGAGTTAGCCTGGGATGTTGACTTGGTACGAGATTTGTTTAATAATAGGGATTCTAGTTTAGTACTTAGTATTCCCTTATCTTCAAGTCGGGTTTGTGACTCATGGTTTTGGCATTTGGAAAATACTGGCATTTTACAGTCAAATCAACATACAAATTTCTACAGTTGCGTAAAGAGGCAGGGGTTAACATGTACAATTCGAGGGTCTGGAAGTCAATTTGGCAGCTGCGTGTTCCTCCTAAAGCTAAGGATTTGTTATGGCGCGCGACCTCGGATTGTCTCCCCACGAAAACAAGGCTGCAATCTCGACATGTGCAGATCGAGAATCATTGTCCTAGGTGTGTATCTCAACTTGAGACACCATTTCATTGTTTGGTTGCTTGCCCATTTGCTTCACACTGCTGGGATTGTAGTGGTATAAGGACAAACATTCAGGGGTTATTTCCTTTGCTGGTTGGTTGGAAGCAGTGTTTAATCATGCTGATTCAGCTACAAGGAAGATAATCGCTGTGACTTGCTGGGAGATTTGGAAAACCAGGAATGATCTGGTTTGGTCTGAGAAAAGCTCCACTGTAGTGAGTGTCTCGGTTCTTGCTCAGAGTACTCTTTCAAATTGGTCTCAAGCTCGAGACAGAAATTTAGTTCCCACACCAGCTTATCTTACCGGAGCTGATGGTTTGGTTAAGTGGAAGAAACCAGCTACTGCCATGATAAAAATCAATGTTGATGCTGCAACTTTTGACAACAATGGAACATATATTATGTGTGTGTTGCAAGGGATGCTAATGGGAGTTTGGTTGAGGCTCTTACATGTTGTTGGGCCGGTATCGTGCAACCGGAGATAGCCGAAGCCATGGGGGTTCGGGATGCTTTAAGTTGGGTGAAGAAGAAGGCTTGGCACGGAGCAGTGGTGGAGTCGGATTGTCTCTCGGTGATTCAAGCAATTCGTAGTAATCTTCCATTATTATCCTATTTTGGAAGTGTTATATCTGATTGCAAATTGTTATTAGAATAATTGGGTGATGTTTCTATTAATTTCATTAGACGGTCTGCTAATAGTGTTGTTCACTCCTTTGCGAGGGCATCCTATTTTGTTGCTGATCGTACTCTCACAAGCAATGACGTTTCTACTGAATTGCTTCATGTAATCATGAATGATTGCAATTAATAAAGTTGATTATTTTTTTCAAAAAAAAAAAAAAATCATGTAAGTAATAATCTTTCATAAAATAAGAGTATCTCTTTTTCTTCATGCTTTCTAATTTTTTTGATTAGTATTAACAATTGAAATTTTTCCTATTTTCTCTTCATAGGTTTATAAAAACTAAATTAGTTTTGTAAAATATATATTTTAAAAATAATGCTTCCTCTTATAATATTTGCTTATTAAATAATTGCTCTCTATATATTTTAAAAATAAATATTTGAGTATGTATGTAATATAACATTATTTACATGTGCTACGGAATTTAGTCCTTTAAACTTTATCACAAAATTTGTCTATTATTTATTATTTTTATTTTGTTTTTTAAGAGATACTTGCAACATAAGTATTTAAAATTTTGAGTTTGTAAACGATATTATTCCAATGATATTTTTTAGTTACATAAATACTCAATGTTAATAAAATTATAATTTTCTTATAATTCTAGGTGTACAGACTTTATTAGTGTCTTAAATTTGCAACCAAACATAATTTTTGAATTTATTAAAATAAGATTTGAAAACAATTGATATTACACATTTCTGTCCAAAAGCCAATAATTTAGAATCCGTGCTTTAGACGTGTCGTGTTTAAGACACTAATAAAGTGTATTCATGAAACTGAACAAAAAAAATATAATTTTATTAACATTGAGTACTAAATATTATTAAGTATATGTCGATTATATATTTAAAATTTTAGATACTTATAACATAAATATTTATTTTTTAATTAAAAAGATAAAATAATAAAAAAATAGGGAAATTCTACAATGCACCCCCTTAAAATGGATACATTGATACACCCTTATCTGTTTTAGCACCCGAAATAATTTTTTAGTCAAATTTTTTCTTTTGGTCATGTATGTTATAGTTATTTAAGACATCCTGCAAAATTTTAAAAATTTGGAAAAGTTTAACACGCCGAAAAATACGTTCAAACACTGTGTTGCACGCGTGACTATTTTATTTTATACGCGTGTAAAATAGACTTTTTGAACATTGTTTTCTATATTATAAATTATTTTTTTAAATTTCTCAAAATTTTGTAGGTTATCTTATATAGCTATAACGTACATGAATATGAAAAAAAATTAGACTAAAAAGTTCTTCTGAATACCGAAACAAGTCAACGGTGCATCAGTATATCCCTTTTAAGAGGGTGCATTGTAGAATCACCCAAAAAAAATATATATATTTCGTAAAATTATTTTAATTTTAATTTTTTAAAATGAGAATTAAATCTTGAAAATTTGAAAACAACTTACACCCCCTAAATGTTAGAACACATTCTAAATGTTTGAAAACTAGTTTTTTTTTTTTTTTTTTAAATTATTATTATTTTCTTTTTTCTTTTTCTTTTTTTTTTTTTAAAAAAAAGGCATAGCATTTTGATAGAAGATAAAAGCAAAGCAAGTGGCCATTTAAGAGTAGAGTACATTATTATTGAGTATTGACCGTGTTTCTGGTGTACCGACAAGAACCCCCCTTATAATGGTTTTGGGTAATTGGTGTTAACAACTGTTTCTAGGGCAATCCTACACACATCTACTAAACCATACACACAAGCAAAAAAAAAATACATGCTATTAGGTGCTTCAGTAATATACCTTTATAGATGTACCCCAATCATAGAAAAAAATTTAATCCAATTTTTTTTAGGGTAATTGTTAGTATAAATATTTAGGTTTAACTTCTAATTGCAAATGTATACTAATTTAATTTTTAACAGTAATAATACTTAATTTATAATCCTGAAACTTCTTTAAGTACATGAATGTTAAGTGTTATGTAAATTGCTACATGACGATTTCTAATTAATTCAAGTCATTAATTTTTTATTTTTTATTTTTTAAAAATTAGTCTAAATATACCAATAAGAAAATGACACGTGGATAATGACTTAACATTTAACAGCCAAATGCTTATAGAGTTTCAGAAATATAACTTATGTATTATTACCGTCAAAAATTAAAGTTAAGTATTTATTTATAACTGAGAGTTAAACTTAAATATTTATACCATAAATTACTAGACATATATATTATTATTATTTAAAATATTTTATATAATTTTAAAAATTTCAAAAAAAAAAAATTAACCTACAGAATTTAAACACATGATTCTTAAAATATTTTAAATAACTATAACATAAATAATTTTATAAAATTAAATTAAAAATTTCTCCTTATTTTAGAGAATATATTATAAAATTTTATAATAATATTTTCCATTATCTATTATTAATTTTATTTTTTTAAAAAAAAACCTAAACCAAAACTTTTTTCAAAAACAAAACACACTTTTCTTCTTCTCAAAAAAAAAAAAAAAAAAAAAACACACTTTTCCTTCTTTTATTTTCTCACAAGTTCACAACTCAGACACTTCTTTTCTCTTTTCTTTTCTTCTTTTTACTTATAAATGCAAATACGTTGTAATTGACGGACCCAGAGACGGTACGGACAAACCACCGGAGCTTTCTCTCTCTGGGTTTTTTGGACTCATCTAACCACTGTTATCGGAGAGAGAAACTGCCCGGACCTCCGTCTTCAACCTCATTCTCCATTGCCCCTCTTTCTGCTCCTCCTTCAACTCTTCTGGTTCTTAGGTAGGAGTTTATTGCTTCTTCTCTCTCCACTCTCTCTTTGTTTCGCTATGCGTTACTTCTCTCTTTAGGTTTGGTTTTCTGGACAAAGAAGAAGAAGTAGAGAACTTAGGGGTGTGGTAGCTCACCTTTGGGTGTAAGTTTTTCATAGCCCTAATTTCTCTTTTTAACTTTCTGTTTCTGTTGATTGTTTTTTCTTTTGCTGGCATTACTTTTCTTCTGCCTTTTTATTTATGTTATTAGCTTAAATGGATCTTTTTGTTATTTAAAGTTCTTGAGTTTGTCATTTGTATGGGGATTGAGCTATTGTCTTGTCTGCTTGGGGGGGAGGTGATTTTGGGTTTTTAGTTTTGTTTTCTAGTTTAGGGTTTCATTGAGGATCACTTTTATAATAAAGTTTTCTACTGTAATGGGATATGATGGGGTTTGGATTATTTATTTATTTAATGGAGCATATGATTTTAAACAAAAGGCTGCCTTTTTCTAGAGGTTTTCCATAAGACTTGTTGGGCTGGTAATGCTGTTATGCGTGAACAAATGACTGTGTTGCAGTACTTGGTTGGTTGTGACTTCTTAGAGCACTTAGTGATGCTGAGCCTGAAGTGTTGAGATTGTATTGTATTGTGCTGTGTATATAGTTTAATAAATGCACACTTTTTAATATGTGCAGACGGAATAGCCTCTAAGATTCCTACTTTTTAACTTGACTAATTGTGTGGATGTTGCTTATGTGTGACGGCTGTTATGATTTTGGTTCAGAAAAAAAGGGGCCTTTGTTGTATCCAGATGGTGCGGATAGAGGCCGATGTTGGCAACGGGAGAGAGAGGAGCCCACTTGGTGAAAATGGCTTCTTGAAAGGCCCACAACCTTCTCCTAGTACAAGTGGTTCAAATACGAGTCTGAGTACGGTTCAGAGTAGGTTCGAAGGGAAAGATGCTCTTTCTTATGCCAATATTCTTCGGTCAAGAAACAAGTTTGCTGATGCTCTTGCCCTTTATGAGAATGTCTTGGAGGAAGATGCTGGGAATGTAGAAGCTCATATTGGAAAGGGGATTTGCCTACAGATGCAGAATATGGGAAGGCTTGCCTTTGACAGTTTTACAGAAGCTATTAAGTTAGATCCCCAGAATGCTTGTGCACTAACGCATTGTGGTATTTTATTCAAAGATGAGGGCCGCCTAGTGGATGCTGCTGAGGTATGCAATCCTATTTAGCACATGCTTCCTTAGGATTGTTTAAATTACTGTTCTTTTTCTCTCCTGGAGGCACCGTCTTTTCTGTCTAGTGATTTTTTTTAACACTATTAGAATTCACTGGTATGTATGAGGTTATTAAATTTGTTTTGAAGACTTTTTTTGGATAAGAAACACAAATGTTGTTTTACTAAATATACAAGGCAAAATAAAATCTTGTGGTCGTAGTTGTCCCATGTCAAGCACTCTAACTAAGCTGGGTTGTCACCTGTAAGATGTTTGTATACGTTCTTAGCAGTTGATGCATATGTGTTCTAAGTAGTTGATTGGTTGTTTGTAATTCTTTTAAACATTTACAAATTAATTTTGCTTTGGAACAGTCATATCAAAAGGCTCTGACAGCAGATCCTTCATACAAACCAGCTGCTGAATGCCTAGCCATTGTATTGACAGATCTTGGAACCAGCTTAAAGCTTGCTGGAAATACACAGGAGGGAATTCAGAAATACTTTGAAGCATTGAAAATTGATCCTCATTATGCTGTAATTTCATACTCCCCATTTCAATTTTTAAGATTGCTTTCTACATCACTCTGTCAAATCTTAATTATACTTTGGTTAAAAGTTTCAAATTTGTGACAAGTGCAGCCTGCTTATTACAATCTTGGTGTTGTCTACTCTGAAATGATGCAATTTGACGTTGCTCTAACTTACTATGAGAAGGCTGCTTCAGTGAGGCCTATGTATGCTGAAGCATATTGCAATATGGGGGTAATTTATAAGAATCGCGGCGAGTTGGAGACAGCTATTGCATGTTATGATAGGTAGGCTGCAACGCTGTATAACCTACTATTTTTCTGAGTATCCCTATCGAGTGGTCTACACTTGCACATGTTGTTATTGATTGCTTATTCTTATGCTTTATCAGGTGTTTAGCTGTGTCACCAAACTTTGAGATTGCAAAAAATAACATGGCTATAGCCTTGACTGACTTGGGTACGAAGGTAATATTTTATCCTGTTGATTGTTTATCATTACAAGAATGATAGTTTGAAAGCATATGGCTCCTATATTTTTAGCCTCATAACACTAATATTTATTCTTATGATTTATCTTTATAATGGTTCATGTCCTATACACGACCTTGTTAGTTTTTCCTTTTATTGTCATATGCAATTATTTTTCTTTTGTATATCTGAGTTTGGATTCAGTTATATGACTGTTTAGGTTAAATTAGAGGGAGATATTGATCAAGGTATAAACTACTACAAGAAAGCTTTGACCTTTAATTGGCATTATGCGGATGCTATGTACAATCTGGGTGTTGCATATGGTGAAATGCTCAAGTTTGACATGGTAAGTAACTTATCGACTAAATTTTTGGCTGTCTTATTCTATGGGTCAAGTTCTGTAAGTAAAAAATGTGCTGTAATTATTTTCTCTGCAGGCTGTTGTGTTCTATGAGCTTGCTTTCCACTTTAATCCTCATTGTGTTGAGGCATGTAACAATTTAGGAGTGATATACAAAGACAGAGACAACCTTGACAAAGCAGTAGAGTGTTATCAGGCAATTATTCATTTATGCAGTTTTAGTTTTTTTCTTTCTCTTGCTGGAATTTGAGTGGCTGACATGTTTAAATTTTTCTTATAGATGGCTTTGTCAATCAAGCCAAATTTTTCTCAGTCGCTGAACAATCTCGGTGTTGTCTACACTGTTCAGGTTGTGTAATCGATCCTTTTTGTGATGTTACTCTAAATGACCATCTGACACCATTAGCTGATAAACTTAGTTGCTATTGGCAGGGGAAAATGGATGCTGCTGCAAGCATGATTGAGAAAGCCATTGTTGCAAATCCTTCTTATGCAGAAGCATATAATAACTTGGGTCTTCATCTTTTCCTTGCCTTTCCGAATTTTCACTTATTTCCTGTTACATTTCTCTCCATACTGTGCTATAAGTTTGGACCTTGATTAAGTATATTTTGGCTGGTTGAATATAAGAATTAATGTAAGTCGAGGTTGTGGTATCATACCTATAGGTAATTTGAGACACTCTAGATTTGGTGAGAGGGCCCTATTGCTCTTTTGGATTTAATTAGGAATACATCATTGACACTTAATTGCACTTCTTGATTGAGATTATATCTTGTTGTGTGGAAGCTAATTCATGGTAATAGTAACATGGGTTTCAGTTTTCTTCTTCCTGCCCAGTTTCTTTCTTTGCTATAAATTTTATTTTATTTTTCTATTTCTTCATCTATAGGTGTTCTCTACAGAGATGCAGGCAATATTTCTATGGCTGTTGAAGCTTATGAACGATGCCTCAGCATTGATCCAGATTCTCGTAATGCAGGCCAGGTATTGGTTTCTGTTGATTTATTCTTGCAAATTTGAACTTATTGCACTTCAATATGTTGTGGTTCCCTATTGAACACTTCCTTGCCTGGAAACTGGTGCGGTCTTGTCATCTGTCTAGGTCTCTAGGACCTTATGGGATCTCATGCTGCATCTTTACTCTGTATTGTATTGGATTGTGCACATACAATTCATTAGGAATTAGGTTTAACTATTAAGATTTCTGAAACATCTGGATGGTTTGTAAAGTGGTATCATCTTCTGCAAATTTGTTCAGTGCTATAAAAGTTGAACTTTATTGTTGATTTACTCTTTCCATTTGAGTGCGGTAATTTAATACTAAAAGCTGCCATTACTGGATAGGTTTTCTTATATAATTAAATTTATTAACCTGCTTCTTGCAGAATCGGTTGCTTGCCTTGAACTACATAAATGAAGGAACTGATGATAAGCTCTATGATGCTCACAGGTTTTTACCTTAGCTCCTTTTAGATTTCATTACATCTTTAATAATTTTCACAAGGTATTTGGAATTTATGTGTGTATATTTATAAGATAAAAACTGATAGGTGATAGGCCTCCATCTACAGGTTTTGTTCTTTGTTTTGTGTATTTATGTCCCTACTTTATATGTATTAAAAGTTATATATATATTTGTGTGTGGATGTGTTCTGGGAATTTCGTTGCAAATTGGGGCTTCAAAATATGGTGGGCATATGCTTCTTTAGAGGTTTACGGTAGCATATGTCGTTAATGTACTTTTAAACAGTGACTAGAAGTTTGAGGTGTTTGGCTTTGAAAATTATCCTGCAGGGAATGGGGTAGGCGCTTTATGAGATTGTATCAACAGTACACTTCATGGGACAACCCAAAGGATCCAGAACGGCCCCTTGTGATTGGATATATATCTCCTGATTATTTCACACATTCTGTATCATATTTTATTGAAGCTCCCCTTGCACATCATAATTATGCAAACTACAAGGTTGTGGTTTATTCAGCAGTTGTGAAGGTATTTATCATGTTCAGTACGTCTTATCTATGTTCCCCGTGTTTCTTATGTGATTTTCGCGACCTGTATTTTCACTTATTTGTTGGTTGTATTTATAAGTTTAAAGACATCTTCTTTACTATAGGAAGTTTTGAGAAAAAATAAAATAACTTTTCCTTTGACTCACTAGTATATAAAATTATTTTGCTGTTTGCTATTGACAGTTTTAATTAATCTGTACTTGTACTTTTTTCTACCTTTGTTAATTGATTGATAACAATATAAATGTGAAAAACTGTTACTCTATTAGCAAATGAAGTACAAAATTGGGGGACTAGGTGTTCCCAACAAACTACTACAAAATAGAAGATCAATACCCAAACAAATTGAAACAATAAGCTTTTGTTTCCAAGACATTGTGGTTTCAGAAGCTAATGTTATTATTGCATTATATTTGTTTCATTTTTACTATAGAATTGACTTCTATATGCCACAGGGAGATGCAAAAACTATCAGGTTTAGGGAAAAGGTCTTAAAGAAGGGAGGAATTTGGAAGGATATATATGGGGTTGATGAGAAAAAGGTTGCAAGCATGGTCAGAGAAGATAAAATCGATATCTTGGTTGAACTTACTGGTCATACAGCTAATAATAAGTTGGGAACAATGGCATGTCGTCCTGCACCACTTCAGGTATGTCAATCGGAATGCCTTGTTTATTCCTTTCACTATTGTTCCTCTCTCCTTTTGTTTCAGTCAAATAAGAACAAGGTTAAAAGGTATTATGGAATGAAGTTAGACTTAGTTTACATATTGGTATTCTTTATGTTGAAGGCCTTGTTTGTTACTTTAATACTCTCTCTCTCCCCTCTTGTTCCCGTCAAAGAGGAACCAGGATAAAAGGCATTATGAAATTATGTTAAGACTTGGTTTGAATATTATTATTTTATGGATTATATGGAATTATGCTGCGTAATTATTATGTTTGAGTTGCTACACTCTTGTAGAGTGTAAATGTTACATTAGTTCTACATGATGCAATTATGGTAAACAGCTGATCTGTTGGACTACACAAACACACACATATTGTATGTTAGAGAATATTTACCTGCTATTACCTGTTTTTCAGGTTACTTGGATTGGTTACCCAAACACTACTGGTTTGCCAACAATTGATTACAGAATAACTGATTCACAAGCAGATCCTCCTGAGACAAAGCAGAAGTAAGGGATTTTTTCGTTGCTATTGTATCATAATTTGAGCATAGTTAATGATCTAGAGAAGGTTTATTGATGATTTATCGTACTTAAATACAATACTCTTATAAATGGCAGGCATGTTGAGGAGTTAGTTCGATTACCGGATTGCTTTCTTTGTTATATGCCCTCTCCTGAGGCTGGGTCTGTATCTCCAGCTCCTGCTCTTTCCAATGGATTCATTACATTTGGTAGCTTTAATAACCTAGCAAAGGTATTGGATGTGTTTATTTAGAACTTATATCTTCTGTACTGGTAGAAGTATATGTATTCTAAAATTATGTGTATTTTATTAAGTTTTTATTCAATGGTCTTCCCTCAATCAGATTACACCTAAAGTATTACAAGTTTGGGCAAGGATATTATGTGCGGTACCGAATTCTCGCCTTGTGGTGAAATGTAAGCCTTTTTGCTGCGATAGTGTGAGACAGAGATTTATTTCGACACTTGAGCAGCTGGGTTTGGAATCATTGCGTATTGATCTCCTGCCTTTAATTTTACTCAACCACGATCATATGCAAGCCTACTCTCTGATGGACATCAGGTAAAAGTTTAAATTACTTTCTTACATATGACTATGGTCACTATTACCTTTATGCTATCAGTACATTATTTGAGATTTCGTAGAAATATATTGTTGATTTTTAAGATTGTAGTTTCAGCCTAAGTGCCGTATGATTAGTGTGTGTTGATAATTGGAGAGGTAGCAATAAATATGTAAACTATTTGGACTGAAATGTTTCTTGTTATTAAATGGGGAGGTTGTGTTTCTATGCTCTTTCTTGGCTTTCCTATAGAGGTTCTAACTCATTCTCCTGTTTTGTTATTTCTCATCAATATAGTCTGGATACTTTTCCATATGCTGGAACAACTACAACATGCGAGTCTTTATACATGGGAGTTCCATGTGTTACAATGGCTGGTTCAGTACATGCTCACAATGTTGGCGTGAGTCTTCTCAGCAAAGTTGGTGAGCAGTTCTCCAATCTATTGAATTCTTAATTTTTATCCTATTGTAATATAGCAAAGTCTCAAAGGTCTTGTATTTTTTTCTACAAGCCTCCAATATCTTGGGACCAGATGAACAGATTATTATGCTCAATATTCATTATGTTCAGGTCCAGTTATGGTAGGAATTAGTTAACTGATGTGGTGCGAAGTTGCTGCCTTTTTATATTGGGGCATTTTTCAGCCTTTCCCAAAATGATTTAACCAATTGAGCCGGTGAAGTGGAATTTAGACAACGGCCTGGGGACATGTTTTTAGTTTTTGTGTTTTTGTTCAGTGTTGGCCCATCATTGTAGTCATGCTCAACTTTTTATACATTTTTAAGTAGCATTGTTCTCTATACATTTTCTGATTAGGTATATTTGTATTTCAGGGCTGGAACATTTAATTGCCAAAAATGAGGATGAATACGTACAGTTAGCACTGCAGCTGGCTTCAGATGTTACAGCACTATCAAATTTGAGGATGAGTCTACGAGATCTTATGTCGAAGTCTCCTGTGTGTGATGGACCGAACTTTGCTCGTGGCCTTGAATCAACATACAGGGATATGTGGCGCAGGTACTGTAAAGGTGATGTGCCATCTTCAAGACAAATAAAAATGCTACAACAGGAGGTTTTTTCTGAAGAAACAGTTACTAAATTCTCGAATGAAAGCTCTACTGGTTCTATTAAGAGTAACGGTTTCAATATGGCTCCAGCATCAGGACCTAATATTTTCAGTTGTGAAGAAAATGGAACCATATCAAAGCTTACCGGAACCTGAATCTGATTGTTTTAACATCGGGAGACAACGTGAGATTGGTCTGATTTGGACTTTGTAATAGCCTTGTTGAATATGGCTCATTCTACAGCAACTGAAGCATGTGGATGGAGGATCAATGGTGTTGATTTCCTTGTTCTATATAACATTTTTTCTTCAGTAAACAATGGTGGTGTTCAGGAGGAAGCTGATCTTCCGGTTACTTGAGAAAGAGTTAAGAGAACAGAAGATTGGAAAAGACTTGATGCTGAGTTGATATTTGGATAGCTGATTTTTTTTACTGAACTCTAGTAGGATTGTGGTTTGTAAATCATTAGATTTTTTTTGTCTTTTAAGCTTTGATTATTATATTTTTGGTGAAATGATATAATTTTAGAAATTACCCACAGTGTGTTAGGTATTACTATTATCATTTGTGAGATGTAGTCGTTTCTTTAGTTGATTAAGTTCTCAGAATGAAATCTTACCATTTACCTTTTAGATACTATTATTATCTTTTACATTGTATTCAGTTTTATTGCTATTTATCATATGTCTCAAAATCATGCCGTTGAAATTTGAAAGGAAAAAAGAAAGAAAAAATCTCCAACAGAGTTCATAACATATTTTAATTTAATGAAACAGAGGGTCATGGGGATAAATTTCCCTTTTCCTATATTAACACAATACTACGACTAAGAACTAAAAAGCAAACACATTACAAGGTTTTTAACATAAAACAAAATTGTTCAAGGAACAGAACCCAGAAGCTGGAATGTTTCAGAAGCAGGTAATGAAGGTTGATAACAGTTACATGTCCCTAATCTTTGACTGACGTCCTTAGAATCTTTACTTCTTGAACGGGTCTGAAATGTTTAAGAAAAAAACACAACTAGTTCGTTAGATCATATTACAATTGGTTTTCTGTGAAAAATGAACTAGTCACGAGTACTACAAGAATTATAAATTAAATTTCTCTGCAACTTATGGGGTAATTGGGTTATGAATACTTATCTTTTCACCAAAAAACATGAACATAGAAATATCACAAAAATAATAGAAGTGGTAGCTTCTTTCACAAAACTTGTCTCATGTTCTCATGTGATTTTATCTTGAAACAATATTAAGGAAGTGGCAGCTTCGGTTATGGTCAAAACTAATCTGACTATGGGCGAAACTTGTTTTTTTTGAATTAATTTAGACCAAAATAGTAGAAAATAGGTGATTGGAAGCAATTTATATGAACACTAGATTTTTTGTGGCATCTATGAGAACGTTAAGATCTTTGCTGGAAAGCATGATCTTTTTACGATTATATCACTTTATAGCAAAACATTAAATCCAAATCAAACTCAATAGGAGTATGAGAGAAAACATACCTATCAGTATTATCAGTTTGGACACTTCCAAGTCTTTTGATGATTTCCATCCCTTTACATACTCTTCCAAATATTGTGTGTTTTCCTGAAAGATGCAGCAATATTGGATAACTCATTAGAAGCAATGTAGCATGATATATCTTCTGGTAAAATCTGTAGTCATGAAGACCAATTGGAAAAGCAAATTGAAAACCGCTGGTTTTTGTTTATATTTTCGGCCATGACTTCAAAAACTGTTTCCTGTGGGCACTCTACAATACTACTTGAATCTCAAATAATGTAAAATTTTTATAGCTTTGAAAATAACTAACTTCTGAAGCTCCTCATTGTTGCAAAATGTTAATAGCTTTGAAAATAATGACGGTAAAACTTTGCTCCATCCAAATTCTCGGACTACTAGCAGATTCAAAATGTTTTAAAAAATAAAAAGCCTACTTTTTTCATTTCAACTTAGTTGTAGTACACAACAAAACATTGCAAAATATGATCAGTTTGGAAATTCACAAATAATGGTCATCAGTATTTAGTTCAAGGACAAACATCATGACCACACAACAAAAAGTGTAAAAGATGCATGTTGAACCAGCCAAACACAAAAAAAGTCGATATGTTTCATTTCATCAATTATCCAAAATATATTCATTAGATAAATCTGTAAGTAACAAGATAGAAACAAATTACCATCCAAAGAAGGGCAAGGAGCAAGTGTAATGAAGAATTGACTTCCATTAGTATTGGGACCAGCATTAGCCATGGATAAAATTCCAGCTCCAGTATGCTTCAGCTCGGGTTTTATTTCATCCTCAAACTTTGAACTGAAATTGCAGTGATAAATCCATACAAAAGAAACAAGAGTTAACAAACCTGCATAAATCAAAAACCCCAAAAGAAATACCCACATCCCATAAGGATAGCACAAAGATCATCCATAGCATAAGAAATTGATAAAGAATATCAACCACAGTAGTAAAATGCATTACCCATAAATAGATTCCCCACCTCTTCCTGTTCCCGTGGGATCCCCACCTTGCACTATAAAATCCTACCAAATACAAGTCAACAAACAGGCTCCGTAAGCACAAAATCTAATTAAGAAAATCCCTAATTTACTAAGCATACATATATACATACATATAAGAGAAAAGAAAAAAAAAAAACCTTGATAATTCGGTGGAATTTGACATTGTCGTAATAGCCTCTACGAGAAAGCTCAAGGAAGTTTCTGCAAGTTCTGGGGGAATGTTTGTAATAGAGCTACATAAAACAAAATTGAAACTGACATTGTTATATAATGATTTTGAGGGAAAGGTAAGGAGGCATTGGTGTGTTTAGTTTAGGTATGTTGTATTTTGTGATGAACCAAACCAAGTGAAAAGCATTAATTTACCTCGATTGTGAAAGCACCCATTGAAGTCTCGAGAGTGACCTCTGGAGCTCCTCCTTCTGCACTTGCCCACATCTTTTTTTGGCACAAAGAACAGAAAGAAGAAGAAAGAAGAAGAAGAAGAAGAAAGACCAACCGAGCCGAGCTAATGCCTTATGCTCTCTCTCTCTCTCTCTCTCTCTCTCTAACAAAGGGGCCAATGGGTTTTCAAAAGTGAGTCTACGTTACGACGACGTTTTCATATTAAATTTTGGTTTATTTGCCGCAAAAGTGATCCGTTTTTTTAAGCATTGGTACGCGGGACACCAACAACTAGGGATGCACACAAGGCACGAAATTAGCGGGGAGTGTTTTTCCTGTCTCTATTTCTTTTTTTTTGAAAATGGCGTTTTATAAAATAAGGAGTTAGACCTCTCGGTCATTACAAAGGATAGAGACAGGTATGGAATGAACATCCACCCTTCCGGATATAGAGTTAGCAAAAGCCCACCTGGCCACATTATGAGCCAAATAGTTACAAGTTCTAGAAATAAAAGAAAAGTTACAACTTAACATCAAAGTAGAAAGCTTTTTACATTGTTGAGTATAGTTATCAAATTCCCAACAGGTATGAGTCCCCGTCAAGGTCTTGATTACCGTCATTGAATCACTCTCTACCAATACAAAGCGGTGCTGCTGAGAAACCGCTGTCTCCACGGCCAACAAGACAGCTGCAGCTTCCCCAACAAGGGGGTCCGAAAAACAAAGTGCTGAAGTAGCAACCCACAAAATGGTCTCCCTATGATCCCTGGCAATGGCCACCGCGCACATGGAGTCAGAACCAACTCTAACATCACAGTTGATCTTGATCCAGTCTTCAGGAGGAGGAACCCAAACATGAGACCCAACTACCTTCAAATGAGTAAGTAAACTAGAGGCATAATCTGCGTAACAGCAAGAGATAGAGTCAATATATTTAAAAATACTACCCGACCCATTCATATGAACCTTGTCGTTGCGCGCTTTCCAAATCGTATCAACTACTATCGAAGCATATAGGAAAACTTTGTCAATATCCACCCCTTGTGACTTTAAGTTCCAAATGAACTTAACCCAATCCCACATACGAGCACCCGAATCCACAACAGGCATGAGTCCCCAAGGGGAGGAACGCCACAGGTGAGAGGCAAAATCACAGTAGAGAAACAAATGTTCTACCGTCTCATCTTCCCTTCCACACATAGGGCACAAGACCTCATCAATATGCATTCTTCTAGCAAGAGAGACACGAGTGGGCAGAGCATTAGAGAGGACACTCCACCAAAGAATTTTATGTCTCTCAAGGGTCTTAGAACTCCAAAGTTTGTTCCAAAGGTGCGGGGCAACATTACACGGGGGAGCCCGTTCCAAAGCTTGAATAAGGCAAGCAGATTTGGTAGAAAATCCACCATTCGTTTCTTTAGTCCAGATCCACCTATCACCCTCCTGACCACTAGGCTTGCCACCTTTGATGATGTTGCTTATAGTTTCCTGGTCAAAAAGCCTTACAAGTTTCTGAAGGTCCCAGTCCCCATTAGGAAGGAGTAAGTCCGCCACGAGCCTAAGGTTATCCGGAGGCCAAGTAATGGGTTTTGGGGTGAAGTCTCTACCATGGATGACCCAGGGATCCTCCCAAATCTTAGTGTCCTTCCCATTGGAAATAAGTTTGCAAGCCCCTTTCTTGAGAATATCCTTGGTACGAACAACATTTTTCCAGAACCACGAGTCAGAGTCCTTAAAAGAGCTCTCAAAGAATTTTTTCCCTCTAAGGTACTTTGCCCTCAGAACTTGACAACACAAAGATTGGTCCCCGATCAGCATGGCCCAGCCCCACTTAGCTAGTAAAGCTTTATTCATTTCCCCCGTCTTGCGGAACCCCAGACCTCCCCGAGACTTGGGTAAACACAAGTTGTCCCAAGCTTTTAAGCAGATGCCCTTGTTCCCTTGTTCGCAGCCCCACCAGAAATCTCTGACCATCCCATCAATCTTAGAGGCAAGGCTTTTGGAGAGTTTTGTTGTCTGCATGGTATACACAGGCAACGCTAGTCCCACAGATTTGATTAAAGTAGCACGACCTGCCTTGGACAGGGATTTCAACTTCCAGCCATGAAGTTTTGAAACAAGGTTATCCAGAATGAAATGGAAATCTGCATCCTTCTGACGGGACCTAAAAATTGGGAGCCCCAAGTAATTGATGTTTCCCACCGGAATATTGAGCCCAATATCCCTCATGATGCCTCTCCTCATACTCTCAGCCGTGTTATTACTAAAAAAGATTGAAGTTTTTAGCTTGTTTACCCTCTGACCCGACCAGCTACAAAATTTTTCCAGACAGTCCCAAAAACCCCGGGCTTCCTCAATATTTGCTCTCCCCACTAAAATTAGGTCATCCGCAAAGAACAGGTGTGAGAGTCTAGGGCCACCTCTACTCAACTGAATGCCACGAATGGTCCCGCACTGAAGAGCCTTCTCAAGAATTATTTTCAAAATTTAAATATATAAAATTATTAAATTATATAAAAATTTAAAATATTACATATTATTTATTATTTAATATAGTAATTATTATACAAAAATACAATTTAAAAAATTATAAAAATGATATTAATACACCAAAAAATACAAACACGTATGTAAAATATAAAATATTAATAAATTTTTTTTAATAGATTAAAAGGGTCCTTGTCGGGGTCGAGAGTGTCATCCCCATCTCCGCCCCGTTTAACATTTGGAGACAAAAATTAATTCTCGTCTCCGTCCTGTTCCCCATTTAGACGAAGAATCCCTGCTCATTAGGGACAGGTCCCTGCGAGGCCCCATCTTATAAGGAAAATGTACATCTCTACCAACAACGCTTCTATAACCACGATAAAGTGACACTTTATAATTAATTGATATTTGATAATTTTTTATAATTTTTTTTTAAAGTAAAATAAGTGAGACTCAATATTAAATTACCAACATATTAATATTTCTACATTTTTTTTTACTTAGTTGGAGTAAAAGGATTTCTCATTAAAAAAAATATTTTCGATCAGATTCCATTTAATTTTAGTAGAAAATACATGCACAAAGTATCATAGATAATTGTCACCCTAAGTCTCTTAATAAATACATTAAATTTGCATCAAGTTATTATTTCTTTTATACTTTTAATAAATACATTAAATTTGCATGAAGTTTTACAATTTTACAATAAAAGTACAATCTAAAAATTGCTACAAATATATAAAAAAATATTTTTTGTGTTAAATATAACATATTTTTTACATTTTATTTATTAAATTCTCATGTTGAAGTAATTTCTCAAAGGATAATGATACAACAATTTAGGAATAAGTTGAAGAATATTTTTTTTTGTATCTATTAATCAAAAGTACTCTTATATTAAATTTTATTAAAATGTACCCACTTTTATAAGTGGGTTGCTCAATATATCTTCACCCTTTACTTAAATTAAATCTAGTACATAATTTACAGTAAAAATTAAAATAAGTAAAGTAAACCGAGTATACAAATCAATCGAGGAAATTACACTCAATACTCTTTTTATATTGTCCTCTTTTATTTTTACTTTCTTTTTTAAAGTCTATCATTTTTACTTTTTTTTTTAAAATATTGTACTAATTTTGCCCATGTCACTTCAAGATACTCTCCATATGACTCTCTTATGTCAGGGTATTTTGGTTACAATACATATAAAAACAGGTATGTTTCAATTAAATATAAAATTAGAGGTAAATTTGATTAATTGATTAATAAAAGTGGTATTTTCAACATACCCCTGTACAATCTACATCTAATTTCCTCCACAACCTACGACATTGATGGCCCAATTTATCTGGGCTCAAATCTAGAAAGCCCAAGAAGTCATCCCAAGGCCCAAGTGTTGCAAAAAAACAGTTCCGACAGTGCAACTGCAACTAGAACCAGAATGATGATCATGAAATTTCCATGGAATTTGAATAAGATTCTCTAAAACGCAGAACAGGTTGCTTGCGGTGGAGCCTCCTCAAATGAGGCCAATCAGGCTCCCCGAAGTTACAATCGGAATTTCTGGATCGCCGGAGATATTCTCCCGTGGAATCCACGGCGTTATCAAACGTGCCGTCATCATAGGAAACGGCTTCGCCGGTGCCGAGAATCAGTGCATCGGTTTGGTTCGTGGTCTTGGCCTCTCAGGTCGCCATTCTCTTTACGTGAGTATTTTCATTATTATAATATTTATTTATTTTTGTAACGAGAATTCGAGCCAGTCAAAGATCAGTAGAAACTTGCACAAAATTTGCGTTTTTTTTCTTTAATAATAATAAAAAAATTATTTGTTAAATGCAGCGTGTGAGTAGACCTAGAGGAGGAATCAACGATTGGCTTCACTGGATTCCAGTTGCTCTACACAAAAAATTAGAGCACTTGTTCAGGAGGATTCATGGAAGCTTGCGGCTTAGAATACCAGCTAAAGGGCACAGAGTAAATCCCATTTCGTTTGGGCAAAATGGTATTGTTTTTCTTACTGTTTTTATTGGAAGAAATAAAAGGAAGAATCTTGAAATTTTTGGTGATTTTTTTTTTCTTTCTTTTCAAATGATTGCATATACTGAACATGGTGGTGGACTAGAGCAGGCATAACTGATATCTTAGAGGCTGATGCAAATCATATTGCAAATATGGCTCGTGAAAATTTGGATAAGTATGTTTATTTTGCTGGCACTGTTCAGAAGATTTTGAAGAATTGTGTTGTATTTTGTTTTTTGTATATCATGCAATGTTCTTATGTTTGTCTCCAATTATTGATAGTTTTGTTCTTCAGGGATGGTCCGTTGCTTGTGGTAGCATCTGGAAGGGATACCATTTGTGTTTCAAGCACTATAAAGCGTTTAGCTCCAGAAAGTGTTTTTGTTGTACAGGTTTTGCTTAAATTTGTTCTCAATTTGATATTTTACTTCTGCTTATATAATTTGTTTCTTTGTAGCTTCTGAGGAGGACCTGATGTGCTATTGTTATCTGTTTCTGTTTACTGGGCCTAAATATTTTTTTCTTTCTGAAGACTTATTGTTTGTTGAGTGTTTGCTTATTAAATAATACATTGGAATTATGTTGGGTCAGTTGCTTGATAGATTTATCTTTCTCTTAATTAAGTTGCAATTGCAGTCATTTGATTTTCTAACTTAGTTTTCTTTCTCATTTTAGCAATGTGGTTTTGATGTATAGGAAAATGGAAATATCAGGGCATCTCAAGCGCATTCTTTTCTTTGGCTTTTGTGTTTCAGATTCAACATCCTAGGACGCATCTGAATAGGTTTGATTTGGTCATAACTCCCCGTCATGATTATTACCCATTGACACCTCATGCACAGAAGCAAATTCCATGGTTTTTACGAAGGTGGATTACTCCACGTGAACCACCTGGTAGGAATGTGGTGGGTACCTTCGACAGAAGAGCTAAATGCCTAGTCTAGTTTCAGATTAGTTTTGTAGTCATCATGCAAGTATATATCGAGATCATTTTTTTGTCGATTTTGTTCAGGTTCTCACCCTTGGAGCTCTTCACCAAGCTGACTCTGCTGCACTAAAGAAAGCTGCTTCTGCCTGGCATGATGAGTTGGCATTGCTTCCCAAACCTTTGGTTGTGGTTAACATTGGAGGCCCTTCAAGTAATTAGTTTGCATATATAAATTAATTACGACTTATTTCACAGGGCCTCTATTTTATTGGATGTCATTTTGTTGTTCTTGAGCATGGGTCATCTCCTTTTAGTATTTTTGGATTTTGTTGATAGGTAGGGAGTCTGTTTTAAGTCATTCAAGTTTAACTTTATTGTAGTTCTCTGATGCGGCTTGGAGAAATTTGACAGTAGGGACTGCATTATTTTTTTGCTATTATGTATATAGTACGATAACTTAGTATTGTGAAAATAGTTTTTTTTTTTCCACAGAAATTGTTTGAGAGCTGAATGATATTGTTAGAGCCTTGTAGCACCAGAATTTTGCCATATTCTCTAGTTAAGAATTTTCTTTACTATACAAAGAACATTAGCCATATAATTATAAGGTCTTGTATGCTAGGCTATTTCATATTTAAAGTTGCATATTAGGCTTCATTTATCTTTATTTCTCACTGTTTGATCTTGTATCCCTTTTTATTTGAATAATGATCCATGATATTTTAAATAGGAAATTGTCGTTATGATGTGGATCTTGCTAATCAGTTAGCATGTATGTTACAAAATGTCCTTCCGAGTTGTGGAAGTGTGAGAATATCTTTCTCTAGACGAACTCCTAAGAAGGTATGATACAAATGCACCCCCTATGATTATAGGTTTTATTATGTAGTATGGACTTATATCCTGAATGTGTTTGTCAACAGGTGTCAAAAGTTTTTGTTAAAGAGTTAAGTACTAATCCGAAAGTATACATTTGGAATGGTGAAGGTACTTATCATTTGATGCATGAACATCCTTATTTCCTACACTTTTGTAGATGTATACGTAAGTAGTGTTGAGATTATTAATTCATATTCTATGCTACTGCTTAGGTCCAAATCCACACTTGGGGCATCTAGCTTGGGCTGATGCTTTTGTAATCACAGCTGATACCGTCAGTATGTTGAGTGAGGCTTGCACTACGGGGTATGTTACAAGAATGATGATGAGGCTAATTGTTGTCTCTAACTATGCATCTGTTCTTGATATTGATAAAATTTTGATACACTGTTTTTGGTCTCAGCAAGCCTGTTTATGTAATTGGTGCTGAACGGTGTACATGGAAGTTTGCAGACTTCCAGAAGTCTTTACAGGAACGAGGAGCAGCTCGACCATTTACTGGGAAAGAGGATGTAAGTTGGCAGTTATTTTATTTTTCTTGTATATGTTGCTAATTTAAGGATCTACAGTTTTTGTGAAATATTTCTTGAAAAAATTGTTCACTTGTTAATTTTTTTTTCTTCTAAATCTATCAATTGGAAAGGATGGATCTTAAAGAACTCTCTCGAGCATGATTAATTGAATCATGCATCCTTTGCAGTATCAATGGTTCAATGCAGCTCTAGTTTACACACATAGGAAGCTTTTCTACAATCAGTTTTTATCAAATAAAATGAATCTATCTATGGTTGCTTTCGAATGAAGAACTCTCTTTGTTAGAACACGAGTTGGGCTGTATTTTTTTTCATGATGCATATCTTGTGTGGCAGGGATCACATGTGTTATTTGTTAATAGTTAGCATTTACAATATGGCGTGTAATAAGCGTTGTTATTTAAGTTACTTACAGTGAAAGTTATTTGAAGATGTTTTATCATTGTCTCGACCAACATTTAAGCGATATAAATTTGATTGATTTTGTTGATAGATGTCCCAAAGCTGGAGCTATCCTCCTCTTAATGACACTGCAGAAGCTGCCCATGTGGTAAAAATGGCACTCTCTGAACGTGGATGGAGTATACTTACATAGTGGCTGGTCTTACGAAGTTTTTGCTCAGTCTTTTTGTGTAAGATGTTAAATCCTTTTTCTTCTTTTTCATCTTTCCTCCCAAGAGTAGTTTTCCCAGTTTTGTTTAGCTTAGGTATTTTTGTATTGATTGAGAGTGAGGCTCATGAGTAGAACACCAGCAGAACTGAGTGTCTATTGTATCATTGTATGTATAATAGATGAGACAAGTTTTGATCTTTTTCTCTTCCCAAAAGAAAAGAGTAATGACGTGCACAATCTATGCTTAAACATTACATTGATATGATAGGTTTTTTAACCAATAGGACATATAGTTTTCAAAAGTAGTATCACTTGTATTAATGTTTGAGCGCATATTTTAAGTGCAAGTTCAAGAAAGGGTTTATAAATAGGGATTATTTCACAAAAACATAAAAACAACAAAAAAAAATTACAAAAATACGGTTTCACGGAATTTTAAATACTTTTACGATTTTTTTGATTTTATTTACAGAAAATATGGTTTTTTTATATTGTAATCTTGTTAATTTGTTGTTGATTTTTTGTTATCTGTATGATATTTTATGTTGTTATTTTGATGTTACTTTTATGTAATTTTCTTGTTGATTTTATGTTGTTTTCGTATTATTTTTTAGAAAACCGTAAAAATATATAAAAAAAAATTCTTTGAACGTAAAAATATAATTATTTTACAAAAAATGGTGTCTTATGTAATTATTCCTTATAAATATAAGTAATTTAACCCTATGTTGCTAATTGAAGTGGTAATTTTGTTTTGGATCCAGTCTTTTAAAATTAACTTTTAAGTCTTATTTTTACCTTTTTCGAAAGAAAAAAGCTATACTTTTAGAAAAAAACAAACATTTATGAATTAGACGAAAATATTTTGTTAGATTTTTAGCTTTTATTTTGTAAAAGTTACCGATTGGACTTTATGTTTTATTAAATGACAAAATGAATTCTGTATTTTTTAAAATGGTAAAAATAAGATCTTGTGTTTAATTTTTGACGATTTTTTTTTAATATAACTAACTTGAAAACAATTCCTAACATGAACAAATACAGACAATGAAAACAGCTTTGTCATAACACCCTTAGATGATTATTATTAAATTTTATTTTAATAAAAAATCAATTCAAGTTTTATTTGTACCATTTTGGTAAATACAAGGTCTATTTCGTTATTTAACAAAATAAAAAATCTAATTAATAATTTTTACAAAACACATGATAGAAAATGGTATTTACCCTTTAATAAATTTAACATAAGTTGTTAATTTAGAGAATAAAAGCGAAAAGAATCAAGGCAAGGAGGAACCCACCAAATTATGGCCCCCAATCCCACTTTTCATAATCTGCAGTAGTGTTATTTGTTTACTATTTATAAACTCATTGATCATCATTCCTACCTTTTGTCATAAGAATATCACAACTATTTGACTTTGTTTTGCTGGATTTGGGAGACTTATATAACATGGTGGTTTAGCTGACTACTTTTATATAGTAAAAGAAAAAACTTCTTTGCACTTTCTATGGCTGTCTTTAATTTCTTTATTTAAAACTATACTACTTTTTCTTAATACTTTTACATACTCAAAATCCATTGTGTGACATATCACAAAAGCCTCATAACCACCATTTGATCTGCCATACAATCATATGATTAATTAAATAAATCCTTGATCAATATATTTATGAAGTTGAGCAGTTGTATATAATTAGGTTGACTTAATCCATTTATTTATTTCATGTTTTAAATCAAAAGTCATTCCTACTAAAAGTTTCATAATTATTAGTAGATAACAACAACTCTCGTTTTCTCCCATTTACTTAATATAATATTACTATGCAAAAAAGGCCATCTCTATATATAAGATCAATATCCATACCATTAATTTCATCCCACCAAAGCATAATACAATCTCATCTCTTCATCCATTACTACTCAAATCAAGTGTAACATATTCTTATTTATTCTCAAAGTAGAAGAAAATGAAGAGTGGAGATCATTCAACCACCATTGATGTTGCAGGGCCAAGCAACTCATCAACAAAAGGAAAATCAACTACAGTTTTAGTAGCAGCCCCCAAAGCCACAGGAATGAAGAAAGGAATGGCCATAGCCGACTTCGTCTTAAGGCTTGGCGCCATAATTGCTGCGCTTTCAGCTGCAGCCACCATGGGAACCAGTGATGAAAGTCTTCCTTTCTTCACTCAGTTCTTCCAATTTGAAGCTAGCTACGATGACATGCCAACATTTCAGTACGTACATACATGCATGCATCTTTATTATGCCTTTACTTTTTATGAAATAAGATTTTTCTCCCTGAACTATGACTCTCTAGAGTTTTAGTCTCTAAATTTTTCTGTTGCAAAATTTTCTTCCGAATTATAAAAATCGTTGCAAATATCTCATTTCAGTTCCATTCTTCTCATTTATTTAAATAATTATCACAATAAAAATGACACTTTCAGTGATAATTTTTAGTCACAATAAAATGTTACTTCTGATTAAAATATAGTATTTATATACAAGTTGTCACTAATTTAGTTTTAGTCACAACAAATATTGTGACTAAAAATACATATAGTCATTAATAAATTATAATTTTTATGATTAATATCTTTAGCTACAGACCTTTTAGTCACAACATAAGAATGCTGATTTATAATTAGCCATAATTTTTAAATTGTGACTAAAAATAAAATTTTTCGTCGTGAATTTGCTGAGAACAAAAAAACGGCCTCTGTTTTGGTAACAAGTTACAAGTACTAATAAATTGTTGATGATTAAAAATGTGCAGATTTTTCCTGATAGCAATGGCACTAGTGAGTGGCTACCTAGTCCTCTCTCTTCCATTCTCCATAGTCACCATTGTTCGTCCCCATGCATCTGGAATCAAGCTCTTCCTTGTCATTATGGACACTGTAATACACTACACAACTATACTACTCTGTCACTCTGTTATTGATCTTTTCATATATTTGTCATTGTTCTTCTTACTAATTAGCTATAAACATATTTTGTTTGTTCAGGTGGCACTAACTCTGGCCACTTCAGCCGCGGCTGCAGCGGCCGCCATAGTTTACTTGGCTCACAATGGCAATGCTAGCTCGAACTGGCTTGCCATTTGTAACCAATTCACAGATTTCTGCCAGAATGTGAGTGGAGCTGTGGTGGCTGCTTTTGTTAGTGTTGTTGTCTTCATATGCTTGATTCTGCTCTCTGCTTTGTTTCTCAGAAAACATTAAATGTTAGAAGTTGTTCACCAAAAATTTATCAAGAAAAATCTCCAGATCATGGTTAATTTCTATTAATTGTTTATGATGTGTGTAATGTGATGATGATTTTATTTTACTTTGTTATTTGCTTGGAAAAATGTTATAGTAGAGTGGAATATATTGTAACACTTTGTTATTATCCTTAATATAATTGTAAACTTTGATTTGCTTCACCTTTTAATACTATTTCTGTCTTTTCTCTAATTATTATTATTATTATTATTTATATAAGGGAGTATATTCCCTATTTTTTTTTTACAATTTTAATATAATCACAATTTACTTAACTTCAACTTTTATTAAAATTAATTGATGAAGACAATAATGTACTAATTTTATATTCAATAAAAAATATTATTTCATTTAAGAGTGTTTGCGAATTGATTTGATTTGTTTTTTTATATCATCACCGGTTTGTACTAAAAGAATAGTGGTTTAATACTACGACAATTAAAATTTCATAAAATTTTGTGGTAATTACACTAAGGTAAAATTCAAATCGAAAGATATTTTACTTGCACCTAATCATTTTTTTTTAAAAGTGTGTATTTAGTCAATCAAAGTAGGGAAATATTATATTTTGATATAATATTTTTCATTGATTACAAGTTTATTTCTAAAAAGATAATATTTAATTTAGTGGGCGATCATTATATTATTTATAAATAATATAATATATATAGATTAAATATGTGTAACAAAATAATAAGTGTGTGTATGATAATCTATATTAGTTCTCATCATTTTGTAAGATATGGTGGAGCTACTTGTTATTATGTGTAACCTCTACAATTATCACCTATATTAAGTGTGTAAAAAAGTGTTACACATCTAAATTTGAATTCTTAATGTTATAGGAGTTTGGTGTCTGCATGAGTTACATATCTTTTACTCTCATTGAGTTCATAACATCTATGAGAGGTTTTGAGTTAGAATTTTAAATGGTGATATCCTAAACACTATATAAAGGGGTCTAAGGTGTTCATATTGAGAAGAACCAAGTTTTAATCAACAAAACACTTTTCTAGAAACCTTAAAAGGCTTGATAATTCTAAAGTTATTTTCATGAGAGTTCTCTTAATGCTTAGAGATAAGAAATATAAGCTTTCAGACAAAGGTGTAAAACTTTGTTTAAGTTATGGTGATCCCCACTAATAATCTACATTCAAAGTTGTAATTCATCTCTTCTACCTTTCTTATATATATAATATATAGTGTACATATTGCATATATGTGTGGTATGTAATCAATCTTTTATTTTAGTCATTATTCTATTTTTTTAATTGAGTTGTAATATTGTAATTTATCTTCTATTGATATATAAAATCTCTAATAGTTTGAACGTGAAAAGGGTGGAGAATGAGAGGAGGTTCGAATGCATTCAAAGAGATGGTGTTCTCTTTTATCCACTAGGGTTCCCCGAAGGGTGCCATCATTGCAAAGTATATGGTACCGATCACGCCTGGGTGATTGTGCATGTATTGCATGAATCACCCAAACTATCGAGACTTTTAAATTTAATGTTTAGGGGTTACTTTTAAAGTTTATGATTGTTATTGATAACTCTATGGTATAGAGTTAATTTTTATGCTTTTAAACTAAAGTATTGTGAGGAGAGTAATGAAAATGTGTTTATTTTGCTTATTTTTAATTAGTTTTAGTGTTATTTTCTATTTAGTAATCTAACCTTTAAGTTTTGTAAATATTGATATTGTTGGGTGTGTTTTTTCAATTAATTGTGCTTATTTTGTTGAAAAAGGAGGAATTAAATTGATAGGTAAAAGAGAAAGAAGCAAGGAAGAAAAGGAGTACAAGCTGGAACTGGGTTGGTTGCTGAAGCAATGCTAAAGCAATGCTGAAGTGAATTCAGCATCCTGGTAGTGACGTGGAAACACGAATTTCACTTATCCACCTCAGCAATTTAGGTCCAATCACTCAAATTGCATCAGCCAGCTGACATGGAAGAAAGGGGTCTCACCCTAGTGGGCCAAAGTGGAAAAGTTTGGGCTTCTATTTTGGGTGAGGAGGTTGGTACCCTAAAAACCCAACATCAAAAAGAAAAGAAAAGGAAGTACACATGGTCATCTTCATCATCTTGTATGTACAGTACGGGGCAGCTGCCATTTTTTCTATGGAGGAGTTTTAATTGCAGCAGGAAGTACAACAAAGAAGAAAGAAGAGGGGACCAAGCCTAGTGTTTGAATTTTCTTTTACCCTTTCTTGATAGTCTTCTTTATTTTTCTCTTTGTTATTGTTGTTTGTACTTAGTATTCAAAACTTCTTGAGATTGTAAATTTGGGCAGCAGACATGGATGAAGTATTTTTAGCTTGGATGTTATCTTTTTATTTGAATATGAGCTAAGCTTTTGAGGCTTGAATGACTATGAACTTCTAAGTTGGGTATGATTAAATTTTAAGCTTACTTTAGCATTTGTTTGCCTTTGTTCATTCAAGTGAGTTTCATTTCAATTGATTGTTGTTTTTTGGCCATGAATAACAATTTGCTAAGCTAGATCTTGTACTGGAAGGGCTAGATCTAGTAGTTCAACTTGAATGAAGCAAGTGAAAACCTAGATTTAGGCTTTTCTTTGTAAGTGGATAGGAATATTTCATTTACCTTGCATAACTTACCAAATGAATGCTTGAATGGTGTCCTGCTTGCTGGTTTGATATAGGAATATATTGAGCTTAATGGTAGGATTAAAGTTGTGAGTGTTGGAAAATTCTCACAAGCCTAGAGGAATTTGTTGTTATCTCTGTGCAGAATGCTAAAGTAATGCTGAACCAATGCTGTACTGACTGTAAAAAAACCTGACTAGAAGGAATTAGTTATTCAAGCCATTTTTGCCATATTATATTTTTTATCTTGCAAACAATTTTTCTAGCAGCAGTAGTTTTAATTTTAGCAAGTTTAATTCTCGTCAATTCTAATTTTGAATCATTACTCAACCATTTACATATTATTTCTTTTTATTTTAAGTTGTAATTAGTTGATTTTACATCAAACTTTGTTTGCAATCCCTGTGGAGACGATCTTACTTATCACTTTATTACTTGTGTGACTGCGTATACTTGCGTATATAATTTTCACAACAAGTTTTCAATTTTCACAAAAATGGCTTGGAGACGATACTCGATTTATCACTTTATCACATTATCAAAAACTTGTTGTGAAAAATTGTGTACGCAAGTATACGCAATCGTAACAGGTAATAAAGTGATAAATCGAGTATCGTCTCCACAGGGATTGAAAATTAGAAATTAATTTATAAAACTAATTACTCACAAATTGGTTTCAACAAAAATAACATAAAGTGATGAGAATATGTACAAAAATTAACAAACACAAACTATGAAAAAAAAAAAACAAGCTAGAATTATTAAATTGGCCTAAAAATGCAAAGTTGATATAATGGTGCTAATGAGTATTGTTGTAAATTGATAATGTCAACTAGGAATTTAAAATGTCATAATCCTTTTTCCAAAGTGTTTATGGTTTGATTCTCTAATTAATTAACATATTCCTATGCCCAATTAATTTTAAGAATACCAATTTAAGCACAATTCCTTCAAGTCATACAAGGTAAATAACACATTCCTATGCTATTTACAAATTACACTTTTCGAAGTTGATAATCATGCATCATTCAAGCAATTCCACTAACCCTATTTTTTCCAAAATCAAGATTAGCTACTACTTACTAATGGTGATCAAGCAAAAGTAAGCAATTGCACAATAAACACTCTTGAATGAACAAAACCAATTTACTAAACATAGCAATAAAATATCAAATCATAATTTAAGTCAAGAAAATAATTCTAGCAAAATAAAAATTAACTCATAATAGATTGTGCAAAAATTACAAAATTTAAAAGAAAAGAAAGATAGAAATAAAAACCCATTTAGAGCTTGTCACAAGACTCTAAGTTTCTTCTCCAAATTGCTCTTCTTCTTCCTCTTGATTTTTTGCCAATCTCAAAATTAAAAATGCTAAATTAAAACCCTAAAATAAAACCCTCTTTCTTCTTTTTCTTCTTTTTCTTCTTTTTCTTCATTTCTCTTCTTTTCTTCACTGTCAGCCGCCCTCTTTTTTCCTTAATTGTTTCACGCCTCACTGCCTTCTTTTTCTCTTTTTTTTTTACAAAGCACACGTATAATGCATATATGATCTTGTAACCACCAACATAGCCCTACGTGGCCCATGCTTCCTTCTCTTTTTTTTTTTTTTTTTTTTTAATTTCTTTTTCATTCAATTGTTGAAACAAAGGCCCAATAACAAAATATCAATATATTTGGACTTTAGTGATTTTAATGACACTTTGATGAAATATTAGCCCCATAATTTTGAACCATGTGATAAGTCAAAAATATGCATTTAAACATTTTACAAAAATACACAACATTGAGATTAACACTTATAAAATGGAAAACTAAATTAAATTGATAAAATATTACAAAATTAATTAAAATTTAATCTAAAAAATACTAAAATTAATATTTATGCAAAACTAAATAAAACCAAATAAAAGTCACTAAAATAAACTAAAAATACTTGAGAACAAAGCTAATTTAATACCCAAAAAGATATAAATAACTCTATTTTCATAGAGTTATCAGTTATCCTAATTGTTGACCGAGGTTTTCGGCAACTGATAAAATATTATAAGATTAGAAAGCTGTAAGAAAATTAGAGAAGGATTTTTACGTGGTTGGGGCGTTAATGAGCCTTAGTCCACGAGTCTTTGTTATTTATGGATGTATTTAATACAGAGAATGTATTTGGTGAGTGTTTACTCTTATAAATACAGAGAATGTTCTTGGTGAGTATTTACTCTTCTTGCTCTTATGCAACCCAAGATTCTCGACACCATTTAATGAGCTTTGAGGGGGTATTTATAGTGTTTTTGGTGGGGTGATCCCCAGAATTATTGTACAAGTGTATCTGTAAGTATCCATAAAGTTGAGCATTCCCAATGAATATACCATGAGTAATGCATGGTCAAATCCCTAGGTGCTGTAGGGCTTTTATGTGGGATGTCCTTATTGTCTTTTGACTGATGTGACTCTTCACAGTGTAGCCGTCGATAGACTTAAATGATCATTACTTTGTAGCTGCAGATTGGGGGTTGTGCCGTCAGACTTTATTGCGTGTAGCAGTCCCAACACGTTTCCTCCCATGCGGCATTAAATGCGACTTGATTGCTCAGGGGAAGCCTGACACCTCGCGGAGAGCCTTAGTATTACTTGGGCTTCCGGGAGCGTATGGGGCTCCCTATGTCTTCTCCGGGAGGCATGTCCCGGATGCTGTCTTATTTACATAAAGACTTAGCAAATAATTTAAATGACTAAGCTGTTTGATCCACGTGTCCTCGTCTAGTTGGTCCACGTATATTGGGCAAAATCAGGGGCAACATTTACCCCCAAGCCTTATTTATTTGGAAAATAAAACAAGGCTTGCTCAAGTGCCTCTGGTCGACTCCTCGGTTTCTTGGCACGAGATTTGAGCGCGTGAGGGTGTATTTAATGATAGCCTTTAATGCAGCGATTCACTTTTTGCAGAGGTCAATTCGTTTCACGCCCATTGATTGATACGGCGCATTAATGGTGACAGGCAGATACTCAAACGTTTCCACCGCCTTAATTACGAATCAATCCAACCGTCGATCTTTGGGAATTCGAATCGTGCGTCTCCCTAACCGTTCGATTGGTAGGTGATAGTGCCTGTTCCTCATGCATTTTTGCCTATAAAAGCCACCATCTTTCCTTCATTTCGGTTACTTCCCATTTCTTGCCAACTTTGCTCGAGTTTCCGAGAGAGAAAAAATCCTCAAACCAAGAGAACACTTTCGAACACTTTACGAATTTCCCAGTTAACCTTCATTCACCACTATCAACCGACCTTCTCTTGTTTGATCGACAACATAACCCCCAGTTTTAACACTTCATTGTAAGTTTCTCGCATCCCTTGCTTTACTGTTTGTGTACATGGCATGCTTTACTTGTCTGTTTGTTTTTTCTGAGTTTGGTATCCGAAGTTTCTGGGAATGTATTCTTTCGGGTTGTTCACGTAACAGGTCTAGGTTCACCATTTCTGGTGTTAGGGTTTCTTTTGTCACGTATTTGTTGTTATTTTTACAAAGGACCATACGCTCGTTGTGTACTGGTCTTCTAGGGCATAGAGAAGACTTTGTATTTCTCGATTTTCGGCCCTTTCTTTTTCTTTTACGCGCGATGTTGCCTTCTGTGAGTTCTTTGCACCCGACTTTTGTCCAGGAAATCCTTCTAGGGTTTTCTGGTTGACAGATGTCCGGAGGGGGCCTCTTTCCAGCGGTTAGGGGACCCCCATTCCCTCTTTCTTGGTTTAGGGTTTGGTATGGGGTCTAACTGCTGGAATTTTAACTCTTTTTTCAGAATCAAAACATGTCTGCGTCCGGTTCAAAGTCGTCCAAGAAGAGCGGTAAGCGCCTGGCTACCCTTGGAGACGTCTCACTGGGTCCCATTGCCCAGGAGGGATATAAGTCTCGGGCCACAGGATGGGAGGCGGCTGGGCTTCATTCCACCCTAACCTGCCCCCACCAGCTGGAGAACATCGTTGAGGTGGCTGGAATCAAACCCTCAACATCCGGGACGTATCACCGGCCGCCCCGAGATGCAGAGACGCCCAACCATAACTATGGCGGCTTCGGGGCTTGGAGCCAGACGCACCTGATGGTCGGGGCCATGCTTCCTCTCCAAGACTACTTTATTAATTTTTTAGTTTTTGTCGGTCTTTCGCCATACCAACTGATTCCTCAAGCATACCGCCTGCTCTCAGGCTTATTTATTTTTTACTCCGCCCGGGGATGGGGCTCTCCCAGTCCGGTGGAGATTTTGTATTTTTATGAACTTGTTTCTGTCCCCAAGAAGGGGGACAAATTTAAAGATGGCTTTTACGGATTCTGGGCCCACCCTTCCAATGATGGGGTGGTCCCTTACAATAGGCAAACTCATGTTAAGGAGTATCGCCACCGCTTCTTCTTCTCCTCCGGGTTCCGAGCAGTGGAGCACCCGGAGCTTCTCACAGAGTGGGTCAGGATTCCCCCTTATGAGCGGACTGCGCCTACTTAGGTCTTTCTCCGGAGGGCCCAGGTCTTTGCAACTTACGACCGGGCAAACCTTGACGTCGGGGGCCTAGTCACGACGGAGAATTGCCGGAAGGCCAAACTCATCCTGCCGCACCAATCAGTGGAGGAATCTAACCTTTCTAAGGTTATTTGTCCAAATGTGAGGGTGTCTGCCGCGGAGAAGACCTTCCGGGATGAAATTATCGCCACCGCTGAGAAGAAGTACCAGGAATACCTCTACCGGAAGGCCCAGGAGAAGGCTTATTCCAAGGCCTAGGTAGCTTCTGGGGGGCCCCTTCGCGTGGGGAGCCCGGTCGAGAGGAGAAGCCAGGCGATCGGAGGGAAGCCCCTTCGCATTGGGAGCCCGGCTGAGAGGAGGGCTCCCAGGCCAAAGCCTTCGGCTCAGGTGCCGAACACTGGGGCTCCTGGCGCCAGCACTTCCGGCTCTGGTAAGTCTCCTTTAGCAGTGCATTACGTTCCTTCCATTGGCGAATATGCCACTCTTAGGCCTGTAGGGTTCGATGAGCGTCTCCATAGGTTTAGGATGCCCTCGACCCGGTGGGAAGACCATATGAAGGATTATTATTTTTCCAACTTAGGAGATTTCCTAGGTCGGTCCCGGATGGGCTCTGGTCCTCCGGAGCCCGTTCCCTTAGACCCTTCGGCTTACATTTCTTCCAGCTGGTTCTGGCCTTCGGACAGCTATCTCGGAGACGATGCTGCCAGCGTTAAGATTCGGAACTTTTCTAGGGCCGAATTAGAGAGTCAGGGTAGGACTAGCTTGATTGCTTCATTCGAGTGTTTACTGTTTTCCATGGATATTCTAACACTTGCCTTTTTTCTTTTGTTGTAGCAGGTACTTCCATGGATGCCATTTTGGCCGAGCTTGCCGGGGCTCACACTCCTGATGCTCCCCTTCCTTTAACTTCCTCCCAGACGGCCACTCCCTTGAAAGCTTCTTCCAGTGCCCCTCCAGACATTATTGACTTAGTGGATGAGGAGGAGGTGCTTCCAGAAGAAGGTCAAGAAAAGCAATGGGGCTTTTCTGAGGAAGTTGAAGAAGGTAAAGAAGAGCAACGGGCTCTTCCTGAGGAAGTTGAAGAAAGTGAAGAAGAGCAAGAAGTTGCTCTGATTCGCAAGCGCAAAGGCAAGATGGTTGCCGAGGAAGTGCCCAAACGGCAGCGGAGAGCTGATACTCCGGCCCCCGCACTTGATTCTGGGATCTCACCTGAGATGGAGGAACATACAGCGCCTCCCAACATAGTGCTGACTCCAGTTCCTGGAGATGAGGCAAGACAGGAACTCCGGATAGCTAAGCACAACTATGCCATGGACGAGTACTCCCGGGGGCATGCTGACGTGGAGGCTTTGAGGAGGGTTTTGCGAGTTAAAATGCAAAATACCCTTAACGATCCGAACTACCATAATCCGTGGGATCTAAACTTGGACCCCCTGTCGGATTGGTTCGGTCGTTTCCTTGGGCCTACCCTAGCTCCCTTCCCCGCGGAGATGACTGGCGAGTTTGCGTCTCAGCTTACCCGGTGTGCACCCAAGCGGTTCGCTGCTTGTGCATCCTTGAACTCCATCTTCCAAGTCCAGGATCTCAGCCACTCCCTCACCGTGGTAGGTATTTCGTAGTTTACTTTTTTCCTCATTATTTTCTCTTAAGGACTTTTACTCATACTTGTATCATTTTCCAGCTTGCTGCCGAGGCTGGCCGCCTCTCCAAGAACCTAATTAACCACGGCTTTGTCTTGTCCGACTTTGGGGGCATGGACGAGGTCATGAAGATCCTTCAGGATTTGACTGCTGAAAGGCAGCTTTACCAGGAGGATGTCGAGCGCCGGGAGACCCTTGCCAAGGCCAGTGAGGAAGAGGCCAGGCAGAGGGAGGCACAGGCGGAGGCGATGATCCGGGAGGAGGCCCTTCGGAGGGATAGGTTGGAGGCCAGACACCAGGAGGAGCTGAGGGCAGAGGGCGAGGCTGCTGCTAAGGCCAAGCGTGAGCTTCGGGAGGCTAGGGAAGCCTTGGATGAAATGGCTGCCAAGGTGAAGTCCTTAGAGGAAGTTCACCAGGCAGACTTGGAGTCTAGGGCCAACCTGGCCGTGGAGCTAAAGGAGCTCAAGGACTTCAAAGACCAAGCCTTGAAGAAGGCAAAGAAAGATGAGCTCCTTTCTCCCATCTCCTGCAGCCGGTGCGTCAAGCGTTTTGACGATGGCGTCTACATGGCCTGGTCTACAAATGACCAGAATATCAAGCTTAACTTCTACCCCAAACCCGCGGAGTTGATTGCAAAATTCCGGGAGAAGAAGAAAAAGCTCGATGCCATGCTGGAGGCGCACATTGGTCCTCGCCTTCCTCCTCGTATTGACTAGGCCGTTCTGAGTTCAACCCATTACAACCAGGATTTCACTCTCTTTACTCTTTTTTTTTTATTTACAGCCAATTATCTTGTATTTAAGACAATTTCTATTTACATAGCTGTTTTTATTAAAGGGGAGACAATAGTTAAGGCCTGTCCCCGGGCCCTTTGTATATATTTTTGACCTGCCCTTAAGGCTAGGATTTTTATTGATATATTTATATATGGTCTTTTTTGATGCATATATCTTTCTTTTGGACCTGCCCTTTGGGTCAGGATATTTATACATATGCTTTTTTCCTTTTTTGTGCATACTTCTCTTTTTTGACCTGTCCTTTGGGTCAGGATATTTTACTTAGCCTGTTTTTTGTCTGTCCGTGTGGTATACCTTAGTACCCCCCTGAGTCCATAGAAACTTTGTTTATAAGGCACTCAGTTTTATTTAACATGCGGAGGCTGTATACACTTTAGACGGTACAAACTCTTTAAACAAAGTCTAAGTTACATTTTTGGCTATTGGTAATATTTTCTGAGGTGATCGGCGTTCCAGGCCCTTGGCACAATGGTTCCGTCCATCCTTTTTAGCTTGTAAGTGCCTGAACCAATTTCGTCCTCAATTTCATATGGTCCTTCCCAATTTGGCCCAAGTACCCCCACTCCGGGTTCTTGGGTGGCTGGGAAGACTCTTCTTAAGACCATATCCCCAATAGCAAATTTTTTGTTTTTAACTTTGGAGTTAAAATATTTGGTCACCTTCTTTTGATAAGCTACCATCCGTATTTGAGACTCGTCCCGGAGTTCTTCAACTTGATCCAGAGCTTCTTGAAGTAAAGCTTGATTCGTGGCTGGATCGTAAGTCGTTCTCCTGTGGGACGGGAATAACATTTCTACCGGGACCATCGCTTCGCAACCGTACGCCATTGAAAAAGGTGAGTGGCCGGTCGTGGTTCTAGGGGTCGTCCGGTAGGCCCATAACACTCTTGGCAGCTCTTCGAGCCAGTTGTTTTTGCAGGCCAGCAACTTTTTCTTTTAGGGTAACCTTTAAGATTTTATTGACTGCTTCTGCTTGTCCGTTTGTTTGCGGCCTTGCCATCGCGGAGAAGCTTTTCACTACTCCGTGTTGGTTGCAGAAGTCAGTAAATTCTTTGCAATCAAATTGCTTTCCATTGTCAGAGACTATTTTGTGAGGCAGGCCATATCGACACACTATGTTTTTGATAACAAAGTCTAGTGCTTTTTTAGCAGTTATAGTCTTCAAGGGCTCAGCCTCCGTCCATTTAGTGAAATAGTCTACTGCTACTATTGCATACTTTACTCCTCCCTTTCCTGTTGGCAGGGACCCAATAAGATCTATTCCCCGAACCGCGAAGGGCCAGGGACTAGTCATCAGGGTAATTTCATTGGGAGGAGCTCTCGGTATGTTCGCGAACCTTTGGCACGAATCACACTTTTGAACGTAGCCTATACAATCTTTTTTCATTATTGGCCAGAAGTATCCCTGTCTCAATATTTTCTTTGAGAGACTGGGTCCTCCTGTATGATCTCCACAGAACCCTTCGTGGACCTCTAGCATGATTTGTCTAGCTTCAGGGTCCGATACACACCTTAAATAAGGCATGCTGAGTCCTCTTCGGTAGAGAATTTGATCCATCATCACATAACGATGAGCCTGATACTGAATCTTTCGAGACAGTGCCCTTTCTTGGGGCAACTCACCTTTTGTTATGTATTTTATGATGGGGACCATCCAGCTGGGTTCTTGCCCAACCGTTGTTATGGCCTCTTTTACTTTGATGCTTGGCTCTGCCAAGCGTTCCACTGGTACTATCCCCAGCTCTTCGATTTCACTATTTGAAGCTAACTTAGCCAGACAATCCGCGTGAGCATTCTTTTCCCGGGGGATTCTTTCTACTTTGTAGTCCGTGAACTCGTGGAGCAGCTCCCAGACTATTGTTACATATGCGGCCATTCGCTCGCCGCGTGTTTGGTACTCTCCCGATATTTGATTTACGACCAGCTGGGAGTCACTGTAGACTTCCACTCTTTTGGCCCCTACGGCTTTCGCTAGCCTCAGCCCTGCTATCAAGGCCTCGTATTCCACCTCGTTGTTTGAAGCTGAGAAGTCAAACTGTAGGGCTGCTTGGAGTCACAGTCCGGTCGGGGATATCATTGCCACCCCCGCTCCGGATCCATTTTCATTGGAGGTGTTACAAAAATTCTGTTTATTACGCAAGTGTACGTATCAAGTAGTATCTCACGCAAGTGAGGTCGAACCACAGGGAATTGGATTAAGTACTACTAAACTATACTTATGATTCTATTTGGTAAAATAATAAGTTGCAATTTTAAAAGTAAATAACTCAGAAATTAAAGAGAAAATAAACGAAGATTAATCAAGATGAGAGATTAGGGAGGTGAATCCTATTGATAAGCTACCTATGCCAATACCTAATTGCTATCCTTATCTCAATGTGAAAGACAGATTAGAAATTAACCTAACTCTTTTCAGATCTTTTAGGTTCTAAATAATATGTTCTCTAATTAACTTCTTAATTAGATCAACACAAAATCAGCATTAAGCAATAATCTATTAGTCACTAAGGCTATGTAAATACTTTCGTTTTACATCAAAACCTAGACTATCCAAATTTTAGCATTCCCAATTCTCACTTTTCAGATTTCGAATTAGGATCATAGAACATGTAAAAGGTGATCAAGCTTGCACATGAAATTAAACACAAATAAAGATAGTATTCACACATAAGATGAAGGAATGGCAATTATTTATTAACTAGGCATAAACTTAAACAATAATCATCATCCTCCCTTATTGGGAAATTTAGTTCATAATAACTCTAAAAACATCCATGATTAATTCAGAAATAAAAACAAACATAAAGAAGAATAAAAAGGGTAAAAGAAAGAAACTAGAAGGTGGTATCGCTCCGGGTCTTCAAGATAGCTTCCTCTCCACTTGCCTCCACTATTAGGTCTGTTTTTGCTTAGTTCTGACCTTCAATGTCGTATTCCTTATATAGGGATGAGTGGTGAGCCTCCAATTGAGTAAAAAATCAAAATTAGGTCAAATCTGCAATTTCCGTACCTAGTCGCGACTAGCATTTAAGCTGGTCGCGACTACAGGCAAAACTCGAAAAACCGAGTTTCTGCCAAACTCACGAAGTCGCGACCAGGGTCGCGACCAGGAAAAAGGGTCGCGACCTGGTTCTCTGGAGGTCGCGACTACTGATGCTTCTGGAACCGAATTTTCCAATTTTTTCCAAGTTTGTCCCAGTTTTTTGCCATTTGACTGAATTCGAACTTTAACACCCCGGGAACCTGAAATAATGAAAATCAAGCGTAAAACTGCTCCAAAAGACACCAATAGACGAGATAATGCTAACTTTAAAGACCCAAAATATAGGTTAATTATAACCTAACAAAATCCCCCAAACTAGATTCTTACTCGCCCCCGAGTAAGATAAAAAAAAAACTAACTACGCTATCAGATAATCACTACGCTGCTGACTCATGCTCTGTTTTCTTCCTTGCATAAACTAGAATTTTGATCCTACTAACTCTAACAATTAACTCGGATGCTCAATTAATAACACTATGTACAACTGCAACAATCTACTCAAATATGAAACATCGTTATAAAAGTTTTACTCTTTCCATTAGTTCCACAGCCCGATAACTCATAAGCTTGCATGTTTACCTTTCTCCACTAATGTTGACAGTATTCTTTGGAATCATTAGGTCTTTTCAAGGCTTAGGTAATATGGCTCAGATATTCAGGGATAGGCAAGAGACAATTTTGGCTCAAGATATCATAAGCACACAAACAGAACCCCCAAGCTTTTTACTTTTCTTTTTCTAAAACCCCATACTGTTCCCAAGTTTACCAGGATTGAGAGAAGATATATTTCTTTATTTTCCAACATAACTGAAATCATATTCTTTACTTCTTTTTTTTCTCAATGCTTTGTTTTTTTCTTTTTTTTTTCAGTGACATTGAATTACACAATTTTTTTTTTCTCTTCTTTCATCTCAATCTTACACAAATTTTTCTCCCTCTCACTATTTCGTCACACTAAATGTTTCTTTTCCCCCAAACTAATCATATAGCTTATGATATCATGGATAATCATGGTGAGAATAAAAATTAATAGTGTGGTTGCAAAATTTCAAATCAGTAGGTGAAAACACAACAGGTTAAGGCTCAAAAGGGTAACTAGGGATACACATTATGGTAGGCTTGAAAGGCTCAAACTATCCAACAAATGCCTAAGTCATATTCCAATTGAACACTATCAAGGATTTCGCCTCAAAAGAATAAACATGCAAGTTCTAAGCTATCTTGTCAATCTTACCACAAACCATAGTAAAACAGTTATAACAATTTTCACAAATTGAGTATTTGCAGAAAAACACAGGTTTCTGAGCATCCAAACTAATCCAAAGAGTTAACAAAATCAAGCACACAGTTATTTTACAGTTTCAGATCACATCACACTAATCAGCAGTATACAACTATCATCAAGCTTATTGCCATTCCTTAACTAAAACAAAAACTAAAACATAAAATTCAAATGCAGAAATTAAAGTGCAGAATTTAAAATTTTTAAGCCTCTCCCCCCAAACTAAATATTACATTGTCCCCAATGTATACAGTAATATGCAGAGAGAAGAAACTTACCTGAGACCCTTTCAGAAAGGGTTGGGTGGTGGCGGCTGGTCATAGGGATAGAACCGAGGAGGTTGTGCCAAGTAGTTCGGGTCATCAATCCCAATGTTCATTCTGTTGATGAGAGAGTTGAGTTGCTGAACTTGTCCCTCATCATAGATACTCCTCTGCACCATGTATTGTTGCATGTGGTTGTTCTGCTGAATTATGTAACTCAACTATGCATGAGTGTATTGTGTTGTAGGATCGATGGGCCCAGGCAATTGTAGTGGTTGCTCCTCTTCTTCTTCTTCAACACTAGGCTCACGTTGCCGCCTACGCCCTTGCGGTGCATCAGGTGGGGGCTGACCATAGGGGTGTGGCTCTTTCAGCCTGTTGACAAAGGCGATATCCATCTTGCGAAGTGGCAACACCGTGTTTTCAAACTCTAACTGGGGAACTTCATATGCCCCGCAGAGTTCTGTGATAACTCCCGCCAAACCGAAACCACCTCCCGTGGCTCCTTGCACGATTTGGTCAATGCTTTGCCTTATGACTTGTCCAATGTTAATGTTGTACCCCTTCATTATGGCGTACACATATTTTAGGCGATCCATTTGGACATCGGAAAAATGCTTGTTGGGCACTAACCGAGCACTCACAAAGTACAGCCATGTTTTTGCCACCGGGTTCAGCTCACACCGGTATAGAATATTGGGCGACCCCTCGGTACCATCATTGTCATGGAACCTCAACTCAGGAAATCCCATTGTCTCCGCGACATCCACCATATCAAACTGCTCTTCCTCCTCAATAATTCGGAGGCGTTGTTCCTCCCTAGTGTAATCTGGGACAGAGAACATCACATTGAATGCGTCAGCAGTGGCGGGAACTTTCTTTCCACGAACCTTCACTTCCCCATTCCGGCGGTCGGGCCAATTCGCAAGGAATTCACAGGCCATAGTAACATTAGCCCGACCCCGAGTATCCACAAAGCTTCCCCACTTCATTCTCTCAATTTGCACTCTGATCGTTTCAAACCGAGGTTGGCGCCTCAATGGATTTTCCGGGAATTCAATACCCCGATCTTCAATATAAGCTCTATTCCTCAACCTTACGAAGCGATTGTGAGCCTCGATACTGCCAAAGCGGGTTCTATCAAAACCCTTTGGTGGTGGGTTTGAAGACGAACCTTCCTCAACATTCCTAGTCCTCTTTGGTGCCATTTTTTTCTCTTTTTTTTTTTCAAAATTTTTTTCGAATTTTTTTTTTTTTCTGAAACTTTGTTTTTTTTTTCTAAGAAAAATGGGGCAGCACCTCCCCTTAAATTTTCTCTATCCCAAAAATAAAAATTCACTCAAACAATATTCCCAAACACTCAATACCACAATACAATAATAACAAACCCAATATCATCAATATTTTTGCACCACACACATTTATATCACTCAAAATCTAAAAGTAATTAATCAAATTCTTGAAAGAATGAAGAAAGTGATACTTACAAACCCGAAAAAACTTTACTCCACCTCCATTGTTGAATGTTCTTGAAAGCTTGAGGTTGAGGGTGAAAACAATGGTGATTTTTGGATTTGGGTAATTTTTTGGTGTGGGTTTTGATGATATGTGTAGATTGTTGAGTGAAATTGGGTTTTTGATTAGATTGGGTTTAAGGAATTTGAGAAAAGATGAAAAGATTGAAGATTGGAGATGAAAAATTGAATTTTTGAGATGAAAATAGGGTAGGGTCGGCTGAGAGGATTTGAAATTTGAATTTGGTTTGTGTAGGGTTGAATGAGGGGGGAAAGTGTGAATTTATAGAAATTCTGGTCAGCAAGTCGCGACTTGGCCTAAGGCTAGTCGCGACTAGCTAACGATGAAAATTCATGCCTTTCTGGAAAATCAGCAAGTCGCGACTGAGGTCGCGACTTGGGAAATAGGTCGCGACTAGGCTTAATGCTAGTCGCGACTACTGGGCTTCAAGTCGAAAATAATTTTTTTTTTCACGCTTTTCACGATTCAATTAAAAAGAAATAATGTCTGGTACTAATCTAAAAATTGAAAATACTAACCATACTAAAGCAGACTAAAACATAATCAAAAGTTTAACAAAAAAAATAATACTTGGGTTGCCTCCCAGAAGCGCTGTGTTTATCGTCATACAGCTGGACGCTGAGCCTTGCACTTCAAAGTGGCGCCAAGATCATGGCGGACTTGGCTTGGTCAAACTGACCTCCCAAGTAGAGCTTTAAACGCTGTCCATTGACTTTGAAAGTTGTTGGACTTTCACCTTTTAACTCCACCGCTCCATAAGAAAACACCTTGACCACCGTGAATGGTCCCGACCATCTTGATTTCAACTTTCCAGGAAACAGTTTCAGCCTTGAATTAAAAAGTAACACTTGCTGCCCTGGTTGAAACTCTTTCCGTATTAGACCTTGATCATGCCACTTTTTAGTTCTCTCCTTGTATATCTTTGCATTTTCATAGGCTTCGTTCCGAAACTCATCTAGCTCATTCGAGTATGTGAGTCTTTTCTCCCTATGACTTTTAGTTCCATGTTAAGAGTCTTCATGGCCCAAAAAGCTCTATGCTCTAACTCCACCGGTAAATGACAAGCCTTTCCAAACACCAACCGATATGGGGACATGCCAATCGGTGTTTTGAAAGCTGTTCTGTATGCCCACAGTGCGTCATCTAACTTCCTTGACCAATCTTTCCTTGATCTTTGCACTGTTTTCTCCAGAATCATCTTAATCTCTCGGTTAGAGATTTCAGCTTGGCCATTACTTTGGGGATGGTATGGTAAAGCAGTTCGATGTCGGACACCATATCTTGAAAGAAGTGCTTCAAACTGCTTGTTACAGAAGTGGCTCCCTTCATCGCTTACTATTGCTCGAGGAGTACCAAACCGAGTAAAAATGTTCTTTTGTAAGAAGCGGAGAACTATCTTTCCATCATTTTGAGGTGTAGCTGAAGCTTCAACCCATTTAGACACATAATCAACAGCCAAGAGAATGTACTGATTGCTAAAGGATGAAGGAAAAGGACCCATAAAGTCTATTCCCCATACATCAAACAATTCAACTTCTAAAATTCCTGTTAAAGGCATCTCGTTTCTTCTTGAGATATTACCTGTTCGTTGACAACGATCACATGCCTTTACAAAAGTAGTAGCATCCTTGAATAGCGTTGGCCAAAAGAATCCACTTTGCAACACCTTTGCAGCTGTTCTATTTCCACTAAAATGTCCCCCATATGGTAAAGCATGACAGTGATTTAGGATAGAATACATCTCCTCTTCAGGCACACATCTCCTTATGATCTGATCAGCGCAGTGCTTGTAGAGGATTGGTTCTTCCCAATAGTAAAGTTTCACCTCAGAAAAGAATTTCTTCAATTGTTGACGCGAAAGCTCGGGTGGAGTTATTTTTGCAGCCAAGAAATTAACATAGTCAGCGTACCATGGTACCATCAGGTTTTCCCTCACACTAAAGAGTTGTTCATCAGGAAATCGCTCATTTATTTGTACCTCCTTTGTATTCTGACTCTCTTGCAGCTCTAATCTTGACAAGTGGTCTGCTACCAGGTTCTCGGTGCCCTTTTTATCTTTTATCTCTAAGTCGAACTCTTGAAGTAAAAGTACCCACCGAATCAGTCTTGGTTTTGCATCCTTCTTGGTCATAAGGTATTTGATTGCTGAATGATCTGTGTAGACAATTACCTTATTTCCAATCAGGTAGGGTCGAAATTTGTCACAAGCAAACACTATTGCCAGCATTTCTTTCTCTGTAGTGGCGTAGTTTAATTGAGCATCATTCAGAGTTCTACTAGCATAGTAGATTGTGTGGAATACTCTGTCAACTCTTTGACCCAGAACCGCTCCAATGGCATAGTCACTAGCATCACACATCAACTCAAACGGCAGTTCCCAATTTGGTGAAGTTACTATCGGTGCTGTAATCAATTTCTCCTTTAAAATCTTGAAAGCTTTTAAACAATCTTCTCCGAACTCAAATGGAACTCCATTTACAAGTAAGCTCGATAAAGGTTTTGAGATTTTAGAGAAGTCCTTGATAAATCTGCGGTAGAAGCCAGCATGTCCCAGGAAACTCCTCACTCCTTTTACAGAAACTGGAGGTGGCAAATTTTCTATTGTTGAGACCTTTGCCTTATCCACCTCAATTCCTGCCTTTGAAATTTTGTGCCCAAGAACAATTCCTTCTGTTACCATAAAGTGGCACTTCTCCCAGTTTAACACCAAGTTAGACTTCTCGCACCTTGTTAGTACTTTTTCCAGGTTTTCCAAACAATGATCAAAGGAAGAACTAAACACTGAGAAATCATCCATAAAAATTTCAATACAAGATTCAATCAAATCTGAAAGATAGCCATCATACACCTTTGAAAAGTGGCAGGGGCGTTGCACAAGCCGAAGGGCATTCTTCTGAAAGCAAAGGTACCATAGGGACATGTGAAAGTAGTCTTCTCCTGATCTTCAGGTGCTATAGCTATCTGGTGGTATCCAGAATATCCATCAAGAAAACAGTAATATTCTTGCCCCGCTAATCTGTCTAGCATTTGATCAATGAAGGGCAAAGGGAAGTGATCTTTTCTTGTTTCTTTGTTGAGTTTCCTATAATCGATGTAGATCCTCCAACCAGTGACTGTTCTTATAGGAATCAACTCATTCTTTTCATTCTTGATCACCGTCATTCCACCTTTCTTCGGGACCACTTGCACCGGGCTAACCCACTTACTATCTGAAATAGTATAAGCAACTCCAGCATCCAACCACTTAACTACTTCTTTTCTGACTACTTCTTTCATGGGTGGATTGAGTCTTCGTTGAGCATCAATAGTTGGTTTGGCATTGTCTTCCATGAGAATTCGATGCATCACTGTTGAAGGACTGATTCCTTTAACATCACCTAGTGTCCAAGCGATGGCCTTGTTATGAGCTCGAAGTACCCTCAAAAGTCTATCAGTTTCCACATCAGAGAGAGAAGCTAAAACAATAACTGGCAGCTTTTTATCTTGACCCAAAAACTCATACCTCAAGTGACTAGGAAGCACCTTCAATTCAAGTTCTGGGAGCTTTTCAGTAGATGGCTTTAGCTCTTTTGGAACCGCTCCCAATTCCTCAAAATATCTTCTGTTCAAAGGCCCATAGGAATCAAGCCACTTCACATACCCGATGACCTCTTGTCCTTCTTGCTCCGTCAATTCATCTTCAGTTAGACTTAGTTCAAGAGGATCATCTAGCAGCTTTTTCTCACTCACCATTTCATCTATCAAGATAATGAAGAAACAGTTATCACTTGCCTTTGGGTACGTCATAGCCTTTAGTACATTAAAGACCACTTCTTCTCCTTGGACTCTCAGCTTTAATTCACCCTTCTGAACATCGATTAAGGCTTGGCCAGTTGCCAAGAATGGTCTCCCAAGAATAATTGGGACATTGCTATCTTCTGCCATATCCAAAACGATGAAGTCAGCTGGGAAGATGAACTTGTCAACCTTAACTAACACATCCTTAATGACTCCTCTAGGATGGGCTAGTGATCGGTCCGCCAATTGGAGAGTTACTGTTGTTGGCTTTGCTTCACCCAACTGCAGTCTTTTAAACACCGATAGAGGCATCAAGTTAATGCTAGCTCCCAAGTCACAAAGTGCATTTATTCCCTCAATTTTTCCTATAGTACAAGGAATAGTGAAACTCCCTGGATCTCTGAGTTTAGGAGGGAGTTTCTTCTGTAGGATGGCGCTGCACTCTTCAGTTAGAGCAACTGTCTCATAATCCTCCATCTTTCTCTTCTTTGACAGGATTTCCTTCATAAACTTCACATAACTTGGCATCTTCTCTAAAGCTTCAGCAAAGGGAATGTTAATGTGAAGTCTTTTGAACACTTCCAGGAATTTGGTGAACAGCTTGTCTAAGCTTGACTTTCTAAGCCTTTGAGGGTATGGTATTTTTACATGGTGATCACTATTAGTTGGTGGAGACTGTTGTGGTTGTGTTTGGCTATCAGTAGCCTTCGTTGGAGTGGGTGCTGGGGTTGACATCGGTTGTTCTTCATTCTCCTTTTCTCCATTCACTAGTTGTGGCAATTCAGGACCATCATAATTTTTACCACTTCTCAGGGTAATTGCCTTGCAGTTTTCCTTGGGGTTTACTTTAGTTGTGCTAGGCAAATTCCCTTGAGGACGGGTTGCTACTTGAGTTGCTAGTTGGCCCATCTGTGTCTGCAGGTGTAACGCCCTAATGCTAAGGCACGCTACAGTGCTTTTTCAATTATTGTGCAATCTTTGCTAATCAAAGAAATTTCTTGAAAAACGTGTTAAATTAAAACTTTTGCTTTAAATATTAAACTTTATAGTATAATATAATATTTACAAATTCCGGGATCCCGTTTTCAAACTTTGTAAAATTTACTTTTCAAATTATACATTTCAAAATACACAAGTTCTAGGTCGCACAGCGACTTTCAAAATACAACTCCCAGATGTCCCGAGACCGAACACTCCAGGTCGCGCCGCTTGACATGTACAATCCCATCTGAGCTCGGGTTCACTCCTGTTCAGTCATAGCCTTTCCTTTACCTACACATGAAAGTAGAAACTGTGAGTCAACAGACTCAGTAAGAAATGCATATAACACATCATATAATTTCCGACCTGTAAATAGGCGCCCATACACCTATTTGCAGAGCTTAACAGATGAGTATGAACGTTCTAACTAGGATACGACCATGTACCATGTACCACATGCACTCAGTATACCATCGTACTAGTGTAGGTAGGGTATGGACCGCACCTTGAGTACCGTTAAGTGTTGTACCACAGACACCTCGTACCTTACCGTACAAGTGCTGGTAACACCATGATGTACTTCCAAACATCATACACCTTACCAATGCACTCTGTACCGCAACCGTACAAGTGTTGGTAGTGTATGAATCACAACAAATAAGCATGTATATATATTAACACATACATACATTCAGATAATCACATCATACATTATACACAGTTCTTACCTGTTTTCCGAATTCAAGTGTGCTGGCCGACCTAAACGGAATTCACGTGCTAGATGGATGCCCTAATCACAATAACGGTAATTCAGATGAGTGACTCGCTAAATCACTTTCCGGGACTTTAAACTTGAAACTAAAAGTTTCCCTATCGATAAACCTCATGACAATACCCTAAATATCCCAAAATTGGCCAAAACTAGGGTTCTGGAAAATCCCCCAACAAAGTGCCCGGCTCCCAACCGCATCCCGGTTACGGGTCACCAACCGGTCGACCAGGTTGGTACAGCCACCCAACCGAATTCCGGTTCTACTGCTGGGAACCAAAAATCATCCCCCTTGATTCAAATCAATCCCAAACTTTACCAAACTCTCCAGTATACCTATACAATGCATAAACATCCATTTCCAACCAACAAATCACAGAACAAACCAATAATTCAATTTATGCCATTAAAGCTCAAAGCTTGAGTTTCAAAGCTCAAGCTTGCTTAAAACCATTCTCAAGCATCAAAAACAATAACTAGGGACTCAAATCAACTCAACTCAACCCCAGAATTCGAACCCTAAGTAATTCAAAACCTAACAGCTCCCAACACCAAAAATCATGCATTCAACCTAAATAAAAAGCTTAAAAACAAATAATCAATGGTCTAGGGTTTTACCTCACTTGTAATAGCCTTGAATCCTTGCTTAATCACAAAGAAAAGAGAAGGAAAATCTGGTTTTGGTCCTTGGTTTGATCCAGCCGAAGCAAGAGAGAGAGAGAGTTCAAGAGGGTTTGACTTTTCCTTTTTAATTTCCTTTTTCTTTTCTATTTTTGATTTTCCCAAATTGGAAAAGGATTTTGATTAACCTTTGCTGCCAAAAATAGCTAGGTGTCACAAACTAAGGAAGCCACCTATCTCCCACCAAGGAAATGACTAAAATGCCCTTTACATCAAACTTAGGTATTTTCAAAAGCTAGGGGTAAAATGGTCAATTTCCATAACCCCGCTCAATCCCGATAATTTATTTTCTCTAAAATATTCCCCACTAAGAAATAGGGTTCTAAACTTACTCATGTGATTATCTAGCCATCCATCGCATTTTCCGTTGTCGCCGAGCAAAAATTACAAAATTAACATATTTCACATATAAGCTAAATAATACCCCTAGAGTTTAATAAAATCTCCGGAATTTGAGAAATTATAACTCTAATATTTATTTCTAAATATTGGGGTCCACAAATAAATAAATTCATAAATAATAATAAAATAATATAAATTAGTGCTAATTGCCTTTACTAATCCACATTACTAGAGCGGTCATTACAGCAGGTCTTTGATTGAAGATCTAGTTTCAGTCATGAATTGAAGCAGTAAATCTGTCTGCAAACTAGAATTTCCACTAGAGGTTTGTTGTTGATTAAACTGTTGATTCTGATTCTGGTTCTGATTTCGTTGCTGATAGAACCCACTGTTTCTTCGGTTATTACCCTGGTTGAACCCATAGTTGTTGTTGTTGTTCTGTGAATAGTTTCCAATGGCTTTAGCTTCATCCATTGGCAAATCATCCACATCAGCTTGGCATTCTGAAAAGTGATGGCTTCCCCCACATAACTCACACACAACTTGGGTTTGTTTAGCTTGCCCTGCAATTATCTTTGTCAATGCCTCAACCTGTGCTGTCAACTTTGTGATGGCATCGGCCTCTAACACACCAGCTACCTTCTTTGATTGACTCCTCTCAGTTGGCCATTGTTGATTGTTTAGAGCCATCTCCTCCAATAGATCATAAGCCTCATTAGCACTCTTCCTCATAAAGGCTCCTCCAGCTGCAGCATCTATTAAAGTTCTTGTGTTTCCTACCAACCCATTGTAGAAGTTGTGGACCAGCATCCACTTCTCTATACCATGGTGAGGGCACTTTCTGATCAGATCTTTAAACCTCTCCCAAGCCTCATGGAGAGATTCATTATCTTGTTGGCAGAAGTTATTAATTTCTCCTCTCAGCTTTGCAGACTTGGCTGGAGGAAAGAACTTTGACAAGAATCGTTGCCAGATCATTCTAGGTGGCGATAGAGTTGGGTGGCAAGGAGTTTAGCCAACTCTGGGCTCGTTCTCTAAGAGAGAATGGGAACAGTCTCAGTCGAATAGCATCATCACTAACTCCATTAACTTTAAAGGTTTCACAAAGTTCCATGAAGTTAGAGAGATGCAGATTAGGATCTTCAGAAGGGAGGCCACCAACCGAATCGAAGACTGCACCATCTGAAGTATGGCAGGTTTGATCTCAAAGTTATTTGCATCCACTTCCGGTGGCCTGATACACGACTGCACTCCCGTCAGAGTAGGGAGAATGTAATCTCTCAAGCTGCGGCCATTAGCTTGATCTTCTACTGCGCCACCATTGTTACCGTTATTGCCTCCATTGTTTGCAGCATTAGCAGCCATGATTTCTGAAGTTTCAGCAGTTGCTGAAACTCCCTCTTGCCTCTTGTTCCTTCGGTTTCTCCTACAAGTTTTCTCGATTTCGGGATCAACTGGTAATATCATTGCTTGTCCTTGACGGCGCATACACTTATGATTCCTGAAATAGATCACGAAAATATTGCAAGAAAAAGGTTAGAAAAATCAGCAAGAGAAAATATACCAAAGTAGAAGTTAGTATAATTTTGTGTAATATTAATCTTTAAACAATTCCCCGGCAACGGCGCCAAAAACTTGTTACAAAAATTCTGTTTATTACGCAAGTGTACGTATCAAGTAGTATCTCACGCAAGTGAGGTCGAACCACAGGGAATTGGATTAAGTACTACTAAACTATACTTATGATTCTATTTGGTAAAATAATAAGTTGCAATTTTAAAAGTAAATAACTCAGAAATTAAAGAGAAAATAAACGAAGATTAATCAAGATGAGAGATTAGGGAGGTGAATCCTATTGATAAGCTACCTATGTCAATACCTAATTGCTATCCTTATCTCAATGTGAAAGACAGATTATAAATTAACCTAACTCTTTTCAGATCTTTTAGGTTCTAAATAATATGTTCTCTAATTAACTTCTTAATTAGATCAACACAAAATCAGCATTAAGCAATAATCTATTAGTCACTAAGGCTATGTAAATACTTTCGTTTTACATCAAAACCTAGACTATCCAAATTTTAGCATTCCCAATTCTCACTTTTCAGATTTCGAATTAGGATCATAGAACATGTAAAAGGTGATCAAGCTTGCACATGAAATTAAACACAAATAAAGATAGTATTCACACATAAGATGAAGGAATGGCAATTATTTATTAACTAGGCATAAACTTAAACAATAATCATCATCCTCCCTTATTGGGAAATTTAGTTCATAATAACTCTAAAAATATCCATGATTAATTCAGAAATAAAAACAAACATAAAGAAGAATAAAAAGGGTAAAAGAAAGAAACTAGAAGGTGGTATCGCTCCGGGTCTTCAAGATAGCTTCCTCTCCACTTGCCTCCACTATTAGGTCTGTTTTTGCTTAGTTCTGACCTTAAATGCCGTATTCCTTATATAGGGATGAGTGGTGAGCCTCCAATTGAGTGAAAAATCAAAATTAGGTCAAATCTGCGATTTCCGTACCTAGTCGCGACTAGCATTTAAGCTGGTCGCGACAACATGCAAAACTCGAAAAACCGAGTTTCTGCCAAACTCACGAAGTCGCGACCAGGGTCGCGACCAGGAAAAAGGGTCGCGACCTGGTTCTCTGGAGGTCGCGACTACTGATGCTTCTGGAACCGAATTTTCCAATTTTTTCTAAGTTTGTCCCAGTTTTTCGCCATTTGACTGAATTCGAACTTTAACACCCCGGGAACCTGAAATAATGAAAATCAAGCGTAAAACTGCTCCAAAAGACACCAATAGACGAGATAATGCTAACTTTAAAGACCCAAAATATAGGTTAATTATAACCTAACAGGAGGCTCCGTCCACAAATACTCTCCATGTGGGGACCGATGGTGTTGGCACATTTGTAGTTGCCTCGGCTTCATTGCATTCGGTAATGAAGCCTGCCAAGGCTTGGCCTTTTATGGAGATTCGGGGAACGTAGTGTAAGTCGAACTGACTTAACTCCATTGCCCACTTGAGGATCCTTCCGGATGCTTCTGGTTTTTGGAGGACTTGCCGGAGCGGGTGGTTCGTCAGTACCCTGATCGGATGTGCTTGGAAATATGGCCTTAATTTTCTTGAGGCCATCAGGAGGCAGAAAACCAGCTTCTCGATGATGGGGTACCTTGTTTCCGCTCCTATCATGCGCTTGCTAACATAGTACACAGGATGTTGAGTTTTCTCTTCTTCCCGGACTAGGGCAGCGTTGACCGCGTACTCGGAGATGGCCAAATATAGGAATAGGTCCTCTCCGAGAACACGTTTTGATAGGATAGGAGGCTTTGCCATATGTTCTTTTAGTTTTTTGAATGCCTCCTCGCACTCGTCCGACCACTCAAACTTTTGACACTTCTTCAGTATGTTGAAGAAGTGGATGCACTTGTCTGTAGACCGGGAGATGAAACGGCTCAGGGCAGCAATTTTTCCAGTTAGGCTCTGCACATCTTTATGCTTTTTGGGGGACGACATGCTCAGGAGAGCTTGGATTTTTTCTGGGTTTGCCTCAATCCCCCTCTGGCTGACGATGAAGCCTAGGAACTTCCCTGACTTGACCCGAAATGTGCATTTCTTTGGGTTGAGCTTCATGCCGTATCTCCGGACTACCTCAAAACACTCCTCTAAGTCGTCCACATGGCTATTGCATGCTTTGGACTTGACGAGCATATCGTCCACGTATACCTCCATGTTTCGCCCCAAGAGGCCTTTGAACATCCGGTTGACCATTCTTTGGTAGGTCGCTCCAGCGTTCTTCAGTCCGAAAGGCATGACTAGGTAGCAGTCTACCCCCTTATCGGTCCTGAAGCTAGTGCACTCTTGGTCCGCTGTGTGCATCTTTATTTGGTTATACCCGGCGTAGGCGTCCATGAAGGATAGTAACTTGAATCCGGAAGTGGCGTCTACCATCTGGTCGATCCTGGGTAGCGGGAAGCAGTCCTTCGGACAAGCTTTGTTTAGATCAGTGAAATCTATACAAACTCGCCAAGTTCCGTTCGGCTTGGGCACCAGGACCGGATTGGCTAGCCATTCCGGATAGTATACGTCGCGGATCATGCTGTTCGTCAGAAGCTTATCCACCTCTTTCTCTAGGGCCTCGGCTTTTACCGAGTCGAGAGGGCGTCGCTTTTGTTGGACTGGCGGCATGTTCGGGTTGACGTTGAGGACGTGGGTGATGACATGGGGACTTATGCCAGTCATGTCCTCTTGGCGCCATGCAAAAATATCGATGGCGCCCTTCAGTGTTTTTTATTATTTTTTCTTTTTCTTCCAGATCTAGGCTTTATCCTAGTCGAAGTACCTTGGTGGAGTCGAGGTCGCACACTGATATTTCCTCGATATCCTCCATTGGTTTCACAATTTTTTCGGACCCCACTCGGGGATCCAACTCATCTTCTTCAGCCATTTCTGGCTCAATGTTTTCCCGGACCATCAGTACGGGCAGGTGGGTTGCAACATTGTAACATTGCCTTGCTCCCCCTGGTTTCCTCTCACCGTCCCTATTCCAGCTTCCTGGGTAGGAACTTTAAGCACAGGTGCCGAATGGACGTGACTGCGCCAAAATCTACCAGGGCCGGCCGGCTGAGGATCGCGTTGTAAGCGGTCGGGCAGTCCACCACCACAAAAGTGCAGTACTTGAATGTGCTCTGGGGGGTGTCCGGGCACAAGGTGACTGGAAGTCTCACTTTTCCCATTGGGATAAGCATCGTTCCATTAAACCCCGTGAGTTGAGAACCACTGGGTGAGAGGTCTCGGTCCGTTAGGCCTATTGCCGTGAAGGCCTCCTTGAAGAGTAGATTCACGGAACTTTCGTTGTCAATCAAGACTCTGGCCACCACTTTATTAGCGATGTGGGTCTCGATGACCAATAGATCATGGTGAGGGAAGCGAACCATCTTGGCGTCTTCTTCCGTGAACGTGATGGGTTGATCCATCAGCCGGGGCCTTTGAGCTGGGAGTTGAGTAACCTCCCAAACCTCATTGTGCTTTACGGCCCCCGCATACCGCTTTAGTTCTTTGCGGGTGGTTCCTCCGATATGGGGTCCTCCGGAGATCATGGCTACCCTCCCGTTGGGTCTGGGCGGCAGACCGGGAATGTGCTGGGCATCGCCCGCGGGAGCAATTGGAGCCAATACTCCTGCTGCACCCCCGGTGTTCCCTGAGGCACAACCCCTGTCGCCTGGCCCGGATTGAGGTGAGGCAGCCGATTCTTGATCCACTCATAGAGGTGGCCCAATCGGATCAGGTTTTCAATCTCGTCTTTGAGATTCTTGCATTAACTGGTGCTATGACCAATGTCGTTGTGGTACTCGCATCTTTTGTTTGGATCCCTCCGAGAGCTATCCTTGTACAAAGGAGGTGGTCTCCGGTAGTAAGTATTTTGCCCAGTAGCAAAGTACACACGTTCTTGGGAGTCTGTCAACTCCGTGTACTGGGTGTATTGGGGAGTGTACCCCCTTTTCTGGCGTTTCTCCTCCGTTCGGGTGCTGCCTTTGGAGGATCGTTTACTCCTTGAGCCCTGGGAAGGGCCTGCCAGGCTAGCGGTTGGAGCGGAGTGTGAGGGAGGTTGCCCATTTATCCTTGAGGGATTTCCAAAATGGGATGATGCGGGCGCCAAGGCTTGGCCCTGACTATATCCGGGAGTGCCAGAGAACTGTATGCCGCTTATCGGTGGAGTCGAGGTCGGGACAGTACCCGAGGGCGGTGCTCCGGGCATGTACCCTGCTATCCCTGTGGGATAGTATCCTCCATAGGCCACTATTTGGGCCTATTCAAGGTTGATATATTTTTGGACTCTCTTCTGGAAGTCCTGAAGGCTAGCAGCCCCCTCTTGTTGTAGTTCTCTCCAGAAGGGAGTCCCTGTACGGATGCCTGCCTGGAGAAGAGCGAGCTGTTGTCCGTCATCAACTTTCTTGGTCTTTGAGGCTTCCTCTCGGAACCTCTTTATGTAGTTTTTCAAGGTCTTGGTGGGCAGTTGCTTGATGTTAGTCAAGGCACTGACCTCCAGGTTGACCTTTCTTGCGGCGACAAACTGTCTCCGGAAGTTGGTCTGTAACTTATTCCAACAGCCCACGAATCCTGGTTCCAGCTTCTTGAACCAGTCCTCCGCGAACCCACTTAGAGTAAGCGGGAAGCACAGACATTTTGCTTCATTGCTGACTCTCATGACCGTTATGACACAGTTGAACCGCGACAAGTGGTCGCTTGGATCAAAGTTCCCGGTATAAGCTGCAATTTTGGGCATCTTAAAGTTCTTGGGGAGCTCGGCCTCCAGGATGTGCTTAGCACATGGCTCCCGGTCCTCACAGTCTGAGTCGGAGTCATCCCCTTTTTGTCTCCGCGAGACTCGGGCGATATCTTTTCGGAGTATGGCGAGTTCTGCCATGATTCCTTCATTCAATGTACCCGTGGAGACCGCGGGCCCGTATCTTTTTTGGTCAAGGTGATCCCAGAGGTCACCCTGATTCCCATTGATTTGATTTCTCAAATCAACGGGAGGACATCTCTATCCTCTTCTTCCTCTACCTCCGGGCTCCTGGTGCACGAAAATGCTTTTTCGGTCCTCTCGATCCTGAGGGCCAAGACTCCCTTTTTGGAGCTTGCCCCTTTACGGACCTTTCCCTTTAGGGAAATCTGAGCGGACCTTTCGCGAATCCTGCGCCTTTTTCTTTAGCCCAGGGGTAGAGGTAGGGTTTTTCTTTTGGTTCCCTTCAGCGGGATACCTTATGGGCCTAGGCTCCCTAGACTTTTGCTGTTGGGTACTAGGCGAGGATTCCTCTGGTTCCTTGCCGAGTTCAGCAGTCATTGCCTTGGCATGCACGTGAATACCAGCCGCCTCCATGGCTTTTTGCATGGCCAGCATCACTTCTTGCATTTTTTGGTTTTGTGCTTTTTGGGCTTCGATCTCGGCTTCGTGATCGATAGCTTTTTGCCTTAGAAGCACCAACTCCGAGTAGCTACCTTCATCGTAGGCATACTCATCGAGGTTTCCCTCGTAGTCATCATCAGGAATTCCTTCTTCTTCCTCAGAACCCTCGGCTGCTCTTGAGGCTACATCCTCCTCATTTGGATCTTGAGCATCCTCTAGTGGGCGAGGTTGACGGGTACTTCTAGTCTCCACCATTTTTGTAAAGTGAAGTGTATTTTTGCAGAAGCTTTCTTCAGCTCTCAATGAAAGCACCAAAATGTTGACCGAGGTTTTCGGCAACCGATAAAATATTATAAGATTAGAAAGCTGTAAGAAAATTAGAGAAGGATTTTTACGTGGTTGGGGCGTTAATGAGCCTTAGTCCACGAGTCTTTGTTATTTATGGATTTATTTAATACAGAGAATGTATTTGGTGAGTGTTTACTCTTATAAATACAGAGAATGTTCTTGGTGAGTATTTACTCTTCTTGCTCTTATGCAACCCAAGATTCTCGACCCCATTTAATGAGCTTTGAGGGGGTATTTATAGTATTTTTTGTGGGGTGATCCCCAGAATTATTGTACAAGTGTATCTGTAAGTATCCATAAAGTTGAGCATTCCCAATGAATATACCATGAGTAATGCATGGTCATATCCCTAGGTGTTGTAGGGCTTTTATGTGGGATGTCCTTATTGTCTTTTGACTGATGTGACTCTTCACAGTGTAGCCGTCGATAGACTTAAATGATCATTACTTTGTAGCTGTAGATTGGGGGTTGTGCCATCAGACTTTATTGCGTGTAGCAGTCCCAACATGTTTCCTCCCATGCGGCATTAAATGCGACTTGATTGCTCAGGGGAAGCCTGACACCTCGCGGAGATGCCTTAGTATTACTTGGGCTTCCGGGAGCGTATGGGGCTCCCTATGTCTTCTCCGGGAGGCATGTCCCGGATGCTGCCTTATTTACATAAAGACTTAGCAAATAATTTAAATGATTAAGCTGTTTGATCCACGTGTCCTCGTCTAGTTGGTCCACGTATATTGGGCAAAATCAGGGGCAACACTAATTGTTTCGTCTTTACTTATGTTTAAAAGTTTTCACTTATTTTAGCCAAATTTTTAATATTGTTGACATTCTATCGACAATATGTCGACCAACAACAGTTACGATGAGCAATTAAAATTTTAACAACACAATTGATAAAGTATCGACGAATTATCGTCAATTTGTGTGCAAAATATTTTTTGAATATCATCGACATGTATTACGCAAAATATTTCTATTAATTGTTTATGATGTGTGTAGTGTGATGATGATTTTATTTTACTTTGTTATTTGCTTGGAAAAATGTTATAGTAGAGTGGAATATATTGTAACACTTTGTTATTATCCTTAATATAATTGTAAACTTTGATTTGCTTCACCTTTTAATACTCTTTCTGTCTTTTTTTCTAATTTATTATTATTATTTATATAGGGGAGTATATTCCTTAACTTTTTTTTTTTACAATTTTAATATTATCACAATTTACTTAACTTCAACTTTTATTAAAATTAATTGATGAAGACAATAATGTACTAATTTTATATTCAATAAAAAAATATTATTTCATTTAAGAGTGTCTGCGAATTGATTTGGTTCGTTTTTTATATTATCACTGATTTATACTAAAAGAATAGTGGTTTAATGTTACGACAACAAAATTTTTATCAAATTTTGTGGTAATTACACTAAAATAAAATTCAAGTCGAAAGATATTTTACCTAATGCACCTAACTAAAACTTTTTTAAAAGTGTGTATTTAGTCAATTAAAGTAGGGGAATGTTTATATTTTGATATAATATTTTTCATTGATTAAATAAATATTACAAAAGCTACAAATTTGTTTCTAAAGAGATAATATTTAATCTAGTGGGCAATCATTATATTATTTATAAATAATATAATATATATATATATTAAGGAAGAGGTTTCAATGGTTACATTTTTATTGTAACCATTATGGTTACATTTTTTTAAGCCATTGGATTAATATTAAATGATTGTGATTAATTTAGAAATTAAATAAAAATAAATAATAAATAATTTGTAACCTGAAAGTAACCTAATAATTTATTTCCTTATAAAACTTTAATTAAGATTAATTATATTTTAAAATTAAATAAATTATAATTATTAATTAATTTTTTGTAATTTATTACTATAGAAAGATCTTTTAGCAATTTATTTTTTTTGCACTTAAATTATTTAAAATTTTATAACAAAACTTTTATAATTTAGAATTATACACATATAATTTCATAATTTAAATTTTATTATACTTGTAATCTTAATTTTAAATTATTACACTTAATTATTTATTTTTTTTTATTTAAATATTTAAAAAGTAAAAAGTGAAATAAAATGAAGAATTTTTTAGAAAAAAAAATGGCTTCACTTGTTATCGATTGAGTATGAGGCCTCATACTTAGTTCATCTAATTGTAACAAAATAATTAAATATCATTTAAAAATAATTAATTATTTGAAAATTTATTATAAGAAGAGAATTTTAATTTGTGTAAAAAGAAGTTTAATTTTTGTAAAAAAAAAATAAATTTTATTGTAAATATTTTAACTAAATAGCTTAATTGTTAAAATAATTCAAGTAAGAATTTAAATATAAATAAAAAAATTATTTATAAATATTAATTGCTAAAAGAGGTCTTGTTAAATATTTAATTAATTATTTTAAGAAAAAATAGTTAGTTATAATTAATTAATTCTAAAAAATGAATGTTTACCTATTAGTAATCTGCTATTATTTACAGGTCAAAGAAAAATGTAACCATGATAGTTACAATAAAAATGTAACCATTAAATAGTCACCCTATATATTAAATATGTGTAACAAACTAATAAGTGTGTGTATGATAATCTATATTAGCTGTCATCATTTTGTAACATACGGTGGAGTTACTTATTATTATGTGTAACCTCCACAATTATCACCTATATTAAGTGTGTAAAAAGGCGTTACACATCTAAATTTGAATTCTTAATGTTATAGGAGTTATAGTGTATGCATGAGTTACATATCTTTTACTCTCATTGAGTTCATAACATCCATGTGAGGTTTTGAGTAAGAATTTTAAATGGTGACATCCTAAACACTATATAAAAGGGTCTACGGTGCTCATATTAAGAAGAACCAAGTTTTTATCAACAAATCACTTTGCTAGAATAAAAGGCTTGATAATTTCAAAATTATTTTCATGAGAGTTTCCTTAGTGCTTAGAGATAGGAAAAATAAGCTTTTGGACAAAGGAGTAAAACTTTGTTCAAGTTATAGTGACCCCCACTAATCTACACTCAATATTGTCTGTGAGTGTATATATATATCTTCTTCATATTATATTACATTACATGTGTTGTAATTCATCTCTTCTACCTTTCTTATATATATATATATATAATACATAGTGTATATATTGCATATATGTGGCAACATTTATGTAATCGATCTTAATTTATCTTCTTCTATTGATATATAAAATCTCTAACAATTTGAACGTGAAAAGGGTGGAGAATGAGAGGATGTTCGAATGCATTCAAATAGACGGGTTTCTCTTTTATCCACTAGGGTTCTCCGATGCCATTATTGTAAAATATATATGGTTAAAGGCGAACCAGTCACGCCTGGATGATTGTGCATGTATTGCATGAATCACCCAAACTATCGAGACTTTTAAATTTAACATTTAAGGGTTACTTTTAAAGTTCATGATTGTTATCCTGATTGTTTCGCCTTTATTTATGTTTAAAAGTTTTCACTTATTTTAGCCAATTTTTTAATATTGTCGACATTCTATCGACAATATGTTGACCAATAATAGTTACGATGAGAAATTAAAATTTTAACTAAACTATTGATAAAGTATCGACAAATCATCGTCAATTTGTGTGCAAAATAATTTTTTAAATATTATGAACATAATGTTGATATACTATGTTGACAAATTTTTTTTAGTTAAATTGTTGATAATATGTTGACAAGTAATCGACATCCTGTCGATAGTGGCCATCAATGCCCTTTGCTTACATATCATCGACATTATATTGATATGCTATCGATAAACAATTGATAAACTGTAAAAAACTCAAATTTTGAGAGAAAACCAGATATAGTGTTTTAGACCAAAAAATAGCAAAATAATACCAGTTCAAATAAACACCACACACATATAATGAAAACATACTACATACTATTCCTAATATCTAAAAAATGGTTAGAACACAACTTACCTACTATAATGGTGAATAATTCTTCAGATTAGGGTGTGGTTTAGTTGTCCAATGTCTAACACTGAGAGAAAGATCGAAAGTTAGTGATTGTGAGAGAGTGAGCTGTGAGAGAGAACTGAGAGAGAGAATGTAGAGAGAGGGAGAGAGAGAAAGAGAGCGAGAGTGGTAGAGGGAGAGAGTGATTTTTTTTGGGTAAATACCATTTTGGACCCTGTGTTTTGCAAAAGTTACAGATTGGACCCTGTGTTTTGTTAAATGACAAAATAGACCCTGTACTTTCTAAAATAGTAAAAATAAGACCCTGAGCTTAATTTTTGACAACTTTTTTTTTAATACAACTAACTTGAAAGATAATGCTTAATACGAACATATACAAAAAATATAAACAGTTTTGTCATAGCACTTTTAGATCGAATTATAATTAAACTTTATTTTGACAAAAAATCAATTCAGGGTCCTATTTGTACTATTTTAAAAAAATACAGGGTCCATTTTGTCATTTAACAAAACACAGAGTCCAATTGGTAACTTTTGTAAAACAGAAGGTCCAAAATGGTATTTACTTTTTTTTTTCTTCTAGATTTTGACTATTTTTTTAATTAAACAAGAGTAAAAAAGAAATAAAAGGTAATCAAAGGAACTATTTGGTATACATTAGTTAATGGTCTAAATTTTAACCTAAGGTATTTTTTAAGCATGAAATTCCCCATTAAATAATGTCATGATGTTTTTGTAAGGGTTTAAAAAAAGATACAAAAAAAAAAAAAAATTACAAAGATACCGTCTGTACAAAGTTTTTAATAGTTTTACAGTTTTTTAGATTTCATTTACATAAAATACGGTTTTTTATTGTATTTTTATGTTGTATTCTTATTATTTTGTTATTTATATATTATTTTTTATGTTGTTTTAATGTTATTTTGTTGTTATTTTTTTTTTATTTTCATGTATTTTTTTTTTGTATTTTTATAGAATATTATGAAAATATATATAAAAAATTTAAACGTAACAATGTAAATTTTATGTAATTTTTTTTTTGGAATAATTACGTAATGCACTATTTTTTATAAAATATTTACATTTTTACGTTCAAAGAATATTTTTTTACATTTTTACGGTTTTCCAAAAAATAACACGAAAATAACATAAAATCAACAAGAAAACTACATAAAAGTAACATGAAAATAACATCAAAATAACAGCAAAAAATAACATACATGTAACAAAAAATCAACAACAAATTAACAAGATTACAACATAAAAAGACCGTATTTTCTGTAAATAAAATCAAAAAAATTGTAAAAATGTTTAAAATTCCGAGAAACCGTATTTTTGTAATTTTTTTGTATTTTTATGTTTTTGTGAAATAATCCTTTTTTTTTTAATAATACGTAAGTAAACTAAAGGGACAAGATGCAAAATGACCCTAAATCTAATAATTAAGTTAATAAATGTCCCTTTTAAAAAAAAAAATTAACAAAATGTCCATTCTGTTAAAAGTTTGATAATGAAATTACAATTATAACCTTGAATAATTAAGTATTTGGTATAGTTATTTTGCACAATAGTATTATATCGTTTTTATGTACAATAATATATTAAAAAAACTAAAAGGTAGTATATATATAGATATATTTTTGAAATAACTAAAAGGTAGTATATTAGTTTAAGATTGTAGTATATTATTTTAATATACTATGGTATATAATGAACGAAAGACGGAAATTAAAAAATGTGGAATATTAGTTTAAGTTTGAGGTATAGTTATATTTCAGTAGGAAATATTGTCTTTATGTTCATTAGTATATCATAAAGAAAAGAAAAAGAAAAAAGAATATGTGGAATATTAAATTAAGTTTTTGGTATATAAATATATATATATATTTTCCACTATACCGGTGGTATATTAATTTTTCACTATAGTATTTATGCTTATGATTGCAAAATATATTTTTTATATGCTATTGTATATAGTGGAAAAAAAATCATTTAATAGTATATTAGTTTAAGTTTATGGTATATTTATATTAGTCTAAGGTATATCGTTTGTATGTGATATGTATATCGTGAAGGATAAAAAGGAAAAAAAAACTATTAAATATTAATTTAAGTATGAGGTATAATTATATTTGACTGAGGTATAATGATTTTATGTTCATTGGTATTTCATGAAGGAAATAACAAGAAAAAAAAACTTGTGGAATATTAAATTAAGTTTTTTGTATAATTTTTTTTTACTATGCTGGTGGTATATTAATTTTTGACTATGGTATATCTGCTTATGATTGTGGTATAAGTTTTTGTATGCTACTGTATATTGTGGAAAATAATTCATTTAATAGTATATTAGTTTAAGTTTGTGATATATGTATATTGGTTTAAGGTATATTGTTTGTATATCATACGATATATTAATAAAAAATCTAATTATATGCTTAAATAACATATTAGACAGCTACAACAACAGTAAAATCTAAAAGAATAAAACATATAACACCTTTTATATAATGAAAAAATAGTTGACAAAAATTCAGTAGAGAGGTTTTGACCTATTGTTTTTCATAATTTTTATTAAAGGAATAGAACATATAATACCTTTTATATAATGAAGGGTATTTTAGGTATTAAAAAATAAAAAAGGATATTTGCTTTATTATTTTTAAAAAAAGACATTAACTATCTATATAGTTAAAAATAGGCTAAAAATAGGACCATTTACTTGCATTTCTCTAAACTAAATTGGAAATTTACACTACATACTGTTTTTTTTTTCTATTTTATTTCAATTTTACTGTTATAAGGAAAATATTACATTTTTACTGTATTTTTTATACTTTATGTGTACAGTTTTTTTATTTTTTACTTTTTTACTTGTTACAATCTGCCTATCACATTAAATATATATATTATATATAAACTGTACAAAACGCGTGGGAGTGGGTTTTTTTTTTTTTTAATTAAAATTATATTATATTTTAAATGATATAAAAGTGTGATGTGGCTTGTGTTGTCACTTTAGTGACATATATATTTTTTTGTAATTAAAATTAATGATAAAAATATATTACCCTAAATATATATTACTTTCACTTTAATCTCACTTCCTCATTAATCTCTCTTACTATTCATCATCTTCTTCATTTTTTTTTTCACTCTCTACTTCTTCAAGTTCTTTCTATTTTGTTCCATCAACATATAATTTTTTTATTTTTTTTCTTGATCAGTTCTTCTTCTTCATCTTCTTTTCCTTTTTTATTTTTATTTTTTGAAGTTCTTATTTACGTTTTTGGAAAATATAAGAGTTAGTGTGTTTTTTTTTTGTTCTAATTTTCTAGAACTTTATTGCAAATATAGTGCATTTAGTATTGAGGATGTGCACAAGATATTTAATTTTTAATCATTTTTGTCTTTTATTTTTTTATTTGTTTTAGTGTTGTTTTTCATGATTTATTTATTTGATGCCGATTTCACTGTTCTTGCTCTATCTCGCTGGAATTAATAGTTATTTTCTGGGTGTTCTCATATTGTTGTGGTGGTTCCGTCCGTGGGTGTGGAAGATGGAGGCTATAAATACATTTCTTTTTCGTTTTCTTTGGCTATTTTTGTGGTTTTTTTATTTTGGTTCTCCTATCAATACATTGGACGAGCTCACTCACAAGAGAGTTTTGAGGTGTGTTTTTTTTTTTTTTTTTTATATTTTTCTAAGTAGTTATATTTGCTTCATTTGTTTTTGTGTTGTTTCAGTGTTGTTTTAGTAATTTTTTTTATTATAATTTTTTAGGAATAGACTTGCAAATATAGTTGATTTTGCATCTGGTGTTGAGGTTGTGCAGCAGATTGTTTGTTTTTTTTAATCATTTTTTTCTTTTGTTTTGTTTGATTGTTTTAGTGTTGTTTTACCGTTGTTTTGCCATGATTATTTATTGACGTCGATTTTACTGCTTTTGCTCAATCTTGTCGGAATTAATGGTTATTTTCCAGTTGTCCTAGTGTTGTTGTGGTGGTTCTGTCTGTGATTGTGAAAGATGGAGGCCTCATACTTTTATTTTGGTATTGACAGTATAAAAGAAAAAAAAAAGGGGGAGGACAGTATAAATGTAAATTCTACCGTGTGGCAGTAAAATTGAAAAGTATTACCCCAAATCTAGTATTTTTGTAAAATGCCCAACTAAATTACACTTAAATTTGTTAGGCTATGTTTTGAAGAAAGTAGCCCATAGAAATGAAGATGGAAATGGGCCTTTTAAGGCCCATAAACATAAACAGAGAGTGGAATAGATGTATCGGTGAGAGCGAGATTTAACTCCCATTTTTGTAATAAACAACTAACAACAACACAACAGGGTCCTTCGCTTCCACGCCTTCTTTCTTCTCTTGCTAAATCTCCATCACTTTCCTGGGAAAATACTACCGAAAATTCACCAAGAAAATCCATTTCCAAAAAATAACACGAAAATATAAAATCAACAAGAAAATTACATAAAAATAACATGAAAATAACAACAAAAAATTAACATACAGATAACAAAAAATCAACAACAAATTAACAAGATTACAACATAAAAAAAATAGTATTTTCTGTAAATAAAATCAAAAAAATCGTAAAAATATTTAAAATTCTATGAAACCGTATTTTTGTAATTTTTTTTTGTTGTTTTTTACGTTTTTGTGAAATAATCCCAAAATTAAAACATGTAAAATAGGTACAATGTAATTTGGGGTAAGTTGAAAAATACCACTTTTATTAATCTATTAATCAAATTTATCTCTAATTTTATATTTAATTGAGAAATACCTGTTTTTATATGTATTGTACCCAAAATACTCTGACATAAGAGAGTTACATGGAGAGTATCTTAAAGTGACAGGGGCAAAATTAGTATAATGTTTTAAAAAGAGGTAAAAATGATAGACTTTAAAAAAGAAGGTAAAAATAAAAGGGTTAAGTTGAAAAATACCACTTTTATTAATCTATTAATCAAATTTACCTTTAATTTTATATTTAATTGAAAAATACTTCTTTTTAGATGTATTGTATCCAAAATACCCTAACATAAGAGAGTTACATGGAGAGTATCTTAAAGTGATAGAGGTAAAACTGTTATAATATTTTAAAAAAGAGGTAAAAATGATAGATTTTAAAAAAGAGGGTAAAAATAAAAAAGGACAATATAAAAAGAATATAGAGTGAAATTTGCTCGTGTTGTTTGTTGTTGTAATTTGGAGAATTTTAATATTATACGTAATATTAATAATAATAACAAAAATAACCATCATCATTTAATTGGTCCTAATATGGAACCTGTTATACCGAAATGAAAATAAAACGTTACTTTTTATATTTTGTTTTGTTTAATTGATCCTATCTTATTTCTCTTTCAGTCTTGTCTTCTTCTTTTTTTTTTTTTTTTTTTTTGACTTATGAGCAAAGTATATTTATTTCTATAATTTTTTATTAATTTCTTCTCTCTCTAAATTTTATTATTTCAAAAATCTTTTTAAGTTACACTTTTAATTATTTTGGCTCAAACATAATATCATTATAATTTATTTTTTAAAGAAATTATTTTAACATGTAAGACGTATATATTTTTTTTACCTATCACTAAAAAAGATGACTAAAATGAAGAGAAACATTTTAGTCTTTTTTTTATACTTTATTAAGATATAAGTAACTAAACTTTTAATTAACAAAAATGTATAGATTAATTTTAGTTACTTATTTCTATGAGTTATTCTCAAAATAATTGTTTCAATTTTAAATTCTAATATAATATTTTATAATATAAGATACATACGTGTTACTTCTTTTAAGCAACTTTTGTATTTTATTCCAACTCAATTAAGAATATAATGAGCTATAATAAATATAAAAATTACAAAATAATTCATTAATAAAATTAGTATTGTCTTCTTCTTTTTATATTGTAACTCATTTTAGGATTTTAAGATACCATTTTATTTCTTAAGTTTTTATTTTTAACCATTCAAAAAAAAAAGTCTTTATTTTTAAAAATCTATCAAAATGGCCCTATAAAAAAATCTATTTAAGTACTATGTGGTAACTTTAAAACCGAACTAAAAAAAATATGTTTTTTAGTAATTTATAATTCCGTTATTTATTCAAGATATATTACATTACTTTTTTTTTTTTTTAACTTTCATATTAATTGTTAATGTTTAAAAAATTAATAATTATAATTAAATATGAAAAGTTACTATTGAGTAATAATATATATACATATAAAATGTTACCTTTAAGCTTATTATTTTTTTTTATTTAAAAAAAAACTTATTATTTTATGATGTTTAAGTTACTATTTGATACCTTTAAAAATTATTTTAGATTTATTGAAATTGTTTTATAAAATAACTATATAAACTTAAGAAGAATACAATCTAATAACTTTTAAATGTTAAACAATAAAATAAATATGAATAACTTATAAAATTGGCCGGTTTATTAAATTTTGTTAAAATTTAAAATTTGATTATTTTTTATGTAATTAAATAGAAAAAGAAACTAAGAAGTTATACTTGTTTTCAATGATCTTGCTCGGTAAAAGCGACAAAATATATACTTCCCACATATTAAAATGTAAGTTGATATGGTACAATTCTTGAGTCCAAATAATTAATAATGTGGCTGAAAAAGTTTTTTAAAGTTGAAAAAGAAAAATAAGAAAGAAAGAGAAAGAGAGAGAATGTGTGCATAAATGGGCGTTCAAAAAAGAAAACAAAAAAGAAGTGATTAATCTCTCGGTACTCCAATGGAGAAGTAATAGATTACTATAAAATGATCGTTATTTTCCAATAATTAAATGCTACCAGTCATTTGTATAAATAATTTAAGATTTTCGTTAGTGGGCGTAAATTCCCCTTGTAATTCTATGTTGGGCTATTTACAAAAATATGGGAAAATGAAGATAAGTTTTGATATATATGGCATAAATACTTAATTACACTAAATATGGCATTTTTTAAAAAAAACTTACAAATATGGGAAAAAGTTATAAGGAATGCCATAAAAAACTTTAAATTTGTGTTTCTTTTTATTTTTTTATCTCTTTTAAAAAATAAAACACTAAAATAAATAAAAAATAATCTCAAATATAGATGCTGTTTTTTTTCTTCAGAAATTAAACGTATTTTTTTTTTTATTTAAACTACTATTTATTTGTTTTTTTTTATTCAAGACTAATTATTTCATTAACAGCAATAAAAAAAACCAGTTTCGTCAACATTATCCTGGAAAAAAAATAATATAAAAAATTATAATCTAAAAATAATACAAACTTTAAAAATCAGTTTCATCAACATTGAAAGAAATTAATAATTTTATTAAAAGAATAAAAAAATAGTTTCATCAACAAGATAATGAAAAAAATTATAATCTAAAAACGATACTAACTTTAAAAACCAGTTTCATCAATATTAAGATAAACTAATTATTTCATTAAAAGAAGAAAAAAATAATTTCATCAATAACATAATGAAAAATACACAATGTCTAATAACTAAACTTTTACAAACGATACTAAATTTAAAAACCAGTTTCGAACAGATAAATTTTATATCAATACCTAATAACCAAATTTTTAACTTCATTCTTTATTTTGGCATTTAATTTTTTATTTACTTGCTCAAAAACCAGAGTTGATTTAAGCATACAATATGCAACAAATATAACAAAGAGAATCAGAAAATAAAATCAAAGATAAAAAAAAAAAAATTAAAGAGACAAAATGTAATAAAAACTATAAAAGACTAAAAAATAGTAGAATGTGAGAAACCAATTAGTAAAAACAACTAAAATAAAAACAAACAAATAAAAACCAGTTTCCTGAAATAATCAAATCAAAAATTGAAACTTAAAACTCAATTATGAACAACAATAAAAAAACCAGTTATGAAAACTATTTACTTAAAAAACCAGTTATAAAAATAATAAAATAATGTGTGTTAGAAACTGATTATTAAAAATAAAACAAAAATTGTTGTTCATATATCTTACAATAATAAAACTGATTTTATACAAACTAAAAAATATACAATAACATCATAAAAATGGAGCAATCACAGAACAGTTAAAACCTGTGAAACCAGTTTCGACCCTGTAAAACTAGTTTTGACGCTATAAAAATCATAAAAATAATAAATGTTAAATAATAAAGTTAACTGAAACCAGTTTCATCAAACAATTAAATGAAAAATGAAAAAAGAAAAACACATACAAAAATACAAAAAAAAAATATTAATCACAAATATAATCATACCAATAATTTGAAAATAAAATATAAGTGTAAGTTTCGAACCTAGATCTAAAAAAAATAAAAAAGAGTAACTTAAAATTAAAAATTTGTAATAACATTATAAAATAGAGCAAGCCCATTACATAACTCTCAAAATATGTAAACCAGTTTCGAACAATAATTTTTTTTTAAAAAAAACACTAACAAAAATAATCGAAAACAACACATAAAAATAATTTAAGAACATAATATAAATGTGAAAAACCAGCTTCAAATTTAGAAAAAAAAAATAATAAAAAGAAACTTAAAATAAAAAACAAAAATCATGAAGCAATCCTAATATAAAACCTTTAAAATTTTTGAAACCAGTTTCGAGCCTATAAAAAAATAAATTATTATTTATATTTTTCTAAACATTCCTAAGAGCATATAATATCACTTTGAGATTCATATTATAGAATTTGAAAATTTATTATTGAATTTGGAGGAATCATGCTTTAATAAATTTATGTATTAATTAAGAATAAAAGCAGAGATTTCACAAAATTCTTCTTCTCTTTCTTTCATAATTATATACACAATATGAAAATTACAGATCAAATATTCCAAAATTATGTAAAAAAATAAATATATATATCAAGTTAGGTTGATCGGCAAATAGAGATGGAATTGGCCGAACCTTTGTGGTTTCGATTAATAGGAATAAACTGTTATTTTTTGAAGGCATAACACACTGTTGTTGATCCTCTTCAGTTGATGTAAACTTCAGTTGTTGTAAACTAAGGTGATGGTGGTGGTGGTGGCAAAACTTGTAGAGAAGGCAAAAGGCAGTGGTCGAGAAGGGATTTAGTCGCCGGAGCTACCACTGATCGGTGGTCAGAGAGAGAGAAGAAAGGAGAGAGGCGACTGCGAGTGGTGTGGCCTTCGGTTTCAGTCCGATTGGAGAGAGCGAGAGAGAGAGAGAGAGAGAGAGAGAGAGAGAGAGAGAGAGAGAGAGAGAGAGAGAGAGAGAGAGAGAGAGAGAGAGAGAGAGAGAGAGAGAGAGAGAGAGAGAGTAGCGTTTAGGTTTAAGATGATTCCTTTTATGGGATTTAAAAATTAAATTTATAAAAATGTGGTAAAAAAAACTATAAAAAACTTTAAATTTGGACAAATGCCATATAAGAGTGGTAAAATTAAAAAAGCCATATTTATGAAACTTTTTTATAGAATCCCATATATGGTGTAATTTTCACTTCTATGTTTTGAAGAAAGTAGCCCATAGAAATGATGATGGAAATGGGCCTTTTAAGGCCCATAAACATAAACAGAGAGTGGAATGGATGTATCGGTGAGAGCGAGATTTAACTCCCATTTTTGTAATAAACAACTAACAACACAACAGGGTCCTTCGCTTCCACGCCTTCTTTCTTCTCTTGCTAAATCTCCATCACTTTCCTGGGAAAATACTACCGAAAATTCACCAAGAAAATCCATTTCCGAAAATTAGGGTTTCTGTAAAATAAAAATTAAAAAATGTCTCAGACGGGGAAATTAACGCCTAATCTCGACCAACATAGCACCAAAGCCCTCAATCTCATCGTGCTTCAGAGAATCGATCCGTTTATCGAAGAGATTCTGATCACCGCTGCTCATGTCACTTTCTACGAGTTCAATATCGAGAGCAATCAATGGGTTGGTGTCTCATTCCTGTTTTAGCTCCCCATTTTGCTTGTTCAGAATTTATAACAAGCACAAAAGAATTTAGATTTTTTCTTTTTTGGTGTTAGATCCTTAAATTCTTACGATTTGCTTCCCTCTTTGAGACTGAATTCGCTTTATGTTAATGAATCTCTGTTTTCAATTCCATTTCTAAGCAACTTTGTTTGGTTTCAGAGTCGCAAAGACGTTGAGGGATCTCTCTTTGTCGTTAAAAGGTAACAGCCTCTATCTTGACCGTTATGTAATTGTCTAGTAATACTTGTTTTTTCTCAGTTGGGATTTTTCTTTATGGTTAAATTGTAATTCGCTTAGGCTCACCTAGTTCACTGTATCTTTTTGTTGTTAAGGAATACTCAACCTCGGTTTCAGTTCATTGTCATGAATCGGCGTAACACAGGTTCGCATTATTACTCATTTGTAATTCATTTTAGGAATTGACTCATTTTTGTGCTCGTGATGGTCAATACAATGGCAATGCAGCCGATTTATTTATTATAGTTTGTTTATTATTAAGCTGTTGACATCACATTTGGAGCATGTTACTAAGTTGGGCTTTATCTTTCTATTTGAATATTCCGTAAGGTGTCCAGATACTCAGTTGGTTCTTAGTGTTATCCCACATTGTAGATGACTGTTATCTCTTCGTGATAATTTTGAGGATAAATGTTATGTTATTGGTTTTTACATGCCTTTGCATTTTTCTTAAATCAATTCCTATACTGAACAGATAACCTTGTGGAGAACCTATTGGGAGATTTTGAGTATGAAGTTCAGGTTCCATACCTCTTATACCGAAATGCAGCTCAAGAAGTTAATGGCATTTGGTTTTACAATCCACGTGAATGTGAAGAAGTTGCAAATCTCTTTACAAGGTACAATATGATTAATGTTTAATATCCTTCTTATCCATTCCAATTTGTTGATATTTTGATCATTCACTTGTATGTAAAACTTTTGTTACTGAACAGTGTGGATAACCATATGGACTTGGGTGTCCATGAATTTTATTATAATTTGAACTTGTTTTCTTTAAAACTCTAAAAAAAGGATTTTGGAAGTTAGATATACGGAAAATATTCAAATTAGAAATTTGAAGCCTTTCATGACTAATTAACATATGTTTTGGCCAATAGAAGAACTTCTTTTCAATGCTGGAAGGTTAGCAAAGTTGAAGAGTTGCATATATCATTAACTTTCTTGATCATGACATCCAAAATGAAATTTCTTTAACTCTTTTAATATGGCCAGGCATGTGGTCTGCTCCCACAAGGTCTGAGGTTTAAGTTCCTCTTGGGTACCTACATAGTAATTACTATAGTTTTCTGGTATCCAAATATTGTAGGGTTAGGAGCCTTTTCTTTTTTCAAAAAAAGAACCCGAATACTCTTAGATGGGTGCTTCTATCCTGTGTTACACAATATACGTGATATATCTATTGTTTACATGTATGCTACAAGGCACACAAAAAAAATGCCATGGCTTCCACTAGAACGAAAGAGTTGTAGTTTTTGAAGTGAATGGCCAGATTGCATGTGTGGAGTGGTGAGCATTTATAGACATGTATTACTAGCTTTAAATGGCCTGTTTGGTTATGATTTATAGAGATGGACTTGCAAACATTCTTCTATGTTGAGAAATTCAAAACGAAAAAGGAATTAAATTTGGTTGAATCGTTGAATAGTGAACATAGCTTCTCTACATTGCATACTCATTAAATTCTTGAGCAATTTGCTGACAGGATACTCAGTGCATACTCGAAGGTTCCTTCAAAGCCAAAAGTATCTTCAAGCAAAAGGTATTCTTCTGCACCCTGCCATCTGCATATTGCTAGAGATAGTTATTTATATACGTTTGCTCATTACATCCGCTGTTGTAGTCTTTACTTGTTCTTTGATGTTACACTTCAGTGAGTTTGAGGAACTTGAGGCAGTTCCAAGCATGTTAGTTATGGAAGGTCCACTGGAACCACAATCATCAACAGTTTCCACTGCTGCTGATGCCCCTGAAGATCCTTCTTTTGTTAACTTTTTTAGTGTATGTTTTCTAATTTATTGTCAGCTGTTTTGTAAAACCTGTAAATTTTCCATTAATTCTCCATCCATGTTTTTGACAAGCTACATACAAAATTTGCTCGTGTCCCTGACCTGAGCAATTATTTAATATGCTGCAGGCAGCAATGAATCTTGGAGGTGGCGCTTTGAATGCAACAAATACAAGACCAAACTATCACTCTTCTTCCAATGTTGTCTCTCAACCTTCATATGCTCCTAGTGTTGTATCCACTCCTGCACCACCTACTCCACAAGTTCCAACTCTTCCTCTTTCAGCTTCGTCTACACCAATCCCACTTCATGGCACCTCTGATCCAAACAACAACAACAGCATTCTCGTAACTAATACTAATCTTGTTAAGCCGTCCTCTTTTTTCCCACAACCTTCTCCTTCATCTTCATTGATGATGCCACCTATTTCTTCGCCCATGCCGAACTTTGCTGCTCTTCATGCTCCCCCAAATCTGCAACGTACATATGGCACTCCATTGCTGCAACCTTTTCCACCACCCAATCCACCACCATCTCTAACTCCTAGTCCATCACTTCCTGTTGCTACTGATGGGCTCTTTATTACCAGAGACAAAGTTCGCGATGCACTTCTAGTGCTTGTTCAGGTCAGTAATCTATTGAATATATGTCATATTTAACCTTCTTGCGCTTATGCTGTACACTAATACGCCCGGGTCACTGAGTTTTTAGTTGCTTTAAGTATATGAAAGACAGTATCTATTAACCAATTGCTGATTTTTCCTGTTGTTTTGTGCTAGGATGATCAATTCATTGATATGTTCCACCGAGCCCTGCTGAAGGTTCACCAATCATGATTCTTATTCTAGAACCAGTGGGCTTTTGATCTGCAGATTATGTTGGGGAAGAATAGTAAACAATGAAAAATTAGTTCTCTGTACAGAATGCCAGCGGAACGTCCTCAATAGCATTAAACTTTGTCTCTTGTTGGAAAAACCATTGTAGACGAGGAAAACAAAATTGTCTTTGAAAGATTTAAAGGAAGGCGTCTACTTGGTTTGTCTTGATAACAGAATCGCCCCCGTCAATAACATTTGTAACAGTAGAGCTATTCCAATTCTAATCTTCTTACTCTTTGGTATAAAATGTTATTTAGGTTCGTTTTGGTTTTATATTTCTTGTGTCCATATTATATGTGTCTTGGAGAAACTTGAGACAGTGAGCTAGGTTTAGGTGTGGGAAGCTTTGGCCAGCAAGAGTTTCTCTGACTGGTATTATTGATTTCTTATACGATGATGATGATGATGGGTTTTACTTCATATATTTTGTGGACATGATAGTGGAGTTAATGCAATATGTGCAGAACATTCATGTTATTAATTATTGTATGTTTGTATTCACTGTTCAGTACTCAATTATTGTATAAGAAGAAGTAATGGTTCAGGGGCAATGAAATTATTATTTTGGTTTTTTATTTACTATTAAATTTTGCAGTCGCACCATTCACCATTTGGATTTCATATCAGAGTATTGGGTTCCATTTAGAATTATTTAAATCTTAATTTTTCCTTCTCACTTTTGTCAAATTTTGATAAGTATAAATATACAAGACAAGAGGTAGGCCAAAGAAAAAGTGGAGATTGGGGGGTGATTATCAGAATTGAACATGGACATGTTAGTTTGGAATAGTTTGAGCTATAACCTATAGTAGGATATGGTGTAATTGAGAAATTTAAAATGATTTTTTATGTGGTCATTATTACAGAAGAAATTTCAGATAATTTACAATGCTTAAAGAGTTCAACCAATTTGTTATGTGTGTGTCCTTTTTTTTTATTACAAGTACAGCCTAATACAACAGGTAATGGTATTGCTAACATCATGGAAACATTGAGTGGCATTTTTAAATTCCTTTTGTTGTCATCAGACCTTTATTAAATCCTAGTCTTTCATCTTGATGACATGGCACTTATGGATTCGACATTGAAGATTGACAACTATTGAAGTTAGTTAATTCGGTTGGCTTGCTTAGCATTTCAGTCAGCTTCTTCTTTTCATTTGTATAAATGCTGGTTTGGTAATGTTGCTTTGATATAATGTAATGAGAATAGTAATGGTAATATGAATGGTAATGTAATGAAATAAGAATTCTAATGGAAATAATATTATGATGTTTGGTTTAACACTGTAATGAACATTGTAATTGAATAAAGTAAAAAGTATATTATTGCGGAATTGAGAGAGTGAATGAGGAAAAATATTATTGAATGAATGAATGCCAATTACAGAGGGGAACCAGCTTTATATACAGTTGCAAGAACCGAGTCCTAACTAACTTAACTAACACTAAAACCGACTCTAAAGTTAGTTGAATCAGTTAGAAGGATCGAACCAACTAACAACAATCAAACAGTAATAAACAGAACAACCGAACAATAAAAACAGTAAAAACTAAAGTCTTAATATCCCCCCCTCAAGGTGGACTGTATAGGTTGTATACAGACATCTTGTTGATGTGAGTAGTGAGTGTTGTTGAGGGCAGTGGCTTTGTAAAAGCATCAGCTAGTTGTAGGTTGCTGGAGACAGGAATCAAACGGATGGTGGAGTTGTTGATCTTATCACGAATGAAATGACAATCCAATTCGATATGTTTGGTGCGTTCATGGAAGGTGGGATTGTTGGCAATGTGAATAGCTGAGTGGTTATCACAGTAAATGAATGCAGGAGTATTTTGTGGAACTTGAAAGTCTTGTAGGAGATATTGCAACCATGTAAGTTCACTGGTGGTGGCTGCAAGAGCCCTATATTCTGCTTCAGCAGAACTTTTAGAAATGGTGGGCTGTTTCTTTGTTTTCCAAGAGACCAAGCAATCTCCTAAGAAGATACAAAAGCCTGTTGTAGATCTTCTAGTAACGGGACAAGAAGCCCAATTTGAGTCTGAAAACCCTCTGAGATGAAGAGAAGAGTTGCTGGGGTATAACAGCCCCTGCCCAGGTCTGCCTTTTAAGTACCTGAGCAGATGAGAAATGGCTTGTAAGTGAGTAGTTCGAGGTGCTGACATAAATTGGCTCAAGGTGTTAACCGCATACGTAATGTCAGGTCTGGATAAGGTAAGGTAGAGCAATTTTCCAATTAGTTGTCGATATGCAGATGGGTTTGTCAAGGGCTCTCCTTGTTGATCATCAAGTTTATTCCTAGGATCCATAGGTGTTTTTGCTGGTTTACACCCTATATATCCATTATCTTCGAGGAGTTGCAAAGTGTATTGTCTTTGTGAGAGGAAAAGGCCATGTGAAGCACGAGCAATCTCGAAGCCAAGAAAACACTTGAGCTGTCCGAGAGCTTTGAGTTTAAATTGCTGATGTAGAGTAGCTTGAAGCTGATGTAACTCGGCAATGTTAGGTCCAGTGATGACAATGTCATCCACATAGACAAGCAAAGCAATAAACTTGTCATCCTTTCCACGAGTGAAGAGTGTATAGTCGGCCTTTGATTGCATGAATCCTTCTTGTAACAAGGTTGCTGTGAGTTTCTTGTACCACTGTCGTGATGATTGGCGAAGCCCGTAGATCGATTTATGGAGCTGACAAACCAGATTTGTACCTGTAGAATCACAATCAGCAAGTGTTAATCCAGGTGGCAAAGCCATATATACTTCTTCATTGAGATCCCCGTTTAAGAAAGCGTTGTTTATATCAATTTGTAAGGTATGCCATTGCTTAATTGTAGATATAGCAAGCAACAATTTAAAAGTAACCATTTTGGCTACGGGGGAGAAAGTGTCAAAGAAATCAAGGCCTTCTTGTTGCGTATAACCTTGAGCAACAAGTCGAGCCTTAAACCTTTCAACTGAACCATCACTATTGAGGTTAATCTTATAAACCCAACGACAACCAATAACCCTTCTATTAGGAGGAAGAGGCACCACACTCCAAATTTTATTGTTCCTAAGAGCCGTGAGTTCAGAATTCATGGCATCAAGCCATTGTTTGAATTGGATGGCTTGTTGGTATGTCTGTGGTTCCTTCAAGGAAGTGACTGCAAGTATAAAGGCTTTGTAAGATTCAGTCAATCTTGCATATGAAAGATATTTATTTAAAGCATGGGGAGTAGAAGAAGTGTCCTGAATTGTTGAAAAACATTCAAAGTCGCGTAAATAGGCAGGGGGCCTTGAAACTCTAGTGGTTCTGCGAGGAATGTTGTCCACAAGGGTAAGAAAAAATCTGAAATTTGAGTGAGAAGGAACATGGTAAGGGCCCCAAATGTCACAATGCACAAGATCAAAAATTTTGCCAGCAAGATTATTGTTATTTGGAAAGGGAAGTCTCTTTTGTTTAGCCATAGGACAAACATAACAAGGAGAGTTTTTATGCAGGGCAGAGGTGTTACAATTGAGTTTATTTCCTAAGAATTTCAAGCATTTATCAGATAAGTGTCCTAGTCTAGCATGCCAAACATCAGCAGAAACACTAAGAATAGGAGCAGCAGCAGGTGTTGGATCCAGTATGTAAAGACCATCCTTGGATTCACCTCTGCCAATCGTCCTCTTGTTGGGTAGATCCTGCAAGACAAAAGCATCAGCGGTAAACTTGATTTTGAGACAATTGTCTCGGGTTAGACAGCTTATGGAGATAATATTATACTTGAAATTTGGTACAAAGAGAACATTGTTTAATGTTATTTCCTCTGTAATGACAACAGTGCCACTTTGGTGAACGACAACACAGTCCCCATTAGGCAATAATAATCTTGTAGGCTTAGTATTATAAACACAGCGAAATAGATTTATGTTAGAACATATATGTTAGATTTATGTATAGGAAAATCAAGTATGTTTGACATTACAATACCTGAATTACCTGCAGTGTTTCCAGCATCCGATTTTGGAATGTTGGTTTGCTGTCCAGCTAACAGATTCAGGAGTTGCTGGTATTGCACATTAGTTAATTGAGGCAACAAAGTCTGATTCTCTTCTTGAGTACTGCTTGTTTCTTTGATCTGCACTTGATTTGCTGCAGCGTCTTTGGTTTTATTTTTGTTGTATCCAGGAGGGTACCCATGGATTTTGTAACACTTCTCAATTGTATGGCCAAGGACATTGCAGTGAGTGCAAAAGGGCCTGTTTCTTTTGGGTGGATAAGTCTTGTTTCCCTGGGAATCAGATTTGTTGGAATTCGGTTTATCTCCTTGGAATGCAAATGCAACTCCTGGATTTGGATCAGCAGTGATGGTAGAATTTCCTTTTTGATTTTCTTCTTGAGAGACAAGATGAAAAACTCGATTGATTTCAGGCAAGGGGTCCATAATCAATATGCTTCCACGAATTTGAGAGAAAGAATCGGATAGCCCCATGAGGAATGACATGATATGTTCCATGTGGTGGTGTTCTTGAAGTTTCTTGACACCACCACAGGTGCATCCGTTGCAGACACAAGCAGGCCTGTAATTCGACAACTGTTCCCATATAGTTTTCAGCTTCGTGTAATACATACTTACGGTCTGGTTCTCTTGCCTTAAGTTCATCAAACTTCTCCTTAAATTGTATATGTGAGGACCGTTTCTTTGATGAAAACGGACCTTAAGATCAGACCATATAGCAACAGCTGATTCATCGTACAAAATGCTAGAAGAAATTTCCTTAGATACAGAATTTAAGATCCAAGAAATTACTATGTTATTGTTTCTAAACCAAGCATTGTACATTAGAGTTTCAGAAGGTGAAGGTTTGGGAATGGTACCATCTAAAAAACCCAGTTTATTTTTGACAGAAATGGCAAGAATCATAGCACGGCTCCAAGACATGTAATTATCTTGGCCGGTAAGAGGTTGGGAGACGAGAATATTACCAGGATTGTCTCCATGATGTAAGTAATACGGGTGTGATGGATCTTCAAGATGACTCCTCTGTTGAATGGCATGTTGATTCAGGTAAGTCTGCAATGTTGGATTAGATGAATCGCCAACCATGGCAGGTGCTCCGTTGTTGTCTTCGTCGTGAGTGGAGCTTTGATCGTCTGTAGCCATAGAAACGCCAAGGGAAGAACAGAGGATCTTGAATCGAAGAAGAGTTCAGACGGAGTAGAACGAAACTCTTGCAGTGTAACGTCGCCGGAGAAGAAGCACGGCGAGAAGACAGGAAGAACGGATCAAGGGAAAGCATTCCTTTCCCGCTCTGATACCATATTGCGGAATTGAGAGAGTGAATGAAGAAAAATATTATTGAATGAATGAATGTAAAATACAGAGGGGAACCAGCTTTATATACAATTACAAGAACCAAGTCCTAACTAACTTAACTAACACTAAAACCGACTCTAGAGTTAGTTGAATCAGTTAGAAGAATAGAATCAACTAACAACAATCAAACAGTAATAAACAGAACAACCGAACAACTAAACAGTAATAAACTGAAGTCTTAATATATATTAACAAAAATATCCTTAATTTTATTATTTATAGTTAAATAAAAGTAAAAAAAAAGGGCAAAACATATCTTTTCTAACTATGTAATCACCATTAATTGGTTTATAATGTAATGAGGATTACAATATATGATGTGTCATTACATTAGTAAAGTCATTACAAAATTTTAAAAGTTAAAACAAATAATATAATGGTAATAATGATTCTATTAGAATTTTCATTCCATCAAATCAAACATATTCACTAGTACAGAGAGAATCATTATATAATGAGATATGAGTTAGAATTGAGAGAGAGAAAGAAGAGAGAAGTCGAAGGAAAGAAGGTGATTCTTTAAGGAACTTTCAAGGTTTTCTTCTCCAATTCATAAGCTTAATTTGTTCAAATAAAAATTTTCTTTACGGTATAAATGTAATGTTTCATCTCAAAATTAATCAAGAGTAACTCACAATCTTAATAAGAAGTATTGAGTACGCTTGTAATAATTGTTAGGCATATTAGATTCCAATTTCAACTTAATTCCATGACATCTAATTTTTATGTTAGTTGATCTTGCCTCGTTGGCCATTTGAATATGTTAGTATTAAAGTCGTATAAATGGATTCATAAATTGCATTAACTATTTTGAATACTTGTTTGTTTGGATCTTTCTAGATGCTTTAGAAAACAAGAACTTTAATTTTAAGAATTAGTATAATGAATTTGGAATTGTCATAAGAAATATAATTAAGTAGTTGATTTTAAAAAAACATTTGCAAATACTACTTGAATTAATGATATTGTTAGTCATATGTGACTCTAAGATAAAGCTTCATTAAATCAGGATTCTACTGGATCAGACTTTTTATGGATTAAAATAGGTCTTAATTTTGGCATAGGTAACCTAAACTTGTGCATAGGATCTACCTCTAACCTAATATCCATTTTTTTTCTTTTTAAATTTACACATAAAATATTTTTTTATAATTCTATTCACCAAAATTTTATATCTAGGAGTATGATAATTATATAATTTTGTACTATATTTTTCGTCAATTGTTTTCATTTATTCTTGGTTCATTTTTCTTAATTAGTTTAATGGGCAATATATCACATATTGAGAAAAACAAAAACCTTCATTATCAATGTGGAAACTCTTTAAGAATCACAACTAAAAATTATGTGGCAATTATTTTGGAACAAGCCCAAAGAACCTCTCCTGTATGAGAATGAGCCACAACTCCTAACTCTATTGAATTTTTTCCATTACCATTAGCAACATCAAAATTAATATTAATCCATTCCAAAATATTGCACTAAGCACCTCTCCATATTTTAATGCAATGCAATGAGCAACTCTAGGAGTAACTTTGAATTGAGACATCCCCAAATAGTGTCCATTGTAATTGATGCATAGAGAAGTAGTTGACACCTTGACTAAATCACAAAACAAAAATAAATGATCTCGTAATTTTTTTTTTTCAATTATTTCTTAGAGGTCGACCTAAATAGCAAAATCGAATTTTTTAAATAATTCCTTGTTAGACCTAACCCTCGTGGTATAGTTTAGCCGGAACATATACAAGTCATTTTCAAAACCCTCAAACTCATGACTGACCCAACATTGCTTTACCATTGCCTACACATAAGAGCATCTGTTAGCCAAGGCCCAGCAAAACAGTAAAATAATACAGTATGAACAATTATAATAATCATATTTCATACATAACGCCTCTGTACGTATAATACTATGCCTCCGCACTAAATATCACATTATTTTATGTAATAATGCAATCACATTTATTGCCTATATAACATAGGCCTACGTGTTACACTCACACGTCTCATTTACATTTAAGGTCTTAATAGGGATTATCTCAGTTTTAGTTACCGAGTCTAACCTAGTTATTTCTTACTCTCATAATAACTATTCACATGCATTCACATAATTCATTATCACATACTTAATCACACAATATACTTAGGGTAATAACCCTAATTTACCATTTTATAATGAACAATTATAAAACTTATATCTGCACCATTTCATAATATCTCTGTTATCACTTCATTGGGTCTAATGTTAGATGATATTCTTAGTCTTTGCAATAGGCTTAAAATTATTAGTTTTGTTTATTGTAAGAGATCTTGGAATGGTATTGCTCATGTATTGGCCAAACTTATATTAACAACAAGTAGTATTATGATTTGGTGGCCACAGAATCCTAATTGTATCCAGGATTGATAACGAATATTATTTTTGAATAAATCCTCATTCTCATCATTTTAAAGTATTTGTTGCTCTTGCTATTTTGGTGATTGAGACCCTTTTCCTAAAATAAATTAAGTGTTTCTAAATATATTTTTTAGAGTGGTTGGGATTTTGTGAATATATACAGCCTAAATTAATAATGATTATATATTATATTGATATAAATATTTGCTGCATTACACGTCACATTATAACAATTATTTATACTATTATAGTGTGTTATATTAATCTTTGCCCGTGATAATTGACTATATAACAAATGCCACTCTCTTATCACTCTTTTGTTATTGGTAGGGGAAAGGAATTAAATTAATTCACATGTTTGGTTTGATATAGAAATTATTAGAGTAAGCTTTGATTAATGAAACGTTTAATGAAATTGATATTCTTCCATAGATTGGATGGAATAATAACAATTCTGTTTCTGTTTAATTTATATTGTGTAATGCTATGCACATATTTACTATACATAATAATGTGTACTAGATATATTAGACATTTATTATTAGGGACATTGATAAAAGTTAAAATAGTGAAGGTACGTAATTACGATAAGTTAACAAATTTCTTCCAATTAAAAAAATCATTATTAAGAACTAAGTAAGAACTACATCACATTTAATTGTGTAGTTTAGATTAATTGAATATCAAAATGTGTATAATTTGGTAGTGTTTCAATAATTTTTGTTAGAGAGAGAAAAATAGAAATTTCCATTAATATGCAGAGATAATAGTTCATGACATATATATTACTCAAAAAGCAGAATCAACAAGATAGGCAAACTGTACAGTTTACAAAAATAGGAATGAAATCCCTAATAGCACTCTACTAAAATACCAATAAGCCAAAAACGTTGAAGTATCAAAGAAAGCGCGAAGAATACTAGATCTTCAATCCAAATAAATATCATTACATGATAATATACTACTCAAAGAGAATAATCAACAAGATAGACAAACTATGTTGTTTACAAAAATAGGAATGAAATCTCAAAAAACACTTTCAACTAAAATACCAATAAGCTCACAATGTTGAATCATCAAAGAAGCGTGAAGAATACTAGATCGCCAATCTAAATACACACGGGACAAATCACATTTATCATTGACAATCAACCAAAGATCTCATAATATAAATTTGTTATAATAACAACCCTATTATTCAATCTAGAATAAAAAGAACTAACTAAACGACCAACCATAGCTATGATAATCGTTACAAACAATCGTACTATAAACCATGAGGTCAATAAAAATTTGAGAATCTTTCTCATGCTACTAACACAAATATATATTGAGCCAATTGAGATTTTATTAATGTCCCAAAAAGAAACAAAACTAGAATCCACTGCCATGAATGAATAAAACCTACTACCATAACAATAGCAAGGTGGCGTAGCTGTTGGGTTTTATGCCCTAAATAAAACTCTATTTCAATGTAATCTAGATTATTCAATATCAATAAAGTAACAGAAGTATTTTTCATTCATTTGTGTATGTTTTGGTTCACCTTATCAATTGTTTGTCTATTTGATTTATAAATTCATTCAAACCCTTTTCACATACTTGATCATGTTTATTGTGTTGTCAACACAGTGGAAAGTAAACATGACTATGTAAATAAAGGATTCTTAGATTTATCAGAACACTGGGTTTTACTGATATGACAATCTACAACAGAATTTACTTGCATTTGAGAAATGCTATGTTCTTTCCAGAACATTGGTTAAAGTAAAGCTCAGGTTGGATGCATGGAGTATGCATTGGAATGGACCGATATTGAACTTTGAAATAGATTTATAAAACTTACCGTAATATCTATTCAATTCAATATCACTAAGTTGATCCTAGATCAAATGATCTAAATCCTGATATGGTTAGGCTCAATCTCAAGAGTATTATTCGTGTTCTTTGATTTGTTAGTTAAGCCTACTTTTGGGTCAGGGTGATACGTACTTTTTGGGAACACGGTAGTGCAATTGAGTGGGAGCGCTAACATAAACATGGAATCTATAGCTTCTATCTGGCGAATAGTAAGCAAAGGATGATTTCCTTCGAGCTTAACCAAACGAAGATAAATGGTGGAGTACTCATTTCACTTAGCTGAAATATCATTTATACAGGGTTAAGTGTTTTAAGGATAAAATACATTGTAGGGTGTTACGGTAATTAAGTCCCTTTACAATGTAAATCATCCATATAGAGGATCATTGATCAAATTAAGATTATAACAATGGATAACTAATGATGTGTCTATATGGTGGAACATATAGAGCATTCTATATACTGAGAGTGCAATTCTAAGTTCTATGCGTGGATTCAACGAAGAATTAATAAGTCAGTGAATTTAAGTAGTAAATTCTTGATCTGCTTATTGGAAGCTCGGATATATAGACCCATGGTCCCCCCACTAGTTGAGACAATATTACTTGTAAGACTCATTTAATTAATTTTAATTAATCAATTATAATTCTCAAGTTAGACTGTGCCTATTTGAGAATTTATCACTTATTAAGGGCAAAACAGTAAATAGAGAATTTGAAGGGCATATTTATTAATTGGGAAACTTTAATTAGTTTTATTATTAATAAATAAATGACAATATATTATTTGATAATTAATTTTAATTATTAAATAATTAGATTTGACATTTATGTGGTTGAACAAAGGAATTGGCAGTTTTTGACAAAATAGGAAACTAGCAATGTAGGAAAAGGAAAGTTGGAAAAGTGGCAAGCCTTGTTTCCACAATGCCTAGGCCGGCCACCTTGCTTCCCTTTTCACATTGATTTTTCAATTTTTTAATGCCAAGTAATTCAACCATAGCCCTAGGTGGTCTTCTATAAATAGAAGGTAAAGACTTCAGTTTTTGTAACACTTTTGACAAAATTTTCTCTCACACAAAAACTCTCTTCAAGCCCCCCCTCTCTCTCTCTACCTTCTCTGTTTTCGAAATATCTAAGTGATAGAGTAGTGCCCACACACATCAAGTAATACCTCAATCATAGTGAGGAAGGTTGTGTAGAATTCAGATTCAACAAAGAAGGACATTCGAGCTCAGATCTTGATTATACTCTGCGACAGAAAGGAATCAAAAGTTAGAGATCTGAGTGGGAGGAGACATATATTCCGCTGCACCCAATGTAGGATTTCTCTTACTTTTATGTGTTTAATTTTCCATCGTTTTAGAAGTTTATATTTAGGTTGTTAAATCAACATACTTGTTAGTAGATCTAAGATCCTGGTAAAATTAAATTCCAACAACTGGCACCAGAGCCATGGTAATTTATTTGCTTGCAAGAAATTTGGACTTAAAAACGATTTGTTTGTGTTTTGGATGGTATCATGTTGCTTTGTGTGTCATATTGATGTTTGATTGTTATTTGTGAATTCTGGGAAAAATAGTTACTTTTTCTGTCTCTGTAATTATTTTTATTGGATAGTTTGGAAAATTCTAAGCAATTTACTTTTTTACAGAACTCGATTTCGATTTAATTTGAATTAGTTATGAATTTTTAAAAATTGGAAAAATCGGGATGATGAACACCTTCCCACGCGCGCGGAATAGCTGCATGCAGCCTCCCTGCGCCGTGAGATCTCGGCATGCATCCCTGGGGCACGCGCGGATGGGTATGCTATGCATACAATCCACTGTTCATCAATTTTTCCATTTTTTTTCGATTTTTCATGCTATTTCATGGAATTAACTTCCGATTTTTTGTGTAGTTTTGTATGTTGATTTTTGTTTTTCAAATTTCAAATCTAATTATCAGAAATAAATTAATTTGATTTTTCAAAATTAATTTTAGATATTAGTGTAATTTGAATTTGAAAATAGGTTAAAATCAATTTTTGCTTACCTCTTTTCTTATTTCCTTTAAAATTTGATTATTTTAATTTTTTTTTAAGGTCAGATATTAATTTTTTTTTTTTGGTAACTTGACCTTATTTAAAATAAGATCAAAATAATCATGATATTTTAAAAGAGGAAATAAGATATTTTTGTTAACTTTTAAATTTTGTTATTCTTACTTAAATTAAATTGTAAAATAAGAAAAGGGTACGTATTTACCATTTTCTATTTTATTGAATATTTAATTTATTAAATAACATGAAATTTAAAAGGAAAGTTAGCAATTTATTTTGAAATGATATTTAGGTTACTTAAAACCTAATTTTTCAAAATTGTAGGTTTAATTTTTAAATATTTTTTTTAAAAACCGATTTTTTTTTTCGAAATATATATTTAAAAATTAAATAAAACCTACATCCAACTATCCAAATCTAACTTGTTGCAGGAGTATGTGTTTTAGATTGTTTGTAAGTTTTCTAAAATCTATTATTACTTGATCTAAATTGCCATGGTTAACTTGTTGACAGATCCAATGATCTGATTTTAACCCATGGTTCAATTGTCAATAGGTCAAGTAAATAATTTGTAACAGGTAATTTTTACATTCTTCTTTCATCTGTGTATGACCTAGTAACATGATAGGATCCATCCAAATATGTGTGCTTGTGTGAGCCTATATGTTTAATTTCTGTTATAGATACATATAGGTTGTTGTTGCTAAATAAAATGTCATAACTTGATAGATTTTATTTAGGCTCATTTAGTAGTGAGCCTATTCAATTAATAACAGTTGTTCATTTTAAGGTTAAATTCCTCTCTTTTGGGCCTTGTGTGAGAGTTGGGAGCCATAGAAGTGGGTACGACATACTGGACCCAGCCCCCCCTCACATGAACAACCCCAATTGTGAAGGCCCATTTGCCTGATTTGGATAACTGTGCTAGGTTAATTATATTAGTTTGACCTAATAAAATTGATTAGCAACATAATTAATTTCATTCTTCCTTGAAATTAATTTAAGAAAAACATAGTTTGAAGAATAATATTCTAGAAAAACTATATGTATTTTTCTTGTGTTTAATTAAATATAGAATAATAACCATGTAAATTATTTCTGAATCTTAATTTCATAATTTTATTAAATATTCCTATTTAAGTTGAGATTTAGTTATATCTAACAAATCAACTTAGATTTGAATATCTTTTGAATTTCCTATTATAAATTAAGTTGAGGAATTTTAGGAATTGGTTATTAAGATTCTTTGGATATTTTTTAAGTTGATATTTTATAAATATGGAAACTTAAAATGGAATATCTTATAAATTAAGTGGTTACTACTTAATTGTTAATATTTAATTAAGTCATTGATTGAAGAATATTTAAGTTGGGTATTTTAGATTTTTCTAAACAACTTAAATAAGATATTTTTTAAATTTATTCCATTTTTTGAAATTTAAATAAAGTTTTTTTTAAACTTTAATTTGTAATGTTTCATTATTGAGATATGGAATATTAATGATTAAACAAAATACATATTTTAAATAATGAGCTTTAATCAAGAGAAATTCGATCTCCATTGTTGGTTTTACATAGCTATTGTTTTAGTGAGTAATCCTCCCTAATGGAGGAACGTTCATTAGCAAGTTAGCATCGTTTAATCTCGAAAGATAAGTATTCTTATAAGTTTTTTATATTGTTTTTGACCACCCTGATGGTGGTGACTGTATAAGACTTACAAGAGTATGAAACAATGGTGGAAGCTCATAAGATAGAATTGCATTGACTCTCGCCTAAACGGGACAATGCTGAATTCCAATCTTGATCGAATAAAAGGTTGCTAGAATGATTGTCATTTTAGATGAATTGACAACTCTATTCAATGGATGATGCTTTAACTCTCGCCTAAACGGGAGACTGTATCAGTTCGTTGGAAACCTTGGAAAATAAACTATGTTAGATTTAGTATTTTTATAACATATGTGATTATTTTTTATTTTTTGAACTTGTGTATGAATTTATAGAACCAAAATCTTACTTCTGTTTATTGATATGTTGTAGTGCCAATATGAATAACCCTCACCCCGATCCACTCCTAGTTAGTATCTTTGCAAAAGAACTCAATAGTGTGAAAATGCATCCTGGTAGTTGCATTAACTCGCACCTATTGTTGATGAATCTGAAGTTCCAAAAGGCAAATCTACTTGGAATTGATTTATCAAAGGAACAATGGGTACGACTCATCCTTAATAGTCTTCCTCAGGAGGATGATAGTTTTGTTCTATATTACTTATTGAACAATCCTCACTCCTCCGACATGGACAAACTCGAGATTGAGTTGAGGGCCCATTAGCGGAATTTGATTGCAATGGGACCTCCTGGCATTGCAAACTTTAATCAGAGGAAGAAGATTAAGCATGAGGGCTCTAACAAAGTTTCTTCTTCAAATACAATTATCAAACATCATGTTCTATGTGCGAATTGTAATGGAAAGGGACATAAAGAAGAACAATGTCCCAGGCTTCTAGACAATTCAAACGAAGGTGATGCTTTTGTCTTTGAATCATGTATTTTAGAGAATGACAAATCCACCTGGATTGTTGATTCTGGATCTACTAACCATGTATGTTCTTCATTGCAGCTGCTTGAAACTTGGGAGAATCTTCACCCAGATGAGTTAAAGATGAAAGTTGGAAATGGCGAGTTGGTATCAGTTAAAGCTAGAGGAACAACCCGAATCAAGTTTCATACAAAGAAGTTTTTACTTTTACAGAATGTTTTATATATTCCAAACTTTAGTAGAAACTTGATTAGTGTTTCATGTTTACAAACACAATTTTATATATTGAATTTTTCGAGTTCAAATTGTTCAATTTCTCGTAATGGATTTCATATATGTGTTGCTAACATGGAACAAGGGCTTTATGTTTTAAGACCTGATACTCAAATCTCACTAAATAATGAACTTTTCAATGTAGCTAAACCTAGAAACCTTAAGAGAAAAGAGATTGATAATGATGATCAAACTTATCTATGGCATTTACGTTTAGGTCATATAGGTTTTGATAGACTCAATAGGCTAACCAAAGACGGTCCATTGAAAAATGTCGTCTTAGGAGAACTGCCAGTATGCGAGTCTTGCCTAGAAGGAAAAATGACCAAAAGTTCTTTCTCTGCAAAGGGAGAGCGTGCCAAACAACCCCTAGGGTTAGTGCATTCAGATGTTTGCGGACCTCTGAATGTAAAAGCCCGAGGTGGTTATGAGTATTTCGTCACTTTCATTGACGACTTCTCTAGATACAGTTTTCTTTACCTAATGCAAAAGAAATCTGAAACGTTTGAAAAGTTTCAGGAATTTCATGCTTTGGCTCAAAACCAATTAGGTAAAACATTAAAGATCTTGCGAACTGATAGGGGTGGAGAATATATGGATATGCAGTTCAAAGATCATTTAACTGAACTTGGAATTGAATCCCAATATACTGCCCCAAGCACTCCACTGCAAAATGGAGTTGCAGAAAGAAGAAATTGCACTCTCTTGGAAATGGTTAGGTCCATGCTGAGTTATTCAACTCTGTCTACGTCCTTCTGGGGATATGCTATTCAAATGGCAAACGACATTTTAAATGTTGTACCATCTAAAGCAGTCCCTAAGACACCCGTCGAACTATGGAATGGTCGTACACCTAGTTTACGCCATTATAGGATTTGGGGGTGCCCTGCTCACGTCTTGAGAAAGAAAGAAGTAAAACTGGAATCACGAACTGAAGTTTGCATGTTTTTCGAAAATTCTAAAGAGACTAGGGGTGGACTATTTTATAGTCACAAGGATAACAAAGTATTTGTTTTTACAAATGCTACTTTCCTTGAAGATAACTATATGAAAGACAACAAACCGAAAAGTGAAGTTGTATTAGAGGAAATGCTTACAGATACTGTTCCTTCAAATGTTCCATCCTCTTCTACTCAAGAAGAGGAAAATCCCACTCCCTCAGTTGTAGCAATTGAGAAAACTACTACCAAAGCTCCTGTTCAGAAAGTCACCGCTCCTCGTCGTAGTGGGAGGGTTTCTACAAAACCATCTCGTTATGGCTTGGATGGTGAAATCAATATGGTCGTTGGTGACGGTATTGGTGACGACCCATTAACCTATAAACAGGCAATGACAAGTCCGCAACGGAAGCGATGGTCAGCCGACATGGATTCAGAAATGGATTCCATGAAAAAGAACAAAGTCTGGGAATATGTAGATCCACCTGATGATTATCGTCCAATTGGATGCAAATGGGTCTACAAGAAGAAAAGAGGCGCTGGAGGCGAAGTCAAAACTTTCAAAGCTAGACTGGTCGCCAAGGGTTATACCCAAAGAGAAGGTGTGGACTATGAGGAAACTTTTAGTCCGGTTTCCATGCTCAAATCCATCCGAATTCTTCTCTCCATCGCAGCCGCTTTCGATTATGAAATCTGGCAAATGGATGTCAAGACAGCCTTCCTTAATGGCCTTCTTGAAGAAACCATCTATATGGAGCAACTAGAAGGTTATGTTCTTCCTGGGCAGGAAAATAAAGTTTGCAAATTAAATAGGTCCATTTATGGACTTAAGCAAGCTTCTCGCTCATGGAATAAAAGGTTTGATGAGATCATTAAAACCTACGGCTTTCATCAGATGAAGATGAACCTTGTGTTTACCAACTTAAGGAAGACCAAGTAGTAGTATTCCTGGTCCTTTATGTTGATGACATTTTGATCATTGGCAACAATGTCAAGAAAATGACTAACATCAAGGAATGGCTTGACACTCAATTCGACATGAAAGACTTGGGTGAGGCAACCTATGTTCTCGGTATTCAGATTATCAGAAACCAGAAGAACAGATCCCTTGCTCTCTCTCAAACAACTTACATTGACAAAGTTCTAGAGAGATTCTCCATGACTAATACCAATGGGGCGAATATGCCTTCTAGATATGGTATCCGTCTATCTAAGGAACAGTGTCCTACTGATCCTCAAGAGATAGAAGACATGGCAAAAGTTCCTTATGCTTCTGCAGTTGGAAGTCTAATGTATGCAATTTTATGCACTAGACCCGACATCGGCTATGCAGTTGGAATCGTGAGCAGGTATCAGTCAAATTCAGGACAGGAACATTGGAATGTTGTTAAGTATATTTTGTATGTTATTAAAGAGTACAAGGAATTATGTATTAGTCTACAAGGGTGGTGCTTTAAATCCCATAGGCTATACAGACTCAGATTTCCAGGCATGTCTTGAAGATAGGAAATCTACATCTGGGATGGTGTTTACTCTTGGGGGTGGAGTAGTTGTTTGGAGAAGTGCGAAACAAACTGCGATTTCGGATTCTACCATGGAGGCAGAATACATAGCTGCGGCTGAAGCAGCTAAAGAGGTTGTCTGGCTTAGAAAGTTCTTCACCAGTCTTGGTGTAGTACCTGGAATGGAAAAGCCTCTAATCCTGCTTTGTGATAACAATGGAGCTATAGCCAACAGTAAGGAACCTCGGAGCCACAAGAGAAGTAAACATATAGAAAGAAAATATCATATTATCAGAGAATATGTGGCAAGAGGGGATGTACTGGTGGAGAAAGTGGACACACAGGATAACTTAGTTGATCCATTCACCAAAGTCTTGGCAGTGACTGCATTCAAAAAGCACCATCAGAATTTAGGGTTAATTGAAATGTACTGATTAGTTTTATATTAGTGCAAGTGGGAGTTTGTTGGGTTTTATGCCCTAAATAAAACTCTATTTCAATGTAATCCAGATTATTCAATATCAATAAAGTAACAGAAGTATTTTTCATTCATTTGTGTATGTTTTGGTTCACCTTATCAATTATTTGTCTATTTGATTTATAAATTCATTCAAACCCTTTTCACATACTTGATCATGTTTATTGTGTTGTCAACACAGTGGAAAGTAAACATGACTATGTGAATAAAGGATTCCTAGATTTATCAGAACACTAGGTTTTACTGATATGACAATCTACAATAGAGTTTACTTGCATTTAGAGAAATGCTATGTTCTTTCCAGAACATTGGTTAAAGTAAAGCTCAGGTTGGATGCATGGAGTATGCATTGGAATGGACCGATATTGAACTTTGAAATAGATTTATAAAATTTACCGTAATATCTATTCAATTCAATATCACTAAGTTGATCCTAGATCAAATGATCTAAATCCTGATATGGTTAGGCTCAATCTCAAGAGTATTATTCGTGTTCTTTGATTTGTTAGTTAAGCCTACTTTTGGGTCAGGGTGATACGTACTTTTTGGGAACACGGTAGTGCAATTGAGTGGGAGCGCTAACATAAACATGGAATCTATAGCTTCTATCAAGCGAATAGTAAGCAAAGGATGATTTCCTTCGAGCTTAACCAAACGAAGATAAATGGTGGAGTACTCATTTCACTTAGCTAAAAAATATCATTTATACAGGGTTAAGTGTTTTAAGGATAAAATACATTGTAGGGTGTTACGGTAACTAAGTCCCTTTACAATGTAAATCATCCATATAGAGGATCATTGATCAAATTAAGATTATAACAATGGATAACTAATGATGTGTCTATATGGTGGAACATATAGAGCATTCTATATACTGAGAGTGCAATTCTAAGTTCTATGCGTGGATTCAACGAAGAATTAATAAGTCAGTGAATTTAAGTAGTAAATTCTTGATCTGCTTATTGGAAGCTCGGATATATAGACCCATGGTCCCCCCACTAGTTGAGATAATATTACTTGTAAGACTCATTTAATTAATTTTAATTAATCAATTATAATTCTCAAGTTAGACTGTGCCTATTTGAGAATTTATCACTTATTAAGGGCAAAACAGTAAATAGAGAATTTGAAGGGCATATTTATTAATTGGGAAACTTTAATTAGTTTTATTATTAATAAATAAATGACAATATATTATTTGATAATTAATTTTAATTATTAAATAATTAGATTTGACATTTATGTGGTTGAACAAAGGAATTGGCACTTTTTGACAAAATAGGAAACTAGCAATGTAGGAAAAGGAAAGTTGGAAAGGTGGCAAGCCTTGTTTCCACAATGCCTAGGCCGGCCACCTTGCTTCCCTTTTCACATTGATTTTTCAATTTTTTAATGCCAAGTAATTCAAGCATAGCCCTAGGTGGTCTTCTATAAATAGAAGGTAAAGGCTTCAGTTTTTGTAACACTTTTGACAGAATTTTCTCTCACACAAAAACTCTCTTCAAGCCGCCCCCCCTCTCTCTCTCTCTCTCTCTCTCTCTCTCTCTCTCTCTCTCTACCTTCTCTATTTTCGAAATCTCTAAGTGATAGAGTAGTGCCCACACACATCAAGTAATACCTCAATCATAGTGAGGAAGGCTGTGTAGAATTCAGATTCAACAAAGAAGGACATTCGGGCTCAGATCTTGTATATACTCTGCGACAGAAAGGAATCAAGGGTTAGAGATCTGAGTGGGAGGAGACATATATTCCGCTGCACCCAATGTAAGATTTCTCTTACTTTTATGTGTTTAATTTTCCATCGTTTTAGAAGTTCATATTTAGGTTGTTAAATCAACATACTTGTGAGTAGATCTAAGATCCTGGTAAAATAAATTCCAACAGTAGCAACACCATTATTGAACATAAAATAACATAGCAAATAAAATAAAAACACTAAGAGGATTAACACCAGTGAAGATCAAATCTAGAGCCAATGAGAAATCAAATCTTTGAGGCACCTCTAAAGAAAGAAGATGGAGAAGAAAAGAACACGTAGGTAGAACGATATCAACAACCCCAATATATAAAATTGTAAATAGTATGGAAATTAACAAGACCTGATCAGAGTCGCGCTGTAAGGCTGAGAAATGGCTGGCGAGCCCTGGTTAGGCAAAAAAATCAAGGCGTCTAAGAACTTCTAGAGAGAAACCCTAGAGAAAATTCTAATTTGTAATGTTAATACTATATCAATTCATAATGCCTTATATAATTACTCTTATATATTATTGTAGTATCAACCCAAGTCCCACATCAGAAGAATAAATAACAATTGACTTGAATATAAGTGTTTCATCTACTCTATTAGCTATAAGAGATTTTAGGAAGGTGTCCAAAAATTACTTCGTGCGGGCTAGTTCCATAACTGACGATATCATACTAATGTGAGTTAAGGTGAGCTTGTAACATAGTAAGTTGGATTAATGGGGCCCAACAAGTGATATTAGAGCCAAAAATTTAAGAGTTGTTGCAATTATTTTGTGTGGGAGAAGCCCTCAATGTGATCTCACGATTGAAGATATATAATTATGTATGGTGCCTTGTATCAAAAGTCTACTTGATATTGTGGTACGTAGTCAGGCGGCATATCCCATTAGTAATTATACGACAGTATGTGTAATATCTCATGATTAGTAAAATAGATTAGCAACCCTAATTAAAATGAATTAATTATAATTGAGTAATTATATTATTATATAATTAATTATATGAAATTATTGGAGAATTATTGAATTTAAGATCCTATTTATGAGTTAGGAGCATTTTTATAATTTGACACAATAATGGTAAAATCTTAATTTTATTATTGTTGGGTTTTGTGCCCTAAATAAAACTTATTTCAATATAATCAGATTTTGGAAAAAGTCAAAACATAAAAGTTTTAGATTTCTTTTTTTTCTTTCCAACGCATCTTGAATCAACTCATTTGGAGTTCGTATGTGAAAGTTATGCACATTTTACCGAAAGATGCTGAAGCTGTCATATTTTGCTCCAATAGTCGCGACCACCACTTTCCATGGTCGCGATCCTTTTTCATGGTCGTGACCATGGTCGCGACTAGGAGCCAAACAACAAGTTTTTGGGATAACAAGTGGTATGTCCTTTCCAGGGCATTGACAAAGTTTACCAGTATCGGATGTATGGAGTATACATCGGAAGTGACCGATATTGAACTTTGATTAGATATATTAAAATTTACCGTAATATCTATTCAATTCAATATCACCCGTTGATCCTAGATCAAATGATTTTAATCCTGATATGGTTAGGTTCGATCTCAATAGTATTATACATGTTCTTTGATTTGTTAGTTAAGCCTACTTTTGGGTCAGGGTGATACGTACATTTTGGAAACATGATAGTATAATTGAGTGGGAGCGCTAACATAAATATGGAGTCTATAACTTCTATAGGAATTTAGAAGTGAAACGATGATATCCTTCGAGCTTGGCTAAACAGAGATAAATGGTGGAGATCTCATTTTACTTCGCTGAAATATCATTTATACGGAGCTAAGTGTTTTAAGGATAAAATACATTGAAGGTGTAACGGTAACTTAGTGCCTATTCAATGTAGATCATCTATTAGAGGGTCATTGATCAAATTAGGATTATAACAATGGATAACTAATGATGTATCTATATCGTGGAACATATAGAGCGTTCTATATGACTGAGAGTGCAATTCCAAGTTCTAAGTGTGGATTCAATAAGGAATTAATAAGTTAGGGAATTTACTTGGTAAATTCGATTTGACTTATTGGAAGCTCGGTTCATATAGGCCCATGGTCCCCATACTAGTTGAGACCATACTGCTTGTAAGACTGAGTTAATTAATTTTGATTAATCAATTATAATTAATCTAAAGTTAGACTATGTCTAGTTTATGAATTTTCACTAAGCAAGGGCAAAATTGTAAGAAAAGAGATTCTAGGTTTTATTTATTAATTAAGAGACTTTATATGTCTAATTAATAAATATATTAAATTAAAATATTATTTAATAATTAATTTTTAGTTATTAAATAATAGGAATTGGCATTTAAGTGGTTAAATTGGAAAATTAACATTTTTGAGAAATTGGGATGGAAAAATGACAAAATGGCAAAATTGCAAAGTGGGCCCAATCCAACATCCTATGGCCGGCCACACTAAGCATTTACCATTTATTTTTCTATTATTTTAATGCCAAATAAATCTAACCTAAACCTAGGTGGTTACCTATAAATAGGTAGTGATGGCTTCAGGAAAAAAGATGATGCATCTCATTCCTTCAGAGAAAATCTTCTAGCCGCCACCTTCTCTCTTCTTTTCTTCTTCAATTTCGAAATCCTTGAGTGATAGAGTAGTGCCCACACACATCAAGTGGTATCTCAATCATAGTGTGTAAGACTGTAGGAGATTCCAAACAACAAGAAGGAGAATCAACATCAAAGGAAGGAGAGAAAGAGATCCAGGTTCAGATCTTGGTGATGCTCTGCTACAGAAAGGAATCAAGGGCTAGAGATCTGAACGGAAGGAGTCATTATATTCCGCTGCACCCAATGTTAGGTTTTCCTAAACCCTTATGTGTTTATTTCATTGTTTTAGAATTCATATTAGGATGTTAATGAAACATACATGGTAGTAAATCTAGATCCTGGTAAAATATTTCTAACAACTGGCACCAGAGCCATGGTAATGATTTAATTCATGAAATATGAATTAAAACGATGTTATGTGTTGATTTGGATAGTTTCATGTGGTTTATGTGCTTATTTGATGATAGTTTAGAAATCGCAATATATGTTACTGAAATATTTTTTATTTCGATCTGAAATTATTTTTACTAGAAAGTAGACGAAAAATTAATAAATTTAGGCTTTTACAGAACCTAATTTGGATTTTTTATGAGTTAGAGATGATTTTTTTGAAGTTGAACGAAAATATCTGCATTTGAATGTCACACGCGCGCGCACGACCCTAAGAACCCTCGGACACGCACGCCCATTCAGACAGCAATGACCGAGTTTTCTCGGACACGCCTCTGCCTGAAGAGGCTGCATGCGCCGAGGTTACTCGGCCACTGAGGCTGCATGCGCCGAGGTTACTCGACCACTGAGGCTGCATGCGCCGAGGTTACTCAGCCACTGAGGCTGCACGCAGCCTTGTTTCTCGGCTGATCCTTGCTCTCCGTGCGCGCAGGGGTATGCAATGCATACCTCTGTGCCTCAAACTTGTTTTTGTCATAACTTTTGATTCAAAATTCGTTTTTCATTGAAACAAAAGCCAATTTTTGGTAGAATTTTGTGTAGAATCTGATTTTTCAATTAAAAATCTAATTGTCAGAATAAAATTAATTTTTATTAATTTTTTTAATTAATTAAAATTAGTTTCTGATATTAGTAGGCTTTGAATTTTGAAACTTTGATTTCTCACAAAGAAGCCTTATGGTTAATTTTGAAATATTAGATTATTTTATTTATTTTAATTATAAAATTAGATATTATTTTTTTTTATTAAATTTGAATGATCTTACTTTGATATTAAAATATTATCTTTTAAAATAATCTTGTTCAAATTTCAAAGTTTGCTAACCATTTCATATTTTTTTTCAAATTTGTTATTTTTTGAAATATATTTTATTAATTAAAATTATAAGATTAGGATTATGTTAGGTTTGACATTTTATCTTATTAGACATTTTATTTATTAAAATTATATTTTGGCAAAAATAACATGAAGATTTGAAAAATTTGTTAGTTTAGTTTGAATAGATATTTTAGGGTTTCAAACCTTATTTTTTTTTAAACTTATTATTATTTTTTTAAATATTCTAACCATATAAAATATCTTATTTTTCAATTAGTTTATTTATATAATATTTAAATTTATTAAATTATAAGACGTAGAATATAATAATGAAATATCTAAATTTAAAATTCAAGATATTTTATTATATTATCTTATTAGAAATTTTAAATAAATTTAAATTTTGAATAAACTTTATTTGAAAAATTGGTTAGATATTTTTGATTTTTTGTTAGAATTTAGGAAATTTAGGAGTTTGTTGAATTTTGAATTTTTTCAAATATTCTCTAACAACCTAAATTTGAATTCTAGTTAAGATATTTATTTTAAAATTTAATTTTTATTTTAAATTTTAAAATTGAGATATTTTAGCTTACTTTCCAGATATTCCAGATCTGTTATTTGTTTGTATTATTTGTTTATATATTAATATACAATATTTTTTTACAAACCTATTATTTATTTGATCTAAATTTCTATGATTAACTTGTTGACATATCCAATGATCTGATTTTAATCATAGTCCAATTGTCAATAGATCTTATAAATAATTTGTAACGGGTAAAATTTTGTAATTTCTTTCATCTGTGTAAACCTAGTAACATGATAGGGCCCATTCAAATCATTTTGACCTGTGTGAACCTATATTTTTGCTATTGGGCTTAGATGCATATAGGAAGCCCATTTAAGTTTTACTAAGTAAATGGACTAGGTTGCTAAAATAAATTTTTGACATAAGTAAATTTATTTAGGCCCAATTAGATTTGGGCTTATTCAATGAATAACAATTGTTTATTTAAAGGTTAAATTCCTCTCTTTTGGGCCTTGTGTGAGAGTTGGGGGCCAATAGAAGTGGGTACGACATACTGAACCCAGCTCCCCCTCACATGAACTACCCCAATTGTGAAGGCCCATTTGTCTTATTTAAATAATTGTATTAGGTTAATTTTTTTTAGTCCAACTTAATTAAAATTGAATTAGCAACATAATTAAATGTTAAAATATATGAAATTTATTCTTCATTTAATATTTTAAAGTTAATTTTAGAAAAACATTTAGTAAATGAAATATATTCTAGATAGTTATTTCTAGAACTAGTTATTCTTTCTAATATTTAATTAGAAAAATATCATAGATGGTGAAATTAATTGTTTAATAATTAATTTTGGTACAATCTAAGTTAAGTATATTTTTTCCTAGTATAAACTAGAATTAATAATTAAGTCTCCTCTATACTTAATTATTTATTTCTTGAACTTAATACATTTAATTAAATTGAAAATTAAAATATCTAAGTTGATTTTCATAATGATACTTAAATATTATTATTTTAATGTTATTTAATTAAAATTGAAAATTATTTTAAGTTTGAAATCTTATTTCAGAATAACTTAAATTTGAATAATTTTCATAAATATATTTTATTTTATTTTATTAATCTTTTTCCCACAATTTCGAAATTGCATTTCTTAAATGCAGAAATTTTGAATTTTATTTGAAAAATAGATTAAAGTTGAAAATTATTTATTTTAATTTTGGACCAACTTAAATCAATGATTTTTTCACTTAATGATTAATTAAAATAAATGAAGTAAATATATTTAATTAGAAAATGAATTAATTAGTCAATGAAAGTCTAGATAGATATTATCTGTTTTGCTTGAAGTATTTTTTCTAGTGTATTTAATTAAATAGAAAATTAATATTTAAGTTGATTTTCATCCTGATACTTAAATATTTGAAATTTTTCTTTAATATTTAATTAAATAGGAAAATTATATTTTTTGTTGTAAATTAATTTTATTAATTAATTTTGGGCCAACATAAAATTAGAATATTTTTTTCAGGATTTATTTTTATTTTATTTTAACAAGCAATTTCGAAAATTGTATTCTTAAATACTTCAATTTTTCGAAATGCAATATATATTTATAGAATTTATAAATTTTGAGTTGTAAATTAATTTAAATTAATTTTGAAACAACTTAAATTGAATATTTTTCTAAATATTTATTGGAAATTATTACTAAGATGGAAATAATTCATGTTATTTTCATATCCATCTAAGTATAATTTATAAATATTAAATTAAAATTTATATTTAGAATTTTTCATTCTAAATTGGAAATTTTAATTAAATAAATATATATTTAAAATAAATTTGATTAAAATAAATATTAGAAGAAATACTTTTTTTTTAAAATAATGAGCTTTATTATTATTAGGATATTCGATCTTCATTGTTGGTCTTACAATAGTTAAATATTTTCAATATAACCTCGAGACGCTAGACTTCGTCTCCCTTATGGATTTCAAGATATTTTTTTTTCATTTGAAAATATGTAAGATCTCATTTGATAAGTGTTTTGTAAGTTTTCGTCTCTATTACACTCTCCCCTACGGTGACTACTTAGAGATAAACTTATAAAACATGAAACAATGGTGGAAGCTCATAAAATGACAATAATCTTGACTCTCGCCTACCGGGACAACGTTGGATTCTTATTTTGATCGAATAAAAGGTTGCTAGAATGGTTTGCATTTTAGATGAGCTGACAACTCTATTCAATGAATGATACTTTGACTCTCGCCTACCGGGACACTGTATCAGTTTGTTGGAAACCTTAGAAATTATTTAAGATATGCTTGTTTTGTATTTTCACATGTCTTGGTTATTTTCTAGATGCTTGATAATTTCTTAATTGTGTATGAATTTATATTGAACCATGTTATTTTCTATTATTATTTGTAGTTTAATTTTGAATCTTCATTGTTGGTCTAACTAGCCTTGTTGTTTTAATGGGACAAATCCCTAATGCATTTGTCATCCATTAAACAAACACAATAATGTTAGATCTCGATAGATAAATATTGTAAATGCAACATCTAGCTGTTCATCAATTGATGACACGTTAGACTAGTATTTACAATTTGAAACAAGAAGATTGTATAAATAAGATTACTTTGACTCTCGCTAATCGGAGCATCGTTGGATTCTTATTTAAATATGAAATTATCCTAATTCTTCTTAGCTTATTCATTTCGAATTAGCTCAATAACATATCATTGGATGAATGGTCTATAAATCATTTCATGTCATTCTATATTTTCTCTTAAGAAATTAAATGACGCATATGATTATATTCCCGAAATTCTATCCCAAAATGATATAAATCCTCAATCTTAAAAATCTCCTACTTGTATGGGCAAATCAGACTTAGAGTTAAATTAGTAGTGGTGGTCCAAGAAAGAATTACTCATTATACAGTTACACTTTCACTAGTGTTTAATAACCATTTTCTATCAATGGATTCAAACTGTATGTTAATATGAATATGAGTTTAGTATTCTGTGACCAGAATCCACTTACACTATTCTAAGAACTCTTTGATGTAACTAAACCCGAGACATTAAAAGACACAACCATATTTTCTAAATCTATGACATTTGTATCTTGTTCATAGTGGTTTTGACAAGATCAATCTCTGCAAAGAGTTAATATGCCTATATCCACTGAAAGTAAGTTCATCTCATTCGCAGATGGATGTACATTCAGGGGTGGATATGAGTTTTTCGTTGTATTCTTAAAACGATCACTCTAGATTATAACTTATGCAAAGAAATTTGACATGTTTGAAAATTTTCATTAATTTCTAGCAATGGTTAAAACCATTAAGGTAAGTGGTTAAAGATCTTGCGAACTGATAGGGGTGGAGAAATAGTTAGTAGATATGCAGTTCAAAGATCATTAAATTGATTTTTGAATTATATTTAAACTTACCTCCCCAGAAATTCGAGTTGCATATTGATGATTAGTTACCTCCCCAGAACTGTTAACCATGGTTTGTTAGCTATTCTAAGTGATTAGGGGTGAAACATCCCATAGTCAATAGATAATAAAGTGTTTGTGTAAAGTCTTTTTTTGGCAAGTTAGTTGACAAAATAATTTTTCCATTTATGGTAAGATTGTTGTGCATTCATATTCGATTTCTTATCTTATAAATTCGGATTGTAGTTGCCCTTTTCCTTGTTTGGAAAGTTGCACTTTCAGCTGAACTTTCCTTTGTTGAAAACTTCTCAAAAGAGAAGGAATTCTCTTTTGGAAAGTTGTCTTTTTTAGGGAAACTTTGTTTATTGCCTTTTCCTTATTGATTTCGATTGTATCTTGATACAATCAGAATATCTAATCTCGTTTTTAAGTGTGAATCAAGCATCAAGTTAAGATCGGACCCGATTTTAGTAAGTTTCCCGATTCCGGTCGATATGCCGCGTCGCAACCGAATCCGATGTACAGATCGTGTTTCTTTAGGAAAGTTTCAGACAGCTTGCTAATTCGAACTCGTGGTTGCCTCTTTGGTTTCTATGATCTATAAATGTGAGCCTAGAGAGCAACCATTCGAATTACCTCTTCCATTATTCATTTTCTACATTTATCTTTTCGAGAGAAGAGAGTCTTTCTTTGTTTTCGGAGAGCCTAACTTGTTCATCTAGGCTCTAGTTGTTCTATTTCTGTTCTTACTCTATCCTAGAGGTTGTGAAGAACTACTTGATTGAACAAGAGAATGGTCTTCGGGAGAAGACTTGATAAAGCCTTACTTCGGGAGGAAGTAAGCACTTGGTCTTCGGGAGAAGACTTGTCAGCCTTACTTCTAGAGGAAGTAAGCACTTGGTCTTCTGAGAAGACTTGTCAAGCCTTACTTCGGGAGGAAGTAAGCACTCACACTTCAAACACGGCGGAGTTCAAGCCAAGGTGTTTCAAGAAGTCGTATTCATAAAGTGGATTACAAAGGATTGCGCAATTCTTTGGGAGGGAGTCTAAACTTGTTTAAGTCAATTGTCTTTGTAATTTTGATACTTTATTAATTGATTTCATTCTCTCGGGCGTGGCCCCGTGGACTAGGAGTGTTCGTGAGAACACCGATACCACGTATAAATCTCTCGTGTCAAGTTATTTATTTTTCCGCAAATATTTTATATTCTCGCCCGTTCGTTACGTAGCAGTAATTACTTTCTCGCCGTAAACGATTGCGCTTTTATATTTTCTTATATACAATCGACATTTGCAAAAACACGCTTTTTCAATCGTACGTAGCGGACACTAAACTCTTAGCGTGGTCCTATAACGTTTTTGTTAGAATGTCATTTTTTGTATGAAGTTCTATTTCTAGACCACCGTTGCTTAATGACTCTAACTATCCTTATTGAAAGTTAGAATGAGGGCCTTCATCAAATCTCAAGATGAGAAGGCGTGAGAATGGTTCTATCAGTTGGTCTCCCTCAAATGACAGAGATTCTTCAGTAATACTACTATAAAATCCGAACCGGAATGGTCTATCAAGATGATAAACTATCTCGCCTACAATAGCAAAGCCTTGCATGCTATCTTTAATGGTGTAGGTGAGGGTTACATTAAACTTATATCATCTCGTGTTTCTCGCTACGAAGTTGGAGATTCTTCAAACTCGCCAAGGAACTTCGATGTGAAAAGATCTAGATTTATCATGCTTCAAACTAAATTTGATGAACTTAGAATGTCCGATAATGAAACTTTAACTCGAATTCTATGAAAAATTATCCGACATTGCTAATGAATATTTTGCCTTTTAGAAAAGCGATGATTCGTTTCGTGAGAAAAATTGTTGAGTTCTTCCCGTAAAGGCTCGATACTAAACTTTTGGCAATGGAGGAAGCTAAAGATTTTAGCACTATGAAAGTGGAAGAATCGATGGGTTCCTTACGTACTTTGAATTAAATCAACAGATTAAACAAAAGGACAAACCCAAATCTATTGCCGATAAAGGTAAAAGTATTGCTTTGAAAGTTGCCGATAATGAAAATTCGATAGTGAATGTGATGATGAGATTGCTTTATTAACTAAGAATTTTCGTAAATATATGAAAAAGATGGGAAATAAAAAGAATATTTCGAAAGGTTCAAAAGGTAATACTTTCATTAAACCATCCGTCTCTAACAAAAAGGGAATTCAAGCAAGTGTGGAATGTGAAGGTTTCTGGGCATATTCAAGCTAAGTGTGCAAACACTTTGAAAAAGAATAAGAAAAGTTTCAATGTCACTTGGAGTGATGATGAAACCGAAAGTGATAAAGATATTGCTGAAAATGTTGCCCTAACCTCTGTTATGACTAATGTGTTGTGCAGATTCACAGTGAAAGCTAAATTGGTATGTCCGAATAATACCACCAAACAAGAGGAATCGATTTAGAGTCTCGAAATCCGTGAAGAATCTCTTGCCGAATCATACAAAGTCATGTATGAAAAATGGATTCAAAGCTGCTTCTGAAAATAGTGAGTTGAATAAATTGAATAAAAAATTGTCTCATTAGATTGAAATGTGTAATTTGAAAATAAAAGAATATGAGACAAGTTTTTGTGATAAAGATGAAAAAATCTCTCTATTAAAGAAGGAACTTGAAAACTTTAAGAAAAATGTTCAAATGCTTAATCCCGGATCTTCTATTTTTGAAAAAGCTCGAATGCAGTCGAGAGGTTTCGCAGCCTTGGTTCTAATGGAATGGAAAGTTCCTGAGTCACGAAGTTTGTAAAATCTAAAGGTATCTCAACAAATCACCTGAGGCTACAAACTCGCCGTAACTCAGTACTTCACAGTCGTAAAGAAGAACAACTTCGATGCCGCGAAATCTCCAGATTTTCGAAAAGGGTAAGATCTCGTGTAAAAAGATTTGTTCCCATTTGTCATTTTTGTGGTAGAAAAGGACATATCGACCTAAATGTTTCACGTTGAACAATCTCGTTTAAAACAAATTATTTTGATAATATGAAAAAATCTCAACAACGTAAACATAAAGGTTTGAAACAAATATGGGTGAAAAAGAAGTGTCTAGCCGGTTTTTCCGATAAAACCGTCCGTATCTCAAATGTGGTATTTCGACAAAGGGTCGCTCTAGACATATGACAAAGACAAGGATTTTTTGACTAACATTCCGCCTATGCAATGTGGAGAAGTCACTTTTGGTAATGGCCTATCCGGAAAAGTTGCCGGTATGGGAACTCTAAATTTTGAAGGGTTACCTAGATCGAAAAATGTGATGTTAGCTTGAAGGACCGAGGCTAATTTACTTAGCATCACCAAATCTCGTGATCAAGTGGTTTATCGTTTCTTTTGATAATGATCATCGTTATGTTCCGAATGATGACAATGAATGTATCTTGCAAGGATTTCGATCCAATGATAACGTTACACTTTAACCCCCGTGTTTACTTGTCACTCGCCTATCAACAACACCACAGATTTGTGGCATGCCAAGCTTCGGGCATATTAATTTTAAAAACCTGAAAAAATTGTCAAATGCAGTATTGTTCGAGGTCTTCCCAAGCTTGGTAAGGAAAGTGAAGGTAAGTAGTGAACCGTGTCAACTGGGAAGCAATTAAAAATCACTCACAAGCTCGTGTTCGATATCAATACCTCAAAGGTATTGGAATTGCTTCACATGGATCTTATGGGTCCAATCCAAGTTGAAAGTTTGAATGGTAAACGATATATCTTTGTGTGTGTTGATGATTTCTCTCGTTTTACTTGGGTAGATTTCTTAAGAGAAAAATCTGACACTTTTGAAGCCTTTAAAACTCTTTGTCTGAGATTAAGAGTTGAGAAAGGTTGTAATATTGGGAAAATTGTTCGAATTCGAAGTGATCATGGTAAGGAGTTTGAAAATTCTGTATATGATGATTTTTGTAAGTCTAATGTGTATAACTCATGAATTTTCAGCTTTCCCAAAACTCCTCAACAAAATGGAGTTGTTGAGAGGAAGAATCGAACTTTGCAGGTGAAATGGCAAGAGTGATGTTAAATAGCAAGAAGTTGACAAAGCGCTTATGGGTCAAGCTATTAACACGCCTTTTGCTACATAATAAACAGAGTGTTTATTCGTCCCGTGTACCTCAAAAACATCTTATGAAATCTGAAAGGTAAAGCGCCCCAATGTAAGTCATTTTCATGTTTTGTCGTGTGTGTTATGTCTATAGAGATCGTGAGCATATTGGTAAATTTGATGCTAAAAGTGATGTTGGTGTGTTTATTGGATATTCCCTTAAACAAGAGAGCTTATCGTGTTTATAACATGAGAACTCAAACCTGCTTTTGGAATCGCTAATGTGGTTGTTGATGATTTTAGAGATTTTTCGCAGTTTTCCACGTAAGCCAAGATAGATAGTCTCATGGATACTCCTCCAAAAGTTGTAACAAGACATCCCGATGCAAAGAACCCATCGCGTATGCCGCAAATGACGAATCACATCGCAACTAAAACTGGAGAACCAGAACCGTCTATCTTGACTCATCCAAACATCATCACTGACTCTATTCAGAAAGAACCAAGCACCAGAGTCAAACTAAATCACCCAAAAGATCTCATCCTTGGAAATCCTGAAGAAAGCATGGTAACTCGCAGAAGGTATATTAATTTAATCAACTTTCTTTGTTTTGTCTCTCAATATGAACCGAAAAATGTGAAGGAAGCCATGACCTTTGAGGAATGGCTCAATGCAATGCAAGAGGAACTCAACCAATTTGTTCGCAACAAGGTATGGATTTTGGTCCGAAGACCAAAAGGTATAAATGTTATTGGAACAAAGTGGTTGTTTAAAAATAAAAGTTGATGAGTTCGGTACAATTGTGAGAAACAAGGCTCGTTTGGTGGCTCAAGGGTACACACAGGTAGAAGGTATAGATTTTGATGAAACTTTTGCTCCTGTTGCAAGATTAGAATCAATTCGTTTACTTTTGTGTATTGCTTGTATTTTGAATCTTAAATTGTTTCAAATGGATGTGAAATCTGCCTTCCTAAATGGTATTTTGAATGAGGAAGTTTATGTTGAGCAACCAAAAGGATTCGAAGATCCTCAATTTCCTGACCATGTATACAAACTTGAAAAAGCTTTGTATGGTCTGAAACAAGCTCCTCGAGCTTGGTATGAAAGGTTGACTCAATTTTTACTTTCTCATGGCTATCACAGAGGTAGTGCGGATAAAACTCTTTTCATCAAGCATATAAAATCTGATTTTATCATTGCTCAAATTTATGTTGATGATATAGTTTTTGGTTCTACATCTAACCATGAAGTGCAGGTATTTGTTAATCAAATGAAAAGTGAATTTGAAATGAGCATGGTTGGTGAGCTTAATTTCTTTCTGGGTCTTCAAGTGAGACAAATGGAAGGAGGTACATTTGTATCTCAAAGCAAGTATGCTTAGAACCTTGTCAAGAAATTTGGCCTTGAATCGCTAAGGTAAGTACTCCTATGAGCACCACACCGAAATTAACAAAAGATGAGAATGGAGTAAAGGTGTAGACACTACACTCTATCGTAGCATGATTGGAAGTCTTTTGTATTTAATCGCTAGTCGTCCCGATATCTCGTTACGTGTGGGAGTGTGTGCTAGATATCAAAGTAATCCTATGGAATCTCATGTATCAGCTGTGAAAAGGATTATTAGATATGTTAGTAGCACTCCTGATTATGGAATTTGGTACTCGAAAGATACCAATTCAAATCTTGCTTGTTTTAGTGATGCGTATCAAGAAATGCCGATGATCGAAAGAGCACAAGTGGAGGGTGTTTCTTTCGGGAATAATCTAAGATTCGGGCATAGCAAGAAACGAATTCCATCTCCTTATCCACCGCCGAAGCCGAGTACATTGCCGCCGGCAGCTTGTACTCAACTATTGTGGTTGAAACAAATGTTGATTGACTATGGGTTTGAATTGGGTGTTTTGACTATTTTTTGTGACAATACTAGTGCCATAAATATTTCCAAAAATCCCGTTCAACATTCTAACAAAGCACATTACTGACATAAGACACCACTTTATCGTGGAACTTGTTGAAAATAAATCATTGCAATTAGAATATGTTGATACTGAAAAACAATTAGCTGATATTTTCACAAAGGCCCTAGATGCAAGTCGCTTTGACTCCCTCAGAAAGTCGTTGGGAGTTTGCATTGTTTAATTTTATCATGTTCATAATTTCTGTACAATAGTGTTATGTGATTCATCTCTAGTTCTTAATCTCCTATCATTGTATTTTGACAAATCATGTTTATGCTTTTGGATTATAATTAGTTAGGATCTCAGTCTGATCATACTTTGTGATGTTGTGCTAAAAGGTTCATGTTACTCTTTATGTGTGTCTAGGATTAAATAATGTTCTTATACGTAGCCGAGCAATTTTTGTTTCGCCTTGTCGCCCTCATTGAATAGAGCTACTCCATACCGAGGTGTGAAAGCCATCTGATGAGTAAGCCGGAACATTGTAATTAGCAACTATGATGAGGATGCACTACCATAGAAAAGGGCTACCTTCGCATGGTGTGAAAGCATCCAAGCCAAGTGGATCAAATTGAAAAAGGCGAAAATGAAAAATCTTGCCAAGGACAATGATCCTATTTTCACCGCACACACTTATGTCCGACAAGTGTGTTCAAATCTCGTAAGTCTCCTCTATTAAAATTAAATTGATAATCCCGGTTCACAATTTCGCAACATGCATATCTTTTTCCTCAACATCAATTAAGTATGAGTATTTCCTGAGATACTAATTAGGTATTTTCCTTAAAAGCATAACATGTATTTTATTTTGACAATTGTCAATGATATTTGATTTCTTTGCTTGATTCGAATCACATATATTTATTGTACACATTGTATTTTATTTTTGGTTTTAATTTAAAAAAAAAAACAAAAAAAGAAGGAGGCGTGTGACTTGCTTCATGGGTTAAGAAAATCTTGTGCATAAATGGTAAGTATCAACATTCATTCTTCTTTGATTTATTTTTGATATGTTTCCATTTAAAGATTGATCTTTTATATGTAATGTGTCTTTAATCTTGAAAGATTGACTTATTTTTGGAAATATTGTTGGTAATTCTAGTTTCCTTTTATTTTTTTAAAAAAAAAGTGGGAAAGAAGTTGCAAGGAGGCGCTCTCCTTTTGTAATCGTGGGCCGGTGGTTTCTCAAATATGTTGAAATTGGTTTCCTTTTTGCTAAACTCTCCCATGTTTATTTCAACCAATTTTTGTCATTCACTCTCACCACCTACCCGATTCTATTTCTTTATCTCTCTTGCTTGTTTGCTGTTCATTGTCTCTTTCAAATCAAAATGGTGAGAACAAAGAACCTAGGGCATCCCAAAAAGGAAAATGGTGGAATCTAAACAAGCCCCCTCAAATGCCGTTTTGCTCGCTTTTCCAATCGTCTTGTCCGCCATGGAGGAGGTTCAACAAGAGATGTCCAAGCAAGCTTGTCCTCATTGATCAAGCTTTATGGGGCATAAGTTTTCTTTCTTTTTGTTTTTGTTGGACATACTTCTATATTTTTATTTCTTTTTGTCTTTGGCCCTTGTAGATAAACAAAAAGGGGGAGTAATTGTATACTCAACTGTCTAGGGGGAGTTGAGGTTTGTGTTTGTGTTTGTGTTCATCTTTGGTCAAAGTTAGCTGTTTATTTTGGTTTAATGTTGTGCTTCTCAGGGGGAGTTTTTATGTTTATTTTGCTAACTTTGTTTTGTAGGTGTTTGTTAATTAATAATATTTTGATTATCTAAAGTGCCAAAGGGGGAGATTGTTAGGTCCTTTTTTGGCAATTTAGTTGTCAAAATATTTCTTAATTAATGTGCATTTTATTGAGCATTCAATTTGTTTTTATCAACTCTTAATCTCTTTTTCCAGGGGGAGTTATGTTTCAAATTCGTGAACTATTTGGTTTAACAGTTAGAATTTTTCTTTAGTTATTGTTGGTTTTCGATCGTGTTACCTTGTGGGGAGTAGTTACTTGTTATGGCTAACTTTATCTTGCATGTACTTTGTGTTAAAAATTATTTTGTTCATCTAAAAGTACAAAGGGGGAGATTGTAAAGTCTTTTTTTGGCAAGTTAGTTGACAAAATAATTTTTCCATTTATGGTAAGATTGTTTGCATTCATATTCGATTTCTTACCTTATAAATTCGGATTGTAGTTGCCCTTTTCCTCGTTTGGAAAGTTGCACTTTCAGCCGAACTTTCCTTTGTTGAAAACTTCTCAAAAGAGAAGGAATTCTCTTTTGGAAAGTTGTCTTTTTGTGGAAACTTTGTTTATTGCCTTTTCCTTATCGATTTCGATCGTATCTTGATACAATCGTAATATCTAATCCGTTTTGGCAGAATCAAGCATTGAAAGAAGATCGACCCGATTTTAGTAAGTTTCCCGATTCTCGGTCGATATGCCGCGGGCGTCAAAGAATCGAATCCGATGTAACAGATCGTGTTTCTTTAAGAAAGTTTTTGCATGTACTGCTAATTCGAACTTGTGGTTGCCTCTTTGGTTTCTATGATCTATAAATAGAGCCTAGAGAGCAACCATTCGAATTACCTCTTCCATTATTTATTTTCCACATTTATCTTTTGAGAGAAGAGAGTCTTTCTTTGTTTTGTGAGAGCCTAGTTGTTCATCTAGGTTCTAGTTGTTCTATTTCTGTTCTTACTCTATCCTAGAGGTTGTGAAGAACTACTTGATTGAACAAGAGATTGGTCTTCGGGAGAAGACTTGATAAAGCCTTACTTCGGGAGGAAGTAAGCACTTGGTCTTCGGGAGAAGACTTGTTGAAGCCTTACTTAGGAGGAAGTAAGCACTTGGTCTTCTGGAGAAGACTTGTCAAGCCCACGGAGGAAGTAAGCACTCACACTTCAAAGACGAAGGGATTTCGTCAAGGTGTTTCAAGAAGTCGTATTCATAAAGTGGATTACAAAGGATTGCGCAATTGTAGGAGTCTAAACTTGTTTAAGTCAATTGTCTTTGTAATTTTGATACTTTATTAATTGATTTCATTCTCTGGGCGTGGCCCCGTGGACTAGGAGTGTTCGGGAGAACACTGATACCACGTATAAATCTCTTGTGTTAAGTTATTTATTTTTCTGCAAATATTTTATATTCGCTCGTTTTGTTTTGTCAGAAAGGTAATTACTTTCACGTCGCAAACGATTACAGTTTTTATATTTTCTTATATACAACTGACATTTGCAAAAACACGGTTTTTCAGTTTGTTTAAACAAATACTACTTTTCTAAGAAAATGACTAAGTCTAAAAATAAAGTAGCAAATAAAGGAGATAATTTTTTTCTTGATTCAAAAAGTGTTCTATCATCTTATTCTACATATGATGATCCCACTGCCTCTGTTGTCTTAACACAACCGAAGAGGTCAATACCATTTAGTTTTCTTAGACATAATTCACGGTACCTTGTCGTAGTGGGAGGGTTTCTAGGAACTCACCTTCTTATGACTTGGAAGACTCTAGTGATTAAAATCCATTATGAGTTTAAACAAGTAATGGATAGTCAAGATAAGAAACTAAGAAGAAAAGCCAAGAGAACTATGGTTTAATCCATTCACATGGAGTAACCTAAATTTTTCTATTACAAGGACATAAAAGGAAACTTTTGTTTATAAGTCTATTCAACGGACTTAACAAAACAACCTGTACCTAGTATTATAGGTTTGAGTTTATCTAAACCTATGGCTTGTGGTATACCTGGTAATTATTTACTCTAATGCAAGCAACTTACTTTAGTAAGATGCTGAAGCATTTTCTTTCTAATGGCAATCTATAGAAGCTTCTCGACTTCTAGGCATAGATTTTATTTATCTAAGGAAAAGTCTCAACTATTCCAGAAAAGATAAAACCATGAAAGAATTTCTTAAATCAACAGTGAAAGGTCTTAGATATGCTTTAGTATGCCTTAGACCAGACACCTACTGTTGAGTGGGAGTAATGAGTAGGTATCAGATTAATCCAGGAGAGGAACATTGGAAGAAAATCAAGTAAATCTTAAGATTAAGAAGAGGAACTATATGTTAGTCGATAAGGGTGTATTTAAAACTCTTAGACTACACCACATCAGATTTCGAGACTTGCCTTTGTGCTAGAAAGTCTACTGATAAGATGGTGATTACTCTGGGGGTAGAGTAGTGATTTTGGAGAAGTGTAAAAACCTATCTGAAGTCTCTTAGTCTACCAGAAAGAGACTAAATGTTAAAGTTGCAGGAAAGGTACTTATTCAGTCTAAGGAAAATTTTATACATTTGTGGCACCGTTCCAACTTGTCTTAACTACTAGTGTTATTTCTTGATTAACCAAAAAGTAGTTTCCAAAAGTATAGAATCCGGTATCCCAAGAGAGTAGACATATAGAGAGGAATTTCACATTATCAAGGATTTTGTGATTAAGGAAGAGTAATGGTAGAGGAAAGATTGTGGTTAATTCAACCTGTCAGATCCTATTACGAGGAGTATACTACTACTACACTTGATTTGTATATCAAGGTGTTGAGATTATTTGAAATACACATATTGTTTTATATTAGTGCAAGTGGGAGTTTTTTGGGTTTTGTGCCCTAAATAAAACCCATTCCAATATAATCAGATTTACTTATTAATAAAGATCAGAAATAACATTTTATGTTGCATGGTTCACATGATTTATATCATGATTATATATATAATGTATGAATTCTATTTAAGTCCAGAACATATGAATTTGTTAATGATTATAGCTTTGTCAGTACAGTGGAATATAATCTTAATTATATGTTCGAAAGTTTATTCCCTGATTTGTCAGAACACTGGATTTAGACTGGCATGGTATAATCAGCTATAGGTATTCTTATACCTTGGATAAGTGGTGTTGACTTCGCTTTTAGCCAACGACAATGAGTCTTTTAATAAGCGATAAACGATATGTCGTAATAAGAATATGTAATAAAGCAAATAATAATAATAAGAAGACACAGAAATTTGATAGAGGTTCAGCCCCGAGCAGTTCGATAATAGCCTAATCCTCGTTAGTTGTATTGACTTAAGAATAAGGAAGAAGATTCCTTTTCTTATAGCTCTTACAATAATATCTCTGAATATATAATTCTTAGATAGCCTTAGCTTATAGCGTTTCAGCGTATGATCTCTGTTATACAGTTTCGATCAATCTCTCTTTTTCCGTCCTCTTGCCCAGTGAACATTCCTTACTATTTATAGGGCAGGAAACTTGAGGAGGAGGAGTTTCCTCTCTCGTTACAAAGTGCATAAACACAAAGATCGTGGGATCATTGCTGAATGCTAGGATCGTGGGATTGAGGTCGTATACACCGATAGTGGAATCGTGTATATGCCATATCCACGCAAGTTGATCCCTGAGTTATAGGGATTGAGCTGGTGACTCACGAAGTGCTTGGCTGAATTCTCTAAGTGTTGCTCATTCTGCAAGGCTCGTTGAGTATTCCATTATGGACATGCCAGCGAGGCATCCTGCTCGGCATGTTGATCCGACTAGGTACTCTAAGTTGATGCCACGTGTCACCATTCTTGTGATGCCACGTCAGAGTGCCAATTTTGGGATAACATTTTCCCCCCAAGTCTGTGCGGGACCTCCGAGGTTGCGTATAGACTTATTTCGAGCTGGCTCTGCCTTGGAAGGGGACACGTGTCGAGCATGACCATTCGAGACTCGATGTGAAGCTGACTGGGCGTCCCTTCGGTTTTCGACTAATTAATGCTCTGACAATTAATATTTTGAAGATCCGAATTTCTCTCTCCACGGCTGACGGTTGCACTCGATTATTTTAATTTCCCATATTTGCTTTCAAGGCAGGAAGTCGAGGCGTCTAAGGTTCCTTTACGCACAATTACCCTTTTGCCTATAAATACTTGGAGTACTGGCACATTTCCTCATTTCATCACCCTTCCTTGTTAAGCAAACTTCAGAGCAAAAAGAAAGAGTTTTCAGGCTTCAAAGTTGCTGAAGAGCTTACAGACGATTTCAGGCTTGCTGGAATCTGGACACTCGAATCTTTGAGTAAGTTTCTGAATCCCTTTATGTTTTTCCTTTGCATGCTTGTGCTTTTGAATGTATCTTTGCTGTAGAAAGAACACTGTAGGAAACCCTAGGGTTTGAAACTTCTGCGACTCTTCTTTTCCATGTCCTTGCGTTTGCTTTCAGCCGTAAGGCTTATTTTAGAACTGCATTGCGTCTTTTTTCCATTCTGCTTTCTTTAAGCTTCATGAACTCTTTTTCCCTAACTCAAGAAAAACTTTCTGACTTCTTGAGTTTAGACTTTTCTTCGAACATGGTTGTTCTTTAATCTGTTGGGTACTCCTGGTCAGCATATTTGCTTGTTTTTTCGCTTGATACTCCATCCAACACTCATCTTGCGTGTTGTCTTTTGTAGATGAACCCTGGTGAGTCTTGGGAGCCCAAGCATCAAATCGACCAGGAACTGCTTCAACTTCTGCACGAAGTCCACCCTCGTCTTCGTGCTAATCCTTCTTTGATTCCGTACCCAACCATAGAATGATGGCTTGTACGAAGAAAACTACGCGTCTGGCTGACGCTTCTGATCCCCAGGTGGCTCGGCTTGCCACCCTGCCCGACGCCGAATAGGACTTGGTGGTCCCAATGGAAGAGGACCGTGAGGGGGACGCTGAAGTCCAAGAGGTTGAGGAGCTGGACGAAGCACGTCCGGGCAGCCCTCCCGCTGCTGAGAGAGAGGAGGAGATTGAACCCCCAAACTATAGGGAGTACAATGAGGCTGGGCAACCAGTTGATGCTGACGGGGACGTCCTGGTCGCAGGCGTCGACTTCGTCACCGAGGAGCTTGCTGAGGCGGTTCCTCATAGGAGGCAGGGTGCCCTGGGCGCCAGATGGGTGAGTCCCCCGTCCAAGATTTTGGAGGCACGCCTCCGCACTCTCGACCAGGACGGATACCTGGGCGAGTTGGACTGCTTCATTCTCGACCACGATAATCGCGCTTCAAACCCTAGTGAGGGCATGTGCGCCTGGTCGGGGGCTCATGGCCAGCAAGGGGCGTTGATGCCCTTGCACAAGTACTTCCGGGATGTGACGGACTTCTTCGGCCTCTGTCCGGTCCAGATCACTCCCAAGGGCATTAGTATTTGTCTGCCCTCTTCGTCCTCTACGCTTCTCAGGGATGGGGCGCTCCTTCTCCCCACGAGGTCGCTTGGTTCTTCGACCTGAAGTCTACCCCCAAGCAAGGCAGGTCGGGGTATTTTTACTTATCTCAGCCAAGCTCTAAGTGATTGAGCGGGACGGACAACAAGGCCATCAGCAAAATAGGGCATTTTGTTGATGAGTACTTCATGGTGAAGGATCCGAACATCACCCGGACTCGGTTTCAGCAGATTCCAACATATCACCGTCCTCCCCTCACTCTTACCCTTAGGGATTGGGATCAGAAGCTTGCCCGGTTGCCGGCGGAAGACAGGGATATAATCCAGTTGACCTCCGATGCAAATCTGGTGCAGTACGAGCTCTACCCTGAGGACTTTTCTTCTAAGTCCGTGACGGGGAAGAAGAGGAAGTCTGCTGCTGCTCGGCCTGAACGAGCTCATCAGGAGAATGAGCTGATTCAACTTAAGCGGGAGGCTAAGTTGAAGGGAGGTGCTCTGGCAGAGCAGTATGCTCAGGAGTCCATGAATCCTGAAGATGAGGTTGAGGCTGAGGCTGAGCAGGTGGCTCCTTTGAGGAGGAAGAAGAAACTCCCGGCCACGCCCAGGCCCGTGGAAAACGGCATTCGCATAAGGGAGCCCATTTTACCTGTTCGGCCATCCCATCCTTATGCTGGAAAAGGGAAGGCCGTTATGGCTGAGATAAAGTCGATGTCAGGCGATGATGGACTTCTGACTTTCTGGGCGGGCAGTCATTCTGCGCTTTACTTCTTTTTCAGCTTTTTGGCTTCCATACTTTGTATTTTTTGTTGGTTTTTGCTAACCATGCTATTTTTGCTCTGTGCAGACATGTCTCGGCAGATGATGGACGCCTTAAGGAAGAGGATGAGTGGAGGCTCTAGTGCTTCTCCTCCAGCCAAGAAGTCTAAGGCCGGAGAGGGGTCTTCAGAGAAGAGGTCTTCTAGAGAGATCATTGATCTTTTTGAGGAGCTGACTACTGCAAATCCTTCCACTCCCATATCTGCCAAGTCTAAGGAGTCTAGGCCACCAACATCTGGGTCCGAGCTGGTCAGGAGGATTCCTGAACGGATGCAGGCACCATCTCTACCCGTGCCCGTGCTGCCTGAGGTCAAGAAGGGCAGGGAGGTGATGGCTCATCACATGAACCGGCTGGTTCCTGAGGTCGGTGAGCAGCTGGCTGGTGCGGACCACTCATCTCTGGATGTGTTGTTGGGCGGAGTCTTTTCCTTTGTTCAGGCCGGTTTGAAGCTGGGTTATGCTTACTCCCGGGCTAAATCTGCTGCTTCTAAGAGTACGGCTCTGTCCGACACCTTGAGGGCGGAGGCGGACTTGGCCAAGAAGGAAGCTGAGGAAGACAGGGCGGAGACTGCAGCTGTTGGCCATCAGTTGGGTGAGGCCAACAAGAAGCTTTTTGCTGCTGAGAAGAAGGTCACCGTGCTGACAAAGGACCTCGAGGCTGCTGATCGCTTTGAGGAAACCATCGAGTCCTTATCTGCTGATGTTGATCGTCTTCAAGATGAGAGGACTACTCTGCGGCAGGTCCTCCTTCGGCTGAAGGATGATAAGGACGCTCAGATGGTTGAGGCGAACCGCATGAGGGAGAAGGTTGATGCTTTGGAGACTGCCGGCCTCGAGCTCTTCTTTGATTTTTGGAAGGCTAATCCCCAGGCCAACTTCGACTACTTAGGCGACGCCAAGGAAATGTACCTCGAGTACTACGTGGCCCAAGTTGCCTATGGTGGGAAAGAGGTGGCTTCTTCAACTTCCGGCCAAGCTTCTGACCAGGCTGCTGATGCTTCTCCCGCTCAAACAACAGATCCTCCTGCTCCAGTCGGCTCAGAAGAACCAAATCCAGAGCATGGGACTCCAGCTGTTTGAACATTGATCTTTTTATCTCTCCTGTTTATATATATTATATATGGCCGTAAGGCCTTTAAGACATCATGACCGTCCAAGCGGTCTTTAAACTTGGAATTAATTTTTATTTTTTGGACAACGGGCTGACCGGGCAGCTTTTAATCCCGGTACATTATGCTCTTGTTATCCTTAATGAATTTCATTCTCTGTTTATAATTGCAGTGCAATTGTTTTTGTTTTATGTTTACCAGATGCTTTGTACAGGTATAGGTGCCCCCCAAGTGACCGAGCAGAAGTATGACTCTTGGTCACTTGTCTTTGCAAATATATTGCTTTTTTGTTCGGTGTTTTGGGTTCGACTGAACCTTTTGTACGAACTCTAGGTAAATTATAATCATGCTGATTTTTTCGACTCAATAGAATTGGAAATACTATCTTTATTCTTTTATTGATCGAAAATGTATTTGTTACCGTAGCAACTTACATCAGAGCTAGTGATCCAATGGATCTTTTTAGCTTAACATGATATAAAACAAATAAGAAATTGTACTTTAAAGTGCTCTACCAGACCTGAGTACTTTTGTTTCTGAAACCTTTGCGCGGAGTCCGCCCAAGAGGCCATTGTTGGAAATTATTTTACCAGGATCATAGATCTACTCACAAGTATGTTGATTAACACCCTAAATATGAACTTTCTAAAACGATGAAATAAACACATATAAAGTTTAGTAAACCTTACATTGGGTGATGCGGAATAATATGACTCCTTCTGTTCAGATCTCTAACCCTTGTATCCTTTCTGTCGCAGAGTATTATCAAGATCTGAACTTGTATCTCTTTTTCTGATTCTTTAGTGCTGAAACTCCTTCTTGCTGAAAGTCTTTCTTCACGATCTTCCTCACTATGATTGAGGTATCACTTGCTGTGTGTGGGCACTACTTTAATCACTAAGTATTTCGAAATCTTAAGGAAGAAGAAAGAGAGAGAGTGGGCGGCCAAGGTAGAGAGAGAGAGGCTCAGGTTTTCTGAATGAGAAGTGTAATTTTCCTGAAGCCTTCACTATCTATTTATAGCATTCCACTAGGGTTAGGTTTGAATTATTTGGCATTAAAATAATGAAAATATCAGAGGATAATTCCTATAAAAGTGGCCGGCCCATGGCAGTATGGATTTGGGCCTCACTTTTTGCAATTTTTGCAGTTTTATCACTTTTGCATATGATTTTCTCAAAAATGCCAATTCTCTAATTCAACCATTTAAATGCCAATTCTAACTATTTAATAACTATAAATAATTATTAAATAATATTGTCATTTATCATATTCATTAATTGAACCATACAAAGTATCATAATTAACAAATATGCTCCTAAAACTCTTTCTTTACAATTTCGCCCTTACTTAGTGAAAAATTCACAAATAGACATAGTCTAATTTGAGAATTATAATTGATTAATCAAAACCAATTATATGAGTCTTACAAGCAATATTATCTCAACTAGTGGGGGGACCATGGGTCTATATAACCGAACTTCCAATAAGCAGATCAAGAATCTATTACCTAAATTCACTGACTTATTAATTCTTCGTTGAATCCACGCATAGAACTTAGAATTGCACTCTCAGTATATAGAATGCTCTATATGTTCCACCATATAGACACATCATTAGTTATCCATTGTTATAATCCTAATTTGATCAATGATCCTCTATATGGATGATTTACATTGTAAAGGGACTTAATTACCGTAACACCCTACAATGTATTTTATCCTTAAAACACTTAACCCTGTATAAATGATATTTCAGCTAAGTGAAATGAGTACTCCACCATTTATCTTCGTTTGGTTAAGCTCGAAGGAAATCATCCTTTGCTTACTATTCACCAGATAGAAGCTATAGATTCCATGTTTATGTTAGCGCTCCCACTCAATTGCACTACCGTGTTCCCAAAATGTACGTATCACCCTGACCTAAAAGTAGGCTTAACTAACAAATCAAAGAACACGAATAGCCTCCTGAGATTGAGCCTAATCATAACAGGATTAAGATCATTTGATATAGGATCAACTAGACGATATTTACTTGAATAGATTTTACGGTAAGTTTAATAAATCTAAGTCAAAGTTCAATATCGGTCCCTTCCGATGCATACTCCATGCATCCAACCTGAGCTTTACTTTAACCAATGCTCTGGAAAGAACATAGCATTTCTCCAAATGCAAGTAAACTCTTGTTGTAGATTATCATATCAGTAAAACCCTGTGTTTGATAAATCTAGGAAACCTTATTGACATAGTCATGTTTACTTTCCAAAGTGTTGACAACACAATAAACAGGATCAAGTATGTGAAAAGGGTTTCAGATGAATTTATAAATCAATTAGACAAGTAATTGATAAGGTGAACCAAAACATACACAAATGAATGAAAAATACTTCTGTTTCCTTATTGGTGTTGAATAAAATAGATTACATTGAAATGGAGTTTTATTTAGGGCATAAAACCCAAAAAACTCCCACTTGCACTAATATAAAACTAATCAGTACATATCAATTAATCCTAAATTCTGACGGTGCTTTTCAAATGCAGTCACGGCCAGGACTTTGGTGAATGGATCAGCTAAGTTATCTTCTATGTCCACTTTCTCAGCCAGTACATCCCCTCTTGCCACATATTCTCTGATGATGTGATACTTCCTTTCAATGTGTTTGCTTCTCTTGTGGCTTCGAGGTTCCTTATTGTTAGCTATCGCTCCATTATTATCACAAAGTAGGACCAGAGGCTTTTCCATTCCAGGCACGACACCGATACTGGTGAAGAACTTTCTTAGCCAGAAAAGTTCTTTAGCAGCTTCGGCTGCAACTATGTATTCAACTTCCATAGTCGAGTCCGATATCGCGATTTGTTTTGCACTTCTCCAAACCACTGCTCCACCCCCAAGAGTAAACACCATCCCAGATGTAGATTTCCTGTCTTCAAGACTTGCCTGGAAATCTGAATCAGTGTAGCCTATGGGATTTAAAGCACCACCGTTGTAGACTAACACAAGATTCCTTGTATTCTTTAAGTATTTCAGAATATACTTAACTACATTCCAATGTTGCTGTCCTGGATTTGACTGATACCTGCTCACGATTCCAACTGCATAGCAGATGTCAGGTCTAGTGCATAACATTGCATACATTAGACTTCCAACTGCAGAAGCATAGGGAATTTTCGCCATGTCCTCTATCTCTTGAGGATCAGTAGGAGACTGTTCCTTAGATAGACGAATACCATATCTAGAAGGCATGTTTGCCCCATTGGTGTTGTTCATGGAGAGTCTCTCTAAAACTTTGTCAATGTAGGTTGTTTGAGAGAGAGCAAGAGATCTGTTCTTCCGGTTTCTGATAATCTGAATACCAAGAACATAGGCTGCTCACCCAAATCTTTCATATCGAATTGAGTGTTAAGCCATTCCTTGATGTGAGTCATTTTCTTGATATTGTTTCCAATAATCAAAATGTCATCAACATAAAGGACCAGGAATACTACTACTTGGTCTTCCTTGAGTTGGTAAACACAAGGTTCATCTTCATTCTGAAGAAAGTCGTAGGTCTTGATGATTTCATCAAATCTTTTGTTCCATGAGCGAGAAGCTTGCTTAAGTCCATAGATAGACCTATTTAATTTGCAAGCTTTCTTTTCCTGCCCTGGAAGAACATAGCCTTCTGGTTGCTCCATATAGATGGTTTCTTCAAGTACCCCATTAAGGAAGGCAGTCTTGACATCCATTTGCCAGATTTCATAGTCGAAAGCAGCAGCTATGGAGAGAAGAATTCGGATGGATTTGAGCATGGCAACATGACTAAAAGTTTCCTCATAGTCCACGCCTTCTCTTTGGGTATAACCCTTGGCTACAAGTCTAGCTTTAAAAGTTTCGACTTCGCCTCCAACTCCTCTTTTCTTCTTGTAAACCCACTTGCATCCTATCGGATGATAGTCATCAGGTGCGTCTACATATTCCCAGACTTTGTTCTTTTTCATTGAATCCATTTCTGAATCCATGTCGGCTGACTATCGTTTTTGTTGCGGACTAGCCATTGCCTGTTTATAGGTTAATGGGTCGTCATCAATACCGTCACCAACGACCATATTGATTTCACCATCCAAGCCATAACGAGCTGGTTTTGTTGAAACCCTCCCACTACGACGAGGAGCGGTGATCTTCTGAACAGGAACTTTAGCAGTAGTTATCTCAGTTGGTTCGACTGAGGGAGTGGGATAGTCCTCTTCACGAGTGGAAGAGAACGGAACATTGGAAGGACTTATATCTGAAAGCATTTCCTCCAACACTACTTTACTTTGTGATTTGAAATTCTTAATATAGTCATCTTCAAGGAAAGTGGCGTTTGTTGAAACAAACACTTTATCATCCTTGCGACTATAAAATAGTTCACCCCTAGTCTCTTTAAAATTTCCGACAAACATGCAAACTTCAGTTCGTGACTAAAGTTTGCCGTCTTTCTTTCTTAAGACATGAGCAGGGCACCCCCAGATTCTTTAATGGCGTAAACTAGGTGTACGACCAATCCATAGTTCTAAAGGTGTCTTAGGGATTGATTTAGATGGAAAAACATTTAAAATGTCGGTTGCCATCTGAATTGCATATCCCCAGAAGGACGTAGGTAGAGTTGAAAAACTAAGCATGGACCTAACCATTTCCAAAAGCGTGCGATTCCGTCTTTCTGTAACTCCATTTTGGTGTGGAGTGCTAGGGGCGGTTAATTGGGATTCAATTCCAAGTTCAATTAAATGATCTTTGAACTGCATATCCATATATTCTCCACCCCTATCAGTTCGCAAGATCTTTAATGATTTACCTAATTGGTTTTGAGCCAATGCGTGAAATTCTTGAAACTTTGCAAATGTTTCAGATTTCTTATGCATAAGGTAAATATGTCTATATCTAGAGTAATCGCCAATGAAAGTGACAAAATACTCATAACCACCTCGGGCTTTTACATTCAAAGGTCCGCAGACATCGGAATGCACTAACCCTAGGGGTTGTTTGGCACACTCTTCCTTTGCAGAGAAAGAACGTTTAGTTATTTTTCCTTCCAGGCAGGACTCACATACTGGCAGTTCACCTAGGACGACATTTTTCAATGGACCGTCTTTGGTTAGCCTATTGAGTCTATCAAAGCCTATATGACCTAAACGTAAATGCCGTAGATATGTTTCATTATCATCAACGATCTTTTGCTTTTTGTGGTTTCTAGGTTTAGCTACCTTAAAAAGTTCGTTATGTAGGGCAAATGGTGTTTCTGGTCTAAGAACATTAAGCCCATGTTCCATGGATGCAACACAAATCTGAATGTCATTTCGAGAAATGGTAGAACCAGAACTCGAAAAATCTAATTTGTATTGTTGCAATTGTAAGCATGAAACAGAAACCAAGTTTCTACTGAAATTTGGAATGTATAAGACATTGTCTAATTCTAAAATTCTGTTTTGAAACTTGAGTTTGGCTTTTCCTCTAGCTCTAACCGAAACCATTTCGCCATTACCAACCTTAAGTTTCAACTCTCCGGATTTCAAATAATTCCAATTCTCAAGCAATTGTAATGAACAACTTACATGTTTTGTAGACCCAGAATCAAGAATCCAAATGGATTTATCATTCTCTAACACACATGATTCGAAGACTAAAGCATTACTGCTTATTCGTTTGGGATTTGTTGTTCTTGATGGTACAATTTGTTGTGAAGTATAACTTGAGGAAGTGGAATCACTTTCTCTTATCTTCTCAACTAAGCTTGAAGTAGTAGGATATATGGAGTTATGAACTATATGCTCTTCAAAGTGAACAATTCCCAGCTTACATGCTTTCTGGAATTTAAAGTCCATCATGAGCATATGTGAAGTATTACTCTGACAAGGAGTTTATAACTTCAAGTTCAATTGTTAAGATATTAATTAGGAGTGGAATGGGATGAGGGTTATTGGCACTACAACACATCAATAAAACATAAGTAAGGTTTTGGTTCAAATTCATACACAAGTTCAGAAAATAACAAATAATCACATATGTTATAAAAATACTAAATCTAACATAGTTTATTTTCCAAGGTTTCCAACATAATGAAATACAGTGTCCCGGTAGGCGAGAGTCAAATATAACATTAGTTGAATAGAGTAGTCAGCTCATCTAAAATTAAACATTTTAGCAACCTTTTATTCGATCAAAATGAGAATCCAACATTGTCCCGGTAGGCGAGAGTCAAGGTTATTCTCATTTTATGAGCTTCCACAATTGTTTCATGTTTTATGAGTTTATCTCTAAGTAGTCATAGTAGGGGAGAGTCTAATAGAGACGAAAACTCACAAAACACTTATCAAATAAAATCTTACGGTGTTAAAAGTGTTCAACGAATAACCATCCATAGGGGGACGAAGTCTAGTGTCTCGAGGTTATATTAAAAAAATTTAACTATTGTAAGACCAACAATGGAGATCGAATATCTTTTGATTAAAGCTCATTATTTTTTTTAAAAAAATGTGTATTTTATTTAATCATCTGTTCCATATTATAATAATGAAAAATTACAAATTAAAGTTGGTTTAAATAAAAAATCAACTTTAATTAAATTTCAATTATTATTTAAATTTGAAAAATAAATTCGAATAAATGTCGAACAAGTTCCATATTATAATAATGAAAAATTACAAATTAAAGTTGGTTTAAATAAAAAATCAACTTTCATTAAATTTCAATTATTATTTAAATTCGAAAAGTAAATTCGAATATAATGGAACAAATTTGAAAATATCTTGTTTAAGTTGTTTTTAGAAGAATCTAAAAAATCAACTTAAATATCTTTCAAATTAGATTTAATTAAATTAAAATTAAGTTATAACCACTTAATTTGAAAATATTCCATTTTAAGTTAATATTTGAAAAAATATCAACTTAAAAAATATCTAAAGAATCTTAATAACCAATTCCTAAAATTCCTCAACTTAATTTTGAAATTTTAAATCCATAAGATATTCAGATTTAAGCTGATTAGTTATAGATAACTAAATATCAACTTAAATAGGAATATTTAATGAAAAATTTAAATTAAGCTTTAGAAAGAATCTAGATGGCTATAATTCTATATTTAATTAAATACAAGAAAATACATATAGTTTAGCTTAGAATATAAAATTCTTTAAACTATGGTTTTCTTAAATTAATTTCAAAATAAATGAAATTAATTATGTTGCTAATCAATTTTATTAGAAACTAATTTAATTAACCTAGTACAGTTATTCAAATCAGGCAAATGGGCCTTCACAATTGGGGTGGTTCATGTGAGGGGGTGCTGGGTTCAGTATGTCGTACCCACTTCTATGGCTCCCAACTCTCACACAAGGCCCAAAAGAGAGGAATTTAACCTTAAAATGAACAACTGTTATTAATTGAATAGGCCCAAAACTAAATGGGCCTAAATAAAATCTATCAAGAACTATGATATTTTATTTAGCAACAACAACCTATATGCATCTATAATAAAATTAAAAAACATAGGCTCACACAGGCACACAATTTGGAGGGATCCTTTCATGTTGCTAGGTCATACACATATGAAAGAAGATTGTAAATATACCTGTTGCAAATTATTTACTTGACCAAGGGAGCCATGAGTTAAAATCAGATCATTGGATCTGTCAACAAGTTAACCATGGCTATTTGCAATCAAGCAATAATAGGTTTTAAAAACTTACAAACAAGCTAAAACATATACTCCTGCAACAAGGTTAGCGGGATAGTTGGATGTAGGATTTATTTAATTTTAATTAAATAATTTCAAAAAAAATTAATTAAAATAAAAAATTTATTTTCGAAAAATAATAAAATTTAAATATTTTCGAAATTAATAAAATAATATTTAAAATTAAACCTACAATTTTGAAAAATTAGGTTTCAACCAACCTAAATATCATTTCAAAATTTGCTAACTACTTTTAAAAATTTAATGTTATTTTATAAATAAAAATTAAATAGAAATTAAAAAAAGATAAATAAATATCTTTTTCAGATTTTATAATTTAATTTAAATAAATAAAATAACAAAATTTAAAAGTTAGCAAAATATCTGACCTTAAATTTAAATAAGGTCAAATTATTTTTTTAAAAAAATTAAATTTAAAAAATTTAATATCTGACCTTAAATTTAAAAATAAGATAAGATATAATCAAATTTAAAAATAAGATAGATAATTAAGCAAAAAAAAAATAGATATTTACTATTTTCAAATTCAAATTACACTAATATTATGAATTAAATTAAAAAAAAATATTAATTAATTTAATTATAATAATTAGAATTGAATTAGGAATAGTAAATGTATAAATACAGAACTACACAAAAAATCAGAAGTTAAATCCATGAAATAGCATGAAAAAACGAAGAAAAACGAAAAAAATGCAAGTTGTACGGACGGTATGCTGTGCATACTCGTCCGCGCGCTATAGGGTTGCATGGGCGTGGGGACACGGCGCAGAGGGAAGGTTGCATGATTTCCGCGCGCGTGTCCCTGTTGCTCGATCACGATTTTTTTTTCGAAACTTCAAAAAATCATAACTAATTCAAATTAAATAGAAATTGAATTCTGTAAAAAGTAACTTGCTTAATTTTTTCCATACTATCCAATAAAAATAATTTCAGAAATAGATATTCAATTATTTTTCACGAAAATTCACAAACATCAATCAATCATCATATAACACTCAATACAACATGATACCATCCAAAACATCAAACAATCGTTTTAAAGTCCAAATTTCTTGCAATCAAATCAATTACCATGGCTTTGAGGCCAGTTGTTGGAAATTATTTTACCAGGATCTTAGATCTACTCACAAGTATGTTGATTAACACCCTAAATATGAACTTTCTAAAACGATAAAATAAACACATATAAAGTTCAGTAAACCTTACATTGGGTGTAGTGAAATAATATGACTCCTTTCGTTCAGATCTCTAACCCTTGTATCCTTTCTGTCGCAGAGTATTATCAAGATCTGAACCTGGATCTTTTTTTTCTGATTCTTTAGTGCTGAAACTCCTTCTTGCTAAAAGTCTTTCTTCACGATCTTCCTCACTATGATTGAGGTATCACTTGCTGTGTGTGGGCACTACTCTAATCACTAAGTATTTCGAAATCTTAAGGAAGAAGAAAGAGAGAGAGTGGGCGGCCAAGGTAGAGAGAGAGAGGCTCAGGTTTTCTGAATGAGAAGTGTCATTTTCCTGAAGCCTTCACTATCTATTTATAGCATTCCACTAGGGTTAGGTTTGAATTACTTGGCATTAAAATAATGAAAATATCAGAGGATAATTCCTATAAAAGTGGTCGGCCCATGGCAGTATGGATTTGGGCCTCACTTTTTGCAATTTTTGCAGTTTTATCACTTTTGCATCTGATTTTCTCAAAAACGCCATTCAACCATTTAAATGCCAATTCTAACTATTTAATAACTATAAATAATTATTAAATAATATTGTCATTTATCATATTCATTAATTGAACCATACAAAGTATCATAATTAACAAATATGCCCCTAAAACTCTTTCTTTACAATTTCGCCCTTACTTAGTGAAAAATTCACAAATAGACATAGTCTAATTTGAGAATTATAATTGATTAATCAAAACCAATTATATGAGTCTTACAAGCAATATTATCTCAAGTAGTGGGGGGACCATGGGTCTATATAACCGAGCTTCCAATAAGCAGATCAAGAATCTATTACCTAAATTCACTGACTTATTAATTCTTCGTTGAATCCACGCATAGAACTTAGAATTGCACTCTCAGTATATAGAATGCTCTATATGTTCCACCATATAGACACATCATTAGTTATCTATTGTTATAATCCTAATTTTATCAATGATCCTCTATATGAATGATCTACACTGTAAAGGGATTAGATTACCGTTACACCCTACTATGTATTTTATCCTTAAAACACTTGACCCCGTATAAATGATATTTCAGCTTATGTGAAATGAGTACTCCACCATTTATTTTTGTTTGGTCCAGCTCGAAGGAGATCATCCTTTGCTTACTATTCGCCAGATAGAAGCTATATATTCCATGTTTATGTTAGCGCTCCCACTCAATTACACTACCGTGTTCCCAAAATGTACGTATCACCCTGACCTAAAAGTAGGCTTAACTAACAAATCAAAGAACACGAATAGCCTCCTGAGATTGAGCCTAATCATAACAGGATTGAGATCATTTGATCTAGGATCAACTAGGCGATATTGACTTGAATAGATTTTACAGTAAGTTTAATAAATCTAAGTCAAAGTTCAATATCGGTCCCTTCCGATGCATACTCCATGCATCCAACCTATGCTTTACTTTAACCAATGCTCTGGAAAGAACATAGCATTTCTCCAAATGCAAGTAAACTCTTGTTGTAGATTATCATATCAGTAAAACCCTGTGTCTGATAAATCTAGGAAACTTTATTCACATAGTCATGTTTACTTTCCAAAGTGTTGACAACACAATAAACAGGATCAAGTATGTGAAAAGGGTTTCAGATGAATTTATAAATCAATTAGACAAGCAATTGATAAGGTGAACCAAAACATACACAAAGGAATGACAAATACTTCTGTTTCTTTATTGATGTTGAATAAAATAGATTACATGGAAATGGAGTTTTATTTAGGGCATAAAACCCAACAGCCATTCACTTATAGTAAATGTTCAATAGTACTTTAATGTGGTCTACCCGACCTGAGTACTTTGAAATGGTCTATTTGACCTAAGTACTTTGAAGTGGTCTACCTAACCTGAGTACTCATTGGTAGTATTTTCTTAAATGTTCTCCATTCCAGTATCGTGGTACTAAAATGAGTTGCATTTTTTCGTCATACTTACCAAGTTTGTATGCTCCGGAGTCGAGAACTTCGACCACCTGATAAGGTCCTTCCAGTTGGGTCCCAGTACGCCTAACGTGCTGTCTTCGGTGTTTAGCAATACCCTTCTTAGGACCATATCTCCCACAAAGAATTTCCGAGCTTTCACTTGTTTGTTGAAATACCGAGCTACTTTTTGTTGATGAGCTACGGACTTTAAGTTTGCAGTTGCTCATTTTTCTTCGATTTCATCAAGTGATTCTGCAAGGAGTATGTGATTGGTACCTTGATCGTACGTCAACCTTCTGTGGGATGGTGGTTCGAGTTCGACGGGCAGCATACCTTCATAACCGTACGCCATTAAGAATGGTGTCTGACCGGTTGCTGTTTTTTCCGTTGTACGGTATGACCATAGAATTTCGGGGAGTTCTTCCGGCCAATTTCCTTTGGCATCTTTGAGTTTCTTTTTTAGTGTGTCCTTCAGGGTCTTGTTGACTGCTTCAACTTGAACATTTGCTTGTGGATGTGCCACTGCGGAGAAGCTTTTGATGATGCCATGCTTCGTGCAGAAATCAGTGAAAGATTGACTGTCGAACTGCTTGCCGTTGTCCGAGACTATTTTGTACGGTAGTCCGAACTGGCATATGATGTTCTTCACTATAAAGTCTTGAACCTTCTTTGATGTGATAGTTGCAAGTTGTTTGGCTTCAGTCCACTTTGTAAAGTAGTCGACTGCTACCACTGCGTACTGCACTCCGCCTTTACCTTTAGGTAATTGCCCGATTAGGTCAATTCCCCAAATGGCAAAGGGCCACGGACTTTGCATGTGCGTCAGCTCGCTGGGCGGAGCTCTTGGTATCTTTGAAAATCTCTGGCATTCGTCGCACTTCTTTACGTAGGCTTTCGAATCTTTAATCATTGTTGGCCAGAAGTAGCCTTGCCTTAGAATTTTCTTTGATAAGCTCTGTCCGGCTGCATGATTTCCGCAGAATCCGTCGTGAACTTCATATAGAAGCCGTGCAGCTTCATTTGGTGTGACGCACCTGAGTAATGGCATTGAGAATCCTTTTCTGTACATGATCCCGTCTACTATGATGTACCGTGCTGCCTTTCTTCTCATATTCCGAGCTTCATTTCGGTTATCTGGGAGTTCCCCAGAGTTGAGATAGGTTGCTATTGACGTCATCCAGTTCAGAGATGTATCGATCATTTTGATTTCTTCCGTGCCTGTGATGCTAGGCTGTTCAAGAAACTGGATCGGGACCAGGTTCGCCTTGTCACTTATATTGCTGCTCGTCAAACGGGCTAGCACATCTGCAGTTGTATTTTCCTCTCGTGGAATCTGCTTGAGGCTGTAGCTTTAGAACTGTGCGAGCAGATCATGTATTTTGCTCAGATATGCTATCATTTTTTCTCCCCGAGCTTCGTATTCGCCAGATACATGATTAACTACTAGCTGTGAGTCACTGCAGATCTCGATGTGCTCAGCTTTCATTTCCTTCGCTAGTTTGAGTCCGGCGATTAGGGCTTCGTATTCGGCCTCATTGTTGGAGGCTTTGAATCCAAATTTGACAGCTGCATGCAGGTGTTGCCCCCAGGTGTGACAAGGGCAATTCCTGCGCCGGATAGCTGATCTGTGGCCGATCCATCCACGTGAAGCTTCCAAGTCGGCTTGCTTTCAGTGCTGGTCGGCTGTGGTGTTGGCTTGGGATCGCCTTCTGGGATGCTTTCAGTTTTTCCTATGCATTCCACCACAAAGTCGGCCAAAGCTTGGCCTTTGATAGCTGTTCGGGGTTGGAAATTAATTTCGTATTGCCCCAATTCCACCGCCCAATTGAGTAATCGCCCAGAGGCATCTGGCTTTTGCAGTATTTCCCGTAGCGGTTGGTCGTTGTATACCCGAACAGGATGAGCTTGAAAATAACGTCTTAGCTTTCTTGTTGCTAAGATGAGGCAGTAGGTGAGCTTTTCTATCAATGGATATCGGCCTTCAGCCTTGATGAGTCTTTTACTGATGTAATAGACTGGATGCTGCACGTCATCTTCTTCTCTAATTAGTACGGCGCTTATGGCATGCTCCATTACTGCCAGGTATATCCCCAATTCCTCACCGTCTAGAGGTTTAGAGAGGACAGGAGGTTTTGCGAGCTGTGCATTTAGATCTTTAGATCTTGAAAAGCTCTTTCACATTCTTCTGTCCATTCAAACCTTTTGTTTCCTCGCAGGATGTTGAAGAATGGGACACATTTATTCGTTGATTTTGAACGAATCTACTGAGTGCGGCGATTCGACCAGTTAGACTTTGTACCTCTTTGGTTTTTGTTGGCGAGTTCATATCCAGGAGGGCTTGGATTTTTTCCGGATTGGCTTCAATTCCTCGAGCGTTGACGATGAAGCCTAGAAACTTTCCCGAGCTGACTCAGAAGGAGCATTTTAGGGGATTCAGTTTCATGTTGTATTTTCTGAGGACTTTGAAACATTCATCCAGGTTGTCTATGTGCCCCCAAGCCTTTCTGGATTTCACGAGCATATCATCCACGTACACTTCCATGTTTCTGCGGATCTGATCTTTAAAGATTTTTTTGACCAGTCTTTGATATGTAGCTCCGGCATTTTTAAGACCGAATGGCATGACTTTGTAGCAGTAGAGACCCATATCTGTCCGGAAACTTGTATGTTCTTGGTCTGGTGGATGCATCTTGATTTGATTGTACCCCGAATAAGCATCCATGAAGCTTAATATTTCGTGCCTGGCTGTTGCATCGACGAGCTGATCGATTCTTAGAAGTGGGAAACAGTCTTTAGGGTACGATTTGTTGAGGTCTGTGAAGTCAATACAGACTCGCAATTTCTTGTTCAGCTTAGGCACGAGTACGAGATTCGCGACCCAAGCCGGGTAGAAAGCTTCAATAATGAAATTGTTGTTGCGCAGCTTTTCAACTTCGTCTTTCAGGGCTACTGATCGTTCTTTATCCAGCAGTCTTCGTTTTTGCTGAACTGGCCGTATATTAGGATCGATATTCAGGACGTGCGAAATAATAGAAGGATCAATTCCGACCATATCTGCATGTGACTAGGCGAAAACGTCTAGGTTAGCTCTCAGAAATTTTATCAATTCCGATTTTATTTCGAGCAACAAACCCTTTCCGAGTTTTAGCTTTCTGGCCGGGATATCTGGATCGACCTCGATCTCTTCTAATTCTTCCACGGGTCCAACATTGCTGCTTGGGTCCCCAAGTCGAGGATCCACATCTTCATCCTCGCCTTGGGCAGTTTCCTACTTGGGAATATTTATTCCCTTGTTCGGGCTCTGGCTGGAGGATATTTCCTTCTTAGCCTTGGCCACTGCAAGGTTGTAACATTCCCAAGCAGATTGCTGGTTCCCTCTAAGACACCCTACCCCGTTTTTGGTTGGAAACTTTAGGCACGAGTGGAATATTGATGTGACAGCTTTTAAGTCATACAAGGTTGGTCGGCCTAGCATTACGTTAAAGACTGAAGGAACATCCAATACCAGGAACTGTGCCATGACAGTTATGCTCGTTGGATCTTGTCCAACTGTGAGGGGTAGGCGGATTTGTCCTAGGAGCGCAACTCCTTGACCGGAGAAACCATAGACGGGCTGAAGGCATGGAGTTAAATCCTTGAGCTGGAGCCCCATCTTCTCGTAGGCAGTCTTGAACAAAATATTTGAAGAAGCCCCATTATCAACCATGGTTCTGGACACAATTTTGTTTGCTATCTGGACTTCCACGACCAGCGGGTCGTTGTGCGGAAACCTTATCTGGACAGCATCTTCGTCGTTGAATGTTATGGTTGGCTCTCCTGCTCGTGGAACTTTGGGCTTTCTTTCTTCCACGGCCAGGATGACTTCTTCTTGCTCGTACAGAGCTGTGCGGGCATATCGTTCCCGAGCTTTGCCCGTATCTCCAGCGATGTGCGAGCCTCCAATGATGACTTGCAAGTGTCCATCTATTGGTGGAGGCATCAGATCCTGGTTATTCTGACCTTGGTTGGCCTTGACATACTTCTGTAGGTGCGGGTTGTTCTTCTTGATCAGAAGTTCTATCTCCCACTTCAGGTTGTAGCATTCGTTGGTGTCGTGGCCGTAGTCTCCATGGAATCGACAAAATTTTGTCATGTCCCTCTTGCTGGTATCTTTCTTCATGGGCCCTGGCTTCTTGTACGGAATTAGCGACTGAGTTTCTATATACACACTTTCTATATCCTCAGTTAGGATAGTGAATGCAGTGCGTTTGGCACGATCACGGGGAGTCTGTCCGGGTTTTTCGGTGAACTTTCCCTTCTTCCCATTCCCTTGCTTGTGGTTGTTGCCTGAACGCTTGCCACTTGAGTTGCTGGAATATTGGGGAAGCTGGGCAGACGTTCCAGTAGAAGGAGCCTTCGTTTTGTTCGGCTTTTGCTCACCTTCTGCTCGCTGAATGGCTTCTTCGAGCTTGATGAAACCTTCGGCCCGGTCGAGGAAATCACTCATTGAGTCGACCGGTCCGTTCTTCCTTATGTCCTTCCATAGTTCGCCAAGGACTTCAATGCCCCCCAGTATCGCGGATAACTTTCAATCCTCGGTTACCCGTGACACCTTGGTCGCTTCCGTCATGAATCTGCTGATGTTTGCCCGGAGTGGCTCGCCTGGTCATTGTTTTACTTCGACCAAATCTCCCAGATGCAATGGGAGTTGGCGTGAGGAAGATAATTGTGCATGGAATTCCGAAGATAAAGTTTTCCATGAACTAAACTTTCCTGGAGCCAACTTGAAATACCATTGCTGTGCGGCCTCCGACAGAGTTGCGAGGAAGATCCTGCAACATACGTCCCCTTTCACTCCTTGTAAATCCATCTGCATCTCGAAATACTTGAGATGAGAGAGAGGATCTTCTCTCCCAGTGTACATCTTCCACGTTGGCATCTTGAACTTGTGAGGTAGTGGCATGAGGTTCATTTCCAGAGAGAAAGGAGTTCTGCGTGCGCGGTCTAACTCAAGATCATTGTTACGCTGCCCGGCCATGCCATGAAAGATATTCTTCAGTTCGTCAAGCTAGGCCTGTACGGCTGGGCTGACTTCATTGGCATTATGGTCGGGTTGGGCTACGTCAGCGTCTTTCTAAGCGGGGATTTGAGTATGGGCTCCGGACTGCACATTCGTTGTAGTATTCTGCTCGTCTGCTCCCCTTCTTCTGTTTAGGTCGCCCCTTAGGTCACGGGGCGTTCCCAACCTTTCGAACACAGAAGAACCTGGCTACCTTAGCGATTGGTTCGCTTGGTTGGCAAGTGGAATGGCTCCATTATTTTGAGTGGATCCATCGAGCATGACTCCTCTTGATGAATTCCTGAACAAGGTCTGTTTGCCTACCTCTTGGCCCACGAGTGGAACTCGTGACCGGGGATTGGACGGCTGACCGTTGTTTGTCTGGGAAGCATTCACCGTTGGGTCATCCTCGGCTTCTCCAAGGGGAATGACGCTCGACGCCTGCTGGCCTACAATATGATAGGCTCTTCGTATCAGCACAGTAGCTTGCAGACTACGATCTTCGATTTCTGTATGGTGAGCCCTTATTGCCTCTATCTCTTTATCTCTCCACTCGGCGAACATACGCCTCTGTTCGTCAAACGCGAGGTTTACTGCGGCACGTAACTCCTCCTGATCGTGATGCAAGGTATTGTTGTGGCCCTGCATGAGTCCAAGCGCAGCACGGAGATTTTGCAATTCGGTTGCATCTCCGATGGTTGTCTGGTCGCTGATGCCTGGTGGAACAGTCTGTTGGGTTTTATGCCCTAAATAAAACTCATTTCAATATAATCAGATTTACTTATTAATATAGATCAGAAATAACATTCAATGTTGCATGGTTCACATGATTTATTTCATGATTATATGTACATAATGTATAAATTCATCTGAAACCCTTTTCACATACTTGATCCTGTTTATTGTGCCGTCAACACATTGGAAAGTAAACATGACTATGTGAATAAAGTTTCCTAGATTTATCAGACACAGGGTTTTACTGATATGATAATCTACAACAAGAGTTTACTTGTATTTGGAGAAATACTATGTTCTTTCCAGAGCATTGGTTAAAGTAAAGCTCAGGTTGGATGCATGGAGTATGCATCGGAAGGGACCGATATTGAACTTTGACTTAGATTTAGTTAAACTTACCGTAAAATCTATTCAAGTCAATATCGCCTAGTTGATCCTAGATCAAATGATCTTAATCCTGTTATGATTAGGCTCAATCTTGAAAGACTATTCGTGTTCCTTGAATTGTTAGTTAAGCCTACTTTTAGGTCAGGGTTATACGTACTTTTTGGGAACACGGTAGTGCAATTGAGTGGGAGCGCTAGCATAAACATGGAATCTATAGCTTCTATCTGGCAAATAGTAAGCAAAGGATGATCTCCTTCGAGCTTGACCAAACGAAAATAAATGGTGGAGATCTCATTTCACATAAGCTAAAATATCATTTATACGGGGTCAAGTGTTTTAAGGATAAAATACATAGTAGGGTGTTACGGTAATTTAATCCCTTTACTGTGTAGATCATTCATATAGAGGATCATTGATTATATTAGGATTATAACAATGGATAACTAATGATGTGTCTATATGGTGGAACATATAGAGCATTCTATATACTGAGAGTGCAATTCTAAGTTCTATGCGTGGATTCAACGAAGAATTAATAAGTTAGTGAATTTTAGTAATAAATTCTTGATCTACTTATTGGAAGCTCAGTTATATAGACCCATGGTCCCCCCACTAGTTGAGATAATATTGCTTGTAAGACTCATGTAATTGGTTTTGATTAATCAATTATAATTCTCAAACTAGACTATGTCTATTTGTGAATTTTTCACTAAGTAAGGCCAAAATTGTAAAGAAAGAGTTTATAGGGGCATATTTGTTAATTATGGTACTTTGTATGGTTCAATTAATAAATATGATAAATGACAATATTATTTAATAATTATTTATAGTTATTAAATAGTTAGAATTGGCATTTAAATGGTTGAATTAGGAAATTGGCATTTTTGAGAAAATCAGATACAAAAGGTGTTAAAATTACAAAATTGCAAAAAGCAAGGCCCAATCCACTAAGTGTATGGCCGGCCACCTATGTAGGTATTTTAAGTTGATTTTTTTATTATTTTAATGCCATATAATTCAAATCTAACCCTAGTGGAATGCTATAAATAGATAGTGAAGGCTTCAGGAAAAATAACACTTTTCTTCAGATTTCTAAATCAAAAAAACTGAGCCTTCTCTCTCCCTATCTTTAGCTGCCACTTCTTCTTTCTCTTCCCTCTTGAATTTCGAAATCCTTAGTGTATGAGTAGTGCCCACACACATCAAGTGATACTCAATCATAGTGAGGAAGATCGTGAAGAAAGATCATCAGCAAAGGAGTTTCAGCATCAAAGATTCAGAGAAAGAGATCCAGGTTCAGATATTGATAATGCTCTGCTACAGAAAGGAATCAAGGGCTAGATATCTGAACGGAAGGAGTCATATTATTCCGCTGCACCCAATGTAAGGTTTCTTAAACTTTATATGTGTTTATTTCATCGTTTTAGAAAGTTCTTATTTAGGATGTTAATAAACATACTTGTGAGTAGATCTAAGATCCTGGTAAAATAATTTCCAACACAGTCATGTTATGAACATCCTGGCTGTGTGCAGAACCGTTATTTTCAGTCTCTTGCACACCAAGCGCAATTTCAGTAACAGGAGTTGTTCCATCATTCACCACGCTTCCCATATGTCCAGGATTGACAGCGGGTGGAACCGTCGAACTCCCTGGGTCCTGCAATATCGGATCCAGCGTCTGTGAGTTTGCAGGGTCTGACAAGCCTCTGCGAGTTTGCACCATCGTGTCGAAAGAGCGATCTGTGATTCTTCTCTCAATGAAAGCACCAAAATGTTGACTTCGCTTTTAGCCTACGACAATGAGTCTTTTAACAAGCGATAAACGATATGTCGTAATAAGAATATGTAATAAAGTAAATAATAATAATAAGAAGACACAAAAATTTTATAGAGGTTCAGCCCCTAGCAGTTCGGTAATAGACTAATCCTAGTTAGTTGTATTGACTTAAGAATAAGGAAGACGATTCCTTTTCTTATAGCTCTTACAATAATATCTCTGAATATATAATTCTTAGATAGCCTTAGCTTATGGCGTTTCGGCGTATGATCTCTGTTATACAGTTTTGATCAATCTCTCTTTTTCGGTCCTCCTGCCCAGTGAACATTCCTTACTATTTATAGGGCAGGAAACTTGAGGAGGAGGAGTTTCCTCTCTCGTTACAAAGCGCATAAACACAAAGATCGTGGAATCATTGCTAATTGCTAGGATCGTGGGATTGAGGCCGTATACACCGATAGTGGAATCGTGTGTATGCCATATCCACGCAAGTTGATCCCTGAGTTATAGGGATTGAGCTGGTGACTCACGAAGTGCTTGGCTGAATTCTCTAAGTGTTGCTCATTCTGCACGGCTCGTTGAGTATTCCATTATGGACATGCCAGTGAGGCATCCTGCTCGGCATGTTGATCCGACCAGGTGCTCTAAGTTGATGCCACGTGTCACCATTCTTGTGATGCCACGTCAGAGTGCTAATTTTGGGATAACAAGTGGTATGTCCTTTCCAGGGCATTGGCAAAGTTTACCAGTATCAGATGTATGGAGTATACATCGGAAGGGATCGATATTGAACTTTGATTAGATATATTAAAATTTACCGTAATATCTATTCAATTCAATATCACCCGTTGATCCTAGATCAAATGATCTTAATCCTGATATGGTTAGGTTCGATCTCAAGAGTATTATACATGTTCTTTGATTTGTTAGTTAAGCCTACTTTTGGGTCAGGGTGATACGTACATTTTGGGAACATGATAGTATAATTGAGTGGGAGCGCTAACATAAATATGGAGTCTATAACTTCTATAGGAATTTAGAAGTGAAACGATGATATCCTTCGAGCTTGGCTAACCAGAGATAAATGGTGGAGATCTCGTTTCACTTCGCTGAAATATCATTTATACCGAGCTAAGTGTTTTAAGGATAAAATACATTGAAGGTGTAACGGTAACTCAGTGCCTATTCAATGTAGATCATCTATTAAAGGGTCATTGATCAAATTAGGATTATAACAATGGATAACTAATGACGTATCTATATCGTGGAACATATAGAGCGTTCTATATGACTGAGAGTGCAATTCCAAGTTCTAAGTGTGGATTCAATAAGGAATTAATAAGTTAGGGAATTTACTTGGTAAATTTGGTTTGACTTATTGGAAGCTCGGTTCATATAGGCCCATGGTCCCCATACTAGTTGAGACCATACTGCTTGTAAGACTCAGTTAATTGATTTTGATTAATCAATTATAATTAATCTAAAGTTAGACTATGTCTAGTTTATGAATTTTCACTAAGCAAGGGCAAAATTGTAAGAAAAGAGATTCTAGGTTTTATTTATTAATTAAGAGACTTTATATGTCTAATTAATAAATATATTAAATGAAAATATTATTTAATAATTAATTTTTAGTTATTAAATAATAGGAATTGGCATTTAAGTGGTTAAATTAGAAAATTGGCGTTTTTGAGAAATTGGGATGGAAAAATGACAAAATGGTAAAATTGCAAAATGGGCCCAATCCAACATCCTATGGCCGGCCACACTAAGCATTTACCATTTATTTTTTTATTATTTTAATGTCAAATAAATCTAACCTAAACCTAGGTGGCTACCTATAAATAGGTAGTGATGGCTTCAGGAAAAAAGATGATGCATCTCATTCCTTCAGAGAAAATCTTCTAGCCGCCACCTTCTCTCTTCTTTTCTTCTTCAATTTTGAAATCCTTGAGTGATAGAGTAGTGCCCACACACATCAAGTGGTATCTCAATCATAGTGTGTAAGACTGTAGGAGATTCCAAACAACAAGAAGGAGAATCAGCATCAAAGGAAGGAGAGAAAGAGATCCAGGTTCAGATCTTGGCGATACTCTGCTACAGAAAGGAATCAAGGGCTAGAGATCTGAACAGAAGGAGTCATTATATTCTGCTGCACCCAATGTAAGGTTTTCTTAAACCCTTATGTGTTTATTTTATTGTTTTAGAATTCATATTAGGATGTTAATGAAACATACATGGTAGTAAATCTAGATCCTGGTAAAATATTTCCAACAATTATATGTTATGCTAATTGACTATATTATTATATAGTATGTTCATATTGTCTTATTGCAGGTAATTTTTGACAAGTTGGCACTGTTGACCGAGATTTTCGGCAACTAATAAAATATTATAAAATTATTGAGCTGTAAGAAAGTGAGAGAAGGATTTTTACGTGGTTGGGGCGTTAATGAGCCTTAGTCCACGAGTCTTTGTTATTTATGGATGTATTTAATACAGAGAATATACTTGGGAGAATTTCACCCTTATAAATACAGAGAATGTTCTTGGTGAGTATTTACTCTACTTGCTCATATGCAGCCCAAGATTCTCGATCCCATTTAATGAGCTTTGAGGGGGTATTTATAGTGTTTTTGGTGGGGTAATCCCTAGAATTGTCCTTACAAGTGTATCTGTAAGTATCCATAAAGTTGGGTATTCCCAATGAATATACCATGGGTAATGCATGGTCAAATCCCTAGGTGCTGTAGGGTTTTTATGTGGAATGTCCTTATTGCCTTTTGATTGACGTGACTCTTCACAGTGTAGCCGTCGCTAGACTTAAATGATCATTACTGTGGCGCTGCTGGTTGGAGGTTGTGCCGTCAGACTTTATTGCGTGTAGCAGTCCCAACACGCTTCCTCCCATGCGGCATTTAATGCGACTTGATTGCTCAGGAGAAACCTGACACCTCGCGGAGACGCCTTAGCGTTATATGAGCTTCCGAGAGCACCTTGAGTTCCATGTGCCTTCTCCGGGACCTACGTCCGGCACGTTTCCTTATGGCATAAAGACTTAGCAAATATTGTGAATTGCTTGATCCACGTGTCCCTGTCTGATTGGTCCACATATATTGGGCAAAATTAGGGGCAACATTTACCCCCCAAGTCTTGTTTATTTGAAAAATGAAACAAGGCTTGTTCAAGTGCCTCCGGTTGACTCCTCGGTTTCCTGGCACGAGCTTTGAGCGCGTGAGGGTGTATTTAATGATGGCATTTAATGCAGCGATTCACTTTTTGCAGGGGTCGATTCGTTTCACGCCCATTGATTGATACGGCGCATTAATGGTGTCAGTCGGATACTCAAGCGTTTCCACCGCCTTTATTGTAAATCAATCTGGTCCGTTGATCTTTGAGCATTTGAATCATGCGCTTCCCTCACCGTTCGATTGGTAGGTGATGACCCCTGTTCCTCATGCATTTTTGCCTATAAAAGCCACCATCTTTTCTTCATTTTGGTTACTTCCCATTTCTTGCCAGCTTTGCTCGAATTTCCTAGAGAGAAAATTCTCAGACCTAGAACAAGGCCTTCAAACACTTTGCGATTTTCCCAGTTCTTCTTTGCTCGTTGCTACCAGTCCTTCTCGTCTTCACTCGACTTGCATCAGGACCCCCAGTTCAACACTTCATCGTAAGTTTTTTGCATCCTTTGCTCTATTACTGAATGGCATGCTATTACTTATTCTGTTTGTTCTTTTCTGGGTTTGCATTCGAAATTTCTGGGCATGCAAGTGTTTAAATCCTTCATGTAGTCTGTTTGAATTTACTGTTCTAGTGATAGGATTGCCATTGTCATGCCTCCGTTGTTTATTGTGTATTTTCTTTGTAGAAGGCCATACGTTCTTCGTATAATGGTTGCTTAGGGCAAAGAACAGACTCTTTTCTTTCTGTTTTCCTTATCGCGTAAAGCCGTCTTCTGTGAGTTTACTGCACCCGACACTTGTCCAGGGAATCCTTCCAGGGTTTCCTGTATGACACGTGTCCGGAGGGGGCCTCTTTCCAGCGGTTAGGGGACCCCCATTCCCTTTTTCTTAATTTAGGGTTTGGTACGGGGCCTAACTGCTGGAATTTTACTCTTTTTTACAGAATAGAAAAATGTCTGCCTCTGGTTCAAAGTCTTCCAAGAAAAGTGGTAAGCGCATGGCTACCCTTGAAGAGGTCTCCCTGGGACCCGTTGCTCAAGAGGGGTATAAGTCCCGGGCGACCAGATGTGAAGCGGCTGAGCTTTATTCCACCTTGACCTGTCCCCACCAATTGGAGAACATTGTGGAGGTTGCTGGAATCAAGCCTTCCACCTCAGGAACCTATCATCGGCCACCTCGCGACGCGGAGACGCCCAACCGCAACTACGGCGGCTTCGGAGCCTGGAGCCAAACGCACCTGATGGCTGGTGCCATGCTTCCTCTTCAGGATTACTTTGTTAATTTTCTAGTTTTTGTCGGCCTTGCGCCATACCAACTTATCCCTCAAGCATACCGCCTGCTTTCAGGCTTATTTATTTTTTATGCCGCTCGAGGATGGGGATCTCCCCGCCCGGCGGAAATTTTGTATTTTTATGAACTTGTTTCCGTCCCCAAGAAGGGGGACAAACTTAAGGACAGATTTTATGGGTTCCGGGCCCACCCTGCTAACGAAGGGGTGGTCCCGTATAACAGGCAGACTCACGTTAAGGAGTATCGCCATCGTTTTTTCTTCTCCTCCGAATTTAGGGCAGTGGACCATTCGGAGCTCCTCACTGAGTGGGTGAGGATCCCTCCATACGAACGGACTGCACCTACCCAGGCCTTTCTTCGGAGAGCCCAGGCCTTTGCCTCTTACGACCGGGCCGATCTTGACGTCAGAGGTCTGGTCACTACGGAGAACTGCAGGAAGGCCAAACTTATCCTTCCGCATCAATCCGTGGAGGACTCTAACCTTTCCCGGGTCATCTGTCCAAATGTGAGGGCGCCGGTCGCGGAGAAGACCTTCCGGGACGAGATCATCGCCACGCCAGAGAAGAAATACTAGGAGTATCTCTACCGGAAGGCCCAGGAGAAGGCGTACTCTAAGGCCCAGGCGGCTTCCGGGAGGACGCTCCGTGTGGGGAGCCCGGTGGAGAGAAGGAGTCAGGCGATTGCCGGGAAGCCCCTTCACATTGAGGATTCAACGGAGAGAAGGGCTCCCAGGCCACAGCCTTTGGTTCTAGAGCCGAACACTGGGGCTCCTGGTGCCAGCACTTCCGGCACCGGCGGTAAGTCTCCTTTGGTAATTCATTATGTTCCTTCTGTTGGCGAATATTCCAGTCGTAGGCCCGTAGGGTTCGACGAGCGTCTGTATAGGTTTAGGATGCCCTCGACCCGGTGGGGAGATCATTTGAAGGAATTTTATTTTTCAAACTTAGGAGATGTCCTAGGTCGGTCCCGAATGGGTTCTGATCCTCCGGAGCCCGTTCCCTTAGGTCCTTCAGCTTACATTACATCCAGCTGGTTCCGGCCTTCGGACAACTATCTCGGAGATGATGCTGCCAGCATAAAAGTTCGGGACTTTGCTAGGGCCGAATTAGGAAGTCCGGGTAGGACTAGCTTTTTTGCCATATCTTGTGTTGGTGGTTTCCCACGGATGTTCTAACACTTGCTTATTTTTTTGTAGCAGGTATCTCCATGGACGCCATCTTGGATCAGCTTGCCCGACACTATTGATTTAGTGGATGACGAGGAGGTGCTGCCGGGAGAAAGTCAAGAAAAGCAATGGGGCTTTTCTGAGGAAGTTAAAGAAGGTGCAGGAGGGCTCCGGGCTCTTCCTGAGGAAGTTGAAGAAGGTGAAAGCGTAAGGGCAAAATGATTGCCCAGGAAGAGCCCAAGCGGCCTCGGAGAGCTGATACTCCGGCCCATGGTCTTGATGGTGGGGTCTCTCCCATGGAAGAACATACTGCCCCTCCCAACATTGTGCTGACTCCGGTTCCTGGGGACGAGGCGAGGTAGGAGCTCCGGATAGCCAAGCATAACTACGCCATGGATGAATACTCCCGGGGGTTTGCCGAGGTGGAAGCCCTTAGGAGGGTTCTACGGGTTGAGGTGCAAGAAACCATCAACCACCCGGAGTACCAGGATCCGTGGGACTTAAACTTGGACCCCCTATCGGACTGGTTCCGTCGCTTCCTTGGGCCCACCTTGGCTCCCTTCGCCGCGGAGATGACTGGTGAATTTGCGTCTCAGCTTACCCGGTGCGCGCCTAAGCGGTTCGCTACTTGTGCCTCCCTGAACTCCATCTTCCAGGTCCAGGACCTCAGCCACTCCCTCACTGTGGTAAGTGCTTTGTAATTTTGCTTTTCCCCTTATTTTTCTTTTTTGGAGATTCTTTCTTACACTTGCATTGTTGTTTAGCTTGCTGCTGAGGCTGGCCGCCTCTCCAAAAACATAATTAATCATGGCTTCGTTCTGTCTGATTTTGGGGACATGAACGAAGTCAGGAAGGTTCTTCAGGACCTCACTGCGGAGAGGCAGCTTTACCAGGAGGCGGCTGAGCCCTGGGAGGCTGCTGCCAAGGCCAATGAGGAGGAGGCCAAGCGGAGGGAAGCCCAGGCGGAGGCCATGATCCGGGATGAGGCCCTGCGGAGAGACAGGCTGGAGGCCAAGCATCAAGAGGAGCTGAGGGCGGAAGGTGAGGCCGTTGCAAAGGCCAAGCGGGAGCTCCGGGAGGCCAGGGAAGCCTTGGACGAGATGGTTGCCAAGGTGAGATCCTTTAAGGAAACTCACCAAGCAGACTTAGAGTCCAGGGCCGCTCTAGCCGCTGAGATGAAGGAGCTCAGGGACTTCAAGGAACAAGCCTCCAAGAAGGCAAAAAGAGCCGAGCTTCTTTCTCCCGTTTCCTGCGGCCGGTGCCCTAAGCGCTTCGATGATGGAGTCTTCATGGCTTGGTCTACCAACGACCAAAATATCAAGCTTACCTTCTACCCCAAACCTGAGGAAATGATTGCCAAATTTTGGGAGAAGAAGAAGAAGCTTGATGCTATGGTAGAGGCGCGTATCGGACCTCGCCTTCCTTCGCGTGTTGACTGAGCCGCTCAAGATTAACCCAGTACAACCAGGATTCCACCCATTTCTCTTATTATTATTATTTTTTCTTCTTTTTATATATATTTGCTTACATACAGCTACCTTGAGACAATATATTTAGGTAGCTGTTTTTTATTTGAAGGGGAGACAATTTTTAAGGCCTGTCCCCGGGCCATTTGTATATATTTGACCTGCCCTGTGGGCTAGGATATTTATATGTGATCTCTTTTGCCACATATTTCTCTTTTTTGACCTGTCCTTTGGATGAGGATTTTTATACTTATGCTTTTTATTTTTGTGCATACTTTTTTTTTACCTGCCCTTTGGGTCAGGATATTTTACTTAGTTTGTTTTCTGTCTGTCCGTGCGGTATACCCTAGTACCCCCCTGAGTGGCATAGAAACTTTGTTTTTAAGGCACTCAGTTTTATTCAACATGTGGAGGAGGTATACATTTGGACGGTACAAACTCTTTGAACAAAGTCTAAGTTATATTTTGGCTATTGGTAATATTTTCTGAGGTGATCGGCATTCCAGGCTCTTGGCACAATGGTTCCATCCATTCTTTTTAGCTTGTAAGTGCCGGAGCCGATTTCGTCCTCGATTTCATATGGTCCTTCCCAATTTGGCCCAAGTACCCCCACTCCGGGTTCCTGGGTGGCTGGGAAGACTCTTCTTAGGACCATATCCCCAATAGCAAATTTTCTGTTTTTAACCTTAGAGTTAAAATACTTGGTCACCTTCTTCTGATAAGCTGCCATCCGTATTTGAGACTCATCCTGGAGTTCTTCGACTTGATCCAAAGCCTCTTGAAGCAAAGCTTGATTCGTGGCTGGATCGTAAGTCGTCCTCCTGTGGGATGGGAATAACGTTTCTACCGGGACCATCGCTTCACGACCGTACGCCATTGAAAAAGGCGAGTGACCGGTCGTGGTTCTGGGGGTCGTCCGGTAGGCCCATAACACCCTTGGCAACTCTTCAGGCCAGTTATTTTTGCAGGCCAGCAGCTTTTTCTTCAAGGTGACCTTTAGGATTTTATTGACTGCTTCCGCCTGACCGTTTGTTTGAGGTCTGGCCACCGCGGAGAAGCTTTTCATTGTCAGAGACTATTTTTTTAGGCAAGCCATATCGACACACTATGTTTTTAATAACAAAGTCCAGTGCTTTTTTAGTAGTTATTGTCTTCATAGGCTCAGCCTCCGTCCATTTGGTGAAGTAGTTTACTGCTACTATTGCATACTTTACTCCTCCTTTTCCTGTTGGCAGGGACCCAATAAGATCTATTCCCCATACCGTGAAGGGCCAGGGACTAGTCATCAGGGTGATTTCATTTGGAGGAGCTCTCGGTATGTTCGCGTACCTTTGGCACAAGTCACACTTTTGGACATAGTCTATACAATCTTTTTTCATTGTTGGCCAGAAGTACCCTTGTCTCAATATTTTCTTTGAGAGACTGGGTCCTGCCGTATGATCTCCACAGAACCCTTCGTGGACCTCTAGCATGATTTGTCTAGCTTCAGGGTCTGATACACACCTTAAATAAGGCATGCTGAGTCCTCTTCGGTAGAGAATTTGATCCATCATTACATAACGATGAGCCTGATACTTAATCTTCCGAGACAGTGCCCTTTCTTGGGGCAACTCACCTTTTGTTATGTATTTTATGATGGGGACCATCCAGCTGGGTTCTTGCCCAACCGTTAGTGTGGTCTCTTTTATTTTGATGCTTGGCTCTGCCAAGCGTTCCACTGGTACTACCCTCAGCTCTTCGATTTCGCCATCCTAGGCTAACTTAGCCAGACAGTCCGCGTGAGCGTTCTTTTCTCGGGGGATTCTTTCTATTTTGTAGTCCATGAACTCGTGGAGCAGCTCTTGGACTATTGTTACGTACGCGGCCATTCGCTCGCCGCGTGTTTGGTATTCTCCGGATACTTGGTTTACGACCAGTTGGGAATCACTATAGACTTCCACTCTTTTGGCTCCTACAGCTTTTGCTAATTTCAACCCTGCTATTAGGGCTTCATATTCGGCCTCATTGTTTGAAACTGCGAAGTCAAACCGTAGGGCCGCCTGGAGTCGTAGTCCGGTTGGTGATATCATAGCTACTCCGGCTCCGGAATCGTTTTCATTGGAGGCTCCGTCTACAAATACTCTCCATGTGGGGATTGGCGGTCCCGGCGTATTCGCGGTTGCCTCGGCTTCGTTGCACTCAGTAATGAAGTCCGCCAAGGCTTGACCTTTTATAGAAGTTCGGGGCATATAGTGCAAGTCGAATTGACTTAGCTCCATTGCCCACTTGAGGAGCCTTCCAGATGCTTTAGGTTTTTGGAGGACCTGTCGGAGCGGGTGATTGGTCAGAATTTTGATCGGATGTGCTTGGAAGTACGGCCTTAACTTCCTTGACGCCATCAGGAGGCAAAACACCAGTTTTTCAATGACTGGGTACCTTGTTTTGGCCCCTATCATGCGCTTGCTGACATAGTACACGGGATGCTGAGTTTTCTCCTCTTCCCGGACCAGGGCAGCGCTGACCGCGTGTTCAGAGACGGCCAAATAAAGAAATAGGTCTTCTCCGAGGACGGGTTTTGATAAGATAGGAGGCTTGGCCATGTGCTCTTTTAGCTTCTTGAATGCCTCCTCGCACTCACCCGACCATTCGAACTTTTGACACTTCTTTAGCACGTTGAAGAAGGGTATGCACTTGTCCGTGGACCGTGAGATGAAGTGGCTTAAAGCGGCTACCTTTCCGGTCAAGCTCTGCACATCTTTATGCTTTTTGGGGGATGGCATGCTCAGGAGAGCCTGGATTTTTTCCGGATTTGCCTCAATCCCCCTTTGATTGACGATGAAGCCCAGGAACTTTCCTGATTTGACACCAAAGGTGCATTTCTTTGGGTTGAGCTTCATGCCGTATCTCCGGACAACTTCGAAGTATTCTTCTAAGTCGCTTGCATGGCTGTTGCATGCTTTGGATTTGACGAGCATGTCGTCTACGTAAACCTCCATGTTTCGCCCCAGGAGGCCTTTAAGCATCTGGTTAACCATTCTTTGATAGGTTGCTCCGGCGTTTTTCAGTCCGAAGGGCATGACTAAGTAATAGTATACCCCCTTATCGGTCCTGAAGCTAGTGCACTCCTGGTCTGTCGTATGTATTTTTATTTGATTGTACCCAGCATAGGCATCCATGAAGGATAACAGTTTGAATCTAGAAGTGGCATCTACCATCTGGTCGATCCTGGGCAGCAGGAAGCAGTCCTTTGGACAAGCTTTGTTTAGATCGGTGAAATCTATACAAATTCGCCAAGTTCCGTTCGGCTTGGGCACCAGGACCGGGTTGGTCAACCACTCCGGATAGTACACGTCGCGGATCATGCCGTTAGTCAAAAGTTTGTCCACCTCTTTCTCTAGAGCTTCGGCTTTCACCGAGTCGAGCGGGCGTCGCTTTGGCCGGGACGGGGCATGTCGGATTGACGTTGAGTACGTGAGTGATGACATGAGGGCTTATGCCGGTCCATGCCTCTTGGCGCCATGCAAAGATGTCGATGGCGCCCTTCAGTGTGTTTATTATTTTTTCTTTTTCCTCCGGAGCTAGGTTCTTCCCTAGTCGAGTACTCCGTGAGTCGAGGTCACACACTGATACCTCCTCGACGTCCTCCATTGGTTCCACAATTCTTTCGGACCCCACACGGGGGTCCAACTCATCCTCTTCAGCCACTTCTGGCTCAGTTGACTCCCGGACCATTAGCATGGGCAGGTGGGTCGCGACATTGTAACATTGTCTTGCTTCCCCCTGGTTTCCCCTCACAGTTCCGATTCCGGCCTCCCGGGTAGGGAACTTTAGGCACAGGTGCCGAATCGATGTGACTGCGCCAAAGTCCACCAAGGCCGGTCGGCCGAGGATCGCGTTGTAGGCTGTCGGACATTCCACCACCACGAAGGTGCAGTATTTGAATGTGCTCTGGGGGGTGTCTGGGCACAGGGTGACTGGGAGCCTTACTTTTCCCATTGGGATAAGTGTCGTCCCGTTAAACCCTGTGAGCTGGGACCCACTGGGTGAGAGGTCCCGGTCCGTCAAGCCTATCGCGGTGAAGGCTTCTTTGAAGAGTAGGTTCACAGAACTCCCGTTGTCAATTAAGACTCTGGCCACCACTTTATTCGCGATGGGTATCTCAATGACCAATGGGTCATGATGAGGGAAGCGCACCGTCTTGGCGTCTTCTTCCGTGAACGTGATGGGTTGGTCCATCAACGGGGCCTTTGAGCTGGGAGTTGAGTAACTTCCCACACCTCATTGTGTTTCGCGGCCCCTGCGTATCGCTTAAGCTCCTTGCGAGTAGTCCCTCCGATATGGGGACCTCCGGAGATCATGGCTACCCTCCCATTAGGCCGGGCGTTGCACGGGGGATATGCCGGGCGTCGCCCGTGGGAGCGGCGGAGCCAATGCTCCCGCCGTACCCCCGGTGTTCCCCGAGGCATACCCACGGTCGCCGGCCCGACCCGGATTGAGGTGGGGCAACCTATTCTTGATCCACTCGTAGAGGTGGCCTAATCGGATTAGATTTTCAATCTCGTCCTTGAGATTCTTACATTCATTGGTGCTATGACCGATGTCGTTGTGGTACTCGCATCTCTTGCTCGGATCTCTCCGGGAGCTATCTTTGTACAACGGTTGTGGTCTCCGATAATGTGTATTTTGTCTAGTAGCAAAGTACACACGCTCTTGGGAGTCCGACAACTCCGTGTATTGAGTATACTGGGGGTTGTACCCCCTTTTCTGGCGCTTCTCTCCCGTCCGGGTGCTGCCCTTGGAGGATCTTTTACTCCTCGAACCCTGAGAAGGGCTCCTCGTCAGCTAGCGGCGGAGTGCAGAGTGTGAAGGAGCTTGTCCATTCACTCCGGACGGGTTGCCAAAATGGGATGATGCTGGTGCCAAGGCTTGACCCTGGCTATATCCGGGGGTAGCAGAGAATTGTATGCCACTTGCTTGTGGAGTTGCGGTCGGGGTAGTACCCGAGGGCGGTACTCCGGGCATGTACCCTGCTATCCCGGTGGGATAGTAGCCTCCGTAAGCCACGATTTGGGCTTCTTCGAGGTTGATATATTTTTGGACTCTCTTCTGGAAGTCCTGGAGGCTAGCAGCTCGTTCCAGAAAGGAGTCCCAGTGCGGATTCCTGCTTGGAGAAGTGCAAGCTGTTGTCCGTCGTCAACCTTCTTGGTTTTCGAGGCTTCCTCTCGGAACCTCTTTATATAATTCTTCAAGGTCTCTGCGCTGCTTGATATTAGTCAAGGCACCGACCTCCGCATTGACCTTCGCGCGAAAAATTATCTCCGGAAGTTGGTCTGTAGTTTGTTCCAACATCCCACGGATCCTGGTTCCAGTTTTTTGAACCATTCCTCCGCGGACCCACTTAGGGTAAGTGGGAAGCACGGACATTTGGCGTCATTGCTTACCCTCATGACCGTCATGACACGGTTGAATCGCGACAAGTGGTCGCTGGGGTCGGAGTTCCCGGTGTAAGCTGCCATTTCGGGCATCTTGAAGTTCTTAGGGAGTTCCGCCTCTAAGATGTGCTTAGCACAGGGCTCTCGATCCTCGCTGTTTGAGTCGGAGTCATCTCCTTTCTGTCTCCGGGAGACTCGGGCAATGTCTTTTCGAAGTATGCCGAGTTCCGCCATAATTCCTTCATTTAACGTACCCGTGGAGACCGCGGGTCCGTATCTTTTTTGGTCAAGGTGATCTCGGAGATCACCTTGGTTCCCATTGATTTGATTTCTCAGATCAATGGGAGGACACCTCTGTCCTCTTCTCCCTCTACCTCCGGGTTCTTGGTGCACGGAAACGTTTTTTCGGTCCCCTCGATCCTGAGGGCCAAAGCTCCCTTTTTGGGGCTTGCCCCTCTACGGACCTTTCCCTTTAGGGAAATCTGAGCGGACCTTTCGCGGATCCTGCGCCTTTTTCTTTCGCCCTGGGGTAGAAGTAGGGTTTTTTGTTTGATTCCCTTCAGCAGGGTATCTTATAGGGCTAGGCTCCCTAGATTTTTGCTGTTGGGAACTAGGCGAAGATGTAGCTGGCTCCTTGTCAAGTCCAGCGGTCATTGCCTTGGGGTGCACGTGAATGCCAGCTGCCTCCATGGCTTTTTGCATGGCCAGCATCACTTCCTGCATTTTCTGGTTTTGCACTTTCTGAGCTTCGATCTCGGCCTCGTGATCGATAGCTTTTTGTCTAAGAAGCACCAGTTCTGAGTAACTACCTTCGTCATAGGCATACTCATCGAGGTTTCCCTCGTAGTCATCATCAGGGATTATTTCTTCTTCCTCGGACTCCTCTGCTGCTCTTGAGGCTACATCTTCCTCATTCGGCCCCGAGCGTCTTCAAGAGGGCGAGGGGCCGACGGTAATTTCTTAGTCTCCACCATGTTTGTGGAGTCAAATGTTTGTTTATAGTAGCTTTCTTCAGCTCTCAATGAAAGCACCAAAATGTTGACCGAGATTTTCGGCAACTAATAAAATATTATAAAATTATTGAGCTGTAAGAAAGTGAGAGAAGGATTTTTACGTGGTTGGGGCGTTAATGAGCCTTAGTCCACGAGTCTTTGTTATTTATGGATGTATTTAATACAGAGAATATACTTGGGAGAATTTCACCCTTATAAATATAGAGAATGTTCTTGGTGAGTATTTACTCTACTTGCTCATATGCAGCCCAAGATTCTCGATCCCATTTAATGAGCTTTGAGGGGGTATTTATAGTGTTTTTGGTAGGGTAATCCCTAGAATTGTCCTTACAACTGTATCTGTAAGTATCCATAAAGTTGGGTATTCCCAATGAATATACCATGGGTAATGCATGGTTAAATCCCTAGGTGCTGTAGGGTTTTTATGTGGAATGTCCTTATTGCCTTTTGATTAACGTGACTCTTCATAGTGTAGCCGTTGCTAGACTTAAATGATCATTACTGTGGCGCTGCTGGTTGGAGGTTGTGCCGTCAGACTTTATTGCGTGTAGCAGTCCCAACACGCTTCCTCCCATGCGGCATTTAATGCGACTTGATTGCTCAGGAGAAACCTGACACCTCGCGGAGACGCCTTAGCGTTATATGAGCTTCCGAGAGCATCTTGAGTTCCATGTGCCTTCTCCGGGACCTACGTCCGGGACGTTTCCTTATGGCATAAAGACTTAGCAAATATTGTGAATTGCTTGATCCACGTGTGTCTGATTGGTCCACATATATTGGGCAAAATTAGGGGCAACAGGCACAAATAGTCACAATTAAGTATTTTGGCTCGAACCGAGTTCAGGATCCAAAATTAATAGATTATGTGGTTGTGATAAATTATGATATGCATGAGAATAAATGATTTTATATGTGACATTTTAAAATGATAGAAATGCTCTTGATTATTGTTATGTGGATTTTTATGCCATAAAGACAAATTGGTCATTTGACCTATTTTATTAAAATTGGATTAAATATTTTGTTGTTAAATTAGAAAATAAAAGCTTTCATTTATGGTTTTATCCCTCAAAATCGACCCCCTTTCTCCCTCAATCACTATACCAATCTTTGTTGAATCTTGAAGAAATTGAAGGAATTTTGGTGGTTTTGGTGTTAGGACTTTGAGAAAAGAGCATTTGAGGTAGCAACTAGTTTTTATTATATTTAATTCTAAATTAATTTTGGAAATTTGATGTTCAAATTGTGTAGTTGCATGTTGATTATGGAGTTATAATCTTGTTTAGATTTTTTATAGTGTTCTTGTGTTCAAAAGCTAAGAAACCTTAGATTATTGTTGTTTAGTTTTGAATCTGGATTTTAGGTTTGATTTTTAGTGAGTTGTTGTCGCTTTCTTGATTGTCTATGATAATCTTAGCTTTGAACTGAGTTTGTTAAGCATGAAAATCAACTTGTGATTGTTTTGAGTTTATAAAGCATGAATTTTTGCAATTTGAGCTTTGTGAGGTGTTTGTGAGTTTAAACATGTTATTTGTTGTATGAAATACTTGAGAAACACTTTAAGTTAATTGGTTTGGGAAGCAATTGCCAAGTTTTGGTAGATTTGGTATTGAATTGGGTTTTCAAAATTCAAAAATCCAAAAAATTGATATTTTTGGGTATTTAAGCCCATTCGTCGCGACCAGATTATGGTGGCCGCGATTAGGCTCAAAACCAGAAAGGGTTAGCCCCAGTTCAGGCTCTGGTCGCGATGGGCTGTCGCGACCAGATAGCAATGACAGTTTAATTTTTTTACTATTTTTTGTGCATAACTTTTCACTCCGAACTTGTTTTGGACGTTCTATATATCATTGAAAAGTTTGTTTCGACCTCTATTATTCGATCTAGTATTGGAGTCTTAATTGTAAATATTTATAAAATATGATTTGAGATTAATCTCATTGTGTAAAACCTGAGAAATTACGACTATGAATATCGACACTTGGTCAAGATCACCCGTGGATTGGGATTTTTTCTCATACATTGGAAATCAGGTAAGCCAATGAACTAAGCACATAGAGTATAATGTGGTGACACAATTATATATTATTTGAATTGTTATTGAGAAATTGTGAATTAGGGTTACCATCCTAAGTAAATAAGTTGTGAATTAGGGTTGTTACTCTAAATATGTTTATTGTGGACTAAGGTTATTACTCTAAGATTAAATATTGTGAAATAGAGTCATTATTCTAAATATGTATTGTCATAATTATGTAATAATGTGTCAGGTAAATGAATTAATAGAATTATGTGAGTTAGGATTATTATTTTGAAATAATCAAAATATCTCGTTATTATTTTCCATTATGCTAGTCTAAAAATATGGATGTGCAAATAGTAATTACATAGAATAAATTAACTTCTTCAGCAAAGTATTAATTTTAAGAATTATACAAGATTTGTATAAGTCTTGACAGGAATGAGTTATAATTATTATTATCTTATTTTTAAAGATAAATATAGTTATGTATTGGAGAAATTGGACTATAGTATTTTTATTGTTTAAAATATATATTAGTAAGTGGTATAATGATCCAAGTTTTGAGCCATGTAGATAATTCGTCCAAGACTATGCATAGATTATAAGTCCTATTTGATTAGAATAAATGGATATTATTAATATGTGTGACATTTTTTTTTAGGAGTAGTGATCATTATGATGATAAGTTATAAACTATAGAAGGGGAGAATAATTCAAAATATGTATTAATTGTTGAACCATAAATCATCTAAGTTGGGGTTAGTTGCTTGGAGACACATCCTGAAGCTATTGGGAAGATTAAGTTGGAACTCAAAAAATAAGCTATTTGATCGAGCAAAGGTCTTGATTTAGCTTATATACGAGAGAGTTTTTCTCATTTTTAAACAAGTTTGACTGAGTGATATAGAGTAAGCCATAGCTAGATTATTATTCTAAGAAGACTTAGCATATTATATTTAAAATGCTAAATTTAGTTATTGTTGAGTTACCTTAGACGTGACTATAATTAGAATTTGAAATTATTAATAGCACCCAATACTTTATTTTTTTTGTTACAATTTTGAACTTCACACATTCTCCAATATTATTTTGAGAGTGTTTTTTTTTTTTTGATAATTAGTCTAAGATTTTATTTAAACCAGCAAAAAGCCTAGTGACCACAACAGGAGGTCACTTCCCTTAAAACACTCTGGGCGTGGATCTTCTCATTACGAGCCCAACGGGCGAGAGAATCCGCAGAGCCATTAGCATCACGGCTAATTAAAACAAAGATAACATAATCAAAGTCCTTACATTTAAATAAACACTCCTTAAAGACCGGGAAAGAGCCCCAAGACATAAGGAGAGAACCTAGATTGAGACCATTGACAGCCACACTACAGTCAGACTCAATTTTGATTCTCTTAAACCCCGCCTCCGAAGCAAAAGAAAGAGCTAAGGAAATAGCAGCAAGTTCACCTTCTAGAGCGCTACTGGCTAGGCAGTAATCCACTGCAGAGTCCCCCCTAGAGTTAATAGTAGCAATCCCAGTCCAACCTTCAGCTACGGAAGCATCAACTGTGAATGTAGTAGTGTTTTCGGGCATAGTTGTAGTCCAATCCTTCTTTTCCAAAAGATGTCTATCTTCCTCATTTGCTTCGATCACCACATCACTCGAGGAGAATTCCACAAAACGTTTGAGGTAGTCATTATAAATTAGCTGAGTGTCCCAGGTGCAGTGATTGTGAAAGATGTTGTTGCGCCAAAATCATATGGTATCATACAAACAGGCCGAGAATACCAACAATTCATGGTCAGAAAGATTAGTCCACCATTTTCCAAAGTCCATGACATTGTTCCAGCCCATTGAATCAAGTCTTAATCCCCATTTACTTTTGAACCATAATTCTCTGGTGACATTGCATTTGGCTATAAGGTGGAAGGCATCTTCAGTCTCACTGTTGCATAAGAGGCAATGCCTGTCAGGATTGTTTAGGAAATACATCTTTCCAGAAGTTGGAAGACAATCTCCCAAAATTTTCCATATCATCATGGTTAATCTTGGGTGAATCTTTTTCTTCCATAATTCTTTCCACACTCTGTTTGAATTGTTAAACCTTTGATGTTGGTATAGCCAATGGGCACTTTTGACAGAAAATTTTCCTTCTTTGGCCGGTTTCCAGAAGAGAAGATCACTCCCATCTTGAATAGGCTTGATGTTGATGATTGCCTCAGTTATATCTCTATCGAAGCAGGATTGTATTAGGGGCACATTCCAAGTCCTGGTGCCATCAATGAACAGGTTTGAAACTTTGTTGAAAGCATGTATCCTATTGTAGTGAAAGCCCTCCCTGATGTCTTGGATTGATTTCCATGGAATCCAAGGTTTTGTCCAAATGTCTATGTCCCCATCTGCTATGATGACCCCTGCCCCCTCAGTGCAAAGTTTTCTGGTGCTAAGGATATTCTTCCATACCCGAGAATCGGAATCATGCTTCTCCACTGTCCAAGCATCAAAAGTACTGCAGTATTTAACACACAGAGTATTGATCCACGGTTTATCTTTCTTCTGCAGCACCATCCAAAAAAGCTTTGCAATAAGAGCAAAATTTATGGCATGAAACTTTCTGAAACCAAGACCACCACAATTTTTTGGTTGGCAAAGATCTCCCCAGGACTTTAGAGCACAATATTTATTCTTTTTCTAGTTTGCCCCGAGCCACCAGAATTTTGCCACCATCCTGTCCAATTCCTCACAGGTGGAGAGAGGAATCGTAGTTGTTGACATGAAGTAGGTTGGAATGCTTTGAAGGACTGAACTGACTAGAGTAGTTCTGCCTGCAAGAGAGAGGCATTTAGCCTTCCACCCATCAATTCTGTTCATGATTTTCTGCTTTAGGAACTGAAAGTCGTCTTTTCTTCGACCCGTGAAGAAAAACGAGTTTCCCAAGTACTTCTCCTTAGCTTTGAGAGTCTGCATTTGGAGAAGTTGGAGAATAGTCGTTTTCTTGCTGTTGTGAGTATTTGGAGAGAAGACAACTCCACTTTTCTCCCTGTTAATACGTTGTCCAGACCAAGCTTCATATTTTTCAAAGATTTTCAGCAGCGTATTAGCATTGTCTTCCGTGGCTTGACTAAAGAAAATTGCATCATCTGCATAGAAAAGATGAGTAATGGAAGGAGCTTTGCGCGAGACCTTGATACCACGAACCATGTTTTCTTTCTCAGCTTTAAGAATTAACTTTGATAGGACTTCACTACACATGATGAATAGGAAGGGGGAGAGGGGATCTCCCTGTCTCAGGCCTTGGTTGGGAGGAATGAAAATATAGGAATAGGAATGGGAATGAGAATAGGAATAGGAATGGAATGGAATGAAATTTAAAATGCATAAAAAAATTGATAAAAAAATAATTAAATTTTTTTTGTTGTTACATTAATTGGAATGGCCATTCCTTTCTTTTTAAAATGGAATAGCCATTCCACCAAAATGGTGGAAAGAGCATTCCATTGGAATGCCATTCCAATACTTTAAAATGCAACCAAACAAAGGAATGGAATGAAAATTGTTTCCTTTCCATTCCATTCCATTTCATTACCTCCAACCAAACACCACCTAAGATCACACCTCCAAGCAAATATTATCATAATCAAGTCTTGACCGTCACTCATGTATTTTATTATTGTTTTATAAAATTATATAACATTCACGTGAGTTGAATAGGACCACACTGAGTAAGTTGTCGTAGAATCACGACACTAAGATCATGTCATATAAATCAGCATTTTGAAGAATTTCATAATTGTGTATGTGGTATAATTTTTCAGGACATTTTATAAATTTTTAATAAATATTTAAATTTTATTTTTAGTACTATAAATTATTTAAATTTTTATAAAATTTACAAGCGATTCTAAATAATAAATACTAACATATATATAACTTTATGAAATATGAAATATCATTAACTAATTACAAATTAGTGTAACCATGGCGGATCCTAGGTATAGGCAGGCTATAAACTCGTACCTAGGGCTTACACTTTTTGAGGGTTCAAAATAAAAATAAAAAATTTTACTAGACTTTTATTTAAGTAAAATTAAATATATTATAAACAATAAATATTCATAGTTTAGTTGATTTGGGTGTATGATATAGTATATAATGTCATGGTTTTTATTTATTTTTTTTTTTTATTTAAGCGTTTATATATTACAACCTTACTTTGGGACTCGAACCCAGGACCTCCAACACACACGCACCCTCTTATGGCCACTTGAGCTAGCCTCAAGTGGTTATATATATAATGTCATGGTTCGAATCAATCATTTTCAATATAATTTAATTCGCCCTATATATTCTCAGAGGCACTGAGCGGAACCCTATACACGTAGCTATACTGCTAATTTATTACTATGGACCCAACAACAAGCTTCATCTTCCTGATCTCATCTTCGTAACTGTGTTCGGTCATTTAATTATCAAAATCATTAATGCATGTCATAGTGATTAGTCAGTGTATTATTAATATAGATATAGACTTGTGTGTTTCTCCTATTAATTGCTCACTCATGAAATACCATTTATACCATGATTGCCACGTTAAACAATATATACTATTTGTTGTGATCACATGATAATGACATAGCCACACATCCATCCTATATTTCTACGTAATTATCTATGTGCGACAAATTCATTTTGGATATGATTTGGACTTTAAAAAATCAGTAGATAGGATGTCGATGTAGTATAATATATAGTACAGTGCATATAATTAATACGTACAAGACGACATATATAGATATATATATATATATTTGATCTGAGTTACTCATTTGCGTACGTACAGGTTAAGTATATATGTGTAAAAAGAATTTATATATATGAATATAAAATATTATCTTAAATAGGATATTGATAGAGTTTGATCAGAAGTCACTGTCTCCATAATTTAAGTCATGTTCCTACTCCCCATGCATCATTAATTCATTATATAGTTAGCCGATCTTATAAATGCATGCAAACATAACAGAAATAGTTTCACTAAGAAATAAATATTAATAATAATTAACAAGAGTAGTTATTAGAGTTTCCTTTGATTTTTCTATAAAAAGATAATATTGAAAGTGCTTGTATAGACTATAAAGGCGTCTCTCTTATATATATGACTTTCAATTGAGTACTATTGAAGTGTTTGTATAGACTATAAAGAAAGAATTAAAAAAAAAAATGTAATATATATTTCCTTACTTTATTAAAAAAAAAAATATATTATTTACATTAATAATTAGGGGTGTGCATAAATCGATCTAATCTAATGAGAACCGACCGCCAAATATTGGATATCCAATTGTAATCGAAACGGATTGGATGTTATTTTTACATATCCAATTGGATCGGATCGGATGGTGGATAGAGTGTCTAAAAATCTAATACATCCAACATCCAATCGAACTAATTAGTATTTTCATTTAATTTGAATGAATAATTAGATTTTATATTGTTATACGTCAAATCTATATGTATATATGAAAATTAACATTAAAGTTTTACTTTTCTTTTCTTGGATTGGATGGATCCAGTCCAATCCAATACATACTGGATCTAAAATATTGGATGGATCCGATCCGATCCGATCCAAAAAATACTAGGTTTAAAATATTAGATAAACCCAAATTAAACAAATAAATATATATGAAATACATCCAATGGATAGAACCGATCCAATCCAACATCCAATGGATGTTGGATCGATTGGATGACGAAATTAATTGGATCGGATCGGATGGTAAAATCTAACATCCAATATATGATTGGATCGGATCTGGATAGGCCTAAAAACATTGGATGTGATCCAATAAACACCCTTAATAATAATAATGGTTTTGACATCATAAATGATTAAAAAATTCTTAAAAGTTGGTTATAACTACAATAAGGTTCATTTACAACGTCGTATTGTATTGTATTAAATTAGATTATATATCATATTTTTATATAATACTATGTTAAACTTTAATTTATACTAAAATATTATATTTAGGTGTCCATAAAAATTAATATACATATAGTTTTACCTAAAAATATTACATAAAATACAATTCAATATAATACAATACAATACGACCTAATACGACGTTCCAAACGAGCTCTTAATACACACTATACTATAATTATAAATTTGAGATTAATTAGAACTATCTCGATGCTAATATGTATTGTAATCCCTTAAAAAATTTCCAATAAATATGATATATATCCATTTTGTTTTAACAATATTCATATCATTTTTTAAGAATAGATAGAGAATTAGGTGTGAGTGTTTATAAAATAGCTGATCTAATTTAATTTGCATGATCCAATCTAATCTAATTCGTAGAGTATGGATATCTGCACTTGTACGAATTGGGTTAAATTGGAAATTTAAAATCTGCACTTATAGGGATAGGATGTTGATTGACATATATATAAAAGTAATCGATCTAATCCAATCAATACATATTATATAAAAAAAAAAATTAATACATTATATATACAATTAATATTTTAATGTAAAGAAAATACTAATTTAAAAGTCTAACACACATAATACAATTATATTTTAATAAATAATAGATCAAATATATATTCCATTCTTATATATAATTTTTTTCTACATACAATTTTAAAAAAATTAAACATTTCTTTATACATACAATTTTTTTTTCTTACTTTGAATTTGTTATTTGTTATTTTATTTATTTTAATTTGTTATTGGAGACATAAAATAACAATAATTTGTTTTATATTGTTGCTGGTTATGTGAATTTTTTTCATAAATATTAAATAATTTAATATTAAAAAGAAACTAATCTAAAATAACCGCACTTTTACGGATTGAATTGGATTAGATTTGAGCTATTATGCAGATAAAATTGGATGAACACCCTTAAAATTAAGAGCATGTATATTCCGAACATTTTTTATGAGTTTTGGTAGGTTCCACTTTATTGAAAGATGGAAGACACCAAAACATAATGGAAGATAGATATCTTCCAAACAATAATTTTTTTTTTTGTCTATCCTAAAGACAAGATGCTATGGAAAAACTAAACAATAAAGCTAATTTAAAATCTGTAATTGTAAAAGTATTCATCTTGCTTTCTTCATCACACCAAAAGAATAGGTCACATAAACTATTAAATAAATTGGTACGTAACAAACTTTTAAGAAAGATGCGTGTTGAGATTAAACTCACTTACTTTTAAGAAAGATGCATGTTGAGATTAAACTCACTTAATTCTGTCAAAGGTCTATCTTTTCACTCATCAAACGAATTTAAAGAAAGTTGTTGTTAGTTATAACAGTTAGCTTTGACACCAACTTAAAGAGAGCCCCACCAACATATATAAAGAGAAGTACCTCTACTCCTTCAAGGAGAAATCTCCAAGGCTCATATATACTTCATATTTCAGAGTCAAGTTTAGAGAGAGAATCTAAGATCACAATGAGTGTGTGTGTAGAGGGATATAATGAAAGTATCACTCTTGAAGTGATTTATCTCATTGTGAGATATTTTTTTGTAATTGTTCATTGTGTTGAGTTGTATTCTTGGACATATCTTATTGTATACTACTAACTATTCAATCAATAAAGATACACGATTCATTCATTCTCGAACTAAGTTTATTCTTGCCTAATTTCATCTAAGTTCTAGTTTTTAATTTTGTGATTGGTTCTAGTTGTGTTTGTGTGTTCTTGAACATCACTACTATTGTAACAGTAGTGTTTTGAGGGTGATCATTCACCACAATGTGAAAACTAGGAATAATAATTAGAACTTATCTCATATAAATCTTTGGATATTTGCATAACTAAGTGAGAGAAATGAAGACACCTGTAGGAAATTAAATGCAGCCCGAAACTGCCCCTACACCCAACACCCCAACAGTCAAATACTAGGGGCAAAACCCACTTTCTCCCTTGGTGCGGATCACAAGGGAATATTCCTTTCTCAAATCCGGATATGCCCTTTTGAATATTAGATCTCCTTTTTCAAAACCCTATTGCATTTAATAGCAATATAAAACCATTCTTTTCTCCTTCAAAGAAAACCTAGCTGCCACAATTAATTTTCTTCACAGCCGGCCTCCTTCATCTTCTCTCCTTCTTCTCCTTTCTTTGAACAGCAAAACAACTTCCTTCAAGCTTTTGAAAAAACGCAGCAGCCAAGTTTACTTCTTTTCTTTCTTTTCTTCTTGCTGCAACCCAGCCAAGCCTCTAATCTTCTTCTTCTTCTTCGAGCTACAGCAGTAGCTTTAATGGCACACCTTGCTGCCCTTTCTCACCTGCAAAACAAACACCACACAACCCGAAAAAACCAAAGAAGACTAAACCCGAAAACCAGCAGAAAAATAAAAGAAAAGAACACTATAGATTTGATTTCGGAGTTTCCCTTGAAATCAAGAGTACATCTCCGTCAAGCTTCCCTCAAAGACGCTTGATTCTTCACTATCCAAATCAGTTTCGGGTTACAAGGATTTTGGAGATTCCAAGCTACAAAGTCAGCTGGTAATCTCTTGCTCTTTTCTCTCTTTATTTTTCTGGTTTTGTTCATACAATATTTCTCACTAACTCTCTCTATTTTCTCTCTTGTTTCTGAGGTGGGTTACAAAGTAAAACAAGGGCTGCCTTGGTTTTCCTCTCTGCTGGCCGAATGCTTCCCTTTCCAAATGAGGAGGTTGAACCTCATATTTATAATGTTTGTTGTTGCTGGCTGTGTTTGTTTGAATTGAGAAATAACTATATTCTGTTGAGATATTTTTCCTTGAATAGCTGAGAGTTTGTTAGAGTCTTGATATATATTGTTTGCTTCTTTATATTGTGAAGAAATAAAAGACCTAAGCCTAGGAAAATAGAACCGACAACTCTATGAGTTATAATGGTCTGTTGAGGCTTTGAAAAAAAAGGTCTAATTTATTTTTCCTTGTAACTTATTTATGTGACAGATAGTATGGGAATTTATCCAACAACACCTATAAGATAAATATATAAAATTCAAATTAACATAATGATAATTTTTAATTAAGATATGATTTTTCATTATTTTTTTTTTTGAATAAAAATTCAAGCTTTATTAAGCATCAAACTCTGTTACCAAGCACGATAACAACTCAGTTGGGACATCCCCCAAACTGAAAGTACGATCAGGATATGAACGGGACGCTCTAGCAAAACTATGAGCAACCACATTCGCAGATCGTTTAACAAAAGAAAACGAAATAAAAGATAAATCATTAAGCATCATCTTACAATCATTAATCAAATCACCAAACACAGAAATCATTCTAAAGGAGCTCCTTAATGATTATACCACAAGCAAACAGTCGGTTTCCACAATAACATGTGGCCAATTTGGATTTTGTTTTATCCAACTGAGCGCTTCTCTGAAGCTCAAAGCTTCAGCCACTTTCGCAGCTAATTTCCCATGGAAAAGCCTTGTCTTCCCTTCAACAAAGAACCCCTTGTCGTCTCGAACAACAAAACCAAGGCCGAACTCATTTGTATCTGCAAAAATAGCTCCATCTACATTGATTTTGACACTATTCGACGGTGGTAATCTCCATTGCTCCGCTCCATCATCTTTGGTTAAACCAGATAATGTAGTTTCGAACCTCGAAACTTGAGCAACTTTCCATTGTTCAAGATAACTCTTTGCAGATGACACTACTTCCATTGCGTCAGTGTTTTTTTGGTTCCATACCTTGTCGTTACGAGCCCCCCAAATTGCCCAACAAGTTGCAGCAAGCATGTCTCGGCTGTCTTCATTTGACTGCTGGAAACACGCCTCAAACCAGCTGGAAAAACCAGCACCCGTAGCCACCCTAGTCCCAATTCCCACTCTGTTCCAGCATCTTTGTGCCGCTGGACATTCAACCAAACAGTGAACGATTGACTCCTCACTCTCATTACACATCGGGCACTCCATTGCAACATCCACATGCTTAGTACGGAGTTGAACCATGGTGGGAAGGCAATTTGTACAAGCCCGCCAGACCATGTCCTTCATCTTGGGTGGAATGTGCAACTTCCAAAACTTCTTCCAAAAAACAAAGGTGGCGCTATTCCATGAACCATTTATTTCTTGAACCAGTTTGTAAGCCGACTTAACTGAGTACAACCCCGACACTTCCTTAATCCATACTATCTTGTCTTCATGGATCGTCAAATTTAGAGGAATGCTAAGAATAAGAGCTCGATCTCTAACATTAAACATATCATTGATTAACTCCACATCCCATTCACGAGATGACGGGATCATGAGATTATGCACCCTTGCTTCTTGCAGGCCGAGAGGACTAGAAGTGATCATAGGATTAGTCATATCTGGTAACCAAGCATCTCCAAGAACCTTAATCTGCTCACCCGAACCAACTAACCTGAAAAACCGTGTTTTTGCAAATGTCAGTTGTATATAAGAAAATATAAAAACTGTAATCGTTTGCAGCAGCAGAAAGTAATTCTGCTACAGCAAAACAGAACAGGCAGAATATAAAATATTTGCAGAAAAATAAATAACTTGACACAAGAGATTTATACGTGGTATCAGTGTTCTCCCGAACACTCCTAGTCCACGGGGCCACGCCCAGAGAATGAAATCAATTAATAAAGTATCAAAATTACAAAGACAATTGACTTAAACAAGTTTAGACTCCCTCTAAAGTATTGCCGCAATCCTTTGTAATGCACTTTATGAATCTGACTTCTTGAAACACCTTCAAGCCAGAACTCCCTTCGTCTTTGAAGTGTGAGTGCTTACTTCCTCCCGAAGTAAGGCTTCAACAAGTCTTCTCCCGAAGACCAAGTGCTTACTTCCTCCCGAAGTAAGTCTTTATCAAGTCTTCTCCCGAAGACCAATCTCTTGTTCAGTCAAGTAGTTCTTCACAACCTCTAGGATAGAGTAAGAACAGAAATAGAACAACTAGAACCTAGATGAACAACTAGGCTCTCACAAAACAAAGAAAGACTCTCTTCTCTCAAAAGATAAATGCAAAAAATGAATAATGGAAGAGGTAATTCGAATGGTTGCTCTCTAGGCTCTATTTATAGAACATAGAAACCAAAGAGGCAACTACAAGTTCGAATTAGCAGCTGTACAAAAACTTTCCAAAAGAAACACGATCTGCTACATCAGATTCGGATGTTGACGCAGCAGATCTGACCAGAAACGGGAAACTTACTAAAATCGGGTCTGATCTTCTATCAATGCTTGATTCCTGCCAAAAACAGATTAGATATTCTGATTGTATCAAGATACATTCGAAATCAATAAGGAAAAGGCAATAAACAAAGTTTCCCTAAAAAAGACAACTTTCCAAAAGAGAATTCCTTCTCTTTTGAGAAGTTTTCAACAAAGGAAAGTTCAGCTGAAAGTGCAACTTTCCAAACAAGGAAAATGGCAACTAAAAACCGAATTTAAAAGGTAAGAAATCGAAAATGAATGCATAGCAATCTTACCATAAATGAAAAAAATTATTTTGTCAACTAACTTGCCAAAAACGGACTTTACAATCTCCCCCTTTGGCACTTTAGATGAACAAAATAATTTTTAATATAAAGTACCTGCAAGGCAAAGTTAGCAAGAGCAAAAGATACTACTCCCCCTGAGTAACACAATTGAATACAACAAAACAACAAAACAACATGCTAACTTTTAATCCAAATAAGTTCACAAGTACCAAACACAACTCCCCTTGGAAAAAGGGTCCAGAGTTGATAAAAACAAATTGAATGCTCAATAAAATGCACATTAATTAAAAAATATTTTGACAACTAAATTGTCAAAAAAAAAGGACCTAACACTCTCCCCCTTTGGCACTTTAGATAATCAAAATATTATTAATTAACAAACACCTACAAAACAAAGTTAGCGAAACAAACATAAAAACTCCCCCTGAGAAGCACAACATTAAACTAAAATAAAAAGCTAACTTTGACCAAAGACGAACACAAACACAAACACAAACACAAACCTCAACTCCCCCTAGACAGTTGAGTATACAATTACTCCCCCTTTTTGTTTATCTAAAAGGGCCAAAGACAAAAAGAGATGAAAATTTAGAAATATGTCCAACAAAAATAAAAAGAAAGAAAACTTATGCCCCATAAAGCTTGATCAATGAGGACAGTTGCTTGGACATCTCTTGCTGAACCTCCTCCGAGGCAGCAAGAGGAGCATTTGAGGGGGCTTGATCGGATTCCACCATTTTCTTTGGATGCCCTAGGTTCTTAGTTGTAGCAATGAATTTCTGAAAGTAAGAATGAGAAACAAAGAAGCAAGAACACAAAAAATGGGGATCGGGTAGCTATGTCATAGAAAATAAAGAAAGTTGGTTTATATAAGTATGTGAGAGAGGATCAAAAGAGGAAACCAACTTAAAAAGAGAAACTACCAGCCCAAGAACACAAAAGGAAACCGCCCATTCTCTTGCAACTCCTTTCCTTTTTAAAAAAAAAAAAATAAAAGGAAACTAGAATTACCAACAATATTTCCAAAAATAAGTCAATCTTTCAAGATTAAAGACACATTACCATATAAAAGATCAATCTTTAAATGGAAACATATAAAAAATAAATCAAAGAAGAATGAATGTTGATACTTACCATTTAGGCACAAGGTTTCCTTAAACCATGAAGCAAGTCACTCGCCTCCCTCTTTTTTATTATTATTTTTTTTATATATATATATAATTTTTTTTAAATTAACACCGAAAATAAAATACAATGTGTACAATAGATATATGTCATTCGAATCAAGCAAAGAAATCAAATATCATTGACAATTGACAAAATAAAATACATGTTATGCTTTTAAAGAAAATAACTAATCAAAATCTCAGAGACAAATCATACTTAATTGATGTTGAGGAAGAAGATATGCATGTTACTAAAAATTATGAACCAGGATTATCAATTTAATTTTAATAGAGGACACTTACAAATTTGAACACACTTGTCAGACATAAGTGTGTGCAGTGAAAATAGGATCATTGTCCTTGGCAAGATTTTCATTTTCGCCTTTTTCAATTTGATCCCGCAACTGGATGCTTTCACACCATACTGAAGGTAGCCCTTTTCTATGGTAGTGCATCCTCATCATAGTTGCTAATTACAATGTTCCAGCTTACTCAACAGATGGCTTTCACACCTCAGTATGGGTAGCTCTATTCCAGCAAGGGGCCTGACAAGACTGAAATAAAAATTGCTCAACTCTGTATAAGTACATTATTTAATCCTAAACACAAATAAAGAGTAACATGAACCTTTTAACACAACATCACAAAGTATGATAAGAATGAGATCCTAACTAATTATAATCCAAAAGCATAAACATGATTGTCAAAATACAATGATAGGAGATTAAAAGCTAGAGAAGAATCACATAACACTATTATACAAAAATTATGAACATGATAAAATTAAACAATGCAAACTCCCAAAGACTTTCTGAGGGAGTCAAAGCGACTTGCATCTAGGGCCTTTGTGAAAATATCAGCTAATTGTTTTTCAGTATCAACATATTCTAATTGCAATGATTTATTTTCAACAAGTTCCCTGATAAAGTGATGTCTTATATCAATGTGCTTTGTTCTAGAATGTTGAACATGATTTTTGGAAATATTTATGGCACTAGTATTATCACAAAAAATAGTCAAAACACCTAATTCAAACCCATAATCAATCAACATTTGTTTCAACCACAATAGTTGAGTACAACAACTGCCAGCAGCTATGTACTCAGCTTCGGCAGTGGACAAGGAGATGGAATTCTGTTTCTTGCTATGCCAAGATACTAGATTATTCCCAAGAAAGAAACACCCTCCACTTGTGCTCTTTCGATCATCAACATTGCCTGCCCAATCTGCATCACTAAAACAAGCAAGATTTGAATTAGTATCTTTCGAGTACCAAATTCCATAAGCAGGGGTGCTATTAACATATCTAATAATCCTTTTTACAGCTGATACATGAGATTCCATAGGATTACTTTGATATCTAGCACACACTCCCACACTGTAACAGATATCAGGACGACTAGCAGTTAAATACAAAAGACTTCCAATCATGCTACGATAGAGTGTAGTGTCTACCTTTACTCCATTCTCATCTTTTGTTAATTTCAGTGTGGTGCTCATTGGAGTACTTACCTGCTTAGCCGATTCAAGCCTAAATTTCTTGACAAGGTTCTTAGCATACTTACTTTGAGATACAAATGTACCTCATTCCATTTGTCTCACTTGAAGACCCAAAAAGAAATTAAGCTCACCAACCATGCTCATTTCAAATTCACTTTTCATTTGATCAACAAATACATGCACTTCATGGTTAGATGTAGAACCAAAAACTATATCATCAACATAAATTTGAGCAATGATAAAATCAGATTTTATATGCTTGATGAAGAGAGATTTATCCTCACTACCTCTGTGATAGCCATGAGAAAGTAAAAATTGAGTCAACCTTTCATACCAAGCTCGAGGAGCTTGTTTCAGACCATACAAAGCTTTTTCAAGCTTGTATACATGGTCTGGAAATTGAGGATCTTCGAATCCTTTTGGTTGCTCAACATAAACTTCCTCATTCAAAATACCATTTAGGAAGGCAGATTTCACATCCATTTGAAACAATTTAATATTCAAAATACAAGCAATACACAAAAGTAAACGAATTGATTCTAATTTTACAATAGGAGCAAAAGTTTCATCAAAATCAATACCTTCTACCTGTGTGTACCCTTGTGCCACCAAACGAGCCTTGTTTCTCACAATTGTACCGAACTCATCACTTTTATTTTTAAATAACCACTTTGTTCCAATTACATTTATACCTTTTGGTCTTCGGACCAAAATCCATACCTTGTTGCGAACAAATTGGTTGAGTTCCTCTTGCATTGCATTGAGCCATTCCTCAAAGGTCATGGCTTCCTTCACATTTTTCGGTTCATATTGAGAAACAAAACAAAGAAAGCTGATTAAATTAACATACCTTCTGCGAGTTACCATGCTTTCTTCAGGATTTCCAAGAATGAGATCTTTTGGATGATTCAATTTGACTCTGGTGCTTGGTTCTTTCTGAATAGAATCAGTGATGATGTTTGGATGAGTCAAGATAGACGGTTCTGGTTCTCCAGTCTCAGTTGCGATGAAGATTCGTCATTTGCAGCATCAGAAATGGGTTCTGCTGCATCAGGATCTGCTTTTGCTGCATCTGGAGGAGCATCCATGAGACTATCTATCTTGGCTTCTGTGGAAAACTCTGAAAAATCTTTAAAATCATCAACAACCACATTAGCTGATTCCAAAACAGTTTGAGTTCTCATGTTATAAACACGATAAGCTCTACTGTTTAAGGAATATCCAATAAACACACCAACATCACTTTTAGCATCAAATTTACCAATATGCTCACGATCTCTATAGACATAACACACACATCCAAAAACATGAAAATGACTTACATTGGGGCGCTTACCTTTCCAGATTTCATAAGATGTTTTTGAGGTACCTGGACGAATAACCACTCTGTTTATTATGTAGCAAGCTGTGTTAATAGCTTCAGCCCATAAGCGCTTTGTCAACTTCTTGCTATTTAACATCACTCTTGCCATTTCCTGCAATGTTCGATTCTTCCTCTCAACAACTCCATTTTGTTGAGGAGTTTTGGGAGCTGAAAATTCATGAGTTATACCTGTAGACTTGCAAAAATCATCATACACAGAATTTTCAAACTCCTTACCATGATCACTTCGAATTCGAACAATTTTCCCAATATTACAACCTTTCTCAACTCTTAATCTCAAACAAAGAGTTTTAAAGGCATCAAAAGTGTCAGATTTTTCTCTTAAGAAATCTACCCAAGTAAAACGAGAGAAATCATCAACACACACAAAGATATATCGTTTACCATTCAAACTTTCAACTTGGATTGGACCCATAAGATCCATGTGAAGCAATTCCAATACTTTTGAGGTATTGATATCAGACACAGGCTTGTGAGTGATTTTTAATTGCTTCCCAAGTTGACACGGTTCACACTTACCAACACTTTCTTTACCAAGCTTGGGAAGTCCTCGAACAATACCTGCATTTGACAATTTTTTTAGGTTTTTATAATTAATATGCCCAAGCTTGGCATGCCACAAATCTGTGGTGTTGTTGATAGCTGAATGACAAGTAAACACAGGGGTTAGAGTGTAACAGTTATCATTGGATCGAAATCCTTGCAAGATACATTCATTATCATCATTAAGAACATAGCAATGATCACTATCAAATGAAACAGTATACCCTTGGTCACAAATTTGACTAATGCTAAGTAAATTAGCCCTTAGTCCTTCAACTAACATCACATTTTTCAGTCTAGGTAACCCTTCAAAATTTAGAGTTCCCATACCAACAACTTTACCAGCTAAGCCATTACCAAACGTGACCTCACCACATTGCATTGGTTTGATATTCATTAAAAAATCCTTGTCACCTGTCATATGTCTAGAACAACCACTGTCAAAATACCACATTTGAGAAGTTGAAGACTTTTATCAGAAAAACCAACTAGACATTTTTCTTTTTCAATCCATTTTTGTTTCAAAGCACTATGTTTCTTTTGAAAAAATTTCAAATTACCAAAATAATTTGTTTTAAACAAATTTTTCAATGTGAAACATTTAGGTCTGATATGTCCTTTTCTACCACAAAAATGACAAGTAGGAACAAATCTTTTTACCTGAGATCTTACTCTTTTCGAAAATCCTGGAGATTTTGCGACATCAGAAACAGCTCTTGCTACAACAGGCTGTGAAACTGTTGCAGCAGACTTTGTAGCCTCAGAATGATTCCTTGGAACACTAGATTTTACAAACTTTGTGACTCCAGAATTTTCCATTCCATTTGATCCAATGCCTGCGAAACCTCTTTGACCTGCATTCTGTGCTTTTTCAAAAATAGAAGATCCAGGGTTAAGCATTTGAATATTTTTCTTAAAATTTTCAAGTTCCTTCTTTAAGAGAGTGATTTTTTCATCTTTATCACAAACATTTGTCTCATACTCTTTTATTTTCAGTTCACACATTTCAATTTGATGAGACAATTTTTTATTCAATTTATTCAACTCTCTATTTTCAGAAGCAACCTGAATCCATTTTTCATACATGACTTTGTATGATTCAGCAAGAGACTCTTCACAGATTTCAGACTCATCCGAGATCGATTCCTCTTGTTCGGTGGTATTATTCAGACATACCAATCTAGCTTTCACCTGTGAATCACACAACACATTAGACATAACAGAGGTTAGGGCAACATTTTCAGAATTATCTTCATCACTTTCGGTTTCATCATCACTCCAAGTGACATTGAAACTTTTCTTATTCTTTTTCAAAGTGTTTGCACACTCAGCTTGAATATGCCCAAAACCTTCACATTCCCTGCACTGAATTCCCTTTTTGTTAGAAACAGATGGTTTAATAAAAGTATTACCTTTTGAACCTTTCGAAATATTCTTTTTATTTCCCATCTTTTTCATATATTTCTGAAAATTCTTAGTTAATACAGCAATCTCATCATCACATTCACTATCAGAATTTTCATTATCAGCAACTTTCAAAGCAATACTTTTACCTTTATCAGCAATGGATTTGGGTTTGTCCTTTTGTTTAATCTGTTGATTTAATTCAAAAGTACGTAAGGAACCCATCAATTCTTCCACCTTCATAGTGCTAAAATCTTTAGCTTCCTCCATTGCCAAAAGTTTAGTATCAAACCTTTCTGGAAGTACTCTAACAGTTTTTCTTACAACCACAAGTTCGAATTAGCAGCTGTACAAAAACTTTCCAAAAGAAACACGATCTGCTACATCAGATTCGGATGCTGACGCAGCAGATCTGACCAGAAACGGGAAACTTACTAAAATCGGGTCCGATCTTCTATCAATGCTTGATTCCTGCCAAAAATAGATTAGATATTCTGATTGTATCAAGATACAGTCGAAATCAATAAGAAAAAGGCAATAAACAAAGTTTCCCTAAAAAAGACAACTTTCCAAAAGAGAATTCCTTCTCTTTTGAGAAGTTTTCAACAAAGGAAAGTTCAGCTGAAAGTGCAACTTTCCAAACAAGGAAAATGGCAACTAAAAACCGAATTTAAAAGGTAAGAAATCGAAAATGAATGCATAGCAATCTTACCATAAATGAAAAAATTATTTTGTCAACTAACTTGCCAAAAAAGGACTTTACATAACCATCTAGAGCCATTGCGAACCAAGGATTGAGCCTCTAGAATACTCCTCCAAACAAAGCTAGGATTACTTCCTAACTTGGCCAAAAGAAAGTTATCATGTGGAAAGTACCTTGCTTTAAAGACCCTGGACGCCAAAGTATTCGGATAATGAAGGAGACGCCAACCTTGTTTACCAAGCATTGCAAGATTAAAATCCCGCAAACTTCTAAAACCCATTCCCCCGAGCTCCTTATGCTTGCACATTCTATCCCAAGACATCCAATGAATTCCTTTATTTTGTTTCGATGAAGACTTCCACCAAAACTTAGTCATTAGCTTCTCAATATCCCTCGTGATCTCAAGTGGCAGCAGAAACACGTTCATAGCGTAGCTTGGTAGAGATTGAGCTACTGTTTTGACTAGAACCTCTTTCCCAGCTCGCGACAACAATTTTCCTTCCCACCCCATAAGTCTCTTTTTAACCTTATCTGTCAAGTAGCCCAAAACAGCGGTTTTTTTCCTCCCCAAAGTGCTAGGGAGTCCTAGATAAAGACTGTCCTTATCCGCTTCTTGGACTTGTAAGGTTTGGCAAAGGATATCCTTCATGTCTTGTCTTGTATTGGTGTTGAAAAAGATGGAGGACTTTTGTAAATTAACTTTCTGCCCCGAAGCCCTCTCAAACTTGGATAACAACTCTTGGACGCGACCCACTTCATTCAAAGTTGCTTTACAGTATAAGTAACTATCGTCTGCAAATAACATGTGAGAAATTTGCGGAGCACCGCGAGCCACTTTAATACCATGGATCCAACCATTACGCTCATATTTATGAATTAAAGCTGAAAGCCCCTCCGCACAAAGAATGAATAAGTAGGGTGACAAGGGATCTCCCTGGCGTATACCTCTAGTTGGTGATGTAGGTCCAATCTCATGTCCGCCATGGATAATTGTATATTGAACCGAAGAGACACAAAGCATCACCCGATCAACCCATACCTCGGCAAAACCCATCTTGAGAAGAACCACTCTTAAAAAACCCCACTCGATACGGTCGTAAGCTTTACTCATATCAAGCTTCAAAGCCATATAGCCCTCCTTTCCTTGACGCTTCCTCTTGAGATAGTGTAATACTTCAAAGGATACCATGATATTATCAGAGATGAGCCTTCCAGGTATAAAAGCGCTTTGCGGGGCTGAGATAATACCATCCAACATAGGCTTTAGTCTATTTGCAATTACTTTTATGATGACCTTATAGAGTACATTACATAGAGCAATAGGGCGAAGGTCCGTCAATTTCTCTGGGTTCCCTTTCTTTGGAATAAGCACCATGTTAGTCCCTTTGCCAATGTCCTCCAAAGAACCGAAACTAAGGAAATTCTGAACCATCCGAACCACCTCATCCCCAACAATAGACCAACTTTTCTGAAAAAAGGCTGGTGTCATTCCATCCGGACCCAGACTCTTATCCGGGTGCATTTGAAAAACCGCACACTTCACCTCTTCCCTTGTAACCGGCAACATGAGGTCTTCATTTTGTTGAGCCAAAATAGATGGAAAAATGCAATCTATGACTTCCGGACATGATGAATTTGAAGCAGTAAACAGAGAAGCGTAGTATTCCCCAATTAAATCAGATAAACCATGATCCCAATCTACCCACTCATCCCTATCATTACGCAGCTTCAAAATCTGGTTCTTCTTCTTTCGCGTACTAGCCGATACATGGAAATACTTGCTATTTTTGTCGCCCTCTTTTACCCAAAATTGTTTTGACCTTTGCTTCCAGAAAATTTCTCTTTGGTCTAAGATTGCAAACAAAGTCTTCTTCACCTCTTAAAACCACTGCACCGAAATTTCATCTTTTTTATTTTTCAAACATTTCAACTCTTGCTTACACTCTTTCAATCTTCTGCCAAAGTTCTCAGTAATCGATTTACCCCATTCCGCAAGAGACATAGCACAATTTTGTAACTTTTGTGGCAAATTAACACCCTCGGCCCATTGAGATTTAATGATCTCCAAACACATAGGTTCTTTAAACCAAGCATTTTTGAAGCGAAAATGCCAAAATTGAGAAGATGGGGGAGCCACAATAGGTTCAAGCAAAAGTGGACTATGATCAGAAGATGAAAATTCAAGATTATGAAGAAGAGCAGAAGTAAAAACCTGAGCCCAACTAGGAGTGAACAAAGCTCTATCAAGCTTGCTTTCGATCCATGATGGTGAGCCTCTACCCCTTTCCCACGTGAATTGATAACCCAGCATCTCCATGTCTGTCAAATTGATGTCCAACAAAGCTTGTGTGAAGCCCTCCATCAAGTTCCTTGGATACAAATGACCACCATGTTGCTCTGTTAAGTGGAGTAAATTGTTCATATCTCCCATTACGCACCAGGGTAGGTCCGAAGTTGAAGATAGATCCCTGAGGAGATTCCATGTTTTCCACCTTAGACTTCGATCGGGTTCACCGTACAGCCCCGTGAAACGCCAAGCCGCCTCACCCTCCCTTTGAATCTCAACATCAATATGATTTTTTGAGTAGCCCACTACCCGACCCTCACTCTGCCAACGCCACAAAAAGGCCAGCCCACCACTTCTCCCTTGGGCTTCTACAATAAATAAGCCTTCAAAGCCCAAACAAAGTTTAATCCATTCCATTCTATTTTTAGCACATTTGGTTTCACATAAAAACACAAAATTGGGTTTCTTTTGAGAAATAACCTCTTTTAGGAATTGAACACTCCGCGGGTTCCCAAGCCCACAGCAATTCCAACTTAGGAAACTCATAATGCTTGGCGGGTCTGGATACCAGAACCCGCCCCATTGAAGTTTTTTGCCACCATCTCATCCTCACAACCCATGGACTCATCAGATATAATAATCGGCCAAACATTCAAATTATCATCCTCAGGCCCATCTTTCAAAGATTCACCATTGGCCCTTCTTCTCTTATTATCAATAACCACAATTGCATTATTTTGTACGTTACCAGCTGGCCCCACATCAGAGTTTTCCATGTTTGACTTTCCAAGATTATCTTTGTTTCTAATAACTGGAAAGATATTCTCCTTAACTGTCCCACTAAAAGTTGAAGGATTGACTCTACCACCCTCGATTATGGGAGAGTTATTGTTAATTCCCTGATTTTTTGCACTGCCACCAAATGACGTATCCGTAGCATTCATTCTACTGATCTCGTCTGAGGAAGAGGCCGAACCACCAGCAGTAGAGGCTGCACCATTTCGAAGCCATCGTGACCCCATTGTATGTTGACGTCTGGGAGGAGCCGCCTTCATAAACAGACCATACGGTTTCTGAATTTGCTCCCTTGGGGTATCAAATAATCGCTCGCAGAAGCGTTCGGAGTGACCCATAATGCCGCATATGAAGCAGAAAGTTGAGAGATCCTCATATTTGAACTGTGCGTAGCAAGACGTTCCTCCAACCCTTTCCAGTTTCATTCTTATTTTTAGAGGCTTATCCACCCGAATTCTAACTCGTACACGAAGATAGTCCCGCCAAACCCCGGAGAAATTATTAGGATCGGCTTCCACAAACTCCCCAATATAATTGGCGATGTCACGAACCACTCTTGCCGACTTAAAGCCCGATGTCATTTCATGTAGTTGTACCCAGAACACCAAGCGGTTAAGAGGCACCACCCTAGGATTCTCACCAGTTTTCAGACGCTCGAATATAAGAGGCACACGATCAAACGTCCACGGGCTTCCTTCTATTACCCTTTCGATATCGACTTCATGATAAAATTGAAAAAGGAAGAGATTTGGATCTAATTCCTTAACATATACCCCTCTGCCCGGTTGCCATAGCGACGCCATTTTATGTTGCATTGCTAGACAATCAACCGTACGGTTTGTAAGAAAACGACCCACCAAGCACCATCGCTCATCAATATCGGAAAGATCATCACATTCCTCCCCATAAGACAATATGCCTTCCGGTTCTTCCAATAGTGAAGTGTTTGCAAACTGTTCTTCTAACGTCGGATTATCCATCGATCTTGAGGCCATAATGAATGAAGATTATATTTCACAGACACAAAGACAATAGCAGACTAACATACCAAACATGTCAAAAGACAAGACGCCTTTGAGAAATATGATTTTTCATTATAAATCTAAAGAATTCACAATTACTTCACATCATTTTTAGGATGAACCTAACAAATTAATGACTTAAATTACCATACATGAGAAACCACCATGTATGTTACTAGACAAGGTACCAAAAAGGAAACTTAAACCATTTTTGAGAATTTTTCTTTCTTTAATTAGATAGTAAAACTAAGTATGGAAGCTGAGAGCTTGTTTGGTTGTATTTTCAGTTTTTAAAATTGTGTTATTGAAAGTAAGAATAGAAAACAATTTTTTTCCATTTCAAAAATTTAATAATGTTTGACACAAATTTTTAAAAATTATTTCTAGATTTTTTCTTACTAAAAAAATCAATATTTTAACACCATACCATAATATGAACCCATCCAGGTCTGGTTTCGGGTTTGGTTCCAGATCTAGAATCTAAGTATATGAGCAAAAGTATAAAATATAATATGTTAGAAAACAAAATATTTTTTAAATTTAAAAATAATATTTTAATATTTTCTAAATTCTAGTTTTTTAAAACTCAATTTTTAAAAATTTATTTTTAAAATTTTTTGTTAAATGACTTATATTAATTTTTAAAAACTGTTAATTAACTAAAAATAATTTTTAAATTATGAAGTAAAACAGTGTCTTAAATTTTTTAATAATACTCCTTCATAAATAATATCAATTAAAAATGCATACGATTACATACAACAAACACCTATGATGTGAACTTTTGTTCTTTCAAAAAAAAAACACCTATGATTTATGGTACAAAATAAACACGGATGAGTTAAAAACATTTTTTATTTCACTTTTATGTGCATTAATTCCCTCACTATTAAATTTAAATCCACTAATAAATCTAACTTCCAACTACTTTATAATTATAATTATATCAGGCATTCACGATTCTTCCTAATAATTGACAAAATATATATATTTATCCTTTAATATTAATTATTTTAAAAATATATTAAATTAAAACGTAAAACTTCATACTTAATTATACTAGTAAAATATTATGATTGAACTTAACATAAGTTTTCTACCATTTAAAAAGTTTTTTTTTTACCATTAAATTAAATTATGTGGTCAATATAATATAAGATGTATATTTTTATAATAAAACTGTTTGTATATTATTAAAAATTTAACATATTATAATTATATTTAATAGTATATTTATTTTAAAAAAATATAATAATATTAATAATTTAAAATTTGTATTGATTTTTAATTTAAATTATCATTATTTTTTAAAAAAGTTAATACGAGTTGTTTTTATATATTTATTTATTTTCAAAAAATAATTTTAGTTACGAACTTTGCTATTAATTTTTTTATACTAATAGTTAACTATAACAAAATAAGGTAATATAGTTGATCTTCGTGCGGCTAATATAATTATTTTTAGTGTTATAATAAAAAAATAACTATTTATTAATATAATAAATAGTCACTTAAAAATAATTCCAATTAGTAATAATAATAAAATTACATTATTTAATTTCTTGTTATAAATTACTATTATATTATTTGAAGTTATTTATTAAAAAGTTTAAAATTTATACTATTAAATGTGAGAATTACCTATGAATGGTTACTAAACAAAGTTAACTATAAATATTAATTTTAAAAATATCAAACCATCGAATTTTGATCTAATAACGAATAATGAAATCACAAATTTAAATTTCTATGCTTAATTTAACTACTTAATTAGAAAAAATATATCTTTTTACACTATATAAAAAATATGTTCATACAAAAATATTTAACTCAAACTCAACTTTTTCTTTTCTTATTTTTCTTGCTAAATTTTTTTTTTTTTTTACCAATGGAACAATCTCAGCCCATATGGTATAAAAATGAAAGATTTTTTTAAATTAAATAGAAAAATTAAGCATAAAAACTCAAAAAATTTTAATGTTACCCATTTATGGGTAATACCCATTAAGAGTGCACCCATATATATAGAAGTTTAAATTACTCTATTAAAAAAATGTTATTATAAAATAAATAAATAAGATTGTGTAGGGAAAACTTGAAGTATGTTGATCACCGTATCTCACCCGTTATTTCATTGTCTCACCGTATCTCACATGTTGTCTCATTGTATCTCACACATGGTCATCTCATCTATTGTTATCACCGTAACTCATCTGTAGTCACTAATATTGTCCTTCCGAAATCTCAATCTCAATCTTAAATTTCATTCTGAATTTTAAACATTTTCTTTACACACATTTTAAATATCTAAAAATGACTATAAAATTAGTTTCTTAATCATATGCCATCAAAAAGAAAAATTCAAATTTATTACTTAATGTGTTTAATAGTTAGTCTTGATTACTTAATACATTTTTAATCATACATCATCAAATACAAGTATGTCGATCTTTCTTTTTAAATATAAAATTAACTCTAACTTTAATTCAGCCATGTCTCCTTTAATTGGAGCCTAGACTCTATTGAACCTTCTTATATTCTTAATACTTTTTCTAAATTAGAACCTTGAGTTAACTAAAAATATTTAATACATACATATCATTTTGTTACAACTATCAAATATAAAATATATATATATATATAAATACACATTCTACAAAATTCATTATAAATAGTAAATTAACATTTAAATCATTAGCTTAAAATTAATAATTTTCTAAAATTTAACTTTGCATTAATAAAATAATAAATTTGAGATGTAATTAATTTAAATTAGTTATTTAAAATAAAATAATTAATCAATTAGTTGTAATAAACTAATTTAAAAAAAAAAAATAATTAGTACGTCTATAACCTCTATAAAAGTGGCAATATTTTTGGGCTTCCACGTTTTGAATTACCAAAAAGTCCTCATTTCTCACTCTTAGTTTATTATGTTGAGGTTGTTTATATACAATACATGTGGTATGATTGTTTTATTTTTACTTTTAACTAAATTATTTATTATGTTGAATGATTTAGTTTGATTTATTAATAAAATTAAATTTTATTCAAAAAAAAAATATATACTTATACAAAACATGTTTTCATTTTTTTTTTGTCTCATGTATATATTTATATATATATATATATATATATATTTGTAGGGATAATGAGTGAAAAATAAATACTTGACTCTTAGTTTTCTTTTCTTTTCTTTTAAGGAAATTTAACCTTAAAGTTTATTACCTACCTAATTTACTAAGATTTATTTGTTATAAATTTTTTTTTTTATAATTTCACATTAAAAAAAATAATTTTAATATTTTTAATTTTCTAATTTTAGTAGTATACATTCTTCTATTTTTATTTTATTTTACTTTCGATATTTTCTTTTAAGAAGAGAGAATAAGTTTGTATTAAAAGTTCTTTAGGACCATTATTAAATTGTGTTAAATATAAATGAATTATGTTAGATTTTATCGCATATCGTTAACAAAATACTTTTCAATGGAAAATATAAAAAGGGGATTACCCCATATACTATTTTTAAATTTTTTTTTTTTAATTTATAGTTCGGGTTGCTTTGGTGGTTGTTTCGGTAGTTTCTATGTAGATTACTATGTAGATTTTGGTTGCAATTTAAGTTGCTCTGTTGATTGTTATGTGAATTTCTGTAAAAATACAAAAAAAAAAAAACTGCTTTGAAATGTAAAAATAAAAAACCTCATATCAATATTATGCCATATCTTATACAAAAATTTACTCTGTGATATATTTGTATTAATTTTTAGCATTGTACTCTAATGCAGAATTATAAAATTGGATTCATGCAAATTTATGTTCAATTAATATTTCTATAAAAATACCAAAAAATAAAAACATAATTCTATTATTACATTATTATCTAAAACAATAAGAAAGAATATAAATAGTTTATAATGTAATGTTATGGCCTATATCTATATTTATTAATAAAATATTAAAAAACATAAAAATAAATGAAAAGTAGTGTATTTATAGTGATATAAATATTAGATTATGCTATATTATGTGCTGAATTTAGTATATTTTTTGCAATGTATCATTTTTGGCACAATTTTTAAAATACTGTTGGAACAAATTTTTTACAAGATAAGCTATACACATCACCTATTTGATGCATCGCCATTAGAGATACACTTATGCAACTCTTTAATAGATGATGCATCATTATCGTGTGAGTGCCATACTAATGACCATATGATAATTATATTTTATATTGAATATGCTAAGTGAAATTTATTTTACTATTAAGTATATTACATGGTACATTAAAATTATACGTGCATAGCACGTGTTGTTCCAACTAGTTATATGTAAATATAAATATATTGATTTAGTCACTTAGTTATATAAATGTATATAATTATTTTATTTTTTTAAAAAAAAAATCAGCAACGCTTTATTTTGCACGTGTTTTTTTATATTCTTGTTTAGTTTATGTATTTTTTTTAAGAAAAATAATTTGTTTTTAAAGAATTTTAAAAATAATTTTTGATATTTTAAATAATTTTAAAATATTAAAATTATGAAAACATCGATTTGAAATTATAGTTTATTGATTTTTAATTTAAAGGAGGAGATTTTAATGGTTACATCAAATATATAACCATCATAATTACATTTTTTTAGCTATTGGATTACTATTAAATAATTGTGATTAATTTAAAAATTAAATAAAAATAAATAATAATTAACTTATAACCTGATGGTCACATAATAATTTATTTTCTTATAAAATTTTACTTAAGATTAATTATATTTTAAAATTAAATTAATTATAATTATAATTATTAATTAATTTTTATAATTTATTACTAAATAATGATCTTTTAATATTTTTGTTGTCCTTAAATTATTAAATTTTTTATAGTAATACTCTTCATAATTTAAAATCATACACATAATTTCATAATTATATTTTTATTACACCTGTAATTTTAATCTAAAATTATTACACTATTATTTAGTTTATTTTTATTTTAATAGGTTGAATGTATTTTCTTAAAAAAAAAGCTAAACTCCTCCCTCATTTTTTTCTTTTGAATAATGAGTCATTTATTGAAAAAGTCAAACCAAAGTCAAAAAACAAAGCCAATGTAAAGCCCGCTTAGTTAATTTGGAAATTAACAGCTGTTTATGATTAATTATAAAATTATTTATAGCTATTTAAATAATTTATTATACTGTTATTTATGGAATTCAGAAATGCATGGTTATGTTATTCAGTAGTTTTCATATTTTGCATTTCCGGTGCCCGGTATTTTGGAACTCGGCGTTTGGCTCAGTAGAAATCACAATTTAGTATGTTAGTAGTTTGGGGACGGGTTTTAGACATTGGGAATGTCGGGATTGGCCGGGAATTTAGAACTTTCCAAAAATACCCCTTTAGTATGATTTTTGTGATTTTATGGTGGAGGGGCAAAATGATCTTTTTGCCCCATTAGTGTTTTGTCTTTTAGTGACTTGTTTATTTGAAAATAAATGTTATTTTATTTAATTAATGGCTGAAATGATTTATTAGAGGTGGCTTTGATTTCACTTATTCCTTTTACAAAAAAATTACTAAGTGTAGAAAATAGAATTTTTCCAAAAAGCTCTCTCTCTTTTCCTCTCATTTTCGGCCATTTGGGGCAGCAAGAAGCTTGGGTTTTCCTCTTCTTTTTCAAGCAATTTTCAGCAAGTTAGAGTGTTTCTAATTAAGGTAATTCTTGTCTAGTTTTCTCTACTTTGTTTTCTTGAGATTTTATGAAAATTGATGAAATGCATGCTTGATTATTTGTTATTGTTGCTGCTGAAATCTTGTTGTTGTTTCTGAGTTTAAACTTGTTAGATTAGGGTTATTTAAGTTGTTTTGATGCATGATTATTAGGTTGAGCATGCTATAGCTTTTTCTATGCAAAAGTTATGATTTTTGAAGAAATGTTGTGTAATCTGTTACTATGTTGTTGCTGTTGTTCTTGTTTGTTTTCAGAAGCTTATTCATGCATATTTAAGTAGAATTAACCAGGTTTGATTGCATGTTTGTGGGATTTGCTCAAGTTTGAGTTTAGAACTCAAAGCTTGAGCTTTAATGGCAATTTGTGTATCTGTGATTTCTGGGTTAGTTTGATGCCTTGGATTTGTTTTTTGGGGTATTTAGAGCAGGTCTGGAAGGTTTGGAATAAATTGGGTTTGATTTGGTTGAGTTAGGAATTTTTGAAAAATTCCTGCGAGAACCTAATTCGGTTGTGCAACCGGAATTCCGGATGAGGGTCCAGTAATTCCCAGAACCGGAATTCCGATTGGGCAACCGGTCTGCCGGTTGGGGAATTTTCAAAACCCGTGTTTTTCCTCGTTTTTATGTTTAAAGGGTTATTGCCATGCTTTTTATCGATAGGGAAACTTTTAGTTCCTAGTTTAAGTCCCCGGGAAGTGATTTAGCGTGTCACTTATAGCGTTGTGATTTTTATGGTTTAGGAGCCAGTAATCCGCCACTCAGCTAAAGTTCCAGTCAGGTTGACCGGCACACCTGAATTCGGAATCCAGGTAAGATTAGTATAAGTATGCATATGTAGATTACATGTTTAGCGTGCATGTAGGAAGCCTATTAGATTACATTAGTTATGTATATTGGCTTCGAACCATCCAACCCCGTCACGTCGGTACAGTGGAGTATGACCAAGAATGGAGTATGACCTGGCTTTGACCGATCAGCCGACACTTGGTTGGTGGTTCCGTACTATTGACGTATCCGTCGGTACAGGGCCGGAGTATGACCAAGGCGGAGTATGACCGATTCGACCGATCAGGAGGATATAGTAACACGTCGGTACAGGCTGGAGTATGACCAGCAGCCGGAGTATGACCGGTTCGACCGATCAGGTTGTTACGTGTCAATAGTACCGTCCCTATGAACGTTCAGAACTCAGTACCATGTTGGACATGGCAGTAGTGGCTCAGTACCATATTGGACATGGCAGTAGCGGGACTCAGTATCGTGTTGGACACGGCAGTTAGAATTATGTATGAGTATTATTATGCTTTTCTTACTGAGTCTGTCGACTCACAGTTCTACGTTTATGTGTAGGTAAAGGCAAGGCTAAAGCTGATGGACCGTGAGCGAGCTTGTGAAGATTGTACATGTCGGGGCGGTTAGGCCTGGAGCGTACGATCCTCGGGACAGCAAGGCTGATTTTTGTAACTGGTTGTTAGACGACCTTTATTTTATGTAACAGTTAAACAGTTAAAACTTTTTGTAAATAATTTTATAATCGGGATCCCGAGTCTTTTGTAATATTGTTTTATAAGTTTAATTAAAAAGCAAAATTTTAATTAATCACGTTTTTCCATAAACCTCGTTGATTAGCAACGAGCTGCACAGTACGTTTAAAAATCACGTAATACGCCTATGGTAATTAGGGTGTTACAGCCAAGCTCCCCCAAAAAATGGAACAACCTCAAACTCAAAAAGAAAAACTCCTCCCTCCTTGCTTCGACTTGTTTTGTACAAAATTGATGAAGGACCCTTTCACTAGAAGACCATTCGCTAATAATCTCATATATTTATTAAGTTTTAAAAAAAATCTGAGAGCAATTTCTAATTTCAAATAAACAAAAATCAAACATCGAAAATATAGCAACCTATCTTCGTCGCTTTCTTCTCCCCATCGCTCTCTCTAATTTTCGTCGCTGTCTTCGATTTCTCTACAGCACAATAAATCTTGGTAGTCTTATTAGCCATGGCAAGGTAAGGTACTCCAACCCTCACTCTATGTATCATCATAGCTTTGATTTCTTTTTGTTTTTTTATGTCACTCTTTCTCTTAATTACATTAATTTTTTGTTAATTTTACTTTGCAATAATGGCAATAATGGTCTAGAAGTATCTCAGCTCTTAAGTTTTATCTCTTGCTTTGAATTGATTACTGAAGCTTGAAATTTATGTCGATACTTTAACGAGAGAAGAGTTCCGATTTCTTTCATCTCTTACTTTGAATTAATTCTGAAGTTTGAAATTTCAAGGAGATGTGCTTGAATTATTGCTAGAAAGGTAAGTATGTACGCGCAGCGATAATGATTATCATCTTCTCCATAGATTTATGTATATTATTAACCCTAGTTTGTGCTAATGATTTGAACAACGTATTGTTTTTCAATTAAAATTGAACAAGAAAAAGTTATATTAATAGGATTAAATGTAAAATTTTACCCAGAGATTTAAAAGTGTTGTAAGACTGAAGAACAAAACAGTGTAGTATTGTAGACAGAATTATTACTCTAGTCCAATAGTATTTGAACATATACCACTTAGGTTTCAGCTTGAGGTCTCATACTTAGTTCTTCTAGTTGTATAAAAATAATTAAATATTATTTAAAAATAATTAATTATTTAAAAATTTATTATACAAGAAAAGAATTCTAGTTTATGTAAAAAGAAGTCTAATTTTTGTTAAAAAAATTAAAATTTTATTGTAAATATTATATTTAAATGACTTAATTGTTAAAATAATTATAGTAGGAATTTATATATAAAAAATAAATTATTTATAAATTTTAATTGCTAAAAGATGTCTTATTAAATATTCAATTAATTATTTTAAGAAAATAGTTAATTATAATTAAGTAATTCTAAAAAAAGAATTTTTACCTATTGATAACCTGCTATTACAGGTCAAAAAAAGAAAATGTAACCATGATAGTTACAATAAAAACTTAACCATTGAGTAGTCACCCTTAATTTAAATTATTATTATTATTTAAAAAATTAATTTGCATTGATTTTATATAGGTATTTATTTTTAAAAAATAAATTTATAGAATTATATTTACTAAAATTTACTATAGTGTCCATTGATATAATCAATTCCAGTGATTAACCCTCCATGTGGTAGTTCATAATTAGTTTTGGTCAATTTCTTGAATATTAATCAAAAATTGCAAAAATAATTGAGAGAGAGGGGGTCAGTTTGAGAGAAAGCCAAGACCAGAAAATGATTTTTTTCCCTTTAATTTCACAAAATGAAACACTCAACTCATTTATTGTAAAAGAGGGTTAAAACACCATTATGCCTTTAAAGCCAAAATTCCACTTATAACATAAACAAGGACATTCACATAAATATTCTCATATATATTATGTTATAACATAATTTTAGACCTCGAACCCATTTTAAGACAAAAATACCTAATTGTGACTATATCGCGCTAACTTGTCAAAAATCAGTCGCAGTAAGACAATATAAACATACTACATAATAATATTGTCTATTAGCATAATATATATTAAAATAATAATTTTTCCCTTCTCAGGTCAAAATTACAAAAATGCCCCTAACTCATAAATGTGATCTTAAATGTAATAATTCTCAAATAATTTTATATAATTAATAATATAATAATATAATTACTAAATTATAATAAATTCTTTTTAATTAGGGATGCTAATTCATTTACTAATCCTGGGATATTACAGCGTTGTAGATGGTGGGGCAATCCACTACTACAAACGAGTAATGTTTAATGCAGTGACATTGTGTTCCTCTTTTAAGGTGACTGGGAGCTGGATTTTTCCCAACATCATTAGGGAATCTCCTTTAAAGCCTTGTAGTTGTATCAAACATGGTAACAGATCAACTTCAATTAGCCCAATTATTTGGAAGGCAAACTTGAATAGGATGTTGACAGAGCTGCCATTGTCTACTAGAACTCTAGAGACTCTTTTGTTCGCGATATGGGCTTCGATAACGAACAGGTCATTACGGGGAATGTGGAGGTACTTGGCATCCTCCTCTGTGAAGTTGATGTGAAGATTCATCATTCTTGGATATTGGAAATTATTTTACCAGGATTTTAAATCTACTCACAAGTATGTTGATTAACATCCTAAATATGAACTTTCTAAAACGATGAAATAAACACGTATAAAGTTTAGTAAACCTTACATTGGGTGCAGCGGAATATAATGACTCCTTCCGTTCAGATATCTAGCCATTGATTCCTTTCTGTAGCAGAGCATTATCAATATCTGAACCTGGATCTCTTTCTCTGATTCTTTAATGCTGAAACTCCTTCTTGTTGAATGTCTTTCTTCACGATCTTCCTCACTATGATTGAGGTATCACTTGCTGTGTGTGGGCACTACTCTAATCACTAAGTATTTCAAAATCTTAAGGAAGAAGAGAGAGAGAGAGAGTGGTCGGCCAAGGTAGAGAGAGAGAGAGGCTCAGTTTTTTCTGAATGAAAAGTGTAGAAATTTTTAGTGTAAATTTCCTGAAGCCTTCACTATCTATTTATAGCATTCCACTAGGGTTAGGTTTGAATTATTTGACATTAAAATAATGAAAATATCATAGGATAATTCCTATAAAAGTGGCCGGCCATCCAATGTGGATTTGGGCCTCACTTTTTGCAATTTTGCAGTTTTATCTTTTCTGCATCTAATTTTCTCAAAAATACCAATTTTCTAATTCAACCATTTAAATGTCAATTCTAACTATTTAATAACTATAAACAATTATTAAATAATATTTTCATTTATCATATTTATTAATTGAACCATATAAAGTACCATAATTAACAAATATGCCCCTAAAACTCTTTCTTTACAATTTCGCCCTTACTTAGTGAAAAATTCACAAATAGACATAGTCTAATTTGAGAATTATAATTGATTAATCAAAACCAATTATATGAGTCTTACAAGCAATATTATCTCAACTAGTGGGGGGACCATGGGTCTATATAACCGAGCTTCCAATAAGCAGATCAAGAATTTATAACCTAAATTCACTGACTTATTAATTCTTCGTTGAATCCACGCATAGAACTTAGAAGTGCACTCTCAGCATATAGAATGCTCTATATGTTCCACCATATAGACACATCATTAGTTATCCATTGTTATAATCCTAATTTGATCAATGATCCTCTATATGAATGATCTACACTGTAAAGGGATTAGATTACCGTTACACCCTACAATGTATTTTATCCTTAAAACACTTAACCCCGTATAAATGATATTTCAGCTTATGTGAAATGAGATCTCCACCATTTATTTTCGTTTGGTCAAGCTCGAAGGAGATCATCCTTTACTTACTATTCGCCAGATAGAAGCTATAGATTCCATATTTATGTTAGCGCTCCCACTCAATTGCACTACCGTGTTCCCAAAATGTACGTATCACCGTGACCCAAAAGTAGGCTTAACTAACAAATCAAAGAACATGAATAGCCTCTTAAGATTGAGCCCAATCATAATAGGATTAAGATCATTTGATCTAGGATCAACTAGGCGATATTGACTTGAATAGATATTACGGTAAGTTTAATAAATCTAAGTCAAAGTTCAATATCGGTCCCTTCCGATGCATACTCCATGCATCCAACCTGAGCTTTACTTTAATCAATGCTCTGGAAAGAACATAGCATTTCTCCAAATGCAAGTAAACTCTGTTGTAGATTATCATATCAGTAAAACCCTGTGTCTGATAAATCTAGGAAACTTTATTCACATAGTCATGTTTACTTTCTAATATGTTGACAACACAATAAACAGGATCAAGTATGTGAAAAGGGTTTCAGATGAATTCATACATTATGTACATATAATCATGAAATAAATCATTTGAACCATGCAACATTAAATGTTATTTCTGATCTATATTAATAAGTAAATCTGATTATATTGAAATGAGTTTTATTTAGGGCATAAAACCTAACAGGATGTTGGGCTGGAAACTGCAACAAGGCACATACTTCCCCTTCATGTTCTAACTCATTCAAATATCTCTTATGTGAGTTTGTGAGTGTTTTCGTAAAGGTGTTGTAACACCCTAACTATTAGGCACGTTACCCAAGATAATTAAGAAATCCAAATCCCCTAAACGGGATTACTAATAAAATTAGCACGAAAATTTAAACTTTAAATACAATCGAAATGAAAATCAACTTGTAATAATTTTAACTATACAAACCAAAAGTTACATGTTTCGGGATCCCAAAAATATTTTACAAAATACTATTACAAGTCTGTTTCCACTAGCCGACCTAAGCGGCAAAACAAAGTTACAAAATTCATCACTGGTAGACCCCAACCAGCTTGGTCTAGTGTGGCCTGAACATGTACATACACCGTCAAGCTCCCATACTCATGATTGATCAGAAACAAATTTACCCTTTCCTGCACAGTAGAGCACCCGTGAGCCAAGCCCAGCAAGACAATATAAAAATATTGATAAACATATTTATCACACTATATAAACATTAATGCCATTCTCTTATGTTTGTATGACACAGACCTACACGTTACGCTCACATGCCTATTTATATCTATGTAACATAGACCTACGTGCGCTCACACGTCTAAATACAATAAAGCCTTAGAACGGTTCATCTCGGTTCTAGTTACCGAGTCCAACCCAGTTATGCCTTGAACACATAACCCTGAATCTTAATATACTCATAAATTTAACATGGTATAGCATTTACATAACATATATCATTAGGGTAGTAACCCTAGGCTATTAAACCGCTCATGTTAGGGTAATTGTAACGTCCTCGCTTCAAGTCTCCATTGGGCCCTTACACCCACAGAATGAATGACTCTTATACACGAGTACGTCACTATGTCTGCTTCATGGAATGACGACTGACCCTACAGACCAACACGAGTGTTTCCAGCGTGCTTTGTCCTCACTCGCACGCTTCCTGGGAAAACTTCCTAGGAGGTCACCCATCCTGAAATTACTCCAGGTCAAGCACACTTAACTGTGGAGTTCTTTCGTGATGGACTTGGTTAACGTCAATAAAAAATAAAGACATTTAACATCATCACTAACTCTTGCCACTTCCATTAGATGGTTGTATTTAGACAGATAGACCATGGGGTCCGTCCTTCCATCGTATTATTCTATTTGTAGCATCTTGAAGTTTTCAGGTAGTGGAGCTTCGATGATCTGTTTGACATGTGGTTTTAAATCCTCATCTTCTGAGTTAGAAATGGCTCCACTAGACATGTGGTTTTAAATCCTCATCTTCTGAGTCAGAAATGGCTCCACTATGCTTCCGTGTCAGTTTTGTCAAAGTAGCTATTTGTTCTTCCAATTTCTTGGTATCACTATTCAGAATCTTATACCCACAAATTCTATCATTGATGTAGTTTTGGAGACCATTCCCTTGAGTTCTTGCCTTTTCTCCTTTAGATTTTTCTCTTTTGGCATTAAGACGCCTCCAGAGGTCAACAATAAACCAACTGTTTTCAAGAGAAATCTCTTATATCCCATCATCCTAGTTAACATAATCACTAGGGCAATTCTTTTCCCTTAACAGCAGGCATTTGCACCAGAGTGCTAAGCCTATCGTTAATTATGCACAAGTTTCCCTTGCGAGCAGAAGGGAGTTCAAGCCCGGAGGCATCGGTGGCCTACTTTTTCTGCAAGGGATAGTTTATTGTGTTCAGGTTTGGGACAATTTTATGTTGGGGCTTGTCTACTTTTGTCTTCCCTTTATCCTTTGCACGAGCTGAGGTTTCAACGTTAGTAGGGCTTGCCCTTTTTATCCTGTTCACATGCTCTTTTGAAGTGTCTTCCTTGGAGTCTTCCTCGATATCGCTCAGTCTAGCTTGTAGCTGTGCCATCACTTTCTCCATTTGGCGAGAGAACTTTTCCTGATGTGCCAACTTCCTTTGGGCCTCAGCTAGCTTGCTGGATACTCAGACCACCTCGAGGTCTTGCTCATAATAATATCCATCTTTCTAGTATCCATTTTTGATTTCACCATTGCCCTCTTCTGTTTATCCATTGTCTTTGAGGCCCTCCTCAAGATGTTGTTCCTGTTGATGGGTTTTATCAGGTTGTTGGTCGCCAACTTCAAATGATTCCCCATCCCTTACAATGCTCGGCTGGGGGTGCCCTAGATGTAGTAGGTTAGCGTCCTCCATGATGACGTCTTGGCCTAGAGGAGTAGGCTTCTCAACATTAATTTTTTTGGTAGCCACCATTTTTGCATATGCAAGGTAACTTCAACTCTTTCTACAACTCTCCATGAAAATACCAAAATATTTACCAAGATTTTTAGAAACTAATTAAATAAGAGCTTAAGAAATTAAATAGGCAAATAAGTAATCGAGATGGAGATTTTTATGTGGTTCCGGTGTTAATTAACCATAGTCCACGAGTCAATGTATTGTTCGAAAGGTTTTGATGTATTACAATGGGTCTTACAAGTTGAAGAACCCTAGCTTCTTGCTATCTTTTCTCACTTGAGCTTTTTTGGTTTAGAGAAGAAGAAACCATAAAAGATGTGAAGTGAATCATCCCCCTTGCATGAAGGTATAAATGAGTATTTATAGCTAGGATCTGGATCTGGGCATACCCGTGATCCTTTAAGGTTTCTGTGCAAACTAGGCACACTATTGGGATAAATACATGAGATACATGACTTAAGGCCCACTGGTAGGAGTCTGGCTCGTGAGTGAGGGTTTCTGTATGGATGAGGACCACGCAGTCTAAGACTGGTGTCACGTGGGTGTTACTCCAATAGACAAAGATGTCAGGCAAGCGCCATTGGACAAAAAGGAGGTATTCTTTTTTGTGGGGTGTGCACTACCATGCTCTGACATAAGAGAAAAGATTTGATTCTATGGGACCAGACGTCAGAGGGCAGCCTCGTCACCCTACAAAGGGCTTTTGGAAGCGCCCCTTAGAATATCCTCCACAGATGTGTCCCAATTATCATCTGGAGTGCTTTCTTCACGCTGTCTTCTTGAAGGCTGGAAGCCTTCTGGATTTGGATGAATCTTGTCTTTGGAGACGAGCCTTTTGGGCTTCAGATGGTCTCAGACCCATCTTCCATCTGGATTGGGCCTTCCCTCATGGAAGGGTTTTACTCCAGGTCATTCCAAACTAATCATATTTCGTAAATATTATGTGTCATCCTTCCAGAAACACAAATAACAGTGTAAATGCCCATAAAAAACTATTTAAGTTTAAGTCCAAAATAACTTAGAATCAAGTCAAACTTCACATGGGGCGATTGCCCCACTTAGTCTGCTTGTGATTTCGCATATGTTTGAAGTAATTTTAATATTTCAGCTATATATATAGAGAGTTTTGGCTTTTTCTCATTTTGAACTAATTATTTATTATCTTTAAATTAATTAATATATTTTTATATTTTAAAAATACCTAATCAATATTATATATTTAAAATTATATTTAGTTATTTTTACAGTTTTAATAGCCCAATTATTTTTTTTTTTTTTTTTGAAAAAATAACATATATCTCACTTATTTTTTGAATTATATATAGGATGAAAAAGAAAGTTTAAAATAATAAGTTTGAATTCTATTTTTTTTTTTTTTGGATAAAATGCAGATTAAAATAATACTTTAAATCATTTTAAAAATTCAAAAACAAACTGAAAAGCTTATATTTATAACTATAATATGTACGCTAGTTAGGTGTTATATTAAAAAAAAAAAATAAGTTTAATAATTAATTAAAACTTTCGTCACTATATTATACAGCTCCTATAATTTGACGCTAATATGATCAACAAAAATAAAAAGGGATAATTTCGCAAATGCACAAAAACAATAAAAAAAAAATAACAAAAATACGGTTTCACGGAATTTTAAATATTTTTACGATTTTTTTTATTTTATTTACATAAAATACGGTCTTTTAATGTTGAAATTTTATTCATTTATTGTTAATTTTTTGTAATCTGTATGTTATCTTTTGTTGTTATTTTGATATTATTTTCATGTTACTTTTATGTTGTTTTCTTGTTGATTTTATATTGTTTCGTGTTATTTTTTGGAAAACCGTAAAAATATGAAGAAAAAAAAAACATTCTTTGAACGTAAAAATGTAAATATTTTACAAAAAATAGTGTCTTATGTAATTATTCCAATAAAAAAATATGGCTATATGTACATGTATAGTCAGGGTCGATTGAAGTATTAGGCCATTTAGGCCATTATATAGTGGAAATTACCTTCGTTATGGCTTTTTTAAATGTTTTATGATAAATATGGCATAGTTTAGTTTGGACACTTTTTATGGCTTTTTTAAACTTTGGGCATGTTTTATGGGTTTTTAAAGCCCATACATTTGGAATGTATGTTTAAAGAGCTCATATTTTATTGTTTGTAGTTTCTGTAGGTTATTTTAGTCATTTTATGTTTTCAAATTTTTATATCAGTTTTTTTTTACATAACCGTTTTTTTTTTAAATTTTACATGTAATCATTACGATTTGATAGTTGCTTCCCCTTCTACACTTACTTTTTTAGTTTTCATTTCATACTAAACTGTCTAATATACTTCTCTCTCCCTCTCTATTTTCATTTCATTGTTTTTTATTTTTTTCCCTTTCTTCTTCCATTCTTTATTCTTGCTCTGTTCTTTTTTTCTGCTCTCGGTTTTTGGACGACAATGGTGGCATTGTGCTTTGAGTAAGAGTGGGCATTTCTCGTGTGTTCTTCAAGGTATTTATGCTTTCTTTTCCTTTTTATATTCACTGATTTTAGGGTTTTATTTTTCATCTTCATTTTTTTTTTTTTTGAAGTTTTCATTGTTGTTATACAATTTTCCTTAATTCATTTTTGTATGTCTTTTAAGTGATTAGCATTTCAATGTGTTTAGTTTGTTGTTGTTTTTTTTAAAAAAAAAAATGCTTCATCCGAAGTGAATTGTGTGTTGTTGTATTTATTCATAATGAATTTTTTGAGTATTTTTTGTTTTGGGTTTGGTTTTATGTTTTAGTATTTTGTTGTTTAGTTTTAATTTTTTAATTTTTGTTAAGCATTGGGTTGTTGTTGTCTTTTTTTAACTTTTTTTTTGTTTTGGGTATGATTTGTGTTGGTATTACGTATGAACTTTTAGTAAGTACTAGAAATTGGTTTTTAATTTGTGTTTTATTTGTTGATTTAGGTAGTTTCGATTTTTAGAATTTTTTTGTGTTCATTGTTTGTTTATTTTCGGGCATTTTCATTATGTGTTATTTTTATTTTAATTTTTCATTCAAGTTTCATTTGTAGACTTTATTAGTAGTATCTCCCTCTTTAGCCCATATTTATGATTTTCATTTTTAGGTTGTTTTTCAAATTGGTTTTAATGTTTGTTATTTTATCATTTTGTTTTTTGCCCAAATCATGTGTTATTTTCAATTTTGTTGGTTTGATTTGTTTCGGTTTTTTGTGAAACTGGTTTTTATGTTTATTATCATGATTGATAAGTTCTTTGTATCTAATATTTTTTTTGTACTTTGATTCTTTATCAAATGGAAAGTAAATCAGAATCCAAAGTTTCCTTTGTACTTCTATCAAGGCTAAAGGTCGAACAAGAAAATCTTCACGGCAAGCTAAAGTATGTTTTATGTTTTTAATAAAATTAGTTTTTAATCTTAAGTTTTATTTTGATTTCTTTTTATTGATTCTCATGAAAAATGGTTTTAATTTTTTTTATTAGGATGCTTCTGTTGAAGAAGAAAACACTGTTAAAGTTCAAACGAGGAAATCTCCCCGTAAATCTAAAGTATGTTCTATGTTTTTATTGAATCTAGTTTTTGTTGTTTATTCATTTTTTCCTTTATGAATTTTTTTGGATGAAACTGATTTTTCCTTGTTTCGTTTTAAGGGTGCTACTATTGAAGAAGAAATTTCCATTAAAGCAGCAACAAAGAAATCTCCCCAGAAACTTAATGTATGTTTTAAATTTTTACTGAAACTAGTTTTGCATTTTTTTTATGTTTCATTATTGTTTCCTAATTGTATTTTGTTTAAATTTTCCAAGTCTTTGTTCCACCAAAATTGGTTTTTATCTTTTATATGTTAGTTCCTGTTTTTGAGTATGTTATGTGAAACCAGTTTTTTGTGTTTTGTAATTTGTTATTCTTTTTCTTTGTGTTTGTTTATGATTTATTAATTTGTTCTATTTTGTTTTTGTTTATTTTTTCAAGATGATAAACAAGAAGTTAAAGTTGATGATCCAGATTTTGTTACTGAGGAACACCATAGTAAGAAGGCTTCTAATGTCCATCAAGCGGACGATGATGATGATTTTTAAACTGAGAAGGTTGTCTCGGAAGTTGTTGCAACCAAAAAAAGGAAGTCTGTTAGTGATGATGCTAGTGCGTTAAAGAAGAGTAAAATTAAGGCCGCTGTGAAGGATTCTAATTCGGTATGTCTTGTTGTTTTCTTATATTTTTTGGTTGATATGTGTATTGTATTGTTTAAATAAATTTTATTTTTTAGTTGTATAAATTTTGATCTTTTTGTTTGTTTTAATAGTTTTTTTTTTTTTTTTTGCATTTTCCTTTAATTGAATTGTGTTTTATATTTGTTAGGAAAAAGTGTGCGAATCTAATGTTGTTGATGATGAGAAACTGGTTAATATCATTAAGAAAGATAAAAAGAAACCAGTTTCTAAATCCCATGGCAAGAAGAAGAGTGAGACTCATGTTGATGCTGCTCCCTTGGTAATTTTTCTTATAAAAAGAAACTGGTTTCTTCCTTTATGATTTTTCTTGTTTTTAGGTTTTCTGTTTATAGTTTTATCGTTCGTAAGTTATTTTTGTTTTGTGTAATCATTTGGAGCTTCTGCATTTTCTATTGTTTATTTTTTTATTAGCGTATTTTTAAGTAACTGGTTTCTATATTTAATTTTGATCTTAGTTATTTAGGTAATTGGTTTATGTGAATTAACTTTAAATTTAATTATTTTACGTAACTGGTTTCTCTATATTAGATTTTTGCTAAGTTGTTTATTGTAACAGATTTTTGTTATTTAGTTTATAAGTTATCGTTAAAAATTATTTTATGGTATGTATTTTTTCTTTTTTAAGTAATTGATTTTTATAATTGATATATCTTTTTATTACTTTAGGCTTCATATGTTTGTTCACTTTTTATTTATTTGTAATATAAAATTGGTTTCTATATTAAATTATTATTTTTGTTATAATACATAACTGGTTTTAAGGTTTAGTTTTTAATTTGGTTAATCTACATAACTAGTTTCTCGGTATCATATTTTCAATTAGCTGATAAATATTACTGATTTTTCATTGTCAAATTCAAAGGTCCAACTCCGATGACAACTCAAACGTCCAACATTGGTGACAACTTCGATGTCTAACTACGATGACTTTTTGGTAGCGATGACTTTTCCGACGATGATAGCAATTTTTTCAAATGTTCTCATTTTATTTTTTACTTTTATTGTGGCAAATATTTTGTTTTAGTAGACAGTGATTGTTTTGTGTAGTGGGTTGATGTTCGAGTCTTGGAGTTTCTCGAAAACTTGTAACCGGTTTTAAATTTGGTCTTGTATTAATTTTAGTTTTGGTAGTGGCTTGGAGGTCAAATCTTAGAGCTTCTAAGAAACATGTAAAATTTATATATATGACTTTTGGTATTTGTAACTAGTTTTTTTGGTTCAAAAATTAATTTTTAATTACATAGAATTATTTAGTTAATTAATTTAATGTCTTAATAAAATTATTTTAATATTATTTGAGTTTCTATAAGAAAAAAAACCTCAGCTGAGATAATTTTTTTCTTTATTACAATGTTTTATTATTTTTTTTTTTTTGAAAGAAAAGAAAAAAAAAAACAAATAAAAAAAGTTTTTATGTGGCATTCCTCCTTATTTTTTCCCATATTTTAAAGTTTGTTTAAAAAGAATGTCATATTTAGTGTAATTAAGTTTTTATGCTATATATATCATAACTTATATTTTTTTCCTCATATTTTTATAAATAGCCCCATTATGTAAGGCCCAATTTCTTTTCTTTTCTTTTTTAAAAAAAAAAAGATTTTTTTTTTATTATACATACATAAATAAAAAAAATATATATAATTGAAAGTTTAGAAATATCTTTTTAAAAAAAAAAAAAAAAAAAAAAAAAAATTATAATTTTAATGTACACAATTTTTGCAGAAGACTCCGACGGTATATAATAATAATTTTTACATTAAAAAAACGTAATAAAAGTAAAATATTCAAATTTTAATAATATTAGCATACTTCTTCAAGGTAAGGAATTTAGATTATTAAAATTCTCCTTAATTTGGATGATGATAATAGGTATCTACAAAGAAAAGATCCAAGCGTATAAAAAAACATATAAGAAAATAATTAAACAGTACGATATGATGTAGTAACATGAAAATTATATAATTTAGTACAAGAAATCAACAGTTGATATTATGATAATAAAATTATGTAAACTATATGACAAATATAGTTGTTGTAAAGTAATCTAAATATATTTATGTCATTAAAAACTACAAATTGGAATAAAGGACATGATCATTGTATATTTTTTTTTTATGTCATTAAAAAAAAAAATAAATATATTTATGTCATTAAAAACTACAAATTGGAATAAAGGACATGATCATTGTATATAATATATTATACATAGTAAACAAAATAAAGTCATTATCATATCGAATGAAAGTTAATCAAATTAGTACGTAAATAATACGTAATAAAATCCAACCATTTGATTATTTTAATATGTATCATTGGTCTAAATCGACCATCCCATCACTTATTTGATTACATATGTATGAACATGATTTAATATGACTATAAACTAATGCAAAATATTCTGTAACCTTTGACTAATTCTATTAGGTTGATTAAGTTAATAATAGTATCACTACCAATGGATTCAAAGTTTTTTTTTCAAGTACTGAAATTTGAAGTTGACCCTTATTATTATTATATTATAAGCATGAGAACAATGCATGTCCATCTGTGGACTACAACCATTCTCACCATTCACATAGCCAATTATAATTGTTTTTGGTTTTTAATTTTCAAAGGACAATTATATATTACCAAATCTCTTAAAAAAATCTACTAAGCCTAACTTAGGGGTGAGAGAAAGATGTAAAAAAAGGAGAGGGTATAGATTCAAACTCATGACTCTTAAATTATTAATTGATTATAATATCATTATACTACGTAGGACACTCAAAAAAAAAAAAATGAAAAAAAGATACATATTCAATTTTTTCACTTGTACCATGTACGCATAATGAATAAAAAAAAACTAATTAGTAATTTTTTTCCTTGAACTTTGACATGTACTAAATCGTGTCACCTGAACTTTTTTTGCCGTTAAAAATTCCTCCTGAACTATGGAGATTGTTAAATTTAAAGACTTTTGTCTAATTTATGTAAAAAATTCTAACATGGATAAAAGTTCAAGGAGCATGTTTTAGTACATATCAAAGTTTGAGAGACATGATTTGGTAGATATCAAAGTCTGGGGAGCATGGTTTAGTATATAAACAATCACTGAAACAAAATTGAATGAAATTAGACAAAAGTCCTTAAATTTAACAATCTCAATAGTTCGGGAGAAATTTTTAATTGCCAAAAAAGTTCAGGGGACACGATTTACTACATCTCAAAGTTCAGGGAGAAAAATTACTAATTAACCTAAAAAAATTACCTTAAAAGTTATAAGGAATTTACCAAAAAAGAAAATGTTGATGCATGTTAACATGTAAAAGCATGCACAAAATTTTAATTCTTCAAGAGCAAAATAGGTACCACAGACAATGTTACATTTAAGTGAGATTTAGTTAGGAGAAATAAAAATATAAGAATAGGAATGAGAACGAAAATAGGAATAGAAATGAAATGAAATAAAATTTAAAATGCATGAAAAAAATTGATAAAAAAATTATTAATTTTTTTTTTATCGTGCATATGAATGATCTTTCCTTATATTTCAAAATTAGTTATTCTACCAAAATAGTGGAAAAGTCATTCTATTAAAATGACATTCCATTAATACTTTAATATGCAACTAAACAAAAGAATGGAATGAAAATTGTTTCATTTCTATTTCATTTCATTTAATTACCTCCAACCAAATGCTATGTTATTTCCTCTGAAAAATAATATAATTAAGAATTGAATTTGAGTGTAATGGTAATTAATATAATTTGACATTGCTACGTAATTGCATATATTTGAATAGTGTAATTTGAAGTAATTTAGAGATTTTAATTATGCTTTCTAAATCACTTGGTCCTAAGAGAATCAACATTGTTTGGTGAGAAGAAAAAGTAGGAGCTGGGAAAGGAAAGAAGGGAAATAAGTGGGAGGAGAGGTTGAATCCTTTTGTTGGCAAGAAGGATCATTCATTCTCTTGTTTGGCAAAAAAGATCATTCCAAGGAAATGAAAAGTAAGAGATGATAAATCCACTCAAATGTACAATTTTAAATCCTTCTATTAATTGAAAGATTGATACTCTCTATTATTATTTGTTCAAAATTATAAAATTACTCTCTAAAAATATTATTATAAAAATAATTTAGCAATTTCATAAATGAATAATGATAGATCGTTTTACTTCTCTATTTCTCCTACCAAATAATTTAAAAGAATTATTCTCTTCTCCTTCCTTCGAATTATCCATCTTATGTATTCTCTTCTCCTTCCACCTTACCAAACATGTTGTAAGTGTAACTATACGTAAAAATTAAAAACTTTCATTTTAAATATAAACTATTAAAAATAATATTTTCATATATAATTACTAATAATTTATCAAACAAAATATTATGAATATTCATATATAAGTACTACATCATATAAATATGCATTGTATTTTTAAATATAATATAATTATACGACTTAGTAATTATACAGTTAGTAATATTACACTAAGTAATGCTGCATATAAATTACACATAATGATGTGTATTAAATATTAATTATTTTTATTTTTAAGTAGGACATAAGATAACCTTATTATATGGTTAAGATTAATTATAATTGTATAGAAAGTGTGTGTAATTTAAATGTGCTCAAATCATTATTCTATTACAATATTTTTTTTGTTTTGTGCATATCATTAAATAGATAAATATAGCCATTAATTCAGGCTTTAGAATTAAATTAAAAAACAAAAAGTAATTTACGGTATAAATATTTCAGTTTAACTTTAAGTTGTAAATAAATACCTAAGTTTAATTTTTAATAGTAACAATACCTAAATTATATTTCTAGAACTCCATAAGTATATCACCGTTAAATGTGAAATTATTATCCACGTGTCATTTTTTTATTGGTACATTTAAAATAATTTTTTTAAAAAAAAATAAAATTTAATAACGTGTAATAATCAAGAATTGTCACGTTTGAATTTACTTAACACTTAACAAGTACCTGCAGAAATTGTTTGTAATTATAAATTAAAGTTAGATATTTATACCATAAATTATTTAAAAATAAAACGTAGTGAAGTTGAGGGACCCTATTTGTGTGTGTACATTAGGAATTTAATTTTCTTTAAAAAAAATTAAGTTTTCATTCCGTGATTTAATTTTGTGATGTGAATTAATTCAAAGACAGTCCATTAAATAAATAAATAAAAATACATAGCCAATATTTTGGAGGATACATAATTAAAAAGTAAGTTAAGGGCAATTTTGTCAACCTAATGATTAATGTTCCTATATAAACTAACAAAGAGGACTCCAAATTAAGAGTGTCCAAACTTGTTGGGAACGACAAACAAACAGTCAATGGACATTGCTATTATACCTTCCTCCACTTCATTATCGACCGTCCATCACGACGGCGCCGCCTCAATCTCCACCCTTCATTCCGACATAATCCAAACCCACATCCTCACTCGTCTCGACGGCCCAACTCTGGCCTCAGTGGGCTGCGCTTCGGCCCAACTCAACTCCCTCTACACGGAAGAGACTCTTTGGACCAACATTTGCCATTCCACGTGGCCTTCCACAAGCTCACCACGTGTCCGCCAAGTCATCGCCGATTTCCACGGCGCCCACCGATCTTTCTTCGCCGATTCCTTCCCTCTAATCACCACCACATATAATAGCTCGCCCTCAAATCCCGGCACCGATGATCTCCACCGTACGCCGGAATTCATCTCAGCCGTCGATTTCCACTATCGCGGAGAGCTCATTTTCAGCAAGGTCGTCGTGACCGAAACCTCGTCGGGGTGGTTTCGCTGCTCGCCTTTCCGGGTCGACCTGCTTCACCCGAAAGACATCGTCCCGACCCGAATACCGTACCCGAACGGAAACGAAATCGACGACGAAACCGCGTGCCGGAATCTGGCGGAGGAACTGACGCTGAGCTGGATTGTGATCGACCCGATGGGAAGCCGAGCGATTAACCTCTCAAGCCACAAGCCAGTGTCCGTACAGCGTCACTGGCTGAGCGGTGAGGTTCGGGTGGGTTTTGCGTCGGTGTTGGAGGGCGGGGGGGATAAAGGGTCGTCGACGGAGTCTGTCACGTGCGATGTTGTGGTCACGTGCGGAGTTTCCCAAGGCCCGGAATTGTTGCAGGTGAGGGAAGTGTGTTTAACGGTTGAGGACATGGATGGAAGGCATATGAAAGGGAAGGAGAGTTTGGTAATTTTACGAAAAGCTTTGGAGGGTAAAAGGGTAAATAGTGGGAGAAGGGAAATGGGAGGAAGGAAAAGATACGAAGAGTATTTAGAAAGGAAAATGAGGAGAATAGAGAGGAAAGTGAGGACGGAAGGAACGTTAGATATTCTATCGGCTTCATTATTAGGAGTTTCAGCTGTGTTTTGTATATTCTGGGTAATTATGTTCAAATGAACAACACAACACCAGGAAAAAAAAAAAGAGAAAGAAATCTTTTTTATTATTGATATTAAAATTCGATACTGATATATTATATATTTATTACAAGACAAAAATAAATTAATCTTTAATTTTTGACAGTTTATTACTCGATCTTAAGTTGAAACTATAATATCGAAGAGTATAGTATTAATTTTTTTTTTTTTTGAGCAATTGATAATAACGTAGAGTTAAACTAACATAAATGCTTATTTATTTTTCTTGTTAGTCACATTTAATTAGTAAAAGAATTTTTTTTTTTTTTGAAAATAATTAGTAAAAGAATTAAATGTTAAGATTTTAAGAAAGAAAAAGAAAATAGGGTCCTACGTACGTAGAAATTAGCAGTAGTTAAAAATTATTCAGAAGAAAATAATAATATTTAAAATAGTATCATGTGGTTGAACGTTGAATTAAAAAGTGTATAAATGTAGTTCAGAGTGGAATAATTTTAATATGATATTGATATATTGGCATTTGATTTTGCATGTCCAAATGAGAAGGAATATAATAAATAAGCAAGTGGCCGGTGTATGACCAATTCATTTCAATCTAATGTAAAGTGTCAATATTTTAGATTAGATTGAAAAGTCTAAGAAGTATATTTTTATACCGAATGAATGTTACTTGACGTCTAAAAATAATTATACAATTTAATTTTTATATATTTTTTAATAAAATTATATAAACAAATATAAAAAATAATAATTAAAAATCTAATATATATATATCTATTTTATATAAAATGTAACTATATGACCGAATTCTTTGTTTACAAGAAATTATTGGGTAATTTTTTTTTAACTAAAAAAAATAACAAATTATTAGATGTTGCCACATAAATTAAGCGCCAGCATCTAGTTCCTAAATATAATTAATCCAGCTACTATATTTTTTTATTAAAAATTATTTTAAAATTTTGATATTTAGAATTAGTTAAATTTTAAATATTATTTTAAATTAAATTTGAATGTTTTGATAGTTTAACCAGATGAGCATTTTCATTATTTCCGAAGGTAAATTTAGGATGAATAATATTTTTTTTTAATTACTATTACGAAGTATAATAGTAATTTTTGTTTTTATTTAAATCACTATTATACTTTCAAATGTCAATGATTATCATTACATTGAATATTATTAATTTTAAAATTATGATATTAAAAAAAACTAAAAACTAAAATAAAATTAACATACGTGACTTGACACGTAACATCTATTAAGTATATAAAACAAATGTATATTTTATTCAGGGGAACACATACTATAACTTATAAATCTACATATATAAATTAAGCGTGTGAAGATATGTCACAGGCACATAACTTACGTCAAAATTTATAGTTTATAATTATATATCTTACTTTCATCAATTATATTTAAACAATTGTTAAAAAAAATTATATTTAAACAAGAATATAGTAAAATACAAAAGAGCAAAGACCATAGGAAAACTTCTGCTAAGCCCTGCGCAACAAGTAAAAAAAAGCTTACAAAGTTATGTATAATTAGAAAAAAAAGTTAAAATGCTTTTAATTATATTTTTATAATTTTGAATGATTTTTTTTATATCATTGTTTTTATCATTTATTTGTTAGTTAATTGAGTTTTGTTACTTTTTTAACAAATTAGTTAATTTAGTTGGCATTTGATTTATTAAGTTTCATTAATCTTTCAAATTTTATATATGTGTAGGTTTAATTGACTAGTATATTTTTACTTTGGAAGACATAACCCTAATAGTTGAACATAACAAATTAGTTTCGATATAATGGTGACATGTTAAGTGAAAGAAAGGCTTCAAAGATAATTTTTTTCTTGTTAAAATAATAACTGTTGCCCTTGATTTTGCCCAATATACGTGGACCAACCAGACAGGGACACGTGGATCAAAAGATCTTAACATTTAAATTAATTGCTAAGTCTTTATGAAGAAAGACAGCATCCGGGACTTGCCTCCCGGAGAAGGCATACGAAGTCCTCTATGCTCCCGGAGGTCTAAGTGGCATCAAAGCATCCGCGAGGTGTCAGGCTTCCCCTGAGCAGTCATCTCGCATTTAATGTCGCATGGGAGAAAACGTGTTGGGACTGCCACACGCAATAAAGTCTGACGACACGACCCCCCATCTGCACCTACGAGGCTATGACCACTTAAGTCTATTGACGGCTACACTGTGAAGAGTCCCATCAGTCAAAAGGCAATAAGGACATTCCTCATAAAATCCCTACAACACCTAGGGATTTGACGATGCATTACTCATGGTATATTCATTGGGAACACCCAACTTTATTGATAGTTACAAAAATATATGTACTACAATTCTGAGAATCACCCCACCAAAAACACTATAAATACCCCCTCAAAGCTCATTAATGGGGTCGAGATTTTTTGGGTTGCATAAGTGCAAGAAGAGTAAATACTCACCAAGAACATTCTCTGTATTAAATACACTCATAAATACACAGACTCGTGGACTAAGGCTCATTAACGCCCCAACCACATAAAAATCCTTCTCTTAATTTCTTACAGCTCTTTAATCTTTTATTATTTTATTGGTTGCCAAAAATCTCGGTCAACAATAACTGTGTTTTATCCTGAATTTAAAAATTCATAACATTATAGCATGTATAGTGTGTTAATCTACTTTTATATATCTATTAATTTTGTGGGTAGTTATGGCCAAATTGGTTGCTTATATCAGATGCCTCTTGAATATAGTGTCAAGTTATTTTGTCTAAATTTCCAAGATAATTTGGTCTTATATAAGTTGTTTTGCTTGTAGTGACTCATTCTGATTTTGTATATCTTTGACTAAATAATTAACTTGTTGACTGAAAGTTCTTCTATATCGACGATTGTCATAATTCAGATCAATCTCTCAAAAAAATATCAAATTATCAAACAATTTAATTTAATTTAATTCATTGATGATCGAATTAAAAAATTATAAACAATAAACATTAACAAATAACAATAAAAAAAATTAACATGCAATTTATTTCTTTCCATATGATGTGTGAGACTAAAATCCAAAGTCAATTTTTACAAATTTATGTTAGACATTTAATGGTTAATTCATATTAATATTGAAACTATTTGTTATTCGTTTGGTATGACGTATTACATCGTATTGTATAGTATTATATTAAATTATATTTTATGAAATATTTTTATGTAAAACTATATATAATTACAACTTTTATCAATACCTAAATATATAATATTTTAGTATAAATTAAAATTTAATATAGTATTATATAAAAATATGATATATAATCTAATTTAATATAATACAATACAAGCAAATCCTAATATGACGTTCCAAAACGAGTTCTTCACATTTCTCAATGTATAACATAAAACATAATAGATAAGAGTCATGTGATGGATATGATTTCTTTCAAAGAAAAAAAGAAAACTTGTGAAGCCACCGATATATAGAGCATTGGAGAGCACATATATCTCATTCTCCACAACCACAATTGTTTAAGTTGATTAGAACCTGACACTGGTTGGAAGAGCCAAGATTTACACGAATTACACTGTTCACGGATTGGTTTGCATTTTTCCTTTGCCATTTGGAACTAAGGTAGCGTTTGGTTGGAGGTAATGAAATGGAATGGAATGGAAAGGAAATAATTTTCATTCCATTCCTTTGTTTGGTTGCATTTTAAAGTATTGGAATGGCATTCCAATGGAATGCTCTTTCCACCATTTTGGTGGAATGGCTATTCCATTTTAAAAAGGAAGGAATGACCATTCCAATGTAACAAGAAAAAAAATTTAATTATTTTTTTATCAATTTTTTTTATGCATTTTAAATTTTATTCTATTCCATTCCTATTCTTATTCCCATTCTCATTCTTATTCCTATATTTTCATTCCTCTCAACCAAACGCCTCCTAAAATATATTGGCTCCATTTACTGTTTTACTCTTAAATTTGGTGATCAATTGTAATTGAATTGATTAATTGTTATTGAATTGGATCAGTTTATACACACCTCTACTCCTTCTAAGGGTTGACAGTGTCCTACAAAAAGTAACTGTCGTTTACATTTATTTCTGACTATATTAAAGAGAAAAAGAGCAAGAGCTCATTGATTAAAGAAAGTTAATAAGAATGAGAAATTTATACATACATATATACTAGGAAAAAATTACGTGAAAGGCACGTATACTTAGTTTTATGTTAGGTACTTTTTAATTTAATTAAAAATTATATAATTTAATTTATTATTATAGTCTAAGTGTATTTTTTTTTAATAAAGTCATTAATAAGCCTATGGAAGAGAATTGGAAAATAAGGTAAAGAACCATGCTAAATAAAAAGTAAGGTAAAACAAAGAGTAAAACAACTATGCCCCTGTAAGATTCTACATAATATATTTTTTTTTTTTGAATAAGATACATACTATTAAAAAAAGAAGAAGAAGAAGTAGGCGCATGTATATACAAAATATGATGACTAACATACAAAAAATAAATAAAATATTGGTCCTCTACCAATTATTCTCAGGAAATATAGACATAAATAAAATTCAAAGAGCTTACAATTTATAAAGACATACAAATTTCAGTTCTCATTCATATCCCTATCAACAATCCACTTGAAAATCTTAGTGTAGATTAGCATTTAACTGGTACTCATCAATAAATGTTCTTAATCAAATTCTAAATTGCAGAGAAAATTGCTTATAATCAAGTTCTTCACTTTACAATTATATACACTCAAAGTTCTAAATTTCAATATTTACTATTGAATGTTTATAATTAAGTTCTTCACTTTACAATTATTGATACTCAAAAATCTAAATTTTAATAAGTTCTACATTCCTTATGAACACCAAGTCTCCAATCTTCAAAATTTCAAACTATACTAAAACACACTCAAATCATATTCTATCTGGTAAATCTCTAATAAGACCAATTTATAATCTAAACATTACTCTCTGATGAAACAGATGAAAACCCACTTGGCAATTGAATTAAAAGTGACAAATATTACATCAAAGTGATCTTTTAAAGACGTTCATCTTAGAAGATGACATGCATAATGTTGGGATGACTTATTGACTAAAGACTATTATGATTGGCTTTGCTATCTCCAGATGAATGTTGCTCTGTTGAGTTGCATATCATCAAAGCTCTGTTTTTGTCTTGATAGTGAATTGCTGTCAGTTTTATATGTTCCCGAAGTCATCCCATTTTGGGGTTGAAAAAGAATTGAAGTTGTCAATAAAATGTGTATCTTGTAATTAGTGGTTCTATATAGTTTGTCGAATAATGTTTCCTAGGTTCATATATATATATATATGCTTTTTGATGAAGTGACTATGTGAAAGTTTTTTTTTCTTGATTATATTGATAAGAACTGTGCTGATAATACATATTGCATCCTGTGAGAGTTGTCTTTCCTTGGCTTCAAATTATCTTTGTAGTTTTGTACACGTATGCACACCAAGTGTTTGTCAAAAATCTCCAATGAAGATTTTTCTTGTGCATGGAGTAGATGGCTTTCATTTTATCCATGTTGGTATTGCAGTTATTGTTTATTCTAAAGTAGTTTTGGAGTTATTCTAAGGTATGATACCGACGTTTGAGAGGATGAGGAAAGGTGTGATGAAACAAGTTCTTGAGGATGGAAATATCGTTCATAACTAAATTGATTTCAACAAACTTGGTGGTTTGGAGAAGAAGCAGATTGGTCGACACTGTGCTTAAGATTGTTGGAGAAGATAATGAGAAATTTTTAAGGAGACTTAGAGATAGAACTGACAGGTCCCTATTTAGTATTTACATTTTTTTTAATTTTTTGAAAGACCAATACATTTTGTTTTTTGAAAGGACAAAAAAAAAAAAAAAAAAAAAAAAAAAACATTTTGTTTATTTCACTTTCAATTTTTTTTTTATTATTATTCAAAAAAATTATTAATTTATTTTCTGTAGAGTTGGAATTGATATTCTCAAAATCGAAATTCGGTATGAGAATTTGAATATTGAAGGAGATGTGTATATTACAAGCAGAGCACTTCTTACTCTGCTTTATTCTATCTTAAACACTCTGGAGGTATATAATTATTTTATTTTTGTATTAATTTTATGAAAATAGTTCTTTTTTGTTTAGATGTTTTTTATTTTTATTATTATTTTTAATTAGATTTACTAATTCCTGTGATTTGTTTGATTATGTGTGTGTTTTTTTCTTTCCTTTTTTTGTTTGAGAGTGCAGAGTATTCTTGGATCCATTGGGTTATTTCCATCAAAGAAGACAAAAATTCAGATACTTAAAAAATAAAAATGTCAGTGAAAAAGTCAAACCTTCCAAGTAAGGGTGTAAACGTATATTACTTAAATAATAATAACAAACATTACAATATGAAAAAAAAAACTAATGGCTCTAACAAAACTCAAATCTCCAGAGAACGTAACAGTACACTGCCAACGCCATGAGCATGTAGAAGATTGTTTGCTCAAATCTCCTCTCCGTATCAAATCTCCGGTTGTTTTCTTTTTAAATGGGTTGTGATTCTCGAATATTTAATATCAATTCAAATATTAATGGAATTTGTTTTATTATTATTTTATTATATATAAATAATATTTTATTATTTTATTAAATAAAAATAAAAAGTCACCCATAAATTTCTCATAAAAATTTCAATTATTTATAGATAAACTTACAGCTGAGAAAACTACTAGCTAAATCTAAAACTTCAAAAGCAATGTTCCAAATTGTAGTGATTCTATGAGTGTTAGATATCAACCCAAGTCTCATAGTCATATAAGAAAATTTTAAAATTTTAATTATAATATCTCTAGTCGCTAAAAATAAAAATGTCTACGGACAAAAATTACATCCCTGCAGTAAAATTTCCCAATATATATTATAGATAGATATTACACCAAAGAAAATTTTCCAATATATATTATAGATATTACAACAAAGACTGCTTCACCAGCTCATTGGTGGTCATTAAAGAGAAAGCTACAAAAATAAATTGTAATGGTGCTCAAGTGCTGCCTCATTGGTTTTTCAAGCTCGTTATAAACATTTATGTCACAATAAAACATGTCACACTAAGTAGATACTGAATCAAATAAAGGAGTTATTATAGAGTTCTATCTACACACAATGTTTTCGTCCACTGACATAAACTTTACCAAACATAATTCAAAGTCAACAAAATTATTCTTCCAGTAAAAGAAACGTATGTATGAATGACATAAAAAAGTTGGACATATTTCGTCTCAAAAATTAGTGAGAGATTCTGTGCATACTTAATAGATTTTGTTGAATCTTTTTGATGGAAGAGAATATTCAAACTTACATTATCTCTATATCGTCTTTGCCAATTGAAGGTGCAGGTCTAGGAGGTCCCCTTGCTATTGGCATCCCTCCACCAAAATCAGCTTTGGGCTTTGCATAATCCACAAAGATAACTCGTCCATTTAGCTCCTGCAAATTACAGTTTTGTCATTTTTGGTTGTTATAATCGGGGGGGGGGGGGGGGAAATGGAGCACTGAAAACCGTAGAGAATTACCTTTCCATTCATCTCTGTTAGAGCTTTTTGTGCTTCATCTTCTGAAGCGAAAGTTACAAACCCGAACCCTTTTGATTTGTCCGATACCCTGTCCATTACAATTTTAGCTGAAAACACAAGACTAATTGTTAGGCAGATGATAAACGTAGAGAGTGGCTCATCAGTTTAGCATACTAATCACCTTCAATAACTTGACCATGTTGGGAGAATGCCTCTGATAATCCCTTCTCATTAGTGTAAAACGGAAGCCCTGAAAACATATTTACAAATGCATTTCAGAACATATTGTGAAAAGCTTATAAGTTGTTAGATCACATGAACACGTATCATAAAAGATAGATGATCTATCTTATTGATTGCTCAAACTCTAAGGCTGTTTGGTATGAACGACACCAACATTACAAAACCTAATAAAAGAAAGTGGGAGGCGAAGATTCTTCGCTTTTGTGTTCAACATGAGGAGCAGGAGAGAAACCATCCAACTGTGAGAGGATTAAAATTTGGCAGGGGAAGAAATGACAGACACAAGAACTGAATGTGAGAAATCAGAAAAACCACCTCATATCGTATTCATACTCAACCAGAAAAAATGATTATAGGCTTATTCCTCCTAAAATCTTTCTTTCTAAACAACTACCCTGCCAAAATATTTCCATTAATCCCTGCCTACCAAGCAAAACACACTCCAACTTATGCCCAATCTCAAGTCCACCATTGCTTTACAACTTAGTCAAAACCCCATGTGGAGACTCGCTTTCTTTCTAAATGGTCCAATAATCACTTCAATTTTTTTTGTATATAACATTAGCATTCATGGATACAGTAGACGAAAGTAACCAAGTAGTTCCCATGATCAGTTATCGTCAAATTCTGCAGCAATTAATTTAATTTTAGGTTTGAAATTCACACAGCTAGGAGCTAAAATAAGCTATTAGGCATTTCGTCAAACACTTTGTGCTCTTTCTGAACCTATCAATAAGAGTGAACACCAAAACTAGTCGTTGGTTTTGTTCCTAGTATTTGCAGGAAGATAATTCTTAACATAAAAGGTTATCAACGCGATTTTCTGATCACAATAACAAAAAATGTTTATTTAACAAATAAAATTAATGATATATTATGTATGTGTCCATAAAGATATATAATATATAGAGATTAGAGAGAAATGATACCTCCAACAAAGAGCTTAGAAGTAATTCCTCTGCAACAGATTAGAAGAGCAGGAGGAAGAAGGGAAGAGTGGGATAAACCAAGTCTTGAGCCAACTACTTTGTTAAGAGCCGCCATTTTTCTATTATACATATACATATATATGTATAATGGCAGAGAGAGTGAGAGAGTAGAGTGGAAGAGAGGTTTAAAAGCTAACCCTCGACTGAGAAAGAATGATGCCAAATTAGACAAAATAGTACTCTTAATTGAAACTGTTTCTTTTTCAAAATATATATATGTGTATAATAGAAAATTATTATTATTCTTTTTTTTTTTTTTTTCATTTTGAGTAAGTTTGAAATTTGTTTCATATCAAAATATTTTTCACAGTCAAATTGTCTCATTTTACTTGTACTTGACTTTCAGGCTCAAATTTTAACAATCATGATGATAATTTATATAGGGAAATTTGGTTTTATATACTTAAAAAATTAAAAAAAATTAAAAAAAATTATTATTAAACCAAAAATTTAAACCCTAAAAAAATTATACTTTTTTTTCAAAACTCCAAAAATACCCCCCTCACAATTCTCTCTCTCTCTGCATCATCTCTCTCTCTCTATCTCACCCCAACCGCCCACCCTCACCACCACCTCCGACCTCCATCCTCCGACCTCCGACCTCCGACCCTCACTGTCACCTCTGACCATATGCACCAACACCCCAACCCAGCCCCACTCTCTCGGACCGCCCAAAAGTCGCACCCCGAAAACCCACTCTCTCTTCCTCTCTCTCTGAAATCGCAGAAAAAAAAAATTGCTCCAGGTCCGATGGTCGGACCATGGGTCCGATGGGGTCCGAATTTTTCTCTCTAAAAACGCAAAAAAAAAAAAAAAAAAAAAATTGCTCCGGGTCGATGGTCGGACCCATGGTCCGACCATCGGACCTGGAGCAATTTTTTTTTTCTGCGATTTCAGAGAGAGAGGAAGAGAGAGTGGGTTTTCGGGGTGCGACTTTTGGGCGGTCCGAGAGAGTGGGGCTGGGTCGGGGTGTTGGTGCGGGTGGTCGGAGGTGGCGGTGAGGGTCGGAGGTCGGAGGTGGTGGTGAGGGTGGGCGGTTGGGATGTGAGATAGAGAGAGAGAGAGAGAGAGAGAGAGAGAGAGAGAGAGAGAGAGAGAGAGAGAGAGAGATGATGCAGAGAGAGAGAATTGTGAGGGGGGTATTTTTGGGGTTTTGAAAAAAAAGGTATAGTTTTTTTATGGTTTAAGTTTTTGGTTTAATAATAAATTTTTTTAATTTTTTAAGTATATAAAATCAAAATTCCTTTTATATATCTATTTAATGCTGTTGTTAGCGATGATGACATTTTTGGAAATTATTTTACCAGGATCTTAGATCTACTCACAAGTATGTTGATTAACACCCTAAATATGAACTTTCTAAAATGATGAAATAAACACGTATAAAGTTTAAGAAACCTTACATTGGGTGCAGCGGAATATAATGACTCCTTCCGTTCAGATATCTAGTCCTTGATTCCTTTCTGTAGCAGAGCATTATCAATATCTGAACTTGGATCTCTTTCTCTGAATCTTTGATGCTGAAACTCCTTTTGCTGAAGGTCTTTCTTCACGATCTTCCTCACTATGATTGAGGTATCACTTGATGTGTGTGGGCACTACTCATACACTAAGAATTTCGAAATTTAAGGAAGAAGAAAGAGAAAGTGGGTTCAGCCAAAGATAGGGAGAGAGAGGCTCAGTTTTTTTCTGAATCAGAAGTGTAGAATTTTTTGTGTAAATTTCCTGAAGCCTTCACTATCTATTTATAGCATTCCACTAGGGTTAGGTTTGAATTATTTGGCATTAAAATAATGAAAATATCAGAGGGAAAAACTCTACAAAAGTGGCCGGCCCTACATAGTGGATTTGGGCCTCACTTTTTGCAATTTTGCAGTTTTATCTTTTCTGCATCTGATTTTCTCAAAAACGCTAATTTTCTAATTCAACCATTTAAATGTCAATTCTAACTATTTAATAACTATAAATAATTATTAAATAATATTGTCATTTATCATATTTATTAATTGAACCATACAAAGTATCATAATTAACAAATATGCCCCTAAAACTCTTTCTTTACAATTTCGCCCTTACTTAGTGAAAAATTCACAAATAGACATAGTCTAATTTGAGAATTATAATTGATTAATCAAAACCAATTACATGAGTCTTACAAGCAATATTATCTCAACTAGTGCGGGGACCATGGGTCTATATAACCGAGCTTCCAATAAGTAGATGAAGAATTTAGCACTAAAACTCACTAACTTATTAATTCTTCGTTGAATCCACGCATAGAACTTAGAATTGCACTCTCAGTTATATAGAATGCTCTATATGTTCCACCATATAGACACATCATTAGTTATCCATTGTTATAATCCTAATGTGATCAATGATCCTCTATATGAATGATCTACACTGTAAAGGGATTAGATTACCGTTACACCCTACAATGTATTTTATCCTTAAAACACTTGACCCCGTATAAATGATATTTCAACTTATGTGAAATGAGTACTCCACCATTTATGTTCGTTTGGTCAAGCTCGAAGGAGATCATCCTTTGCTTACTATTCGCCAAATAGAAGCTATAGATTCCATGTTTATGTTAGCGCTCCCACTCAATTGCACTACCGTGTTCCCAAAATGTACGTATCACCCTGACCCAAAAGTAGGCTTAACTAACAAATCAAAGAACACGAATAGCCTTTCGAGATCGAGCCTAATCATAACAGGATTAAGATCATTTGATCTAGGATCAACTAGGCGATATTGACTTGAATAGATATTACGGTAAGTTTAATTAAATCTAAGTCAAAGTTCAATATCGGTCCCTTCCGATGCATACTCTATGCATCCAACCTGAGCTTTACTTTAACCAATGCTCTGGAAAGAACATAGCATTTCTCCAAATGCAAGTAAACTCTGTTGTAAATTATCATATCAGTAAAACCCTATGTCTGATAAATTTAGGAAACTTTATTCACATAGTCATGTTTACTTTCCAATGTGTTGACGGCACAATAAACAGGATCAAGTATGTGAAAAAGGTTTCAGATGAATTTATACATTATGTACATATAATCATGAAATAAATCATGTGAACCATGCAACATTAAATGTTATTTTTGATCTATATTAATAAGTAAATCTGATTATATTGAAATGAGTTTTATTTAAGGCATAAAACCCAACAGACATGGCTGCCTTCACAAACATTCTTATACTTTTCTTGCTCTCTCATTTTTTTTTAATTTTTTTAATTTTTCTTAATATTATTTCTATTTACTACTAATTACATTAATGTCAAGTAATTAAAAAAAATAATTATATATGTGTCTTTTCATTTTTTATCATTTTAATTTTTCAAATAAATATTCAGTTACAAAAGAAGCAATATGTGTCTTTTCATTTTTTGAGTGTATCATTTTAATTTTTTAAATAAATATTCAGCTACAAAAGAAGCAATTAAAAAAAATAGAATAATTATCTTTTTTACCCCCTGTACTTATGACACTATATTATTATGCCCCTTAATCTATTCAGCTTGTTACAAATAGTCCTTGTATAATTTTATATGCATACATTTAGTCCTTCTGTTTATTTTGTTTAAAAATACCATTTGTATTGATGATGTGGTATTATAACAAAGGATAGAGTAGTAATTTCATCTCTTTTTAGAGGGAAAATTGACTATGAGGTGGCATAATAATTGACAATGAAAGATGATTAAAAAATGATTTCATAACCTTTTAAAAAAATTTAATAAAAATAATTTTATTAAAATAATTCCAATCGTTTTTTAGCAGTTCAAATTAGAAAAAGGTGTAAAATTAGGATTCTACAGTATTTGAAGAGATAGATATCACTAGAAAGAACATGACATTTTTGGAAAATTAAGGTAATGATATTCTATTTTTGGGGATGTTATTTTTCATTTTTTTTTCCTGTGATTGTAATTTTTATGACTTGTAATTTATTTTCCTAATGGTATATAATTTTTCAACTACTATCTATGTATAATGCCACATTATTAATTTAACAGTCAACTTTAGTCAATTTTAACAGAATTAGATAAAAGGATTATACTATTCTAACTGATATATTTTAGGGGGTATTTTTAACTACACTTATAAATTAAGGGGCATCATAGTATAGTGTCATAAGTACAGGGACTAAAAAAGCTAATTATTCAAAAAAAAATAATTAAATAAAAGTAATAATATATGTGTCTTTTCATATTTTTAAGTGTATCATTTTAATTTTTTAAATAAATATTCAGTTAAAAAAATATATGTAACTCTAATTAATCAAGTAGACTTTTGTTAATATTTTTTTTTTCAATTTAATATTAACTATTAATACTAAGCAATTAACAGAAAATAGTAACATTCATCTTTTGTCAAAAAAAAAAAAATAATAATAATAACATATAAGTCTTTTCGTATACACATTAAAACTTATATATTTTGAGGTGTATTTACATGGGACTAATTATTTATAGAAAAAGGAGAAGAAAAATGAATCATAACATCAACAAATAAAGACTACATAAATATAAAAACTGATAATCATTACTTAAATAATAATGACCAACTTTATTTATTTTAGACATTTTCATGTAATCACTTACTACATAAACGTTAGTATTTATCTTATATATATTAATGTAGTTTATGCTATAATAATATCAAATGGAAAAAATAATTAGTTCTAAAATAAAAGAGCAACGATATTCCCATCCCTCTTCTCTAATAATTTAATAATTATAGCCATAACAATCAGGTAGTGACATGGTAGGTTCCACAAACTATCTTCTTTTATTCTTGCCTTGCTTTCCTAATTTTTCTCTATTTTTATAATTTTTTTTTTATTTATTTTTTATTATAATATAATTTATAGTAATAGTAATATTTGTCTATTATTTAAAACAAACCCTAACCATTCTCATTCTCTTATATTTTTTATCTGTTGGTGTCTCTTCCATGTGGCAAGACAAATTGTATATTAGAGAAAGGCACCAGTTGGAGACCATCCAACCCATCAAACCAGTCTCCCCATCTGTACATTGGCCGATGAAGCTCGACGAAGTTCTGGTATGGGCAAAGGTTCTGATAACAGTCACCCTTTCTGCCTCCATGTTCCTTCCCCCATATTAAAGTACGTAGGCCTAATTTATTTCTTTGTTTATCTCTTCTTATTTATTGTTTTTGTCTTTCTTTCTATTATGTTGGATTGTGTCTCAATCTCAAAAAGTTGAGAACAACTCAGTTTATAATTAGTTATTATCATTTATGTGATGATTAATCTCAAATTAATTGGTTTCTTTTTCTTTTTTCATGTTTTCTTTTCTCTTATTATCTTACATTATGTTATGGAAACGATAATATTTCTCTCAATATTGTCATGTATATATATTATTGATGGATGAGAAAATTAAGCTTCACAGTTTCTGCAACTGATTATGTTATGGACTTTGGATGGTCAGATTTAGGGAGTTTGTTGTACAGAAGGCCTATGTTTCAACAAACTAATTCTCCATGACCCAGATTGATTGCACTGATATAAAGGTGGGTTTTGTTTAAACTCTGTAATGATACTGTGGAAGTTGATCCTCTAAACCAACTATTTATCCTACTCACCTAAACCAACTAACTTAACTAACTTTCGGTTATGTTAGTTAGTTAGTTGGTGCTATCCTTGTTTGAGTTGGGACTATATATAAGTCTAGTCTTTTCATTTTAAAGCAGACAACAGAAGGCAGAAGAGAGAGGATAAGAGAGAGGATTAGAGAGAGTTGCTTAGGGTTCTAAGCTGAGAGTTTTGTTCTTGAAGAGGGTCAAGAACAAGGGGTGTACTCGGGTTGATAGAGAGAAAACTGTGACTGTTTTCTCTGGTGTGTGTCGAGTGCCATCTGAGCTGTGATTGCTCTGGTTATTATAATTGTACTGTTGCTCCCTTATTCGCATATTAATGAAGATTAGTGATGTTTCTCAGCTGGAGTATGGCCAGGGATCATATTGATCTCTAGGACCGGAACCAGGATAAAATCGTGTGTTGTTCTTTGTTTGATTTCAGATTTGACTCATTGTGAAGATTAATTGGTTTATGTTCATTTTACTGTCAAAGTTGTGAGTTCATTGCAGATTTTATGATTGAATCCTCAAGGTTATTTCCGCTGAAATTACAAAAAAATCAGAGCTTAGGTTCAAGATCCATTTGAGGAATTCAAGAATCAAGATTCAATCAAGACTCATCTGCAACCAGTTATGACAGGATCAACAAGATTTGAACTTGAGAAGTTCAATGGGACAGGGGACTTTGGCCTGTGGAGAGAAAGTTTGAAGGGAATTCTTGTTCATCAAAAAGTTCCCAAGGCATTGAAACCCAAGGAAGAACTCACTGACAAGTTGCAGAAGGAAGAACTTGAAGATATGGAGGAGTTGGCATATTACACTATCATAATGTACTTGTCCAATACAGTGAGAAGAAAGGTTCAGAATATGAAGACTGCTCGAGAACTATGGAGCAAGCTTGAAGAGATTTACATGAAACCCTCTCTAACTAACAAGATTAATTTGTTAGAATCCTTATATGGTTTTAAAATGTCTTCTCATTTGTCTTTAGATGATAACCTTGATGTATTTAACCAAATCATTATAGGATTGGCTAACTTGAAGCACACCGTTGATGAAGAAAGCCAAGCTGTCATTCTTCTCAGATCTTTGCCACCTGCATACCAAGAATTAAAGGCTGTGATCAAGTATGGAAGAGATACTCTCACCCTTGATGATGTTCTTGGAGCCTTGAAGTCCAAAGAACAAGAAATGTCCAAGGAGAAAGACAATGTCAAGGATGAAGCTTACTTGGCCAGAGGAAGAGACAACAATAGGGGCAGAGATCACTACAGAAAGGATCATTTCAAAGGCCAACATAGATCCCAATCAAGATCAAAATCAAGAGGAAAATACCATAAGGACAGAAAATGTTATTTCTGTGGGAAAGTAGGTCATATCAAGAGGTTTTGCATTGAGTTCAAGAACAAACTCAAAGAAGACAGAGAAAAGAAGCATGATTCTGCTTCTAATGTTGAAGAATCAGATCGTTGCTCATCTGATGGTGACTTGTACATGGTTTCAGATCAAAGAATCACAAATGAATGGATTCTTGATTCTGGATGCACATACCATATGTGTCCTATTCTTGAAAATTTTATTGACTATAGGAAAGTAAATTCTGGTACTGTACTAATGGGAAATGACAATTCTTGCAGGGTAATTGGCATTGGAAAGGTTGCTATTAGGCACTTTGATGGTACTGTTCGAATGCTACATGAAGTAAGGCATATACCAGAACTTAGAAGGAACTTAATATCACTTGGTACTCTTGAGGATGAAGGCTACAGTTACAAGTCCAACAATGGTCAGATGAGAATTGCAAAGGGATCTCTTACCATCATGAAAGGTGAAAAGAAGAATGGGTTGTACATTCTGCAAGGAGAAACAGTAATGGCTTGTGAAGCTAGTATTGTGCAACACCAAGAAACTGAGATGGAACTGTGGCATAAAAGGATGGGTCACATGAGTGAGCAAGGAATCAAAGAACTAACCAAGCAAGGACTCTTAGGCAATTTCAAACCGAACTCATTACCTTTTTGTGAAGCATGTGTGTTGGGAAAGCATCACAGATTGAAATTCATGGCTGGCCATCATTGTTCTAAAAGACCATTAGAATATGTTCATGCTGATTTATGGGGTTCTCACAAGGTTGGAACTCACTCAGGTAAACACTATTTCTTGTCCATTGTAGATGATTTCAGTAGACATGTATGGGTTTATTTACTTAAAACCAAAAATGAATGTCTTGAGAAATTCAGAGAATGGAAAATTGAAGTGGAAAATCAGTATGAAAGGAAATTGAAAGTGCTTAGGACAGATAATGGTTTAGAGTTCATTAATACTGAATTTGGTTTGTTGTGTTCTGAATTTGGAATTGTTAGACATAGGACTGTTAAGCACACACCTCAGCAAAATGATGTTGCTGAGAGGATGAATAGAACCTTGTTGAACAAGGTTAGGTGCTTGTTGATTAGTTCTGGTTTAGGTAAAATCTACTGGGGAGAGGCTTTGATCACTGCATGTTATTTGATTAATAGGAGTCCCAGTAGAGTGATTGATTTAAAAACTCCCTATGAAAAATTGCATGGCACTACACCTAAACTGAATCACTTGAAAATATTTGGCTGCACTGCATATGCACACCAGAAACTTGACAAATTGGAACCTAGGGCTATTAAATGTTTCTTTCTTGGATATCCTAAGGGTGTTAAAGGATATAGACTATGTCATGTTGAAAATGGAAAACCTAAGATTATCATATCTAGGGATGTAGTCTTTAATGAGCATGATTTCATGCACTTGACAGCCAAGGAAGGCAAAGGTTCTGATGTTCCAGGTACTAACAGGGATGACCTTGCTGAGTTGGAGATCAACACTGACAAGATTGAAGTCTCCATTGATTTACCCCACACACCAGAAGCAAGGACATCTCTTGAGGTGGAAACACAGGGTGCAGACACAACTGAGGCTGGTACAGATACAGCTGAGGTGGAAACCAGTCAAGATGATCAACCAGATTTGACCAACTATCAATTGGCTAGAGACAGGTCAAGGAGAGAAATTAGACCTCCCAGTAGGTATGCTGAAGCTGATTTGATAGCCTATGCCCTGGCTGTGATACAATCTGAGAGTGAACCTGAACCAACTACCTATGAAGAAGCAATTGCATGCAAATCAAAGAAGAAATGGCTTGCTGCAATGGGAGAAGAGATGCATTCCTTGAAGAAGAATAGAACTTGGATTCTGGTGCCAAGACCAAAAGACAAGAAAGTTGTCTCCTGCAGATGGTTGTTCAAAGAGAAAGAAGGAATGTCAGAGGGTGAACCACCTAGATATAAAGCTAGATTGGTAGCTAAGGGATTCACACAGGTTGAGGGAGTTGATTACACAGATATCTTCTCACCTGTTGTGAAGTACAAGACCATTAGAATGATGTTAGCCATTGCTGCACACAATGACTTGGAAGTTGAGCAGTTGGATGTCAAAACTGCCTTCTTAAGTGGTTTTCTGGATGAAGAGATATTCATGGAACAACCACCTGGTTTTCAGGTGGAAAATGGCAAAACTGATCTGGTTTGCCTGCTTAAAAGGTCATTGTATGGGTTGAAACAGTCACCTAGACAATGGAATCAAAGGTTTAACCAGTTTGTTCAGAGTATTGGTTTTTCAAGGTCAAAATTTGACTCTTGTCTTTACTACAAGGAACTAGGAACACCTAAGGTTGTGTACCTATTACTATATGTTGATGATATGATGATCATCAGCAAAGACAAGGCTGAAATACAAGTCATTAAGAACAAACTCAACTCTGAATTTGAAATGAAGGACTTGGGAGCAGTCAAGAAAATTTTGGGGATTGAAGTCATGAGGAGCAAGCAAGAAGGAAAGATGGTGCTAACTCAAAGAAGCTACATTGAGAAGGTGATCAAGAAGTTTAACCTAGATTCATCTAAGGCCACTGCAGTTCCACTTGCAGGGCACTTCAAGTTGTCCAATGAGTACTGCCCTAAAACTGAAACTGAAAGGGAAAATATGAGAGGTGTACCATATGCTATGGCTGTTGGATGTCTAATGTATATTATGGTCAGTACTAGACCTGATATAGCACATGCTCTAAGTGTTTTGAGTAGGTTTATGGCAAACCCTGGGTTAGAGCATTGGAATGCTGTAAAGTGGCTGATTAGATACTTGAAAGGGACAATCAAGTATGGTCTGATCTATCAGAAAGACACATCTGATGTGAGGTTAGAAGGCTATGTTGATGCAGATTATGCATCAAACAGGGACAATCGAAGATCTACCACTGCTTATATGTTCTTGGTTAACAAAAGTTGCATATGTTAGAAATCACAACAACAACCAGTGGTGGCACTGTCAACTACTGAATCAGAATTCATGGCCACCACTGAAGCATTCAAGGAAGATATATGGTTACAAGGAATACTGCAAGAGCTGCTACTGCTCAAAGACAAAGGGACAGTCTATTCGGATAGTCTGTCATCTATTCATTTGTGCAAGAATCCTGTATACCATGAGAAAAGCAAGCACATTGACATTAGATTGTATTGGATTCGAGAGAAGATTGAGGACAGGGTTTTGGAATTGGAAAAGGTGCACACAAGTGACAACCCTGCTGACATGGGAACAAAGGTTCTCACATTCAGCAAACTGATGCATTGTCTCAGTTTGCTGAACATTGGTTCTTGCTGAACATTTCGAGATATCACATCATCAAGACTTCAGTGAAAAGATTCTGGTAGGTTGCTTTAGAGAATCAAGGTGGAAATTTGTGGAAGTTGATCCTCTAAACCAACTATTTATCCTACTCACCTAAACCAACTAACTTAACTAACTTTCGGTTATGTTAGTTAGTTAGTTGGTGCTATCCTTGTTTGAGTTGGGACTATATATAAGTCTAGTCTTTTCATTTTAAAGCAGACAACAGAAGGCAGAAGAGAGAGGATAAGAGAGAGGATTAGAGAGAGTTGCTTAGGGTTCTAAGCTGAGAGTTTTGTTCTTGAAGAGGGTCAAGAACAAGGGGTGTACTCGGGTTGATAGAGAGAAAACTGTGACTGTTTTCTCTGGTGTGTGTCGAGTGCCATCTGAGCTGTGATTGCTCTAGTTATTATAATTGTACTGTTGCTCCCTTATTCGCATATTAATGAAGATTGGTGATGTTTCTCAGCTGGAGTATGGCCAGGGATCATATTGATCTCTAGGACCGAAACCAGGATAAAATCGTGTGTTGTTCTTTGTTTGATTTCGGATTTGACTCATTGTGAAGATTAATTGGTTTATGTTCATTTTACTGTCAAAGTTGTGAGTTCATTGCAGATTTTATAATTGAATCCTCAAGGTTATTTCTGCTGAAATTACAACAGATACTTCCAAGCTACTTTTAGATTGCACTTAACCTATACTATTAGGAAGCTTGTGTTCTATATAGATAGTCGGCATCAATAAGTCTCATATAATCCAATAGTCTTCATAATAAAATGTATTGTGATAAATTTGTAAGTATATACATATATATGATCATATTTTTTATTTATAAGTCCTCTAATTAAAACATCAACTTAATAAGAATGTTTTTTAATTAATTTTTTATCATCTATTCCTTCAAGAAAAATAAGAGTATATTAATGTTGAAATAGTAAGAAAATAGTTATCATTCTTTCGTTCTATTTATATGATTTGTTTAATTGTTTTTAACTAATACATATATTCACATTTTTTAACCAATATTTCCATTGATTGTGTAACTGTAAATTTGCACTCTATTTATTTTATTAAATTTGTATATATTTATATTTTTTTAATCTTATATTACTCACGAAAAATGTCTTTATTTAATTTTTTTTTTTTTGAAAAAATTTAAATTATATTTTAAAGATAGCATATCTCAATTTCATTAATATTGTTAGAGCATAAACTAAAGTAATATAAAACTTAAATAACGTTTAAAGATTACTTTAAACTAAAATATTATTGTGTAGTGAACTGCTTACATGGAGATTTTTTTAAATATAATAAAATAAAATTAATTTCTTTTATTTGGACATTGAAATAAAATATTTAGAAATCACAAATTTAAATAGAGTACGTAATACATATTTTTTTTAAATCTTTCTTTATTAATTGATTACAAATTTATTCATCTCAAAAGACATACTCGAAAATCACACCAAAGACCCTTTATCTTATAAAATTAACATTTATATTCAGCTTTTAATAAATTATTCCTTACAAAAAAAAAAAAAAAGTTTTGATAAATTATATAAGGTTGAAAGAAAATTGAGAGTCCACAATATCAATTAAGTTATCAATAATAATTTAATGGTATGGTAAAAAATATGATATTTGATATAGCCTACAAAATATGTTAAATTTAAGACAAAATTTAACATGATGTACATTTGTAGCAATTTTTTTATTTATTTATTATCATGTCATTTTAGTTATTATATTATTATTTTAACTATATACGTTAATATTTTAAATATAAAATTTACTATTTACATATTATTAAAAAAAATATATTAAACTTTAGTAAAGTTACAATTTAATACAATTTTATTATTTAGTTATCATTAAATAATAGATATAATTTATTTTATATTAAATAATTTAATATTTATAAAATATTCGCTGCGAAGCGCGGGTTGTTTCCTAGTTATGGAATAATCATGATGATAATTATGGATTTTTTCTTAAAATCAATTGGTAAAAAGTGGAGTAACCAATCTTCTTATATATAATTCAATACTTTTACATTTAATTCATTTGAGAGAACATTCTTTAATAAAAACTATCAAAATTTATAAATGACTATGTACTTTATACTTTCTCAATAATTATTACACCAATTAATAAAATTATTTTCACACCATTGCTCCGTGCGTAGGGATGCACACGGGACGGGGAATTAGCGGGGAGTGCTCTCCCCGTCCCCATCCCTGTTAAGGATTTTAATCCCTTTTCCCGCTTATTCCCCATTAGGGACGAGGTCGGGAATTCCTAATGGAGCGGGGACGGGGACAGGGGAATCCTCTATTGTAAAAAGAAAATTATTTTAAAAAATTAAATGTATAAAATTATTAAATTACATAAAGATAAAATATTACATATTATTTACTATTCAATATAGTAATTATTATGCATAAACACAACTTCAAAAATTGTAAAAATGATATTAATATACTAAAAAAATTACAAACGTATTTATAAAATATAGAATATTAATAAAAAATAATTAATAAATTAAATGGGTCCCGTCGGGGCGGAGAGTGTCATCCCCGTCCCCGTCCCGTTGAACATTTGGGGACAAAATTTAATTTCCGTCCCCGCTCCGTTCCCCATTTAGACGGGAAATTCCTACGGGGCACCATCCCCATAAGGAAAATGTGCATCCCTATACGTGCGAGCCACAAAAACTAGTGATGATATATAAAAATCTGACTAGATATTTTTTGCAATTTGAAAAAAATTAAGGTAATTTTGTTTAATTTGAGTAAAGAGAGGGAAGAAAAGGGTAAAAGAGTTTTATTATTGTCGTTTTTAGTTATGTGATTACTCGCTTCTCCACGTCTACGGATAGACCACTCTCGCCACGTCACCACATTTCTCTCTTCCTCACAAGCTTCCTTCCCCAACACCCGACTCTTCTTTAATCACTTTCTACCATTTCATGAATTTTCGTGACAATCCAACCAAATTCTCCCTTCGATTTTCTTTTTCTCTTTCCCATTTATGGCAGCTAAGTTTACCCACCACAGCTTTCTATCGTCAAGGTTTGATATTTTCTCCTGCTTTTATTATTATTTTTTTTCCTTTGTTCGCAACTGTATTATTCAATTTTGTTGCTTGCGTTTGTGTTGTTGAAGTACTTTCACAATCTTTATGGTGTGAAAATTTCCTGTTTGGTTGCTGAGAAAAGAAGAATAAGTATTGGAATCTATAGTTATTAACTGTTATAGCAATTTTTTATATAGCTCAATGTAGCGTGAACATAACTTAGTTGAAGCGTTGTGAAAATGGTAAAGGTATTTTGGGTTTGAGTGAACATAACATAACATGTGATAATTTAGAATTTTGGTTTGGCTAAGTCATGAGATATAGCTTTTGGGATGCTTTGGTATGCAGGATAGCTCTCAATCTTGGCTGTTGTAGTTGTAGATGTTTTTTTTTGGGTTATGCATAATTGTGCTTTGTATTTCAGCTCTACAAATCGATGGCTTCCACCAAAGCCAACTAAAATGCATTATTCCTGCAAAAAAGTTTCTGACTTGGATCACCTATTGAGTTGCTGGGGCAATTCAAGGAAGAGATGTCTTATAAGATTTGCTTTATTAGAGAACAACAATCATAGTCTTAATTTTGGACAAGTGGGATTCAGGAAGCAGTATTTGACATTTCGAAGGTCAAGAAGAATGGTTCCTCTTGCTTCTGCTGATGATGGTGTTACTGTCAATGGAACTCCCCAAGCAAGCACCAGGAGTGATGTTGAGGAAATGAGGGTTAAACTGAATCGGTCACTGCAGGGCGGTAGTGACGAGAGCGACAGTCTTGTTCAATTTTTACATGACACGGCAAGGGTTTTCGAGCTAGCAATTAAAGAGCAAAGTTCATTTTCAAAACTGTCCTGGTTTTCAACTGCTTGGCTTGGTGTTGACAGAAATGCGTGGGTGAAATCATTATCTTATCAGGTATTATCATAAACTTGGGGAAGTTTATTTATCACACATGCAATCTGTTTGCTATCTTATGCTCTTAAGTGGGTTAACTTACAGAGTTATACTTCACATGGTGTTTCCTATTTATTAAACTGGACTTTGATACCATGATTGTTGTTTCATTAATTATTTTACAAAATTCATCTATCACTTGCAACATACAGATAATTATGCATGAAGAAGACCAACTTTACTTGCATTATTTTTTGACCAACTTACTTGCTGTACTAACCTAACAGTACTGAGGCATTCTGAAGGTTTGTGATTTTCTCAGGCTTGTACATACTCTTTACTGCAAGCTGCTGTTGAGATTGCTTCTCGAGGTGATGGCAGGGACAGAGATGTAAACATTTTTGTTCAAAGAAGGTACTGAATAACTTTATGCTAAACAGTAGTTTCTGTTTTCTGTATTCTGTACCTTTTTAAGTATTGTCAAGAAACCTGTCGAATTATGTTTTATGTGTACACCAATGCTTTAATCATAACAATATAGTAATGAATTATCTAGCAAAAGTTTATTTCAGTTGTGGGAGCGAGCTGGCTAGAATTTAAGGATTTGAAACTTTTTCCTCACCAGATTTGATGGTGTTATAAGTGCACTGTCAAGTTTGGATATTGTAATACTAACAATTTGAAAGACTAACATCACTAACAGTAAAATAAATTTTATGAATGTGATGGTGGCATTCTTTTCTCTGGTTTGTTACTGTTGGAATAAGACAAAAAAGTATATGAATGCAGCTTCTTGTTTGAAACAGCTATATCTATCTGCAATTAGGGTTCCTGTTTACTTAAGTTTTTAACATTTTGCACACTGGTTCTCTTTTCCATATGGCCTATTCAAAATATTACTTTTTCACTGACACAGTCTACTGCGGCAATTGGCTTGCCTAGAGAGCTCCATCAGGGAAAAATTATCCACCAAGCAACCAGAAGCATACGAGTGGTTTTGGTCTGACCAAGTTACAAAGGCAGTTACATCCTTTGTGAACTTTATTGAAGGGGACCCACGCTTTACTGCTGCAACTTCTGTGTATGCTATAAAACCAGTTGCTGTGTTTTTTGGCTTACAAAATGAATGCAGAACTAATATTATTTTAAATTACTATCAGATCTGGGAAGGTTCTGTCTACGGTTTCAGCTGATGTATCAATGATCATGCTTGCACTGACATGCAATGCTGCAATAACAAAACTTGGTCCCGCAAAAGTTTCTTGCGCACAATTTTTTAGTACAATTCCAGATATAACTGGTAGATTGATGGACATGCTGGTTGATTTCATGCCTATATCCGAGGCTTATCATTCTGTAAAGGGAATTGGCCTGGTCAGAGAGTTTCTTGTTCACTTTGGTCCTCGTGCTGTAGCATGTAGGATTAAAAATGACCGGGATTCAGAGGAGGTTGTTTTCTGGGTGGATCTTGTTCAGACACAATTGCAGCGGGCTATTGATAGGGAGAAAATTTGGTCAAGACTAACTACATCTGAAAGCATTGAGGTTAGTCATTTAAACTTGTAAATGCTTAACTTTAAAGGTGGTGCATTTTATTTGGAATTTCAAACTTAGTATTATAACAGTCTGGAATCCATCATCCTTGATACTATTAATCTGCACTGCAATGAATCCCGATTCACTAATAAAACTACTATAAATATGTATACATGGTGACCAGAATTTCTAGTGTAGGCATTAACAAAAGCTTTGACCAGTTGTTATACCCTTCCTCTTCTATGCAAGTAGTTCATAACAGATTCGTAATTTGAAATCCTGGTTATGGTGGGATTAGTAGCAAAGAATTTGGATGTTGTAAATTGTGTTTTGACACTACAATTAATTTGAGCACAGTGATCTAGGGAGTATATGTATGTATTGTATGTATGATGGGTTCAGTATGGCGGAGGCCTAATTTTTTTTCGATGCAGTTGCATGTTTCAATAAGATTGATGCCTTATTCAAATCAATACTATTTTAATGCAGGTTTTAGAAAGAGATCTAGCTATATTTGGATTCTTTATTGCCTTGGGCAGAAGTACACAATCCTATTTATCTGCAAATGGTTTTGATGTTATAACTGGTCCACTTGAAGGATTCGTAAGGTGCAGATAATGCAATTTACTTTTCCACTTTGTTTTTTTTTTTTTTAAAATTTTTAATGTTTTAATGATTTATTTGTACTTTTTTTTAATGCAGATTTCTCATTGGAGGAAGTGTTTTGTACTATCCTCAGCTGTCATCAATAAGTTCCTATCAGTTGTATGTAGAGGTCAGCATTTATCACTCTCTGCCAAATGTGCTTCATGGTATAAATTATAGTATCTAAAGGTGTTTTCCAATTACATAGGTAGTCTGTGAAGAGTTGGACTGGCTTCCATTTTATCCAGGCATTGTTGGTACTTCTAAAGAGTCCCATGGCCACAAAAGTAAATGGGAAGGTCCTCCAAACACTGATGCGATACTGCAAGTATTAGATGTATGCTCTCATTGGATGCAAAGTTTTATCAAGTATAGCAAATGGCTGGAGAACCCTTCTAATGTTAAGGCAGCAAAGTTCTTGTCCAAAGGGTAATCAAATTGATGTTTTGGTCGTCATTAAACAATAAGAGCTGTATGCCTGTATCTAATTTAATCATTTTTACAAGATCTTTTCTTTCTTTAATGTCTAGGCATAACAAGTTAATGGAGTGCGTGGAAGAACTGGAGATGTCAAAGTAAGCTACTGAAAAATGTTAATCTCCTCCATCCCCCTTCCTCCTTCCTCTTTCCATGTTTCTCAGATTCAACACTGTCAGATACAGAAATGCACAGATCATGCAATTTTTTTTGTACATTAGAAATTTTGTTTGGTAATTTTGGAGGACGGAATAGAGGAGTTAACTTTTATCCATCTTTCGGTCTTACCATGATATTTTTTTTAGTTTTTATCATATCAATTCATCTTGAAAAGTTAACTTTTAACATATAATGCAGGGATAAAAGTAAGGAAAGCAAGGTAAAAAGTTATGATGGGAGGGTTGGAGGTGTAGAGTATTCGTCAATTGAGAAAGACTTGGATTCATTTGACAAGGTTGATTTGTTATTCGTCAATTGGGTTTATTCAAATTTCAGTATATTTTGTGATTTTTTGATCCAAATTTCATCGTGTGATTTTTTATTTTTTAAAAATACTTAACTGGACTAAAAGGGTTCATATTACTTATTGATGTATTTTAGTTGGATGTATTTAGTGTTACCATTTCATTCTTCATCTAGTTATTGTTTGTACTAATGGTATTCAAATGCTAGTGGTGTAGTTAAACTTGAAAACTCTGATACCCTAGCATGGCGAATTATGGGTATCATGGCGAATTATTATTACCTAGGTCCATGACTCGGGTGACTCAACATCTTTTGTAATCCACACCCAAGAGCGATAGCTCAAATGGTTAGGCATGTGGTATACTCCCACAAGGTCTGAGGTTTGAGTCCCACAAGCTCAATTGCTATAGTTTCCTAGTCCCCAAATATTGTAGTGTTAGGTAGGGATCTAGTTTCAAAAAATAAATCTTTTGTAATTCACTAATGTGCGGAGTATATACTCATACAGAATCACGATGTTTTGGTCTACCATGTTTGTCATCCAGAGTTATTGAAATTTTGTGGTAAATTTTTCAAAACAAGAAGGTGCTCTGATACTGTATAATTGTAAGTTTGTGTGTAACTATCTAACTCCTTGGGTATATTTAGTTTTTTTTTTTTTTTTTTTTTTCGTGGACTTTTGTTGTTCTTCTCATCTAATTTGGAAACATTTACTTATCTTCTGATGCTTTTCAAAATTCTTGCTGAGCCATTTCATTTGAAATTTGCTAGCGGTTCTGATAATGCAGTGGTATTTGCATTTGGTCTCAGGCATTGGCAAGTGTTGAAGAAGCTCTCACAAGGCTTGAAAAGTTGCTTCAAGATTTGCATGTTTCAAGTTCTAACTCTGGAAGAGAACATTTAAAAGCTGCTTGTTCTGATCTTGAGAAAATAAGAAAACTTAAAAAAGAGGCTGAATTTCTGGAGGCATCTTTCAGAGCAAAAGCAGCTTCTCTTCAGCAGGTATTTTTGCTGTTACTTAAAATAGTTTGCTGAAAGTTTTGTCTATTAGTTGGCAATTTGATTGTTTCATGACTTGGACAAAAGAAAGGAAAAGAAAAGGTAGGCATTGCTCAGTGAGTTGGTGCTGCCTTTTGCTCATTCTCATGTCAATGCAGAGATGCAACAAACTACATTCTAAGTACCTTTACTAGCATATTCTATGTTTATTTTATATCTATTTATTTATTTTTATGGCTGAAGTAGATATTGAAAACATGTGGAAGAAAAAAACTTCTAGTTAGTGCATCTGATGCTTGAATTTACTCTAATAGTGTGTATCTTTGTTTCGATAATAACTAATCTCTTATGTTTAACTAGTTTTGCATTTTAGTCCCCAACCTTATTTTTATTTTTATGACATGTAGGTAGACAATCTTTAGCCAAGGATCCCTTACATTTCTTTAGATTTTTATTTTATTTTCTTCCAAGTGACACTGTCTGAAACAACTACTTTGAATGAAACTTCCAAAAGACTAGCCAATGCAAAATAATTTACTGGAAAATCTAAAATATAACTCTCATGCTAAGGGGAGAATATTAGCCACCTGTTTTTGGAGTGTGATTTTGTTCAAGTATTATGTCCAAATTGCTCACTGAATTGGACATTCAGTGGTGCATGCCTGTGCATTTAGATGATAGAGTGTGTATGATTTGAGTGAGGGAGGTTGGCCACATTATGGACAGTAGCTATCTTTGCTGTGTTCAGGGCTGTGTGTGGCTAGAAAGAAATAATAGAATTTTCAAAGATAAAGAGGAATCAGTAGCAGGGCTTTGGGAGAAAGTTAAGTTTTGGGTAGCAACTTGAGTTTATCAAGTTAAAGGTTTTGATGGCTTATCTTATCTTGATCTTAGTAGAGTGTGGGCAACTTTTCAGTATTAAGATCGACTGAGGGCTTTATGTGTTAGCTTTCATTGTTTCCTTTTGTTGTTGTTATTTTTACCACATTTTTCTTGTGCCATAAGTGAGGACACCAAATAAATTTGGGAGGAGGTCACTCATGGACATGTGACCTTGTTTCTTTCAGAAAAAAAAAATTCATAACAAACAACACATTATTCCGTATCAAAACCATAAAATTAATAGTTATAAGTCTTAAAAACATAAAGTAAATTCAAAGTGATCAAATTTTGTAGCTCGACCATCATATGTGTGCAGTCATGTTCTCCTTCAATTTCATCTTCCTCATCCAAAGTCACTTGAGGATTTTGTGACTAGGCTAGGGGAAATGGGAAGAGGAGCTTTTGTGGTGAGAAAAGAAGAGAGAGAGAGAGAGACAGAGTTATTAGGGTTTCATTTATTTTGCGTAATTTATTTGATAAAAATCTGCTAAAAAAAGGTCCAAACTAAAGCCTATTTAAGTCATTCAAAAGCCTAAAATCAGCCCTGAAAAACAGCTACAAAAAAGCCGAAGTGAGCCCACAATAAAAATGCCTAATAATACAATTAACCTTAGGCGTGCGCTCAAGTCTCAGTGTTCATCACCTCAGAGGTGTGTGCCTCATCAATGTGAGCCGTATGCCTCAATGAAAATAGCAGAGGTGTAGCCTCAGATTCGGTTTTGAACCTCCTTGAGGTGTATGCCTTGACCAATTTTGAAAACCATGACTAAAATTAAAAATATTAAACAAACATGCACTTATGTAGGACTTGACTAAAATATATATTTTTCATTAAATCTTCCTTTAATTATGGATATGTTTGTTTGTACTCAAATGGTAGTAATGTAACAACAATCAAGAAGTTTTAGGGATCCATGGCACAATATATAAATATTATATACATAGTCAATTTTCACAGCCTAATGGATTTTGGATGCAAGATGTAAATTAGCAAAGGGAGACTAAGGAAACAATATTTTAGGTAACGAAATGCCAAAACAAATAGGTTGGGGACCAATATGCAAAATGGATAAAGCATAAGCTATGTTCTAGGACTAACAAAATGCATGGTAATCACTTTTTAATTACCTTCGCTCTAAACTTTTGTACCTTAACATTCACGCTCTGTGTGTACAGCCTTTGTTTATTTTCCATGATTTTCTTATTTATTTCGATTCCACTGGTTTCCTTCTCTTTGTCTAGGGGATTGACGACAGTCATTCCCAACTGGCTGTTAGTGAGCAACAACAATTTTTAAAAAGGAAAAAAAGTAGGAGTGGTAATGTCAGGGCAGATAGGAATGACAGGTGCGATTAGTGTAGCTACATTTAGTTTCTGTAATAAATTAGATTATTAAATCACAACTTTCCCATTAAAGTAAGTTAATATTCTTCAGAGTTGGTGATAAAAATCGTGGTATGTGGAGCATCTTTAGGCGGCCTTCAACTAGGAAACCCAATCTTGTGTTAACTTCGGATGAATCAGTACGTCATCTATCTCTGACATGATCTATGACAAAAATGCCTCTCGAACTTATCATTTGGCATTTGTTGCATCATTACCAAATGGATTATGTTTGAAAAATTGGAATGAAAGATTTCATAACGTATGTAGCTGCTGCAAATTGGTGGTATTGCTTAATCCATTTTTTTTTCCTAATGCTTGTTTATTGTATGCAGGAAAATGAATTTTTTGAGCAGACTGCTTCAAGTTCTGCAGAGTCAGAACTAAATGAAATCCACCGTTTTGAGCTCCTAAGAAATGAGCTTATAGAACTTGAAAAGCGGGTTCAAAGAACCGCTGATGAATCAGATAATGAGGTATATTTTTATGGTATAGTATAGTATTTCTAATGGTGTTACTTTAAATACTGTAGAAAATTGGATCTAGAAAGTTCACGAGTTAATTGTTACTGTTAAGTAGGTAGGCATAATCAAAATTGTGACGAAGCATCTTCGGCATCCTTACAAGTACAAGAAAAAGATAAATAAGGAGCTGCTGACCAGATCCTTCCATAAGTTTCTGTTTAGGAATACAATGATTCTTTTTGCCATATCAACTTCAACTATGTGCTTATGTGGTGATATTTTTGAAATAAAGACTAACATTGTAGGAAGATTTGAATGTTAGACCTCAACATTGGAGTTGAGCAATTATGAATCTGGCTGTTGTAGTTAACTTTTCAATTACGTGATCTTTTTGAAGTTATGTGCAGTAATGTGAAAACTTGTTTCTACTTGAGTTTGTCATTTGGATTCTCTTCGTTCATTGTTATCCTACATTTCTCTACCAGGATATTGAGATTGGAAAAGAAGGTTATAAATACCGCGAAGATGCTGGATCCACTCAATTGGTCCAGGTTCAGAAGAAAGAAAATATTATTGAAAAATCATTTGACAAGCTGAAAGAAGCTAGCACAGTATGACTCTCTCTCCCCTCCTCCCTCCCTCCCTCCCTCTTTCCTTCCTTCTCTTTTTCTCCCTGGAAAACAATTTTTGAAAATTTTGTCCAAATATTCAAATATTTGAAAATTTGATCTTTGACAGGATGTCTGGCAAGGAACACAGCTTCTAGCCATTGACGTAGGTGCTTCAATGGGATTGCTTAGAAGGGCCCTGGTAGGAGATGAACTAACAGAGAAAGAGAAGAAAGCACTACGAAGAACTGGGACTGACTTAGCATCAGTTGTTCCTATTGGTGTTTTAATGCTTCTTCCTGTGAGTCACTATATTCCATGAATCCTTATTGACTATATATTGCCAAAATATATTACATCTCTTTCCCTCGTCCCAAATTAGTGCAATCATCATACATATAAGTAGTTCTCCAGTGATAATCGAGATAGGAGTTCCCTTCGGAAGCAATATTAATTAAGTTACGGAGGTTCTTAACCCCAATTTTAAGATTACTATGCCTTATGCCTTCTGAATCATGTATATCCTAAGGTAATTGATCTCAACTCAAGGAGTAGTAGTTATGTTGTTTCAGTGCTAGTACCATGTGTCAACAGTGACATGTTATAGAAGGTATCCATTGGTGATCAGGTTGAGGTACAGTAGGTTCAAGGATTGGTTCAGAGTTTCTTAAGTTTCAAAGGGTCACTTAATAGATCATTCATTTCATATAACTCCATCATCATACATAAAAGGATCAACAATCTTTTGTATTTATGCATTACAATTTCAGAATAAATCTGCTAGCTGTTTGACCTACTGAAACTTACTATGGAGAATCAATGTTTCCAACAGGTTACTGCAGTCGGGCATGCAGCTATGTTGGCTGCTATTCAGAGATATGTACCATCTCTGGTGAGTGAATTTTCAAAACTGAGGAGACGTAGTTTTGAAATTTTTTCTTGGAGTTGAGACTTGTATGAACCTTCACTGTTATGTTCTTTGACAGATACCCTCTACATACGGATCGGAAAGGTTGGATCTCTTGAGGCAACTTGAGAAGGTAAAGGAAATTGAAACCAGCGAAGAGAGCTCAGATGAAAGTGTAGAGGAACTGGCTTGAGTAGAATGAATCCTTGACTATGTACAGTTGAAGCTGAATTTTTTTCCCAAACTATAAAGGTATTTTCACTTCTACTTCATTTGGTTTTGAATCCTTTCGATAGTAGATGAGCGTAAAGAAGTTCATTCCATGTGTCTGGCACTCCAGGTAGGCACCAATGGCTACAATCCTGTGGAGAAAATTGTGGGGTTCGAGGTTCACGATACTTGGAAGGGTGACCGTCCTTTCTGATCTCAGTTAGATATGTGATGTTCAAGAACTTGACCTTCCAGTTTCCATTATCCATCTGTTTAATCGCGTTATACATGATCTGATTATAGGGTGGATCAGCTTCGAGTTTCTTGTAATCTGTTTCTGGTCCCACATGGATATCACAGTTACCCCCTTCATTCCATGTCCCGTTCCTGCAAATTTTACAAAGCCAATACATTTATTCTTTCTCCTTATGTAATTATTAGTCCTCTGGGCCTCAACACAGCCAACAAAACATATATACATGTAAACATTTACAGTCCATATTTTTTGTCTACCAATCTAACTTCATTTCATTTTTTTTATTCTGTTAGATATGTGGATTATTAAATTCTGTCTTAAAAGTTTATTACATGAATGCCCTCCTAAATAAAAGATAAAAGTTTTGGTCCTTCAAAATTGTAACATGATTTTCATCTTATTTGAATAATCTCAATTGTTTTTGTATATTGTTATAATTAATAATCAAAATTACCTTATGGTACTTGCCTGTAATGTACTGGGGAGTAGCTACGAAAGAATATATGGCTCTTTTCAGGATCAAGACTGTTCATTGCCCAAGATTTCCATGTTTGTAAGGATCTTCTAAAAGCTTCCATAACATCCATCGTCATATTTATTTTTTTATTTTCCTCGAAATAACAGCCCCTGAAACATCAATTAGAGATATTACTAATTTATTATATTTGTGTGCACATGGTGTTTCAAAGACAAAAGGGAATAAAAATAAGGGTTAACATATAAGCTCATAAGATATATAAGAGAAATCCTAGAGGTCACCAGTGGTGTCTAGCACCCTCTTATGTGTTAATATCGCTATTGGTACAATTAAGTATCGGGTCTCATATAATTTAATATAATAGTTTTTATAGAGTATCGCTAACTAATCGCAACGTGACATGTCGAGAAGGTGTTAGGCACCACTGGTGCTTTATAGCAATACTCTATAAGTAACTCATACTATGTATATTGAATGAATTTAGGCTTTAGAGTAGTCTTGTTTAAGATACTAAGGGTTCGTTTGGCACGCAGTATTATACCGTATTGTATTATATAGTATTATATTAAATTATATTTTATGTAATATTTTTATGTAAAACTATATGTAGTATTAATTCTTATGGACACAAATATATAATATTCAGTATAAATTAAAGTTTAACATAGTATTATATAAAAGTATGATAAATAATTTAATTCAATATAATATAATATGACTTATTAGACGTTACAAACGAATCCTAATAAAGTTAAATTATAGTTAATTTTTTTTGTTTTTTCATTTTCATATTTTAAAGCAGTAATGTTTTTATATTTTTATAAAAATCCACGCAATATATTTTTATAGAAATCCACCCAGTTTATATTACAACTGAAAGTTATACATAACAATTAGCTATCAAATCAACCATAATCATAAATATAAAAAAAAATGTTAAAAAATGAAATATAGGGAAATATCTATTTTTTTAATATTAGATATGCTAAAATGATAATTGAGTTTATATGGATTATAAATTTAAAACTTTTAAGTAGTTATATAGAAAATATTCCTAATATATATATAGAGGAAATACATACATGTTAATTGTCTTGTCCTTGTTCCACCAATGTCCATCGTTAAAAACCAAAACATCAGCTCCCATCCAGTACTTGGAATACCAATGCAACTGGTCAAGTTTAACAGAGCTGAACACTTGTTTCGAAGAATTCTTCGGTGGGCGGCCATTGATGACAAGGAAAGGAGCTCTGTAATACTCAACAGTAAGATTATAGTGAGGAAACCTCATAGAGAGAAAGCCCTTGTGTTTGGTTATGGGTTTGCCATTGACTTCATGGATTGTCGACTTGTTGGACACTCCCTGAGCTAGCATGCACAGTAAAGATTCCCACTGATTCCTTCCAATGGAGTCTCCTGCAAATACTATTCTTCCATTTCGGCTTCTCTCTAGGAAATCGCTGGCGTTAAATCTAATTAAAATACACTTAGTTAGTTTGTCGTTTTATGCTTTGAAACTATCGCTCTAACTTGTAATGCAATGTCGTATGTCCATGTACATATATTACTTTGAAAAGGAATAAATACATTAATAATATAAAAAACAATATCAACATATATAATCACAATTCAAATCTACACATATATAGTTACATCTTAAATATAAGGGATTCGATATTAAATTGTAAAAAATAATATAATTAATTCAATAGTGCCAATACCATATACAAGTTGCTATAGAGTAATTTAGTATTGGGATCCCATGTATCTTTTTAATTTAATGACAAATAATACTAAAATATCATACCCTATACTAAATTGCATTACTAAGGGCAACTCTAGGGTCTTTTATCATTTTCTTAAAAGAGTAAAGAATTTTATTTATAAAAAACTATGAACATGAACTTAAGTTGGATTGGACCCATGTTCCCTCAGAAGGAAAGTATTGTTAAAAAAAACTGCCACGTGGCCCACTTACAAGATTAAACCTAACTTCACCTCTCTCTCTCTCTAATTAAAAAAGGAAAAAGTGTTTAATTAGGGCAGTACAAAAAAGTACATAATTACAAAAGAGAGCCATGCATGCAAATAATAAAGAAAACAAATCTTGAAAGTTTGGAGAAAATTTTAAATCTTAATTATTATTACCTTGGAAGATCACAGCCGTCGGGTTGCCATCGCCACCGGCGAAAATCTTCGTTGGTCCGTCCATTTTGGCGGCAACGAAATCCGGGGTCGAGAAAGCGGCAGCTCTCGTTGTAGGAGTCGAGAATACGAGTCTCATCCCAAACCCATCTCCCATACGAATAATCACACGACGACGTCGTTTTGGAATTATTATTATTATTGGAAAGAAAAAAGATGAAGAAGCCTCGATCGAAAGGGGTTGTGAGATTAACGAGCCTTGAAATAACGAATGAAGAGATTATTAGGATGAATAAAGCTAAGATATAACGAACATCTCGTTTTGGAACAAAGAATATTTGGAGCTTTTGACGTTCTTGATCTTGGGAGGAGCTTTTCAGATCCATTGGAAAAGGTCTCTATTATTAATTCATCGTTGTTAATTAAAACATCCAAGACTCTCTTTTATTTGGATATATATATATATAATATTAATAAAAAAAATGTTATTATATATATAAATCAATCTAATTATAATGCTATGATACGTTATTCTTTATTCTTTATTTATATAAGTCAACTTTATCCCTTCCATGTTAGTTTCGCACGTCCTCATCACTAACCCTTTTTTATAGGAGACATTTACAAAATACAAACTGTATTTTTTTAATTAAATAGATAGCAAAAATAGAATTTGTTTTTAGAAGAATCCTATTATAATGAGCCTTGTGTACGTAAAGCTAAATATTATTATTATTATTATTACTAGGCAATAGATCCGCGCTTCGCGCGGTTTTAATTATTTTTTTTAGTTTATATAAAAATAAGGGGTTTTTTTATTTTTACACTTTAGAAACTCAAACCGTAAATTTAAAAAAAATATTAAAAAAAAATAATATATGGAGTAATTTTCTTAAAAATAAATTAGAATTTTAGTTAGTTATGAATGGAATTTAAAATTTACTATTTTTTAATTTTTTTATTAAATATATAACAAAAATTAGAATTAATAAAAATAATTTATAATACAACATTGCATTAAGTTATATTTATGGTAATTAAATTAAATTAATTTTCATTTTTCCTTATATTACACTTGAAAAAATAATAAATTAAATATATATATTATTCAGTGAGCTAAATATTAATAATAACATACTTTTAAATAATTTAAAATATTTTTTTAATCATTAAAAATAATATATTTACAGTTTTAAATATCATTTAACCAATTAAATATTTTTTTTCTATAAATTATATAAATTAATAACCGCCCAATTGTTGTAATAATTGAAAGATAAAATTTAATTTATGATTATTTTAATTATTTATGTATAATTTTTAAAAATTTACACAACACACCTAAAAATAGACTTTACTTTTGACATTTTTATAATTTTTTTATATATTTTTACAGACTTTATTTTTCTTTTATTTACATTTTTAAGGATTTTTTTTTTTACAGAAAATAACGTAAAAATAATGTTGTTCTAAAAATAACGTTGTTTTGAAACAACAGATTAATTACACTCCGTATTGATGTAAAAAAATCATGTTGTTTTTCCATAACAGTAATGTCAAAACAACATTGTTTCAAAAATAACAAAAAAAAAGAAACAACACTCTATATTTTTGTGAAAAAAAGCCATAAAAATGTAAAGTTTTGTCATTTTTTTATATTTATGAAATAATCCCTCTATTTTTAGGGTGTGAATTTTATATTTAAGTAATTGTCAATATTTTTACTAAATAAGTAACATATAATTATAAATCTTATTATTAGCAATTTTATAATTATTTTTTAATAACAATCGAATAATATTTTAATTCCTATTATATTACCTTAATATTTGTAGGGGAATCTCCCCATACATCACCTTTTAACTTTTTTTTTTCTATTTTTACGATTCTTTTTGTTTTTTATTTATTTTTATTGGGTTGCTCTCTTGGTTACTATTTGGTTGCTGTGTAGGTTGCGATGTCGATTGCAGTTTGAATTGGGTTGCGATTTAGGTTGCTTCGTAGATTGCACTGTATATTCAGTAAAAATACAAAAAAAAAAAAAATTGAAATGTATTAATTAAAAAATCTCTTTTTTATTATTTTTTAATTAGTATTAGATTATTATAGAGAAATTGGTTACCTATTCTAAAATTTAATTACATTTGGAATACATTCTATCATTATTTATATGTTATCCTTGTACATAATATTTTTTTTTGTAAGTTTATCTAACTTCACTTTAAAGAGAATAAATAATAAAAAAAAATGAATCCTACAATAATAGGATGGTACCTCAAAATTTTTAGGCTTACAAATATATATATATAGATAGATATAGATATATATGTATTATTAGTATATGTATAATTAATTACTTACTTTCTCTCAGAAAATACATGTATAAAGATATATTTGATTTCCACTTTTAGTTTTTTACAAATAAATTTTGAAAAATGATGTATAATTTTAAAAAATGATATCTTTTTTAGTTTTATAATATTTCTTAAAATTTCTCAATTTAATATTTCCATACATAAAATAATAAAAATAAAATAATCTCTCTATATATATATAAACTCGATATATATAATATATATAGATATAAATAAATAAATAAATCTAAATATATAAACAATATATTGATTGGTTTTTTTAAGATAGAAAATTAATTAATCCCGTGAAAATAAATTAAAATTAATATTGAATTATAAACGTAAAAAAATAAAATTTTATTTATAGATTACATAAGCAACACCTAAAGTATTTTTAAATAATATAAGACTTTTAAATAAGCTAATAAAAATTATATTGACTTTTTTCTATAATAAAAACTTGAAGCTCCAAAAAAATTATAAAAATACTTTAAAAAGGATTATGCAAATCTTGTTCTAAACTTAAAAATGGTTAATACCAAAAGTTAGCCACTTATTATAAATCTTCCTCCGATAAATATTTGTCCTTTAGGTGATCAGTTTTCTTAAAAAAAAAAAAAAAGAGTTGATGATATCTTTTTCGAAACAACCACGACAACATCACCTTCTCACATAAATACTAACTGCCATACAAAATAAAATTATTCTTCCAAACACTCTTGTTGATAGCAATAGAATAATATAATATCAAAAACTAAAATAATCACAAAATAAAAAAATGAGAATAATGCAATATTAAAAATTAAAATTTTAATCAACAAAATAAATAGATGACTAAATAAATTCGATGTCTAAAAAGATAATTGATGATACTCACTTTATATTTAGTTTTGCCTTCAAGGTAGAGGAGACAACGAACACAATTATTTTAGCTTTAACAATTATTAAGTGTTTCAACTAATTTTCAATATACCATGTTGAGGTGCCTGTTAAAAAATACAGAACTATAAAAAAAGAAAAAGTCAGCCATATATGAAATACATATATAAATATATATGTTGAGGTGCCTGTCAAAAAATATAGAACTATAGAAGAAGAAAAAGTGAGCTACATATGAAATACATATATTTATATATTTCAATAAAAAGAGCCTTAATTAGCGACATGATCATGTACACAAAAAATATCTAACAAAATAATTAAACCAAACAATACAAACTAACAAATTATTATAGTAAGAAACAAATCATCAGAACAAAAATAATTATATTGTTGCACTAAAAAAACCTAAAAACAGATTATGTGTATTTTATACAACGAAAAACACTCAACCCACAAACAAATCTATATTTATATACATAAACAATAAGTGATAAAGCCTTTGTGAGTCCAAAGGTTCTAACTTAATATTTATTATTATTGTTATTTTTATTATTATTGTTGTTGAGGAAGGGAATATAAAACATCACCGGTATTAATATTATCATGGCTTGGTCATATAATACACAATCAATGTAGTGTTAACGTATATAGTATATGGAGTAACAATTGTATTGAAGGGTACGTTGTAAACTCTTATTGTATTGATGATCAATTGCTGAAAGGTCATCATTTAGGCTTAAATCATTAAATGGTCAACATTTATATAATAAATCTTATAAGATTGGATTAAAATATATAAATGAGAAAATTTGAGAAATCAAATAAGGGATTAAAAAACTCTATTAAGCTGCCACATCAACTCTAATATGCTTTACTTTATATATATATATTGATTATTATTATTATTATTATTATTATTATTATTACTTGCAAATGGAAAAAATGCATTGCCAAACAAGGTATAGCAAGGCTAGGCCAGGTAATATTTTCACGTCTAAATAATTTATAATAATCCCCTTAAAAATTAATCTATGAAGTATTAGAATATTATATTTATAATAATGTTATTAAAATTCAAATATGGTGCAATGTATATTAGAGTATTGCAGTTTTAAATTTGATCGTGATTATTTTAGTAATTGTAAGTTATATATAAAGTGTTATGCGCTAAATATGTAGATACGTTAATTAGGGATATTTTTAATTTATTGAGGAGCTAAATTTAAAAATATTTTAAATTAATAAGCTAGTAATGAGGTTATATTTGGTAGTTCTAAGAAACAAGAATAAATTAATCTACTCTTTTTTCCCATTAAGAGAAAAAAATTAGAAAAACCTCAATCTTACTTTCTTGGAAGATCATCACCACTAAATCAATTATCTCTATCAATGGATTAAGATAGGCTTTCGCTATTTGAATTATTCTCTTTGAATCAACAAAATGTTTTATTTAATTATTATCAAATCTATACTCATAATATTAAGACTTAGTCTCACATTGCTAATTTGTAGAAATAAATTGTGATATATAAGATGAATGAGCTACTCCTCCCATTGTCAATTGGTTTTGAGATGTAACCTCATTCATCTTATCCCAAATTCTAACATGGTATCAGAGCCATTTGTGATTCGTTGTGAGCCCAAAGTGTCCAAAAAGTCGTTTGTGATTCGTTGTGAGCCAAAGTGTTCCTGTCTCCCCTTTAACCTCTATTTGGGACCTTTCGGCCAATGTGTGTCAATTTCCAGTGGTTGGGTCTTTGAGCTGTTTCAAAATCCACAAATTTCTCGATGTGTACACCCACAAACTTCCCAATATTTGGTCTTGTGGGATTCTTTCAAATGTCACGTTCGGTCCCGTGGTCTCTTGAAGGTCGTTCGTTATACCTATACTTTTCAGGCCCAAACGTGAGGAGGGTGTATTAAGAGTTAGTTTCATATTGCTAATATGTGGAAATAAATTGTGATATATAAGATGAATGCGCTACTCCTCCCATTGCCAATTAATTTTAAAATGAAACCTCATTCATCTTATCTAAAATTCAGTATAATATATTTGTTACGAAATTAATTTTAATATTGCATAAAATATTTTATGAGTGATTATAAGAATTCTAACATATATATACACCTATGAGAACCAAAAGAATAATATATCTTTATTACATTTGATTTCAGCTAATTAATTAAGTATTTTAATTATGGCAAGATTTGATTTACTAAATATTTTATTAACCAGTTCTATTTTCTAAATTAATTGTTAAATATTTTAAGAATTAATGTGAAATAAATACTGATAGAATATAGGGCACTGGTTCTCAAGCTTACTAATTATCCTGTGAAAAATAGTAAATTTATCTAAGAGAATAAAAGAGAGCTTGAAAGTCTGATTACCTATTTTAATGTTATTTTTTTTGGTTTTGTTGGCAGGTCTAGAAGTTTAAATGCATAAAATTTAAATACATTTAATTAATTTTTGTAATATATAGTACTATACTCGAAAATTTCATAAAACTTTAAGCATAAATAAAAAGTAATTAAGTGATTCATATAATTTTATATAATTAGAGAGCAACTATAATATCCTAAAGGGCGTGTTTGAAAAGTCACGTGTAAATTGGAATGGGATGTAAATGGAAGTAATTACACAGTTTGGTGTGTTTATCTAGTCACGTATAATTACACAGTAGCTCTCTAATTAGAGGTAATTCGGAGGCCTCAATTATTCTCTTTAATTCTCATACCCCCATGATAATTAAATGTAATTACATACCAAAAGTAATTTTAATGATTTAATTAATATAATAATCATTTAATATGATTTAGTTCTTCTTTTTTATTTTCTTTTCTCATATACATAATTTTATTTTTGTTCTAATGCTATTTTATAATATTTTTTAGTTCGCGCTTTGTGTGTGTGTTTTTTTATTATTTGTAAATAAAAAAACTAATATATGAATTTATGATATATGAATTTTTTAATATTAGTTTTTGAGTTCTCTTGAAAATTAGATATGTAATAGATTTATTTATAATTTAACATAAATTTTGATTGATGAAATACTTAAATTCATTTTTTTTTTATAATTTTATAATCAAAATAGGAATGCCAAATACTCAAACTTCTAAGGTTGAAAAACCATACAAAAAAATAGAATAACTCTGAAGTTGCTAACTCACACCCCTAGTCGGTGCAAGTTTGGAAATACGTGAGGTATAACTCTGAAGTTGCTAACTCACAGCCCTAGTCGATGTATGTGAGCTATCCACTTGATAGAGCTGGTCGGATGTCCACCAGAGTGACCATGTTCGGACATCCTACTACTTATATATGACCTTAAGCCTCATAACAGTCTGGACGACCTACTAAGAGCAAAATCATCTGTCCAAATTATATAACATGCATGTTACATGTGTCACCCAGACATATGTCACATCATATTAAAGAAATTAGAAAAATACAATTAATAAATACAAGAACATGGTCTTGTATATTATTCAATATTAATTTGACCGGCCCTAATCTTTGGATAATCCTTATCGTGAAATTTCTAAATATTTGATGTGTTTTAAATGTGTTTATGCATCATATTTAGATTCTAAACTTGATATTTATTTTTCATTTGTTACATTTGTATTGTATTTATATCCTATTACTTATATCTTTCTTACTTTATATTTTATTTCAGTTTAATAATAAAATGGAATCTCAACAATACAACAATGATCCCTACAACTTTGAAACTGAATTTGATGGTGATTTTCAATCCATTTGGAAATTTGAAATTGAACTTCTACTACTCTATGATGACTTGTATGAACTAGTCGCTGAAGAGGAATCCTGACATAAATTACGTGAACACTAGGGTCACGTAGTCAGGAATGCCTACGCACAATGACATTAATCAAATTGTCGTGCTAGGTTTTGTTAGGGTTTATACCTTGAAAAGCCTATAAAGATATTTTTTGTTTATAAATATAAATTTAACATTTTTATATATACTTGAATGTTAAATTATTAATATTTAATATTGAATAATTTATATAAATAAATATTAGAAAAAAATTTATTCATACATGAGGCAGTGACTTATATTGTACGGAGAATTAAGATCACTAAGCCATGAATAAAATAGTTAGCAATATATTAAAATATAAAATCTTTAATCAATAGTTGCTAGTGTGATTCACTGATATTCGTTATTCGGTGCAAGTAATTTCGATTTGAATTGTTGATGTAGTATAACATCTAAGTGAATGTGTTGTATATAATTGATTATACATTATATTTAAACCTTATTCAATTCATAATAATTATAAATTGAAACTATAAATATAATAATTTATTTATTTGGCACAAATTTATCATAATTAACAAATAAGCCTATATTTCTCTTATCTTCTCAATTTAGCCCAACTTAGTAAAAATTTTAAAATTTGACATAGTCAATTTTAGAATTCTAATTGATTAAATAAATCAATTAATTGAGCCTACAAAATGATATCATCCTAGACAATGTGAGACCATTGGCCTATGTAATCAAGTTCTCAATAAGAATATTAGAAATTTATCAAGTAAATTTCCCAACTTATTAATTCTTCTTGATTCAACTATAGATTTAGAATTACACTCTTGATTACACAGAATGCTCTATATATCCTATACAGATACACTATGAATTATCCATTATTTCAATAACATGATTTAATGATCATCTATAAATAATTTACATTGCGGGACAAAGTTATCGTTTTACTCTTCGATGTATTTTACCCTTAAAATACTTAACTCCTTCTAAATAATGTTTCAGTAAACTAATGTAATTACCGAAATGAGTGCTCTATCATTTATCTCATTTATCCACACTTTAAGAATTCTATCGTCGTTTCACTTTTATATAAACATAGATATAGAAGTTATAAATATTCATATATATGAATAACACTCTTACTCAATTGCACTATCAAGTTCCCAAAATGTAAGTATCGGGTAGGTAAGTTTGTAACGAACAAATCAAATAACTCATGCAGTACAATTATGCTAAAACTTAACCATCTCAAGATTGAGATCAATTGATCTATGGTCAACTAAGTGACATTGACTTAGAAAAGTTATAAGTTTAGAATATATTTTCATTGTTAATATCGGCTTAGTCCGATCTACAACCAATGTATACGATACAAGTTTACTTTGGTAATGCTGGAAAAGACATTCCACTTATCTAAGTGTAAGTAAACTATATCGTTGATTATCACGTTAGTGTAAATTTAGTGCAATGATGCAGGACTAAATAATTTGAAGCATATAATCATAATTATCTTCAACTGAGATGACATCACTATAATTGTGAATAACTATATGTTTAATAGAACTACATATGATCATACAATAAACATGTGAACTAAACATATGACAATAGCAAGATGTAAAATCTGATCTTTATTGATAGCAAACAAGATTATATTAAAATTAGATTTTATTTATGGCATAAAACTCCAACAACTCAATATATCTTTACTCATGTACTATTGTCACATTAAATCACCTATCATCAGGCAAAATACCCAATTTCTGTTGAGAAATTTGGTTTAGTATGGTTAAATGTAAAATATATTGTTTTAATATGCCACCAAATTAGAAATAGTATATATATACTTTTAATATTTTTTCCTTCCAAAAAAACCCTTATATTTCAAAAAAAACTTCTCTCTCTCACTCTCCGGCGTTAACCCCGACCTAAAACCCCTATCATCGAACACACAGACCCAGAACCCCAGTTGCAAGGCCTCGACGTCATCTTCTCTCACGGCCTCTCTCATTTATTGTGTTTCTTTCTTCTGGTTTACTAGTTTTTTTTTTATATGTTGCGATATTTAGCGATGTATTTGCAACGATAGAACAAATCTGAGGTTAGGGATGAAGTTTAGCGATGATTTGTGATATTTAACGATGTTTAGTGATGATTTGCGATATTTAACGATGATATTAGCGATCTGTTTTGTGATATTGTAGATTGGAGACATTTAGCATGTTTCATGATTTCGCGATGTTTCACGACATTGTAAAAAAAATACAAAAAATAAGCGAGTTGAGAACTCATAGATTTTGGGGCTTTGGCTTCACGATTTCTCTTTGTAGTTTCGTGATATTCTCCTCGATTTTGTCCTACATTTCGTGTTCAGAGTGAGTTTTGTTGGAGGTGGTGCGGTGGTTGTGGGTTTGGTCTAGGTCTGGTTCGATATGGTTTTGTGGTCGTGGGTATTGGTTGGGTTTGGTGAGAGTTAGAGAGAGAGAGGGAGAGAGGGCCAAGAGAAAGAGGGAAGGTATGAGGAGTGCATTTTGAGATTTAATTAATTTTAAAGTATTAAATTTTTATGCATTTTAATGTGGCATACTAAAAGACCATAAATAATTTTTAAACATGAATAGTCCAATTTCCCTTTCTATTTCCTACCGTACTAACCCCCAATACATATATATTTATATAAATATATACACATTGATGGAAAGATAATGGAGTCATAGCACTTATGAAGCTCAACATACATCTCCTCTTGTACTACTATAATCACCTATCAATATGTAAAATGCCTAATTCCTATTTCCTACCGTACTAACCCCGAAATATATGTACACATATTGATGGAAAATGAGAGGGGGAGAATGCTAAAATGTATTAACGGTGCCAAACACTCTCTTTCGTGTCAAATTGTTATTAGTATAATTAAGTAGCGGGTCCTTTATAACTTAAAAAGATTATTTTTAAAGAATATTACTAACCAATCGTAAGATGACACTTATAAAAAGTGTTAGGCCAATAACAAATTCCCCCATAAAGCATACCTATATAGGGGTGGCAATACATACCTATATATGCTCTTGTATTATTGTCCAAGACTGGCCATAGGCTGTGAAAGCTGAGCAAATTGCACGAGACCTAAAAAATTAAAGGACCTAATTTATTTATTTTTTAATGAAATATGAGTTGTTATTTTTTATACACACAAAATATGAGTTCAAAATTCACTCAATTCCCAAAATACACATGTTTTCAAAATTAATTCAGATTTTTTTTTTTAAAAAAAAAGAAATCTTTTATATGAATTTATATATACTCAGACGTTTAATTCAAAATTATTGTTATCATCACTATTTACTTCTTAAATTGTGCAATTTCTATTATTATTGTTATTTTAAAAAATATTATTATTTTTTTTAACTTTGTAAAATATATAATATAATATTAAAAAAATATATATATTATTCATAATTTACATTTTTTTAAGGAAAATTATCCAATGTACTATTTTTTATTATTTTTTTTAAATTTACAGTTTGGGTTGTAATTTTTCCGGTAGTTTCTATGTGAGTTGCTATGTGAATTTTGGTTGCGATTTAAGTTACTCCGTTAGTTCCTATAAAGATTTATGTGTAGAATTTCGTAAAAATACACACAAAAAAAAATTATTTTAAAGAAAAAAAAAATAGTAGGGTCCAATTTTTAAGGCTACAACATAGCCCAACAATATTTAAGAGGGACTGCTACTTTCACAAGCCCCTGTTAGGCTCAACATACCTCCGCTCGTGTACGTGTCACAATAAATCAATCACCTATTAGGTAAAATGCCCAATTTTTATTTCCTACCATACTAACCCTACATATATTTATATATATAAAAACACATATTGATGAAATTATGGAAAGATGAGGGGGCTACGAAGCTAAACATACCTCCCCTCCTGTACTACCATTACAATAAAATAGGTAAAATACTCAATTCTTATTTTTATTGTACTAACCCCCATATATGTACATTTTAATGGTAAGAATTAACAAGATGAAATTATTGGCAATTAGTTAAAGTTTGGCGATTCAGCAAAGAAAAGAAATATAGATGGAGTTTGGCCTATTGGGTGCCAATTAAATTAGAGTTTGGCCAATATGGCATTGAATAAATGATCCTATAAGCTTTTGTTTTCTCTGCAACAAAATGATCCTAACCTATTAATTACTTATAGACAAAATTTAAAAAATGATCCTACCCTATTAATTACTTGTAGACAATTTAAAATTAATAACGGGGAACAATTTTAGACCTACGTACAAGTTAGTTTTTTTTTTCTCTTTTTCTTGAAATATATGGAGATGTATCAAATCTTTTTAATACATGGGTATTATGAACTTTATAAATTTTTTTACTTTTATAAAATAATAATAAAAAGTAATAGTACTTTTTTTATATTTGACCTAATTTGAAATTCTATGCTTAAAATACCATTTAATTTTTTCCCTAAATGCATAGTTATTAAAATTGGTCTTATATGACAACTTTTCTAATTTTCCTAAACTACCCCTCACATTTCAAACAATCATCCTCTCTCTCCCCCACGAAACCCATCCCTCTCACAGCCACCCAGCTCCGTCGACGCTCAACCCCGAAGCCTCAACCCACCCAGCCCCCTCTCTCTCTTCGTCTCTCTCAGACCCGAAGCCTCAACCCAACCAGCCCCCTCTCTCTCTTCGTCGCAAACTGAAAAAAAAAAAAAAAACTCAAGTGGTCCTCCCATCGGACCCATGGTCCGACCATCGGACCACTTGAGTTTCTTTTTTTTTTTTTTTTTTTTTTTCTTACTTTTGAGACGAAGAGAGAGGGGTTGGGTCCGATGGTCGAACCATGTCGGACCCATCGGACCCCATGGTCCGACCATCGGACTCTGGAGTTTTTTTTTTTTTTTTTTTTTTTTTTTTTCAATTTCAGAGAGACAAAGAGAGAGAGGGGACTGGGTGGGTTGAGGCTTCGGGTCCGAGAGAGACGAAGAGAGAGAGGGGGCTGGGTGGGTTGAGGCTTCGGGGTTGAGCGTCGACGGAGCTGGGTGGCTGTGAGAGGGATGGGTTGAGCCTTGGTTGAAAATTTTTTAGCTGTGAGAGATGGGTTTCGTGGGGGAGGGTTCGGCTGAGCAAGAGGAAGAGAGAGGATGATTGTTTGAAATGTGAGGGGTAGTTTAGGAAAATTAGAAAAGTTGTCATATAGGACCAATTTTAATAACTAAGCATTTAGGGAAAAAATTAAATGGTATTTTAAGCATAGAATTTCAAATTTCCCATTTATAATTACACTTTAATGTGCAAATGACAAATTAACCCTTAAAGTCAGCATAATCATTACATTTTTATTGAAACTATATATGTATAATAAAATGTTATAATTAAACTTCTTTTGTATTCAGTCTAAGCAGTTGTGCTTATAGTATTATCTATATATACTGAATATTTCTCTCAAAAAATATTGAACAATCATCACTTCCAACATGGAGATCCAAATACCAATATCATTTCCAACATGCCTTTTCTTTTCATTCATTTTCTTGTTAATGGAAATTTATGTAATAATAAGCAACTCATCATCTTCAAAACTCCCTCCAGGACCATGGAAACTTCCCATTGTGGGAAACATTCACCAACTCATGATTGGGTCTTCATTATTACTCCATCAAACACTCAGAGATTTAGCCAAGAAACATGGACCATTGATGTACTTAAAATTTGGGAATGTTCCAACCATAGTAATCTCATCAACAGAATATGCCAAACAAGTGATGAGAGTTCATGATGTTAATTTTTCATCAAGGCCCTCAATTCTTTTTTCGAAAGTCATGTTATATGATGGAGCTGGTCTTGCTTTTGCTCCATACAATGAGCATTGGAGGCAGTTGCGGAGGATTTTCATGCAGGAGCTTTTGAGTACAACAAGAATTCAGTGTTTCAAATCCATTAGAGAAGAAGAAATGTCCAACTTCATAGAATCAATTTCATCAAATGTTGGTGATGTTATAAATATCAGTGAGAGACTCAACATGTTGATGTATAACATTATTTCACGTGCAGCATGTGGTAGGACAAGGATTCGCAACAAAGAATTCTTATCAGTATTGACAGAAGTGACTGAGGTATCATTAGGGTTTGAACTTGCTGACTTGTTTCCTTCTTTGAAGTTATTTTATCAGATGAGTCGTTCTAGGCCTAAACTCGAGAGGCTTAGAGAAAGGGCAGCAACAATATTTGAAGAGATCATTCATGAGCATAAGGACCAAAAACCAAAAGATAGAAGTCATGAAGATTTGGTTGATGTTCTTCTTAAGTTTCATAACAATGATGATCACCTTGGATTTTCTTTGACAACGAAAATATTTATGCAATAATCTTTGTAAGTATGTATATGCTTACTTTTTATTTCAATTAGAAACACATAGTATTTGTTTGGTCAATTAATATTAGAGTTAGTCCCACATTGCTAATGCGTGAAAATAAATTATCATATATAAGATGAATGAGTTACTCCTCTCATTGCCAATTAGTTTTGAGATATAAACTCATTCATCTTATTTCAAATTCTAACAATTAATTAACCACTTTGTTTTAGTTTATATTTATCATAATCACCATTACTTTCATTTTATGCTACTTTTATATCGATTACATTACTATGTGTGTAGGTACATAAAAAAAATTATGTCTTATTTTTTATAGGTAAATATAACTTCATGTATTACATCTCATATAGAAGATGCATGTGAAATATTTTCTCGTTATTATCTCATCATTTTTTATTTTATCACATATTTTTCTTCTAATTTGCTCTCACCTTAATTACATGCTCATCAATCTTTATTTTCATCCTAACTTTTCCTTTTCATAATACTTTATTTCATTATTTATTACAAAGTTTATAATAATTTTTCATTTAAGAAAACATTATAACCAAAGTACTTATTTTTATTAAACAGCAAAATTTATTTTCTGTTCTCATTTATGAAAACATACATAACTATTTTGAAACAAAACACACACACATTGTCAAGCAAGCTGTTAGTAATTGGAAAAAGGGGAAAAAAAGAAATTGCCCCAAGAGATATATATTGTTAAATATTCATAGAGAAATAAAGTTTTAAATAATAAATAATTCTCAGGAAATATTTGCTGCTGGGATTGAGACAACAGCAACATCTACAGAATGGGCTATGTCAGAACTGATGAAGAATCCCAAGATAATGAAAAAGGCACAAGATGAGGTTAGAGAAGTCTTTCACAGAAATGGATTGGGAAATGAGAGAGCACTTGATGAAATGAAATACTTAAAATCAGTTATCAATGAATCCATGAGACTACATCCTTCTTTACCATTGTTAGTGCCAAGACAAAATCAAGAAAAGTGTGAGATTAATGGTTATGAGATACCAGCTAAAACCAACACTATAATTAATGCATGGGTAATTGGAAGAGATCCTAAGTATTGGCCTGAACCTGAGATTTTTAAACCAGAAAGGTTCTTAGATAATAATAATTCTATTGACTCCAAATTAGGTAACAAGTTTGAATTTCTACCATTTGGTGGTGGAAGGAGAATTTGTGTTGGTATGTCTTTTGGTTTTCTCAATGTTGAGCTTTGTCTTGCATTGTTGCTATATCATTTTGATTGGATGCTTCCTAATGGAATGAAACATGAAGATTTGGACATGAGTGAGACTTTTGCTGCAACCCTTCAAAGAAAAAATGTTCTTCAGGTTATTCCTATCGCTTATGAACTGTCAAAGACCACTGCAAATAAACTGGAATGATGAGCTAATAATCTGGTATTTACTTTTTTAATGAAATTATTTACTTCATGTGTCTTAGTGTTATTCATGATGTAATTAAAGAATAATAATTTGCATTTTATAAGTATTAATTCCTAATGATTCTAAATAATCTCCATCTAGATTTTTGTTGGTGCTTATATATATATATAAAGGAAATTACACCCAATATCTATGAGATTTTAAATAAATGTTTGATAAATAAAACTTTGTTTATGCATTTTTTATGGCATTTCTATTTTTTTTAGGATTCTCTTTAAAACATATATTTAAAATACAAACTAATTACAAAAATATTTGAACAAATCTCAATTACAATAATACATTGTCGTGTCATAAAAAAACACCTTAATTCTAAACTAATATGCTTGAAATAAATACATTTTTGTTGCTTTCAAAACTTATTTGTATACATTTTAATAATCAATTAGTTATATTATGGTAGCTTATTATTTAAAATAGATTTGAGTAATTTTTAAGTTTATTTTCGAAATTAATGAGTTACCATGTCGTAGAAACTATAATTTTTAGTAAATTGTATTTTAAAAGAAATATATTATATACATTTATGTCACTCATATTTTTTAAATTTTTAAATGTGAATTATATATGTATTTTAATTAACTAAATAAAAAAAAAATACAAGTAGCTTAAGAATAATTACAAATAATGCACATTTTTAGGATCAATTGGTTATGATGTGATAAGATATACAAATTGATCACTTTTCATAAAATGATCCACATTAATATAAAAAATATATCATATACGTAACTATTGTGAATCAATCAAGATTTATGATGCAAAGAATACTTCTAAACCAACAAACACACTTTCAAGAACCAAACTATCTCAGAATCAAAAAACAGAATAATGAATAAAAATAGAGAATAGGAGAAGAGAACACCAAAAATTTAATTTTTGACTCGGTCAATATTGGGAGGAGTCTGTTGTGTTTGTTTTTTTTATTCATATACATTTTTTATTTTTTATTTATTTATTTATTTATTATTATATATAACTTTTGACTCGGTCAAATCGAGTCTTCACATTCTCCCATTCTTAAAAATTTCATAGTACAACCTCAAGTTAAAAATTAAACAAGTAAGGATATTTCATATACATCTCAGACTCTAACTCTCAAGTAGCCTCATCTTCTCTATGGTTTTTCCATAAGACCTTAACTACTGAAATCTCTCTGTTTCTTAATACTCTTAGCTCTCTCGCCAAGACTTTGACAGGTTGTTCTTCATAAGTCACATCTTCCTGAAGAGGGATAGCCTCATACTCAATGACATGTGACGGATCTGGAGTATACTTCCTCAACATAGGCACATAGAACACATTATGAACATGTCCCAACTGTCCTGGTAAGTTTAATCGGTAAATGATCTCCCCAATCCTCTCGATGACCTCAAAAGGTCCAAAATACCTTGGGGCTAGCTTACCCTTCACCCCAAATCTCGTTACGCCACGCATAGGAGTAACTTTCAAGAAGACATAATCAACAACATCAAACTCAACTTTCCATCGATGGAGATCGGCATAGCTGTTGTGACGACTCTGGACAACCTTAAGTCTTTCTTGGATTCTCTTAATCTTTTCAGTTGTACTAGTGATAATCTGGGGTCCAATAGTGACATGCTCATCTGAATCTGCCCAACACAATGGTGATCTGCATGGTCTCCCATATAAGGCCTCATAAGGAGCCATGCCTATATTGGCTTGGTAGCTATTGTTGTATGTGAATTCCACTAGTGACAAGTGTTCTCCCCAACTACCTCCAAAAATCAAAACATAAGAGCGAAGCATGTCTTCTAAAGTCTATATAGTCCTCTCAGACTGTCCATCTATCTGTGGATGATGGCCAGTAATCAAGTGAAGTTCAGTTCCTAAGGCTTGTTGCAAGGCCTTCCAAAACCTTGATGTAAATTGAGGATCTCTATCAAAAACAATGCTCGAAGGGACTCCATGTAGTCGAACTATGTTGTCTACATAAAGTCAAGCTAGCATGGTAAGCTTGTAATCCTTTCAGATTGGAATAAAATGGGCAGACTTAGTCAAACGATCAATAATCACCCACAAAACATCTTTCAAAGGTGTCAATAGAAATCCAATAATAAAGTCCATTGTAATCTTGTCCCACTTCCATTCTAGGTATAGGCAAAGGTTGAAGTAAACTTGAAGGTCTCTAATGCTCAGCCTTAACTTGCTGACAAACTATAGCTACAAAGCTAGCCACATCTCTTTTCATACCTTCCCACCAATATTGTCTCTTCAAATCTTGGTACATCTTTGTACTTCCACGATGTATAGCAAACTTGAATCTATGGGCCTCAGTCAAAATGGACTCCTTAAGATCAGGGATATCTGTAACAACTAGTCTTCCTATATGGTATAGGTACCCTTCCCCATTAACTGTCCACCCATCTAGTTGCTCACCATCCTGGATTCGGTTCCAAATAAGTCTTAACTTTTCATCTTACCACTGACGTTGCTTAACTTGTTAAAGTAGCATTTGTGTAGCCACTATATTAGAGATACAAGCTACATCTTCCCATTCATAGTATTGCAAGATATAATCACCCATTGTGATTGTCTTATTCCAGTCCTCAAGAGCCAAACATGCCAAAGTACCATGAGGTTTTTCTACTTAGTGTGTTAGCTACTACATTAGCTTTCCTGGGGTGGTACTGCAAAGTGAAATCATAGTCCTCCATATACTCAACCCATCTTTTATGCCTCAAGTTCAAGTACCTTTGAGTAAAAAGATACTTTAAGTTCTTATGATCCGAGTATAACTCAAACTTTACACCATACAAATAACATCTCTAAATTTTCAAGATAAAGATTACCGCGACAAGTTCTAGGTCATGCGTAGGGTAATTCTTCTCACGTGGTTTCAATTGTCGAGAAGCATAGGCAACTACCTTACCATTTTGCATGAGGACACCTCCTAAGCCAGTACCTGAAGCATTAGTGAATACCACATATGGTTCCTCACTATTAGGAACAGTGAGAACAGGCGCCGAAATTAATTTTTCCTTCAATTCTCTGAAAGCTCCCTCACAACTATCATCCCACACAAACTTTACTTCCTTTCTTGTCAACTTTTTCAAAGGCATAGCAATCCGAGAGAATTTTTTGACAAAGCAACAATAGTAGCCTGCTAAGCCAAGAAAACTTCGAAATTCAGTGACATTCTTTGGTCTTTCCCACTATATAATAGAGTCTATCTTCGCAGGATCAACAATGATACCATCTTAAGAAATTACATGGCCTAAGAATTTGACTTCAGTCATTTAGAAGTCACACTTCTCTTTCTTAGCATATAATTGATGATCTCTCAACGTCTGTAATACTATTGTTAAGTGTTCAACATGATCCTCACGTGTCTTAGAATACACCAAGATATCATCAATGAATACCATCACAAACTTAAAGTGTATTTGTTAATCCAAATGACATCACCAAAAACTCAAAGTGTCCATAACGTGTCTGAAAGCAGTCTTAGGGATATCTTCTTCCCTAATCCTCAATTGATGGTAGCCTGACCTCAAGTCAATCTTTGAAAAGAACTTTGAACCACCAAGTTAATCAACTATATCATCAATCCTTGGTAGAGGATTTTTGTTTTTAATTATCATCTGATTCAACTTTCTATAGTCGACACAAAGTTGCAAAGTTTCATCAACTTTCTTGGCAAAAAGACTGGAGCTAGGGTTGTTCATCCGATCCAATCCGCACTTTTTTGGTCAAACAACATCCAATCTGCACTAAGTGCGGATTTCATTTTTTGGATCCAATCCAATCCGCACAATAGCTCCAATCCGATCCAATCCAATCCGCAAAAGTGGGGATTGGATCGGTTACTTTGGATTGGTTACTTTTTAATATTAAATTATTTAATATTTATGAAAAAAATATTTTTTTTTCACATAACTAGCAACAAAATAAAACAAACTATAGTTATTTTATGTCTCCAACAACACATTAAATAAATAAAATAACAAATAACAAATTCAAAGGAAGAAAAAAATTGTATACATAAAAAAATATTTAATTTTATTTTAAATTGCATGTAGAAAAAAAAAATATAAGAATAGAATATACATTTTATCTATTAAGTTTTGCAATATAAATGTATTATATGTATTAGACTTTTAAATTACTATTTTCTTTACATTAAAATGCTATTTGTAAATATTATTTTTAATTTTGTTATAAATGTGTGGATTGGATTGGATCGGTTACTTTTACATGTCAATCAACATCCAATCCGCACAAGTGTGGATTTTGAATTTTTCAATCCAATCCAATCCGCACAAGTGCGGATATCCGCACTTTGCGAATTGGATTGGATTGGATCGGCTATTTTATGAACACCCCTAACTGGAGCTCCCCATGGAGAAGTAGTATGTCTGATGTAACCCTTATCCATTAACTCCCCTAATTGTTTTTTCAATTCAGCTAACTCTGCAGGTGCCATGCGGCAAGGCGTTATAGAAACTAGTTGAGCTCTAAGAATCAAATCAATGCAAAACTCGATCTCGCTATCAGTCAGTAACCCTGGTAAATCCTCTAGAAACACATCCGAAAAACCACTAATCACTGATATCCAAGGGAACTGGTCTAAATCCCTAGACTCATCCTCGATCGCAAATAGATTCGCATAACACTCTAAGTTTCTCTTTCCACCTAAGCATGCCCTTAAGATAGGATCACTGTTTTCATGTTGGCTCGGTAAATAATGAAATCACCACTAGGGGTTAAAAGAGTCACTCTTTTACGTGAACAATCCACAATAGCTTGGTATTTAGATAACCAATCCATACCAAGAATTACATCAAATTGTCCCATAGGCAACACTAATAAGTTTTCAGACAACTTGTGTCCCTCAAACACAATATAAACTGACCTACATATGGTGATACCTCACCGTGTCCTCCCATAGGTACACTTAAATGTAACGCATGACTAAAAGTTTTCCAATTCGAACCCAACATACTAGCAAACATCAATGATATAAAGGAATGCGATGCACTAGTATCAAATAACACATGAGCCCAAGAGTGTGAGATAAGAACCATACCATCAACAACTCCCTAGTCTAGACTGCCTTTTACATCATCAACCCCAAGAGCATAGGCTTGAGCGGATGACTTTGCTTTTGCTTTTCCTTTTCCTGTGACTAGGATGACTCATACTTGCACCAGACATCTACCTTGATTGTACCCTCTTTGACTCCCACTAGGAGCAGGAGTTTAGAAACCTTGTGAGTACCCCATGTTGAACCCTAAACCTTATGGCCTAAACTGATGTTGATACTGAGACTGCTGGCCCGATTGGGGTGTGAAATTATAGGAGGAAGACTGAGACTGGTTGGTCCTGGGCTGTCCATGAAAAGGAGTAGACTCTACATAACTCCCTATGGGTCCTCCGTGAGATGCTTGAAATCTTTGTTGTCTTTGTGGGAAATCTTTCTTCTTATGACCTTGTTGACCACAAATGAAACACCCGTATGATCCACTACGAGTCTTTCTAGATGAACCACTACTAGTCCTACCCCCACTAAATTGTTGTCTTTGGGACCACTGCCCTTGATTCTTCTTGGTCATCTTTCAGTCATTTCCTTTTCCCTTGCTTGTGTTCTTCTTTTCATTCCCTTCTACATGAGCCTTGGTCTGCAAGGCTGCTGTCACACACTCAGCCAGGTTGTTAAAGGTCAAATGGGCTATTGGACCACGTATTGCATGCCTCAAACGATGCATGAACTGTTCAATCACGAAGGGTTAGTCAACAACACTAGGATATGCATAAGAGGTGGATAGCTCTACAAACTTCATGTAAAACTCATTCACAGTCATATCCCCTTGTCTTAAACCATCAAATACTCCAATAAGAGCCCTCTTGTGAAATGGACTAATATATTATTCCCTAAAAACTCTCTCAAAATCTCGCTAAGTCATCCCATCAGTCTCCATTGTTCCTGCAAAAGGTCTCCCACAATTCTACTGCACCACCTTCTAACTTGGACACATCAAAAGTAACTTGATATTCCTCAAGTGTTCCTATTGTGTTGAAATTTTTCTTTATCTACCTCAACCACCTTTCAGCTACCATGGGATCTTGTTCACCATTAAACTCAAGCACTTGGATCCGATGAAAGATCTGAAAATGATAACTCTGTCGAGTGGCAAGATCCATCTGGTGAGCAAGAACTTCTCTTAAGGCTTCGAGAAGAACGTTCATAGAGAATTCAGCTAGTGGAGGTTGGACATTAACTGGAGGGGCATCTTCTCCAACCGTTCTCCTTGTCTTCCTTCCTTTTGGAGGCATTTTCTTAGGTCTGAGAACCAAAGGCTAACTGGTTAGTGAGAACTGGATGCTAATAATATAAATATGTCTTATACATATAAATATCAAGATACATATTAACATTATTATTTAAAATAAATCTAAACTATTTGGTGGCACACTCCGAGATAATTAAACCCAGTGCTCTGATACCATTTTTCTGTCACGACTCGAGACCTAGGTTGTGGCAGATATGTAATATCCATAACTTGGGTGGTCAATGGTCACACTTTTACCCTTGTAGAAAGATAACACTTATAAATGATCCTTTAATTTATATCACAAAATACTTATTTAAAAATAATAGATTAACTCCTATATCGATAAGAATATACTAGTAATATAATCAGGACCACTCATTAATATAAAAGAACAATAATATTCCCAAAGTTATGTAGTCACCGAATAGATAGATTTAATAAGTTAAATAAAATACTAAATAATATCTAGCATCCATCATTCTTCATTTCTAATTGGCACTTAGCTAATTTAAGTCATCAAACCATCCATTTCAGCTTAAATACAAAATCAGTTACATTGAAAGTTTAATAAGTAGAATAAGACAAAAGTAATAATAATTTTCTTCCTCAACGGTACCATCCTCATCCACTAGTATGAATTAATTCTTGAAAGGGAGAAAATAGGGGGTGAGCTTATAAAGCCCAGTAGGAAAACAACTAATATCAAATGACCCTTGGTTTAATAAAAATTCCCGCATGGTTAGCTTTTGAAAAAAAAATCTCATCATCATTATCAAAATATATAAACAAAGTAGAGAGACCACAAATAATCACAAAATCAAGCGTCAAATGCATATCACACCGTCCACTAGACCCTTAGCTCCCAATACCGATCATAGAAAACAACATCCAAAATTGAGTAGTCACACCTGATAATCACCATAATATCGGGGCTCAGATTCAACTCACTCCCTGTATAGATTCTAGATCTTTCACTTACAGGTGAGTGCACACCTGATCTACCTATGATGACACAGAGACTAGGTCGTTAAACAATAATATGCACCGAACATGATAAACATGGCTCTCATCAGTATAACCAAAGCAGACAAATAATAAGAATAACAAAAGAACATATTCCTTTAAAAAAAAAATGGCAGCATAACGACTATATTTTGAATAAACCCAAAAATCATAACCTACATAAATATTTGTACAAAAATATATTTGGCACACAGTGCCCCAGAACAGTCCAAAAATATATGCAGATTAAGTTTTCAATTTTTTAACAAATTTGCAAATCATAAAAATTTAGAATATGTCTAATGTTATACATCACATATAAAAATCAAGTCCAATAATCAAGTTGAGTCCCTACCTCTCCCAAGTCGTTAACCTTGGTCCAAAAGACGATCTTAAGCTCTCAAGTTCCGAGCTCCAATTGTTTAGTCCAATCTTAAATATTACTCTTACTTATACTATCAAATGGCTAAATAATTATTATCATTGCATTCTACATTCAAAATAGAGTCCAACGACATATAATATGACTATATTTAAAGTTTAGAGTTCCAAAACCTCACCAAGCGGTGCATATTAGCTATCGGTGGCAATAAAAATTGGTGTCTTGAATATGCCGCCAAAAATATGGGTAGCATATATCAAAACGACCATCTCGATGAGTAGATCACACCCATGTCAACCGTTTGTCTAAACGGTACACGATATCGCCGAAAAGGGGCGGAGCTACAAAAACACCGCTGGCAAAAGTAGTGAGTTGGGTGAAATAGTTTAGTGTAGGGTGTTCTCCTCGACGAGCTGAGTCTAGTGGTTAAGACAGCTTGTCAAACGGATACCAGAGGTGACCGAAAAATCCGTTCAAAGTTTGTTCTGCTAAACTTTGACTTGCGTGTTAGATTTATCACAATATTTGGTGCTCTCTTTCCGTCCCGAAGCACCCATTCATTGTTTGGCAAACCTTATATGGCCACAAGGGATATTCATATTCAATATAAGAGATACATGATTTTTTAAAATTTAGTATTGCAACATTTATAATTAAAACAAATAATATATAAATAATAATGTGTGAAATAATAATTATAGTATTTTTTGAAGGGTGCTATACCATTGAAGTATTTTTAGAAGAGTGTCAAAAATAATGTGAAAAAAGATAAAATAAAATATTTCATTTTTGGATGATGTGAAAATTTTTAGCACCTTTAAAAAGGCTCTTAGTAACCAATATGGATAATTGTACGATGTGGTCCGTCCACTCACGAGCATTGCTATTGGACACTAAAGTACCTAGCACATCTATAGCATGATGTCTTATAATTAGTTAGCGGTTTTTTATAATTATTAATATATAAATTGGTTTTTTATTTTTGTATTTTTACAAAACTTCACTTAGCAACCCACATCGCAATTAGCAGAACAATATAAATCGCAACGAGTAATTATTGAAACAACCCAAACTATAAAAATAAAAATAAAAGTTAAAAAATAGTATGTAAAGTAATTCTTCTAAATTAAAATAAGAGAACCGATATTAAATTACACAAATAATAATATTACACCAAAAAAGTGATGTTAACAGGCAGCATGGCCTTTAGTATTTCTCTCCACGCACGAGTATTAATCAAAAAGTGTTTCACGGGTGGAAAGAGTGGGAGAAAGTACCCTGCTTTGCATTTAATTTGAAGTCAATACTAACACAAACAGCTGTGTCATTTAATGTGATCAAATAATAACCACACAACCATGAACCATGTCCTCCTCGTACGAACCTCAGCTCAGAAAAACAACACTAGATCAATTGGAAATACAGAAACAAAATACAACGTAATTAAATCTAAAAATGGCCTTCTTTACTTATATCATCGCCCACACCATTCTCCTCTCTTCACTCTTCCTTACTGGTGGACATTCATTACAACAATCTTTAAACGATGGCACTACTTTGGTTTCCAAAGAAGGAACCTTTGAGCTGGGATTTTTTAGTCCTAATCGAAATTCCAACAACAATCGTTATTTGGGAATTTGGTACAAAAACGACCCAGCTCGAACTGTCGTTTGGGTTGCAAATAGATGCAACCCCATCAACGGTTCAACTGGTTTTTTACTCATAAACAACACCGGAAATCTAGTGCTTTTCAACAACAACAATAGTAAAGTCGTGGTTTGGTCATCATCATCATCATCATCAAAACAAGCCAAGAAACCAAAGTTAGAGTTATTAGAATCAGGAAATCTTGTTGTGACTGATGAAGACACATTTTTATGGCAAAGCTTTGATTATCCTTCAGATACTTTGTTATCAAGTATGAAAGTGGGACCATACTTGAACAGTGGTAATGGTCTAGACAGGAGTGTATCGGCATGGAAGAATTGGGATGACCCTTGTCCAGGAGATTTCATTTGGAGAATTGAAGTTAGTAAGAATCAGTTACTACTAGAATCTATATATAGAAAAGGTACCAAAGTGGTGTTTCGATCTGGGCCATGGAATGGTGTAACATTTAGTGGTGCCCCTGCTTTAGGGCCTAATATGCTTTTCACTTACTCTGTTGTACACAACGATAAAGAAGCCTATTTCACCATGAATATCAAGAATAGATCAACCATGGTAAGAGCAGTGATGAATCAAACCACTGCAACTTGGAACCACTTCACATGGATTCAAACTGAAAAGACATGGAGGAGTTTCTTTACTATTCCTTCTGATAAATGTGACCACTACAATGCTTGTGGTCCTAATACCAATTGTGTAGTGAGTGACTTTAATAATTGCCAATGCTTAAAGGGTTTCAAACCCAAGTCTGAGCAACAGTGGAGTATTATGGATTGGTCTCAAGGTTGTGAAAGAAAGACTCCATTGATATGTCAAGATAAATATAAAGATGGGTTTGTGAAGCTTGATGGGGTCAAATTGCCTGATACTGTACATTCATGGGTCAACAATGAGATTTATAGCTTGAATGAGTGTAGGAAGAAATGCTTGGAAAATTGTTCTTGTATGGCTTATTCCAACATAGATATTAGAGGAGAAGGCAGTGGCTGTATTATCTGGTTTGGTGATTTAATTGATATTAGACAAATGCCAGGAGGTACACAAGATCTGTATTTTCGTTTGCCCGAATCAGAAATAGGTATGTGACTATTACTATGCTATGATCATATGAATATATATATAATGTTATCTCTTATAAATCTAATATAAAATATTAAATGAAGAAAGAGAAGGACAATATAAGGTGGAAAGAACAGCAGTGATTGTTGCAGCTGTTGGAGGTGTTTGTTGCATTTTCATACTTATTGCTTGTTGCATCTACAGGAGGCAATACTTGAAAGGTAATGTTTAATGTTACTCTAATTAATAAATGTTAGTTTCTGATTTGGTTATTACTCAGTTGTTGCATGTTATGTTTTGAAAGATAGGAGAGAAAGAAGAGAAACACTTACAAATACGAGTAGAGGAGAAGAGGAGGAAGACATGGAGCTTCCATTGTTTAAATTGTCTACCATTAATACTGCAACTGATTTCTTCTCTTTTAGCAATAAACTTGGAGAAGGTGGTTTTGGTCCGGTTTATAGAGTAAGCTTTCCTTCTTTAAGTTTAAGTAAAACACCTTTCATTAATTGTTAATTGCCTTGTTATGATTTAGCATGTAGTTAGTTCATTCAACCAATTAATTCACATCACAACTAAAGTAAACATCACAATCAGATATTTACAAGTTTCTCTACAACTTGTTAGAGTCCCACATTATTAATTTGTGGAAAGATAATAAAAATATATAACATAAATGGGCTACTCCTCTCATTGCCAATTGGTTTTAAAATGAAACTTTATTCATCCTATCTTGAATTCTAACACATTCCATTACAAATGTCAATTACAAGCACTATTCCCTTGGTTGAAATCACAAGATCCCCTAGTGTATACTTACTGAAGTCCTTTCAGCAATTCCTCAATCTAAAATCTCTTCAAATCCCGTCGAAACCACACACATTTTGTGAACACAACCCATTTATAAACGGGTTGACACGACACAACCCGTATGATCCATTTGGTTTAAACATGTCAACTCATTAATATATTAACACGTTTAACACATTTATGGCATGTTCAACACGTTACAGACCCATTTATAATCTATTAAAATACTAAATTAATTTTAAATTGATCATTGGAGCATCTCCAATGGAGATACAAATAAGTGGTGTAAAGCTAAAATATAACTCATTTAACAAAAAGTGTACTCCAATGGTGTGCTTAAAAGTGATATAAATTTAGCACATAGCAAATTCTATGCTAAATTTGACACAACATTTGCTATGATGTAAAATTTACATCACAATAAATGCACTATTTTTTTATTTACATTTATGTCATTTGTTATATTTTATTAGTATAATTAACTATAGTATTAAATTATGAAGAACTTATATTATTATTTTATTATCTTATATATTAAAATAATAAATAAAATTGATAATAAAGTTATTAGTTTTATTTTTAAAATAAAAATATTAATTAAATATTTTACATGAAAAATTTGTAATTGTGCATTGATGCACAACGTTAAAATTTGATGTAAATATAACATAATTTTTATATTTTTCATTGGAGATGATCTTAACAGGTTAGATTCGTGTTAGACTGTTAACTTGAACATGAGCCGTTTATTAAACGGCTTAGACGAATCAATTCGAACTCATTTAAGGCAAGCTCAAACCTGCTAACTTTTATGTGGGTTTCAAGTAGTGTTATTATCGTGTGTGGCCTGTTTTGTCGGTCCTACACGACTAAGCCCTGGTTTCTTGCAGCAGAACTTCTTGAACCTTCAATGGAGTTGCTGCAAAAACAAAAGGCAAAAATACAGAAAAGAAAAGATAGTGAGAAAATCCAATCGGAGAAACTGAATACAATCCGATCAAAGTAATTAGATCTAACTAATCAAAGATATACTGAGCTAAAAACAAACCATGATAGTTGTAATCAACATGATGACTCTTACATTCTTCCTTCCCCTTAAATATTATTTTAATTTTACCAACAAAAAATGTGAAATTTTCAGGGTATGCTAGAAGACGGACAACAAATTGCTGTTAAGAGGCTATCATTAAGTTCGGGACAAGGCGTAAATGAGTTCAAAAATGAAGTAAAGTTAATTGCAAAGCTTCAACATCGAAATCTCGTAAGGCTTTTAGGTTGTTGCATTGAGGGAGAAGAGAACATGTTGATTTATGAATATATGTCCAACAAAAGTCTTGACTTTTTCATTTTTGGTAAGAACTTTCTATATATCAACACTTCAATCAATCCTCTATTGTGATTAATTATCATCAGTTGCTTATTTTAAACCAAAATAACAGACCAAAAGCAAGAAACTCGACTAGACTGGTCAACACGCTTCCAAATTATTTGTGGAATTGCTAGAGGCCTTCTATATCTTCACCAAGATTCTAGGTTGAGAATTATACATAGAGATCTTAAAGCGAGTAATGTTTTACTTGACGATGATATGAATCCCAAGATTTCAGATTTTGGCTTGGCTAGAATTTTTGGAGGAGACCAGATTGAAGACAAGACAAGCAAAGTTATAGGAACCTAGTGAGTAATTTGGTGCATTTGGTTAACTCTTTTATGTCTTTGTTTCCAAATTAAATAAATTTATTTGCACTGTTTTTATCAAAGTTAGTCTCACATTGCTTATGTGTGGAAATAAATTGTGATATATAAGATGAATGGGTTACTCCTCCCACTGCCAATTGGTTTTAAGATGGAACCTCATTCATCTTATTCTAAATTATAACCTGTATCAGATCCACTTGTGAGCAAAGTGCTGTCGTTCCAGGTTTCTAACCAAAATAATTTTTATGCAGTGGTTACATGGCTCCTGAATATATTTCTGATGGACTATTCTCAGTAAAATCAGATGTTTTCAGCTTTGGTATATTGGTATTAGAGATTGTAAGTGGAAAGAAAAATAGAGGTTTCCCCAAAGAAAATAATGGTCTCACCCTCATCGGATATGTAAGTAATAATAAGTATATCACTAATATTATTACTCAATTATAATAGAATGAACTAATGACTGATCTCATGGATTCTGTACTACCAGGCATGGACATTACTAAAAGAAAGCAGGCTTATAGATTTGGGTGATAAGTACTTAATCAACTCAAATGACATTGATGTAGATAAAATGTTACGATGTATCCACATTGGCCTCTTATGCGTGCAACAAATTTCTGGGGACAGACCAAACATGTCATCAGTCATTTTTATGTTGAATAGCCAAAACAAGTTGCCTGAGCCCAAAGCACCTGCCTATTTCATGCAGATGGGTTCAATTAAAGGAGACACTTCATCCAGTAAACCTGAATCATCTTCCACAAATGATATAAGCATTACTTTGCTTGATGCTCGTTAATTTTTAATGCATATAATCAACACATTAGGTAAATTTTTCATAAGTTTACCTAATGTAGAGAATAGGAAAAAAAAATTGTCTTATATTTTTTCATATGTGGTAAATATATTGTTTTTGGTTCTATGTATTTAAGTTCAATTTTATTTTGTAAAATTGTTAAGGGAAATTTCAATTTTTGCCCTTAATAATATAACCTATATCAAAATTTATACCCCTTTATAATTTGTACAAATTTATTCCTATAATTTTAAAAGTTTCCTAAAATACCCCCTAAATTAAACATTCCCTCTCTCAGACGTTCCCTCTCTCTTTCTGACGCTCCCTCTCTCTCTCGCTCTTCACGATCACGAACCCCCCCCCCCCTCCACATTTCCCTCTCTCAGACGTTCCCTCTCTCTCTCTCTCTCTGTTCTCCTCACGAGCACGAACCCACAACCCACAACCCCTCACGAACCCACAACCCGCTCCCACACTCACGAACCCACAAACCAGACTTCCCCTCTCTCTCTCTCTCTCTCTGTTCTCCTCACGAGCACGAACCCTCAACCCCTCACGAACCACGACGACGACGATCCAGGACCACGACGACGACGAAGCACTGAACTGAACTGAAGTGAACCACTGAACCACGAAAAGGTAAGTTTTTTTCTGTTTAAATTTTAGAAATTTCAATGCGAATTTGTGTATGTGCTTCAGATTTTGTGTGTTTTAGATTGTATATGCGAATTTAGATGTCAATACTTGCATGTTGTATGTGTTGGATATGTTTCAATGGTGTTTTCTGTGTTTTTACATAGTTATCGATGAAATGTCGATAGGATGTCGATAGGATGTCGATATGTATAGGTATCTGGTTATGTGTTTGAACATTGTTGTCGACAGGTTGTCGACGTAATGTCGACAACTTGTCGATGGTTTACCTTTGTTTGATGTTATGTAGTTTTGCCCTAGAATGTCGACAATTTGTCGACTGTATGTCGATAGTTTGTCGATAATAAGTTGCAGTTCATTCTTTTGGTAGTTTACTGTTAGAATGTCGACAATTTGTCGACTGTATGTCGATAGTTTGTCGATTATAAATTCCAGTTCATTTTGTTGGTAGTTGACTGTTAGAATGTCGACAATTTGTCGACTGTATGTCGATAAGTTGTCGATTATAAATCCCAGTTGATTCTGTTGGTAGTTTACTGTTAGAGTGTCGACAATTTGTCGACTGTATGTCGATAATTTGTCGATGCTGATCGTTTGTCACTGCTTTTATGATGATGTCGATAGCATGTCGATTGTATGTCGACAATTTGTCGACCAGTGTTGAATGTTTGACAATGTCGACAGAATGTCGACATGATGTCGATGTTATGTCGACATTTCTTAACTTTTTTGACATTTAAATTTGTTTGGTCTTTGATTTTTCAGATGGCTCCCAGACTCATTATTCCAAGACACCGAGCATTTCACGGCCACGTCACATATAGGGGCACTGGAATTTTTGCAAAAATCAAAGCTCGGTTTGAGGAGTTCAACCTTAATAACACGGCGAAGGAAAGCCGTTTCGGGAGCTTCTGGAATGCCGTACCACTGACATTCTCCTCGGTGTTATTTCACCAGCTGATGCTCCACAAAATGAAAGTGGATGCTCAGGAGGAGTTGAGGATGAGGTTTTATGTTGGTCGGAAGGAGGTCCGATTCGGGGTGCTGGAGTTTGCACTCATTACGGGTTTGGACTTCTCCTCGGGGCCAACAGAAGAGGAGAGAAGGCGCGCAGTCGCGCTCGGGGTCACCGATTGATCAACAAATATTTCAACCTATTCGATAAAGGTGAAGACAAAGAAGCACTCCAACTTCGGTTCACAACCGCGAGAACCGGAAGACTTGTACAAGCTCGCTTGTGCTTGTTTGTGGATTAGCCGGCCGCGAGGCCAACGCGCTGATCACGCCTCACATACTTAGATATGTGGAAGACCTCGAGTTCTTCTTCCGGATGCCTTGGGGGAAGCACTCATTCGCCAGACTCATGCACTCGCTTCAGAAAGACATGTTGAAACAGAAGGCCAACTACGAGAAGAAGCTGAGTTCGGATGTTCAGCACGAGTGCAAATACACAGCATATGGCTTCGCACCTGCAGTACAATATTGGGCGTACGAGGCCATTTGGAGGTTGGGAAGAGGTATGGCACGAACCACGGGATTCGGTTCCCCAGGGATGCTTAGCCGGACAAGCAAAGGCGATATTGGGAAGAAAGACGTCGGCGCATTATTTTCTAGACGGGTATGATTTTCACTTATGTTCGTAATAATTATTTAACATAAATGCTTGTAATAAATGCTAAATGGTTTTATTTTGATATTTTTTGAACCATAAACAGACCCTGGAAGTGAAGTGGGCTACTTCCACGGACAGAGAGGAGGAGGCATTGTGAGGACAATATCTTACGATGGTGTGAGAACCCGGTTGATGATGTTGTGGATGACGCAGGTGAGGCGATAGTCGTGTACCGAGACTCGTGTCCCGTACACTCAGAAAGAGACACTCGTGTACCAATTTTTTGAACTTTTTTTATGTCTTTATTTTTATTGTTTTTGTTTTGTGATATTTGTTACATTGTGGAATTATCGTATGCTTACCGTATTTTTTGATATATATTTTTTCGGCCATTCAACCTGGACCCCCAAGTGCACCATCTTCATCGGGCGTTCGGGGTGCCGAGTACACCTTGATTTAGTGGCTCGATTGGATAGGATCGAGGCCGACACTCGTAGTCCGTATGCCGCTCATGTCGAGCCGAAGAAGGCATACGAGACCAGGCCATGTAGAAAGGGTGGTCGGAACGTAATTATGGAGCGGCTCGGACACATATTGGCCATGTTGAATCGTCCGCCAACGACGGCTGCACGGGAGAGCCCCGGCGATCCATCCACCCCAAAGACTACCGCTTCACCCCAGGAAGAGAGGATGAGGTCTTCCCGACGATTACGACCCACTTGAGGAGCCCGGCGACTCCGATCGAGGCACAACCTCTTATCCATGTACATGACACCGAAAGTCGCAGGGTGAGATTCCGTCCATAGGCACAACCTGCGGTGATTAAGAGTCGGAAGAGGAAGAGAAAGCCTCCCGTATGGTTCGGTGACTATACGGAGATGAAGAGGAGACATAGGCCATCTTCGACTTTTGATCCCCGGAGCCACCGGATGAGAAATTGTTAACCACTTTCCGAAAGTGGTGTGTTGACTCGTCCGAACCACCGACTTCGGGATTTGAGAAGTGGTGATTACGATCCAGTGATTCTTTTGGATAATGCTCACACCAAAGGAATGGCTTACGGATGACGTAAGTAAAGTATTTTATAATATTACTTCACGTTACAACTTTATGTGCAATTAATATATTTTTTTGTCTAACGGCATTTCCCTTTATATGCAAAGATATGATGCAAAGAATGCATATGCCGAGGAGGCGACGCACCGACTATCCACCGACATTTCCACATTCGTGACCGCCATGATCGGTGCATGGACGAGCCACAGTGGTCCGAGGAAAAACTTTAAATGGGAGGATTATATCCCGGACTACCGCACTGTGGCTCATAAGGTATTGTTTTAGTAAGATTTTAAATGTTAATTGTTTGGGAAGATTATTATGGTTAGTTAATTGTTTCGTTGTTCGTAATTACGGTCCCGAGTCTTTGAGAGATGGAGGGTAACGAGTTTATTTACTTCGTTACGAACGCTTCCCACGGCAAGGCACCGGGTCACAGCTTGAAGTCGACATGTAGCCGTGGAAAATTAATGTACGACCGTGATTCCGGCGTCCGTCATTGGACCGCCTTGGAACCCATCCTCGAAGGTTTGGCGTAACCGTCGCCCCTCGCTAATCCTTGCAACCGGGAATTTCCACATAACAACCGGATCATGGCGTTAACTAACCGTGACATCACGGTGCTTCCAAAAATGCACGCGACTCGAGCCACTCACGACTTAGTTCCGAAGTCGGCAACCGAGAATACATAGCGATAAAAAAGTACTATAGTATTAAAATATGTTTTACGTTAGATCGACTTTACATTTTATTTTGCATTTAGTGGTGATTGTGGCGTGTATTGCATTGAGTATGTGGAGCATCTCATGATGCGGCGTGGATTGACCGATGTGACGCCGTAGGATAGCCATGTTTCGTCAACGGTGGTGTGTCGATTTATTTTACCAAAATGTCCGATTATATGTGTAATTATTGGGACATTGTATATTTTGTGTAATTAACATTACAGTTATGTATATATAGATTTTCTTTTCGTTCAAATTTTGATAATTATTCGTGGTTTCAAATATAAAATATCAACATTATTCAACAAAAATAACTATTAAACCTAAAAATAATTAAAATATTTGAAAAATATTCAACCTCAACAAAAATAACTATGACAAAATATGCATCATTACAATATATCAAATTTCCCAACGAATACGTACAAGACGCCTCAGATGCGGGCGTTGCATGTTGCTCTTGTTGTGGCTCCGAATCGCATAATGGCCGGCTAGCGGTTCGTGGTACGTAACCTTTTTTATCACTGCACGGAAACGGTTCTCCCGTCTTCTTCAGTTGCTTTTTCTTGGACAACCTACAGCTTCTTTTCCACGGGTACCCCAACTTTCATATTCTTGATGTGTTCAGAGAACCCAATCATCCTCGTCACCCGGCAAGATTGATGGTATCATCGTAAATCTTCCTCCACGTTTCTTTTGAATAATAAGGTGAGCAAAGCGTGTACACACTTGTGTTCGTTTTCAATGCCGCGCACATGCATGAAGGCAAGGGAGTTTCAATAACGTGAACACGCCGTGTGCATGTTCTTTCAACTAGATTCACATCACCACCTCTTTCACCGTTAGGTCCCCTACCAACGTTATACAAATTAGCTCCATTTCGTTGGACGCGCCTGTACCTTGCATTTTCATGAATTTTTGCCAAGTTTTTTCGAAGAGCGTGGCCAAAGGGGTGGCACATTTGTCAAGCATTTTCGAGCGGTCGCCGAACCACGATTGGAGTGTGAACACGATAAATTCAACCAAAGTAGTTATTGGATATTTCTGAACTCTTACGTGACACTATTGAAGCTTTCGGCGGCGTTGCTCGTCATGATGTTGTATCTATCGCCCAAACAATAAGGGTGAGCCCACTTCTCAAACCCTATACTCTCCACATATGCGACAATGGCCGGATTCATCTTTCTAAGCTTCTCGAACTCTCTATCGCATTCGCCTTCGACCATGCGTAATAAGCATTATATATTTGGTTGTGAAAAGCATCAGCCTTGAATTTGGCGTTCACGTTCATAACAATGTGGTGATAGCATGCAATGCTGGACCGCCGGGAAAAACGAGTTCAACAGCATGATCAATGCTTTGATGCCTATCTGACACAAACACTAAGTTCTCAACCACGCCAATTGCTACCCTCAACTTCTGTAAGAAATACGTCCAGGAGTCGTTATTCTCACTGTCAACGATACCATAAGCAACCGGCAACAATTGGTTGTTCGCATCGTATGCCACAGCAACTAACATTATATCGCCGTACTTTGTCTTCAAGAAGGTGCCATCGATACTCAAAATAAGATGACAAAAAGAAAAGCCCCTTCTACATGCACCGAGTGATATAAAACAGTACTTGAACTGCTCATCCTCTAAGTACAAGTCAGTAATGGTACCTGGATTCTTCGTTCCAGCATGTACAAGTACCGGAAGCTTCATGTATGAAAACTCGGCGTACCCTAGCAGCATACGTAAGTCCCATCTCCCCGCACCTCCACGCCTTCACATAACTCATATCGATACGTCGTAGTTGTCAAACATGTCCCTCTGTATGTCTTTAGCCTTGTACTTAGTTCCGTCTTGGGTGTACTTCCCCTTAATAAGGTGGCCAACTACCCATGGTGCTGCTTGACGGTGATCTGAACGTCTCGCATTCAAGTTACATGTGTGTTCATTGTGAAATACAGTGACCTCAAAGTTGTCAGAATGCATCTTCTTCCTCCCCCTCAATCTCCATTTACAATCTGGAGCCTTGCATGTAACGTACAACACATCAGGGGATGACTTCTTCACCATCCACTCGAAATTGTTATTAAGTGCAAACCTACCCACAACTTGTCTCAGTTCTTCCTTGTTTTCATAAAAATTACCAAGCTCTATCACCCCTGCTTCCTTACTTTGTAAACAAGTAGTTAGCTCATGATTTTCCATTATATCTTCCTTTGTCCACATGGGAGCTTTGAACTTGGTACAAACTTCAAAAGAGGAGAACGTTGAGAATGTTGCATGACGAGCATGTTCTTCGCCTTCCGCACCGGTCGACTACCGCTAGTTCCAGTGTAGTGCGATTTTCACTACTGAGGTTGTCGTTCTCGCCGTGTACCTTGGTTACCCTGGTACACTCTAACCTCAACAATGGTCCCGCTACGGGTTCATCGACTGCTAAATCATGCTCATCGTCCATATTCAAATCTACAATAGGATCGTTATTGTAGAAGGGTGTATCGAACTCTTCAAACTGATGAAATCCTGTCGCTTCTAGTTCTTGCCCTACATTGGTCGAACATCAAAATTGGTCAACCTCTAAATTGGCCGAACCTCCTCATTCACACCAATCCCAACATCTGTTTCGGGAACGCAAGACCATAACACACTCCGAGAGAGGATTAGTAGGCGGCGTAGGCTCCGACCCCAACTTTTCTCACCTTGGTCACGAATAATGGCATAAACTCTGTATTTGACATTGTTGCCCTCATCTCTAAAAACGTTCTCAGTTGGCGTTCTCTCTTAATAACCTCTGGCGCAACCATTTTTCCCTTCATGTACAAGGAACAAATCTCCAACTTTAAATCATACGCTACCGGATCAACTTCCAACTCTTCATATAAAATTTGTCACAGTTCTTGTAGGGTTGTCTCAGTTGTAACTGTCAACGTCAAGCGCTATTTGCTTTGTAGATCCAATTATAATTCTCACATAACCAAACACCATCGTACGATACAACAAGGAACACTTTGTCTCCTGCAATTGCAAACCAAAAAAACAAGGTGAGTAAAGGAAAAAACACCAAAAAAAAAATAAAAATCGACATCCCATCGATATCAATTGACATAATGTCGATAATCACAAAATCAGAAATTAGGGCACTGATTGTCGACATTGTGTCGACATACTATCGACATACAGTCGACAAAAACACCAACCATGCTCGTCATCGACATAATATCGACATACCATCGACATTCAATCGACAATTAACAACGGTTGCACATTTAATGTTAATAAATTTTACCTACGTTCCCAACAACCCTTCCCAACTGAAACGTTGCATGTCAGACACGTGTCCTATCGACAACATATCGACATGAAGTCGACATGGCATCGACAAATGTGTTAGCAGTGACACTAAATTGGCATGTTGTCGACATCATGTCGACATACTATCAACATTCAGTCGACAAATACACCATTTCATGCGTTTTCCCTGTACAGTTACGCATTTAATGACCATTAAATTTTCATACATTCCCAACATGTTTACTGCTCTATAAAAGCAAAGGGAAATCTTATTCATAAGTGCTCTTGTCTTCTACTTCTCTCTTACTCTTAAAAATTTCTCTTATTCTCTTAAGTTCTAAATATGGCCCCAAGAAAGAACGGCAAATTCCCCATCTTAACTCCTGAAGAGCTGAAGCCGGGAGCCTCGATGTTGGCATAGTTACTCCCGAAATGCGAGAAAGTTTTTGACGAAAGAGCTTTTGAAAGAGAACGATGTGGGAACGAGTTCGAGTTCGTGCAACTTGAAGCTCATTTTTGCAAATCGGTGTATGGCTCCACCACCAGGGTTCCCCGAAGGATGCCGTCGTTGCAAACTAGGCATCTTTAACGGTAAACCGGTGAAGCCTGGAACATTATGCAAGTATTGCAAGGCTCACCCACAAGCCAAAGAATTTAAAAAATAATAATTTCTTATGTTATGGCTTGTGGTGAGTTTTATTTAATGTTTGTCTTTTTTTTATGAACTTTATTTTCTGTTTTTTTTTTATGTTTTTTTATGTTATTTTTAATGAAGTTTATTTTATGTTAATGTTATGTTATGTTTATGTTTTATTCACGGTTGTTTTCCATTGCATCGATATTTTGTCGACATGATGTCGACAAAATATCGACAACTTCTAAAAAAAAGAAAAATGCTTGTTGTCGACATTCTGTCGACAAAATGTCGACACAATGTCGACAAATAGTTAATACCATGTTGGTTGCATGATGTCGACAACATGTCGACATTATGTCGACATAACGTCGATAATGGTCGTCACTGACCTTCCCTTTTGTAATCATCGACAAACCATCGACATATCATCGATATATCATCGATAATTCTGGAAAACCCAGAATTCGACTGAAAACCAGATCTGCCAGATCTCAACAATTTCAAACCAAAAATGTTAGCAGCAACAAAAAACACACATATAACAATTTTAAACTACATAAAGTCAAACAAAATGCTTAAAATACAACTTACCCATTATAATGGTGTAAGATTCTTGAGTGATATTGAGTTGTGCCGTTTTCCACCAACACCCACCGAGAAAACAACCATTCAACAGCAAATAAAGAGAGTGACAAGAGAGTGGGACGGATAGGGGGAAATTTTTTGATAAATTTTTTAGTTTTTTTCTAGAGAGAGAGAGTGGTGCACGAGAGAGAGGGAAGAGGGAAGAGAGAGAAACATCATTTCAGATTTTAGGTATTTTATTTATTTTTTTTTTAAAAAAAAGGGTAAAATGGGAAGTTCATGTAATTAATGGACTAAATTTGTACAAGGGAGATTATATTCACACCCCTAAAAATTATAAATACACCCCATTACTAAATTTACCCCATTAAAAATTATTTTTTATAACTACACCCCATTTTATTTACCAAAAGGGTATTATTTAGTAAACCCCAATATTTTTTTTTTCAAATTATTAAAATAAGAAAATCCCTCAAAAAAAGGGAAGATTCGGTTCTCTTAGTTAACCAAATAATTATTAAAAGTCATCCCATTCAAAAAAAAAAAATCATTAAAAGTTATTGCTATTGTGGTGAACCTGACTGTAGAAAGAAAGCAATTTATTTGGTCTACCATTATTAGTATTTCTAAACATAGACTTAGTATTTGGGTCACACTCTACAGTTTTGACAATCCCAGGACAGTTGTGGACTTGATTTCTTGGAGGTAGGAGCTAAAATGAGAAGATCAAATTCACCCAATTTACAAGTACTCTCTGTTGGATGGCAAAGGAACAAGTCTATGAAAGTGTAGTGTGGAATTGTGCCTTTACCATATATTAGTTATATTTATGTTTTTCCTTGTTCTAAGAATAGAATTTAAGCATGAGGATGAGATAGATATTTAGAGAGTATGTATCCCAATTGAATTCATCGTTCTTGTCTCCTATAAACGTTCTTTTTTTTTTTTTCTAAGAAGAGAACTAGTTTCTATCTATTTTCCCCACTTGTTTTCATCTTCATTGTTGCCCAACCTTTCCATAATTACAGACATAAAAAAAAAACAGGTAAAGAAGATGGAAGAAAATGTGAGCTGTGAAGAATAACTTTACTATTTTTTTCCATTAAAAAAACAGAAATAATGGCAATATACACCGCCGGTTGCCCAATTTTAGAATTCTTTTACCCTTAGTTTACTGTGGTGAAATCATAATGGTTTGATTCTAAAAAGTAACATTTTTGTAACATCCTGTCGCTGACATCAATTTGTGGTGTTCAAAACCTCAAACAGAAGTGAGGTACTACATAATTAGCCAACTAATAATATTGAAACATAATATTTTTATTCTTCTAATGTGATACAAAGAATAATGTCTTAGAAGTTTTTTGCAAATAAAATTTCAAAGCATTTTTCATCTTTGTTGTTAAACAATACTTGGTTCTCCAAAGACTTAAAAATAATTAACAGTCTAGTTAATTGAAAATTAAAACTAAAAAATATTTTATGGAGTATCTAAATTAATAGTCTCTTGTGTTGCTACTTCTTTCCCAACTAAGTCACGAAATACTCTCATTCGTACTTCATAAGGAGTTTGCCATCCTTCTGCACATGAATAGTGGTACCTAACCCAATTAGTAGCAACGGGCGGTATTGGAGAATTATTTTGCATGAATACCTGCACAAAACACATAATAAAATAAGGGGAATAATATACTACTTCATAAGATTAAATGATAAATTAGTATTTAAAAATTATAAATGAAATATCTACCTCAATGAAGTGATTATTATTGACGAAACCAATTGTAATGATTTTGTGTAAAATAGCTGGCAAAGGATTAGATCTAAGTGGGAAAAATGTCAGACATTGTTGTATTGATAAGTGCACTAAGACAACATTATAACGAGAAGCTATAATGTGTCCCATATCAAAGTATGGTCATCCAATATTTAAAGCTTGGGTAGCTCTTAAAATATGATAAAATATGAAGTAGTTCATCCACTCTATCAGGACAACCATAAAGTAAATTATAGTCATTTCTATGAGAAACTAATTCACTCTTTAAGTCTTTTCTAACTTGCATCCAACTATCCTCACCCATGCCCATCAAGTCTGCAATAGCTCGAAAACCACAATTTCCATCACTTTCTACATCTTTAACAAAACGAATGTATGGTTTCAACTCACATGGTAATGACTTTAGATATGATTGTGAGTGCTGTGAAGTGTTCTGACGTACATCTTTATTCTTCGTATTCAAATTAGAAGAAATAAAAGATTTATCGTATTTAGCAGAAACATATTCAAAAGCAGAAGGATCTCGACGAGTAGAATGATCAAATTTTGAAGGTGGTCGACCACGTGTATTCATTTTCACCTCTGGTTCAACAAGAAAAGTTGTTGATGGTTTAGCTAACTCCCTTAACTTTCTTTGTAAGTGTAATTTAGTAGGAATATCAACCTCTTGAAACCGTCTAAGAAATAATTCAATCTCTGCATCACAACTTATTTCGTTAGCTTCATTTTTGGTAGATTTTACCAAGTCAAGCTTCCTCCAGTAAGAGTTTATACATGCTAAGGGAATAGCTCGTCCTTCTAACTGATATTCATTAATCTCATGGGCACATGGCAATCCATGCGTGCGACGAATAACACACCCACAAGTATGAATATCAAATCCAACCCAATCACCTCGCTTTGACTCTTGAAATACCTTATCAAGGGCACATCTTGAAATAAATCCTCTCAATTCTTTGAATAATGTAGGCTTAAAATTATGTTGAACAAGCCGTCAAACTTTTCTCAAACGACGCTTTATCTCGTGTGTTGTAGCTCTAGTAAATTATGTATTGTAGACCATGAAGTCTCAAAATTTCCTTGTGATGAGCGTAAGTATCTCTTTAGCTTTGCATGTGCACTTTCTACCCTGTATAAATAAAACAAGATAAAAATAAATTAAATACATTTTAAATAAATATTTATATACAAATGCACTCAAAATATAATAATAAAGGAAGATATAATGTATACCTATTTGTAGTAGTAGTGCCAAAATGCATTACTAAATTTGTCCATGCAGAAACAAATTTTTCTTTATATTTATTCAACCACACATCTTTGACATAATCAATTGCTTGTGAATATCTACCATAATTTTCTTCAAGTGCTTTGAGTCTCTTATTATACTCACTTTCTGATGATGATAAAGTCAGTATGTTCCAATCAGAAAGAAAATTATCCCACTTTTCTTTTGACTCAAATTTTTTTCGACATTTAGTCAACACATTATTAGATATATGATATCGGCACAAAAGATGTTTTGCAGCAGGGAAGACCTTTTCAATAGCATTGATTAACGCCAATTCTCTATCTGTGACAATTACATTAGGAAGAAAGTCAATGCCCATCATAGTTTTTAATCTATCCAATGCCCATGTGTAGTTATCCTCTTGTTCTGAATTAAGAAAAACAAACGCAATAGAGAATGTGTATTCAGTCGATGTAACTCCAACAATCTCTAACAAAGGAAGACGATACCTGTTAGTCTTGTAAGTGCAATCCATAACTAATACATGAGGAAAAATATGAAGTAAATCAACTCTGAATGGATGTGCCCAAAATATATCTCTAACTGTATTAGTATCTTTTTCATATCTATGCCACTCGATATAGTTATGCTCACTTAGCTTTCTCATCAATTGTTGCATTTGGGATCTGCCTGCCTTTTCTCGAATTCTGTGTTTTTGTCTTGCATTGTATATTGTCCTTATCGTTGAGACATTACATTTATTTTTTTCTTTGATCACAGCCAGGGCCGGCCCTAGGCATAGGCGGGCTAGGCCCGCGCTTAGGGCCCACACTTTCCGGGGGCCCGAAATAAAAAAAATAAAAAAATTTATTTAGGCTTTTATTTAAGTAAAATTTAAGTGTATTATAAGCAACAAATATTCATAGCTTAGTTGGTTGAGGTGGATGGCATAATGTCTAAGGTCATGGGTTTTAATCCCATAACACTCTTCTTTTGATTATTTTTTTATATATTTTTGACGGCCCCAAAATTTAATTCGTCTTGGGCCCATATATTTTCAGGGCCGGCCCTGATCACAGCTAGAATTTCTCTTGGCATGATATTACACTTTGACATATCAACTAATATCTTTGTCTCTTCCAGAGTCAACCTCCCGGCGAAAGAATGTCCTTCGAGATGTTTTGCAATTGAATGGTTATGAAATCCACACACGACTGTGAGTGTCCAATCATCAGCTGTTGCTAATTTTTGTGCACTCAATAAAAATGGACAACCACATTTTTTTGTCGATGTTCTCCTATCAATTTTTCTCTTTTTTCCTTCAATTGTCTTCATGTGTTGTCGATAGCTGCCACTCCTTTCACAAGCAAATTTAATTCTTGCTTTTCGACTTTCACCTGAATCAGATTTCTTAATTACTATAATAATTCCATGTTGCTTTCCTTTATCTTTGGTCCATTCAATAAGAGATTTTCTCGAATGAAAAATCTACATAAAAGTAATAAATGGAAACAATTAAAACATAAGCATATCTTAAAACTTGTGAGCAAAATATAAAAAATAAATATTTTATAGTACCAAATTTGTTGAAAAAAATGTCACTAGAATCAAATTCTGAAGAAGTATTATTGCTTACTTCAACTTCTTCTTCCTGCAAAATATAATTCCAATTCCATAAATATTAATATCTTATTTATTTTCATTCAAACAAATAGTGATATTAAATTTAATGATTTCAATGTTAATATTTACTTCAGCACAAAAATAATCTGTATAATTAGACTTGATGAACTATGTGAAAGTAAGCGAAATGACAGTTGTGCCCATCAAAGCTCAACGTTGAGTATGCTATTTCTCAAATTTGAGAGTAAATTTGCAACACACAGACTTTTTTATAACTTTGCCACTATTGAAAGGCATATATTGTTTGATGTCTAAAGAAGCCTATTTAACAACTGTATCCTATGCATACATGAGCTAACGTATTTTTCAAACATTTCATCAAAAATATATATAAATATATATATATATAGTAAGATCTCACTGGCACAAGAAATGAATAAATAAATTATTCCATGGCATATCCAATGTACACACTTTATTAAACACTAAATTTATTTCATTAAATAGTTAAATTCCATTAAGGAGGGACTTATAAACTAAAGAAGTTGATTTACAAAGAGAATGGTGTATTTTATATTTACTGTGTTTTCCCAAATAACAAATAACAAATAACTAATGAGTATCTTTTTCAAAAAAAAAAAAAAAGAGAGATGACAAATGAGTTTAAGGGGTTCGAACTAACCACTTTCATGAGTTAGGCACATTTTCAATTACTTTTTAATTCAATTCCTCAATTACAAAAAATAACAACAACTAATAAATACTTTTTGAAAGATATATATAATAATAATAATAATAATAATAATAATCTTACTTTTGTATTAGAAGATTGCTCCATTGATAAAATTTCCAAACTCTCTTCCATTGATGAATGATTTTAGTTTTAGGGTTTAAACTTTTCTATTTTGAATTATTTTTTTTAAAAGATTTTAACATTCAGTTATTCTTTTAGTGGTGGGGTGCACTTATTAAAAAATAAAAATAATTTTTATTAAAAATATCTATTTTGGTAATTTTACATAAGGTTAAATATGTAATTATATTTTAGGGGTGTAATTATAATTTGGGGAGTTATATTTGAACCCCATAAAATTATAAATACACCTCAATATTAAAAAAAATATAAACTTAAATAATTTTTAAAAATTACTCTTAATATTTTTTTTAAATTTTTTCCTCACATTATTTTATGTTAATTTCAATACTTATTTTGATTTTATTTTTATAATTTTTTCAAACTCATGTATATATTTTTTTATTTTTTTCTAAGAAAATTTCATATAATTTTTTATTTTTAATTTTTTTGTCATAATTTTTTAAATGTAATTTAATTTTGTTTGATAGGTATATTTTTTAAGAATATAAATTGAAAGAAAAAAGTTAAAAATACTTAGTAAAATTAAAGATATAAATTTTATATAAAATAAAAATTATTAAAATGGGGTGTATTTAAAAAAATTTGGGGTGTAAATAAAATTTCCCTTATAATTTTATGGGGTATAAATATAACTACCCTTTGTACAAATTAAGGAAGGGTATAAATTTTGATATGAGGTATATTATTAAGGGCAAATAGTGAAATTTCACATTGTTAAAAGGTATTTTGGTATTATGAGATCTTTTTAAAAAGCTAAGGAAATGGGATTATCAATACATTTAAAGCTTCACATAAAGAATAGATACATTATTTGCCCAAATGATAAATTGAAACAACCTTTCACATTTCAGGAATACTTGCAAAAAAAATGACACTGATTATGGATTACGAAATAGAAACTAGTTTAAGAAATTTAACACTCTCCATGCCCACATGTTCAACCACTTATGAAACAAATTGAAACTTTTGATCTTTATTGAGAACAGTATTGGATTGTTTTGAAATAAATCTGTACTATATATGATAATCTAATCCAATCCAATCAAAATAAAAACTACAAAAGGACCAATAGTTTTGCCATAATGACTGATTTAAAGCATTTGTCTTATGTTTACTTCTTTATAACTTATGCATAGTCAATATTATTGTCATTATATTATAAAAGAGAGAGTTTGAGTAAGGTTTGACTTGTGTATATATGTTTCTTCACAACTTTGTTAAAGCTAGTTCATTCTCCAATTTAGTTCTTACAAAAGAACTCTGTACTTAAATGTTTCTGACTATTCAACCATATATACAAATTAAGATAGGTTTGAATCGTCTACATGGAAGGAGGGTCAAGAGGTTGGTTCCATCACATGTATGAAAGGCTACATAGCTCATTCCCAAGTCCTAAAGGTATATACTATACATATGATTCTATTATGTTCTAATTAAATAGTAAATTGTTGTAGACTCTGTATAATTTATTTTGAAATGAGATAGAAAATTCTGAAATCAGATCTCCTTTTAGGAAATTTCAATTAGTATCTTCAATAAAATCAAATAGTCTTACTGAAGAAGGAAAGAAAGAGACATATTTTAAAGCATGGAGCAAGATTGCTGGAAGATAGGATAATTTGTTGCAAAGATAAATGGAAATGTAACCCTTTTTCACTGAACAAGTCATTAGAGCTACAAATCACTTTAAATCCGGTTGCTACTCATATAGTAGACATGAATTTAAATGGTTCAAGACTATTATAATGGATTCTCTAGGCCTATAATAAACAGGGGCATAAAGCCTTCACATATCTTTTTTGATAAAGATTATGTTCCCAAGTTTTCTGATTTTGGTTTATCTATAATCATACCTGAAGGAGTAACACATCTTCAAGATATAGTGATTGGGACATTAGGATATATATGTTGATCCTAATTATATTTATGAAGAGAAGGAAGAAGAATTTAAAGCTTTTGTAAAATTGGGTTTGAAGAAGAAAGACCATCAATGATTCAGGTAGTAAAAGAACTTGTTAAGATTGAAAGGTCTGCATTATGCATGGGAGGAGCTCATACAACTTGAATGAAAGTTTTATTACATTATTTAATCTTATTGCATATATAAATTTTTCATACTTGGGAGTTTGTTATTTTTCATGTAACTGTATTAACATTGTAAATTTGAAAAATGCTTCTTTATGTGTCTGATAACATATAATGCTTTGTACTTGATCTAGCAACTGCAATCTGCTTCTTCAAGCTCCCATGATAATAAATTGCTTGTCCTAATTAGAAGCTGGTGCTTTTAAAAACACTACAATTTTAAATATTTTTCATTCACTACTCCTCAAAAAGAATGTAGAGAGCAATGAACCTTTAAAACGAATTTGCATATTTCAGTATTAATTTTGGATAGTTTGTCCTGAAAGTTAGGCTTTGAATAAGGGGAAACTTACAAAAATACTGGAATTTAAGTTAACTTTTACAAAAATACTGTCACACGGAAATCTTTTCAAAAATACTGTGTTTTTATAAAACACCAGTAAAACACAAAGCAGAACAACTCAAAACAACAGTAGAATACTAGTAAAACAACAGTAGAACACTAGTGAAAACTTAATACAGTATACTGCAGTATGAAACTTATTAAAAAATACAGTAAAAAAGTAAAAAATTCCGCCTGGCAGTAATTTTGTAAAAAAATAGCAAAAGTTAGTATACCATGTAAATTTCCCTTGAATAAGATAGGTGAGTTCGCTTGTTCAGAATTATATGGTCATGCATTGCAGGGTCCCTATCACTACATTAGCTAAGCATTTCCATTCTGGATTTTGATAATGAAATTGACCCAAAAGAAAAGGCCCAACTATTGAAATCATAACAGAAAAACTTGAAACCAAGTTATTATGTAATAAATTTCGCTCCCACTTCGAAAGGGACATTTATGTCAGTATGATTTCACTTGGCTATGCACATTTTTTCAAAGTGGGGTTTCACTTTTATATAAATATTTATATAATAAGAAAATAAATCTGTTAAGCTCATTTTTGCAAATTATTATATTTTATACAGGTCTTTGGTAATATTTTTTAAAGTTATTATATATATTTTTTTAAAAAAAAATTTGATTTTAAAATTAAAAAAGTAAAAATATTTTTCAAAAACATGTTTTATAAAAATTTTTTACTTTTTAATTTTTTAATTGAGAATCAAAATTTTAAAAACAAAAAAAAATTACTTTCAATATTTTTTTAAACAATTTTTTTTATTCAATATTTTAGACTCCGACCAGATCTGGATCCAAATACCCCAACGACCCTGGCGCTGAACTCAGCCTCTGACCCGAACCTGAATCCAACCCCAAACTTAGACCCGACTTAAATAAAATCAAAAAATAAAAATAAAAATGAACTTTACAGAATACACTATTATTTTTTGTTTTTAAATTAAAAAACAAAAGTAGTTACAGAACGCATTTTCATATTTTAAAAACAAAATTTTAAAAATAAAAATTTTACTTTCATATTGTGATTAAAAAATTAAAAAACAAAAGTGTTACCAAATAATTCCATAATTTCAAATAGTACCAAAAACAAATATGATTTCTCCTTGGATTTTTATTTTATACATCAGCACATAAAAGGAAAGAAGAAAAAGCACCATTCGGTTCAATACATACAACTATTCTTATTTAAGAGCATTGATATTAAGTATTAAATGTTTAGAGATGTTTCTTATATTTATTAAAGAGCATTGCTATTAGGCACCAGTGGTGCCTAGCACCTTTGCGACATGTCGCGTTGCGATTGGCTAGCGATACTCCCTAAAAACTATTATATTAAATTATATGGGACTCGATACTTAGTTGTACCAATAGCGATATTGACACATAGGAAGGTGCTAGGCACCACTGGTGCCCTTTAGCATTTCTCTTTATTAAACTAAGAGCATTTATATTATGTACTAGTGTGCCTAACATCTCTACTAGTAGCACTTAGCGAATAGTTAGCGATATTTTATAAAAGAAAGGCCCAATACTTATATTTAACAATAACAATACTTGAGGCTAGTTCAAGTGGCCATAGGTGGGTGTGTGTGTCTTGGAGGTCCTGAGTTCGAGTCCCAGGTAAAACATGGTTATAATATATAAACGCTTAAATAAAAAAAAAATATTTAACAATAACAATAGTAATATGACATTGAGAAGAGTGTTAAGCGCCACTAGTTTCTTTTAGCATTTCTCTTTCTTCTCGAGCATTTCTATTGGATACTAGTAGTGCCTAGTATCACGGGCTCACCTTTTCAGGTAGTGGAACACCCGTGCGGCACCTTGACTTCTCTAAGCCAAGGGCAACCTTCCAACCGGTTATTCGAGTAACAATGGGCTCATTTTTCGCGCGACCGTGTGCCTCGTGCACACTTCCGTCTCTCGAACAACTCCCGTCGAGTTATGCTTGCAAGCATCCTTGAGTGTCTCCATGCATCGAGGCTCTCTAGCCAAGATACTCGCATTGTCCATAGGTTCTCACTATGGTAAGACAAATCCTAACACCGACGCTCACCTTATCACTCGTGACTAAGGTAGCATGTGTGGGAAGATGCCAATACCAAGTCAACGTGCCAACGCTTCTATCATGCCTCATTCGATACTGTCCAAATAGTCTCCCTCGTTGCCCAAGGACTCCCATACGTCCATGAACCAATCCTCAAGACACCATGCCTCCACGCATGTTGGCAGGCCCTCGAGACAAGCCACCAAACTAGTTGCATACACTAGACCTCTGTCTCTTTCCAGCATGGTGCATCCGTCCCAAGCGTGCATGCAAGCTAGCCCACGAATGACTACCCGTGTCATCTCGTGTTAAGACTCGTGGCCAAGGCGCACCACAACATCTCTTGGAAGATCTAGGCCATGTCCCGTGCAAGCGACATACGGGCAAGCCAAGGGGAATGTACCAGTGAACCTCTAGCGGCATTCTTCGACGCACTACCGGGTCGGCCCGATAATATCCATGAGTACTCCAACTCATGGAGACATATGAGTCCCCTCGTGGTCCTCATATGCCTGCCCTACTAGCCCCACTGACTAGTAGTAGCTCACTTAGCACCAAGGTGCAAGGGGTGGTGGAGAGCTGACACCAAGGTACTCCCTTAAAGAGCATTCTGAGTTTTTAGTCTTCTACCAGGAACATACATAATTTTGGCTCTGTAGACATACGACCAAACTGCATACCAAATCACATAGCTTTGCCAAACCGATTGCACCATTCTATTTGTAGACCCAAATAAATGGCGAATACCAAGTCCCGTCCCGTTCCGAACAATATTGAAGATATTTACGAAAATACCACTGCATACAAACTAAGCACCAGCATGCCACGAGCATGCGCCACACGCCACCACTTGGCCAACTTGTGGGCATCACTTAGCTTGTAACGTGCCATCTTATCACGCACGTAACACTCTCCCCCACTTCAACATGTCGATGTCCTCATTGACGGACCGCATGCAAATCTTCCTGATCTCGACTCATAAGCTTACCCCAAGCTTTTCCTAAATCCTAAGTCTGCACTTGTCCCTCTACCTCCGTAGAACCACCCTCTTGGTGACGATCTCGTTCGCCCACCCTTGGACTTGATCAAAGACCTTGTGCCACTGTCGCTATTCAGAACCACCCATGGAGTAGTGCCTCCGCACTAGAATACTTTTCCCAACATGAACTCCTTTGAGTCCAACACAACGTCCCTCCAGTCAACCAAGTAGCCCTTGAAACACTGACTCAAAGAAGCTACCACATCCTCTGATTGTAGCTTAATTGCACTAATAGTGACATGACACTGAGGATGGTGTTATGCACGCCTTTTAGCATATTAATTGTACCTATTAACTTGAGTTTTGCTTTAATTAAATAAATAAATAAGATATTTTTTTTTGGCTAAAAATTCAAAAGATGAAGATCAATAGTAAATAAGTAAAGAAGAAAAAACACGACAACGCATGCTGTTGTGGTACTAACATAATATTCCATTCCTATGACTCCTATCTATGAGAGGGGTGCTCACAGACCCATTTCGTTACAAAAAAGGCTATGTTTCTTTTGTTCCTTTTGGCAATTTGATTGAGTCCTTCTAATGGACCATTCTATGTAACTCTAAACGACACTGTCCCACCCCTAAAACCCACCACCACCACTAGCACCCTACTACGACACTTATATCCATCTATTCCAATAGGGCCATGTACTAGTACTACCATCAGACAATGATAATTACAAGTAACAAGTCCAACTCAATAATACATTTTGCTTAATTAATTTCTCTTCACACACATAACAATAACAAAGCATAATTCAAATCCCTTTTGTACATATTGTACAATAACTTCCGTTAAATTATACTTTTATTTAGTTTTAATTTGAAACTAATTATGTAATAAATTAATAATTAAATCTATAATATAATAATTTTTTTAAAAAAAAAAATAATACATAATAGATGTACAAATTAATAATTTCTCCACTATTCAAAATAATAAATTACATAGACATTTGATGATAAGGTATGGAGAAATACTAAATAGTATTAGTGGTGTATAATCCTACTATCACTACTACAAAAATATCTTATGGTAACACTTTTTTTTAAGTAAGAAAAAATAAAAGACAACACTTTTACAAGTGTTGCCTCCTAGATTGTTGCTAAAAGATATGAGTTTAAACAACACTTTTATAAGTGTTGCCTTATCATAGTATTTTAAAATATTATAAATAAGATATAGCAACACCTTAATTAAAAGTGATGCTATTTAAGAAATTCTAAATACAAATGCAACAACACTTTTTATATAAACGTTGCTATATGTCATACTATTATTTTAATTATTTTTTTATAAATATTTTCTCTTTTTATTTTTAAATATACTTATAATGCAATAATAATAATAAAAAAAACTAATTAACCAAAATCATATTTATGTAATATTATAATGATATGTAGCTACATTATAATGATATTGCACAATCTGCTTTACAAAGTAATGAAATAAAATTTTTAATAAATTAACGTATTGGAATTATAACAACAATATTCTTTCAAAAAAATTATACAACAATATTGCTAACTATAATCACATGTTCACAAATACATTATTTGTATGTGGTCAAATATTTGTAACAGTGGGATTCTCTTGAAGATTGCGATAATTAGTCAACTATGTTTTCCACTCACTTCAAAGTTCAAACCATGAGAATTTGATCCATGAAGTCTATGTTGAATGTATACTGCAAGAAATAATAAAAGAATGATAAATAAAATTTAGAAGATAGTTGTTTTTGAAATGCAAGTAGTTCATTTATCGAATTCTAAATGTCAAATTTCAAATAAATTCAACCTCATCATGAAAGAAAAAAAATGTCGTACAATAATTATATTGATCAAATTTATTTCCTGAAAATAATCTTCAAAAGTATAAGTTTAAAATAAAAATATCACTAAGAATTGTTCAAAAGTTTGAAAGTTTTAAAGTTTTTGCATGGATTTCAAAAAAAAAAAAATTGATGCTAAACACAACATTGGCTTGAAAGAATAGTACAAAATATTAATATATACTCCAAAATATACCAAAGTATTTTTTAGCTAGATTCATGAAAGAATGTTAAGAAAAAAATAATCGAACACAAAATATAAAAAAAAATTTATTGAAATTATGACTTAATTTAGAATAAATATAAATATTCTAAATTTTTTAATATGTATATGTATTAATTAGTGGGAATTACCTTGAGATGAATGAAGCTTTCATGGAGTTTTTCTTTTTGTGCATGTAGAGTAGAGAGAAGAAAGTAAAAACTGATAATTATTATAATTGGGAGAAGAAACATATAGTGATTAGTGGGAAAAAGAAAAAAGTAGTGGGAGAAGGAAAAATAAGTAGTGGGAAAAGAAAAAATAAAATAAGTCTTTTAATTTTTTAAAAAAATGTGTTTTACGGTTAATTAATTTTATAATCTTATTTAATTTATTAATTTATAATAAAAGAAAATTAACTAATAACAACGTTTTTTTAGAAAATGTTGCCTTTAAAAATATTGAACTAAAGAGACAATAACACTTTTATTAAAAGTGTTGTTGTAAGATGTTTTATTTATTATTTGAATAAATAATTTAAAGGAGGATAAATCTATTGCAACACTTAATTATTAAGTGTTCCTAATTTAAAAACCTAACATATTTGCATCTGTTATAAATATTAATAATTATGTGGATGTCCAAATCTTTTATTTATTACCATGAATTGTAATCAACATTTCTCTTTTCCTTAGTTTCCTTTTTTCTTAGTTTCTTAATATCTCACTCTTGTATTTGTATAAATAGGGGTTCACCCCATTGGAATAAACAACTCAGAAATTCTCATTCACTTTCTCTTTCTCTCTTCATCTTCTTCTTCTTTCTTCTCATCTACTTTATATTATTTTATATTATTTTATAACACGTTATCAGCATGAGTTTCTGCCCAAGCTTCAAGCATGAGTCTCTGCCCAAGCTTCAAGCATGAGTCTCTGCCTAAGATCCAATGTAAGTATTTTGTTAAAGTTCTTGAATTGTTTCAAAGTCACGATACACTAAATATATATTTATATATATACTCATCTGACTGAAACAATTTCAATGATCTTTTTTTTATTTTATTTTTATCTATATATCTATATATTATATATGTATGTATATGTTTTTATATATTTATTATTAATTTCATATATATATAATGTTCTTATCATTCATAATATTTACAATATATGTGTGCCTATGATATGATAGAGAAAATCTATATAAATTATACATATATCCAAAAGATTATGTATTCTCGATAAAATATTGCATATATCCTAAAGATTATGCATCATCGATAAAATATTGCATATATCCTGAAGATTATGCATCATCGATAAAAAATTGTATATATCCTGAAGATTATACATCCTCGATAAAATATTGCATATATCCTGATGATTATGCGTCCTCAATAAAATCTTGCATATATCCTGAAGATTATGCAAACGTAATATTCATTATATAGTTGATGGATATATAATGAAAGAGATGAATACATATTTATATATATGTTCTTGTATTCTTTGAGGACAATGAAAAGCAATCTAATATCGATATAGATTTTGACAAACATTTCTTGAAGTAAATGTTTTATATTTGTCAAAAAAAAAATGATTGTATTTATGTGAATACAACTAAAGAATCATTAAAAATGATTATTATTGATGCAATTTTATAGTGGGTTTTGAATATCCAAAAAGAATGTTAAGAAAATTGCATTGAAACATCAAAGTATAAGAATAACAATGAGCATGACTAATGTTATTTAAATACATGAGGCATGTATTTATTGTTCATCATTCCTTGCAGAGAATGATACGAATTGAAGTCAATTACTTTTAAAGATTTCTCGTATTAGTCATGTTATTATACATTGTTATTACTTGCAATGTTGAAAATTATTGAATCTGACATATATTAAAAATTAAATTTTGCATACATCTTGGAGACTATGCAAAAATTGCATTCATATATTCTTTGAAATATCGTAAAAGAAATTGTTGAATAATTTCTTATATTTTTTATGGATGAACAAGTAATAAATTTTTAAGAAATTTATAATAATGTTCTACTTGTTCAACGTCATTCCCCGAAGTGAATGTAATGATTTTAAATAATCAATGACATTATTTACTAATCAAATATTTCCAGAAAAAGTGGAAACAACTAAAAGATGAGATACCACACATAATCAAAGTGCATGAAATTTATATATCATGTGTGGAATTGAATAATAGTGGTCGCGTACCTGTAGTACGGACATACTTATAATCAAGATAAAAGTATACTTGATTATTGAATAGAATGTGAATTGTACAAATTTATTGTACATTTAGAATATTTGAATATCATTCCCTAAAGAGAATGAATAGACATGAAATTCTATTTTAAAGAATATAGATTTCACATATATTGGCAATGCCAAAAGCAAATTAATATATACATATTTTATTATTTCTTGAAATCAATAGTTTCAAACTATTGTTAGTATAGGATATGTATATATATAGTTACTATATAATTCAGTTTGCATATTCCCAGAAGTGAATATATAACTTACTAACATTTGTTAGTGATTCAATATAATTAAAGTGATAAAGAATCACAAAATGATTATTTGAAAAGCTTCCTGAAGAAGTCTTACATACAATTGCTACTTGGAGTAGTAAAATATATTTGTATGTACCTAGATGTATAACTTTTATCTAGTTATAAAAGTGATAAGAAATAACTTATTATATGTACTGGTTGTACATTTAAATATATAATATATCAAGTCATGATAATTAGACTGATGAATAGTCTATTAATAAATTAGACGACTTGTTAAAAAGATACCAGGAAAAATGAATGATATATTATGGTTATATCTATTTGACCATTACAATAACATGATGAAGTTGTCATGTATCTTTTAAATTATACACATCATTGAATTGATGATAGTGATTCCTGAAGAAATATAAAGTTTGATAAACATAATAGTGACTCCTGAAGAGTGTATATGTTTTGGAGAATAATATAATCATATTATTCGTGTATATAAAAATGAAACTTGTAATTATTATGTTGTAATGAATTTACATTACCTTTTGAAAATTTCATTGAAATACAAATTATAGTGAACCTGAAGTTCATGAAGTGAATTATTTTGACATGATCAATCATATGCAATAAATTGTCAAAGAATTTGACTAAATTTTGTTGAAGAACCAGAAGATTCCTCTCATTGTTATTTATAAGGCTCAAAAGAAGAATGTGCATATATTTGCACATAGAAAATATTTAAATTATATTTTCTTAACAATCTTGAGCCATTGTTAGATTTTTATTGCATAGTTTCTTATCGATGTGATAAGATTATATAATCATGCATTTACAAAATGTGTAAATTTATGTATTTCTAATTATACACGTATGACTCATTCTTAGAAATGAATTAAGTTCATAAGGATTGAACTCGAAACTGAAGTTTATTAAACCTAAAGTTCAATGTCATATAGTATATATGAGTTTAAACAAATATTGATTCATTGTGATATACTGAAATCCCTACAGGTATATTAATATTATTAGATATCACAATTTTTAAAAATTCTCTCGATCAGGGGGAGAGAAGCAGTTGGAATGATGATAATTTTTGAAAAATGACCCTTGCACAAAGTATATAAGAACAATATAGTTCAAAATGATATATACCAACTGCAAATCAATATTATTCAAAGTTGAGATAGAATGAGTTGAAAACGCCTGAAGCGTAAATGAACAATGTAGAAATTATTAATAAATGTTCATTTGATTTGCCCTGAAGTTGTTAAATCTAGAGGTACTCATGGAGATACCTTAATGTTATAAAGTATTAAAATGATAACCGTGATGAAAACGGTACTCGAAAAGACTCCCAAGAGAAGTTAGACATAACACATTTCATCATAATTGAATCCCTGAAGTGATTCGTTATAGGTACCTATAAATGATAAACATATTTGAAAAATATGTAATTTAAAGAGATCTCTATAAGTTATGTCAATATGGGAGGAAATTATCATTTATTGAAATTTTTGTCGACAATAAATATTGAATGTTTGCATATGCAATAAACTAACATGAGATAGCAAGGATCATGGTATTAGATTTGTCGAGAATCATCGACTTACATTTTGATTTTTGGCCAAAATATTGTGACGCAATCCAGGCAAATTTACTCACATAAAGTGAAATAAGACCTGTAGGGTGTGCAAATAAATATTTCTAATGAGAAATTTGCATATATGTATTTGTACATAATGAATTGTTGTACAAAGTTTGCATAGACATGAAATTGATTGAAGTAAGGCTTAAATATTGAGAAAATATAATCATTATTTGATTATAGCCTGGAATATATTTTATGAGGATTTATAAGCGTCACATAAATGTTGCAACAAAAGATTATTTATTTGGAGCTCCTAATATAGTGAGAATTTGAAATAAGCCTTATCTAAAAATTCTAAAAGAATTTAATACATGTCTTAAGTGATATAAATTCTAAGTCGCGCGCACTATATGACAAAGATCTTTGTATGAAATAAAGACATGTAAGTAAATTATTGTTTGAAAAATACGTATGGTTGTCTATGCAGTATAAATACGTAAATTATACGTTGTGATAGACTCTTGAAGAGTTTTTGATTAATTGAAGAACAAACTTTTATTTCTTTTGTATTTCGAGAAATATTAATGTATAAAGTTTGTTCATTAGTATTGAAGTCCTGAAGTACTTCATATGTATCAAGAATTATAGATATATGATCATTTGATATGGAAATTAAGATCATAAAACAAGATGGAATAAATATATGGTCTTGGAGTACCATCATTGTCACAAATGAAAATTTGTAGTACCATTAATGTGTTATGTTCATATCTACTTGAAATTTTAAATTTTCGTATGAACAAAGTTGTGTACACACATGAATGATACAATTAGTTGGATAAAGACTAATGTTCCACGAACCCCTCATCTATAATTTAGAAGTCCATACATACTCTGGAAGAGTTATAGAAAATATATGATCAAAGATTATATATGGTGATATTTTAAAAGTGATAACAATAATCTTATGAGATTTATTATCACCAAAAGAATTATGGATCATATGTGCATGAGTGAGAGACATATTCATGTTGCACTCTTTTTCCCTTAGCTCAGGTTTTGTCCCACTGGGTTTTCCTGGCAAGGTTTTTAACGAGGCAACTTACAAATAGTTATGAATATGAAATATATATTGTACTCTTTTTTCCCTTAGCTCAGATTTTGTCCCACTGGGTTTTTCTGGCAAGGTTTTTAACGAGGCAACTATAAATCATGTTAACATACTTGCATTTTATGAAGCAAGTAGAGAATGTGTGTGAGTGAGATCATTGACATAGCATATTCGGGAAACATATGGATTGCACTCTATAAAGAAGTATCAACCCAAGCAATTCTCTATGGATAATACTGCTTGCATCGTTCAACTAAAAGGAGGTACATTGAAGGAGATAGAGTTAGAACACATTTCACGAAATTCTTCTTTATACGCTTCAAGAAAATGCATATTGGTGTTCAACATATTCAATCAAGTGTCAATCTTACAAACTTATTCACAAAGTTATTACCAACATCAACATTTGAGAAGATGGCAGACAAGATCGAAATTCGTCGATTAGAAGATCTCCACAAATGCCTAAATGAGGGGGAGGGAGTTAGTTTACACTATACTCTTTTTCCTTTGACCAAGTTTTCAGCAAGATTCTTAATAAGGCAGTTATTATGGACATCCAAGGGGGAGTGTTATAAATATTAATAATTATGTGGATGTCCAAATCTTTTATTTATTACCATGAATTGTAATCAACATTCCTCTTTTCCTTAGTTTCCCTTTTTCTTAGTTTCTTAATATCTCACTCTTGTATTTGTATAAATAGGGGTTCACCCCATTGGAATAAACAACTCAGAAATTCTCATTCACTTTCTCTTTCTCTCTTCATCTTCTTCTTCTTTCTTCTCATCTACTTTATATTATTTTATATTATTTTATAACAGCATCACTTTTTTTCTAAATGTTGCTAAATAAGTGTTGCAAAATGTATTTTTTCTAGTAGTGTATGAGATGTTATATCAATATTAGTGTAATTAAATATAGTGTTCTACTTATTTTAATTTAATAATTATTATAGAATATCGTTAAACATTCGTAAGGTTCCACCTCTTGCAAGTGCTTAGAGAAATTGGTGCATAAGAGCACTCTACTCTATCAATTTAATAATTATTATACAATCCTCTACCTTCTAGTCAATTGGGTGAATTGTTGGATCAGGTTAGCAGCTTCTTTTGCCCTACGGTTGGTCTCTTCTTGCTGAGCTCGCATCTCTCGGGTAGTGTGATCCATCCATTCTTAGAACTCCCGTTGTTGCTAGTCGAGCAATTGGTTCACCGTGGTGCGAGTTTTCTCTTGATTGTGGTGGAGGGTGTTGGTGTGCGTCTGAACTTGTCCCAAGACTTCTCTGAGGCTCTCTAACTCAGAGTTATCTCCCAAGTCCACTTGAGGCTCTCCTTCGGATGGCAGGCCTGTCCTGGCTACAGTCTCTCCAACGTACTGTCGATTGGTGGTCTTGTCTCTTAGACATTTGGGGTGAGCCTTGGCAACTCGGTAGTAACTCCAGTGGTATTTCTATTTCCTGCTGTACTCCTAACACCCGTGGAAACAAGGTCTCTAACCCTGGTTCCCACTAAAGTATTGTTTCTACGAGGAAGACAGACACTGTATTTTAGGTCCAACGTCAATAAGGATCTGAACATTCGGATTAGTGGCCATAGGGTTGTGGGGTTCGGTAGAGGCGGTCCTTCTCGTCTGTACCATTATTCTCGAATTAAAGATGATTTATGGATCTTTGAAACACAGATATTAAGTAGATAACAAAGATGGTTTAAGCTCTCAATGAAAGCACCAAAATATTGACTTCGTTTTTAATCAATGACGTAAAATAAAATAAAACGAAGAAAAAAAATTATGTGTTTTAATATGAAAGATAACGAGAACCATAAATGATACAAAAAGATAATAAAGGTTCGACCCCTATATCAGTAATGACCTACTCTTTTTTTAGTTGTATTACTTCGAGAAATAAGAAGATCACATGAACCTGGTCAAGTGAGTTTCTTCTTATCTCTGAATATTACAGATAATTTGGCAGTGAAGTAGCTCTCTTAAGAATGCAGAATTCAATCACTGAATAGTAAATATGATCCACTATTTACAGGGAAAAAGATGTAGAATATTTACATTTAATTGTAGAATAAAGTATTTAATATTTGAATAAGTTAATCCTACGAAATCCTCTCATTTCTCTTGATTCTCCCAATCTTTCAATTATAGGTATGTTAATTGACCTATTTGTAAGAAAATAAGTTGTTGGAATGAATTTGGACATTTTTCCCCTATGAAATCGCTGGTCAGACACTTTCTGTGAGATGGCTCTTTGGTTACTCAAACTACTGATCGTTATACCCCATCCAGCATATGCTCGAGGCTAGACGACTTCATCTTGTCTATATAGCCGACCAAAGTATTTTGGAGAGTCTCCTCAAAGGTTCCTCGTCTGCTAAACCTCTTTTATGTTCGCCACGTTATTAAAGCAATTTTCGGGATAACAATCTCAAATACATATATACATATATATTATACAAATAAATAAATAAATAAATAAATAAAAGAAGTATTTCAAAATCTTCTTCTTCAAAAAAATATATATATATATTGTTTAGAATTTTTGCAATGTTAGTAATTAGTTCTCTCATTATTGTTTCATGAAAAAGGGAATTGGGATAGTATTGATATGTATAGTTTCGCGATGCGGATGGTGCGGTTTTTGACCATTTTTTCAAAACAACTATGCAATTTTTTTAATATTCTAAACTGCACCCGTACCGTGAAACTAAAAAACTGCAAAAACCGCACCGCAAAAAATGGTGCGGTGCGGTGCAGTTTTCGCGATTTGGACTATCACTAAATAATTAAACTATCACAAATACAACAAAACTTGAGCAACACTTGTCAAAAATACCATAAGGCTTGAAAATAAATATGAAAAAAAAATTAAGCTATAACAATGTAATAATTAGTGGGCTTTGGGTTGGACATTCACATATTGGACCTAAATAAATATAAAAATTGGTATTTTTATAATGTGCGGTGCGATGCGGTTTGAACCGCATATTAACAATTCAAGACTGCAAACCGTACTGCACCGCGCATTTTAAGAAAAATTCAAACTGGGACTGCACTGCAAAGAATTTCAAACCGCATTTCTTTTTTGCGGTGCGGTGTGGTGCAGACAGTTTAAGCAGTTTAATGAAGACCCCTACCTAGAGCATATGAGCAAGCCCTTGTTCTCACTTGGGCGTGCCCCTGATGTCTTATTCTATCTATTCTTGCTCTCAATTTAAGTGACTCTTTACGAGTGTAATTCAAATTGGAATAAAAAAAAAATGTCAAAAGATACTATTGATGCCTAACACCCTCCTAACCTCCTAAGTGTCATATATCACTACTATTGGTGTAATTAAGTAACGAGTCGCATATAATTTCATGTAATGACTTTTAGCCAATATCGTTAACTAATCACAAGACACCACTTGTAAGTGATGCTACACACCACTAGTGTTCAATAACAACCTTAATAAAAAAAACTAACATATATGTAGATAGCTAGTATACTTAAAAGAATTAATTGATTAGAACAATCAAATATTAACCACAATAAGTTACAATTTCCAACAGGTTTCCCTAAAGGCCCAAGGATGACCGAATGTGAGAGTGCTTCTTATATCATCTAGTCTGAGATTTGTGACAAACTTAGGCTGCTAGTGGAGGATATCAATAATGAGGTCATGTTAGAGGGTACAAGAAGGCCCACTAAGGGTGGAAGGACTTACAATGACAAAGGACCCTTCATGAAATCCTAACAAATAGATGTGGAATCTTGAGAGGGAGATAAGCTAAAAACAGATAACAAATAGATGGACAATGAAGAGATAAGTTCGTTTGGTATGCCGTATTACAATGTATTGTATTGTATAGTATTATATTGAATTATATTTTATGCAATATTTTTATATAAAACTATATGTGATATTAATTTTTATGGACACTTAAATATTTTAGTATAAATTAAACTTTAATATAGTATTATATAAAAATATAATATAATATATAATCTACTTTAATATAATATGACATAATGCGACGTTTCAAACGAGCCCTATAAATAATAATTTAAGAGGAATGAATTCAAGAGCAAAAAAACTTCCATCAAATATTTTGAGTCTTTTCAACAAACATAAATCCTTTTGATCCAAAGAAAGATACAATTTACATCACATTTTCATGCCCAAACAAAATTAAAAATCGTTACCATTAAATAAAGTGATGAGAGAATCCATATTATTTTTTAAACCATGCATAAAAGAATCAATGAAGACTGACTTGACCAACACAAGTCTCCCCATGCACATTTGAAAGTGAACCACATTTAACAACTTGAATAATCGTTCTCATCAAATTTATATTATTTGTTAAATATTATTAGCTAATTAGAATTTTTACCCTATAAACTTTAACATGTACCAAATCATGTTTTTTGGACTTTTCTAGCGGTTAAAAATTTCTCCTAAACTTTTGAGGTTGTTAAATTTAAAGATTTTTGTTTAATTTTATTCAATTTACTATTTCAGTAATTGTTTATGTACTAACTCATGCTCCCCGGACTTTGATATCTACCAAATCATGCCCCTCTAACTTGACATATACTAAATCATGACTCTGAACTTTCATCCATGTTAGACTTTTTTTTTATTAAAATTTTTTAAATTCAACAATCTCAATAATTGAGTATTTTTAACGACCTTAAAAATTCAAGAGCACAATTTGGTACATGTCAAAATTCTTTGGTAAAAATTCTAATTAGCCAATATTATTTTGATTTTGACCTTCCCCACAAGAAATGATTCAGATGGGTTGGTAAGAAATGTATTCACCAAGGTAAAATGGTTAAAAACAAAGTTTGTTTTTTTACCCCCGGGGAAGAGAATGAAAGTGTTGGGGTGATTTTATTACTTGCCAAATAAAGTAGAGCTGGAGCATTTTTTGATGCATGTGTGTGTGAGAAATGAGAATTAAAAGAGGGAAAAATGTGTGTGGGGCCCAGCGGATGTAATAGTGGTGTGGTGGGTGAAGTGAGGTTGATTCATGAGCCCACCCTCGGCTGATCTCTCGCACATCGCATGCCTCTCTACTCTTAATTTACCCTGATGGGAGTGAAATCGATAGGATCAAACCATTTACGGCCAACCCAAATACCCACCAACATACCACACCTGTCCTCTTCTATATTTATTATATATATTTATATATATATATATATATCTTGGAAATATATGCTCTTATTATTGTTCATATATCAATAATATAATACCTCTTCATATTCTTACGTTGGATTGGAAGCTAGCCAACTTATCTTTTTATTGGTCACATTTTGGGTGATCCACGATCCAGATATATAATATATCTTTAAAATTGAATAATGATTGACACACTTAAATTGTGAGTAGTCGCTATGAGGTCAGATTTTGTAAATTGTTAAAGGATATATTTAATAATTTACATCAATGATATCACACCTAGTTATACATATTCTTTTCTAAATACAATGTGTAATTAATTTGAACTATACAATTCAAATAATGTGGTCCTCAATTAAAAATACTAATATTAATACATATCATTATATAATAAGTGTGTGCAACTTAAGTTTGTAAATGCCATTACTCATTAAATTTGAGAAAATCACTCACTTCTCATGAACTAACAGGTAAAAATAATAATAAAAAATTGTTATAAAAAGGCGTCCATTCAGTTAAAATAGTTCAAAATTTTAAATTATGAATAATATTTTTCTTCATTTTTCAAATATTATTTTAATAATTTCTCTTTCTTTTATAATTATTTTTCATTTAACATTTTTAGTTTATAAAATAAAATATATTTAACAATATAATATTTAAATGGTATGAAAAAAATAGAGAAGTGTATGATATAATATAAAAACTTAATGAAATTTGAAAAATATAGAGTGGAGAAGTTGATATGAGTGTTCTAACAAGAAATATTAAAAAGTACTACTGATGTCTACTGTCTAGCACATTTTTAGGTGTCATATAAATATTGGTGTAATTAAAATCGACTTTCATATAATTTAATTTTATAATTTTTAAGAAATATCGTTAACCAATCACAAAATGTAAAATATCACGTATAGATGGTGCTATAGGCAACAATGTTGCCTAATAGCAATGCTCTGCTCTAAAGGGACACCTTAAGGTGTCAAGCATTACAAGAGGTGATATACCGCTATTGGTACAATTTAATATCAAATCACACCCATTTTAATTTAATACATAATATGAGAAATCGTTAACTAACAAGGAGCCACACAGTATGGTGTTAGGCACCTTAAAAGATTATTAAATTTTAAATGTTGTTATTAAATATCAGTGAGGTCAAGTACCATTTACGTAATGTCTTACAATAGTTAACAATATTTTTTAAAAATTATCACTTTAAATTATATGAGACTCAAATTAGCCTCAGCACCAAATGCTTTTAACATTTATCTTAAATTTTTTATCATAGTCTGCAAGGCAAATTATAATTAAATTTCTTGGGCATCTCATTTTTGTCTTGTGTGGCAGATTTTTTCGCCGATTTTTTTTATTATTGTATATTTGTAATTTTTAATATTCAAGTTGATGAAATTAATTCAATTCATACTTTTTTGAAGCTGTTATAATAATAAAAAAAAACCCTTTGATTCAATTGCGATGTATTATTGTTTTAATTTCTACACTACATATGAGCTTGAGAGAATGAAGAATTATATAGTAATAATATTATGGAGTTTAATTTCCATAAGAATTATCTTAATTATCAATGCCCTGAAAAATTACAAGTAATTATCAATTCAAGAATATCATAATAACTAGAATCACAGAATATAACGTTTTTGTTAATTATTTCCATTAATAAAAGTCATTTTACTGATTAGTCATATACTTATTTTAAATTAATTAAGATTCAATTTTGTCCATGTTTTTTAAAATAGTTTTTAAAAACAAAATCACTTTTAACCAAAAATTCACTTTAGGTGAATATTGTGTTTTAAAAACTTCAAAAACTATTTTTTGTTCTCATTTCTAAAAACAATTTTTTAAAACAAAAAACAGAAAACAATACCAAACATGCTGTTTTTGTTAATTATTTCCATTAATAAAAGTCATTTTACTGATTAGTCATATACTTATTTTAAATTAATTAAGATTCAATTTTGTCCATGAATATTTCCAGAAAGATATATGAATATTATTGTTTTTTTAGAAAGGATGAATATTTTATTTTTGTTTTCAGAAAACGTTAACATACTACTTAATTAATTTTTTTAATTAATTTAAATAACAGGTATATATGTTTTTATTTATAGAAAACAAATTTCACTTTCATACATCTTAGTCAATTGTCATTATTAATTAAAAGATTACTGAGAAGAACCCTAAATATATATTATTATATTCATCATATCTGAAACCGCTAAATCTACTCACCATTATAAATAAAAATATACAACTATTAATGAAGATATATATGAGCACTCCTTTTTCTTTTTCTTTTTTGAGGAAAAAAATATAATCCTTTAAAAACAATACAAAAAAAATACAGATACATTAAAGTCAGGTATATGTCTATATATATATATTTAACTACACAAGATTTATGATCAAATTTTGAACCAAGTACTAATAAATTATTAATACTCTCAATGGAATGGTAACAATTATACAAGTACACCCATATATATTATTATTTGAAACAATACATGATATATGATGAAAAATAATAATAATAAAACGCAACAGACACAAATACCAGAAATATATATGCCAAACTATAATAATTATGGATGAAAATAACATCTGGGGATATATACAATTAATTAATACATACATTCCAGAATTGTTAATTAGGGCGTCAGCCTAATTGCAGCAGAATTTCCAGGGTCCTTTGACTCATCCATTGAATTTTATGGTGTACACATATATTTGTTTGCCATCTGGCATGACTTAACTAACTATATTATTATATGTATGTATAACTTAATATATACTCTAAACTTAGTTTCGTCCACTTTCTCCTTATCCAAACATAACATATAGTAGTTAATTATAGTATGTTTATTATAGTTTTCGAGTTAATTAATTAATTAATTACGAACCCAAGTTTAAAGGGTTGATAGATATTTTAATGATAATCAATCACGGATTACCTAAGAGTCCAAATAAATTAGAATACCACTGTTCCATTCATTTCAGCCTCAGTGGAAAAAATTGAGTCTAAAAATTCGGCTACATGATATAATTTTGGCAGGTTTGTAAACTTGTATAACACTGTATCTATATATATGGTCCCATTCAACACGTATATATAATTACAGATATTTATAAAATATTCCCTTTGTAAAAGGTACAGGTCCCCACATTAGAATTAGATCCTTTGAAGGAGAAAATGTCTCTTATCATTAATTAACTAATTAGGCAGTTTTTCAATCTCAGTCTTCGACACCCTGCTGAAAATTCTCACTATACACAAGATCATTTTACAAAAATAATTATTCCCATTAGAAGAAGAAAAAAAAAACTATTGTCATGTCACCATTTCTGTATAAATAAATTTCATCTGATTTTAGATTCTTAATCTTAACTTAATATTCATCTACTTCCAATTATAATACGAAGATGCATGTCTTGGTCGAAATTCGTTTAATGATTAATAATATATATTGAGATACGTACATAATAATTCAGAGTTGGACGCATCATCATGATTGTGTGTGTGTGCCATTTATATTAATTAAATAAGCTCATTTATTCAGATTCGTATCAACCGTTGGATTTGTACATTGCTCCTAGCCTTATTAAAATTTGCATTATTTAATGTTTTTAAACCTATAACAGTCTATTAATTTGTTATAACAAGTGTTTTTTATTTTACTGATAATTAATAATAGGAATAAATAAATAATGAATGCTAAAAGAGAGTGGTGGACTTTAGTGGGGTGGTAAGGTAAGTCTTGTCTTACAGATTGGGTTTACCAGGTGGGTATGTGATTTTTTTTTACTTGGAACTTGAAGAAGACCCAGATAAATATTAAATATAAAACATATTTATTATTACAATATTACCCCTCCTCATCTCGAGTGTTGATCACTCACACCCTTTTCCTCAAATATATATCTCAATTGGGAACTTTGTCCTGTTCATTGTCCTCTCTGAAAACAAACTAAAATTATAAAGACTACATTTCAAATAAAAACCCCACCCAGATTCCAGCTCTTCTTTCTTACACACACACATATATATATAAATAAATATAAATATTATAATAGAGCTATATAGTTTTCTTTGTGGTCAAGGATTCCCACACTTGGCCAAACAACATCTTTGGGAAACTTATAACTAAATAGAGTTACTGCTTGAAAAAAAAAATCAAAAAATATCAATGTAATAACAATATCATCACCAAATAATAAATAATTATTAAAATTGTGTAGATTTTTTTCTTCTTCTTTTTAATTAAAACGCACAATCTTTTAATATTTTCGTGAAATGTCCAATCAATAATTAAGATATGATTGTGATAATAATAATAATTATTATTATATAATATACCATGATATCATTTATACATGTGTGACACCAGACAATGTTGCTTGTAATATTTAGAGAAGGAAAGTAACAACTACCCAACAACCTCTATTATGTGTCTCCTCCAACAAGAAGAACTAGTAGTATATTTATTTATTTATTTAAAAAAAAATTAAAAATTAAAACAACAAATCCAACCTTTTGTAGATTTTTTTCTTCTTCTTTTGAATTAAAAGGGTCTCTGAATCTACCTGGAAATATTTTCGTGAAATTTGTCCAATCAACTAATTAAGAAAAGACGTAATAACTAAATATTCTATCAATATTATTATTATTATTATATAAACTATCATTTATACATGTACTCTAGATAATATTTATTGTAATATTTAGAGAAGGAAAGTAACAACTACCCAACAACCTCTATTATGTGTCTCCTCCAACAAGAAGAACTAGTAGTATATTTATTTATTTATTTAAAAAAAAATTAAAAATTAAAACAACAAATCCAACCTTTTGTAGTGATATATTGAAAAAGGGTCTCTGAATCTACCTGGAAATTGAGGTGGGTTTTGTCTCAACTCATAGAAAAGACGTAATCCCAACTATATATTCTATCAATATTATTATTATTATTATATAAACTATATATAGTACTCTAATATAATATTTATTGATTACAAGAAAGTATATATTAAAAAATTGATTGCAACGTTATATATATAATAAAGAAAAGAAAGATAAGAGTGACTCAAGTGAGAGTAGTGTGTGATTAATGAGATGAGAGAGAGAGAGAAGAATATGTGTGAGGAGGGGATTGAAACACGACTGTACCGAAATGGGGCCTTCTTCTCCAATTGGACAAATCTTATCTCATCTATCTGCTTATTGGGAAGGGAAGGGATCTCAAGATTTTTTTTGTTAAAAAAAAAAAAAAATTATTATTATTGGTTTATTTTTATTTTTATTATTTCAGACTCATTTACTACAATATTGCTCTCTTTCTCTTCTGTAGTGGTTTGCTTGTTCGATTTTAAAAACTAGGAATGGCCAAACACCAATAATGCTGTCAAATGCACGTGATAAAAATAGTATTCTCTTATATTTCATCTATATGGGAGACCAAATATTACATAATAATATACTTATATATAATCAGGTGAGGACCATCTTGACACATTCCTTGTCGATAGAAAAATTATTTCACTGTCTAATTAATTAATTAATTACTACCTACTTTAAATGGTTTTCCTTGACTAAACACGTCTATATATTTAGCCAGAACCAAAAAAAGAAGAAAAATTTATTAATTACTATAATTATAGTCTTTAATAATTAAGGACAATCTAATATGTGCCTTTTCAGAAGAGAGTTTAGAATACGAAAGAGTTCAAAGAAAACGACAGTTGTCATAACTAGTCTCTCTCTTTTCACTTTCTTTTTTTAATGTTCTAATTATAAACATGTTATATAAATTGTTTAATTAAGGGATAAACAATATTAAAAATCCCATGTGCTTATCATCAGTAAAACTCTGCCAAAAACCAAGTGATATATATATAATATAAAAAAACCGGCCGTTTGATTGAATTTAATATATCATCATCATACGTCACATATATAATATCGTATATACCACACACACACTAATTTACATGGGTTGTTTTTATCTTTTACAAAAATTAATAAATCCATAAACATATGTTAATTATTCTATAAATTTATAGCTAAACTCAATATTCATACCTTATATATATAAATATAGTTTCCAAACACTTCATCATCACGAGGAAGATACATGTTCTGTGACTTCTGTCCAAATCAATATATTCATCATCAATTCATATTAGAAAAAAAAATATTTACTAAATAATATTTGTATCAATTTTATTTTTATTTTTCCTCATCACGCAAAACCTTAAAGTATAGTACTCTTGTACGTACACTAACATTTCTCTCTTTCTCTCTCTGGTTGTCATATATATAAATATATATGTTTTAGTTTTAGCTCTCTATCAAATAGTTTCACTACAGTTTCCACACATCAAAACCCCATAATCAGCACGCCTCTCTTATATCCCTGCCCCCACATATCATAAGATTATTCTTATTGAATATCACTAGTACCGATACTTAATAGTATAGTATGATATTATGAAAAATATTAGACACCAATAATCCCTTATAATAACCCTATTAATTCCCCGAGATTTCTTTCTACACACTACTACTCATATAAATATAATATAATATAATAAATTATTAATATATAATAAAACCATTATTTTTCATTTCACTTTCTCTTCCTCTCCCCCAAAAATAAAAACCCATAAAGCCACTTCTTCTCTCATCAAACCTTCCAGAAACACGTCTATTGAGCTTACCAAAATCCCTCTTTCTCTTTCTTTCTCTCTCTCTCTCTCTCTCTCTCTCTCTCTCTCTCTCTCTCTTCAAGTACAAATATTATGGATACTTCACCACACAATATTCGAGAATTCTACCACCAAACAACGCCTTTCACCGAAATTATGTCTCGAACTTCAAATTCTTTCAATCTTAACCAATACGACGACAACGAACACAACGACGTCGTTTTAGACCAACGATATCGTCACCCGAATCAAAACGACAACAACAACAACGAAGAAGAAGAAGAAATTATAATAATGAAGGAACCTATGTTCGAGAAGCCTTTGACTCCTAGCGACGTTGGAAAGCTCAACCGACTCGTAATCCCAAAACAACACGCTGAGAAATACTTCCCACTCGGTGGCGGTGACTCGGTCGGAGGTGAGAAGGGATTGTTACTGAGTTTCGAGGACGAGTCCGGCAAGTTCTGGCGTTTCAGGTACTCTTACTGGAACAGTAGTCAAAGCTACGTGTTGACTAAAGGATGGAGCCGTTACGTTAAGGAGAAGCGTTTGGACGCCGGCGACGTCGTTTTGTTCGAGAGACACTGTACGGATAACGACCGTTTGTTTATTGGATGGAGGCGTCGACAGGCTGCGGCGCAAGATAGTGCTGCTGCGTTAGCAGCAGCGCACGCTAGCAATTGTGGTGGTGGTGGTGACGGTTATATTAACAATATCAATAATAATAATAATAATAATACAGGGTGGACTAGGATGTTCTATTCTGCGCATCCTTATCCTACGCACCCTCATTATCAACACCACCATCAGCTCCAACACCATCCTGTTATGCCATACCATCCTGACTCTATACATGCAGGTTTTTCTTTCATCTCCCTTATTTTCCACTGTTCAACCCTATCTCCAATATCGCTTTCTCTTTAATTTTAATTTTATTTTTTTTAAAAGAAAAAACAAAAATGAAAATTGAATTTTTCACTGATAAAAAAGTAAAAAAAAAAAAAAGAAAATATATTTTTACGCATGTAAAAAGTGCGTGAGTAACACGTTCCTGTGAGTTGGGAGGAATGTGCATGCCCATACAAATGGTGGTTTCAGGTTATCTCGGGGGTTGTGTTGTAATCGATCGGAGTGAAACGGACGCGCTCTTATGTTATTTCTCTTTCTTTTTTTACTCGTGGAAAATATTACTGAAACTGAGGAGTGGTTTTTTATTTTCTTTTTTTAACTTTTATTTTATTTAACGTGCACGTGTTTTGATTTTGTTATAACTAGGAATATCCAGTAATGTTCCTAACCAAACGACGTCGTCACCGGTTCATGGAAACTCGAAGATACTGAGGCTATTTGGTGTGAACTTAGAGTGTCATGAGCAACAATCTGATGAGAATGAGCTCGAGCCATCAACCCCAGATGGCTCGTCTCTGTCGAGCCAAGGTCCTCCAGCTCACCACCAGTTCTACCCTCCTGCTCATTATTCAGATCACATGGTAAGAAGGCCAGCTCTTATAATATTATTATATAAGTAAATTTAATAATGCCTTGATTATTTTCTTAATATATATAGCACATGGAATAAGTATATTTTAACATAATTGGATAATGTATGTCGTTTGTTAAAACAAAGATCTAGTAGGTATATTCATACGTATATATATATTATATAAAATGTAGATACATAGAGATGGAACATGATTTTTCATGAACTATAGTTCTAGGAAATTACATGGTCTCCTTTCTTCCTAACAATATATAAGTTCGTGGAATTCAGGTCCATATATAAATTCATTGTTAATTATATTTAATTAAAAAATGAGGTCACTAAAATGATTGAGTTCTAAAGTATAGTTCATTTTCAATGTCTTTGGGATTACTCAAATCACTAACATAAATATGTAATGAGGATTAGTGGGGTCCAATAATATAGCTAAGAAAATAAAAATTAGTCATACGCTTATATATAGCAAACAAAAGGATTATGTCCAAGTTTAACAACATGATAATAAGGGGTATACATAGTCAACATTCATGGACATTATTTTAGAAAAGTGAACATCTTTCCAGCCTATTTTTAGCCCCAAAAAAGTAACATTTGGGGACGAAAAACCGAACTTGACCCAATTACGGTCAGTTTGGTTTGAGTTGATATCAACGTGAGAGAAAAGTTAGATCCCAACAAAGCATATAGTTAGAAAAAGACTATTTAGTGGGTCTCATGATTTATATACATATATTTTATTTTTTATTCCACTTGAAACTATTTTGATTTTTAATACATGATATTTCTTTCTCACATGTAAAATTATTAAAGGGTAGTAGTCATTGTATTAAATTGATGGTCAATTGGACGGTGGTATAGTTAGGCCGCATGTGGTACAACATTAGAAACTGACTTTTTTTTTTTTTCTTTGATAATTGTTGTTCCCAAACTTTTTATTTAGAAAATAAAAATGACTGAATATTATTTGTGATTGAAACAGGATTTCACTTTCTCCCGAGATGTCAAACCCATGAGAAATGATCGAGGATAAAGATCTGTGGATGTGACGTCCATGGATTGACTAATACTTTTTTTTGAACCCACTTGGAATTTCCCCACCCAAAAAAATAAAAAAAAAAATTAAATGTACATCTTTAAAAGAAAAAAAATTTACATATTAATATATATTTATATAGATAGAAAATCCCAGATTTTAAGGGTATGAAGTTTGATGAGAGCCAGGTGATATGGGAAACCAAAGGTCCAAAAGGGAAGACTGAGAAGAAGAGGTGGAGTACTGGAGTGGAGTGGTGGAAGGGGAAAAGGACTATTGTAAGGAGAGAATTGAAGAAAGAAAAAATGGGTCCCACACAAGAAGATAGAATGAAAAAACTAGGCTGACGTCATCCAATAGAAAATAGGGGAAATTTGGTTCATTGAAAAAAAAATATATATAGAGAGAGGAATGTGGAATCTGGATTTTGTAACTGCTGAGATTCTGTCACAAGATTTTTCATGGGAGCTCATTATAAATAATGGGAAGGAAGAAAAAGAAGAGAAAAGGTATGGTATGGTATGGTAACGGTGGGTGGGTTGTTGGGTGGATTTGAATGGATGGATGACAGAGTTGTGGAGGTCTTCTTGATTTGTACTACTCAAGCCCACTCCTCTCTCCCTTTCACCATTTTTTTTTTGTAATATTTATTTTTGTTTTTGTTTTCTTGTTTATCTAACTTTTTTCTTGAAATCCCATTAGTCATTTTAGTGTGTTTTTTTTTTTAATTATTTAGATGAAATGATATGATTAAAAAGGAATGGAGGTCCTTATAACACGATAGAATAATGTGATAGAAAAGGGTATAAAGAAATTTACCGAAAACAGTAGTCGTTTTGGTTCATTGTTAATAGGGACAAAGCGGTTTATTCCACGGCTATAGAGGTTTTTGTATGTAACTATGCATTAAATTGGATTCTGTGAATACAGTATTTGAAATATTAGTATGAGACAAGCTTTGTTGTCACAAGGTTCGACCTTATCTAAATTCTGAACTAGAAATTTGATATCTGATGATGTCTATACAAATTATGAAGACACATGGCTAGTACTTAGAGATCGTCTCTGTTAAAATTAGTTGCTGCAGAAGATAAAAGGAATAAATTTATTAAATTAAAAATTAGATTGAATTGTGGACTAAATTACTTTCTTTAAGACATTTGTGGTGCTGTCTAAAACTGTGCAAGCAAACTATCAGCTTCGTTGTTTCTTGAGATAAAACGACCCAATTGAAAATACTATATCAGTGCTCTATTACACGATAGAGAATTATTAAAATACCACATCTAATAATCGTACTACTATTCGAAATATATATGTAATATAAAATTCTTGTCGTTCTCCTTCTAGTTCTAATACATCATATGGGAAGGCACAATATGAAGTAACAGGAAGAAAGTTATTTTTTTTGTCCTGAAAATCATGTAAACGATCACATGAACATTACTGAAAATACGGAGTGAGAAATCATTTCTGCTTACTAATTAATTAAACATGTTTGAAAATTATTTTAATTAATTAAATAAAAATAAAAATTTAATAGATAAATTTTCTACGAAAAGATAAAATAACACCACACCCACCAACTTGACACAATCAAACAACAGCGGCGCGCATATGGTGGTCCGATATGTGAGTACTTACCCATACGCACAAAATTGAGTACTCCTTGGGATTCCAACCCAAATTCTAGATTTACATATTATATACACTTCTAAGAAATATTCCTATCCATGTGAAACTCAATATACTCACACAATTCACATCTCATTTTGTATTAATTTTGTAAACTTTCACTATTCCAACAATACCAGTGAAAATCCATCACAAGTGAAAACACATGAAATGGGTAAAGAAAGGGAGACTTTTTTTTTTATTTAAGGTTAACAGTGAATTTTCCATCCAAATGAAAAATTAATGATTTTCTAGGAGAACATGAAAATGAGGTTGAATAATTAAACTAATAATAATGCCAAATAGACTAAGAATGTGATAGAGATTTAGACAAATCATTGAAAAGACCCTGTAATGATAATTAAAGAAAACTGATTAGATTGCAAGTTGTTAGACTATTATAGTAAGCCAAAGAAACTAAAAAAGTGGATTGTGTTGTAGGCCTTGACTATGTTTAACGTTACTTACGTAGTAGTGCGTTACAAACATATTATTACTTAGAAAAAATATACAATCCAATTGTAATAATAATAATCAGTTGTTGCTAATCCAAAGAAAAAGTAGAAAATAATTGACCAAAACTCAAGATACACTCAAGCACATAGTAAAAGAAATTCCTTTTAAGTGCAAAAGTTCTGGATTTTGCAGCAAAGTCAGATACGGCAAAAACCCACCACCATTGGAATATTTCAGAGTCTGCATAGCATAGGTTTGCTCTTTTTCAACACACTGCCTGCTTATAAATCAGACTCAGAGCATAGCTACAAGAACAATAAATATTCTCATCATAGTCATACAAAAGTTGATAGCTAGCTAATTCACAATGTCAATCCAAACCTACTTTATGACTGTTATAATTATTAAATTAGGTCTTGCAACCAAGATGGGAACCATCAGAGATAATGGTAAAGATATGATGATTAGAGAGAGAGAGAGAGAGAGAGAGAGAGAGAGAGAGAGAGAGAGAGAGAGAAATGGGGTCTATCTAAGTGCCCAAGCACTAATAGGACAAGATCAATCTGTTTAATACTACTACTGCTTCAAGCTTTTCTCCATGTATCACATTCCATACAAGTTGCAAACATGTGCGTATAAATCAAGGGAGAAAAAAGAAATGCAGGATAGTTATTTATGATTGATCAGGTTACTGTGACATGTGATTATCAGGGCCCATAAAAGATTCAGACAAGAGCAAATACCTATTTGACCTCTTCTGAAAATGGCGTCCAATGTTGAGTGGCTCACCAGCACTGCAAGTGGGAGGGACCCTAGTCCCAGATATATGTTGCTATCATTGGCCTCAAGATGGTGGCCAATCAAACAAGTGAACGGACTCTTCCTGTATATTAGGTTTGTCCTTGGAGAATAATTCAATCATGCATGACTAACTACAGTACAATAATAGAAACATCATGTGGGTATTTTCTTCATCCCACTTAGCTTTTCCCGTTAGCAGCAACCTTTATTGCTTTAGAGCTCTGGGGTCAACCTCATTGTGTACCAACCATAGGAAAAAAATGAAACAAGAAATTAAAAAGGTAGGACCCTTTATTACTCAAATCTAAGGGATATAAAGACAAACAGTGATATTAATATCAGCATTGCACTATCAAGATATAATGGTAAGGACAAAACGAGAAAAGGGTCATTGAGTTTTAATACATATGAAGAAATTAAAGTACCTAACAGCTCGGGTACTACTAGCGACCTCTAATAACAAGAGAGACTTATATCTACGCCTTAAGATTGAAACATGTAAAGAAACAAACCAATGAACTATTTATTACACTAAAATGTCTTGCCTCTTCTTTGAAAACGAAGGTCAGTTCAATGTTTGGAAATATACACGTGACAGAAACAGAAAGACACTTTGGTTTCCTTGAGCTCAAAGGCTATCAAGGCCATCAATTGATTTAATAAAGGTAAGGTGATAGTATTAGTGGTCATAATCTTGGATCCTCAATCTTACCATGTCTCCTTGGGAGACATAAAGCCAGAACCCTGTACTTGAAAAGATATGGATCGTTGTTGTGAATTGTGGCCATTGGTTCCAATAGCTATCACAAAAGAAAGCCCTGATAATAGCCACATAAAATAAAAAAATATATTCTCAAAAATAGTAAGCTTGATGGTACCTGATGATCATTTTCCCCAGGCAACAGTGCAAGCATTCCTTAAGAAGTAATTTTCTGCAGTCAAGAGAAAAGACCTTTATCAACCCAAAAAAAGCGAAAGGAGAAATTATTAGGTCCTGTTTACCTTCCACGTATGCAAGTCGTGCTCAGTTTAACATGAAGTTTTACCTTGCATTTTATGTCACAAGTGGTCGACCAAATCCACGTGCATCTTTTTCAAAAGCAAAAGACATTTGTCTGCTTCAATCTCATACAGATGGTGGTCTAATTCAGAAGAAATTACAGTAAAAGAAAATTATATCACTGAAAATCCAGACAGCTAGATTCACAGGGACTCAAAGAAAGAGAGATAATGCTACTGCAAGCTTAATGTCACATAATATCTTACTCTAAATTACATGTTCCAGAAAGATTTGAAATTGAATAAAGACTACTCATCAACTAACATGCTAGGGTAACTTTACAGAATGCTTATTACAGCTACTGAACCAACCTTGCAGCAAAAAATTGCATTTCTTGCTTTTCACTCCTAATATTTTCATCAGAAACCATTTATAATCACCCAGGATAAACTGAAGAAACATCTGAAAATCTCCTGATCTTATTAGACAAAATAAGAGAGCAACAAATTCTAAAGCCATGTTAAAACGCAGAAATGAAAAAGTAAAGTTCAGTATGACAGAGGATTATTCTACAAAACAAAATATATATGATGTCTAAGATATTCACATTTGACAGGAATGATATTGTCATTCTTACAAAAAGAGCGTTTTGTTGCGAAACTCTAGACAAAAGTATGTGCTTGAGCTTATAGCGGTAACATCTATTCCCTCTTGCCAAATAATTTTAAGTAGAATTATTGCTTTTATCGCTTTCCTTTTGAGACTGGGATAACTTTTTTTCCATAATCTGGTGAATGCCCTCTTGATACCCTTCTATGAAACTTTTCAAAGCATCTTTATACGCAGAAGCCCTTGTCATGTAAACCCGCTGCAAAACAGGCTTTAAAGTCTCCATGCCTCCTCTAGCTGCCACAGCTGTTAATTTATTTCAAAACAAAAATATCAGAAGGTATACAAAAATTAGAAAAAGTAATGTGAACAATAAGGTTTCACAGGAATTAAAAAATAATTTTAGGAGGAGAATAAGTGGAAGGAGTTAGGCGAGCTTCTATAGACAAAGTTTGAGTGAATACAAACTGATTCAACATGAGCGGGAAATTGATATGTTCCAGAATTCTTCCCATCAAAAAGCCCAAACATAATATAATATGAAAACATGCTTTAAAAGAAAGAGAAATAACAAAATGCATCTGTTCAATTCATAAAATGCATTTAGTCTCAAATCAAATGAAATTGACATTGCCATGAAAGGAAAAAAACTGTCTTTACCAAGATCTTCCAATGTAGAGGGCTCTTTCTCCTTTTTCAAACCACTAGCTTCATTCGGCTTATCTTCATCCTCTTCAGTCTTCTTATAATCATTTGGCCGTAATT